>NW_020622381.1:13560401-15014384 GCF_003573695.1 Papaver somniferum
GGGAAGGCTCAAACGAGCAAGACCGCTCAAAGCAGTCTTAAAATCATCATGACTGTCCAACTTCACCAGCCTGGTTGGACGGATTAGATCATGCCAAAATTGATCAGTGAAGCGGTATTGCACACATTAGCGGGCCCACTCCTCACCCACCTGATCGGTTTTCTCACGACCTAGCCCTAGAGCAATGAACGCTTGCTCGAAGTGTGGCTGACGTGATGCTTAAGGGTCGCGGAAATCCCACTAGCGTATAAAATCGATCACAACCATCCAACTTCTCCAGCATGTTTGGATGGCTTAGATCACGCCTAGGAGCATCGGGCAGGAACACATAAGTTCACCATCATCCCAACATGGGCCCCACATGGTTGGTCTCCCCAAAGGAGGAGCCTAGCCTGCCAAAACGTTTGGCCGAAGTTGCGCACGCGTGACTGATCCAAAACCCTAATTAGGGTTTGCGGCATTACATATATGTCGCAGTTTGATCATGACCATCCATCTTCGCCAGCTCGGATGGAGGGTATAGATATAGACTGAAGAGGTCCAGAGAGCATTAACATGATTACCGTGGGCCCACCTCCGCATGTAACCGGTCGGCCAAGGTGGACCATAGCCAGGCGCCTCGAAACGCGCGCCCATAGATGGCATGTGGTGTCCCCCTAAAATCCTATGCGGCAAAGGATTTCTGTTGCAAATCGATCACGACCACACACCTTTGCCAGACAAATTGAGTGGCCTAGATCGCACATCCGCGAGACAGAGTGGCATGGACTTGTACACCGGCAAGCCATCTACACGCATGCCCGATCGGTCCCACCAGAAACTTTGTCCATGTTTGATTTCGGTCAAGCTAAAGAGTGATGCTTATGCACCTCTTTAAAACCCTAAAATCCATCAACGGTCGCAAACATGTGCCGCATATCATCTCGTCCGTCCAACTTTGCCAGCTTGGTCGGACAGCCTAGGCTAAGAGTTAAACGCCTAAGGCACCTTGGTGATCACCGTCCGTCACTCTACCACAAGGAGTGATCGGTCAAGGGATGGCCTTCCCATGCGGCCTTCAAACGATCACTCTAAAATGGTTGAGCATGCAGCTATTATAAGACCCTTAATTCGCGACTTACTCCGTTAAGCTTTAAAACAACAATGCTTCATACATATTGATTGTATTTGATGCATTACATGCATAAAGTATACACGATATTTCATGAATATCGATTTCTTAAATAAGTCAGTTATTTAACCTAGCACCGTATACTACTTCCTTTGGGTCCCACGATACACGCATTCGAGACATCAAGCATGTCACAAACTGGGGGATACTTACTGGGGTATCGGTCTGGAGGTTTACAGCGTGCGGCGTGCAACGCGCCCATTTACAAGAATGTGTCAGGAGGCATGGATGGTTAAGGTGATGAGGAAAGTGGTCCAAGACGTGATCGTGTAACCACCTACACGACCCCACTACTCCATCAGTCAACTTCCTCCACTTCCTACGAGATGAAGGTTTGCGCTCAATGACTTGTATAAATAGGTCCTTCACCTATTTTCAAAAGACACACAGAGAAAACCAAGTGTTGTCACAGTATCCAGAAAACACCAAAAACTGATAGCTTTCATTGTGCAAGCTAGTTCATCATTCTGATACAAGTCATAAACAACCAAAACCTTCACAATCTCAACACCTTCTTTGCTTCCCTCCCTAAGATCAACCCCATCTCTTTCACTTTGTGACCGAAGCAAGTCAGGAACGGCCATTTCTTGGTTTAGGCCAGAATTGTATAGATTGATCTTTCGAATCAAAAGCACTCCCATGCAGTGCATTTGTTTAGGGTTTAGATTCGTTTCTCATCAACACACCCCAAATTACCAAAAACAGCAGAAATAGTTTTCACCCATAAACAGGTGTTAGACCCAAATATGTCTTCTGGCAACATTGGCCCTGTTGCTAATTTAATCTTGAGGTCTCAGGAGAGCCACTGAACCCAGTTGGCATGTAAACTTTTATCTAAATTAGGGTTTGGCGTATCGCAACTCTATTTAGCACGTGCGGCATGACTGTGGCATGGTGGCGTGGCTGGCATAGTTAGTACATGCCAGTGGCACGAAGTAGCGCCTGGCGTAGCCATGGCCGCTAGACTTTGGCACATTGGTGTTAGACCCAAATGTGGCGTGGCAACATTGGCCCTGTTGCCACATCAATCCCAACGCTCTGGGAAAAGTTACTTGGCTTGGTTGGCGTAGGAACTTTGCCTAAACTAGAGTTTGGCATGTCGAAACCCTAATTGGTGCGTGTGGCATGCGGTCGCGGCATGACGACACTTTTTTTGCAAACGGTACCATAGCTATGCCAAAGGAACTATGGCAAGGACGTAGTGTGGAAACGGCCACAAGAGTAAGGATTGTCGTGGGTGGCTATGATATGGTGCCATTCCTAGGGATTCCTGGGCCCCATACGGCTCGTGGCATGTTGTGGGGCCGAAGTGGCATAATTTGTGTTGCGAAAATTAGGGTTTTGGTTAATGCAGGGTCGTGCTTCTGACTAGAAAACCCTAATTTGAGCTTATCATGGTGTTGGCCCCGAACAGAAGGTAAGTTAGCACGTAGGGTGCCATTTATGGCGCGTTTTGACAGGTTTGGCATGCCGTTAGCATGTTGACGCGGTAAGTGGCATGTTTGGCATGCCTTTAGTATGTTGGCGCGGTTTTGGGAAACCAACATGGTAGGGCGACATCTTGACACCTCTTTTAAAGCTGTGGCAGGTTTAGAGCAACCTGATTGGTCGAAAAAAAGAAGACCAGCTAAACATGGTGTGGACACACTTTCAGCGTGAGTGTGGCGGCTTTAGAGCGACCTGATTGGTCGATGGAAACTGGGGCCGGCAGGTATGGGCCCATCCAAAACTGGTGTGAGCGTGTCGGTTTTAAGGCGACCTGATTGGTCAAGGGAAGTAGGGCCGGTTTAGGATGTGGGCGTGGCCAATGACAAGTGGCGCCAGCTGGCCTAAGGCATGTCCATGCCTCCCTTTGCTGTTGTGGCTCCATGTTTCCTGATTCTGAGCGAGGTTTTGCACCTTCTAATCCATGGCAGATTAATTACCTAGTTTGCCTAGGCTTATTTTCGACAAGCAAGGTCTGGTATACTGCGCAAGGCGTAAAAGTAATTGATTGAATTCTATGTGTTGACACAGAGTTCGTTAAGTTCATAGCCAAAGAGCAGCATGATTTCTGATTGAATGCCTTATGCAAAGACCTTATCCGTGATATTTGGAAATTCGTGCTACTCTACTGCGAGTGAACACAAATTGTCATGCCATATAAACATTAAGGGTTCAGCTGGGGAACATAGCATAGAAAGAATTCAAAAAAACTTATACTAAGTGAATATAGGCAAGGCGCCGAAATTTATAGAACGTTGGATGGTTGTTACATGCGCTAGTCTGGATAAATTTCATGTAAATATATTGAATGGCTCAATAAATATGTCAGCGGAGAGGTTAACACTCATGGCTCCGTTTCCTTGCAGAGTGACGTCACATCAGATGCAAGGTTTTACAGTTTTAACCCTAAGCTAAAAACCACCATCAACACCCTTAGTTGATCTCACTCACAAATAAGAGTTGCTACGACCCAAAGTCGAAGACTTTAGTAAACAAATCTGTATCACACAGAAAATTCTATGATGATAGATAAATCTGTCTCCCACGGATAAACCTATGAGTTTTTGTTCCGTCTTTTGATAAATCAAGGTGAACAGGAACTAATTGATAACCCGGACTTATATTCCTGAAGAACAGCCTAGTATTATCAATCAACTCACAATAATCTTAATCGTATGGTAGCGAAACAAGATATTGTGGAATCAAAAACGATGAGACGAAGATGTTTGTGATTTCTTTTTATCTTGCCCTATCAGAGATATAATCTCAAGTCAATTATTCAATTGAACTCGTACGATAGAAAATTGCAAGATCATATCGCTCCACTACAAGAGAAGTAGTTTCGTCTGGCTTCACAATCCCAATGAAGTCTTTCAGTCGTTAACCTACAGGGTCTCGAGAAGAAACCTAAGGTTAAAATAGAATCGACTCTAGCAAAACCAACTAGTATCACACAGGAGGTGTGGGGATTAGTTTTTCCAGTTACTAGATGTCTTCTTTATATAGTTTTCAAATCAGGGTTTGCAATCTAAGTTACCTTGGTAACAAAGCATTCAATATTCACTGTTAGATGAAAAACTTGATTTATTCAAGCTAATATCTTTCAACCGTTAGATCAAAACTTAGCTTGTCACACACAAATGAAATGTATTCATTTAGATTTGAGTAACCGTACCTAAACGTGTACACTTAGTTGGTTCACAAATAGTTAACCAATGGTTATCCATATGAGTACTTTCATATTAACCGTATTCATCTTCTTCACATAACTAGTTCAAATGACTCATAAGAACTAGTTGAAGAGTTGTTCAATTTCTTAGGTCTTTATACATAGATACAATTGAAACAAAATCGGTTTGATCTATTTGAATCAAATATACCCACGGTTTGCAAATATTTCATTCCTTATAATTTATTGTTTTAAGTTCATGAACTACCGATTTGAGAAATAACCAGCTTGGGTAGGCGTACGGGTATGCGTACTCTTATCTAGCGGATTTGAGTTTACAAACTCAGCAGAAATTTTCAGTTCGAAAACTTATGTGGGTACGCGTACCTAAGCTGTCTCCTTCACCAATACCGTATGCAGACATATGCGCACACTTGGTTTCCGACATATGGATTTATACACTAATGTGCGAACACACTATATATGCTTATATCCATAGTTGGTTACGTAATCTCAACTCTACATTTCAATCATTGAAACATTCTTCTATAATGTTATAACAGTCGTTATTCACAACTATCGTCATCAAAGCTATTTTCAAGATTGAAACATCATCATGACTTTCGTCACGGGTTAAGATGAAAAGTGGTTAAAGCGAAAGCTTACCAACACATATTTCGAGAAAATGATAGACGAGTAAACTCGGCTCGAAATAGCAAATGTGTATGCATGGAAACTATCATACTTATACTACTTTGTCTCAAGAGTAGGAGATAGAGTAGATAGACTTTTGAGTGATAGATAA
Source organism: Papaver somniferum (assembly GCF_003573695.1). Lineage (NCBI taxonomy): Eukaryota > Viridiplantae > Streptophyta > Magnoliopsida > Ranunculales > Papaveraceae > Papaver > Papaver somniferum. The sequence goes on from NW_020622381.1 coordinate 13,565,532, forward strand.
GTTCAAGTATCCACATACCTTTCAGTCGGATGAAGTTCCACTAGTTTCTTGAGTAGTTCTTCGTCTTTGTAATATGATCGCCATGGAGTCTGGAGCTCAACTACACTAAACTGTCCTAAACCGAGACTTAGCTATAAGTAGTCTAGAAATCAAGACATATAGTTTTGACAACTAAACTTGACAAACATGCTCGAGATAGCAACGCATGCGAGTTCTACCGAGCAATGCTCTAACACATTATACACAAGTCTATTTCAAAAAATAAAATCTCTCCTAAGTTAGGGATTATCGTTCGTTTCCTAAAACCGACGGACGGACGGACGTCTGTTTGCTCAAAACAATTTATGCATAAAACCTACGCATGCATATACACATATGAGATTTTGTTTTATGAACAACTTACAACTAACATCACAGCAAAAAAAAATTGCTTACCTGAACCGGCCGAAGTTGGCCGGAATTTCACTGGACGGTGACGGCGACGGTTGGTTCCGACGAAAAAAATTTCCTCCTTAGATCGGACATGAACAAGTGAAAGGGAGGGTGGTAGGTCAGTCAAGAGTAATAATTTTTTTTAGGGCTTCTTCTCTTTTATATCAATTTTATTTCCAAAAACCTAATAAAACATGGATTTCCTTTGTTGGGCATGGGCCCGCAAACGCTAAATCGACCAAAACTGGACGTTTGATCGTCCAAATTAGTAGTGCCTCATCTCTCGGTGCTCAAGGTATGACACTCTATCATACTGTCAGGGTCCTTACCTGGGCATTTGCTCATACATGACATCATTAGAGCATATCGGGGATTCTGAAAATGCCTTTATAGACTAAGTTCGACTGCTTATCTCGTCTACTGGAAAATCACCATCCAATGCTTACTGTGGAACATGACTGTCCCTCACTAAGAGGGGACTTAATGTTGATGGCGGATTTTCGACAAAGACTAAAATCGTAAAATCATGATACTGCATGTTTTTGACCCGGCTTCAGGAACGCATGTGACGATTCATATTTTATGATCCGTGAACCGTTTCACGATCTCTGACTGAGCGAACATTCCTCTCAAAGCTATGATGAATATGTTTCTCGAAAGGCCTCCCCGGCTGAACGTTCGATGCTTCACAAATTTCATCATCACCTCTACATAGAATCAAAATGATTGGGCGGTTCCCTAGACATAATGTTTGTTAGGGAGCTTAACGCCTTCAGGACGTCATGATGCACGTTGTGTATAGAATCTTAATGATTGGGCGGTTCTCTAGACATAATTTTTGTTAGAGAGCTTAATTCCTTCAGAACGTCGCGCCGCTCGTTGTTCCCTGACTATACACCCCTCAGAACGAATATGATGCTTCAATTATCTCATATCTCGATTCTGCAAATAAATTAATTCTAGTGTGACCTTCATCAACCGAATTCCTAGAAAGTAATCTATTCTATCTAATTACTCCGTTTCATGGATTATTCCCCACTGAATTCCATGAATTAGTAGTAGATAATCAATCTATCTCATTACTCTGTTTCATGGATTATTCCCGACTGAATTAGTAATAGATAATCAATCTATTTTATTACTCTGTTTCATGGATTATTCCCGACTAAATATCATGAATAAGTAATAAATATTCAACAATCGTGCGTCTAGGCCACCACCGAGTAAGTCCCGAGAAAATGGTGCAAGTGTACTTGACAATAGTGCACAAACGAGCACCCGAACGCACGAACGAACGCTCGAAAACATGGACAGACGAGGAACTTATGAAGAAAATAATATTAAATAAAATAAACAAGAGGCATGGGACTGGACCCACCGGACGGCCGGTCCCCCTCTCATATTATTTTATTTTAATTTGTTTCCCTCATCGTATAGAAACTCCTTCATTTGAGCGAACTCCCTCGTTTGAGCGAAACAATTAGTTTTTCCATACTTTCATCGAACAAAAAATAGGGAAAGGTGTCATGGGACCGGGCCACCTAGCCGTCCGGCCATGCCCTAGCCGTGGCCGGTCCCATACCTCACAATCCCTTATTTTCTCATATTATTTCCATCATCTCCTGGAACTGCATCATTTGAACGAAAACCCTAGTTTTTCAATATTTTCTCAAATATTGCTCAAATGATGGAAAAGCCAAAAAGTCAAATGATCACTCGAATGACTAGGCTTCTCACGTCAAAAATTAAAATATTATTATTTTAATATTCTCAAAATATCAGTCGCATGAGAAAAGTTCTGCTTGCTCATTCGAGCAAAATTGAGAGTTCCAGTCAAGATCAAACTCTTCTGAAAATCCAAAATGCTGCTCAAACGCACACTAGAAAATACCAAAACTCTCAGGACTGAGACGCGAACGTCATGGTGACACGTGCATGCTACCTTGACCTACCAAGGCCGAACCTAAGGCTTGCAAGGAGTCGGTCCCACACATCTTCATAATTTTGGCATAATTTGTTATCACTCGCTCATATTGGGTCCAAACTCTCTCTAACCAACTTGGGACTCGCTCAAACGACTGTTAGCTGGTCCGACGACCACCAAGGGTTGGTTCCATTCCCTCTTGGTCGGTCCCTCATCTCTCCATAATTAGGTTTTACTACCTAACGCTCACACAAACACTATTTTAATAAATGATTAAACCAGCATTTGATCATTCTTTCACCAACCGATAAACCAAGGACTTTGGTGCACACTCACTCGAGCACTTAGGCACTACATGGTCGACCATCATCCCGCATAGTCGGTCACTCCTTCACTCAGTCACTTATTTTCAGAAAATCATCAATTGACGAGCAATTGATCAAAATTAGGGTTTCGAACACATGATCGGAAAATCATAATTATGAGCAAGTCGAAACACTAATAATTTTATGTTGTCTAGAAATCAACATCTGGATTAATTATACAATATTCGGTCTAGCTGCCAATATTTTAATTAATATTTTATTTGGTCATGCTACCAATTATTTATCGAATGAGCAGTACTTGCTCAGATGCTCGAATATTGATTCAACTATCAATATTCAGTAATCTATCGAATGAGCAATACTTGCTCAGATGCTCGAATATTGATCCAACTATCATTATTCAACAATTCATCATACGAGCAATATTTGCTCGGACTATCAACATCATTCAACATCATTCATTGGAGAACTATACGTCCTAGCAGACGCTCGATCCATGAATCATAGAGCGTTCGACAACCATGCTCGACTGAACAATACTTAGACTCGTCGTATAATCAAATCAACGACTGATTAATCAAATAAACGTCTGCTTTGTAGATTCCACGCTCGTGAGACATCAATCACGTCACATGGGGGATATTAATTAGGGTTTTGGTCTAGAGGCCTACAACACGTGTGTTCATCCACGATGAGAAATGTGAGTAAGTCGTGCAAGCAGTTGAGGGAGTTAGCAAAGTAGTGGGTGGAAAATCAACCAACCCTATCACGCACGAGGAACTGGTGCAATCACGATTTCCCACTTTCCCACACTTTCACTCGAACGACCTTCACACTTACTGGAGATCAATGTGTTTATATTCCAGCAATATAAATAAGTCTCTAATCCATGATTGAACAACATAACAAACAAGACAACGTTCGTAAGAATTCTATCGAGCAATCATTCTCAAGAATTCAATTAATCAATCAACCAGAACTTATTCGAACTTAATAGTTCACAGAAAACTTAAACACATTCCCAATAGTTGATCATCATTGATCTCACACACTTCTCAGCTTCCCTCCTACAGATCAACCCTCTTCCCTCTTTGTCACCGAATTAACTCTGGAACGACCATTGTCTTGGTTTAGGTCGGAGTCCTACAGATTGATCTCTCGAACTCAAAGCACCCTCGTGCAGTGCATCTGTTTGAGGTTAGGCAGTTTGCTCGGTTGAGGAGCCTCCGTCCACACGGTCGTCTCTTCATTTCTTAAAAATCAGCAAATCGTTTTTCCCCATCTACAGATGGATAAGAAAATATTAAAGAAGTATAGCAGAAGAGAGATACGAGATCAACTAAACACAATTGATTGAGACAATATTGAATTGAGGTTTGTTATTCAACTATGTATAAAAGAACCCAAATATTAGACACGAGGGCATCTTAGTAGATAAAGAATGGTTTACAACACTCCTCCTGATGATACTGTGTCTAAGCTAATTACAAACGTATCAGGAAAACTCAAAAGAGAAAAACCTGAAATTGCATAATCATGTGAAGACTCGAAAAATTGATGGACACGTAAATTTTTCCTCGTTAAAACCTTGGCAAGGAAAACTCAGTAGGACAAAACCTTGTCGAAGGAAAAAAAAAACAACGCGATAAAGTCCAGTGAATGCACCTTAATTTGAGTTGAGATTTTTCAATTTTGAAGAACGCATTTCTTGAATGCAGAAGACTATTGTGCTTTCATGAAGATGTCGGATAGTTAATGAAGTCTTTTTTTGTGTTGCACAAGCAGTATTGTCGTCGATTGATACTTTTGCGGAGTCTATATTCTTCTTTAACACATTGAGAATTTATGTCATGGATTGCTAGCTTCCAAGATGATTTGCAGAAGTTGTTTATGTAGTTTATTCAACATAGATCCAAGATGTAGATGAATTACCTGTTGATGGTGATTTTTTGACAAGGGCATTCATGGTAAAATAGCCTTGCCCTCATTACATAAATATAACGAAAAATCTCTAACCCGACATCAGAAGTAGAGAATTTGTATTAAACGATTTGTATTCCACAAGAGAATCAATAAAGCGTACTCAATAAACGGTCCCAGTAGTCCGGTAGCTATTCTAAATGTGTATATGTATGCCAATTTCGGGGCTTTCCCCAGCAGAAACTTCGTTATTTCATGTGCACCAATATATACACCTTTTATGTTATATATATGGCATTACTTATACTCATAATAGGATTTGACACCATTCTTGAATTAACATGCTACTGAAAGTATTATATTTAGTACATAATCATATCAGTGTCGTCTCAATTCGAAAACTCCCATGGTCGAGTTCCTTGAACATACTATAGCTGCACTATCATATTCAAATTTGTACTAGAATAGCATTATACTTCAAACCTAGACCTGGCACATTTCCATGAACTCAAGTCCTAGATTATATCCATACAATAATCAAGTCACAATTAATTGCGTATGGATTGCGGAACATTGGACATGCATATCCAAGCCCATAGCATATGATACATATCCTATAATGCCTTGGTTAGGTATAGTTAAGGCAAAAATATAGTTGTTGCAACTCATAACACTACAGCTGAGATAAGAATAGACTAATGGCTTAGTTGGAATCGTCCCAAAGCAATCGACCAAGTCCATGGCATATCCAATCACAAGTTGGCAAGCTATGGTCAGGAATTGTGGCATAGCCATTATCGCACCTAAAGTCGTGAGTCACAACCAACATGCAAACCCTAAGCTGGCCTAGCCATTAGCCTGCTCCGTGGCATATCTTTCCACGCCCAAGACAACTTTGCATGACCTTGGACAAGTCCATAGCACAGCTTGCTACGTTAATTTCATCTTAGGAAGCTACGATCAAGCTCGTGGCCTAGCCCCGCCCCTCCCGTACAATTTGGTCAGATCTTGGATAAGTCCGTAACTCACATGATATGCCCAAATCCTCCTATGCCAGCTAACTCCAGCTCCCTTGGAATACTTCCCACGGCCTCTTGGACCTTAGCCGGGTGAGTTATCGCTCCATGGGCCCTTGACCAGCCACGACCAAGTCCGTAATGTAGCCACTATAACTCGCGGGACTGATGCAGTTTTTACAAGTGGTAAATAGAAGGTCGATTCTCAGACTTTTATAAAGATTTGGTTAAAGACTGATAAAATAAAATATTAAATAAAAATAAATTAAAGTTGATTTTTTTTTACCAAGGAGAGATGAATCTAGGGTTTTGGATTCCACTACTTCTAACGTTTGGAAACTCAATATTAATGACTTTGACACAACACTCCTAATTAGTCAAAACAAATTCGAACCCAATCTCATGCTTTGGAAGATAAAACATTACAAGCTCTTATTATGACTCTCGTCGCTATTCTAAAGCCTAAAGCCTAATTTTTCTTCGCTTATAAAAGATCGGTAGCTTAAAAACTACCCAAAACAATTATAGTGAAGCATGTAAATAAGAGGAAATTTTTAATAAATTAAAAGCACAAAAATTGAGTAAATATTTCAAAGAAATTAAATATTAAATATTACCCATTAGAAATAATTTCTTCCAAAACCCTAGAAAATATGTTTAGCTACTGATGAATCGAAAAATGGAGAAAAATTGATGAATCATTGTATTAAAAATAATAAATTTGCTTACAACGATTTTTTAGTTGCTAAAGTCTCATCTACCAAGACGAGTACAATTGCTAAAAGTCTTTCGCAACTAAACTGTAGAATGATACGCATTTTTTGTTGTTGTATAAACGACAGACTTTGCGACTGTTTCTAGCAGGATTTGTTGTTCGTGTTCTTGTTCAAACAGCAGCAGCAGGTAAACTTTCTGGAACTTATGATTTCTCGAATTCTAGCTATCTATTTTCTCACAGGCTCTCTCTGTCCTTTTTCTCTGCTACCCAAGCATCATTTATATATCTAACAAGACCGAAGATATTCGATAATAACTCCCCATAATCCTCCATTTCTCGACAGTAAATAAAACTATTCTCGGGATTATTTTCTTTCACTTTCACCCTTCTGTGGTTGTTGAATGTTTCCAAACATATTGAGTACAAGCATTAGATGATATTGACCACGCTTAACACACACGCCAACCAACAGATAACTTATGCAAACCCAAGAATCTTCAGTTCTTCACATATACTATGTTTTGTGCAATCTACGTGTACAACCCAAGTTTTTCGATTCCAACTCATATACCAGTCCTGTTTTAGCCAAACATGATGAAACACTCCAATCCAATGAAAAACTCCAACCAAATCCTTCCCAAATTACTTCTAGCAATTCCGAGAATAACACCCCGTAGATACTTTCCCTATTTTACTCCAAATCGTCGAACTGGCCAATTTTAGTCCAAACGAACACCCATGGCATGTCTTTATAACTGAGTTAAGTCCAACCAAGCCAAACCCAGTGATTGAATCTCTTCATAACACGTTAAAAATAAACCCTAATTTCGTCAGTGAATGCAACAATTTTTCCCGATCATTTATCCTATTTTAGGCAAATCAAAGACCATGACCAGCTTTTTTAAGCTCAAGGGAGCAGACCCACAAATTTGCAGCGATTGAATCTCAGTAGAACACCTTCAAATCTTCATCCCTAATTATGTTGCATTAAAACCCATTTTCCCCGCCAATTTTCAGTTTCAAAAGGTTGAAAATGAAGTCGCCCCTTATCCAAATTCGGTGTCCCTTTAGCTATTAGGGTGCCCCTTAGTAATTTCTCGGGTGTTTTCGCAAATTTCTTGGATGTTTTTCAGCAAGTTTCTGGGGTGGTTTTAACACATTTTTGGGATTCCCTTATCCAAAGTTAGGGGTTCCTTTATTACTTTTACGCGCCGATTTCTCCAAAAATGTTTTTTCCCCCCAAAATAGCTAGACACACATAAAACACCATAATAAGTACAAAAATGAGCATTAACAATATATATAATTGAGACAAATTAGACACAAAAATGTGCCTACCTGGGACCTTAGCCAGTCGTGAAAAATATCATAGTACATGAGCTGCGACTTTATGGGAACTTGGCCAGCTATGGCCAAGACCATAACATGGATTATTTTACCCCTACATATCATAAACACGTTATAGCCATGATTGGTAAACCCTAATACGCTATTAAGGGTCGCGACCAATCAACGACTTAAAAGGGATCTAACCTTAGCTTAGTTCCACCAATATTAGCTTAGATCCATTCCAAATTCAACTTGGATATCCTAGTTGAGATAGAAATCTCGTCTCAATGGCCTTGACCAAATTGAGGAAAAAACCCTAATTCTCAGTTATGGCCTAGACACATTATTCTTATGCCACAAACGGACAATACCGAGCCACAACCAAATATACATTGGCCCGACCACTATGAATTAGCTACTAATGTGCTAAAATGTCGTACATGTGTTATAAAAGTCTATGACTCAGGTAAGATCCGACTATTTCGATCTCAATCACCTTGGGTGGTTTTGGACATGTTACGCCACTTAAGGCCGCGACTTTTTAAGATATTCTTAACGCCACCTTAGGTCCACAACACATTCTGCATGCCACCTTGGGCCCAAGATACACTACCAAAACTATCCTAGATCATGGATTATCTTATTTAGATCATTTCCAAGTTATGGCCCCACGATTCCCCTCTCATCTGTCGTGGCTAAGGTAAAGCTTACTAAGCTGCTAAGAAACTGCAGCGCCATGGCCAGCGCTAGCGCCATTAAAGATATGGCATGCCAAACCCAAATATGGTATTAGACCGCCATGCCATCCTACGCCAATATCTCCAACTAGATCTAATTTCAGTTGTGGCAGCTAAGGCCAAATTTATTGAGCCATCTTTTAGATCTATGCCTAATAGACTAATCCTAACGCCACTACGGGTTATGGCGGCGCCATTATATGTCACTATGACACTTGGTATTTTATCATCATAAATAAACCATGCCAATGGCCATGCGATTATTTAGCAGTCCAATATCTCACGTATCGATTATGGCCTGTAATATTTTTCTCCACCTTAGCTGTAGTGCAAAGTGTAAACATGTTATTCCACTTTTATGCCACTAGCGTGCCATGCTAACATCACAACTAACTATCAACGGTATAAGTCATTTTCCAGCGTCTCAACAGGCTATAAGCATGCCACGACACCTTAGCTTCCTGTGGCCAAGTTGTTTCCCACAACAGCTCCACACAACATGATCAAGTATGCATATAAGACATATGGCATATCAATGATTATGATTTAGCATCAAACTACGTCACATGGGGGATTCTTCATAGGGTATTGGTCTAGTGGTTTATAACAACATGCAGCGTGGCAACATCCCATATGAAAAGTTAAAGTAGTGGTGACGGTTATATGAAGTTTGAGAGATAATGGATACCGTAAAAGGGGTTTCCAGAAAATTTCCTAAAATTTCCCACCTTACCTCCATCATCTCCATGTTCCCCATCTCTCCACAACCTCACCATCTCTAATACTTACGAGAAAGGCAGTGCGTATTCTGAACTACTATAAATAGGTTAATTAGCATATTCAGAAAGAGAGAACAAGCTTCGATACCTAAAAGCTCTGTTATTCTTCTTAGTTTCAATACCTAAAATATACAATTCAATATTGTTGCCATTTTATCAAAACTTTTATGCTTCCTACCCCTAAGATCAACCCATCTTCCTCTCCTCGTGATCGAAGCAGGACAAAATGACTACTATCATAGTCTAGGCTTGTCCCATTCGGTTTTGATTTTCGAACCAAAAAAGAAAGTACCGCAGCAGTGCATTTGTTTTTCCTAGAAGTAATTTTTAGGTACTAACCTTACCATAAGTGAACAAAACTGTATTTGTGGTCATACCTGTTATAGTGTTGAAAGTGGTAGTAAAAGTTCGTTGCTCGGACTTGTAAAGATTTAAAAATAAAAATATATACAAAAAATATTAACAATATGGGCAAGAGTACTGGGACTAAAGATTCGGCCGTTTTTTTTCTTCAAATGGTTCAGAAATTGATTCTAGCAATTATAGTTCAAAAACAAAACAAATATTAACTCTAGTTTATTGCCAAGATAGATTTTATAAAATATTACTTGTATTTCTTAAGCATGGCATATCAAAAATCCCTAGGACTAAGCATACTCCATCAAATGAAATCACAAGTAATTAATTTAAAATCTTAATTCAATTAAAATTTGTGCAAAAAGTAAATAAAAGAATTAATGAAATTACCACATGGATGAAATTCGACCTCCTCCGTCGTCCAAGTGTTGGGTTTAGCTCATCATGATAAAAACACGCTCAAAATATTTATTTATTGCTCAAAGGGTGTTTACAAGGATGAAAATGGAGATGAAATAATAAAACAGTGAATGTGCGACCCACAGAAAGCGTCCAAAATGAACGACACAGAAGAAGTGCTATTGTTACTGTATCTCTAAGACCCACACCTACGACCCATGATAAACGACTGTTGGTACAAGTCCGTTCTTCGTGTTCTTGGTGTTCTTCATCAGCAGCAGCAGCAGAAAAATTGCAGCTCTGCAACTCGTGAGTTCTTCATTCTGTAGCCTCCAAAACTTCCCCAAACTCTCGACAGCCTTCTAGTCGACCCAAACATCTTATTTATACCCAACATGAGCATTTACTCTGTCGCAATAACTCATAGTGATTTCTTTTTATTCGGCTTTGAAGAAAATATTATTTTCCAGATTTTCTTCCTATTTTTTGCTCCTGCACGCGTCTGCTTGTGTATATATTCCTCTGTTAATCTCCTCCACACTTCGTACAGGTCCATACACGTTCCAACATGTTCATCGAGTCATCAAAACACGTTCAAACTCTGAAAAACCCGTGAAATATTCTTCCCGAGAAAGTGTTGCTTTGTTCACTTCTTTAGAGTTATTTAGCCAAATTTGATCAACCTTTCCCGCCAAAATTCAGAATTTAAATTTTGGAAGAAGATTGTTCTCCCCCTAATCCATTCCTAGGGTCCCTTTAGCAATTGGGGTGGAAATAGTAATTTTTCTGGATTCCTCTGGTACATTTCTGGGACGTTTCCGGTACATTTCTGGAGTGCCTCAGGTGCATTTCTGTGGTGACTTAAGTAATTTTCTCCGGGTGTAAAACACTACTTTTTGAGCCCATTTCGCCGCAAGGGTTTATTTCTCTAAAATTTCCTACAAAGACATAAAATAACACAATAAAGACAAAATCGAGCACTAACAATACATACAATTGAGACAAATTAGACATATAAATGCGTCTATCAAATACCCCCAAACTTATTATTTGCTAGTCTCGAGCAAATCAAAAATACAAAATAAAATAGTGACCGAGTTAATCTCGGGAGGGTTTACCAGAGGTTTACCCACAAAACCTTTACTCCAGACCCTAGCTATTTACGCAAAACCTTGGAAGGCACTAAAGAATCTCCTTTGTTGGCATACTTATTGACTACAGGAGGAAGTACCCTGATGCGAAATTCCAATTGTTGTACACGAGTTTGCACTCAAGCATACTAAAATTCATATAAAGTGACAGAGCTCTACTAAGATAGTTTCTGGACATCATAAACCGGAGTCAACCAATCACATGGATAGATTAAGAAGATGGATGTAGATAAAAATATGGATGATGTTGACTAAGGTGAACCTATCCTAATGTACTGAGATACTGGTCTGGACTAATATCAACACACTGGCATATACAAGGGAACCAGTAGTAATAATCCTAACTCTAGGTCAACACAACTGGCATATACAAGGGTTCCAGTGGTTGACTTTATTGACTTTATTCCGGTTGGTCTGATGGTCTGGTCTTTTTTTTCTTTTTCTTTTTTTTTTCTTTTTTTTTTTTGGTGTATCTCAGTCACTCTATTTCACCCTAGCAATGGTAAAAATAAAAAAGAAGTGATCAGGATTCTTTCGATGTTTCCATCACGAGGATATGGCGAAACTACCATGTTTTTTTCTAACACCTGAGCTCTGTGCTTTTATGAATAGACTCTTGTAGATGTTTCCATCTAATCAGATTGGTTCCTCAACTCCTACAACCAAGATGTTTCCATCCACTTAGATTGGTTAGTGCCTACCTCAATAAGTATAGATTTCTAGGCTCTGGAGTTCAATTCAACTAAAAAGTTTATCCCACACCCCCAAACTTAAATCTAACATTGTCCTCAATGTTCTAAAGATAATATTAAAAGCATGAACAAGGAGAAACGGTTACTATATGAAGAAAAAGAGTTAAGGAAGGATATTACCGTGTTGCATAAGAATGGGCTACCTACCAAGAAGTGATAAGTTTAAATTCTTCATCCAGACTTAGGAAAGGTTTAGTCAACTCGAACCGTATAACATTAACCGGAATAACTGTGGGTCTTCAAAACCAAAAAGAGCTGACAAAAGGAAACTGCAGTGAACCAAGAAAATGGACAAGACTAGCATGCCCTTACCTAGTTTCCTGATAACTATCGCTAATTGCGGTTCAGGTTCAGGTTCTATGAAAGGGTCTAAATAGAATATTTTCATTGGATGCGTTTCTTCATAGATGGGATCCGAATCACTAGGTCCTAGAGTCTGTAGAAACTCAAATAAGAACTTAGAATCACAAAATAATAACCTAAATAACTGAGGATCCTCTAAGTCAATCAGATTTGACTTACATAATTGACCACAGTGAGAGTAATGGTCATTCTTAAGCAAATGTGTCGATTCTAATTTCCTAAAGCATTTAGGTCTAGTCTCAGAACTTAATATTCGACACATTTGGAATATAAACGTTCCCACAGTTGGAAGAAAACTATTTGGTGGGAAAACAAAGTCAATATGGGGATCATAGCCTGGGAAAACCACATCAACCAGAGGATGGGTTTCGAACGACTGAACTCCTTCATGGACATCATTAGGCTCGGGAAAACGAGTATGAAGGTAATCTTGTAAAATGGTCGAGGCACATATATCAAGTCCTAAGTGTAGGGACTTTCTGAGAGTTAAAGGTAAGGCACTAGGGAAGTGATAATCACCCCCAAACTTAGATTTTTCAGTGTCTCTAGATAGACCTCTAATTATTTCTTGAATTTTCGTATCTTCAGAGTCCTTAAAATATTCAAGAGATTCTTCTAAGTTATTATCAGGTAGTGCATCTTTACTCATCTCTACGGGTCTATCTTATTCTTCCAAGACTATTGTTTCTAAGTCGCTAGACTCTAAAACAGTATTTTCGAAATGAACCCGTTCCTCTAAACCACTATCGGCTTCGTAATCAAAAGGAAAAACTACATCGTATAAAACGGTGGTATCCCTAATCAAATCCTCTTCCTTTTGAATAGGTGAATAATCATAAAAATTATTTGGATTTGAACTAGAAATAATATAATCACCATACAGCTCAATTGGATTACTAGACTCCTGATCACTATGCCTACATATTTCGGATTCTTCATTACTGCTATCCTCATCATCATAGTACGAAAATGATTGAACCTTATCTAAATAAGTAGTGTCTTTTATTCTAACCTCGTCCTCTAAATTAGGCAAATATTCACTATTTACATCAAGGGTAAAATTGGAAACACTATTTTGGAAATTAAGATTATTTCGAGCAAGTCTTTCGTTCGTCTCAGCCATCAGCTTGAGGGATTCCTCTATAGAAAGTTCACTCATTATTGTAGTTCTTTCGTCTATAATTACACTATTCATCTCAGCTAACTTACGTGTCGACTCAGTTAACTCCCTGAGGGACACTTCTAAAGGAGGAATAGGAACAGAGGGATCATAAAAAGGACTACTTTTCAATAGTTTGAGTGTATCCTCTAGATACGAAGAACTAGTACTATAATCTTCTTGCTCGTAAGATTGATGCATGTGTGGATAGTAATTGGGCTCACCAGGGTATGACCCATATCCTTCCAAAGGATGGCGTTCCCAACACTATTCCCAACATGGTCATAAAAAGGATGATGTCCATATTCAAATTCAGGTCGATAATCATTGTATTGGCTTCTATCATACCAGTTCGACATTCTTAATTGCAAGGGAATTCTACACAATCACAAACAAGGCTGACTCGACCAAATCAAACCTATAAAATCTAGCAAACAACAAGCATGATGGCTCCACTAAGATTGTTTCTAGACTTGCTTCTATCTCTGGAAGGGGAATTCGTTACAATTTAAGCAAACCCCTCTGGAATCAATCCGAGTCAAAGTAAGTTGAATTGAGGCGAGGGAAGCTCAGTGGAGCTTTGATACCCAAGGCCTCACCGCTATCACAAGGCGGCGCAGTCACGCATTCACCTCACAGAAACCGTCATGAAATTCTAAGTATGCTAAAAGAATAACCAATATCCTTCGAAAAATTTTCCTAACAAGCTCGATACCCTATAGGTCTTTTTCTAATCAGATTTTAAAGCTTGGGTTCGCGTTAGGTTTTGTTCTCCTAAAGCGGGCAAGAAGGGAGCGGTGATGAAATCCGAACCCTTATCTTGTTTAGGCCAGGCCTTTCCCTTTACTAGGAAAATAAAGACAGTCCAAATTCGTCCTCAATCAATGATCACCTTAAGGAATACAGTAACTCGCTTACAGGAGATTCGCGAGTGTTTCGATGGACTTACCTCCCGTACCAGACGGGGGATGAACCGTTGAAGTCGACTCGGGCCACGACTCATATGTCATGTACGAACCCGAGGGGCCGAGACGATATAGTAATCGTCGTCCTTCCCTGCACACAGTTTATATAAATTTTTTTTTTGTTTTGTTTAATAATACCCTTCCGTAGGGTTAAAAAAAAAAGTCCAATTGTTTAAAGTCCAAAATAAATAAAAAAAAAATTACAGTTTTCCTCACACACTCTAAAAAAATTAAAAATTAAAAATTAAATCCTAAAATTGTCCTTTTTTCTTCTCTTTTCGCTTTTCGCTTTAAGCTTTTTCCTTTCCAAGTCCTTAGTGCTCCACTTCGAACCTGTAAATCAAAGAAAAAAAGACAAAGTAAAAAGGAACAAATAATAAAAAAAACCTAAAAAAATAAAAATAAATCTATATACAAGTCCGCGTCGGGGGCGCCATTTTGTTATAGTGTTGAAAGTGGTAGTAAAAGTTCGTTGCTCGGACTTGTAAAGATTTAAAAATAAAAATATATACAAAAAATATTAACAATATGGGCAAGAGTACTGGGACTAATGATTCGGCCGTTTTTTTTTTCTTCAAATGGTTCAGAAATTAATTCTAGCAATTATAGTTCAAAAACAAAACAAATATTAACTCTAGTTTATTGCCAAGATAGATTTTATAAAACATTACTTGTATTTCTTAAGCATGGCATATCAAAAATCCCTAGGACTAAGCATACTCCATCAAATGAAATCACAAGTAATTAATTTAAAATCTTAATTCAATTAAAATTTGTGCAAAAAGTAAATAAAAGAATTAATGAAATTACCACATGGATGAAATTCGACCTCCTCCGTCGTCCCAGTGTTGGGTTTAGCTCATCATGATAAAAACACGCTCAAAATATTTATTTATTGCTCAAAGGGTGTTTACAAGGATGAAAATGGAGATGAAATAATAAAACAGTGAATGTGCGACCCACAGAAAGCGTCCAAAATGAACGACACAGAAGAAGTGCTATTGTTACTGTAGCTCTAAGACCCACACCTACGACCCACGATAAACGACTGTTGGTACAAGTCCGTTCTTCGTGTTCTTGGTGTTCTTCATCAGCAGCAGCAGCAGAAAAATGGCAGCTCTGCAACTCGTGAGTTCTTCATTCTATAGCCTCCAAAACTTCCTCAAACTCTCGACAGCCTTCTAGTCGACCCAAACATCTTATTTATACCCAACATGAGCATTTAATCTGTCGCAATAACTCATAGTGATTTCTTTTTATTCGGCTTTGAAGAAAATATTATTTTCCAGATTTTCTTCCTATTTTTTGCTCCTGCACGCGTCTGCTTGTGTATATATTCCTCTGTTAATCTCCTCCACACTTCGTACAGTTCCATACACGTTCCAACATGTTCATCGAGTCATCAAAACACGTTCAAACTCTGAAAAACCCGTGAAATATTCTTCCCGAGAAAGTGTTGCTTTGTTCACTTCTTGGTGTATCTCAGTCACTCTATTTCACCCTAGCAATGGTAAAAATAAAAAAGAAGTGATCAGGATTCTTTCGATGTTTCCATCACGAGGATATGGCGAAACTACCATGTTTTTTTCTAACACCTGAGCTCTGTGCTTTTATGAATAGACTCTTGTAGATTTTTCCATCTAATCAGATTGGTTCCTCAACTCCTACAACCAAGATGTTTCCATCCACTTAGATTGGTTAGTACCTACCTCAATAAGTATAGATTTCTAGGCCCTGAAGTTTAATTCAACTAAAAAGTTTATCCCATACCCCCAAACTTAAATCTAACATTGTCCTCAATGTTCTAAAGATAATATTAAAAGCATGAACAAGGAGAAACGGTTACTATTTGAAGCAAAAGAGTTAAGGAAGGATATTACCGTGTTGCATAAGAATGGGCTACCTCCCAAGAAGTGATAAGTTTAAATTCTTCATCCAGACTTAGGAAAGGTTTAGTCAACTCGAACCGTATAACAGTAACCGGAATAACTGTGGGTCTTCAAAACCAAAAAGAGCTGACAAAAGGAAACTGCAGTGAACCAAGAAAATGGACAAGACTAGCATGCCCTTACCTAGTTTCCTGATAACTATCGCTAATTGCGGTTCAGGTTCAGGTTCTATGAAAGGGTCTAAATAGAATATTTTCATTGGATGCGTTTCTTCATAGATGGGATCCGAATCACTAGGTCCTAGAGTCTGTAGAAACTCAAATAAGAACTTAGAATCACAAAATAATAACCTAAATAACTGAGGATCCTCTAAGTCAATCAGATTTGACTTACATAATTGACCACAGTGAGAGTAGTGGTCATTCTTAAGCAAATGTGTCGATTCTAATTTCCTAAAGCATTTAGGTCTAGCCTCAGAACTTAATATTCGACACATTTGGAATATAAACGTTCCCACAGTTGGAAGAAAACTATTTGGTGGAAAAACAAAGTCAATCTGGGGATCATAGCCTGGGAAAACCACATCAACCAGAGGATGGGTTTCGAACGACTGAACTCCTTCATGGACATCATTAGGCTCGGGAAAACGAGTATGAAGGTAATCTTGTAAAATGGTCGAGGCACATATATCAAGCCCTAAGTGTAGGGACTTTCTGAGAGTTAAAGGTAAGGCACTAGGGAAGTGATAACCACCCCCAAACTTAGATTTTTCAGTGTCTCTAGATAGACCTCTAATTATTTCTTGAATTTTCGTATCTTCAGAGTCCTTAAAATATTCAAGAGATTTTTCTAAGTTATTATCAGGTAGTGCATCTTTACTCATCTCTACGGGTCTATCTTCTTCTTCCAAGACTATTGTTTCTAAGTCGCTAGACTCTAAAACAGTATTTTCGAAATGAACCCGTTCCTCTAAACCACTATCGGCTTCGTAATCAAAAGGAAAAACTACATCGTATAAAACGGTGGTATCCCTAATCAAATCCTCGTCCTTTTGAATAGGTGAATAATCATAAAAATTATTTGGATTTGAACTAGAAATAATATAATCACCATACAGCTCAATTGGATTACTAGACTCCTGATCACTATGCCTACATATTTCGGATTCTTCATTACTGCTATCCTCATCATCATAGTACGAAAATGATTGAACCTTATCTAAATAAGTAGTGTCTTTTATTCTAACCTCGTCCTCTAAATTAGGCAAATATTCACTATTTACATCAAGGGTAAAATTGGAAACACTATTTTGGAAATTAAGATTATTTCGAGCAAGTCTTTCGTTCGTCTCAGCCATCAGCTTGAGGGATTCCTCTATAGAAAGTTCACTCATTATTGTAGTTCTTTCGTCTATAATTACACTATTCATCTCAGCTAACTTACGTGTCGACTCAGTTAACTCCCTGAGGGACACATCTAAAGGAGGAATAAGAACAGAGGGATCATAAAAAGGACTACTTTTCAATAGTTTGATTGTATTCTCTAGAGACGAAGAACTAGTACTATAATCTTCTTGCTCGTAAGATTGATGCATGTGTGGATAGTAATTGGGCTCACCAGGGTATGACCCATATCCTTCCAAAGGATGGCGTTCCCAACCACTATTCCCAACATGGTCATAAAAAGGATGATGTCCATATTCAAATTCAGGTCGATAATCATTGTATTGGCTTCTATCATACCAGTTCGACATTCTTAATTGCAAGGGAATTCTACACAATCACAAACAAGGCTGACTCGACCAAATCAAACCTATAAAATCTAGCAAACAACAAGCATGATGGCTCCACTTAGATTGTTTCTAGACTTGCTTCTATCTCTCGAAGGGGAATTCGTTACAATTTAAGCAAACCCCTCTGGAATCAATCCGAGTCAAAGTAAGTTGAATTGAGGCGAGGGAAGCTCAGTGGAGCTTTGATACCCAAGGCCTCACCGCTATCACAAGGCGGCGCAGTCACGCATTCAACTCACAGAAACCATCATGAACTTCGAGGTGTGCTTAAGAAAGTAACCAATATCCTTCGAAATTTTTTCCTGATAAGCGCGATACCCTATCGGTCTCGTTCTAGTCAAGTTTTAAGCTTGGGTTCGCGTTAGGTTTCGTTTTCCTAAGGCGTGCAAGAAGGGAGCGGTGATGAAATCCGAACCCTTATCTTGTATTAGCCAGGCCTTGCCCTTTACTAGGAATTTAAAAACAGTCCAAATTCGTCCTCAATCAATGAATCACCTTAAGGAATACAGTAACTCGCTTACAGGAGATTCACGAGTGTTTCGATGGACTTACCTCCCGTACCAGACGGGGGATGAACCGTTGAAGTCGACTCGGGCCACGACTCCTATGTCATGTACGAACCCGAGGGGCCGAGACGATATAATTTTTTTTTTGTTTAATAATACCCTTCAGTGGGGTTAAAAAATAAAATAAAGTCCAATTGTTTAAAGTCCAAAGTCCAAAATAAATAATAAAAAAAAATTACAGTTTTCCTCACACACTCTAAAAAAATTAAAAATTAAAAATTAAATCCTAAAATTGTCCTTTTTTCTTCTCTTTTCGCTTTTCGCTTTAAGCTTTTTCCTCTCCAAGTCCTTAGTGCTCCACTTCGAACCTGTAAATCAAAGAAAAAAAAGACAGTAAAAAGGAACAAATAATAAAAAAAAAATAAACCTAAAAAAATAAAAATAAATCTATATACAAGTCCGCGTCGGCGGCGCCATTTTGTTATAGTGTTGAAAGTGGTAGTAAAAGTTCGTTGCTCGGACTTGTAAAGATTTAAAAATAAAAATATATACAAAAAATATTAACAATATGGGAAAGAGTACTGGACTAAAGATTCAGCCGTTTTTTTTCTTCAAATGGTTCAGAAATTAATTCTAGCAATTATAGTTCAAAAACAAAACAAATATTAACTCTAGTTTATTGCCAAGATAGATTTTATAAAATATTACTTGTATTTCTTAAGCATGGCATATCAAAAATCCCTAGGACTAAGCATACTCCATCAAATGAAATCACAAGTAATTAATTTAAAATCTTAATTCAATTAAAATTTGTGCAAAAAGTAAATAAAAGAATTAATGAAATTACCACATGGATGAAATTCGACCTCCTCCGTCGTCCCAGTGTTGGGTTTAGCTCATCATGATAAAAACACGCTCAAAATATTTATTTATTGCTCAAAGGGTGTTTACAAGGATGAAAATGGAGATGAAATAATAAAACAGTGAATGTGCGACCCACAGAAAGCGTCCAAAATGAACGACACAGAAGAAGTGCTATTGTTACTGTAGCTCTAAGACCCACACCTACGACCCACGATAAACGACTGTTGGTACAAGTCCGTTCTTCGTGTTCTTGGTGTTCTTCATCAGCAGCAGCAGCAGAAAAATGGCAGCTCTGCAACTCGTGAGTTCTTCATTCTATAGCCTCCAAAACTTCCTCAAACTCTCGACAGCCTTCTAGTCGACCCAAACATCTTATTTATACCCAACATGAGCATTTAATCTGTCGCAATAACTCATAGTGATTTCTTTTTATTCGGCTTTGAAGAAAATATTATTTTCCAGATTTTCTTCCTATTTTTTGCTCCTGCACGCGTCTGCTTGTGTATATATTCCTCTGTTAATCTCCTCCACACTTCGTACAGTTCCATACACGTTCCAACATGTTCATCGAGTCATCAAAACACGTTCAAACTCTGAAAAACCCGTGAAATATTCTTCCCGAGAAAGTGTTGCTTTGTTCACTTCTTGCGAGTTATTTAGCCAAATTTGATCAACCTTTCCCGCCAAAATTCAGAATTTGAATTTTGGAAGAAGATTGTTCTCCCCCTAATCCATTCTTGGGGTCCCTTTAGCAATTGGG
The DNA here is from genome assembly GCF_003573695.1 of Papaver somniferum. Classification (NCBI taxonomy): domain Eukaryota; kingdom Viridiplantae; phylum Streptophyta; class Magnoliopsida; order Ranunculales; family Papaveraceae; genus Papaver; species Papaver somniferum. The sequence goes on from NW_020622381.1 coordinate 13,585,670, forward strand.
GTGGAAATAGTAATTTTTCTGGATTCCTCTGGTACATTTCTGGGACGTTTCCGGTGCATTTCTAGGGTGCCTTTAGTAATTTTCTCCGGGGTGTAAAACACTACTTTTTGAGCCCATTTCGCCGCAAGGGTTTATTTCTCTAAAATTTCCTACAAAGACATAAAATAACACAATAAAGACAAAATCGAGCACTAACAATACATACAATTGAGACAAATTAGACATATAAATGCGTCTATCAAATACCCCCAAACTTATTATTTGCTAGTCCCGAGCAAATCAAAAATACAAAATAAAATAGTGACCGAGTTAATCTCGGGAGGGTTTACCAGAGGTTTACCCACAAAACCTTTACTCCAGACCCTAGCTATTTACGCAGAACCTTGGAAGGCACTAAAGAATCTCCTTTGTTGGCATACTTATTGACTACAGGAGGAAGTACCCTGATGCGAAATTCCAATTGTTGTACACGAGTTTGCACTCAAGCATACTAAAATTCATATAAAGTGACAGAGCTCTACTAAGATAGTTTTTGGACATCATAAATCGGAGTCAACCAATCACATGGATAGATTAAGAAGATGGATGTAGAGAAAAATATGGATGATGTTGACTAAGGTGAACCTATCCTACTGTACTGAGATACTGGTCTGGACTAATATCAACACACTGGCATATACAAGGGAACCAGTAGTCGATAATCCTAACTCTAGGTCAACACAACTGGCATATACAAGGGTTCCAGTGGTTGAATTTATTGACTTTATTCCGGTTGGTCTGATGGTCTGGTCTTTTTTTTCTTTTTTTTTTTTTGGTGTATCTCAGTCACTCTATTTCACCCTAGCAATGGTAAAAATAAAAAAGAAGTGATCAGGATTCTTTCGATGTTTCCATCACGAGGATATGGCGAAACTACCATGTTTTTTTCTAACACCTGAGCTCTGTGCTTTTATGAATAGACTCTTGTAGATTTTTCCATCTAATCAGATTGGTTCCTCAACTCCTACAACCAAGATGTTTCCATCCACTTAGATTGGTTAGTACCTACCTCAATAAGTATAGATTTCTAGGCCCTGAAGTTTAATTCAACTAAAAAGTTTATCCCATACCCCCAAACTTAAATCTAACATTGTCCTCAATGTTCTAAAGATAATATTAAAAGCATGAACAAGGAGAAACGGTTACTATTTGAAGCAAAAGAGTTAAGAAAGGATATTACCATGTTGCATAAGAATGAGCTACCTCCCAAGAAGTGCTAAGTTTAAATTCTTCATCCAGACTTAGGAAAGTTTTAGTCAACTCGAACCGTATAACAGTAACCGGAATAACTGTGGGTCTTCAAAACCAAAAAGAGCTGACAAAAGGAAACTGCAGTGAACCAAGAAAATGGACAAGACTAGCATGCCCTTACCTAGTTTCCTGATAACTATCGCTAATTGCGGTTCAGGTTCAGGTTCTATGAAAGGGTCTAAATAGAATATTTTCATTGGATGCGTTTCTTCATAGATGGGATCCGAATCACTAGGTCCTAGAGTCTGTAGAAACTCAAATAAGAACTTAGAATCACAAAATAATAACCTAAATAACTGAGGATCCTCTAAGTCAATCAGATTTGACTTACATAATTGACCACAGTGAGAGTAGTGGTCATTCTTAAGCAAATGTGTCGATTCTAATTTCCTAAAGCATTTAGTTCTAGTCTCAGAACTTAATATTCGACACATTTGGAATATAAACGTTCCCACAGTTGGAAGAAAACTATTTGGTGGGAAAACAAAGTCAATCTGGGGATCATAGCCTGGGAAAACCACATCAACCAGAGGATGTGTTTCGAACGACTGAACTCCTTCATGGACATCATTAGGCTCGGGAAAACGAGTATGAAGGTAATCTTGTAAAATGGTCGAGGCACATATATCAAGTCCTAAGTGTAGGGACTTTCTGAGAGTTAAAGGTAAGGCACTAGGGAAGTGATAATCACCCCCAAACTTAGATTTTTCAGTGTCTCTAGATAGACCTCTAATTATTTCTTGAATTTTCGTATCTTCAGAGTCCTTAAAATATTCAAGAGATTCTTCTAAGTTATTATCAGGTAGTGCATCTTTACTCATCTCTACGGGTCTATCTTCTTCTTCCAAGACTATTGTTTCTAAGTCGCTAGACTCTAAAACAGTATTTTCGAAATGAACCCGTTCCTCTAAACCACTATCGGCTTCGTAATCAAAAGGAAAAACTACATCGTATAAAACGGTGGTATCCCTAATCAAATCCTCGTCCTTTTGAATAGGTGAATAATCATAAAAATTATTTGGATTTGAACTAGAAATAATATAATCACCATACAGCTCAATTGGATTACTAGACTCCTGATCACTATGCCTACATATTTCGGATTCTTCATTACTGCTATCCTCATCATCATAGTACGAAAATGATTGAACCTTATCTAAATAAGTAGTGTCTTTTATTCTAACCTCGTCCTCTAAATTAGGCAAATATTCACTATTTACATCAAGGGTAAAATTGGAAACACTATTTTGGAAATTAAGATTATTTCGAGCAAGTCTTTCGTTCGTCTCAGCCATCAGCTTGAGGGATTCCTCTATAGAAAGTTCACTCATTATTGTAGTTCTTTCGTCTATAATTACACTATTCATCTCAGCTAACTTACGTGTCGACTCAGTTAACTCCCTGAGGGACACTTCTAAAGGAGGAATAGGAACAGAGGGATCATAAAAAGGACTACTTTTCAATAGTTTGATTGTATCCTCTAGATACGAAGAACTAGTACTATAATCTTCTTGCTCGTAAGATTGATGCATGTGTGGATAGTAATTGGGCTCACCAGGGTATGACCCATATCCTTCCAAAGGATGGCGTTCCCAACACTATTCCCAACATGGTCATAAAAAGGATGATGTCCATATTCAAATTCAGGTCGATAATCATTGTATTGGCTTCTATCATACCTGTTCGACATTCTTAATTGCAAGGGAATTCTACACAATCACAAACAAGGCTGACTCGACCAAATCAAACCTATAAAATCTAGCAAACAACAAGCATGATGGCTCCACTAAGATTGTTTCTAGACTTGCTTCTATCTCTTGAAGGGGAATTCGTTACAATTTAAGCAAACCCCTCTGGAATCAATCCGAGTCAAAGTAAGTTGAATTGAGGCGAGGGAAGCTCAGTGGAGCTTTGATACCCAAGGCCTCACCGCTATCACAAGGCGGCGCAGTCACGCATTCAACTCACAGAAACCGTCATGAACTTCTAAGTATGCTAAAAGAATAACCAATATCCTTCAAAAAAAATTCCTAACAAGCTCGATACCCTATAGGTTTTTTCTAATCAGATTTTAAATCTTGGGTTCGCGTTAGGTTTTGTTCTCCTAAAGCGGGCAAGAAGGGAGCGGTGATGAAATCCGAACCCTTATCTTGTTTAGGCCAGGCCTTTCCCTTTACTAGGAAAATAAAGACAGTCCAAATTCGTCCTCAATCAATGATCACCTTAAGGAATACAGTAACTCGCTTACAGGAGATTCGCGAGTGTTTCGATGGACTTACCTCTCGTACCAGACGGGGGATGAACCGTTGAAGTCGACTCGGGCCACGACTCATATGTCATGTACGAACCCGAGGGGCCGAGACGATATAGTAATCGTCGTCCTTCCCTGCTCACAGTTTATATAAATTTTTTTTTGTTTTGTTTAATAATACCCTTCCGTAGGGTTAAAAAAAAGTCCAATTGTTTAAAGTCCAAAGTCTAAAATAAATAAAAAAAAATTACAGTTTTCCTCAAACACTCTAAAAAAATTAAAAATTAAAAATTAAATCCTAAAATTGTCCTTTTTTCTTCTCTTTTCGCTTTTCGCTTTAAGCTTTTTCCTTTCCAAGTCCTTAGTGCTCCACTTCGAACCTGTAAAGTAAAAAGGAACAAATAATAAAAAAAAAACCTAAGAAAATAAAAATAAATCTATATACAAGTCCGCGTCGGCGGCGCCATTTTGTTATAGTGTTGAAAGTGGTAGTAAAAGTTCGTTGCTCGGACTTGTAAAGATTTAAAAATAAAAATATATACAAAAAATATTAACAATATGGGCAAGAGTACTGGGACTAATGATTCGGCCGTTTTTTTTTCTTCAAATGGTTCAGAAATTAATTCTAGCAATTATAGTTCAAAAACAAAACAAATATTAACTCTAGTTTATTGCCAAGATAGATTTTATAAAATATTACTTGTATTTCTTAAGCATGGCATATCAAAAATCCCTAGGACTAAGCATACTCCATCAAATGAAATCACAAGTAATTAATTTAAAATCTTAATTCAATTAAAATTTGTGCAAAAAGTAAATAAAAGAATTAATGAAATTACCACATGGATGAAATTCGACCTCCTCCGTCGTCCCAGTGTTGGGTTTAGCTCATCATGATAAAAACACGCTCAAAATATTTATTTATTGCTCAAAGGGTGTTTACAAGGATGAAAATGGAGATGAAATAATAAAACAGTGAATGTGCGACCCACAGAAAGCGTTCAAAATGAACGACACAGAAGAAGTGCTATTGTTACTGTAGCTCTAAGACCCACACCTACGACCCACGATAAACGACTGTTGGTACAAGTCCGTTCTTCGTGTTCTTGGTGTTCTTCATCAGCAGCAGCAGCAGAAAAATGGCAGCTCTGCTACTCGTGAGTTCTTCATTCTGTAGCCTCCAAAACTTCCTCAAACTCTCGACAGCCTTCTAGTCGACCCAAACATCTTATTTATACCCAACATGAGCATTTAATCTGTCACAATAACTCATAGTGATTTCTTTTTATTCGGCTTTGAAGAAAATATTATTTTCCAGATTTTCTTCCTATTTTTTGCTCCTGCACGCGTCTGCTTGTGTATATATTCCTCTGTTAATCTCCTCCACACTTCGTACAGGTCCATACACGTTCCAACATGTTCATCGAGTCATCAAAACACGTTCAAACTCTGAAAAACCCGTGAAATATTCTTCCCGAGAAAGTGTTGCTTTGTTCACTTCTTGTGAGTTATTTAGCCAAATTTGATCAACCTTTCCCGCCAAAATTCAGAATTTGAATTTTGGAAGAAGGTTGTTCTCCCCCTAATCCATTCCTGGGGTCCCTTTAGCAATTGGGGTGGAAATAGTAATTTTTCTGGATTCCTCTGGTACATTTCTGGGACGTTTCCGGTGCATTTCTGGGGTGCCTTTAGTAATTTTCTCCGGGGTGTAAAACACTACTTTTTGAGCCCATTTCTCCGCAAGGGTTTATTTCTCTAAAATTTCCTACAAACACATAAAATAACACAATAAAGACAAAATCGAGCACTAACAATACATACAATTGAGACAAATTAGACACATAAATGTGTTTATCAATACCTTATGTGGATCGGAATGACATCCAAATTACTAAGGGCTTGTTATGTTGATTTGGTCTAACAAAATGACCTAGTTAATAGTAGGAACCCACCAAATAACCGAAATTATATAACTCCCTTTGATGACCACCATGTTGAATAAATTTCCTCACTAAAACCTTTCCAGTAAAACCCAATTGGAAATATTTGGACGAAGTATAAAGAGCAAAAATATCAACATTTTGAAAGAAAATTAAACTTCAACAAGATGTTTCCTCATTAAAACCTTATCAGGAAAACCACATGGGACAAAACCTCAAACGAATGAAAAATAGTACAACTTTTGACTTGAGTATGGATGCTAACCCAACTATATATGTATTACAAAAAGAAACCATAAAAGTAGATACTTTAATCTATATCATATAGATATAGATAAGTAAAGTTTACTCGAGCATAAATTTGAATTGCAGATTTGAGAAAAACATATATACATTACAAAAAGCGTAGATGTGAGTATTTTTTAAGGACTCTTCAAGAGACCTATAAAGTTGTTATCATCAACTAATCCAGATTGTGTTACTTTGCAAAAAAAAAATTTAAAAATAAACACTTAAAGGATTGTTAAACCTGATATGATCGAGTCAGGAGTCTGCCTGAATATAATCTGAATCAGCCAAGGATTACAAATGGAATATGTTCTCTGACACATTTATTGTGTGAATGCAATATGAGTCCTTCAAAGACTACCACGCCAAGTGCATTATATAAGGAGAACAATTATTGAACCAATCCTAGGGTCTGAGAAAAAATAAAAATCTCAAGTCGTTTTTACAACGAACAAATTTCTCATATGAAGACGCAATATGAATACACCGACCTGTAATTAATGGGATTGGTATGTTTAAGGTGTTAACTTTGGATCCAAAATTGCATCAATCAAGAAATTAATCCAACCTGACATGGATTGTATTCCAACCTATCACATATGTCGATATTTCTTTGCTAAGGGATTCGAAACCACCATTATTTATTATTTCAGTAGTTATTGTAAATGAATATGCGACAATCATATTAGCTTATCATGATCCTACACAATTCACAAGTATCTTGGAAAAAAAAAAATCACAAAAATACGGGTACGAGCGCCCAAGACATTATAATCTCCCCATCTAGCAGTGAGGAGATATGAACTATGAGAATGTGAATTTTGTTTTTATAGACTCTATTGAAGTACTATCTGTAGCTTATTCTAAAATGCTACTTTTTTTATACGTGACTGGATTTGCCTTTCAAGAGGCAAAAACTTATATAAAACCAAAATGAGACATTTCACACCAATTGAGACATTTCGCTCCAATTGATAGTGACGATCCTTTTACAATTTGATCATGTTGGGAGATAAATTGATATAACTTTTAAGTTAATTAACATAAGCTTCTGATAGTGTATGATCTCCCCCTGGTGATGCTGAAAAATTTCTTTTTATCTCATATACGACAACTTCATGTTTCGTAGAGTATTATCCGGTTAATTCGAGACCTATACCCATTCTGAAATTGTGTTTTGACATAAAAAATAATGTACTCTTAATAAACATACATATTTACCATCAACCGTGGATTACTTTTGGAACAAAACCAAAATAAAATAAAAATGATATGTCAAAACCAAAAGCATTGAAAATGTGCAAACAATCTTCAATAACATCGTGACCTCAACGACCAACGAGATAATGATTTAGAATGAATATGGACATTTTCTTTATCAAAAGAAAATTAAATCAAGATCAATATAATCACCACAAGGACTATTGATATTGTCTAGCAAGTCGGGTGCGCACCCATTGATCTTTTATGTCCTACGTATTCCAACATCAAGTTGAACGATCTCAATTTTGGGGATTAATACTAAGAAGAATTTTTCTTTTTTTGCTAAATATCCCCAGGAATGCAGCAATTGGTATTTGCAATTGTGAATACTATAATAACCATATCGCATCCTTTTAGGATTAATAGAGAACGCCACTTTCAATTGACTTATATAATTCGTTTAAGAAAAATGGCTTTAGAAAAATCCACTTTGTGGTTGATGAAAGATTTCTTGCATAAATAGAAGCCAATAATTTAAACTAAACCATATTTGATGGTAAATGCTTCTTATAAAAGAATAATCCATGTTTTTTATCTAAGACTAACGGGAATTCCCAAGTTTAAGATTTCTCATGAAAGATAGAAATCTATATATTCCATGTCATGTAAAGATTCACAAAAACTGATAAGGTAGTTTAATCCTTGAAACTATATATATATATATATATCCATCGTGCTTATTTATAATTTCCTTTTAGAGAGATTCAAGTTATGGTTAACAGAAGGTTTCTTGTAATAAAGATAGAAACCCTAGCTATCAATCACATGATTGTTTCCCCAATAGACAAAGATACCAAATTCGGTCGTAGGTTTTTCAACCATGCATATGATCATTGCCATAAAGGTAATCGAGTTAGAATTTGTACCGTTTTTAGTGACGTACAATTTCATCAAGGAATGGAAATTGTACATAAACCATCTTTCGGTGGATATTTTTATTCTTTCTCTATGAAAAAGATAAGAGAAGAAAAGAAAATCAACTTATACGGGAAAATTGATTACCCCTGTCTAGATATGGATCATGTACTTTTAAGATTACCAATAGATATTCGTAGCACCAAAATAAATATTCTGGAAATGACTCATGGTCGGTGCCAAGAGATAAATAAAATCCATCTTTAGGAGATGCACCATTATGCTTTGGGAAAATGCTCGAACTCGAAGAGGTAAAACACCCTTAGGTATACATATACACCACATGAGACTAATATCCAAAGCCTAAAGTGACTTGATATTAATTCATAAAGACAAGGTGCTTAAAAAGAATAGTAAACAAACTGTAAAAATAATAATCAATCAAACTAACTTTACTGATCCAAGGCCGGGAAATGACTATTATCGTTGCTCTTACCGCGGTCGAGATCTTCAATAATAGTTTATACCATTGATTATGTAGCGTAAACAATGAGTGCCTCTTCGAAGAATGCACATAGAAAGCTATTGTGAATTGATCGACTCAACCACCACACGCATGGATATGGACATGTGGCCTGATTTATAAGTTATCAGAAAATAAAATAATATATATATAATATATATATATATATATATATATATATATATATATATATATTGTCAGAACACTGTTCGGTCAACCTTGCAAGCGTTGTTATCTCAAACTTGTTTGTCAATGTTAGTGATCAAAACTATAAGTCTTGATTTCTAGTCTACTTATAGTAATGTCTCAGACTAGGATAAATTGTGTAGTTGAGCATTAGACTTCACGGCGTTTATCATTCGAAGACGAAGAACTACTAAGGAGAGATTGTGGAACTTCATCAACAAAAGGTATATGGAGATTAAAACTCATTTATCACTTGGAAAGTCTATTTCTACTCTATCTCCTATATTGAGACAAAAGTCGTATTACTATATAGTATTCGATTATACGCATTTGAGATTTCGAGCTGAGTTTCACTAGCTTACATATTTCTCGAAATATGTGTTGGTAAGCTTTTTCTTGAACCAAGTTCATCTTAATTTCTTGACGAAAGTCAAAAGATGATCATGTGAAAATCTCCGAGTAACATCTTACATGGTTTGTGTAATACAATCATTTGATGTAGACTTGGAATGTTTCGCAATGATTATTTCAATACCTTGAAAATTGCTTTGATGCTAATAGTTCGTGAAAACAGCTATTGTCATCCTCTAAGATGTTTCAATGATTGAAATAGAGTTTAGAACACTTAACCATTAATGGATTATAAACATAGTATGTGTTCTTTCATATATTTAATCCATGTCAAGGAACCATAGTATGCATACCCGTATGTGTACCTGTTAGTTTGAGGAAGTCCGGGTACCTAAGTACACATACTGGAACGCGTACTGGCGTAAGGTAAAGGTCCGCGAATTTCTGCTGAGTTTGGAGGTATGTGTACCCGTTCTCATACTGGCGAACCCAAACTTGGTCCGACTACTTAAGTATGCATACCCGTTTGCATACTTGAGTGGTTAAAGTTATAGAATCGGTTGTGTCATGAACAAAATACATTTATATAATAAAAAATGCATTATTTGCAAACCGTGGCTATAATGTTCATGAATTAATTCGAGTGAATCAAACCGATTTTGCTTCAATTGTGTTCTTGTATACTTCTATGAGAATATAGGAATTGAACAACTCTATAGATAGTTTCATTTGAGTCATTTGAACTAGTTGTGGTTAAGATGGATGAGGCTGATGAGAGTGTTCATATAACTAACTTCGGTTAACTACTGTTGAGCCAACCTAGTGTACACGTTTAAGTACGGTTACTCAACCCTAAATGAAGGTACATTTCATTTGTGTATAACAAGTTAAGCTCGATCTAACGATTGAAAGATATTAGCTTGAGCCTAATCAGGTTTTCATCTAACGGTGAATATTGAATGCTTTGTTGCCAAGGTAACTTAGATTGCAAACCCTGATTTGAAAACTATATAAGGGAAAACTCTAGCAACTGCGAAACCTAATCCCCACACCTCCTGTGTGATACTAGTTGCGACTAGATTCGATTCTCCTTTAACCTTAGGTTTTTCACGAAACCCTGTAGGTTAACGACTTAAAGACTTCATTGGACCCAACTATTTTCTCTGTAGTTGCGTGTTCTGATCTTACTTCTACTATCGTGATTGAGTATTATCTTTGCTAAGATTTGTTTGGAATTTATCTCTGATAGGTAAGATTACAAGTAATCACAAACATCTTCGACTCATCGTTTGTGATTCCACAATATCTTGTTTCGCTTCCATACGATTAATATTATTGTGAGGTGATTGATAATGCTAGGCTGTTCTTCGGGAATATAAGTCCGGTTTATCAATTGGTTCCTGTGCACCTTGATTTATCATAAGATGGAGCAAAACTCATAGGTATTTCTGTGGGAGACAGATTTATCTATTCCAATAGACTTCAGTGTATGAGACAGATTTTTTTATCAAGTCTTCGACTTTTGGTCGTAGCAACTCTTGGTTGTGGGTAGATCATCTAAGGGAATCAAGTGCGTAGAATCATGTTGGGGTTCAGAGACGTAAGGAGCGCAATTGTACCTTGATCAATGTGAGATTTATTAGGGCTCAACTACATTCCAGTCTGAAGTTCATTGGTAGTAGGCTAATGTCTGTAGCGGCTTAATACAATGTGGTGTTCAAAGCTGGACTAGGTCCTGGGGTTTTTCTGCATTTGCAGTTTTCCTCGTTAACAAAATTCTGGTGTCTGTGTTATTTCTTTTCCGCATTATATTTTGTTATATAATAGAAATATCACAGTTTGTACGTTAGGTTCAATCAGTTCTTGAATTCGACCTTTGGGTTATTGATTGAATTGATTTACACTTGGATATTAGTTTGTGATACCATCCAAGTTATTTCTCTTATTCAATCGAGCTCACAAATTCCTATTTGTTTGATTGCGGATTGAATTGAGAAATTGAGATATAACTCTTTGATATACTTTTCTATAGATCGAGTCTGACTGTCTAGTTGATTCTCTTGAAAGTATATTGGAGTTTTTCTATTCAGATTGCCAAACGAAATATTGGGTGTGGTTGTTAGACCCCCGCATTTTCAATTGGTATCAGAGCAGGCAAACACATTTAAGACCTCATAAGTCTATGTTTGTGGCGATATGAATATGGACAAAAGTGTTATCGTTATAAACGTACCACCAGTCTTCGATGGCTCAAAAACGCGTGCCTTTCTACAAGCGCGTGATTTTCAATCATGGGTTTATGTTGTTAATGGCTATGATCCTCCGAAAGTTACAGAAGGTGATGTAACAGTTCTAATGGACATAAATATGATGCTGCCGAGATTCTTGCTGCAAAGAAAAATTCTGACGGATTAAATGCTATCATTTATGCCATTACTACAGAGCTCCCGCATCATGTGACCACTTGCACAAAGTCTAAAGATGCTTGGGATATCTTAGAAACTATATTTGAAGGGAATACCTGTGAAAAAGAAGCTAGGCTTCAAAACCTAAATTCTGACGAAGAAGATGAAGATTCATTTGATGAGTTTAATCACAAAGTGTCTGAAATTGTTAATGCTTTTTTTGCGTTGGGTAAGACTGTTCCTGAAAAGGACACTGTGATGAAAATTCTCAGATCATTGCCATCTACATATGATTCTAAGAATCATGCCATCGTTAAGGGAAATAACCTTGCAACTCTTTCCAGAAATACTCTGCCTGGGAAGTTAAAGATCTTTGATCATGAACATACATCCAAATATGGAAAGGATGTTGCTTTCAAAGCACAAAAGAATACTAAATTATTGACAAAAGTAAAAGTGTTTGTATCTCTGAAGATGATCCTTTTGAGGTTGTATCGTCAGATGAAGATCTTGACAAGTCGGTCTCTTTGATCACAAGACAGTTTAGAGATCTTCTGTTGAACAGAAGTAAACGGTTATCCAAAGATAATCCTAAGTCATCAGTTAAACCCCATAATCTTGTTCCTCCTAAAAACAGGGATATTGACGAAACTGATGACGAGGATATGCCACAGTACTTTAAGTGTAAAGGGTTTGATCATTTTGCAAATGAGTGTCTGAATCGGAGAAAATACACTGGGAACAAAGGTCTTGCTGCAACTCTTGATGAAATGTCTGATCACTATGATTCTAATGAGGGAGAAAAGTCAAGTGTTGCACTTCTTTGCGAAAATATTGATTTTGATAATTGTAGCAATACATACATCAATCTTGATATTCTTTCAGAAGAAACCTCAATCGTTCTGGAAGAAAAAATTGATTTATCTGTTTCTGCTGGAAACTCTTTGTCAGATTTTTCAGGTTCCATTATGTGTCTAGCTGCTTACACATCTCTGACGTCTGAACCATCTTCCACGTTGACATGTTCTTATTGTTTTCTCAAAGGTCATGAACTCTCAAAGTGTTTCAAGTACAAACATAAAATAAGATACGTCAACAAACTTCAACGAAGAGGAAATTGATTAGTAAACAAGCTCAAACTTGTTCAAAAATCACCTGAGGTATGTAAACTCATCTCATCTTCGAAGTTTCCAAAGAAAAGACTGGACGACTAGAAAGAAGGGTACGGTATAAAGTGTTGAAGAAACAGGGTTCTATGAATTCCTTTCAAAAAGGTTACGGTGGATAGATTATTGTTCACCCCAGCACAACTTGATTGTGTTGTTTGATGCATCTTGTCTCATGCGCCTGATAAAAAGGGACAAGATTGTGCAAACCTCGGGCTTTAGAAAAAGAGAAATGTTTTAGTCTGTCTTGTTTTTTCTCTTTTCGGTTTTTTTATGTTTTGCAAGTTTGGAATTCTTCTATGTTTTCATACTAATTGATATTGGAAGGAACTTCCATGTTTTGTCAATAAAAAAAGGGTTATTCTCGACAATTCTACCCTCTTTAGGGATGAGAATTGTGTGTGCGTGAACTTGTGTGTAAAGGTTCCGTAACCCTACATTCCTTTTTCCTCCTCTTGAAACTCTTTTTATCATAAGACTGCTTGTTGAGATTATCTTGTGATTTCCTCTCACAATTCCGTACGTATGGACAATCCAAGCATAATGTCTTCTGATGGAAAGGATGTTAATATGATTGTTAAGCCATCAATCATGAAGGGAAAACATAAATCTCCGTTACCTCCAACTTTGAAAAGAAAAATAAGGAATGTGAGGAAGCCAAGAGTTGTTCCTTCAAATTCTCAGAAGTTTTCTGATGTTCTTGAAGAGTTGAAGGAAACAAGGAAGGATATTCAGCAAATAAAGGCTATTGTTTTGAGAACTCTTTAAATTCAGAAGGCCTGGTTCGGCATCAGTCTAGAAGGTTTGTTGGAATTGACTCCTTTCTTCATGAACCCTATGTTCCCATGGCTGTTGACGACAAGGAGTTCGGGGACGATAAAGAATTTTTCAAATGTCTCAATGTCTAGTGAACTTGGTATGAGAATTTATTCTTGTGTTTTTAAGAAGGATAACTAGGGTTTGTAATGGCCATTATTGTGAGTACACATAGCTATTGCCAACGTTTTCATCTTGCAATGTTTTTAGATTTATTTATTTAAATTCTAAGTTATTTGGAAGATGATTTTTGCAGTATTAATCTTTATGGTTTCATATATTGTAAATTGTTATGGGATATGTTTTTTACGTCCGTGAACCTTGACTGTCCCATATTTGCTTAAAAGTTAACTCTATTATATGTCGGTATGAAAGTATTGATAAAAGATATAATGAACTTTTGACTACAAAAGTTAAGCCTATTATGTCATTATGCAAATATTGATGGAAGATATGATGAACTTTTGTTTACAAAGATTAAGTTTATTATATGTCATTATGCAAATAATTATGAAAAATAGAATGAATCTTTGATTATTCCACATTATTTGTCCTTCCCTGATCCACATCTTTGTGTGAATATTGTGAGGCTCCATAAGTTCTTTTATGTTGAGCATGGCCAATAGAATTGATCATTTTCCTTGTGGTTAATTCAATTGAGATTTTTGGATACAAATTCATGTTTCATGTGATTTATTAAGGTCCAAAGAAATCCTTCTTTTCTTGTAAAAGTAAGGTCGCTCTTGTTGTTCTTTCGAGAATGACATTTTATGGGGGAGAGTTCTTTTTGAACTTGTGCTTAATTTCCAAGTCTTTGTGGGGAGTGCGTCTGTGGAATATTGTAGGAGTTTTCTTGTATCTTTATAGACTCCTTGATGAATACACTAAGTTTCGACTATGTGAAATCATCGAAACAAGTTGATATGTTGTTCTCTTTTGGTCATGAAGTGTCTGTATGAAAATTTCATGAGGATCCCACTAGTTTTCTTACCTTTGCCAATTTATATTGACAAAAAGGGGGAGAATTAATGTGTATTTCACACTACAAATACATATGGTTTACTGATCATTATGTAAGGGGGAGTGGTTTCATTGTGAGATGAAGTATTGAATAAGGGGGAGTGATACATATCATCATAGTATTGTTCTCAAAGTTGTGATACAAATGGACTTTGATGCTGTGTAATAATACTATGACACTGTATAACAATGATTGAGAGCAAACGTTTTCTCATTGTTATAGCTACGATCTTCAACAACTATGATGCTGAGTTGAACATATTTAGAATCATTGGAGTACTTGGAAGTGATGAAGATTTCGAGTAATGTTGAAGAACTAAGGAGATCAAGCATTTGGATGAAAAGTTACAAAGTTTATTTATTTTGTAATCCATATGTATTGATAGTTTTGTCACTAAAATTGACAAAGGGGAGATTGTTAGAGCATTGCTCGGTCAACCTCGCAAACGTTGCTATCTCAAGCTTGTTTGTCAATGTTAGTGATCAAAACTATAAGTCTTGATTTTTAGTCTACTTATAGTAATGTCTCGGACTAGGATAGATTGTGTAATTGAGCATTAGACTTCACGGCATTCATCATTCGAAGACGAAGAATTAATAAGAAGAGCTTGTGGAACTTTATCAACAAAAAGTATGTGGAGACTAAAACTCATCTATCACTTGGAAAGTCTATTTTTACTCTATCTCCTATATTGAGACAAATGTCGTATTACTATATAGTATTCAGTTATACACATTTGAGATTTCTAGCTAAGTTTCACTCGCTTACATATTTCTCGAAATATGTGTTGGTAAGCTTTCGCTTCAACCAAGTTCATCTTATATTCTTGATGAAAGTCAAAAGATGATCATGTGAAAATCGCCGAGTAACATCTTACATGGTTTGTGTAATACAACCATTTGATGTAGACTTGGAATGTTTCGTAATGATTATTTCAATAACTTGAAAATTACTTTGATGCTAATAGTTCATGAAAACATCTATTGTCATCCTCTAAGAATGTTTTAATGATTGAAATAAAGTTTCGAACACTTAACCATTAATGGATTATAAATATAGTATGTGTTCTTGCATATATGTAATCCATGTCCGGGAACCATAGTATGCATACCCGTATGCGTACCTGTTGGTTTGAGGAAGTCCGGGTACTTAAGTACACATACCGGTATGCGTACTGGCGTAAGGTATAGGTCCGGGAATTTCTGCTGAGTTTGGAGGTATGCGTACCCGTTCGCATACTGGCGAACCCAAACTTGGTCTGGCTACTTAAGTATGCATACCCGTTTGCATACTTGAGCGGTTAAAGTTCTAGAATCGGTTGTGTCATGAAAGATACATTTATATAATAAAGAATGCATTCTTTGCAAACACAAAATTGGTTAAAAAGATCAAAATCAACAATTCCTGGGTGAAAAAGACATGTAAAATTTGATACTGTTTAAATGGACAAGAATGTAAAAATATCCAGGATGTAAACAGTTTCATCCTACCCATTTTGAAATACTTTTTCTTATTTTTAATTACCTAAGGATGTATCCAGTTTCATCCTCGCTCTTTTTTAAGTTTAAGCCAGGATGAATCCAGTTTCATTCTTACTAATTTTTTGGTGTCCATTTCACCCATACTAATTTTTACTCGTCCATTTAAACCATGTTTTAAAAATATTTGGACAAATGACCCATTTTCCGCTTTGCAAACCGTGGCTATAATGTTCATGAATTGATTCGAGTGAATCAAACCGATTTTGCTTCAATTGTGTTCTTGTATACTTCTATGAGAATATATCAATTGAACAACTCTATAACTAGTTTCATTTGATTCATTTGAACTAGTTGTGGTTAAGATGCATAAGGTTGATATGAGAGTGTTCATATAGCTAACTTCGGTTAACTACTGTTGAGCCAACCTAGTGTACACGTTTAGGTACGATTACTTAAACCTAAATGAAGGGACATTTCATTTGTGTATAACAAGCTAAGTTCGATCTAACGGTTGAAAGATATTAGCTTGAGTCTAATCAAGTTTTGCTTTCCTTCTTAGCTCAAAGTTTCCAACCTTATTTCCCCAGAAAAGTTTAGCGTGTTTTTCTGCAGAGCCCCTACTCATGTTAATATGAGTGATGACTTCCCCTATGATACTGTTTCCATATCTTTGTAAGTACATACTAAGATTGATTTGAGCAATATTAATAATTTTTCTACTATCTTCAGTGGGATCAATAGAAGCATAATCAAATTGGTTGGTGAGATGGTTGATATCTTCCGAGGCCATTACTGAATTTGATTTGAAACTATTATGAGCGAATAAGAGATTGTGAAGCCTTAAATTATTATCTTTAATGTATAACAGATTGTGAAGCCTTAATCAGTTCCCAACATAGTATTGATGCTAGCCTCAATGGGCATGTAAACAACAAACGGTCTCCTCCTATTAATAATGTTGTTAAGATAAATTTTGGTGCATCTTTTATAAGTGAGAATAACCCAAGTGAAAAGGACTAATATTTAAAAATAATGCAGGGAAATTTGAAGAAAAAAGCGAAGTAGATGAACAACAAGGTGAAGCTCTGGCTGCACTGGAAATTGTCAAATGGGCTATGGAGCAAGGCTTTAACAACCTCATGCTAGAGAGATGATAAGAATGTAAACAATGACATAAGTGACGATTTGAATTTTATTAACTGGACAACAAATAATGTAGTTCGGGAATATATTTTCTTTTTAAAAACCTTTGATAATTGGTCGTGCTCTTTTGTCAAAAGAGATGCAAACTCTGTTGCAGCACCATGGCAAAACATGCTAGAGCCAATATGGTACCGTCTTTGGTACTCTGAGCCACCGATTTTTCTTCTAAGAAGTTTGGAAAAGAACTCATCTTTTAATTTGAATCTTGTCCAACTAAAATATCTCTTATCTAAAAAAAAAAATCTTAAAAACGAGGGAAGCTAAGGATTTTAGGAATCAATTACAAGCACAATTAGCATCTTTATAATACAAAACAAAAGGGATTTTTAGCCACCTACGGCTGGATAACATTTGAGAGACAAACGGATGATCCGACCATCCCAGTTTTATCCTAGCAATAGACATTTGACGGTCATCGTGTTTGTAACCTTTTTTATTATGAATTTAATAATTAGTGGTTTTGTAGCTTCATTATAACTTTAATTTAATAATTAGTGGGTCATCTCATAACTCAAGATATTAAAAGGGATATTGAATGCAAAACCAAATAAAAAATATGTGTACCATATCTATTAATGTTACAAACACGATAATAAGATCTTTAGGATCATAATAAACCCGGTAATAAAATGTGCGTACTCTAGCTTTGAGGAAGTGCATAAATTTGCATTCTCAATACATGGTATATGTAGCGACTCTGCAGTTTTATTAATTATAAAATCATAACCTACAAACACAACTCAAATTATAAAAATGATATGTAGGTTATATTTGTGTACATGTGTGAATGTGATGAGAAGCGAATCATATGGGTTGATTTTTTGTGTATAGGTATTTACTTGATACGAATTTCTAAATTGTTTATGAATTTGAGTGATTGGAAAGAAAAAAATCAACAACTCTAATATCAAATCATGTTGGTGCTGTTACATCACGGGTTATTTCTAGTTTTCTATATAAGAACACCGCTCACCTATGCTACGACGACACTACTACGCCGAGCTACAAATACTGCATTTCAAGGGGGATTTCATTTACTTTGCTATGACGACACTACTACGATACAGACACCCATCCATTCTATTCGTTTGTTGTTGCATTACTCGTGGGGTATCATTTATGATATTGTAATGCATTTATTATTAGGTACTTCATGTTTATTCTTTTTTAGGAGTTTCATATGTCAACGGTCAACATGTGTAGGTGCTCGTTTGTTTATTTTTTCTGGCAAATTTCATTAGCCTATACAATTTTGCGGATGATAATTGTAAATATGGCCTCTATGTGGTGTCACACAGGTTACAATTACATTGTTCAAAAACCTAAAGGGAATATGTTAGCTTAACCAACTCTTCCCATAGCCCCCCAAATTGTTGTTCATAAATAGCCACCAGTTTGGAGATTGCAAAATCAAACAGTCATCTGAAATATTAAGAATTTTCTTCAAACTCAGTATACGTTGATTCTTAGCAACATTTTACTGTCAACTATGGGTTCATTAGGTTCATTGAATTCATGTAACGACGAAGAACTGTTAATTCAAAACATTTCTGAAATTTATAACAACTTATCAACCCTGGAGAGCCTCAAACCTTCAAAAGATGTAAACACTCTTTTCACTCAACTAGTCCTAGCTTGCATTCCACCATCTCCAATTGATGTCACCAAATTATCAGTCACAGACCAAGGAATCCGTTCCAATCTCATTCGTCTCTGTGGGGAAGCTGAAGGCCTCTTAGAAGCCCATTACTCAACCCTATTAGGTACTTACGATATCCCACTTGATCATATCAACATCTTTCCATACTACACAAATTACATCAAACTTGGTCGTCTTGAGTATACTATACTTAGAACTATATCACAAACCCAAACCCAAATCACATCGCTTTTATTGGTTCCGGTCCCTTGCCGCTTACATCCATTGTACTGGCTTCAAACCATCTAAGGAACACTACCTTTCACAATTACGACATCGACATATCTGCCAATGCGTTAGCTTCTAATTAACTTGGTCGCTCCAGATCCCGACTTGTCGAAGCGAATGTTATTTCATGATACTGACATTATGGATGTCACTAATGGCTTATACGACTATGAAGTTGTTTTCTTAGCTGCTTTAGTTGGTTTGAACAAAGTAGATAAATGCAGAGTTATTGATCATTTGGCTAAGCACATGGCACCAGGTTCCTTGCTGATGTTGCGGAGTGCTCATGGTGCTCGTGGGTTTCTCTATCCCATTGTTGAGCCTAGTGATTTACCAGGTTTTGAGGTTCTCGCAATTCCATCCAATGGACGAGGTAATAAATTCAGTGGTCGTTGCCCGTAAGATTAAGAACATAAAGTAAAACAGTACTAGTTCATACGGTAATTGATCAATAGGGTTGGACCACTTACCGTTGGCATAATAAGCAGGTACTACTTCATGCAGTTTTCTATCAGAAAGGGCTGGACAAATTACTGCGACTCTGTGATCTTATTGTATTTTCTTTTCTGTCAGTAGAGGTTGGTGTGAAAGTGGAGAAGGCCACTAATATAAACTTCTGTATTTTCTGTGTGTGAGATGTAAATCCTTTTTGAACTTAAATAAAATTATTGGGCTGACCCAGTGGAGGGCTTGAAGGGAGGGAGTCTCTACCACTTTTTTTTTTTAGTAAAATGATGAGTAATGCAAATATGCAATTTGATAAAAAGATTGGAAAAAATATTTCTAAAAGATTCTCGTCATAAGTAAAATTTTGGTTTTTACTAGAAAAAATTATCCCTTCCTTTTAATCCAATTACTAAAACTCTTTATATGCCATTATGAAATCAAGAAAAGTGATACTTTCACCCCCTTTTAGCAAAAGTGATACTTTCATGTTGTTTCAGGAAAATTGATACTTTCACTTTTTCAAATTAGTCTATTTTTAGGTAAAAATGAAACTGTGAAAGTATCTTTTTTTCTGAAACGTAAGTAGTATACGCTATCAATATCATTCAAACAAAAAAAGATGCATAACGAATCATGCATCCACTAAGTTGGTTATGCAACCACTAAAACGATGTATATGTCTCAAAAATAACATTCCAACAAAAAAAAGGATGTATAACGCGTTATGCAATCAGCGATGTTTCGTTTTTTTGCGGTCGGCCCTCCGACCCCTCTCCGCCGTGGCAACGGTGTTCTAGTATTCTGTGTCTTCAGATCAATTTGCAAAGTTTTAGAACATTACCCAAATATCATTGAGACTAAAAATCGCCTAAAATAAATGTAAATCGTTTGAATTAAAAAAGATCTTAAGTATCTGTTTCGCATAATGTTATCCAAACTCGCAGCCTAGTTTTTTTACTTGTGTTCACCATGTACCTAACAACCTATATATATGTCTGAGTAACAAATTTTATATGCAAGGGATTGGTACAAAACTGAAGTAAAAAATGAATCAGGATATACCTTCCTATATGTCCATCTATAATGAGTATTCCACCAATCCGTGGATGCTGTTCTCGCCTCCTTTAGCGACTTCCCTTTCTTTTTCTGGATACGAACTCCTACCCTAGACTACTCAGATATCCATTGTATTTTTACATAAGCATTTCTTTCAGCTCCTGCAGCTCCACGCCTAGCAGAGGATTGTTGGCTTTTCGGCTCCCCGCAACTTAATCCTCTTCCCAGGATGCAACTGCTCCATATGCAAAATTAAATACGTTTTACTACACGCCTTTAAAAATATGACAATTAGTCAAACAAAGGTGCTTTGGATACCCACAATGTCTACTGCTGAAAACTACCAAACAAGATAAAGAGTGAACAACACTTGCATAGGTTGCATTGTTTGTAATCAACACAAAAAATAAGCAGTTCACATGGTTTTGCAACTGAACGCTTCAGGAATTGTACTTTAGGTCACTGAAATTTGGATAAAGGGCAAAAATGTCATTTCAACATTATAGGACAAAAATCAATTCTCACGGGAGAGATTAATCCTTGGCCCTCAAGGCACCCATAACCACGATTTCCAGTATACGTCCGCGCGAGATATTATTGGTCGTGATGTCGTGATTCCTAGCGCACATCTTCGACGAGATATTACTAGGACTGCACAAAACCGAACCTAAACCGAGAGCAGAAACCGAACATTTTAAACCGACCCCAACCGAAACCATAACACAGTGGTTTTACTATGGTTTTTAGTTCTAGAAAACCGACAACAATGGTTTCAGTTTCGGTTGGTGTCCAAAACCGGACCGATAACCATCGGTTTTAACCGATTAACAAGGGGCGTTGATTTGAGTAGAATATAATAAGATAATGAGTAAACTCTTTTAACCCTAAGGCGCCTGTTATCTCCTCACTTCTCACACTCAGTTCTCTCTTCAGTTTTTTCCCATGACTCCATTAACAGTCAAACACGAGCACCAGTAACATCACCATTTTAAAACTAGTAAGCTACCAGTCTACCATATTCTTCTCCTTCTTCTTCTTTTTCTTCTTCTTCTTTTCTTCCTCATCTTCTTTATCGATTCAACCCATCATCATTTCACCACCATAACAAAAACAGTTCAATCCATGAACCATCTCCACCACACCAGTAAAAGAAATCACTGAATAAGTATGTGGTGTCACAGTTCTCTTTATTCTTATTTGATTATGACGTTATGTGTTTGAATGATACAAAATTGAAACTAGGGTTTTATGAAATCAAAAAATTTGGGGTTTTTTTTAGGATTTAGGTTCGATTGATATATTGAATTGCATGTTTGGAGATAATTTTCCATACTTATGTTCTTATTGTGTGTTCTTATTGGCATAAAAAAAGTAGGAATGGATAAATAACACATAAATCGAGGGCTATGCGGATCCTCGGACATATATGAAATGGAATAAAGATGGACCAAGCTACTTATGAATGTAACCACAATTAACATTACGACGGTCAGGCTATCGAACACGGAGTCAGAAGTGAATTACGAGTCAGACCAATATGCGAATCGAGCGAGTCCCGTGGCTCTCATTCTAATTCAGTGCTCTCTGAACCGTGCGGGAAGGTTGACCTTCACACGGCTCACCAACTTGATCTTTCTGCAGTTTGAACGGAAAAATAGGTATCGCTCTTTCCTTTGTCACTCAAGTGTACGTCATCTGCCGTTCTTAGGCCCCTTCTTCCCTGAAAGAGTCCACCGCCTATCGCCAGGCCTGTCCCTTGAGTAGGTGATCCCGAGGCTGGATCAAAGAGGATACTACGATCCCTCAGAATAAGAAATAAAAAGATATTGTGATGTAAGTCCATGATTCCTTGCATCATAGGTGTAGCTGCATCTTGAGATCCTAATTTCCATGGTTCTGCAGCATCAGAAAGAGCGATTGTGAGGAAGAGCCTTTCTACCAAAATCATTGGTTTAACTTCATTCTTTAACTTCTCTGGAAGTGAGACTTTTTATAAATAAATAAATAAATAATAAGTTAGGGTTCCTCATGTTAAGATTTAGGGCTTTTTCCTGAATCAGCTTTGTTATTGTGAATTTGATGGTGAATTTGATGATAAATGATTGAATAGGTTAGCGGTAATTTTCTCTAATTTGTAGTTTTAGCAGTTGAATTTTTTTTTTATGTGGAAACTTAAGAGTTGTTTAAGCATATGCATAGACAAGTTGAAACAATGAAATGTCAATGATGTGATTACTCTCTTTTACGCCAAAATAATTTAAACTCGGGCCATTGCCTTTGAAGGTATATCATCTTAGTTAACTGTGTTATGAATGTTCTAGGTAGATCATCCCAAATGATGACCAAATACGTAGTTATATGCAGTATGTGGTAACTTGCAATTTATGTGTTTGTTGATGCCACTGCTGAGTTATATTGTGCATCAAGGGTACGCCTGGTTTCTTGATGTGGTAGAGAAATGTGAAAAAATTGGCAGAGATTAAGGATATCAGTTCGAAAAGGACTTAATTAGGCGTATGTAGATAAATTTAATAACGGTGAACAAGGTTTTATTTTTTCTCTATATTGTTGTTATATGCAGTACCACTATGAAATTATAATCCCCTGCTTTTGGTTTTTACATTAACTATAAAGATATATGAAAAATTCTGATTTTTTATTGTCTTTACTCATTGTTTGTCACTTATTGTATTCTTGCAGAATTTTTAGGTTCTCTTGCAAATTCTAAGTTTATCGGCATTGACATAATTGAAGAAGAAGAAGATTGAGTTATACCGTAAGTTCTCTGAACTGCCATTAAACACATTGAACTTTACTGTTGTTGTTAGAATAGTTATGCATTCCTTTATAAATTAGTTTCCTCAGATTTGTTTCACATATAGTATTTATTTCAGTATTTGTTGATGGAAATCAGATCAACACCAATTATATATTTATATTCTCCACTAACTAGGAATTTCAAGTGTACCAATCCAGACAATGTGATCCCAAGAACTTTTAGGACTCTTGTCTAGTTATAATTTTCTAGCCATAGATAATCATTGATTTCTTTTTCCAAACATGGTTTTTGTTACTGTGTGCCTATATGTTATGTTTGTGTGCGTGCGTGCATGTATGAAGTTTAAACAATGGGTTGCTAGATTTATGCTTTCTATTTTAATTTAAGTGGTATAGTTTTGAACTCCACAATGACTATAGGTTACATTATGTACCATTGTACTGATTTGGTTGAGAAATTCACATTTAACTCGAGTTTGCGTATGTGCAGGTACCATTACAACCTCCTATTGAATACGGAACAATTGATTTTCTGTTGATCCTCTCAGGAATGGAACCTCTAGGTTGATTGTCCATATAAAGTCTAAAGATATGTAGCCACTTGAGAACTAACAACCAGTTATAATCATGAATTTTTTTATCAAGGAGAAAGTAGACTCTTTAAAATTTAATGTTTATGTTAATAGTTAATATGTATTGGGAGTTGAACATCTGATGTATTTGAAACTTTAACGGCAAGATGTGAAAATTTACCTGTCAGTTTTTTGGGACTGACAGATATAAAAAAATTCTTGTGACTAAGTTGGTTAACCAAAAACCGAATGGTTTTATACAAAACCGAGTAGAAACCGAACCGAATGAATCCGAATAAGCTTAATGGTTTCACTGGTTTTTATATTGAAAAACCGAGTACTATGGTTTCGGTTTTTGGTTTTGCCAATAACCGATAAAAAGCTAACCATGTGCATCCCTAGATACTACTGGTCACATAGGTTCTGTAGACTTAGGAACCAGAACAACCACAATTCCAACATGTCTTCGGGAGACGCAGCTGGTTGTGATGCCATGATTCCTAGTATACATCCTCGACGAGATACTGCTGGTCATGTAGACTCTGTAGATGCGTAAAAACGTTCCTGGCGAACTTATAACCCAGAGCAGAGATATACATGTCTCCTTTAAGCACGACTCACCTTATTTGAGATGAAGGACTGATTCCTAGCACATTGTCGCGAGATACACTGGTCATGTCTACTCTAGGCTCTGACTCGAATTACTGAGGCTTCTGAATAATTCTTAGCACATCCCCGAAATATACGCTGGTTACTCTGCCTCTAGGACCTTTTGACAGACTCCTAGAAACATCCTTTCGAGATACACTGGTCATGTCGGCCCCAGAATACAAACACTATTGACTCCTAGCACATCTCTGCAAGATACGCTAGTCAAAGGCAAGTGAGACGAAGTCTCGCAAAGACATTATTAGGCGTCCAAGTTTTCTTTCTCTCCCGAACATGTCCCAGCTGACTTTGGAGAGACTCAGTCATGTCGTCCAAATATCAGACGGCCTCAGTCGTGTTGGCCAAATATCAGATGATCTTAGTCGCGTCAGCCAAGTTCTAATGGCCTCAGTCGTGTCGGCTAAATCTCAAATAGCCTCATTCGCGTCTGTTAAATCTCAAACAGCCTTATCCGAGCAGAGCCAGCTTGTGTGAAGAGTCTTATACAGGCGTAAGACTCAGGCAGAAGTCTCACCTAGAGCTCAAGCCTATTTCTCAGTGTCTCAAACACACTCACAGTAGTAAATTGAGCCTGAACTGTACATGTCTATCCAAAAACGTGGATAAGCTTATTTGAGCTCCGCATGCTCAACAAAGGGACCCACAAGCAATAATACGATCTTCATGTGAAATATGTGACAGGCTATGGAGAGAGGGAGAACCGCAACTTTTCTCACACTCTACACACGATTTCTGAGGCATTCCATGTCCTTTCACATGACTTATCCTAATCATTCTCACAAATCAGAGAATATCTCTCTCTCTTGGCCAACCCGGCTAAAGAGAATGTTTTCCTCTCAACACATCATCACAAAGGCTGACTCAGCTTTATACAAATGGGGGATATTGATTAGGGTTTTGGTCTGGCGGTCTACGACACGTGTGAGAAATACCCGACATATTTCTCATCGCAGAAGAGACTAAAGGCGGTGGAATAATGAGATACAATACCTCCAATATTACTGAGTATCTCTTTTTTGCAAAATTTCTATAGGGGTGTACCAAATTACATGGGGTGTACAAGTCCACCAAATTCCGTATAGTTTTGTTTTACATGGAAGTGGTACACCCGTAAACCCGTAGGTGAAATGTGCCCATTTCACCTACGATATAGTTTTGCACATTTCACCTACGATATGTTGGCGTTCACTCGAGTCTTTATAGTCACACAATATGAGAGGAAAAGTTATCTTTCTTGTCCAATTGAGCTATTTAGTAAACTACATGGGACGATTAAAAGGTAGATATTCTTATCACATAGTGGTCTCCACCAAAAAAAAAAAAAAAGTGGTGCCCAAAAAATGGTTCCTTATAATCCAGAGCAGCCCAAGTCCATTTGTGTTGCAGCCCCAACAATAGTAGTGGGCACTCTCGTCATTCTAATTATTCCACTATACAACTCAAAATTAGTACATAGTGAGGAAGTTTCATTACTAGAAGCCTACCTGCTATATTCTAAAGTTTGTTTCACATATAGTATTTGTTTCAGTATCTGTTGATGGAAATCAGATCAACAACAATTATATATTTATATTCTCCACATACTAGGCATTGCAAGTGTACCAATCCAGACAATGTGAGCCCAAGCATTTAGGACTCTTGGCTAGTTATAATTTTCTAGCCAGAGATAATCATTGATTTATTTTTCCAAACATGGTTGTTGTTACTGTGTGTCTATATGTTATGTTTGTGTGCGTGCACGTATGAAGTTTAAACAATGGGTTGCTAGATTTATGCTTTCTATTTTAATTTAAGTGGTATAGTTTTGAACTCCACAATGACTATAGGTTACATTATGTACCATTGTACTGATTTGGTTGAGCAATTCATATTTAACTCGAGTTTGCGTATGTGCAGGTACCATTACAACCTCCTATTGAATGCGGAACAATTGATTTTCTGTTGATCCTCTCAGGAATGGTGCCTCTAGGCTGATTGTCCATCTAAAGTTTAAAGATATGTACCCACTTAAGAAGTAACAACCAGTTATAATCATGAATTTTTTTATCAAGGAGAAAGTAGACTCTTTAAAATTTAATGTTTATGTTAATAGTTAATATGTATTGGAAGTTGAATATCTGATGTATTTGAAACTTTAATGGCAAGATGTGAAAATTTACCTGTCAGTTTTTTGTGACTGACAAATATAAAAAAATTCCTCTGACTAAGCTGGTTAACCAAAAACCGAATGGTTTTATACAAAACCGAGTAGAAACCGAACTGAATGAATCCGAATAAGCTTAATGGTTTTATTAGTTTTTAATATTGAAAAACCGAGCATTATGGTTTCGGTTTTGGTTTTTCCAATAACCGATAAAAAGCGAACCATGTGCAGCCGTAGATACTACTGGTTACATAGGTTCTGTAGAGCGTAAAACGTCCCCGACAGACTTAGGAACCAACCATAATTCTAACATGTCTTCGGGAGACGCAGCTGGTTGTGATGCCATGATTCCTATTATACATCCTCGACGAGATACTGCTGGTCATGTAGATTCTGTAGATGCGTAAAAACGTCCCCAACGAACTTATAACCCAGAGCAGAGATATACATGGCTCCTTTAAGCACGACTCACCATATTTGAGATGAAGGACTGATTCCTAGCACATTGTCGCGAGATACACTGGTCATGTCTACTCTAGGCTCTGAATCGACCTACTGAGGCCTCTGAATAATTCTTAGGACATCCCCGCAATATACGCTGGTTACTCTGCCTCTGGGCCCTTTTGACAGACTCCTATAAACATCCTTTCGAGATACACTGGTCATGCCGGCCCCTGAATACAGACACAATTGACTCCTAGCACATCTCTGCAAGATACGCTGGTCAAAGGCAAGTGATCTGAAATCTCGCAAAGATATTATTAGGCGTCCAAGCTTTATTTCTCTCCCGAACATGTCCCAGCTGACTTTGGAGAGACTCAGTCGTGTCGGCCAAATATCAGACGGCCTCAGTCGCGTTGGCCAAATATCAGACGGTCTCAGTCGCGTCAGCCAAGTCTCTGACGGCCTCAGTCGCGTCGGCTAAATCTCAAATAGCCTCAGTCGCGTCTGTTAAATCTCAAACAGCCTTATCCGAGCTGAGCCAGCTTGTCTGAAGAGTCTTATACAGGCGTAAGACTCAGGCACAAGTCTCACCTAGAGCTCAAGCCTATTTCTCAGTGTCTCAAACACACTCACAGCTAGTAAATTGAGCCTGAACTGTACATGTCTATCCAAAAACGTGGATAAGCTCCTTTGAACTTCGCATGCTTAACAAAGGTACCCACAAGCAATGATACGATCTTCATGTGAAATATGTGACAGGCCATAGAGAGAAAAAGAACCGCAACTTTTCTCACACTCTACACACGATTTCTGAGGCATTCCATGTCCTTTCACATGACTTATCCTAGTCATTCTCACAAATCAGAGAATATTTCTCTCTCTTGGCCAACTCGGTTAAAAAGAATATTTTCCTCTCAACACACCATTACAAAGGCTGACTCAGTTTCATACAAATGGGGGATATCAATTAGGGTTTTGGTCTAGCGGTCTGCGGCACGTGTGAGAAATACCCGGCCTATTTCTCAGCGCAGAAGAGAGTAAAGGCGGTGGAATAATGAGATACAATTCCTCCAATGTTACTGAGTATCTCTTTTTTGCAAAATTGCTATAGGGGTGTACCAAATTACATGGGGTGTACAAATCTAGTAAATTCCGTATAGTTTTGTTTTACATGGAAGTTGTACACCCGTAAATCCGTAGGTGAAATGTGCCCAAAAAGGCACATAGGCTACAAATAGCACAAGGAAAGATTAGTCCAAAAAGATACAGTTTACATGTGTGTTGTATCTAAACAAAACGATCTGATAGTAATCTCAAAAAGTTAAGAAGTGGAGATTTGTAGCTAGATGCTGTAATTTTCTCCTGCATACAAACCGAAACCCTTAGGCTAAGTCCAATGGTCTTCTAATCTAGCAGTTTATCTAGTAGTCCACGTCAGTTACGGTAACCTTCTAAGTCTTATGAATTGGCTAATCTAACAGCGAAACGATGAATAAAACAATGTTGGACGCTGAATGATACAAACATCAAACAGCACCCAGTCAACATCATTGTTCAGTTGTCACTTCTTGCATCCAGGACACGACGTCATCCTACGATTTTACCGCTACCCAAAACAACTAGATGAGGTATGGGCCCAATAAATCATCTTTCACTTTTAAACGGACGATCCAAAATCATTTTGAGATGTAATCTTCTCTTTAATTCGTGTCCATGTGCGCCACCTGTAGATAGATATTCAGAGATTGTTCCCATATATTCTCTTCAAATTCCATATCTTTGACTTCGATTAAATTAAGATATTTTTCTACTTGGATGTCCGATTTGTTCCTTAGAAAATTCGTCTACCGCCAAATTGTTCACCGTTGAGATCATTTTTCGAGCGTTGAATGATTCAGCATTTCAATCTCGTTGCTAGTTGAACTACGAGCACTTGTTATAAAGAGAACTAGTAAGTACTAGTGTTAACTTTTAGACACACTTTTTTTTTTTAACTTGTAACACATTTTGACCAATCTAACAGCTCAATCTAGCCCCTAGGACTTAGCCTTAGAATCATTTGATTTTTCATGTCCGCTTGGTCCAATCATACCTCCAGCTTCACTCAAAATGTTTAATCCGGATAAATTCACGGCCTTTATCAGTTTAGTAATATTCCTGTGTAGGTTACTGTTCGTCTTCATTTTCAATTGTGATCATTAAATTTAATCAAACAAATTCTTTAGGACAGAGGGAAGTTGCGGTTTTTAGATCAGGGGGAAGTCGATCATGAGCACAATTAGCATTTTCAACATAACAACACTGCTCTGCCTCTACTCCACGCTAAGCTGAAGGTAAATGCATTTTTTTTGAAGTGGTTTCAATTGCTTTTCTATGACGACACTACTACGCTACATCAATTCAATTCATTTCTTATTAGCATTACTTCTTAGGTATCATCTATGATAAATTTGCATTTTCTATTAGATACTTAACAGTCAACATGTGTAGCTCCTCTTCTTTCTTTTCTTTTTTTTTTCTGGCAAATGCCATCAGCGTACATAATTTTACATATGATAATTGTAAAATATGGCCCCTATGTGGTGTCACAAAGGATACAATTACATTGTAGCAAACCTCAAAGGGAATATATTAGCTCAACTAACTCTTTCGATAGGCCCAGCAAATGTTGTCCATAAATAGCCACCAATTCGGAGGTTGCTAGTTGCTACATCAAACAGAGGCATCTGAAAATAGTAACAATTTTCTTCAAACTCATTGTATCTTCATTAGTATTCTTAGCAACATTTTACTGTCAACTATGGGTTCATTAGGTTCACTGAATTCATGTAACGACGAAGAACTGTTAATTCAAAACATTTCTGAAATTTATAACAACTTATCAACCCTGGAGAGCCTCAAACCTTCAAAAGATGTAAACACTCTTTTCACTCAACTAGTCCTAGCTTGCATTCCACCATCTCCAATTGATGTCACCAAATTATCAGTCACAGACCAAGGAATCCGTTCCAATCTCATTCGTCTCTGTGGGGAAGCTGAAGGCCTCTTAGAAGCCCATTACTCAACCCTATTAGGTACTTACGATATCCCACTTGATCATATCAACATCTTTCCATACTACACAAATTACATCAAACTTGGTCGTCTTGAGTATACTATACTTAGAACTATATCACAAACCCAAACCCAAATCACATCGCTTTTATTGGTTCCGGTCCCTTGCCGCTTACATCCATTGTACTGGCTTCAAACCATCTAAGGAACACTACCTTTCACAATTACGACATCGACATATCTGCCAATGCGTTAGCTTCTAATTAACTTGGTCGCTCCAGATCCCGACTTGTCGAAGCGAATGTTATTTCATGATACTGACATTATGGATGTCACTAATGGCTTATACGACTATGAAGTTGTTTTCTTAGCTGCTTTAGTTGGTTTGAACAAAGTAGATAAATGCAGAGTTATTGATCATTTGGCTAAGCACATGGCACCAGGTTCCTTGCTGATGTTGCGGAGTGCTCATGGTGCTCGTGGGTTTCTCTATCCCATTGTTGAGCCTAGTGATTTACCAGGTTTTGAGGTTCTCGCAATTTTCCATCCAATGGACGAGGTAATAAATTCAGTGGTCGTTGCCCGTAAGATTAAGAACATAAAGTAAAACAGTACTAGTTCATACGGTAATTGATCAATAGGGTTGGACCACTTACCGTTGGCATAATAAGCAGGTACTACTTCATGCAGTTTTCTATCAGACAGGGCTGAGCTGACATATTACTGTGAGCATCTGGATGTGTTTATTGTCGTATTTTTCTTTGGGATTTTTAACAAACTGCCACACTTGCAAATCCCGATTCAAGAAAATGCCACCGTTTTTTTCAGAGTTTATTAAATGCCACAACCGTTAGTTTTTCCGTCAGGACCCACACACTTGGTCTTTTTCGCTGACTCGGTCAAAAGAATCTTTCGTGATTTACATATTTACCCTTGAAAACCCTATTATACTAGTCATGGGTTCACCGTCTTTATCACCGGTAAACAAAAAAAGAAAAGAATAACAGGAGGAAATGTGTTGCTTCCGTGAATCATCTTTCAGAGCCTACAATGGGTATTTTCCAGGGTCTATCAAGAGATTTTATATCTCGACTTCCAGGCTGAAATGAGTTCGAAATGCTGAGCAGTTGATGGAGTTTGAAGACCAATTAAACCAGTGAAGATAATGGTCTTGTTGGTTGATAATTTGGACTGGATTTGGAGATTTATGATTGTTGAATAGTTTCTGAACTATGGGTTTGTTGTGAATTGAATTTGCAGGTGTTTCAGTGAGTTTAGAACCGCTAGAAATTTCAATGTTACACCAAGATGAGAATGGCACATTAGGTGTTCGATAAAAGTCCTAAATGGATTTTTCTTCACCTCTTCAAGCTCAGTTTCTACCAGTTGAGCCTGTGTACAAGGGATGTTGCTGAAAGTTGTTGAATAGAAGATGAGTTCAACTCGGATTCGAGTTTTGAGTGATTTTGGGGATGAAATTAATATCGAATTGAATTTTAGGGTTCAGTGAAGAACATCTTCAAGGAAAGGAAGTTGATGAGAACAAGGGATAAGAAGACACTCCTGCTACTGCCATTGATGGTACTTGAGGAAATGATGTTGCTGTTGATATTATAGATGAACTGAAGATAGGTTTGAGCTGGAATTGCAGGTGTGTTTTGCAGTGGTAGTTGCAACAGAATTGAAGGTGGTTTGTGCTTGGTTAATGTCACAGGAGCTGCAGGGAGTTGTTGTAGGCTCTTGAGATGAAGCAAGAGAAAATGACTGCGATGGTTGGTGATGAATTGCCATGGAACTGAAGTGTTGCTACAGAGTTCCATGGGTATTTCGTGACTTAGATGAATGCTAGGACAGGTGACATGACAGTGTTGATGCTGGAGAGTTTTACTGGTGGATGTTGCAGGTGCAGTGAACCCAAGAACAAGGAGGAATCGGTGATGGATTACGGATGGGTATGATGCTGTTGAACTGGACATGGCGAGATTGCAAGCGAGATGAGTAACAGATTTGCTGGTAATGAAATTGAATTGGCACTGGAAATGGTATGAGGAGATGTATGTTTATGAGATGAAATGGTGCAGCTGGTATTGTTGCCGCTGCAGTTTGGTGGTAGTTCTGATGTGTTCGCAGGCAGAGATTGTTGGAAATGAAGAAAGGAGGTTAAGCTGGTCGTGGTCCTGGTGAAGCTGAGTATGCCAGATTACAGGGTGATGGCTGGAGTAAATGGAGTTGAGATGTTTAAGCAGAGATAGAGCTGTGACAGATTTGAGGGTGTATATGTCTTTTACTAAGCTGGATAAATGCCACCTATGCACTAACTGATGGCAACAGTTTTTTTGGATGGAAAAGGTCAAACGTGTGGCATTAAATAAACTCTGAAAAAAACGGTGGCATTTTCTTAAACTGCAAATTGGAAGTGTGGCACTTTATTAAAATCCCCTTTTTCTTTTCTGTTAGTAGAGGTTGGTGTGTGTGAAAGTGGAGAAGGCCACTAAAATAAACTTCTGTATTTTCTGTGTCTTCAAGTGTGTGAGATGTAGTTCCTGTTTCAACTTAAATAAAATTATCTTCTGTGTCTTCAAGAACGAATCAGGATAGACAGTCGTTTATGTCCACAATGAGTATTCCACCAATCTGCCGATGTTGTTCTCGCCTCTTTTAGCAATTTAACTATCTTCCTTTGTGTAAGAAGTCCTTCCTTTAATTAAACAGATATCCACTGTATTTTCACATGAGCATTTCCTTCAGCTCCTACAGCTGCACGCAGAGCAGAGGATTTCGGGCTTTCCAATGCGTCAGAGTCCCTGCAACTTAACCCTCTTCTCTGGATGCAGCTGCTCCATCTGAAAAAATAAATAATTCTTACCATACGCCTTCGACAACATGACAATAAGTCGAACAAAAGTACTTTGAACTCTACACCCACGGTGCCTACTAGCAAACAAGCATAAGACTGAACAAACACCTGCACTGTCTGTAATCAACACAAAAATAGGCAGTTCACAGGTTCTTGCGTTGGGAATGCTTTAGAAATTGCAATTTAGGTCACATGTAACATGACAACACGTATATAAATATGTATATATTCAGGCGGTGGTCTTACAATTACAAGCACAGTAGCATGCTTACACATAAGCATCACTTCCCCGCTGAATGTTTCAAAACCAAAAAAATAGAAAATACATAAGCTTCACTTTTTCTCAGTTATAAAAGATTTCATTTTTCACCACAAAATTGTCTTCATTCAAAGTCCTATGAACAATCATTTGCGTTGTTAGGAATATTTTTTGACTAGCATTTTTCATCTTCCCCCAAATGCCCAACCATTTTGCTCATTCCCATATGTTTCAATACTTATTGCATAAGGAAGAAATACATTTGTTTTATAAAAAGAAAAAGGAAAATGGGCGAAGCACTAAATAGCAGACATTTTAACCAACTCAAAGCAACATCAAGACAACTCAAACGCCAACTAACTAAGAGCAAGTCTTATGGTGGAATCCAACCTATTCCAAGTGTGGAAAAATTGTGGAATGTCAAGTCCAGTGGCTTTCAAGTTGGGGTCTTCCATAATTTTTCCAAGCCATGTTCCATAATTTTGCGGGATGGTCCGTGAAATCCATGGAAGTGCTAATCAGATTAGCATAAAACGCTATTCAGAATAGCGCGCTAGAAGACGGAAAACGTCAATAAAAATAACGTCCAACGCTAATCTGAATAGCGTAAAGCGCTATTCAGAATAACGCTTTATTTGCAGATTTAAAACGAGTCGTTGAAAATCTAATGGCTGAGAAAAAACGCTAATCTTAATAGTGTTTTGAATAGCGTTTTTCTAACGCTATTCTTATTAGTCTAAAACGCTATTTTGAATAGAGTTTCTACTATTCCACCGCTATACTTCCACTTCCATCCACAATTCAAAATGTCGAGGTGGCGTGAAAGATGGAAGATGGAAGATGGAAGTTCGAACTCTTCCACCGTAGGACTAACTCAAAATGGGTCAAAATTCGTTGGCAGAAAATGTAAGTACATTTTGTGTGCAAGAGGAAAGCAGAAGAAAACAACTGCTACTTTTGCCTCTATGTCAATGTTTAGTTAGCAAACATCAATTGTTACACCTACATGAATGAGTGAGAAAAACATATCTTTTACGAAATTTAGGTATTACAGTCACAAGTGATCTTTGGATGTCACATAAGCCTAAATCTAGGTATTTTTATCACAAGTGATAAACCTAATCATAGTGACAATGACATTTGTAATTAAAAACTTGGATTACAAATTGAATACAGGCATACAGCAATTCGAGATGAAATTAACATTACTGTTGCGATACGTTTTGATGTGTTTGTGGCTTCCTATGATAACACAGCTACTACTAGTCTACCAAACATCAATCCGTTGTTCGTTTTCTTTGCAATTGCATTACCAACAGTATTGGCGTATTCCTAATTTTGTTGTTAAACTAAACAATCAGTTGTTAATTATTTTTCTGCTTTGTTTGTTTGGTTTGTTATATGTCAACACATATAGCCGTTCCATAAGATATGAGGCCATATAGATTATAAATCACTGAATAAGTGTAGTTAGTTTAATCAGTTAAAGCCTTTAAACGTGGCGAAGTGAACTGTTAACCGTAATTAAGAAAGTTCTTCAAGCAAATTCTCCCAGTCTCTACTCTCTAGTCTACAAGAATTGACCCGAAAATGACTGTCAGGACCCTATAATTCTAGTCATCCAACTAGTGTGGTGCACACTCCAATTAGGTAAAGCAAACCAAAGGAGCGTGTCTTGCTCATGCTCACAACTAACTATATTATATTGTGTGTTCACTGGGCTGCAAATGCTGTCCATAAATAGCCACCACATTTGGAGGTTAAAAAATCAAAAACAATCATCAGACAAAAGTAAGAATTCTTTTCAGCATCAATAAATCTTTGTAGTGATTGATTGGTCAAACTGTTGCTCTTAGTTTCTTGTGATTGTCAGCCATGGGTTCATTGGGTTCTTTGGTTTCTTGTGATCAAGAAGAAGTGCTAATTCAAAATGTTTGTGAGATCTATGACAACCTATCAACCTTGAAAAGCCTCAAACCTTCAAAAGATGTTGACACTCTTTTCACTCGACTAGTCCTAACTTGTATACCACCATCTCCAATTGATGTAACCAAATTATCTGGAAAAGTCCAAGGAATCCATTCCAAACTCATTCGTCTATGTGGAGAAGCCGAAGGTCTCTTAGAGTCGCACTTCTCAACCCTGTTAGGTTCCTTCAACGTCCCACTTGATCATATTAACATTTTTCCATACTACACCAATTACATCAAACTTGGCCGTCTTGAGTATACCATACTTAGCAATTACATCACAAATCAAAACCCAAGTGACATCGCTTTCATTGGATCCGGACCTCTGCCTCTCACGTCGATAGTATTGGCTTCATACCACCTGAGGAACACTATGTTTCACAATTATGATATTGACCGGTCAGCCAATGCTTTGGCTACTAACTTGGTCGCTGCAGATCCCGACTTGTCGAAGCGAATGTTGTTTCATGATACTGATATTATGGATGTTACTGCAGGTTTAAGCGACTACGAAGTTGTCTTCTTAGCTGCCTTAGTTGGATTGAACAAAGAAGATAAACGCAAAGTCATTGATCATCTGGCTAAGTACATGGCACCAGGGTCCTTGTTAATGTTGAGGAGTGCTCATGGTGCTCGTGGTTTTCTATATCCAATTGTTGAGCCTAGTGACTTACCAGGTTTCGAGGTTCTCGCTATCTTTCATCCGATGGACGACGTCATAAATTCGGTGATTGTTGCGCGTAAAAGTAAGGATAAATACCAGTACTAGTTCATGGAGTAACTGATTTGTGAGAATTTGGATTTATCTGTCCTCAACCTGCAAAAGTGAGAGATGCCCGCTTAATAAAAATTCCTTTTGTGGATGTTGTGAGTGTGTGAAGTGTAAGTTCTATTTTACTTCAATAAAATGACGTTCAGTAAGTTCTTTTTAGTTGTTTGTTTCTACCGAGTAGTATAAGATGAACATGATCTTCATAGACAAATAACATCACATTTCCTAATCATTGAACTCCTTTTTAGTTGTTTGTTTGTTTTTAGTTGAGTACTTAAAAAAAAAAAAAAAGGTCTCTGATTGAGTTCCTAAGAGCATCCACAGTGGGCGGGTATAATCAAAAATTTGGGATGAGATCGTAACACAGTGGGACGGAGTAAAGATCAAATCCCAACCAAAGATCAAATTCCAGACCAAATATGGTCGCGACCAAATCCCAAATTCTAATATAATCGGGCGTAAATTTAAAGTACGCTTGTTGCTGGGCGTAAATTTAAAGTACGCTTGTTAACGGGCGGAGATTTAAATTACGCCCGATGAAAATTCATATTAAAGTCCGCCTGATGAAAGTTACCAAAAATGGGGCGGACTTTTAAAGTCCGCCTGATGAAATTTTAATGGGGCGGACTTTTAAAGTCCGCCTGATAAAAGTTACAAAAAATGGGGCGGACTTTTAAAGTCCGCCTGATGAAATTTTACGAAAAAAAATGGGGCGGACTTTTAAAGTCCGCCTGACGAAATTTTAATCATGTACCGTTGCGTCACAACACGGACTAAACCCAAAATTTGGTCTTTTTTTTGATCTTTGATCTTTGGTTTTGATCGCACCACTGCAGTTGCTCTAAGGTTGGATTTTAGGCCAGATAACATACATCACCGTTCCTGCTAGGAATGCTGTAACGAAAATCTGGTAGTTCAGTTAGTTACTTAGTTTACGTCCATTGAGCTTTTCTTGAATGGATAGCGTTGGCAATTACATATACACATGATCTAATATTATTCAAAAAGTTGGATTGAAAACTACATAATCTACATTTTTATCTACTCTGCGTACCATGTTTCCCTTTCTCAATCACAAGTGACGAATATTGTGTCAGATAATTAAGCTCAACACTTGCAATGTGCAGAGAAGTAAAAGAAATCACCGTATACATAAATGTTATTTTCCTATGTATATTTGCAGGTTGAGATGCACTAGGAGATATGTATTGCCCTAAATAAATTTGACACAAATTTTTTGGCCAAGGATATGGAATAGATACTAGGAAAAAGGATAATTGACGATTTTCAGAGTTATATTTCATCAACACAAGTCATTGATATCTGCTGGTCCTTTTCCACTGGATTCAAAATACACTGGAGCTCCTCCGCCACCACCACCACCAACACCTTCCATTAGAGCAAAGCGCATGTCTTCGGACGGTTTCCAGTGCCGCTTTCTTTGATTAATAAACCAGTTGTTTATCTGCTTCTGGTCTAGTCCAGTCACATCAGCTAACTTCATCTTCTCCTCTTCCTGTTGCAATTATGCAACCAATTTTCATTTAAGCTAAAAAGATCTCAAGTATCTATTTGCATAATAGTTTCAATCCCAGCAAAAACGGATATTAACTAGTGCATTAACTTCTGTTGAGATATACCAATTAACTAGCTATGCAATGGATTCTTGATAAAGAATGTAAAGGATGAATTGGGATACCGTGGGATATGGCCATCTACAATGAGTATTCCACCAATCCATCAATGTTGTTCTTGCATCTTTTGGCAACTTCCCTTTCTTTCTTTTCTTCAAGAATTCCTTCCTAAGACTACTCAGATATCCACTGTATTTTCGCATAAGCATTTCCTTCAGCTCCTGATCGGCTGCACGAGGAGCAGATGATTCATGGCTGTCTGATGCTTCTGCCTCCCCGCAACTCAACTCCTCTTCTGAGGACCCCGCTGCTCCGTCTGTAAGGAGGAATAATCTTTACTACACACGTTCTACAACACAATGATAAAACCAGATGGAAGTGCTTTGAACCTTAAATTTGTAGAGTGCCAATAAGGTGAAACTGAACAAACATAAGAAGGTATACGAGAGTGGATAGGCATTGACGCTGGCCGTATTAATTAACACATAAATAGGCAGCTCATAAGTTATCACATCTCAAGACCTTCACAAATTAATTTGCAATTCACATGAATATAGAAAATGTGCATGAATGTATCATGGTGGTGGACAGAACTTAAACATCGAGATTTTAGAAACTGTGAAATGCACTTAAAGAACATTTCCTTCAGTTACCTAACTATACTAAAACATTAAAGAGGCCTGGTGCCAACAAAAGAAACAATTGACTACAGGCTATATAAGTAACATGTGTAACAACACATCTCTAAAACATTATAGCTTGATGTGTGGCCTCTGCATTTTGCAAAATATAATTGGATGACATGACAGGGTTCATGAAAATAGATAAAAATAGCATGTTTATGGTTGGCTCGACCAATAACATTGCTGCTCATAACTTAAATGGTAAAGGATGTCAAGAATCATCAGTCAAACAATTAACTGTGAGAATCATACAAACAAACAAAAAATACTCCGTTATTTTTTGCAATCTCACAAGGAAGAAAAGCAGAAAATTAGACAATGGAGCAATACTGGATAACCGGGGTGAATAGAAAACCGGAAATAGTAAAGGGTGTGTACACAATCCAAACTACAGAAAGAAACTTTTAGTCGAGGACTTGCTAACTAGCTAATGGGTAAATGCTCCAATTGTGGTTGCCATTTGATATAGATCGTACTATTATTTTGGCATCTAGCTAGTAGTTGTGAATACTCCAAGAACAAATGCTTAATTTGGGGAAAAGAGCTGTGTGGTGCAACAGGTTAACTACATACGGCAAGGATGATAAATATTACTAGTAAACCAAGGACTACATATATAGCTACCATTTCAGTATAGTTCAGAAGAAACTAATAGTTTTACTGTTAGCTGCTGTATGCTGGTGATGGTGCTTGAGCACAAACCTATATCCCTCATCCCTTTCTGAAATTAAACTCCCCCAACTAAAAAACCTTGACCAGATTTTATATCTCTACAGCTAGTTTTACAATTTCATTCTTAGTCATAACTACTCAGAAAATTAATATCGCCTCACACCAACAGTAAGCCTATATTCGTAATTCAGGGTTTATACTCACACAGTCACCAACAATTATGTTCATAGTTTTCCTAAATATCTACTGAAATTCTAGTGCTGGATTCATTAGCTGGATGGAGTAAAATTTTCATTTAGTGCTGTTTTTGTCCTTAAATTCACAAGACTAGGTCTGCAGGTCATAGGTACAATGCAGAACTCAATTCCTCCCTCTGGCCAACAATCTCAGTATATTAAAGGCTACTGTGATGAGTCTGAATTCCATAACCCTAAATTTAGAATAATCATCATGCATATGTATACATGTCTATATATACATAAATCAGACCTGCGCGAACAAATGAACCTAATAAAATAATAAAGTTGTTAACAGTAAAAGAAAAGTGAATTAGAGACCTAATAGTGTAGATAATGATTAGATAAAACTGTACCAGGTGAGTGATAACTTCCACTTCCAGTACCAGAGGTTGTAGTAGTAGCTGTATTAGTAGGGGTTGAAGAAATTCCTTTAGACAATAACAAATTACTGAGCTGAATCTCTATGTTGTTTAAAAACGTCGTTGCTTCGTCGAATGGCTTAGATAACTCCTCTTTATATCTTAACAAAACCTTACAATAAGATTCCTGTATTAAAAATTCATAATCAATAACTGAGTTTTTTTTTTGTTTTTTTAGTATCTTGTTCTACAGAGATAAAATGACCAACTATACCATGAATTCATCTAGTTCAGGATCAGTTCCGATTTCATGACTAGAACTACAAACACCACCACCACAAAGCAGCGGGTTGTTAGTAGTTTGATCTCGCCCTATTTCTTCTAAAAGCAACGCCATTTCTGGTGGTGCTCCAACCTGTAGTAGTAATAGAGAAAATGTTAGAACTAATACACTACTAGTAGACGATGATGATGATGACGATGATCATAATATATACCTGTCTACACTGGATATAAGCAGAAACAAGGTCAGGATAAAGAGGATGACTAGCGATCTGAGCTTTGATAACATCAGACATCTGTTGATGATTATGGTGATGATGATGATCCATAGTACTATTATGTGTTTCATGAATATTATCTCCTTCTGTTGCTTCAAATTGACCATGAAGAAGTTTTTCCAGTACTAGTTGTGGTCCTTGGTGATGAAATCCAGTACTAGTCGTTGCAGGATCAAGACTGTACATATTTTCCATTGAAGCTATAATTATTCAGAGAGGAAGAGAGAGAGACAGAGGCCAAATGAGAAACAAATTATTGAGCAGTACTAGGGTTGATCCTTAAAAATGTAGAGGAAATGAAGAAAACGTGTCTCAAAATCAGCCATTAGCAACTGAGCTTTCATAAGGATCCATCTTTTTCTTTGTATGATATCATTGTATCATCACCACCCAGAGAGAGAGATTTGTGGGTCTGCAACAAGCAAAAGAACTCTAGTAATAACGGGAATTGAATCTTTTTAGTCACTCTCTCCACTACCGATAGTGATCATGAAAGTAGTTGGTGGTGCCATTTTACTACAAATTACTCAAACAACAAACAACTGGAAGGATTATGCTGAGTGTGATATTAAGATAGAAATAGCAAGTTCCCCTTCGCTTTAGCTGAAAATATCAGGAAAAGGGTGAAAAAAGAGAAACAAGAAAATAATACACAGGAAAGACTTAAAAGAAAAGGAAAAGGTTTAGATGTCCCACAGCTGCATCAATCTCGATACGCGATATGGGCACCCAACAATTCTACTCCCTCCTCCAAAGTTATATAGGCGGACAACTTGTTTTCAGTTGTCCATCCACACAGGCATAGTTCCAGTTTCTAGAAAACTTTTTTGAAATAAGCCCCTATTTAGACATTAATATTTAGGTCTGAACATGGTTTCGGTTTTCCGCTGGAACCGGACCGAACCAGACCAATTAGGAAGAAACCAAACCGAACCATTTACTAATGGATTGGTTATGGTGTAGAAAGTTGAAAACCGATAGTGTTGGTTTTGGTTTGGTTTGGTTTGATCTCTAAAACCGAACCAAAAACCATTGGAAAACCGATTAATTTTTAAACTTAGTTTCTACCTTGATTAACAAGTATTAGATTCTACCCATTGATTTAGAGGATAAATAGAAACCCTAAATCTAATATTTCAGTAT
Source organism: Papaver somniferum (assembly GCF_003573695.1). Classification (NCBI taxonomy): domain Eukaryota; kingdom Viridiplantae; phylum Streptophyta; class Magnoliopsida; order Ranunculales; family Papaveraceae; genus Papaver; species Papaver somniferum. Next base: position 13,626,947 of record NW_020622381.1, read on the forward strand.
GATATTTTCCCTCTTTCTCTTTCTCCTTCTCTCAGTCTCCTCCCTTCTCCACCCCTAACTACAGCAGTCACTGCTGCTACTCGACTTTCTTCTTCCCTTCTTCATTCTTTTTTGTTTATCACTAACTAAATTAAGATATATTATATATCTTCTTTTGATCTCTAGATTTAGAGTAAGCTTTAACTATTTTTGATATTTTTTTATTTATTTTTTTTGTCTGTAAATTTGTGTAAACCAATACTATCGGCAACTACGATTTTTTTATCTGTGAATTTGTGTATCTTTTTTTTTGTTTGAGTCGTTTGACATAACTATTGGTTAACCAAAAACCACTGAGACAAACCGAAACCGGCTGGAACCATTTAGAAACCGAACCAATGGTTAATGGATTGGTTTGGTTTAGATTTTTAGAAACAGATAGTATTGGTTTCGGTTTTGGTTTGGCTAGAAACCGAACCAAAACCTACCATGAACAGCCCTATTAATATTACACTAAAGTCAATCGGATCACCTACGATGTGGTCGGGCCACATTATTTTCTTGCCACGTCTTGAAACTTTTTTAGTTGTTTTGCTTTTCGGGAGATTTAGAGGGGGCTAGTTTTAGGACAAAAGTAGTTTTCATGCTTTTGGGGAGAAAAAGTAGAATGTGATTTTAGTTAAACCTAACTTTTTAATACGTGTAAATAAAAAAAGAGGGGCCAGTATGTGGCCCGACCACATCGTAGCCCTGACGGGGGCGAAAGTCAACCTGATATTTTTAGTTTTCATCTAAATTAAGGGGTAAAACAAGAAAGAGGATGGATATTTATAAAATCCATAAAGCTTTCTTAATTTATGAGATTTGGCTTCTCCGCCTATATAACTTGGACGAAGGGAGTATAATTGAGCTTCAAGTGCACATTTCCATCACCAGATCATGTTGTATCACAATGCTATAGAGTGTTTGGATACCAGAAGTCAAAGTGTTTCTGCTCATTCAGAAACAGTCACACCCTCAGAAATCAGAAACAACAATGCTTCACAAAAAGTTAACTCTTTGGCTTCTAGAAGTTATTCAGAAATTGTGTACCCAAATATTTTTTGCTTCTACCAATCGAAAAGTGACTTCTTCATTGGTATACGAATATGTTATTAATATCGTGAAATAATACAGATTTTTGTCCAAGTGGTTTGTTTTGGATATTGAGACCATCTTTTGCGTGAAAAAGGCAATTTAACTATACGGGGCCGATTTTACGATCGTTAATATATGATAAATTTTAAGTCACGTGGCATATTGCTCTATTTTAAATCCTATATTAAATTTTGGATGATGGGATAGATTTTGTATCATTTAACAAATTCGTAATTTGCTTGATAGTTTTTAGGGTGTTGCGGCACACTTTAGGTTATTAAGTAGAACCTCCAATCACGAGAAACATTGCAACTTACAATTACAATATTGATCAAGAAATAGATAAAATTAGGTAAAGCTTTGCCTACATGTTAGATTTTGGTTTATATAGGTAAATTTAGGGAGGATGGTGCAGATTTTGTCTGCATTGCATGACTAATTTAAGCAATGCACGAAGGATGTGATAAATTATTGGATCATGAGATAAATTTTGAATCACATGGTATATTTTTTGAAGCAAGAGTTCACCTTTTCAAACGAGGAAGATTTTGGATCGCTAAACCAGTAAATTTAGGTCAGGAGGAAATTTTTTGAATCATATGGTATATTTTGAGGCAAAAATTAGTCTTTTCAAACAAGGATTGATCGCTAAATAAGTTAGAATCACAGACCCACAAATCATATTCTAGATCACGAGGCAAATTTTGTAGCACATGCCAAACTGTTGCGTGAAATTACAAGTTGTAGATTGATGTATTCCGAGGCGATCCATATTACTTATATAATCTTGGTGAGATTATGAGTCTCAAGTAACAATTGTCAAGATATAAAATCACACTAATATATCTGGATAATCCATTAATTTTAAGATCACATCAATTGATTTAAACATGGCTACTAATAGGGGGTACTGGTTTGCTTGGGGTGTAGCAATTCTAAGGCAAAAAAATGTTTTGTCTTATAAAAATTTGGTACATTTCTAAATAAATTGGTGTCCTATGTTAGGCCAAGCACAATGGTGCTGGATTTTTCTTCCCTATAGCTTAATTGTAGCGAAATCCAATTAAAATGGTCATGTGTTTCGTTTTAATGTGGCGAATTCCCTTCGCTACTCTAAATAGTTGATCAGCTCTGATACTGGCTAAGGGATGGGATAAGGAAACCCAGTTTCTGTTTGAAAGTTACTTTACGCAAACAGAATTCCGGTGCAATATTTAACGGATCGGCATTCGTTTTTGGTTTTCATTATTTTACACGAATACTTCTCTTTTTAACTTTTTTAATTATCAAATCTCTTTTTTTATTCTCTAGATTATCTTTTAGCCTATCACAAATATTTATCCAAATCCAATAAAAAAATATTTAGAGAAAAAGAAAACAAAAGCTAAATTTTTGCTCTGTTTGCACGAAAGCTCAGTTTCTATGTGGTTAAAATAAGCGACGCCCCTCACCCATAATTAGATGCACCTCATAAGCATTTCGCTTAGCTTCAATTAAGTTATAGCTAAGGGAAATGCCGACCATTGTGTTTGGCCTTAGCAATCTTGGTTTTAAGGTTGTGATGTACATTTTTGGATCAAGAGGTAGACTTTATGATAAAGCGACTACCATAGGTTTATGTTGTCTGTTTCATGTCACCAGTGTATATAATATACCTATGCACGGATTATACTCTCTTCAAGTTTAGCTTTTTAGAAAGCGTAACAAAAGCCAAATCAGAATCATAGTTTAGCTACAAAATTAGTATTTTTTTGTATCATATGCAATAAACAAATTTAGCAATATAAAATTGCAACTGTTGCGCTTAGTTAGAAATAGTAACTTGAATGCATATGGGATTTTTATGATCTCTGTAAACCAAGTGCTCCAATTGAACTCTTGAATTTCTTGATATGGAATCTCTAATGTTTCCATTTGGATGCACTAAATTGTATAATGTACACCCCCACTGTTTAAGTGTTGGATACAAAAACTGAAAAAGAGGGAGAGAAGATTATAGGAGTTTGAGTAGAGACTGAAGAGAGAAGAATATATGTTCACTGGGGAAATGAGAAGAAGAAAGACTGGTCAGAAGACAGGAAGACCAGAGAGGTTGGCACGTTCTTGAATGAATGCAGCTTTTCATTCCTTTCTAGCTTTTACTAGTTGCACCACCGCCATCCCATCTATCAATCAATCATTTTAAAAGTATTGAGATGACATTCCTTCACGTGTTCCTCCATTATTTGCAGAGTTATGTAGTAAAACCATGGCCATGAATGGGGTCTATCAAAATTCAATGTGAGAGTGTTTTCCTACTTCCTAGACCAGGACAAGTAAAGGAAGAAAAAAAAAACAGACAGACTTACTTACTTACTTCAACCTTGACTGATGAGCACTGACTATTCAGCTCCTGTATTAATGTGCCCACATAACTAGTAGTAGTACTTGTATAACCTATGTATCCATGATCCTTCCTTCCCATACTGTCCTCTTTTACTTACTGGCGTTTCTTTCGCTTTTTAACTCTGTACAAAGACAGTAATGTTATGTTTACTCGATTCGAAAATTTTAATGGTTTTCTTCGTGTTATGAGCCTGCCCGACAGTGAGAAAGAAAGAGAGAAACTGTGGAATATACAACCCGGTTTCTTAGGGTGAAAAACCAAAGGAGTTGGAGAAAGCGTTGTATGATAGATATATGATGGTTGGTGTAATGTGGTCCTGTAACCCTACTTTCATTTGTATGTTTTTGTTGCTGTTTTGGCAACATCTCGCCAAATTAAAGTGTTGACTTTGATATCTAGCTAAATGTTCTTACTTTGGAAGTTGGAACAAAGCCAATGCTCAGGCCCCAGTTGGCTAGCGGCTAGGTACTAGGCAGTAGCATTCGTCATTGTATCAAAACATGTCGATTTTGTCATCTCACCGGAAGCAACCTTTTTTTAAATGGAAATATATCTTACCGTAGAGTAATAATAAAACAGTGACGCCTATATTCAGTAATATCATTATCTAACATACGTGGAAAGCCAGATGTGATAAGGTCATAGAACAAGAAGAAGGAAAAAAAAAAAAAAAAAAGATGATAGTTAACTCAGCATATGGAATTGTAGGGGTTAAGAGATTTTCCTTTAAACATATGGAATTGTAGGGGTTAAGAGATTTTTCTTGAAACATAGATTTATATTTGTCTTTCAAAATTATCCCTGATCCAATCATGAGAATAGAGACCCATTTGTTGAAATTTTCTGCATTACGAGAACTTGGATTAGAGAATCAAGACTTTATCCATTGAGAGACAGTGTTACGGTTATTTCTCAATGCATTAATGTCCATTGCAATACTTTAACACTCTTTTAATTCGATGCAATCACCTCAACTCAAAACATTTGAATTTCGAATCTCTTCAATTTTACTTAAATTACTCAAAATTTATTTAAATAATCCTGCAATTTCATTATAGTTTCATCTAATTTCACTTTCATTCATCAATTTTGGATTCTTCGCCGACCTCCAACCGTGAAAGCAGTACTCGTCCGATGTATATGCATGACTTAAATTTAGACGATTTTTTTGCACCTACCGAGAGGAATCCATAATCCAAAGTTTATCTCGTAGATACTTTTCATGGTGCTGATTGATTTAGGCCATGAGCGCCATAGAAGTTGGCACTACAATTTTAAAGAGTTTTTGTTTTCATAACCCCTTTTATCCTGACCAATTTTTACTATCAAAAATTCGATCCACAAATTATTGAATAAGCTTGGATTCTGGCTTTTGAAAATTCTCATGCAATAAACATTGTAATGACCCGATTCTCCACCGATATTTTCTTTGTAGAATCCAGTAGATCCGTAACAGGGAAACACTACTGCTTGTTCATCTCGAGTAAGATGTTCTAACGATTAAACACAATATAGAGAAATAAGAAGAATCAAGAAACAATTCGACAAACAAAAGATTCGCTAATTCTTTGAAAAACTCTTACAAAAGTGTTTACCTCACAAGAACTAGTCACACAAAGTTCTATAACAATAAGAACCCTATCTGCCCTTTTCTTATCTCACAAACAGACGCTTATAGCTAGACTCTCTAAGAAAAAGATATTTATAACTCTAATCCCACAGGTCCTTTTATAGATCACACAAACTTGTCCCCCAAGAACTTCCAAGGTTAGTTTTCTACCTGAATTAGATAAACGAGTCAACTAGGAAACCACATAACTTGGGAAACACCTCAAGTAATGTTTCTGACGCGTTTGGGAATATTCCGGAACTTATCAAACAAAACCTAACAATCACCACCTTTTGTTACGTGAACAAAACGAGCAGCTGTCTTCTTACTTCTTCACTTTGACGTACGAAAAACTTCTTTTGTCTCGCCCTTATTCAGGACCGCCCTCCCATAAGGTCCTCAATTATCAAGGTTGATAATTAAGCCATGTCCGATAAGGACATAGCCACTAACATCTTCAGTTGAGTTGTCTTGAACTTTCGTCAGGATGCACCACCTAAGCCTAACCTCTTCCTTGTTGCTTCAGCACCACCGGAACAGATATTTATTAAACTTCTAGTATCACCACAAACAACTCTTCCACACAATCTATACAAGTTCATGCGTCTCCTTGCCATCAAGATTACATTGTTGCCATAATATAAACTCATTACTCCATCTTTAATATAATATCTCATTCCAAGTGACTCTAATCTAGGTAAACAAATTATATTCCACTTCATCTCCAGCACATGTCTAACATTTGTGATTGTTTGAACTGAGCCATCAAACAATTCCAGGCAAACTTCACCGACTCCATGAACCAACAATTCTTGAGCCATTCCCCATTTAGACAAACTTGTTGCAATCTTCATAATTGATGTATAATAGACGATTGTTGCAAACATGCACAACGACACCACAGTCTAATACTCATCCTCCCTGATTTTTAAGATTTGCAGGGGTCGGTAGGACCTCATCATGATCACAATCTTCCGATAACATCGTTAAGGCTGCACTATCTTTAAGAAAGTTACTGAAACTTTCCCAAAGCCTTCATTCTTCCTAGGACAATCTCTAGCACAATTCCCTGGCTGACCATACTTGTAATAATCACCTTTGAAAACAATTCGTTTTCCTTTGTTGTTACCAACTTTCTTCCCATCATCTACAAACGTATCTTCATAAATATTACTAACCCGATCTCTCTTTCTCATCATCTCCTCCGCAGCTAAAGCATTGCAGACTTCTAATGTAGTAAACGACGATCAACTCCTAAAATTCTGAGACAATGTTTTGTATGATTCAGGAAGCGTCCAAATCAGTTGTAGGGCTTTGTCTTGATCATTCAAGTTGTCACCAACAACTTCGGATTTCGATATTAATGAATGGAATGCAAAAATATGATCTATCACCTGAGTATTCTCTTTCATCCCCATATCATGTAAAAGACCCTTAATAAAGATCTTATTACTCATTGTTTTTCCATGAACAAACTTTCAAGAGAGACTCATAGTTTTTTTTGCTGATGTAGCATCCTTGATTGCAGCATGACCTTGTACCTTTTTAATGAGATGAATCTGAATCACCGATAAACATTTTTTATCCATCTTTCTCTATGCATCCGTAACATCTTCTATCATCTCCATCTCACCTGAATCTCTCTATTTATGATGCTTCATCGTTGGACCTTTTAGGGCATCATCCAAATCTAGCACGACAAGATAATATTTCATATTCATCTGCCAAATACTGAAATCAGAATTCCCATCAAACCTTTCCACGCGATAAGACTTCAATTCTCCGTACTTTTCCATCGTAGCAACTCCTTCTTGAGTATCCACGCTCATCGCACCAATTGTGGAATCCAATAGAGAGTTTACCCTTAACAGGGAAACACTACTACTTGTTCCTCTCGAGTAAGATGTTCTAACGATTAAACACAATATAGAGAACTAAGAAAAAACAAGAAACAATTCGACAAACAAAAGATTCACTAATTCTTTGAAGAACTCCTACAAAAGTGTTTACCTCACAAGAACTAGTCACTCAAAGTTCTCTAATAATAAGAACTCTAGCTTCCCTTTTCTTGTCTCACAAACAGACGCTTTAGACTCTCTAAGAAGAAGATATCTAAAACTCTAACCCCACGGGTCCTTTTGTAGATCACACAAACTTGTCCCCCAAGAACTTCCTAGGTTAGTTTTCTACATAATTAGATAAACGACTTAACTAGAAAACCACATATCTTGGGAAACACACCAAATAATGTTTCTGACCCGTTCCGGAAGATTTCGGAACTTAACGGAACAAAACCTTACAGTTTCAACTTAGTCATTGCGGTTATATAGCGGTATGTGATTTTTTGTTGGCACCCTTGTGGTCATCCGAAAACAACTTCCCAGGAGGTCACCTGTCCGTGGGGATTACTCTCACGTGAGCACGCATAACTGCAGAGCTTTTTACCAACGTTTAGATCTTATTGTGTTGAAAATGTTAGAGCACTGATCCGTCGAACTCGCAAGCGTTGCTATCTCAAGCTTGTTTGTCAAGTTTAGTTTCCAAAACTATAAGTCTTGATTTCTATTCTACTTATAGCTAAGTCTCGGACTAGGATAATAAGTGTAGTTGAGCTCTAGACTCCACGACGTTCTTCATGAAAAGACGAAAAACTACTCAAGGAACTTGTGAAACTTCATCGACAAAAAGTTATGTGGAGACTTGAACTTATCTATCACTCAAAAGTCTATATATTTTATATCCTATCTTGAGACAAAAGTCGTATTGCTATATAGACTTCGATTATACATATTTGCTATTTCGAGCCGAGTTTATCTCGCTTATCTATTTCTCGAAATATGTGTTGGTAAGCTTTCGTTTTGGCCAAGTTCATCTTTACTCGTGACGAAAGTCATGTTGATTATTTCAATAACTTGAAAATTGCTTTGATGAAAAACAGTTTGTGAATAACAACTATATAACATCCTCTAAGAAAGTTTCAATGATTTAAATGAGAGTTTAGAAACATGTACCATCTTTGGATATAAACATGGTGTGTTCTCACATTTGTGTAAAAGTCCAAAACTGGGAACCCAAAGTATGCGTACCCATACGCAACTGGCGGTTGTTGGAAATCCGGGTAAATATGCGTACCCGTACGCATACTGGCAGAAAGTTCACGTCCGTGAATTTCTGTTGGAGTTTGAAAGTGAAAAAAAAACTCAATCCAGTTACTTAAGTACGAGTACCCGTATGCATAATTAAGTAGGTTACTTTCTAAAATCGGTTTGTTCATGAACTAAAACATTTATATATTAAGGAATGCAATCTTTGCAAACCGTGGCTATAATGTTCATGAAACGATTCGAGTGAATCAAAATCGATTTTGCTTCAATTGTGTCTTGTATACTTCTATAAGATCTAAGCAATTGAACAACTCTCCAACTAGTTCATTTGAGTCATTTGAACTAGTTATGGTGAAGATGAATAAAGTTGATATGAAAGTGCTCATATGGCTAACCATTGGTTAACTATTGTTGAACCAACTAAGTGTACATGTTTAGGTACGGTTAGTCAAACCTGAATGAAGTTACATTTCATTTGTGTATAACAAGCTAAGTTCGATCTAGCGGTTGAAAGATATTAGCTTGAATCTAATCAGGTTTTCATCTAACGGTGGATATTGAATGCTTTGTTACCAAGGTAACTTAGATTGCCAACCCTGATTTGGAGACTATATAAAGGAGAACTCTAGCAAATGGGAAACCTAATCCCCACACCTCCTGTGTGATACTAGTTGTATAAGCTAGAGTCGATTCTCCTTTAACCTTAAGTTTTTCACGAAACCCTGTAGGTTAACGACTTAAATACTTCATTGGGATTGTGAAGCCAGACCCAACTATTTTCTATGTAGTTGTGTGATCTGATCTTGTTGTTTCTATCGTGTTTGAGTACAATAGTAAAATTGGCTTGAGATTTATATCTCCGATAGGCAAGATAGAAAAGTAGTCACAAACACCTTCATCTCGTCGTTTGTGATACCACAATATCTTATTTCGCTAGTCGATTAAGATTATTGTGAGGTGATTGATATTTCTAAGTTGTTCTTCGGGAATATAAGTCCGGCATATCAATTGGTTCCTATTCACCTTGATTTATCAAAAGATGGAACAAAACACGTAGGTATTTCTTTGGGAGACAAATTTACCTATTCCTATAGACTTTTCTGTGTGATACAGATTTGTTTATCAAGTCTTCGACTTTGGGTCGTAGAAACTCTTAGTTGTGGGTGAGATCAGCTAAGGGAATCAAGTGCGTAGTATCCTGCTGGGATCAGAGACGTAAGGAGCGCAACTGTACCTTGAATCGGTGTGAGATTGATTGGGATTCAACTATAGTCCAGACCGAAGTTAGTTTGTATTAGGCTAGTGTATGTAGCGGCTTAATACAGTGTGGTGTTCAATCTAGAGTCCTAGACTAGGTCCCGGGATTTTTCTGCATTTGTGGTTTCCTCGTTAACAAAACTTCTAGTGTCTGTGTTATTTCTTTTCTGCATTATATTTTGTTATATAATTGAAATATCACAGGTTGTGCGTTGAATCGATCAATTGGTAAATCCAACCTTTGGTTGTTGATTGAAATTGATTGATCCTTGAACATTTGTCTTTGGTACCGTTCAAGTAATCTCTCTTATATTGAATCGGGCTCGCAAATTATTATTTGTTTGATTGCGGATTGAATTGAGAGATTGAGAAATAACTCTTTGATATACTTTTTATAAGATTGAGTCTAACTGTCTAGTTGATTCTCTTCTAAGTATATTGGAGTTAGTCCATACAGATTGCTAAGCGAAATATTGGGTGAGGTTGTTAGACCCACGCTTTTTCAGAAAAAGCATTGATTTAACTTTAAGGTATATCGATATCTATATTCCATTCGGCCAAATTTCAAACCCCCACCCCTTAAATAAGAGCCATCCTCAGCCCCGGAAAATATACAAACCCATATATTTGTCGTTTCCTGCTACTCATTAGACCAGTACCTGACCCAACACATTCAGCGTTCTCTCTCACCCTCGAAAATTGGCCCTTCGTCAGCTCTGACACCATTTGTAATGACTTGAATCATCATCGTTATTGTTGGTCCCGACTCTCCACCGTTACTGTCCCCACTTAGCCACTACGGTTCTCCAACAGTGTGGATTTTTTACGGACACCGATGCGGTCATCTAACAGCAGCTTCCCAGGGGGAATCCATCTATGGATTAGTTCCCTCGAGCACACTTAACTATAAAGCTTTTTTCCAACTCTGGACCCAACTGTGTAGAAAAGATCTCGGTGTAATTTTAAGGTATAACATTACTTATATTCCATTAGACCAACTATTGCAGAATATTGGGGGTTACAATCTCATTCCCTTAAAATAAAGTCGTCCTCGGATCCGAAAAATATACAAGTCAACATCTCTGACGTTCCTTGCCATTTATGAGACCAGACCTAACCCAACCTTTTCAACGTACTCTCTCACCCTCGACAGGCGACCCGTCATCGGCGATACCATTTGTAATGATCTGATTCTCCACTGATATGGTACCCACTTAACTGATGTAGTTATCCAACATTGTGAAACTTTTTTACGGGTTCCACTGCAATCATCCAACAACAACTTCCCAAGAGATCACCTATTCCTAGATTACTCCAGCCTGAGCACGCTTAAATGCGACATTTTCGCCAACGCTGGAGTCAATTATGCTGAAAAGGCCTCGACAGTTTTAAGGTATATCATTACTTATACTCCGTTCGGCCAACTAATACCTAATATTGTGAGTTACACACACTAATTGCGCTCTTAACCCAAAAATAACGAACAAATTTTTGAACAAAAAAATCTATATGCTTGGATTACTACTTTGAAGGTCCATGTTAGTAGTATTCCATAATGAATATAGTCTTATAATTTGGTTATTGTTTGGCTTGATTTTATTGTATAATTATTAGTGCATGACTGCTAGATATAACTAAACCAGATTAACTAATTTAATATTTTGACATTCCTGTAACGTCAAATATAACTGAAAAAGCGGGGGTCTAACAACCACACCAAATATTTCGCTTAGCAATATGTATGAACAAACTCCAATATACTTTCAAGAGAATCAACTAGACAGTTAGACTCGATCTTAAGAAAAGTATATCCAAGAGTTGTATCTCTGTTTCTTAATGTAATCAACAAATCAAACAGATAGAAATCCGTGAACCTGATTATTATAAGAAACAACTTGGACGGTATGAAAAACCAATATCCAAGTGTCAATCAATTTAATCAACAACCAAAGGTTGGATTCACAATTGATTGAACTTACAGACAAGCTGCGATATTTCAATTATATAGAAAATATTATGCGGAAAAGAAATAACACTGACACCAGAAATTTTATTAACGAGGAAACCGCAAATGCAGAAAACCCCGGGACCTAGTCCATATTTTAACACCAAACTGTATTAGGACGCTACAGAAACTAGCCTACTCCAAGTTAACTTCGTAATGGAATGCAATTGATCCCTAACAAATCTCACATTGATCAAGGTACTGAAAAGCGGGGGTCTAACAACACCACCCAATATTTCTCTTAGCAATCTGTATGGACAAACTCGAATATACTTTTAAGAGAATCAACAAGACTCAATCAATTAAAAGTATATCAACGAGTTTATCTCTCTTGTTTTGATTTCCTCAAACAGAAACTGCGAGTACTAATCAAATACAAGGAACAACTTGGATGGTACCAATGACCAATATCCAAGTGTCAATCAATATCAATCAACAACCGTTAGGTCTCTCCAATTGATTGATCTAACACACAACCTGTATTATTTCAATTATAAAGATAAAACAATATAATGCGGAAATTGAAATAACACAGACACCAGAAATTTTGTTAACGAGGAAACCGCAAATGGAGAAAAACCCCGGGACCTAGTCCAGATTGAACACACACTGTATTAAGCCGTTGCAGACACTAGCCTACTCCAAGCTAACTTCGGACTGGACTGTAGTTGAACCCCAATCAGTCTCCCACTGATCCAAGGTACAGTTGTACTCTCTACGCCTCTGATCCCAGTAGGATTCTGCGCACTTGATTCCCTTAGATAATCTCACCCACAAATAAAAGTTGCTACGACCCAAAATCGCAGGCTTTGACAATAAACAAATCTGTCTCACAAAGACAAGTCTATCAAAGGATCAATCTGTCTCCCACAAAAAAACCCTAAAGTTTTGTTCCGTATTTTGATAATAATCAAGGTGAACAGGAACCAATTGATAATCCGGTCTTATATTCCCGAAGAACAGTCTAGATTAATCAATCACCTCACAACAATCTTAATCGTATGGTAGCGAAACAAGATGTTGTGGAATCACAAACAATGAGACGAAGATGTTTGTGATTACTTTTTATATCTTGCCTATCAGAGATATCAAATCTCAAGCCAATCAATCTGATTGTAATCGTACGATAGAAGACGCAAGATCAAATCACACAACTACGATAACAGCAGTATCGGTCTGGCTTCACAATCCCAATGAAGTCTTTAAGTCGTTAATCTGGTTTTAGAAGAAGAAAACCAAAGTTTAAAGGAGAACAGACTCTAGTACGCAAACTAGTATCACACGTAAGGTGTGGGGATTAGTTTTGCACAATACTATATGTCTTCTTTATATAGTCTTTCAAATCAGGGTTTTGCCTTGGTAACAAAGCAACCAATATTCACCGTTAGATGAAAACCTGATTTAGATTCAAGTTAATATTTCTCAACCATTAGATCGAAAACTTAACTTGTTAGACACAAATGAACTGCATGCTTCTAGGTTTGTTAACCGTACCCAAACGTGTACATTGTTGGTTCAACAATAGTTAACCAAAAGGTTAGCCATATGAGCATTTCATATCAACCATGTTCTTCTTCACCATAATTAGTTCAAATGACTCAAATGAACTAGTTAGAGAGTTGTTCAATTGCAAGGAAATATTATGTAACTACACAAGACACAATTGAAGCAAAGATGATTTGATTCACTTGAATCGGTTCATGAACTTTTATAGTTATGGTTTGCAAACTACATTCCTTAGTATTTTTAAAGTTTAAGTTCAGAAACCATCTTCAGATATATAACCTTCTTAAGTTCGCACACTAGGTTCGCGGACTTAAACAACCGGCAGAGTTACAAACTCCGGCAGAAAATCTCGGTAAAAGACCTTCTGTCGATTTGCGGACTGGGTTCGCGGACTTAGCTCACGCAAGTAGTTTGTCAACTCCAGCAGAAATTCTCGGGTTTGAGAACTTCGACAGTTCCCGGACTGAGTTCGCGGACTTGGCAACAAGCCATTCTTCCGGTTTCTCTTGATCAACAAAGTTCGCAAACTTTGGTTCAAGGAATATGACTTATACATAAATGTGTTTCCACAACAATGCTTATTCCCATCATTGGTTATGTAATCTAAACTCTCATCCCAATCATTGAAACATTCGTAGAGGACGTTATATAGTTGTTACACCATTTCTCGTCAAAACAATTTTCAAGATGATTGAAACATATCATGACTTTCGTCACTAGGTAAAGATAAACTTGGTCGAAGCAAAAAGCTTACCAACACATATTTCGAGATATAGATAGGCGAGGTATACTCGAATCGCAATACCAAATATGTATAATCTAAGTCTATATAGCATACGACTTTTTGTCTCAAGAAGTAGGAGATAGAGTAGACAGACTTTTGAGTGACAGATAAGTTCAAGTATTCACATACCTTTTTGTCAAGAAGTTCCACCGGTTCCTTGAGTAGTTCTTCTACTTGTATGATGAATCGCCATGAAGTCCTTGAGCTTGATAAGCACATAAGTGCTACATTTTATACCACGTTTATATTAGATAGGACTCAATATTTTGGCTAACAGTATTATTTTAGTGCTTTTGTAGAAAGTACTAGTGAACTCGATCATTCAAGAAATAAACACCTAAATTACAGCTTAATTGGCGTTTACGACTTACAATGCTAAAGGCCAAAGGAGTTTAAATAGAATTATTGGGATGGCAAGTCAACAACTCATGTGCGGCACCACCTTGCCATCTCATGGCTAGAGATATCGATTTCACAAAACAAAGAATTCCTTCTCTTTGTTCAGGCACGTGACTTTCTACTGGGAGTATACAATTAGTAGCACGTGGCTAGTTATCAACCACACTTCTTTTGTGGTTTGTCATCACTCATCCGGCATATTTATTTAATTGTCATCCAAGAATAAGAAACCTTCATTTCTTATTCAATCCGATGGCTTGCATTTGGGAGAAGATAGATATGTTGTCTGGGATAGTCAGTGAGTTGAGAAGAAGGGAGAATGCTCAGGTGGTCCGGAAATAAGGTTGGTGTGTTCAAAGCGGATGGAGCTGTTATTACCGGTAGTAGTTGGCTGAGATGATTCGCAAACGAGGTAATGCTCAGATGGTGAGAAAAGTAGAAGTGCTGCTGTGATTGGAGCTGGTGGAAGTGAAGATGTTTCCTGGTACTCATGTTATAGAGCTCGGTGCTAAGATGAAGTTGCAAAAAGGCAGCAAACGAATGCTCGAGAAGGTGGAGACTTAGAAGCACAGAAGATGGGATTCGCTGGTTGTGGATAATTTCCATTGAAGGCAGTGATGGTGCTTTTTAGTGTTTAACAGTGGCATCAATTCTTGAGTTCCCGTGAGAATGAACGCAAGGGGAAGATATGGGCATTGACTGGCTTGAATTGATTTGGTTTTGTTTAATGATGAAACTGACTCGATGGTGTTGAGAAGTGAAGTTCTTGTGAAGTGTAATTGCAGAGAAGTTCAGGTGAAAACGATGGCTTAAATTAGTGACAATGGGTCGAATTTGAGCTGACATTGTATGAACTGGTGGTGGTAACGTTAACAACAGCAACGAGAATAGACATGTGGTGTTGTGTGACTGAGATTAAGATGTTGTTTGAATTCGTAAACAATGGAGCAAAGAGAATAGGTACTGGTTGCTTAATGATGTTGTCTACATATATATAATAGAAGCTGGCTTGGTCATGTTCGAGATGGAATCAGATAGGCAACAGTCGACAAGATTGGAGCGAGCACTGAAAGAAGACAGAAATCAAGATGCATTGTATGAGCTGTATAAGAGAGCTTGGACAGAGAGAAGAACTACAACAGTTGCAGAATCGGTGAAACGAAACAACAGTTGAAGCAGTCGACGGAGCTGATGTTGCTGCTATTATTTTATCGCTGCGAACAAGGGGCTAAGAGAAATTCTAGAAGACAAGACTAGCTGAAGTTAGACGGCGAGAAGATGAATCAAGCTGACGGTAAATGGAGTTTGGGGAATAATTTGCATGGTGTTGTGGCTTAATGGGAGTTGGATATTGGCTCGAGTCTGGAAGACGTAGATGGAGTCTTACTGGTGTACCTGTTGTCATTGGCCTTGCCTGCATGCGTGATGCAACGAGAATCAAGGGCAACAGAGGGACCGAAATTTCTGTAGCCAGTTTAGAAAGGAGCTGAAGTTAGATGGTCACACTAGCCGGAGTATGGAAAGAAATCGAATATGGAAAGAGTATATTTTCATGCATGCACATGCATGGAGTAATTTCTTACCTTGATGGGAAATGCACAATGTATACGAGGAGTTATAATTGGATGGCGACATAAGCATAGATCACATCTATATTTAGTAAGAAGTGGCGCTGGAAGGGATGAGGTGGCATTCTCTCATTCGTTGGTGATACATTTGTGACGTTAGGAAGAAAGAAATAAAAAGAGAACCGAAAATCTTCAGAGGGGGGTCCGGTTTGGAGAGCTTTGGAGACGGCCACAGCGCCACATGCAGCCGTGAAGAGGAGAAGAGAAGGGTTTGCTGTTTTGAAGAGAAGGGTTTGCTGTTTTGATTTTCCTTTATCTCCATGGTTTGCTAAGTTGTTTATTTGGGGTTTAGATAGAACCCAATTTAGTTATACAAACTCTACGATGATATTTCTAATAAAGATTCATTGATTAGTAATTTATTTTCATAAAAGCTTGGCATCTAATTGTTTATATGATTCTCTTGATTATTTATGCTTTTGAATTGATATTTCGTGCTTCGGTTGAATCCCTAGACGTGGTATGCAAGGATAGATAGATGATGCTTTAGGATCGCTACATACAAAGCGAAGGAAATTACAGCTGAGAAACAATATATTTTAGAATTTAATATACCATCTTCCGAGATATGAGATTGATTTCGAAATTTGTCTTGAGTAATAAATAGAGATTAGTTGAGTTTTTCATAATTGAATTGGTGGAAATCGAAAACCCTAACAACCTATTCCTATTTGTTACTAGTAGAATTATTATTATTTCATTTGTTCTGAATTCCTGAAAATCGTTGAAACATTATCTATTTGATTATTCAATTCTTGGTATTAGTTAGTAGAAGAATTTCACACTCCTCGTGGGAACGACCCGCATTTTCTATCGATACTACAATTGACCTGTGCGCTTGCCGATATAACTAGGTTTCATTTAATCATTAATTTTGGTTATCTAAAATCTACATCAAGTTTTTGATCACTAATATTGACAAACATCCTTGAGATAGCAGCACATGCGAGTTCGACCGAGCAATGCTCTAACAATCTCCCCTTTTGTCAATTTTAGTGTCAAAACTATCAATACTTATGGAATACAAAAAAGATAAAGAAACTTAAGTAGATCACATTCCACATGTCTAATCTTCAACATTCCTCGAAATCTTCGTCACTTCCAAGTACTCCAATGATCCCAAAGGTTGTAAGTTTAGCATCACCGATGTTGAAGATCCGTAGATATAACAATGAGAAAGCATCGGTCTCGATCATTGTTACACAACGTCATAGTATTGTTACACAGCGTCAAAGTTCAATTGTATCACAACTTCAACAATAATACTATGGTGATATGTATCACTCCCCCTTAGTTAATACTCCATCTCACATGGAAACCACTCCCCCTTACATAATGACCCGAAGACCATATGTATTTATAGTGTGAACTACATATTAATTCTCCCCCTTTTTGTCAATAAAATTGGCAAAGGTACAAGAACGGGATCATAATGAAATTTCTGTAAGAGACATTTCATGACTAAAAAGAAAGAACATACATCATCTTATTTAGATGCAATCATATAGCCGAAGATAATAGCATTCATCAAGGAGTTTAAAGATACAAGATAACCCCTCTAAAATTCCACAGCCGCACACCCCTAAAGATATGACCATTAAGCACAAGTTCAAAAGAACTTTCCCCTATTTGATGTCATTCCCGAAAGAACAACAAGAGCGACCTTAATTTCAAAAGAAAAGAAAGATTTTGTTGGACACCAAAAACCATAAGAATGATTTTTTATATCCAAAAACTCAATCAATTTAATCACAAGTAAAACCTATGACTAATTTAATCGGTATACGAAATCAAATCAAACACAAAAAGTGATCAATTCAATTGTTTGTGCTCAACATAAGAAAACTCATGGAGACACAAAAATACTCAACTAGATTAATTACAAGAGAACCCATAATTAATCTAATTGGAATACACAACCAAACTAATTACGAAAGTAATCAATTTAATTGTCAATAGTTTTGCTCGACGTAAGAAAACTTACGGAGCAATAACTAAATAACCAAACAAGATGATTAATTTAGTTCAAAATACTCAACATAAAGTACCTTACGGAAAAACCAACAAAGCTAATCAAAAATAATCAACTTGGTTGTATCATGCTCAGCATAAGACACATTACAGAGCCTCACAGTAATACATACGAATATGGATCAGGGATGATCAATACTGCGGAATACACAAGGATTCATTCTATCTTCAATCATTATTTGCATAACAACAATAATAGACATAATACTTGAAAACAAAAGATTTTAACCTATCTTCCATCAAAATCATTGACAATATAGGCTTAACTTTTGTATTTGTCAAAAGTCCATTCATTCTTTTACCAGTACGTGAATACCGAACACGAACGACTTTACTCTTGACAAAGTATGGGACCTTCAAGTTCACGGACGCATACATACATATCCCGTAACAAGTTGCAATGTCACAAATCATAAAGATTAATACTGCAAAAACATCATCCTCCAAATATTTTTAGAATTTAAAACCAATAAACCTAAAAGATAATACAAGAAGATGAAAAATAATAGCTATATGTAGTCATAATCATTGCTATTCAAGCACTAGTTATTCTTCCAACTAAACCAGAAAGAAGACATACTAGGCAACAATTAAAACAAGCTAAAGGAAAACAGACTCCAGTACTATTCTAAATACGAACTACGATTATGTGGACGGTTCAGAATCTCCACGAGACAACAGGTCTTCGAGCTTGTGATCAACAACATTCATTGCAACATCGGAGAGATGATTCTCTTTGCGAAGATCATTGATGTGAGACTTTATGAGACCAAGGTCAGAGACAACCTTTTCCAACTCAGTTTTTAACACATCAAGACCTTTTAGAGAATCGACAAGCTGTTGTTTTTCTTCCCCAAAGTACTTAAGAAAGTCATGAACAACTTCAGCAGAAATCATATCATCCTTTTCAACATCCTCATGAACATAGGCAAAGTAACATGAAGCATTCAGATGATCTTCATCTACAAGGGTTCTCTTCTTCTTGGACTCAACAAAACTTTCTCCAAGGAATCCTCTTGCAAAACCACCATATCAAGATGAAGAAGAAGACATTCTTGACAACCCAGAAATCATCCTAGAGTATGCGTACGTGACGTTTGTAACTCAATAGGTGAGTATATAAGGGTTTTCTGAGAAGGGGATTTTAGGGTTGAAAACAGTTGACCCGTGCCAGAACATGTATCCGTTCGAGTACAACATTTACCCCATAAAATATAGCCCAAACACGTTTGCATACAACCAAACAAACACTCAACAATCAACAGAAAATAATTTCAGAGAGGTTGTAGCAAGGACTAACAAAAAAAAACACTTTTTAGACAAAAACTAATACTTTAAGTATCGCAGGTCAGTAAACAAAAGTTTAGCTATGGACGATAAGAAAATATCTCAACTTAACAGATGCAAAAACCAAAAGTATACCTAATTATTAACACATCTTACTCACAAGGATTTTTATGAGTAAGCTCTTTAACCTTGTGATTAATTAGCACAAGTATGAGCTACACGCTCATCAAGAGATTTGTGTTTATGGTCAAGTATCTTTTTCCTCCTGAATATAGAGAGGGATCCCTTTTGATGTGAGAAATTATCATAAAACTTACTGTCATCAAAATACGAGACATAGTTTGAGTTCTTACCAGAAGAATTTTGGTTTGAGGAGGAAGACAACCTGTTGACGAATTCTTCAATTTTCCTTTTCAGATTATCTCTCATTTCAACAATTTTTCTTCTTTCTTCTGAACTTCCTTTCTCATCAGGGGCAGCGTTATTTCCAGAGACCATGGCACGATCTTCCTTTAGACGATGTTTATTAAGACGTCTGTTTTGTTCTTGAGCGTTTGAGGAACTCACTGAACTGACTTTCCTGGTAACATACACAGGGTAGGTACGAAAACCAATTGGTTTAGTCATACGAATGTCAGTTACACCTTTAAGAATTAAATCTAAGGTGTATTGAAGTTGAACCAAGCTTTTCTTCAACCTAGAGGTTTCCTTTTGCTTAACAAAACTCTTTGTCTCACAGACAAGACATACTTTCTGATCATCATAATGATTAGATAGTACAGTCTTAATATCATCATTAGAAGACTTCTTCCTTCCATTTGATGTGCAACATCCTTGAGTGATGTTGACTACAGGCACATCCGGTTTACTAGAAGGGGCTTCCATTTTTACTTCTGAGCATGAACCATCTTTAGTTGTGTCAGAAGTACTTGGCATATTATATTGCCTTGATCATCCTTGAATAGAGAGTTTACTCAAGCGATGTTCAATTTCCAAGGCATCTCTTCTGAGACTAGCTTCAAGAGTCGTACACGAAGAATGAACTTCAGTATTACCTTTGGGTTTGCAATCTATTATTACACCAAGTAGAACATTGACATGGTGCTTCAACCGATTGAATCTATCAGCTTGGATTCTAACAAGATTCAGAACCAATTCACTCTCTTCAGCTGAATCCCGTTCATTAATGGAAAGGTTCTCATTTGAAGGATAATCGGGAATACACATGTCAGTATTAGTCTGTCTCGTCAGTACAGAAGGTTCATCTATATTCGAGATTGTAGAACCCTTCTCTTTAATAGAGTTAGACGAGATACAACTTTTATTTCTGAAGACGCGTTTATCAGAGATAGTACTCTTGTCCATAGAGTCAGATCACTGCAAACACAGACTTATGAGGTCTTGAACGTGTTTGCCTGCTCTAATACCAATTGAAAAAGCGGGGGTCTAACAACACCACCCAATATTTCGTTTAGCAATATGTATGGACAAACTCGAGTATACTTTTAAGAGAATCAACAAGACTCGATCAATTAAAAGTTTATCAACGAGTTTATATCTCTCTCTTGATTTGATTTCCTCAAACAGAAACTGCGAGTACTAATCAAATACAAGGAACAACTTGGATGGTACCAAAGACCAATATCCAAGTGTCAATAAATATCAATCAACAACCGTTAGGTCTCTCCAATTGATTGATCTAACGCACATCCTGTATTATTTCAATTATAAAGATAAAACAATATAATGCGGAAATTGAAATAACACAGACACCAGAAATTTTGTTAACGAGGAAACCGCAAATGGAGAAAAACCCCGGGACCTAGTCCAGATTGAACACACACTGTATTAAGCCGCTGCAGACACTAGCCTACTCCAAGCTAACTTCGGACTGGACTGTAGTTGAACCCCAATTAGTCTCCCACTGATCCAAGGTACAGTTGTACTCCCTACGCCTCTGATCCCAGCAGGATTCTGCGCACTTGATTCCCTTATCTAATCTCATCCACAAATAAGAGTTGCTACGACCCAAAATCGCAGGCTTTGACAATAAACAAATCTGTCTCACACAGACAAGTCTATCTAAGGATCAATCTGTCTCCCACAAAAAAACCCTAAAGTTTTGTTCCGTATTTTGATAATAATCAAGGTGAACAGGAACCAATTGATAATCCGGTCTTATATTCCCGAAGAACAGTCTAGATTAATCAATCACCTCGCAACAATCTTAATCGTATGGTAGTGAAACAAGATGTTGTGGAATCACAAAAAATGAGACGAAGATGTTTGTGATTACTTTTTATATCTTGCCTATCGGAGATATAAAATCTCAAGCCAATCAATCTGATTGTACTCGTACGATAGAAGATGCAAGATCAAATCACACAACTACGATAAAAGTAGTATCGGTCTGGCTTCACAATCCCAATGAAGTCTTTAAGTCGTTAATCTGGTTTTAGAAGAAGAAAACCAAAGTTTAAAGGATAACCGACTCTAGTACGCAAACTAGTATCACACGTAAGGTGTGGGGATTAGTTTTGCACAATACTAGATGTATTCTTTATATAGTCTTTCAAATCAGGGTTTTGCCTTGGTAACAAAGCAACCAATATTCACCGTTAGATGAAAACCTGATTTAGATTCAAGTTAATATTTCTCAACCGTTAGATCGAAAACTTAACTTGTTATACACAAATGAATTGCACGCTTCTAGGTTTGTTAACCGTACCTAAACGTGTACATTGTTGGTTCAACAATAGTTAACCAAAAGGTTAGCCATATGAGCATTTCATATCAACCATGTTCTTCTTCACCATAACTAGTTCAAATGACTCAAATGAACTAGTTAGAGAGTTGTTCAATTGCAAGGAAATATTATGTAACTACACAAGACACAATTGAAGCAAATATGATTTGATTCACTTGAATCAGTTCATGAACTTTTATGGCCACGGTTTGCAAACTGCATTCCTTAGTCTTTTTAAAGTTTAAGTTCAAAAATCATCTTCAAATATATAACCTTCTTAAGTTCGCACACTAGGTTCGCGGACTTAAGCAACCAACAGAGTTTACAAACTCCAACAGAAAATCTCGGCAAGAGACCTTCCGCCGGTTCGCGGACTGGGTTCGCGGACTTAGCTCACGCAAGTAGTTTGTCAACTCCAGCAGAAATTCTTGGGTTTGAGAACTTCGGCAGTTCGCGGACTTGTCAACAAGCCATTCTTCCGGTTTCTCTTGATCAACAAAGTTCGCAAACTTTGGTTCAAAGAATAGGACTTATACATAAATGTGTTTCCACAACAATGCTTATGCCCATCATTGGTTATGTAATCTAAACTCTCATCCCAATTATTGAAACATTCTTAGAGGACGTTATGTAGTTGTTACACCATTTCTCGTCAAAGCAATTTTCAAGATGATTGAAACATATCATGACTTTCGTCACTAGGTAAAGATAAACTTGGTCGAAGCGAAATGCTTACCAACACATATTTCGAGATATAGATAGGCGAGGTATACTCGGCCCGAAATACCAAATGTGTATAATCTAAGTCTATATAGCATACGAGTTTTTGTCTCAAGAAGTAGGAGATAGAGTAGATAGACTTTTGAGTGACAGATAAGTTCAAGTCTTCACATACCTTTTTGTCGAGAAATTCCACCGGTTCCTTGAGTAGTTCTTCTACTTGTATGATGAATCTCCATGAAGTCCTTGAGCTCAACTACACTTTCTATCTTAGTCCGAGACTTAGCTATAATAGACTAGAAATCAAGACTTATAGTTCTGATCACTAATATTGACAAACATTCTTGAGATAGCAAGGCATGCGAGTTAGACCGAGCAATGCTCTAACAGGTACAGTCGCGTTCCTTACGCCTCTAAAACTACGCCGGATTCTACGCACTTAATTCATTTAGCTGATCTCACCCACAACTAAGAGTTTATATGACCCAAAGTCGAAGACTTTATAAACCAATATGTCTCACACAGAAAAGTCTATTGAATAGATAAATTTGTCTCCCATAGATATACCTATGAGTTTTGTTCCGTCTTTTGATAAATCAAGGTGAACAGGAACTAATTGATATACCGGACTTATATTCCCGAAGAACAGATTAGAAATATCAATCACCACACAATAATCTTAATCGTACGGTAGCTAAACAAGATATTATGGAATCACAAGAGATGAGACGAAGATGTTTGTGACTACTTTTTATCTTGCATATCGGAGATTAAATCTCGATCAAATCTTAGAGAAGATAGTACTCAATCACGATAGAAAACAGCAAGATCAGAACACGCAACTACAGAGAAATAGTTGGGTCTGGCTTCACAATCCGAATGAAGTATTTTTAAGTCGTTAACCTACAGGGTTTTGGAAAAACCTAAGATTAAAGGAGAATCGACTCTAGTCGCAACTAGTATCACACATGAGTGTGGGGATTAGGTTTCCCAGTTGCTAACGTTCTCCCTTATATAATCTTCAAATCAGGGTTTGCAATCAATGTTACCTTAGTAACAAAGCATTCCATATTTACCGTTAGATGAAAACCTGATTAGACTCAAGCTAATATCTTTCAACTGTTATATCGAACTTAGCTTGTTACACACAAAAGAAAAGTGACATCATTTAGATATGAGTAACCGTACCTAAACTGTACACCTTTGTTGGCTCAACAATAGTTAACCGAAGTTAGCCATATGAACACTTTCATATCAACCTTATTCATCTTAACCATAACTAGTTCAAATGACTCAAATGAAACTAGTTCTAGAGTTGTTCAATTGTTTATATTCTCATAAAAAGAATACAAGACACAATTATAGCAAAATCGAGTTGGATTCACTCGAATCAATTCATTAACATTGTAGCCACGGTTTGCAAAAGATTGCATTCCTTGACTTTCGTCAAGAATATAAGATGAACTTGGTTAAAGCGAAAGCTTACCAACACATATTTCGAGAAATATGTAAGCGAGTATAAACTCAGCTCGAAGTCTATATAGCTATACGACTTTTGTCTCAAATAGGAGATAGAGTAGATAGACTTTTGAGTGATAGATGAGTTCAAGTCTCCACATACCTTTTGTTGATGAAGTTCCACAAGCTCTCCTTAGTAGTTCTTCGTCTTCAATCGATGAACGTCGTGAAGTATAATTCTCGAGACTTGGCTGTAGGTATACTAGAAATCAAGACTTATAGTTTTGGAAACTAAACTTGACAACAAGCTTGAGATAGCAATGCTTGCGAGTTCAACCGATCAGTGCTCTAACAATAACCCTTATTACTATACTCACTCACATAACAAAAAAACTAATAAATTCAATCTTGTTCCATTGATCTCTTTCTTAAACCATTATTATTTTTTTGTTTCTATATATTGACGGTCAATGAATTTAATACCTTTTTTACTAACTCTTAGCCTGACGTTATTATTGGCAAAATATTATTTTTCACCAATTTCTTCTAATTTTATTTTGTTTTGTTCTAGAAACCTAATACGAGAGACAGTTTGATTTTTCACGAGTCTCATCTAACGTTATTACTGGGAAAACTTGATTTTCACCAATATTACTGATAAAAACTTAATTTTCACTAATATTACTGGTAAAAACTTGATTTTATCCAATCTCCTAATGTCATTTCTATTTGTAAAACTAGATTTTCTAACCTATGTTTTAAGAGAGATACAAGAGTTACTTGTGTGATAAATAAGAAATAACCTATATTTTGGGGATATGGATTTTGCATGATTTTTTTCTCGATTGTTTTGGCAGAAAATTTGAAATTAATTTATTTATTTGAATTAAAAAAAAAATCTTGTAGTCAACTTATACTATACCTAATTATGGCTTTCTGATGTATTCATATCTTATTGGTAGGTTTCTAGTCCAAACAAACAAGTAATTAGACAAGATAAAAGTTTCCCCAATTTGATATTAGAAAATTACTTTTATTTTCAAATCGAATTTACCAAATCTGATTTCTCTCTCAAAGAAAATTACCTTTTTTTTTGTACGAACTTTTTTACGTCAATTCAGAATTGCTGAAGAAGGCTTTCAAAATTCAATCTATACTCGATCTGGAAACTACTTTAAATTAATCATATCTCTTGTGAGATCGATACATCAAATTTCAATCAGATAACTTTATTTTTTATTCTTATAATTTTTTTAATTCATCCACTTATTAAAAAAAAAAGATTTGACTTTGCCTGCTAGTTTGTTAATATAATAGTATCAACTTTTCCACTTAAATTTTAATTTTGGACTGAAATACACTTACCGAGAAAATTTAGGAGGATAAAGTTCACAATGATGTATTTAATATAGGGTTAACTTTTTTTGTTTAAAAGAACCTCTTTCTAAAAGAAGAAGTTTGCTACTTACAAGCTCAAGTAACTAAGCAAAGAGAAAGAGAAATCCCCTACCCCGATGTAAGTGGAGTTTGAACACCGTACATCTTGTTACAACGACCAAATGTCTAATAACTAACTCAATTTTTGTACATTACGTTAAAGAGATGAACTAAAAAACCCTTAAATTTTTTATCGAGATGTATCTTTTCACATAGATTTTACACGTCCTCTATTCCCGAGAGTGTCCTCATATAGATGTAACAATTAGACGTGTCTATTAGTAATATCACTCTTCTTATACGAGATTATTGCACAACCTCGAATGTGGTATTCCTTTCTTGTTACACATCTCTCATCCAAAAGACGTATTTATTCATTTAATTGTCGTATGACACTCTGATTTTTAGCATTGGTGTGAAGAGGGATGAGGTGCCGTCATGTCACCCTAAATGATTGTCCTTTAAATATGCACTTAAGATGCACTCTTATTTTTCTCAAATTTTTTCTCCAACTCTAACATCTTAGACTAATCGGCGGATAACATGGTATAGTTTTGGATAAAAATCCTCTAGGAGAATCCTCTTGTTCCAAAAGTTCACCAAGAGGATCTTTGTCCATAATTTTAAGTATTCTTCCATTTTTGATAAATCTGATAAAATAAAATAAGAAAAGCCTAGCACTGAGTCCTTTGAGGATGGGACGTGCATAACTATCAATTGATTTGAAACCCCAAAAAAAACCTCTTGAGTCGGGTCCGAAATATCACTGACAACGCTGACATCAACTAAGTAAATGAGTAAAAATGTCTAGGATCTTTTTGGCAGAATAATTAATTTTTCTAATTAAAAATAAAATTAATTTTGTTAGAGGACTGTTTTTAATTACAAATTACCAAGTCTAATTTTTCTCAGAAAAAATAATCTTCTCCCTTATTTTTGAAAAATTAATTGGGGGATAAAAAAAGGAATTGGGGGATATTGATTACTTCCCCCAACCCATGGTGTGTGCTAAGGGGTGATTTTTGGGTATGAAAATACTAAAATACCCTTTGATTAATTAAAAAACATTATGAAAAGACCATTATACCCTTTCTACTAAAGCTTAAAATCAAAAACCAAATCAAATATCCCCCATTTCACATCAGTTCCGGCACTGACCTAGGGTTAGGTTTTGAAAAAAAATATTCTTCGTTCTTCATCGTTCTTCATCCGTTCTGCATCGATTAATCGTGGATTCAAAAATTTCTTCGTCGATTAACCTACCCGAATCATAAACAATGCCTCCACGAAAGAAAACGAATGCCCAGTCGAACTCAAAATCGATTGCTCAACAAAAACAGGAACAAAGAATTGCTAAGATTGCTCAAGAGCAAGAAGAAGAACAAGCAGCGGATCCGGACAATCAACCTCTCGCAACCATGGCTTCTGCGAGAAGGTAAGTGATTTTAAACTACTTTATGAGTATTTTAATCGATTTCTAGCAATGGGTTTAGGTTAGAATCGCAAACCCTAACTGAAACAGTTGAGTTTCAGTGATTACCGACACTGAAGTATGTATGAATACGGTGTCGGCTTTACCTTCCGGCATTCAATCTAGGATGAATGCAATGCCGGTTTCACTCCGCAGATTCACCAGAAACTGAATTTTAGATACCGGCATAGAAATTGGGTCGAATTCCCTGCTGGTTCTTGGTACCGACAGTCATTTATAACTATTCTTGTATGCCGGTAGTGGTCTAAAAACATACAGGAGAGTTTATGAATTTGTCACCAGTACCGGCATAGACATTTGGTTCCATTGTATGCCGGTTTATAGTACCGACATTTTCTTGTGAAAATTCGAGCATGCCGGTAGTGGACTTAAACCATACATGAGAGTTTATGAATTTGTCACCAGTACCGGCATAGATATTTAGGTTGATTCGAATGCCGGCACCAGGTTACGGCGTGGAATTGATTTATTTCGAGCATGCCGGTAGTGGACTTAAAACATACAGGAGAATTACATATGATTACCGGCATTGTCGACAGTCATTGTTTAATGCCGGAACAGACAACTGACATTCTTTGTTTCAGTAAGTCAATGCCGGTGGAAAAACTGAAAGTGAGTTATCTCACATTCATTTCGTGTGATTTTATGATATAGGTCAAAAGCCAAGGAGGCTAACAAAAGAAAAACTAAAGATGTTGTCATTAAGAAAAGAAGGAAGGACGGTCTTGATACTCCTCAATCTCTCCCTCCTCGAGGGAAAGATGAAGGTCGTAAAAAGCGTTTGCGGACTCAGACAAGAGGGATAATTTGGGAGAGTGGTGGTGACCGTAGTCGAGCTGTAATCCGTGATCACGATGATCAAGATGAGAAAGATGAAGAGGAAAGTGAGGATGAAGATAATGTGGTTCCTCCGAGTCAATTAGCAAGCCAAAGCGAAGTTGGTGGGCCGAGTCAACAACCAACACAAGGCAATGGAAAGAAGGGCAAAGGCAAAGTGAAAGTTAAAGGTTCCCACCTTCCTCATATTAATGACATGATACCTGACCTTCAACGCGGTAGAATTTGGGGTGAAGCTCCGGAACCGAAAACACTATTTGGATACAAGCACTCGTTGGCTCGTACTATCTATCAAACCTATGTAAGTATTTTTTATCTTGTGCATATGTATTGTTGTGTATTTATGTAAAATATCTTAATTGTATTGTCTCCTAATTGTAGGATCATACGAAGGCTGTGCGTGTTTTCCGAAACCAAGCCGCGGATTGTTGGAAATTGTCCGATGAATGTGAAGAGGTCCAACAAATAGTAATGGAATCTGGTCTATATGCTTTGGTTGAAAATTATGTGAAGCCTGATTCCGTGACTGTCAACTGCTTCGTCGAAAGGTATCATGGTGAAACCGATACCATGCACTTCCCTTTTGGGGAGATGACCTTCATCCCTGATGATGCTTAGAACATTCTAGGCTTGAATGTTACCGGCAAATCAATTGCAGAAGGAGTTGAGTCTCTGGACCTAGAATGGTCGAAGTTGCACGCTATGACTAAGAAGCTATTGGGTTGGGACTACGAAACTTCTGTGGAGAGCTTTTATGACTCCAAGTATGGTAGGACAAAGACAATCAAGTTGACGTTGCTTAAGAAGAAGTTTGAAAACACAAAGCAAAGAAGTTTGGAGGATGGATGGGACCCTGAAGAAATTCGTTATAGTGTCGCTGCGTACCTGTTATACATCTTGGGCATTAGGGTATTCCCTGACACTAATGGCAACAGGGTTAGTGCGAACTACCTTCTACTCTCACATCACTCACCCAAATTCAAATAAAACACACACTAATCATTTATCAAAAATCTTAAGATTTTATTAATTATTATTAATCACTAATCCTGATTAGTGAGGGGTAGATTAGATAATACGTAAAATACTTAGATAAGGGGTGATCCCGAATTGATGTCTGAAACCAGTTTTTATCCTTTTCTTATATCCCCAATTCCTTTTTTTATCCCCAATTAATTGTTCTTATTTTTTCGAACAAATATTTTCCTATTCCTTTTTTCATCCAGAACCACCGAAGATGTTTCAAAGTTCAAATCATACTATCCCAAAACTACTTAGAATCAATCATATTTCTCATAAGATTGACACATCATCTTTCTATTATGGGTGCCAAGATGAATCTTTTTCTCATAAATTTCACAAGTCTCTTATGCATGGGCATGTGTGCATGCTATTTTCATATTAGCATCTCTGAATAATTAGATGTGCGTATTGACAATATCACTTCTCGTATACATGTTTATTTCTTTGTGTGGAAGGTCTCAAATTTGGCATTTCTTTCGTACTTCACATTTCTCGTAAAAAAAAAAAAAAAAAAATTGTGTATTCATTTGACTGTCCAATTATCACTCAATTTATTTAGAATACGTAATTGAGGATAAAAAAAACTAATTGGGGATAGAGGAAAAAGACAAAAACTGGATTTAAATATCAAATCAGGGTCACCCCTTATCTAAGTATTTTATCTAATTCCTAATCTACCCCTTACTAATCATGTTTAGTGGTTAAATATAATTAGTTAAGTTAATAGATTAGTTTGATAATCATTAGAATAAATCATTATCATTGAATTTGTTGATGCAACAACATCAAATCAGGATATTTATGATCATGAAGGTCTAGGTGAAGAACCAACCCAGGAAAGTAAACTAGCTGAACATATAAGTGCCCCAATTACTCATATATAGGTATTAATGTATTGAAATTTGATTTTTTTTCCATTGAATTCGCCATTGTTGCGCCTGAAAAACTCAGTGTCGTCATGGTAAAAGTATGAATACCATGCCGGAAGTGACCAGACCGGCATGGTATTCATACTTTCACCATGCCGGTACACAATATCCCCCAATTTTGAAAATTGGAAGTACACTACCGGCATAGAAAGTTCATTATCGAGCATGCCGGTAGTAGTACCGGCATGGTTGATTCCCAAGTGTACCGTGCCGGTTTGAGGACAAAAACATACAGAAAACTTGTCTGAAATAGCAAGTATCGGCATGGTATTCATCTTAAAAAACCATGCCAGAACTAGTACTGGCATGGTATTCATCCTAAAAAACCATGTCGTAACTAGTACCGGCATGCTATTCATCATAAAAAACCATGCCTGCACTAGTACCGGCATGGTATTCATCCTAAAAACTACGCCGGAACAAAAAAAATAGTAGGGTATTCATCATAAACACAAGCTGGGAGTGGATTGAAAGTTTATGATTCTAACCCAAACGAAGTTTTAAAACAACAACAACATTTTAAATATGATTAGGTATCATGTACCTTCTCAATAAAGCCATTTCTTCTTCTTCTTCTTCTTCTTCTTCTTTTTTCTCAAGAACAATTCAATTTAACCTATCTTTAAGAACTTGTTAGGGTTTGATTTTGATATTTAGTTTTAAATTTTAATTTAGATGGAAGGGTATTTTAGTATTTCCGCCCCCAAAAAACACCCCTTAACAGATATTATTGGATGGGGTTAGTAATTCATATCCCCCAATTAGTTTTTTTATCCCCCAATTAATTATTCTTTATTTACCTGGCTAATTAAGGGTATATGCATTTTATTTGGGACCTATCACCAAAAGACAAAAACGGGTCATTTGGAAGTAAAATAAAAAACCCTTAATCATTTATTTTCGTTAATGGCTAATTTATCCTGGAGTGATTGTGTTAATTAATAGCTTTAATTGTTAATTAAATGTGTTAGATATGAAATTAACTAATACTAATCGAACTTGAAAACATCAAACAAATGAAAAAAGTTAAATTTTTTTCTCTAAACACCAACACAGATTCGTGGAATGTTCATGCACTCATAGACCGATTCTTGGTTGATGTTTTAAATTCACGAAGAACACAAGAAATCAGTTGATGAATAATGTAGTATAAATCGATTACGACAAAGAAAAGTTTCATTCATACTCATTCATTTCAAGTTAATCTAACTCGTTTTTCGTAGGCATCACATATGCACTTAGCACGTGCAACAAGCATTTGAACCTCTAGATGATCCTAGTGGACGAGTCATAATCTCGTAAGGGTTTACATAGAGATCTACCCACCATATGTACACTAAAACTTCTAAAAAACTCCACCTTCATCGGAGGAATCTCCTTCAGGAACATTGAGTGACATATAATTCTGGAATTTTGGACTTCATAAATATGAATCGTTCTCCTTTTTCCTGCAAGTAGTGCCTTTTTGTGACTTCTTCCTACACAAACAAAAACACAAACTTACTTTCATAGTGTTGAAGCGGAAGATCAAACAACCTAGCTTATGTAAGAGAAATTCAAAAAATACTTACAAATTCTCGGATCGACAAGCCAAATTTGAAGCATGCATAAACTCATTGTACTATAAACCTATTACATACCATAATTATATTTAAACCCATAAGTTCATTGTAGCAACGCACCCTTGTGCCATAATTAAAGATAACCATCAACCAAGCAAGTCTTTCGATAATTACAAACCACTAAAGTCTTAAAAACTTAAACTTATAACTAACTATCATAATAAAGCATTAGGGAGCATCAATATCATGGAGCTGCAACATTTGGAGCAGTAGCATCACTATCGGCAGCAGCAACACCGCCACCAACATTAGCAGCATCAGCAACATCAACTTCTGCTAAAGCTTCATTACCAAGTTGATACGGCTCCTCCATATCAATCAAAGTTCTAATTTCTCTTCTCTTATTTCTTCAAAGTTGTTGAGCTCCTTAAGTTCTTCATAAGCAAGTTTATCTTCTAGTACCAATGCGTTCTCTAGTTTGATCTCTCGACCAAACAAAAACTTGTATTGGGTCCTCATGATTACCTCTGCCCTCATGTTAACGTCCTCTAGTTGGACATCTTGGTTGAAAAATCTAAGGGGGATGAAATTCATGTCTACACAAAGGAAAATCAAAACAAAAAGGTATAAGTATGACTAAAGAAGAAAAGATTCCAAACTAAATCTTCATAATCGATGGATGATACAAAAGCTTATATACCTATTCTGACTGGAAAAAAATTTAGTAAAATCAAACCCACACAATCGATTTATAAGACACGTATATGTAATCCGATTATGTCTAGCAAAAACTACAGAAAACTGAAAGCTTAGGAATCAGTGGCTAAGACATATGAACATATATTGATTCTAATATGGGAATCTCAAAACACGTATAAACCACATGAAAATGAACCGATTAAAACAACACAAAATCCAAAAAAAATAAATCATGACAGAGTCGGTCAATGATAAAGTAACCTATAAACCAATTCTGGTAACGTAATTTAGATATGAAGAACATCAATAGAATCGATGTTTGTATACGTATCTTATGAATCGATTCTGTTGCATGATCTTCATGGACAAGGAGAACAATACAGGAATCAATGGATACGACCGATCTACAGTTTTCAGAAATTTAGATTTGCAAAAATCGAACTTTAGATGTGTAAATCAATGAAAAACTATGATATTGATATATCGGGTTGATGGAGAATTACCTTAAATAAATAAATCAGTGGATAGAAATGGAAGAAAAAAATTGAAGTCAGAAAAAAAAAAGATTGGATTAGGATTTTCCGGAAAGATTTGATGGAAATGGGTTGCTTAATGTTTTAATCTTTTTTGTTGTTCGGAAAAAGTGATGAAAATAAAAAGAATTTTCTATTTATAGTAATTAGAATTAGAGATAAATAGAGGATAATTACGTATTTTTGCTCAAATTAGACATCTGATATTTTCTTCCGACGTAAGCAGAATTTAATAGGTCCCAAATAAGATGCATAAGCCCAAAATTAACCGGATTTATTTAACATGTTGCCGCCTCAGCCTAAAGGATTCTTCTTTAAATATATGCAGTACTGAATGAAATCTCCACCGGAACAATGAGCGGTCTAAAGAATAATACTCCCTCCATCCCTAATTAGATGACCTATACCATAAATAAGTGGAGTGATAGATTAGTATTATTATAAGAAATATGTAAAATTTGATAGTCATATTTATATTCATTAAATAGGTGTTTTAAAATGCTTTCCGATGATACAAAGTTTACGAAAATCCGTTGTGTAGTTTGAGAGATAAATCATTTCTAAATTTACTAGTAAATTTTAACTAGGTCATGTAATTAGGAACGGAGGTAGTACAAGACTTCATTCGAGTTAAACTAATATATTAAATATGTTGAATTGATGATCAGCGAAAAAGCATGATCAGCAGAATCCGTAAAATAAAAGGCAGACTTATGGAGATCTTTGACCAAAAAGAAAATGTCAATCCTTTTTCACGACCAGGTGGGAGATTTCAGATTTTCTTTACATGAGGGATTTTTTTAATCCTGATTTTTGTCTTAATCATGTGTAATAATTAACCAGAAGGATTACCACTCACACATATTATAATCAAACCTATGCTTTTGATTGTCAAGAAAAACACAATAACTTTTTGAATGGGGAAGGAAGGATAATAATGTTTTCATACTTGCGTCTGTAGAGATAGTAAACGATCAGTAATGCATGGCCAATTACTGGAAATGCGCAAATTAGTCTAGTATCTTGCTTCATATTAACAGAGTCGTCAAAAAAAAAAACATATAGGGTACGGTGAGTTAAGATATGAACATAACGTTTGAACTCTTTGAGATGAAAATCTCAGTTGACTGTACTTTTTGATCAACATCAAAATTAAATGGTGGAAGCTACTCTTTACCTAAAAGAGTTAAACATGTTTGTGAACATAGGCCAATCACTAGGAACCATTTTGATGTGCAGAGAAAATGAAAAAACAATATGGGTCCCATTTTCGTAACTTTAAAGAGATAGAATGAATGAACGGTCCTTGTGGATCCCACCACTGGAAATAGACCCCATTCCTACACATGTATGGTCCATAACTTTTCCTATCTTCTCAAGCAAAAAAATAAAGATTTTGTTTCTAATAATCAGTTCGGTACTCCTTATTTGAAACTTGAAAGAAGGGCATCATGGAAAGAAAGATGAACTTCACGTTCAAATAACTCTATCAACACCACTCAAAGATTGATTTTAGTATGGAGCTGCCTTCACGAAAGGAACCCTAAAAGAATGTTTAAGCAATGAACAATTTGTTGTTGCCTTAAGAAAAGACAGCACCACCTATTCTTTTGAAGTCCATGAAGAGCCTATCGGAAAAAGTCTATAATGAAAATCAAGGGGTGAAATCACAAGGCTGCTAATGGGGATACCATTTTGTTTGGGGGTGTACCAATTTACATATAGGACAAAAAAAGCAATTGGCTTTGGGTTGGTACATCCCAAGCAAAATGGTACCCATTAGCAACCTCGTGAAATCACATGCAAGTTTCAAGAAACAACATTTGCCGTCGAATGTTGGAATCTACTAAGAAGTACCATCAATCCACTAGTAGTATCCAATCTTTCAGACCATACTGCTGGGAATTGGCAAGATAGCAAGTCCAAGTGTGCACTTTTGGGCCTTACCAAACGAACCCAATATCGTGGAGTTTTTAAAGTTTTACATCTTGGAAGTTGGAGCTGCATGATTAATGCTTTTCAGTTTTCAAGTAGATATAATCTATCCATCTAGTGAGCCAATTTCTCTAACAGAGAATAATGGAGTTGGAGTTCAGTAGTGCTACAAGCCTACAATAATAGGACTTCCTTTCCCCCTCCAGAAGATACTGAAAACCAGGGTTCTTGCCCTAAAAGATACAATATATACCTACAATGGTAACTCTACAAGACTACGGAATTTTCAAGCCATACACAGTTCACCCACAGCAGTAATAAACTTAGTCACATCTGTATGTTACTGTGTGTTTATGTCTCTTCTAGCGTTGCTAGGGAATCTGTGTAGCTTTAGCAGTAGTAAAAGAACCAAGATGCGGCCTTTATTAACTTTGAAACTCTGTGGAATCCAGATATCCAAAATTAGAATTGCATTTACCCATGGAAATCAGGTCCAAACTGACATCCAAATAAATTTATACCTCAAAAATGAACATAGTATGGAAATGCTTGAAACTTAAAATTGTCAGAAAAAACCCTCATGTTTAAATACTGAACTTATTTCTATCACGATTAAAACAAAGTATCTGCTCATATTTGGATTGAGCTTCCAAAAAGACGAAAACCCATAAACAAACAATAGAGGAAAATTACGCTGTCAAATGTATAAATGCACGATAGAGAGGGTGCAAAAAGAAGAGCCTAAACTATTCTTCTGCAACAACACCGATCTCACCCTTTTCAAGCAAGTCATAAAATGACCTCACTTTCCTCTGCTCATTCCAGTGATGCATCTTCCACATACCACCAGCAACCAAACCAAGAGCGATCCCAATACAGATCTCCTTGACCACACTAGGTCCCTTCAAAGTTGCATGAGCAATTCTACCGCCGGCCATTGGATCTCACAAGTTGAAGAGTGCTGCGTGTTAACAACAAGGAGTGTCAGTTGGAAACATTTTTTCGATCATTAATAGATGGGCGTAAAAATTGATAGGGTATTTCTCATGCTATGCTCATAAAATGCACGTCACTTTAGTCAACTAAAGATGATACACAAGATGGGCGTAAAAAATCGATAGGGTATTTCTCATGCTATGCTCATAAAATGCACGTCACTTTAGTCAACTAAAGATGATACACAACACTCACACTAGTGGACATTAATTCCTCTTATGCTTCTGAATACCTGAATAAAGCTCTTCACTAACGGAAAATGTTAGAACTTCTTTTTCACTTACTGAATAAGGGCATTAATATTGGACGATTTTCTGTACTTTCTTCTCCCTTCCTCTTGTTTCTAGTGGTGGCAGAACCATACAAGTCAACCACTCATAATTTGATAATCCATCAAACTTAAAGACCTCTTCAGAAGGAAAAGGATTTCCACATTTCTAATTCAGAAGTGCCAAGAACCTAGAAGAAAACTATTCACCGAAACACGAAACACTTGAATTGACTCCAAATAGGGCTGTAAACACGAGAGTTAGTTAACTCAGAAAGTCATTAGACAATGGAAAGTAGTGTTACACAGAATAACCACATTACGCACTACAAACCATCTATTTCCACTGGCTCTCCTAATACTCTAAAACTAAACTACACTGGTTTTCTAGAACCATATTTTCCTGTTCTTTGTGCTATATGCACAAAAATTATAACTAAGAACATACTGATTTCTGAGGTCTCTTGCAGGCAAAAACATAAAGTAATGCACGACGAACAATATCATTCACATGATGAAACTAGAACTCTCATAGTATTTCCCCTCATAGCAATATTTTTTGATCCCCAATATTTTGATTCAGAACTTCATCTACGACTTACTGTTAATAGTTTTGCGTGTAGATTGTAGAATTAAAACCACACTTGTACAGCATACTTACACACCTAGATCTAGTGTTCGAATAAATAACACTCCATCAACAACATAACGAGAAAAGTAGGTAAACATATTCAAAATGGTAATAATGTTAGATCAGATTTACCCATTTGTTTGATTTTTCCAACAGAAAAAATACAAAAATTAAAATAAATAAAGAAATGACTCAAAACCTACAAATCCAAAACCCTATAATTCGAAAATCTTCAGTTTATTAAATCACCAATACATAATCGAATCCACTAAACGAGAAACAAATTTCCATCAAAAGTATAAAATTTCCCCCAAATCATAACATAAACATAAACATCATGAGAAAAAGAAACTAAATCTGAAAGAAAACAAATAGAATTAACAGGGAAATGAAAAGATTGAAAACCAACCAACCTTTTTTTGTGAGAAATTTTGATCCCTAATCAAATCGGTCGCTCAAGAGACTAACGCCACGGAATGAGAAAAGTTTCTCCAAGTTCTTTTTGTAGCGCTTTTTTGCTATTAAGGACAACTATCCTGTTAACAGTGATACCGTTCCTTGCTGTTAAACATACCGTAACCGTCGATTAGATGTATCCCGACAATTACGAAAACAAGGATCGATCATTAATCCCAGTCGTTGAAAAAATTGTTTTGGACTTTGCTTGTCATGGTATTGTAATTTGGGCCTGATGTTTCGCATAAAAGGGCTCAGCTCAGTCGAATTCCAGATTCCCAGTCATGTGATGTGAGTCATGGGCGGGTATGGACCGATTTTCACCTCATCCGCATCCAATCCAATACAACACGGATTTCAAATTTGGCATCCGTATCCAATCCAACATCCAACGGATTTGCATCCAATGGATGCACGGATTGGGTGCGGATAATCCAGTGGATATGTGTTAGTTAAATTTTATAATGAAAAAATAAAGCCTATCTAGATGTCTTCTTATAAAACCTACACATTTTATATATGTATATAAATATAGAAGTGTCATTAACAACACTCCAAGCAAACAACTAAAAATTCTAAAACTATCCATATATTTTCTAGAAACTATACATAAATGCCATTAATCTAACGGGTATGGATGTCCAACGGATTTTCAAGGTTGCACCCGGGTCCAATCTGTTAGAGCATTGCTCGGTCAAACTCGCAAGCGTTGCTATCTCAAGCTTGTTGTCAAATTTAGTTGTAAAAACTATGTGTTTTGATTTCTAGTCTACTTATAGCTAAGTATCGGACTAGGATAGTTAGGTGTAGTTGAGCTCCAGACTCCATGGCGATCATCTTACGAAGACGAAGAACTACTCAAGGAACCAGTGGAACTTCATCCGACTAAAAGGTGTGTGGATACTTGAACTTATCTGTCACTCAAAAGTCTATCTACTCTATCTCCTACCCTTGAGACAAAAGTCGTATAAGTATGATAGTTTTCATACATACACATTTGCTATTTCGAGCCGATTTTACTCGCCTATCTTTTTCTTGAAATATGTGCTGGTAAGCTTTCACTTTAACCATTCTTCATCTTTACCCGTGACGAAAGTCATGATAACGTTTCAATCTTGAAAATAGCTTTGATGACGAAAGTCATGATAACGTTTCAATCTTGAAAATGGCTTTGATGACGATAGTTGTGAATAGCGACTATTATAACATTATAGAATAATGTTTCAATGATTGAAATGTAGAGTTGAGATTACCATCTATGGATATAAGCATATATAGTGTGTTCGCACATTAGTGTATAAATCCATGTACCGGAAACCAAGTGTGTGCATATGTGTGCATACGGTATTGGTGAAGGAGACAGGTTGGGTACGCGTACTGGCGGAACTTTTCCTCCCGAAAAATTCTGCCGAGTTTGGAGTTTACGAACTCATAAACCAGTCAACTTAGGTACGTGTACCCATACGCGTACTGGCGGAACTTTTCTACCCGAAAAAATCTGCGGAGTTTGGAAACCAAAAACCAACTCAAATCTGGTAGCTAAGGACGCATACCCGTACGCGTACCCAAGCTGGTTATTTCTTAAATCGGTAGTTCATGAACTTAAAACAATAAATTATAAGGAATGCAATCTTTGCAAACCGTGGCTATATTGTTCATGAATTGATTCAAATGAATCAAACCGATTTTGTTTCAATTGTGTCTATGAATAAAGACCTAAGCAATTGAACAACTCTTCAACTAGTTCTTATGGGTCATTTGAACTAGTTTATGAGAAAGATGAATACGGTTAATATGAAAGTGCTCATATGGCTAACCATTGGTTAACTATTTGTGAACAAACTAAGTGTACACGCTTATGTACGGTTACTCAAACCTAAATGAAATACATTTCATTTGTGTGTGACAAGCTAAGTTTCGATCTAACGGTTGAAAGATATTAGCTTGTATCTAATCAGGTTTTCATCTAACGGTGAATATTGAATGCTTTGTTACTAAGCTAACATAGATTGCAAACCCTGATTTGAAAACTATATAAGGGAGAACTCTGGCAACCGGAAAAACTAATCCCCACACCTTTTGTGTGATACTAGTTGGTTTTGCTAGAGTCGATTCTCCTTTAACCTTAAGTTTCTTCTCGAGACCCTGTAGGTTAACGATTGAAAGACTTCATTGGGATTGTGAAGCCAGACGAAACTACTTCTCTTGTAGTTGAGCGATCTGATCTTGCCATTTTCTATCGTACGAGTTCAATTGAAAGAATTAACTTGAGATTTTATCTCCGATAGGGCAAGATAAAAAGAAATCACAAACATCTTCGTCTCATCGTTTGTGATTCCACAATATCTTGTTTCGCTACCATATGATTAAGATTATTGTGAGGTGATTGATAATTCTAGGCTGTTCATCGGGAATATAAGTCCGGGTTATCAATTAGTTCTTGTTCACCTTGATTTCTATCAAAAGACAGAACAAACT
Source organism: Papaver somniferum (assembly GCF_003573695.1). Classification (NCBI taxonomy): domain Eukaryota; kingdom Viridiplantae; phylum Streptophyta; class Magnoliopsida; order Ranunculales; family Papaveraceae; genus Papaver; species Papaver somniferum. The sequence goes on from NW_020622381.1 coordinate 13,666,259, forward strand.
CTTAGGTTTATCCGTGGGAGACAGATTTATCTATTATCGTAGACTTTTCTTTGTGATACAGATTTGTTTATTCAAGTCTTCGACTTTGGATCGTAGCAACTCTTAGTTGTGGGTGAGATCAGCTAAGGGAATCAAGTGCGTAGTATCCTGTTGGGATCAGAGACGTAAGGAGCGCAACTGTACCTTGAATCAGTGTGAGATTGATTAGGGTTCAACTACAGTCCAGACCAAAGTTAGTTTGTAGTACGCTAGTGTCTGTAGCGGCTTAATACAGTGTGGTGTTCAATATGGACTAGGTCCCGGGGTTTTTCTGCATTTGCGGTTTCCTCGTTAACAAAACTTCTAGTGTCTGTGTTATTTCTTTTCCGTATTATATTTTGTTATATAATTGAAATATCACAGGTTGTGCGTTGTATCGATCAATTGTGAAATTCAACCTTAGGTTGTTGATTGGAAATTGATTGATCCTTGGATATTGGTCTTTAGTACCATCCAAGTTTATATCTTTTGTATTTGATAAAGACTCACAGATTTCTATTTGTTTGAGTATAGATCAAATCGAGAGATAGAGATATTAACTCCTTGATATACTTTTTATTAGGATTGAGTCTGATTTTCTAGTTGATTCTCTTAAAAGTATATTCGAGTTAGTCCATACAGATTTCTAATCGAAATATTGGGTGAGGTTGTTAGACCCCCGCATTTTCAATTGGTATCAGAGCAGGCAATTACGTTTTAGACCTCAAAAGTCTGTGTTTGTAGCGATCTGACTCTATGGACAGAGGAACTATCTCTGATAAACGCGTCACCAGAAATAAAGACTATGTTTCTAATAAGCCTGTCAAAGAGAAGAATCCTTCTATCTCTGTTACAGACGAACCTAGTGCTCAAATGAAACAGACTTACACCGACATGTGTTGTTCTGATGAATCTAACTCTGTTATTCAAGAGGAAACAACTAGAAAGAGTAAACTAATTCCAAATCTTGTTAGAATTCATGTTGGTAGATTCAAACAGTTAAAAAAACATGTCAATTTCCTTCATGGTGTAGTAAAAGACTATGACTCCAGGGAAAAGGCTTCTTATAAGGAAAATCCTGAAGTTCGATCATCTTGTATCTTACTTGAGGAAAAACTTAAAAAGGATGTTTTATTTATTGAACATCTCTTGAGTAAACTCTCCATTTAAGGATGTTCAAAAAAGTCTGTTATACCGTCTACTTCTTTGCAAACTGAAAGAGCTCCAATTTCAGAAGTATTGTCAGATTCTCTTCCCACTCAAACTAATGTGCAGGGGATTCACACATCAGTTGGAAGAAAGAAATCCCCAAACGATAATGTTAGGTCTGCAATCTCTAATCACTCCCGTGATCATAAAGTGTGTCTCTTTTGTGATTCAAAATGACATATATTGCAAAAAGGGAAACCCAAGTTGAAAAACAAATCGTTAGTTCAACTTCAACACACCTTAGATTTAATTCTTAAAGGTGTAACTGACATTCGTATGTCTAAACCAATTGGTTTTAGTACACTTCCTGTGATCCCTACCAGGAAGGTCAGTTCAATGAGTTCCTCAAATGCACAAAAGCATAATAGACCGTTTAACAAATATCGTCCAAGAAGAACACCTGTTCTCTCTCCTATCATAAATGGAGATAATAATAACCCTGATGTGAATCATGTACCAAGTGAAGAGTACATATGTGAGCAGATGGATGACAACCTAAAGTTGGTTATTGAGGGATATAAGGAAATCATCAACAAACTATGTACTCCATCTAGACAATACTCTTCAGGTAAGAATGCTTACTATGTGTCGTATTATGATATTAGTAAATTTTATGATAACTTTTCACATCATAACAGTCTTCTTCCAAAGTACAGAAGAAAGGGTTTTAACAAAAAACGATACTCATTTGATGAGCTACAGGCTCATACTTGTGCTATTTGATCACAAGGTTGAATTATCTCACACAAAAATCCTGGTTGAGAGATATGCTCAGGTATACTTGTTGACTATGGTGTTCTCGGATTCTCACGCTATTTTCTTATCGTCTTTAGCATGAGTATCTTTGCAAAAATGCCTGCACAAGTATGTGTTTTTTTTATTATTATTCTCTTGTTTGGTTAAACAAAGTGCTACTCATGTACTCTAAAATTGTTTCTCTTATGAGACATAGATTTTTGGAGTCATTATGATTTCCTCATATTGCAAGAGTTTTCAGCAAGGTCGTGTGTGTACGACTTTTGTTCTTCTTTTGGGTCGAGATTGAACTCGTACAGGTTACCCGTGTGACTGTCGAGAATCAATTAAGGAAACCCTAAAAATCCCTTCCCTAAGAAACCTTTAAGTACCCGACCTATTGAGTTACGTAAGTCACGTACGCATACTCTAGGTTATTTTTTTGGGGTTATCAAGAATGTCATCTTCTTCACCCTGCTATGGTGATTTTGCAAAAGGATTTCTTGAGAAAGGTTTTGGTTAAAGGGAGGAAGAAAAGAACTCTTGTAGAAGATGGTGCACCTAATGCCTCATGCTACTATGCCTACTCACACCAAGATGTTGAGAATGAGGATATGATTTCTGCTGAAGTGGTTCATGACTTTCTTAAATACTTTGAGGAAGCAAAACTGCAACTTTTTGATACTATGAAGGATCTTGATGTTGTCAGAACTGAGTTGAAAAGGTTACCAATGACCTTGGTCTCATGAAGTCACATGTTAAAGAGCTTCTCAATGAGGATATATTCTCCGAAGATGCAGTTGACACTATGAGTCACAAGCTCAAAGATCTCGAAACCCGTGAAGCTTCCGAACGTGAAATTTGACTTAGCTTGTGATAAGTTTCTAGTAGATTATTTTTTTATTTGTCTAGGAAACTTCTTAAGAGAATTTTTATTCTTGTTTTGTTTAATAAGGATAACTAGGGTTTGGAATAGCCATTATTTTGAATACACATAGCTATGTCCAACGTTTTCATCTTGCAATGTCTTTAGATTTATTTATTTAAATTCTAAAGTTGATTTGGAGGATGATTTTTGCAGTATTAATCTTTATGGTTTTATATATTGCAATATGTTATGGGATATGTGTGTTTGCGTCCGTGAACTATTATTGTCCTGTATGATGTCAAAAGTTATCTCTTTCATATATCGATATGCATGTATTGATACAAGATCGATGAACTTTTGACAAACAAAAGTTAAGCCTATTATGTCATTTATTGATGGAAGATAGGTTAAAATCTTTTGCTTTCGAGGATTATGTCTATTATATGTCATTGTGCAAATAGTGATGGAAAATAGAATGAATTCTTGTCTATTCCGCAATATTGATCTTCTCTGATCCATATTTTATGTATATAATGTGTGGCTCCATAAGTCTTCTTATGTGAGCATTTCCAACTAGACTAATCATAGACTCGTTTGTGGTTAATTTGGTTGTGTATTCCGATTAAATTAATCATGGGTTCTCTTATGATTAATTTAACAGGGAACTTTGGATATAAAATCATTTTATGGTTTTTGGTGTCCAAAGAAATCCTTTTTTTCTCGTAAAAGTAAGGTTGCTCTTGTTGTTCTTCCGGGAATGACATCATATTGGGGAGAGTTATTTTGAGCGCTTAATTTCCATATCTTTGTGGGGAGTGCGGCTGTGGCATATTTGAGGAGTTATCTTGTATCTTTATAAACTCAGTGATGAATGCATTTATCTTCGGCTTTATGATTGCATCTAAACAAAGTTGATATGTTCGTTTTTTGGTCTTGAAGCGTCTCCATGAAAATTTCATTAGGATCTCGTTTTCGTACCTTTGCCAATTTTATTGACAAAAAGGGGGAGAATTAATATGTAATTCACACTACAAATACATATAGTTTTCGGATCATTATGTAAGGGGGGTGGTTTTTCATGTTGAGATGAAAGTATTGACTAAGGGGGAGTGATACATATGACCATAGTATTGTTGTCAAAGTTGTGATACAATTGAATTTTGATAATACTATGACACTGTATAACAATGATCGAGAGCTTTTGTTTTCTCATTGTTATGGCTACGTATCTTCAACAACTATGATGTTGAACTGAACATCTATGGAATCATGGTAGTACTTGGAAAAGACGAAGTTTTCGAGTAATGTTGAAGCACCAAGGAGATCAAGCATGTGGACAAGAATCTACAAAGTTTTATCTATTTTGTATTCCATATGTATTGATAGTTTTGTCACTAAAATTGACAAAGGGGGAGATTGTTAGAGCATTGATCGGTCGAAATCGCAAGCGTTGCTATCTCAAGCATGTTTGTCAAAGTTGTCAAAACTATGTGTCTTGATTCCTAGTCTACTTATATCTAAGTCTCGGACTAGGATAGTTAAGTGTACTTGAGCTCCACACTCCATGACGATCATCTTACGAAGACGAATAACTACTCAAGGAACCAGTGGAACTTCATCCGACTAAAAGGTATGTGGAGACATGAACTTATATATCACTCAAAAGTCTATCTACTCTATCTCCTACTCTTGAGAAAAAAGTCGTATAAGCATGATAGTTTTCATACATACACATTTGCTATTTCGAGTCGAGTTTACTCGCCTATCTTTTTCTCGAAATATGTGTTGGTAAGCTTTCGCTTTTAACATTTTTCATCTTTACCCGTGATGAAAGTTATGATGACGTTTCAATCTTGAAAATGGCTTTGATGACGATAGTTGTGAATAACGACTATTATAACATTATAGAAGAATGTTTCAGTGATTGAAATGTAGAGTTGAGATTACCATCTATGGATATAAGCATATATAGTGTAATCGCACATTAGTGTTTGAATCCATGTACCGGAAACCAAGTGTGCGCATATGTGTGCATACGGTATTGGTGAAGGATACAGGTTGGGTACGCGTAACCGTACGCGTACTGGCGGAACTTTTCCTTTCGGAAAATTCTGCTGAGTTTGGAGTTTACGAACTCATAAACCAGTCACCTTAGGTACGCGTACCCGTACGCGTACTGGCGGAACTTTTCTACCCGAAAAATTCTTCTGAGTTTGGAAACCAAAAACCAACTCAAATCCGGTAGCTAAGGTACACATACCCGTACGCGTACCCAAGATGGTTATTTCTCAAATCGGTAGTTCATGAACTTAAAACAATGAATTATAAGGAATGCAATCTTTACAAACCGTGGCTATATTGTTCATGGATTGATTCAAATGAATCAAAACGATTTTGTTTCAATTATGTGTATGAATAAAGACCTAAGCAATTGAACAACTCTTCAACTAGTTCTTATGAGTCATTTGAACTAGTTTATAAGAAAGATGAATACGGTTAATATGAAAGTGTTCATATGGCTAATCATTGGTTAACTATTTGTGAACCAACTAAGTGTACACGTTTAGGTACGATTACTCAAACCTAAATGAAATACATTTAATTTGTGTGTGTATCTAAGTTTCAATCTAACGGTTGAAAGATATTAGCTTCTATATCTAATCAGGTTTTCATTTAACGGTGAATATTGAATGCTTTGTTACTAAGCTAACATAGATTGCAAACCCTGATTTGAAAACTATATAAGGGAGAACTCTAGCAACTGGAAAAATTAATCCCCACACCTCCTGTGTGATACTAGTTGGTTTTGCTAGAGACGATTCTCCTTTGACCTTGGGTTTCTTCTCGAGACCATGTAGGTTAATGACTGAAAGACTTCATTGGGATTGTGAAGCCAGACGAAACTACTTCTCTTGTAGTTGAGCGATCTGATCTTGCCATTTTCTATCGTACGAGTTCAATTGAAAGAATTTACTTGAGATTATATCTCCGATAGGGCAAGATAAAAAGAAATCACAAACATCTTCGTCTCATCGTTTATGATTCCACAATATCTTGTTTCGCTACCATACGATTAAGATTATTGTTAGGTGATTGATAATTCTAGGTTGTTCTTCGGGAATATAAGTCTTGTTTATCAATTAGTTCCTATTCACCTTGATTTCTATCAAAAGACGGAACAAACTCTTAGGGTTTATCTGTGGGAGACAGATTTACCTATTATCGTAGACTTTTCTGTGTGAAATAGATTTGTTTATTCAAGTCTTCGACTTTGGGTCGTAGCAACTCTTAGTTGTGGGTGAGATCATCTAAGGGCATCAAGTGCGTAGTATCCTGCTGGGATCAGAGACGTAAGGAGCGCAACTGTACCTTGAATCAGTGTGAGATTGATTAGGGTTCAAATACAGTCCAGACCGAAGTTAGTTTGTAGTAGGCTAGTGTCTGTAGCGGATTAATACAATATGGTGTTCAATCTGGACTAGGTCCCGGGGTTTTTCTGCATTTGCGGTTTCCTCGTTAACAAAACTTCTGGTGTCTGTGTTATTTCTATTCCGCATTATATTTTATCATAATTGAAATATCACAGGTTGTGTGTTGTATCGATCAATTGTGAAATCCAACCTTTGGTTGTTGATTGGAAATTGATTGATCCTTGGATATTGGTCTTTGGTACCATCCAAGTTTATATCTCTTGTATTTGATAAAGACTCCCAGATTTTTATTTGTTTGAGTATAGATCAAATCGAGAGATAGAGATATTAACTCCTTGATATACTTTTTATTAAGATTGAGTCTGGCTGTCTAGTTGATTCTCTTAAAAGTATGTTCGAGTTAGTCCATACAGATTGCTAATCGAAATATTGGGTGAGGTTGTTATACCCCCGCATTTTCACAATCTGTAATCCGTTAGATTTAAAAAATCCCATCCACGTCCAACCCATTAGCGAACGGTCCGGGCATCCATCCTCACAAATACGGTTGGTCCCGGTTAAATCCGCGAATTACGGATCAAATGCTCAACCCTGCATGTGACTCATGTCATGTGGAGGCTAAGTTTTATGGTCTTCCAATCACGTCATCTAGAATACCCATCCAAGTCTTATAGTCATTTCATCTAGCATTTGAGATATATCTGCAGAGAAGTAGAAGAGAAGAATAGGCAACACTTTTTATCTAATCTAGATGCAAAGCTAGCACCATAAGACTTAGCCTAAATCCTTTCTTCTTCTTCTTCTTCTTGTTTTTTTTTGTTAAGCCTCATAGAAGGGCTCAATACATTAACAAAAAGCATATCAAACCACAAAGAAGTGGAAAGAATCTGTCAATAAAAATACAACCATGCTATAAAGTAGCCAATACAAAAATGACCACCCTAGCAAAAAAAAAAACAGAAAAAATAAGAGCCTATGAAGAATTTATAACTCGTTCCAGTTATGCAAAACAAAGTATGGCGGAATGTTTTTAAGAAACATGACCAGTCAAATAAAAAACACTTAACTTCATCCAACTGTTGGAAAGAGTTCTTGAACTTTCCTTGAAACACTCTTCTATTCCTTTTATTCCATATAACTCACCAAATAGCAAAGGAAGTCATACTCCACAAGATATGTTTCATAGGATTTTCTTTATTTCTATTCCACTTCCCAAATTATAGATTTGATATCAATTTTGAAAACCCAAATCATTTTAAAACTGTTGAAGAAAAATTTCCAAAGCTTCATTGTTTCCTCAAAATGTAGAAAAATATGAGAGCTAGATTCAACAACTTTCTTGCGTAGTAAACAACCATTTACCACAATAGTATATTTGAGAGTATCCAAGTGAAGAAAATGACTTTCTGAGGTACTCTAGGATTCCAAATACATTTGTATGGGAAACTTAAAAAACCATCATCTTCTAATGCAGTATAATAGGAGAAGATAGTAAAAGTGTTACCTGGAACCCATATCAAGTAGTTTTCACTGGTATCTGTTACTGCTGGATTGTGTACCATTTGAAGTAAGTCTGATGCTAAATAAATTTCAAATATTCAAATCTCTAGAGAAGTTGAAATTCTAAGTTGGGAGACCGTTAGTGAGAATTATCGTATCTCTTACAAAAAAGAACTTACTTCTAGGAATTCTGAAGAGATTTGGAAAAACACTTGACAATGAAAAATCTCTCGCCTAACAGTCATGCCAAAATAGAACTCTATCGCCACTTTTAACATGCACAACCACATTTTGTTGAAAAACATGCTCTGATTTGAGAATTTCGGACCACAGACTTTCACCACAAGCTTAGAGCAGTCGTTAGGAAATAAAGCATTATCATTGCCCTAAATTTTTTGAGAAATAATTTTCCTCCAAAGAGCGTTTCTTTCTTTGGCATATCTCCAACACCATTTTGCATGAAGAGCCTTGTTAAGAATCTCAATTTATTTATACCCACACCATATCTAGCCTTTGAGAGAGAAGCTTTTTTCCAGTTAACCCAACCTTTCTTTGCTTTTGAATTAGAAGTCCCATATAAGAACGACCTCATTTATCTTTAGTTTCCATTTGCTTCTCCACTGAAACAGGGATTCGAAACAGTGAAAGATAGTATATAGGTAGACTCCAGGTTCTACCGAAGTAAAGTAAAGAATCAAAGTCAAAAGCATAATTTGGGAAATAACATGCACATAAATAAAGGAACAAGTAAAGAGAAATAATTTTGCAACCTCAACCAAAGAGAGTAATAAAAGTATATTGGTAGATTCAAAACCTTGGTTCACGAGGACAATAAAAAGGTGTCACAGCACCACAAAATAAAGTTTGCTAAATAAAATAGTTTTGAAAAAGAAGCAGAAACACCCACATGCCAGAAGATAGGGAAGTAAAGTAACGGGCTTCTCCGGAGCAGTCCCCGATTGTTTAGCCATAACCTTGGCATTCTTCTCATCCAGAATCTTCTTCACCTTGGATATTACCGAACCATCAATTCAGTTCTCAAAAACTTTTTTGGTGATATCTATGCCGATTGATGATTCCGAGGTTCTTTCATGAGCTGGGAACATGCATTTTCAAGATCTCCAGAAAGGCGAGTCTCGGACTCCCTCGAACGAGTAATTTCATTCTCTAACATTGATACCTTTTCTGGCTATGCTAAAACAAAAAATACAAGAAGGTTAGAACAAACAATTAAATCAGGATAATAAGGACTCAAAAGAAAGACAACTCTAAAGACCGTCACGCGTAGGAAAAACAAGGTCAGGGTTTCCCTTAGCTCGGAGGAGGGCAATATCAAGTTGATTAAAGTTCATAGCTAGAGGATCTCTGCTGCGATGGGACATTGCTTCATGTGACTGAAGATTGACGAAGACACTTGGAGAACTTCATCAACAAGGTATGTGAAGACTGAACCATTTTATTTTACTCGTTACCATCTTACGAGACTATACCGTATGACTTCTAGTAGAGTTACTGCAAAGAAGAAATTTCTACTCAAGTTTGTCTTGTTAAACATCTCGAAATAGATTCAAGCATTGGATACTCAAAGGTCCTTAAACAATATTATTTCGAAAGCTATTATTCAAGAATTAATTTTTGGATCATTTAAAAATACCCCAAGCAATTACTCTCTCATTTGGGAATGTTTCAAACATCAAAAGAGATAAATTAAGAACATCTGTAATTTTGACTTGGGGTAGGTTGAAAAATCAGTTCGCAAACCATGGATATGTGAGTTTGTGGAATACAGGAAAGGTTGGTGTACCAGTTCGCAAACCTTAAGTTCAGAAGCGGACTGTTCATGAACCGTGGTGATATGAATTTTTATATTGGTAGAAAAAGGCTAACAATTGGCAAACCCGGTTCACAAATTGTGTCCACCTGAGTTTACGAGCCGAGTAGAATTAGCAAACCCGGTTTACGAACCGTTGTACCCTAACTCGTGAACTGCTAATACGGTTCACGAGTCGTTTCACCAACGCTCCCAGAAAACTTTAACAGATGCTTAAAGACTTATTTTTTAAATATGTTTAGCATTGTTATGACTCTCATAAACACCTCTAAGACATCATTGAGCACTAAAACACTTTTGTATGTGTATCATGATTAGATTCTTAAGTGTTTAAATGAACATCAAATTGCTTATAGTTTATATGGCATATTTTCCATAACAATCCTTATACACGGTTTCGTAACCGGACCACTGTGTATATTCTCATATATGATTTCATGACAATTTCTCACATGCTTACTTGAAACCCTAATTAGAGTTTCATCTAAACAAAGAAAGTGTTTACTTAAATTTCAATTTGTCTTAGCTTGAATTCTAAGCAACCCTGAGTCTTGAACCTTTGTAAATAAAGATGCTCTATTAAAAAGGAAATAAAATCTTTGGCACTTTGTATCGTTGATATCTAAAGTCGTCTTTTATTGACCTAGGTTTCGCATGTGAAATATTATTAGGTCTACGACTAAAAGACTTCACTTTGGAGATTCATGAAGATAGGCCCGACTATCTTTTATCTTGATAGTTCGTGTATCCTGATCTTCCTATTGTGTTATCGAGGTTTTCGTAATATCTTTCAGGCAAGATAGATAGTAATCGAAAGGTTCTCTTCATCTTAGATTTTGTGATTCCTCAAGATAGATATCTGAAAGCTATTCTTAATCGATGCTGAAAATTGTTCTTTGGAGGTGGTAAAGAATCCAGGATTCTCATCTACATGAGTGTAAGTATTCAGAATTTGTAAGGTCTGTTAGCCTTGCTTATTGCACACAGATTTCTAAGCCTTGATCTTTGATTTAAAGGGAAATCTGTTAGAGGCAGATTGGTATCAACATTCTTCACTTAGGTTGAAACAACTTCATGTTGTAAAGGACGTCAGCTAAGGGAATCAATTATGTGGAGTCTTACGAGGTTCATGAGACGTAAGGAGCGCGACTGTAACTGAATCGCTTAGAGGTTGGATTCGGTCTCAATTATATTCTAGTATGATAGTAGGATAATATCTGTCGCGGCTTAATACATTTTGGTGTTCAAATTTGGATAAGATCTCGGGGTTTTCTGCAATTGCGGTTTCTTCGTTAACAAAACTTCTAGTGTCTAATGTTTTTCCCTTTTCGTATTATATTATTTATCTTTATAATAGGATTTACACATGTAGTATACATTCAATCTTAGTAGATACGTCCATATATTTGTGATCGATTACGAGACTTGTTTCTTGTAGAATCCGTATCTTGAAAGATATATAACAAGTTTATTACTTGATAGAATTCCGATTGAATTATTTTGGATACGACTAGATTGATCCTGGATATTGATATTTGGAATCTTTCAAGTACTCTTCTACACAATCAGGTACATGGGCTCCTTGGTCTAGAATTTCGGATTGAGAAGAGATACAGATATAAACCCTGTATACATATTATTAAGGATCATTAAGTTGGTCTACTTGCAATTGTACTAAGTTTATTCTATACATGTTGTCGAACAAAAAGATTGGTGGTGTACTTGGTATCCTCTCCTTTTAAATTGGTATTAGAGCAGGCAAACACCTTTAGACCTAACAAGTCTGTGTTTGTGGCAATCTGAATTATGGAGAAGAGTGAAATCTCGATTAACGTACCACCATCCTTCGATGACACAAATTACTTATAGTGGAAAATAGTTATGCGATCTTTCTTACAAGCTCATAATTTCAAAACATGGGTGGATACAATCTTCCAATGGTTTGAGGAAGGGAAGCTGATGTTTCGAAAGATATAGTTATATATAGTGATGCCAAAATCAGTGATGTTAAACACAACTCTAATGGGATGAACGATATTATCCATGCCATAAGCCAAGATCTTCAACATCATCTGTCTACGTGCACTAAATCAAAGGATGCTTGGGACATCTTAGAAACCACATTTGAACGAATACCGCTGAGAAAGAGGCAAGGATTCAAAACCTAGATTCTGACTGGGGAAACCTTCGTATGGCCGACGAAGATTCATTTAAGGAATTTAATCATAAACTTTTTGAAATAGTGAATGCTTGTTATGTACTAGGAAGGACAATTCCTGAAAAGGATAAAAATTCTGAGATCTTTACTGAAAAGCGGGGGTACAACAACCACACCCAATATTTCGCTTAGCAATTTATATGGACAAACTCCAATATACTTTCTAGAGAATCAACTAGACAGTCAGACTCAATCTAGATAAAAAGTATATCAAAGAGTTTATATCTCAATCTCTCGTTTGATATATACTCAAGCAAATAGAAATATGCGGGTCTTTATCAAATACTAGAGAGATAACTTCGATGGTACGAAACACCAATATCCAAGTGTCAATCAATTTAAATCAACAACCAAAAGTTCGGATATTCTAATTGATTGAACAACGCACAACCTGTGATATTTCAATTATATAACAAAATATAATGCGGAAAAGAAATAACACAGACACCAGAATTTTGTTAACGAGGAAACCGCAAATGCAGAAAAACCCCGGGACCTAGTCCAGATTGAACACACACTGTATTAAGCCTCTACAGACACTAGCCTACTCCAAATTAACTTGGGTCTGGACTGTAGTTGAACCCCAATCAATCTCACACTGATCCAAGGTACAGTTATGCTCCTACGTCTCTAATCCCAGCAGAATGCTATGTACTTGATTCCCTTAGCTGACCTCACCCACAACTAAGAGTTGCTACGACCCAAAGTCGAAGACTTTAATAAACAAATCTGTATCACACAGAAAAGTTTACGGTAGTAGATAAATACGTCTCCCACGAATATACCTACGAGTTTTGTTCCGTATTTTGATAAATCAAGGTGAACAGGAACCAATTGATAAACCAGACTTATATTCCCGAAGAACAGCCTAATATTATCAATCACCTCACAATAATCCTAATCGACGCAACGAAAAAAGATATTGTGGAATCACAGACGATGAGACGAAGTGTTTGTGATTACTTTTATATCTTGCCTATCGGAGATATCAATCTCAAGCCAATTATTACAATTGTACTCGTACGATAGAAACAACAAGATCAGATCACATAACTACGAGAAAGTAGTATCGGTCTGGCTTCACAATCCCAATGAAGTCTTTAAGTCGTTATCCTGGTTTAGAAGAAGAAACCAAAGGTTAAAGGATAATAGACTCTAGCTTAGCACAACTAGTATCACACAGAAGGTGTGGGGATTAGGTTTCCCAGTTGCTAGAGTTCTCCCTTATATAGTCTTTCAAATCAGGGTTTGCAATCAATGTTAGCTTGGTAACAAAGCATTCAATATTCATCGTTAGATGAAAACCTGATTTAGATCCAAGCTAATATCTTTCAACCGTTAGATCAAAAACTAGCTTGTTACACACAAATAAAATGCACGTTTCTAGGCTTGTGTAACCATACCCAAACTTGTACATTTTTTGGTTCAACAATAGTCAACCAAATGGTTAGCCATATGATCACTTTCATATCAACCATATTCTTCTTCACCATAACTAGTTCAAATGAATCAAATGAAATAGTTAGAGAGTTGTTCAATTGCAAGGAAATCTTATGTAACTACACAAGACACAATCGAAGCAAAAACGATTTGATTCACTCGAATCGATTCATGAACTATATAGCCACAGTTTGCAATTTGCATTCCTTAGTTTATATAAGAATAAGTTCACAAACATCTTTTTTAGATATAACCTACTCAAGTTCGCGGACTTAAGTTCCCGGATGGAGTTCACAAACTCCAGCAGAAATTCTCGGGACGAGAACTTCCGCCAGTTCGCGGACTTGGCTCACGCCACCATGCCGGTTCTCTTGATCAACAAAGTTCGAAAACTTCGGTTCAAGGAATAAGGAATTATACATATATGTGTTTCCACATCAATGCTTATATCTTCCAATGGTTATATAATCTAAACTCTCATTTAAATGATTGAAACATTCTTAGAGAACGTTGATATTCTATAGTTTTCATTCACAAACTATTTTTCGACAAAGTAAGTAATTTTCAAAGTGATTGAAACTTGTCATGACTTTCGTCACTAGGTAAAGATGAACTTGGCTAAAGCGAAAGCTTACCAACACATATTTCGAGAAATAGATAGGTGAGATAAATTCGGCTCGAAATAGCAAATGTGTATAATCTAAGTCTATATAGCAAAACGACTTTTGTCTCAAGATAGGAGATAAATAGACTTTTGAGTGATAGATAAGTTCAAGTCTCCACATACCTTTTAGTCGATGAAGATCCACCGGTTCCTTGAGTAGTCCTTCATCTTGTATGATGATTGCCATGGAGTTCTTGAGCTCAACTACACTTTTTATCCTACTCCGAGACCATAGCTATGGTAGACTAGAAATCAAGACTAATAGTTTTGATCACTAACATTGAAAAACATGCTTGAGATAGAAAAGCATGCGAGTTCGACCGAGCAATGCTCTAACAATCTCCCTCTTTGTCAATTTTAGTGACAAAACTATCAATACATATGGAATACAAAAAATAAATAAATTAACTTTTGTAGCTCCCATTCCATACACCTAATCTTCAACATTACTCGAAATCTTCGTCACTTCCAAGTACTCAATGATCCCAAAGGTTGTAAGTTCAGCATCATCGTTGTTGAAAATCCGTAGCTATAACAATGAGAAAACAAGAGTTCTCAATCATTGTTATACAGTGTCATAGTATCATCACACAGCGTCAAAGTTCAATTGTATCACAACTTCAACAACAATACTATGGTGATATGTATCGCTCCCCCTTAGTCAATACTCTATCTCACATGGAAACCACTCCCCCTTACATAATGATCCGAAAACCATATGTATTTGTAGTGTGAACTACATATTAATTCTCCCCCTTTTTGTCAATAAAATTGGCAAAGGTACAAGAACGGGATCCTAATGAAATTTCCGAAAGAGACATTTCTTGACCAAAAGAAAGCAAAAATATATCATCTTATTTAGATGCAATCATAAATCCGAAGCTAAATGCATTCATCAAGGAGTTATAAAGATACAAGATAACCCCTATAATATTCCACAGCCGCACTCCCTATAAAGATTTGGCAATTAACCACAAGTTCAATTAAGAACTCTCCCTCATAAAATGTCATTCCCGAAAGAACAACAAGAGCGACCTTAATTTCGAAAGAAAAGAAGGATTTCTTTGGACATAACAAATCTCATACAAGTATGAATTTGAATCCAAAATACTCAATTAAACTAACCTCAAGTGAACGCATGATTAATTTAATCGAAAAATGCTCAAACATAAGTGAACTTATGGAGACTCAAAAATATACAATTAGATTAATCACAAGAGAACCCATAATTAATCTAATTGAAATACACAACCAAACTAATCACAAAATTAATCAATTTAATTGGTCATGCTCGACATAAGAAAACTTACGGAGCAAACAACTTAATAACCAAACAAGATGATTAATTTAGTTGAATATGATCGACTACCTCACGGAACAACAACATAGCTAATCATAAAAATAATCAACTTGGTCGTTTAATGTTCAACATAAGACACTTTACGGAGCCTCACAGTAATACATAAAATATGGATCAGGGAAGATCAATACTGCGGAATACACAAGGATTCATTCTATGTTCCATCACTATTCGCACAACGACATTCAATAGACATAATCCTTGTAAACAAAATATTTTAACATATCTTCCATCAATAATTGACATAATAGGCTTAACTTTTGTATTTATCAAAATTCTATTCATTCTTTTATCAATACATGCATATCGACATACGAAAGACTTTACTTTTGACAAGATATGGGACAGTCTAAGTTCACGGACGTAAACACACATATCCCATAACAATATTGCAATATATAAAACCATAAAGATTAATACTGCAAAAATCATCTTCCAAACAAATTTAGAATTTAAACCAATAAATATAAAAACATGAAGATGATAACATTGGACATAGCTATGTGTAATCACAATAATGGTTATTCCAAACTCTAATTATTCTTCTATCAGAAAACAAGAAAATAGAAGATTTACTAGGCAAACAAACTCCTATAGAGAACATGATCTGAAAAACACTAGATACGGCTAGCAACCAGAGATTGAACATGGAAGATCTCATCAGTTGCTTTCTTCAGTTTGTTTTTCAAAAACTCAAGATTCCTTGTTGCGATTCCGAGTTGTTCACGTACGACTTCAAAATCTTGAAGAAGATTTCCTACCAGTTGTGATGATATCTGAACTGGTAGTTTGTTTTCATGATCAATGGCATGAAGGCATGTTATGAAAACAGGATTCTCATGAAACTCGATAGTCTTCCCCTTCTTGACTTCATCATATTCGTTTCCTCCATTCATTGTGCACAAAAAAACCTTTGACCTTTCAGAACAGTGTAACACGGGATGACACCCAAGTATATAAATAAGTTCCATGGAAAACCCTAGGAGAACTTGTGCACGTTCGTGTGGGCCAGAAGTTCGTGCACTGGTGGTCACGGCCTTAAGATGTGACCAAAAGGAAGGAGAATGAAGTTTGAGTGTCAAGACTAATAGTTGAGAACCAACTATTTGGAGGAAGTACATGCAAACATGAAATTTTCTCAAGGACGAAGGATCATGATTATCTACAAGAGAAAAACTGGAGCGAAGCTCAGCAGATTTTAAAGATCAATCAACAAGAAAAGAAGAGAATACATACAACCTTGACAGCACTTCTCAAGACACACTTCTTGAGAACAATGACCATCCTTCTTAAATTAAAAGAGGGATGCTGTAGTGAGCAGTCATGGTGTATTAAGATGAGCATTTTTCTCATCAATTTTGACTTCTTATTTTTCTCCTTCAGAAGGATTTAGAGAAAAATCACATGACATAGTTGAAGAAGTTTTATTAAGAGATGAACTAGGAGTACCTGATTCAATCGCTTTCCATTTTTTTTTGATGCCCCGTTTGAGTCTGTTTATGCTTATCTTAAGTTCTGAGACTCGATTATTGATATGTAAGCAATCTGGAGATGAACTCTTGGATTTGCGGCCTTCTTCAGGGAGTGACAAGAAACTTGACCTTTTTTTTCTTTCTCCTATGCTTTTTCCTCTTTTCAGAGTTATTTAAGAAGTCAGTTACTCTTCGGCCGTTCTTCCTTCTATCATTTTTCGTTTCAAAGGCACGATTAAGAAAATACTTATCATAGTAGTTTTCTTGATTTTCGAAAATGCCCTTTACTCCAACAATGGGAGAGACAGGTTTTATGACTTCTTTATACATCCATGCAAGCATGTTGTGAAGTTTTTCATTCCTTGAACGAAAACGACATCTTCGCTCAGAATGTCCTTTATTTTCACAGTAATAACAGTTAAAGGAATTATTCTTAACCGTTCTCGTGTGAGTAGATTTGAAAGAAGTAGAATCCTTGTTTTTAGCCACATTACAAGCTGCGAAAGTTTTTTCACATGAAGAATTATCAACAACTTTAACAAAATTGATCTTACTAGTTTTTGGAGCGTCTATTCCTTTATATCCCAGACCACGTGTATCACGATGTTCTTTACATGCTCCAATCATAGAAGACAATTTTGTAGAACTAGAATTGAATCTTCTCAGACTCTCTTCCAGTGATTTCACTTTATCAAGAGAAGCTGCAAGGTCAGTCTCCAAGGATTTTTCTTTGGCAAGAAGACTGAGTACTTTGTCATCAAAACATTTTTGTTGAGAGTCATATCTTGCTTCAGTTTCTGCAAGTCTTTCTTTCAACACAAAGAGATTTCGGAGAAGATTATCACATACAGACCTTTTTGTGCGTACATCTTCCTCACGATCTTTAACAATAGATTTTAGGAGATTATATCCACCATCATATCCTTTAAAGAGTTTTCTCAATTTTCTGTTTTCTTGACAAAGAGGAGTCATGTACTTACTCAAGCAAGTTGTTGACTTCTTTTTTTTCAAAGCATGGTCAAAAAACTTGATATATTGAGAGACTTCCTCATCGATACTTTGTCCTTCTTCTGAATCAATGTCATCTGACAGTTCATCCAACTTCTCATCAAGATATTTTTCCCAGTTGAATGCATATTCAGTCAAGGAACATGAGATAAAGTTTTTCTCAGAAGTTTCAAGACTTTGAAGCTTACCCGAGAGTCTCTGAACTGATGTTGCGTCATCAGAGATAGTACTCTTGTCCATAGAGTCAGATCGCTACAAACACAGACTTGTAAGGTCTTGAACGTGTTTGCCTGCTCTGATACCAATTGAAAAAGCGGGGGTACAACAACCACACCCAATATTTCACTTAGCAATCTGTATGGAAAAACTCCAATATACTTTCTAGAGAATCAGCTAGACAGTCAGACTCAATCTAGATAAAAATTATATCAAAGAGTTTATATCTCAATCTCTCGATTTTATATATACTCAAGCAAATAGAAATCTACGAGTCTTTATCAAATACTAGAGAGATAACTTGGATGGTACCAAAGACCAATATCCAAGTGTCAATCAATTTAAATCAACAACCAAAAGGTCGGATATTCTAATTGATTGAACAACGCACAACCTGTGATATTTTAATTATATAACAAAATATAATGCGGAAAAGAAATAACACAGACACCAGAATTTTGTTAACGAGGAAACCGCAAATGCAGAAAACCCTCGGGACCTAGTCCAGATTGAACACACACTGTATTAAGCCGCTACAGACACGAGACTACTCCAAATTAACTTCGGTCTGGACTGTAGTTGAACCCCAATCAATCTCACTCTGATCCAAGGTAAAGTTATGCTCCTACGTCTCTGATTCCAGCAGGATGCTACGTACTTGATTCCCTTAGCTGATCTCACCCACAACTAAGAGTTGCTACGACCCAAAGTCGAAGACTTTAATAAACAAATTTGTATCACACAGAAAAGTCTATGATAATAGATAAATCCGTCTCCCACGAATATACCTACGAGTTTTGTTCCGTCTTTTGATAAATCAAGGTGAACAAGAACCAATTGATAAACCAGACTTATATTCCCGAAGAACAACCTAGTATTATCAATCACCTCACAATAATCCTAATCGACGCAGCGAAAAAAGATATTGTGGAATCACAAACGATGAGACGAAGTGTTTGTGATTACTTTTATATCTTGCCTATCGGAGATATCAATCTCAAGCCAATTATTACAATTGTACTCGTACGATAGAAACAGCAAGATCAGATCACACAACTACGAGAAAGTAGTATCGGTCTGGCTTCACAATCCCAATGAAGTCTTTAAGTCGTTAACTTGGTTTAGAAAAAAAAATCAAAGGTTAAAGGAGAATTGACTTTATCTTAGCACAATTAGTATCACACAGAAGGTGTGGGGATTAGGTTTCCCAGTTGCTAGAGTTCTCCCTTATATAGTCTTTCAAATCAGGGTTTGCAATCAATGTTAGCTTGGTAACAAAGCATTCAATATTCACCGTTAGATGAAAACCTGATTTAGATTCAAGCTAATATCTTTCAAACGTTAGATCAAAAACTAGCTTGTTACACACAAATGAAATGCACGTTTCTAGGCTTGTGTAACCGTACCCAAACTTGTACATTTGTTGGTTCAACAATAGTCAACCAAATGGTTAGCCATATGATCACTTTCATATCAACCATATTCTTCTTCACCATAACTAGTTCAAATGACTCAAATGAACTAGTTAGAGAGTTGTTAAATTGCAAGGAAATCTTATGTAACTACACAAGACACAATCGAAGCAAAAACGATTTGATTCACTCGAATCGATTCATGAACTATATAGCCACGGTTTGCAATTTGCATTCCTTAGTTTATATAAGAATAAGTTCACAAACATCGTTTTTAGATATAACCTACTCAAGTTCGCGGACTGGGTTCGCGGACTTAAGTTACTGGACGGAGTTCACAAACTCCAGCAGAAATTCTCGGGACGAGAACTTCCGCCAGTTCGCAGACTGAGTTCGCGGACTTGGCTCACGCCACCATGCCGGTTCTCTTGATCAACAAAGTTTGCAAACTTCGGTTCAAGGAATAAGGACTTATACATATATGTGTTTCGACAACAATGCTTATATCCTCCAATGGTTATATAATCTAAACTCTCATTTCAATCATTGAAACATTCTTAGAGGACGTTGATATTCTATAGTTGTGATTCACAAACTATTTTTCGTCAAAGTAAGAAATTTTCAAAGTGATTGAAACTTGTCATGACTTTCGTCACTAGGTAAAGATGAACTTGGCTAAAGCGAAAGCTTACCAATACATATTTCGAGAAATAGATAGGCGATATAAACTCGTCTCGAAATAGAAAATGTGTATAATCTAAGTCTATATAGCAAAACGACTTTTGTCTCAATATAGGAGATAAATAGACTTTTGAGTGATAGATAAGTTCAAGTCTCCACATACCTTTTAGTCGATGAAGATCCACCGGTTCCTTGAGTAGTCCTTTGTCTTGTATGATGATTGCCATGGAGTTCTTGAGATCAACTACACTTTCTATCCTAGTCCGAGACCTTATCTATAGTAGACTAGAAATCAAGACTTATAGTTTTGATCACTAACATTGACAAACATGCTTGAGATAGCAACACATGCGAGTTCGACCGAGCAATGCTCTAAAATTTACCAGCTCGATATGAGTCTAAGAAACATGCCATCGCAGAAGCAAACGATATTGCTACACTTTCTAGAAGCACCCTCATTGGAAAGTTAAAGATCTTTGATCATGAACAACAAACTAAAGCTGATAAAAGTATTGCCTTCAAAGCACTTGAATATACTGAAGTACTTGATAAAATTGAAAGTATTGGCAACTTTGAGAAAGATTTTGTTAAAGAATTTTCAGATGAAGATCTTGAAAATTTCGTTTCTCCTATTACAAGACAGTTCATAGATCTTCTCAAGAAGAGAAATAAACGGTTCTTCAGAGATCGTATTCCTCTGAAAAGGTGGATGATGAGGATATGCCTCAGTGCTTCAAGTGTAGAGGATTCAACCATTTAACTAATGAGTGTACAAATCGTAGAAAATACATTGGTAACAAAGGTCTTGCTACAACTCTTGATGAAAATTCTGATTTTTATAATTCAACATAAGAAGATGCCTTAAGTATAACACTTTTGGCTGAAGTGGCTAACTTTGATAAATGTAGCAATACTCACATCAATCTTGATAATATTTTTGAAGATCATTCATCTATTATGTTTTAAATGACGAGGGTACCAAGTACACCACAATCTTTTCGATATCAACTTATAAGTCCGATACCTTGCGTGATATACTATAGATAGAAACTTTCAAGAAGATAACAACCACAAGTTATACACTTAGTATGTAGTTTCTAGTTTGAAATAGACCCTAAAACTGTAGGGATCAACCCCAGTGTTTGGGATTAACGCACAAGTGCAATTACTTTAATTATAACTTAAACAAATTATAATGCAGAAAGTAAAGTAAAAGCACACAACAAGATTTTGTTAATGAGAAAACCGCAAAAGCAGAAAAAACCCGACACCTAGTCCAGTTTTTGAATACTCTCATAACTAAGCCGCTTTACAAAAGACATTACCAACTTCGTATTGTTGATACCAAGTAAACTACCCCTAGTCACCTAGTATCCTCAGTATCCGTTCTCCTACAACCAATATGGCCAACTCCCGTGAATCTTAAGATAGAGTCCACTATCTTAAGTTGCTTCAGTCTCTCTAAAGACTTTAAACACTCAACCCTTTAGATCGTATTCCAAACAGTAAAAGACTAGTCTGTTTGGTAACCACTATTTTATCTCAAGAAATAAATTAGAGATATGTATTTTGAGTGTGACAATGACGTTTCTGTTTAAAATTAATTGAACTCCTTGATGCGTGCCGTGAGCGCAACAAATTAATTAATATTTCTCACTAATTAACTGGTAATATAGCGGTAGTAAGAGGTCGTTCCCACAGAGAGTTGTGTAATTGATAGGTTATTTGTATTATCAAAATAAAGTAAATAACAAAGGGGGATTGGTTTAAAGATAATAGAAAGACAATAAAGAAGAAAGAGATGATTAAGGAATCCTTCGCCGTTACCAAGCGCTGATTGGATTAGAATACTCATCTATCGTTCGTAAGAACCATTCATCACCAACCGTAGAATAGCAGCTAGAGCAGTGTTATTCCCAAAAGTTCCTTATGTAACCGGATACCGAAGCGCTCGCATATCAAGTTCTATCCAACCGAACCACCAAGTAGTGGCGCACTCAAGGTGTAACCCAATCGAAAGCTTTAAGTTATGTGAACTTAGATTGATCCTAGCAGTTAGACACTTAGCGCAAGGTCCACTTACTAGTGTTGTCTTCACACATGATTGCTCTACAGAATCCCTCTGAGAGGTCTCACGTTATCTACTTGTGTAAGGGTTATTCAATAATTACACAGATATCCTAACCCTTTACTGGCAATAAAATGATCAATAGATTAATCCAATTGTACACTTGAATAATCAAGAAATCAATCATAAATCCTAGATATAGTGAAAAATGTTATAGCACTACTCGCTCGAACTCGCATGCGTTGCTATCTCAAGCATGTTTGTCAATATTAGTGATCAAAACTATATGTCTTAATTTCTAGTTTACTTATGACTAAGTCTCAGTCTAGGATAGTTAAGTGCAGTTGAGCTCCAGACTCCATGGCGATCATCTTACGAAGACGAAGAACTACTCAAGGAATAAGTGGAACCTCATCTGACAAAAAGTTATGTGGAGACTTGAACTTATCTATCACTCAAAAGTCTATTCTATCTCCTACTCTTGAGACAAAGTCGTATAAGTATGATAGTTTTCATACATACACATTTTCTATTTCGAGCCGAGTTTACTCGCGTATCTTTTTCTCGAAATATGTGTTGGTGAGATTTTTCTTTAACCATTTTTATCTTTACCCGTGACGAAAGTCATGATGGCGTTTCAATCTTGTAAATAGCTTTGATGACGATAGTCGTGAATAACGATTGTTATAACATTATAGAAGAATGTTTCAATGATTGAAATGTAGAGTTGAGATTACCAACTATGGATATAAGCATATATAGTGTTTTCCCACATTAGTGTATAAATCCATGTGCCGGAAACCAAGTGCGTGCATATGTGTGCATGCGGTATTGGTGAAGGAGACAGGTTGAGTACGCGTACCCGTACGGGTACCTGCGAAAGTTTTCGAACCGAAAATTTCTGCTGAGTTTGTAAGTTTGCAAACTAGTAAACCAGACGCCTTAGGTACGCATACCCGTACGCGTACCCACGTAAGTTTTCGAACCGAAAATTTCTGCTGAGTTTGTAAACTCAAATCCGGTAGCTAAGGTACGCATACCCGTACACGTACCCAAGCTGGTTATTTCTCAAATCGGTAGTTCATGAGCTTAAAACAATAAATTATAAGGAATGCAATCTTTGCAAACCGTGGCTATATTGTTCATGAATTGATTCAAGTGAATCAAACCGATTTTGTTTCAATTGTGTCTATGAATAAATACCTAAGCAATTCAACAACTCTTGAACTAGTTCTTATGAGTCATTTGAACTAGTTATGAGAAAGATGAATACGGTTAATATGAAAGTGCTCATATGGCTAACCATTGGTTAACTATTTGTGAACCAACTAAGTGTACACGTTTAGGTATGGTTACTCAAACCTAAATAAATACATTTCCTTTGTGTGTGACAAGCTAAGTTTCGATCTAACAGTTGAAAGATATTAGCTTGGTTGAATCAGGTTTTCCATCTAACGGAGAATATTGAATGCTTTGTTACCAAGGTAACTTAGATTGCAAACCCTGATTTGAAAACCATATAAAGGAGACATCTAACAACTGGAAAAACTAATCCCCACACCTTTTGTGTGATACTAATTTGGTTTTGTTAGAGTCGATTCTCCTTTAACCTTAGGTTTCTTCTCGAGACCCTGTAGGTTAACGACTATAAGAATTCATTCGGATTGTGAAGCCAGACGAAACTACTTTCTTGTAGTTGAGAGATCTGATCTTGCCATGTTCTATCGTACGAGTTCAATTGAATAATTGACTTGAGATTATATCTCCAATAGGGCAAGATAAAAAGAAATCACAAACATCTTCGTCTCATCGTTTGTGATTCTACAATATCTAGTTTCGCTACCATAAAACTTGGATTATTGTGAGGTGATTGATAATACTAGGTTATTCTTCGGGAATATAAGTCCGGGTTATCAATTAGTTCTTGTTCACCTTGATTCATCAAAAGACGGAACAAAAACTCATAGGTTTATCTGTGGGAGACAGATTTATCTATCATCATAGACTTTTTTGTGTGATACAGATTTGTTTATTGAAGTCTTCGACTTTGGGTCGTAGCAACTCTTAGTTGTGGGTGAGATCAGCTTAGGGAATCAAGTGCTTAGTATCCTGCTGGGATCAGAGACGTAAGGAGCGCAATTATACCTTGAATCAGTGTGAGATTGATTAGGGTTCAACTACAGTCCAGACGAAAGTTAGTTTGTAGTAGGCTAGTGTCTGTAGCGGCTTAATACAGTGTGGTGTTCAATCTGGACTAGGTCCCGGGGTTTTTCTGCATTTGCGGTTTCCTCGTTAACAAAATTTCTGGTGTCTGTGTTATTTCTATTCCGCATTATATTTTTTTATATAATTGAAATATCACAGGTTGTGCGTTAAGATCAATCAATTAGAATATCCAACCTTTGGTTGTTGATTTACATTGATTGACACTTGGACATTGGTATTTGGTACCATCCAAGTTTATCTCTCTAGTATTTGATAAAGACTCGCAGATTTCGATTTGCTTGAGTAAAGATCAAATCGAGAGATTGAGATATTAACTCCTTGATATACTTTTTTATTAAGATTGAGTTTGACTGCCTAGTTGATTATCTTAAAAGTATATTAGAGTTAGTCCATACAGATTGCTAATCGAAATATTGGTTGAGGTTGTTGTACCCCCGCTTTTTCAAAAACAAACGATAATGATTAAAACTCTCAACGAATTTGTATTATTAATAAAGCTTCACGCTTAGAACATTGAATTCATCTTTAATCAATAAAGGATTTAGCTACTCATATTACAAAGAAGATGAATAATGGTGGTTTCCCCCTAAAGGGGTAAACCCTAGGTTTTGATGTAGAACTTGTGATATGAGATTGATCGATGATATCTGAAAGGCCTAATACCTATTTTTATAGGTTTACATTGCTTGGCCATCAAGTATTTAGTTCGGTTCAAGAACCCGACCCGAAAGTACGAAATAACAACCCAAAACGTGACCTTAAGCCTTCACAAGTATACATACCCGTTTGTATACTTGTTAAGTATGCGTACCGGTATGTGTACCTCAAATTTCAGCAGAAAGGTTCGGAATTAAAGTATGCGTACCCGTTTACATACTTTACTGTCTTCGGTATTCGATAAAAACTTGTTTTGGCCACAACTTCTTCGTCCGAACTCGGAATGACCTCATTCTTTTTGCATTATTTTCCTATTTCAGTTATCTTCAAGATAGTGATGATAAATCCTTAATTTGAGTGAGTTAAGATCGATCTTTGGCCCGTCTCTTGATTTTGAGCGTTTTGCTCCTTTTCGTCGTACTTCTTCCACTTCTCTTGGACTTGGGCACTTGGATACTTCGAATACTTATCTTCTTAGCTCTTTTCAGCACTTTGTAGCTCCTTTTTGGATGGTTCACGTATTAGAGGCAAATAAGAGAAAACGAGAGTAATAATACGAAAATATGCAAGAATAATAGTTAAAACAAGTATGGAATGGATATTAAAATCATATGAATTATGCACTTATGAAATTCCCCCACACTTATCTTTTGCTAATCCTCGAGAAAACTAAATAAACCTAATCCTAAATACAACAACCCCATGTCGTTGAGAAAACGGTTACACTTAGCATGTATAACAAGCCTTTAAACCCCTAGGTGTCCCTAGTGGACGAGTTATAGTCTCGTGAGGGTTTACAAGAGGTATACCCACAAAACCTACTCCAATTTCTCGCCTTGGAAGAACTAGTAAGGATAGACACAAAGTAGTAGCTAAATAATTATCCTGCATAAGTTCTTTAGCTGCAAACATCCCACATACATTCCAATCATCACACATAAGCAATTACTTGCGTGTGACATTCAACCCGATTGCAAAACTCTACTAAGATAGTCATCGTACTTGTTGCAACGTTTGCCACAACACTCGCATACTGAAATCACATGGATAGATAAGAAAATGGAAATAGAAAAGTGAAGTGTGTAAATGTTGACTAAAGTGAAAGATGTTACCCACAATACTTGTATGAATGTCGTCAAAGGATTCTTATTTATAGCGCAATAGTTGAGAGAAGAACCCATTTAACTCGACCACATGATTAGATACTCTAAGCGCATGTTCCTTTTCAACAAGTATGTGATAATTGCCTTGGATCCTGCGTTCCACGCTTGTTTAGGCGACGGAGACAGGGACAATGTTTCACACATACTGCTATCCAAGTGTCGGGAACCTCATCAATAGTTTTTTTTGACTTGCTATATAATGATGATAGGTTTTTGTTCTTATCGGCTTCATGATTAGTCCGCAATTCCAGACCTATAGTTTATTAGTGTCGATAAATGAAGAGGATCCTTATATATATATATATATATATATATATATATTTATTTATTTTTCTTTTCTTTTCTCTTTTTTCTTTTTATTTTTTTCGGTTCACTCTTTATGAGTGTGAGACGATTGTCTATGGGGGTTTTATATACTCAACCAATGATTACCTTGCTACAACATCCACGGTAGTATCAGGATCCCACCAAATCACTTTAGAGAAACATATAACTGCAAAAATAAAAAGAAATTGATTCAGTAATGATTTATTGCGAGGATGAATCTTTCGAACGACTACCATAGCTGAGTTTCACATTCAATTATGAACATATATATTTAAGGATTTTAGAACGATAAACTGGAACTCAATCCATAGATGTAAGAACTGTTTCAACCTAAAAAGGTTTAAAGTGTCATCCTAAATAACTCATAATTAACTCCAAAAGATGAAGTCTCAATATTGCAAGAAATCAAAGAGTATTATTATTTTATTTTATTTTTATGCAAGCCAAACATGCTTAACTACTCCGCCACACTTAAACTCAACATTTTCCTCAATGTTCAAAAACGAAAATTCTGATTTCTAACATAATAGTCATGAAAAACTCAAAAACTGGACCAATGGGTAGGGAACTAGGAAGAACATCCTAAATGAAATTTGTTCGCCTACGTCTTTATATAAGGTGTCAAAAGTTCACAGTGTTTCGATAAACGGTCTGACTTTTATGGTCTCCGGACTGGAAGATATCGAAAAAGTTCAGTAAAAATACCGAAACTCAAATGTCCAGGCCTATCGCTCCAACTTAACAGACTCCGAATTCAGATTTTCTTTTTAGAAAAAAAAGGTGAGTCTGTCTTCTTTAAAAGTTGGGGTCAACACTCAAATCGGAATCCGTATGAAATCTAGAGAGCTATTTTCGTGACAACTGCGCAGTCAGAATTTTCTAACGAGAATTCGTCAAAACTTTAATTATAGATATAGGACTTTGTAAAATCTAAGATGAGAATGCAAGATATGATATGAAAAACTAAGAAAAATAAAAACAAAAGGGATAGAGATACAAAACCGATGGGTTGCCTCCCATGTAGCGCTTGGTTTAACGTCATCAGCCCGACGTTATTGTTATCGTCCGTAAACCAATAATCTGAAAATTTGGTAATCCTTCCAAATAACAATCTACAGTTCAAATAACAACTTCACAAACACATTAGAAAAAAAATATAAGTATTGAATCTATCACTTTATTGAAGTTTCCCCCACACTTAGTCCTTTCTACACTCGGAAGTGGATAGAGAACATATAATTCGGGAACTTCAAAAGGTTCCTCAGCTTGGTGAACCTGCACAATACTCGAATCAAACACATCAAGTGGTAGATACTTAAAATAAAAATAATCCGTTAAAACTTTTGAAGCATACAACTCCAATCCTAGGTGAGGTATTTTCTTAAGAGTTGGGTTAACAATTCTTTGAGAAACTACTTTAATTGGAGGAAAATGATCAGTAGATACAAAATTATGCAAAGGATTAGACAAACCTTGTACGTGATCCTCATTCGTAATTAACAGTGAATTATTTACCTCAAGTATATCATAGTCCTCTATCGAACTATTATTATCTAGCTTAATTGGGTCTTCCACGACTTCAATTAATTTGGTTTCATTCTCAATCTTCATCTCTTCATCACTCTCGTCATCCGAATCAAATTCCACTCTCAGGAACTCTTCTTCAGTGTAAATTTTGGGGTATTCTGTATGAGTCTCCGTTGAGGGAATAATCGGGTCTGTTTCTTGCAAATCAACCGGCCTAAAAACATTGTAATATGGATGTTCATTGTAATGTTGATATGCATTTGAGTATGTCACACCGTTCATAACAATGGTTCGGTCATACCAAGGCTCCTCCCTTTGAATAGGCAAATGATCGTTATTATGATCCAGAGTTGGAATAACTTTACCATTATTGCAAGGACTTTCAAAAGGTTGCTCATCTTCAAAATATTTTTTGTCTTCATTAGGAATTTCAGAAGTAATTTGGTTTTGAGGCCAAACTTCTTCTTCGTTCCTTGTCTCTATGAGTTGAGCAAGTTGTAACTTTAAGTTGTCCACATTCCTTTGAATTTCCTGAATTTTCTCATATCATTTCTGTTCAATTGTATGAAGCTATATGTTGATGTTGTGCCATCGCTTGGATCAATTGTTCAAGACGTTCATCAAAACCAACACCTTCACTCACCACACTATTTTCAGACCAAATCTCCCCTTTTTGAATAGGTAAATGATCATAAAAACGATCAGGAGTTTGATTATATATATTGAAGTAATATTCGGTTGATGTGTTATTCTCCATGTTTAGTTGTTCATTAACGGGTTCCGGCTTAGACAATTTGCCCTTTAATTGAAGAATCAACCAATCAAGCTTCCGTTCACTTTCATAAGATAAACGATTAGAAGCACAACTATCCTCCCATCCTTTTGATTTTTCACTTACATGCCCGTCATAAGGTTGTTGACATGTATGGGAATATCCGTAAGGTTCCGTGGGATATTGATCATAACCAAAAAGTTCGTTTTGATTATACCCATAGGATGGTTGGTAGTTGTCATAATATTGAGATTGAAAACCATATTGATTACCACTATTATGTGATTGATCTTGTGCTCCGTACATGTTATTTCCGTAAGGAAACATGACGACTCACAAGAAAAAGAAAATCAAAACAAAAATATAAAAATAATCTAAACAAATAACAAATAAATTAG
Organism: Papaver somniferum; assembly: GCF_003573695.1. NCBI lineage: Eukaryota > Viridiplantae > Streptophyta > Magnoliopsida > Ranunculales > Papaveraceae > Papaver > Papaver somniferum. The sequence goes on from NW_020622381.1 coordinate 13,695,460, forward strand.
CAACTGCTCCCCGGCAGCGGCGCCAAAATTTGATGTGTGTCGTGAGCGCGACAAATAAATAAATATATTTCTCACTAATTAACTGGTAATATAGCGGTAGTAAGAGATCGTTCCAATAGAGAGCTGTGTAATTGATAGGTTATTTGTATTAGCAAAATAAAGTAAATAACAAAGGGGGGTTGGTTTAAAGATAATAGAAAGACAATAAAGAATAAAGATATGATTAAGGAATCCTTCGTCGTTACTAAGCGATAACTGGATTAGAATACTCATCTATCATTCGTAGCATAATAGCTAGAGTAGTGTTATTCCCAAAGTTCCCTATGTAACCGGATACCGAACCGCTCGCATATCAAGTTATATCCAACCGAACCACCAACTAGTAGCGCACTCAAGGTGTAATCCAATCACAAGCTTTAAGTTATGTGAACTTAGATTGATCCTAGCAGTTATACTCTTAGCGCAAAGTCCACTTACTAGTGTTTTCTTCACACATGAGTGCTCTACAGAATCCCTCTGAGAGGTCTCACGTTCTCTACTTGTGTAAGGGTTATTCAACAATTACACGAATATCCTAACCCTTTACTAGCAATAGAATGATCAATTGATTAATCCAATTGTACACTTGAACAATCAAAAAATCAATCATAAACCCTAGATATAGTGAAAACAAACGATAATGATTAAAACTCTCAATGGATTTGTATTATTAATAAAGCTTCACGCTTTGAATATTGAATTCATCCTTAATCAACAAAGGATTTAGCTACTCATATTACAAAGAAAATGAATAATGGTGGTTTCCCCTAAAGGGGTAAACCCTAGGTTTTGATATAGAACTTGTGATATGAGATTGATCGATGATATCTGAAAGGCCTAATACCTATTTTTATAGGTTTACATTGCTTGGCCATCAAGTATTTAGTTCGGTTCAAGAACCCGACCCGAAAGTACGAAATAACAACCCAAAACGTGACCTTAAGCCTTCACAAGTATACATACCCGTTTGTATACTTGTTAAGTATGCGTACCGGTATGTGTACCTCAAATTTCAGCAGAAAGGTTCGGAATTAAAGTATGCGTACCCGTTTACATACTTTACTGTCTTCGGTATTCGATAAAAACTTGTTTTGGCCACAACTTCTTCGTCCGAACTCGGAATGACCTCATTCTTTTTGCATTATTTTCCTATTTCAGTTATCTTCAAGATAGTGATAATAAATCCTTAATTTGAGTGAGTTAAGATCGATCTTTGGCCCGTCTCTTGATTTTGAGCGTTTTGCTCCTTTTCGTCGCACTTCTTCCACTTCTCTTGGACTTGGGCACTTGGATACTTGGAATAATTCTCTTATTATCTCTTTTCAACACTTTGTAGCTCCTTTTTGTGTGGTTCACCTATTAGAGGCAAATAAGAGAAAACGAGAGTAATAATACGAAAATATGCAAGAATAATAGCTAAAACAAGTATGAAATGGATACTAAAATCATATAAATTATGAACTTATGACTCCTTAGTCGGGTTTTAGATATGGATTAAACAAGTTAACCGGATCGAGTCAAACATAACTACCCGATACGGATACTGAAGAGTACCACCAAATAATATCTTGTCGATCTAAATACGACTAGCAATAACAAGTCTATCAAAAATAAACTAGATCTAGTCGTATCCTATCCGATCTAGTTTGTGCACGAAGCAAATCATGAAGATACAAAACCAATAAGAAAAATCTTCTTCTCTTCAATCTTCAATGGTCTTCTGTACCTGCATAATAACAAACTTGATTCATGACTTATGATCAATCACGCACAGAACCGAGTCTGTTAACGATGAATGATCACAAGTTAACGTTAATCCCTTGATTTAGTTTGAGTGACCTTATGTCAGAAGAGAAGGATCTCAAGAATAATCAAACTAGGTGCAATCAAGAGTTAACAACTATTAGTCAATTAAATCAATAATCCAAAACTAAAATAACAAAGTAATTATAGTTTCTCATCAATGGTACTAGTAGACGCTTCTTGATCCCAAATAAGTCTTTAAACTAGCGAACGTAGAGATTTCGCCTAATTAGGTTACTCCCCTCTCCAAGATAGTATTACAAGAATATTATTAGTTGGCTACACCAGAAACAACAAAGATGAAGTTTGCCTAGCTCAGGATAAGTTTGTAAAAAGAACAAACTTCACTGTTTATAGACCAAGGTAGTTTGGACACCAAGGAATTTCCATAACCAAAGATATTGTTAAGATATGCAATAAATCACCTAAATTTGGTTTTATGAATCCCAACCAATATTCAACTGTATAACCAAAAATCTTCATGAGCTAGCACTTAACTAATATATCTTTCCATAGATATGTTTTAATTGCTGGTAAAAAAAAATATTAATTTTGAAAATCTCAAAAAGATTCTCTACTATTTCGGTTTGGGATCTTACCTTGAGTATCAAGGAATATATTTGAACAATTAAGAAATAATATTTCAGCACATGTTCAAATTACTCATCGACATCGTGAATTTTCCTATTCTGCAAGCCCAATTTCCAAATCACACAAACCCTAAAGTGTGCCCGACTTAGAGAAATCGTTTTTGCCTATTGGGAACGGTTCTATCACGACTCTTATAGAAAGTTAGGATCGATTCTACCTTGACTCCCAATAAAGGTAGAGATCGGTTCTACCTTGACTCCCAATATAAGGTAGGATCGGTTCTACCTTCACTCCCTATATAGGTTAGGATCGATCTAACCTTAAGATCTTCAATGCAAACCGGACCATCAATCCTTTTGATTTCTGTTCGACTGCAAACAATTTTGTATGTCTACTTCATTAAAATCATGTAATTAAACATAGTTTTCTAGGTATGAAATCAGACCTATGTTCACTACACAATCTAGTAACGAGTTGCAAATATTATGTCGATGTCGTAATCACGAAATCCAAAAGTAAGCATTATACTTCGTAACTCAATATACCAATATAAAACACTTATCACTATTGATATATATTGTTCCTTGACACTTTGATCACAATATGATGATCAAGTCTATTATACTATAGATTCATATATATATATGTGTGTGTGTGTGTATATATATGATTTCACATGTTATTTTCAATCAGAAATGACTTGAAAGCTTACGATATAGAAATGGAAACAAGTCAAGTCGTTAGTCAAGTGGAAGGATAATGTTATCGTTGATGTCGATACGTTCTCAGAATCTTCAAGTCTCCATAGTAATACTTGCATGTCTCAATATTTCTATACTTCCTAGTCTAACATAACAAAGTTGACTCTAGTAATCTAATCAAGAGACTTATGAGTTTTGATACTAAAATATGACAATCAACCTTGACATACTAACGCTTAGTGGGTTCAACTGAGCAATGCTCTAACATGTTTAATGATATAATGGATTTTTCACTTTCTAATGACAATTATAAATGTTTCAGGACCATATCAAGTATGTTTATCTGCGGAAATATGAGATGCTCCCGAACCTCCAATCAACCGAACATGTACTTACTATACCACTAAAGATCACGAAATCAACAGTGTTTCAAGTACAAACAAAATGTGAGGTATGTCAATAAACTGCAAAGGAGAGCTATTCGCTTGACAAATATGCTTCACTTCTTTCAAAAGTCAAACCCTTCTAAGGTAAGTAATTATGTTTCCTCGTCTTCTCCTCAAAGTGTGAATGATTCCAATGATAAGGATAAACCTAAAGAAAAGAAGAGATCTAGATCTAAAGGATCAGTAAAAATAAAGATTGACAAACCTGTGCATATCCAGAGGTGAGGTCACCAGTGCTCACCCCAACACAACCTAATTGTGTTATAAATGTGTTTTCTTGTCTATTGCTCCCTTCAAAGAGAAAAGAACTGTGCACCTCAAGGGCTTTGGATCAAACTATACTTAGTTTGTGTCTTGAATATTATTACTTGAATTTCCATATTCGGTTCATCATAAATTATAATTTGATTTGTCAAAATTTGCCATTAAATAGAGAATAACAATTTTTCATGTTGATCCTTGCTCCATGGAATCTGGTCCAGTTTAATCATTCTGCTCTTTTGTTTGAGCATAGCTCGATTGAACTCACCAAACATTGGTATGTCAAGTTTGGTTGTCATATTTTAGTATCAAAACTCATCTAGAGTCGCTTGATTAAATACTAGCGTCAACTTCGTTTAGGTTAGACCAAAAGTATAGGAATGTTGAGATATACAAGTATTACTCTGAAGACCTGAAGAATGTGAAGAAGTAACGAACTGTAATGACGACATCATCCTTCCACTTGAGGTTAATAATACTGACTTGAACCTTTTTCATTCCTAACGTCTCTTTCAAGTCGTGCCATATTGAAAACATAACTGTGAAGCTGTATATACTGTATATATTATATATTATACTCTAATTATGTGACATGATCATAATAGTATGATCATAGTATTAAGGAATTAGACTACGAAGTATAATGCTTATCTTTTGAATTTCGTAGATATGACATCGACATAATCTTGTATATAGTGTTATGATTATGTGTATGGGTTATGGTGAAGATTTCATCCTAGGAAACAATGTTTTACATTTGTTTAAACTACATTCATGAACTTGTTTCGCGAATAGAAAGGGAAATCAATAGGATTTTTGGTCTTGCTATTCGTTGCATATCTTTGGATGACCAATATGTGTGAGTTGGTAGAACCGATCTTAACTCAGGTTATGTATCTTGGTATAACCGATCACAATGCCTAGACTTATGATTTGGTATGACCGGTCCTGGTAATTGGTGTAACCGATCCTAAGTAATCGCCATGTGATGGTAGGATTGATCCTTGTAATTGGTGTGACCGATCCTAGTAATTGGTGTGACCGATCATAAGTGTTGTGTGACCGATCCTTGTAATTGGTGTAACCGGTCCTAGTAACTGGTCTGACTGATCACAAGTAGATACCATGTGTAAATGGAACAGATCCTTGTAATTGGTGTAACCGATCCTAGTGACTGGTGTGACCGATCACATTTGGGTACCATATTTAGGTATAACCGATCCTAGTGATTGGTATAAACGATCTGAACCCATGTATGTGACTTGGAAGGACCGATCACAACCAACCATTGTGATTTGGTATAACGAATCATATTGTAGTCTTGGAATACTGGCAAACCAATTCTAAACTTGTTTGGAAGTGTGGTATAACCGATTCCAAGAAAGCAAATCCATGTAAATATGAAATAAGGATTTGCAATGAAAATATGTCAACATACTTTGAACACGAGCAGTAACTCTTATCATTTATTATTCAAAGATATTCCTTGGTACTCAAGGTGATCCTGTGCCGAAATAAATTAAAAATCTTTTAATTAAGGTTTTTAATTTTATATGCTTTAATTACCAACAATTAATGCATAGCTCTAGAGAATAAAAATTAGTAATGTGCATTTACTAATTGGAGATTCTCTATTGAGAGATTTTAGAAATATTGGACAAGCATTTATTGGAATTAGAAAAACCGAATTTTGTCATTCGTTGCATATCTTGAGAATATTTTCGGTTTTGGAAATTCCTTGGTGTCCAAACATCCTTGGTCTATAAATACCTAAGTTTACATTTCTTGCAAACTATCCTAAGAGCCAGGCAAACTTCATTTCTTGTTGTTTCTGGTGGAGCCGTCTATTCGGCGAGAAAAGTATCCTAATTAGGTGAAATCTCTTACGACCGCTCGTTATCAAGAATCTTTACGAGTTTCGTTGGTGGGAAATTAGATAATTTCAATGTTATTAGTTTTCGATTTGATTTGATTGACAAACGGTTTTTGAAACTTTGATTGCACCTAGTTTGTTTATGCTTGAGAATATTCTCTTCTGATATAAGATTCACCCAGACTAGATCAAAGTATCGACGAGATCTTTAGAAATGTTGTTAGATCTAAAGATATCTTGTGATAATCCATTGTTAACAGACTCCATTTTGTGTGTGATTAATCACAAGATATTCAAGTGGTGTTGTGCAGGTTTTGAAGATAAAAGAAGATTTGAAGACGGAGAAGATTTCTTATTAGTTTTCTTATCTTGTGAATTGTGTGCACAAACCTTGATCATTTGGGATCCAACTAGAATCAACTTATCTTTGATAGATATGGTTCATTAGTTGCGTGAGATCGGCATTCTCTATATTTCTCTTTGAGATCTATATTGATTGAGTGTGAATCTTAACTTGACTACTTTGGTAGTTATTGGATAAATTGATCTAACCAGACAAATGAGTTTAGTAGATTAAACGGAAAATCCTTTGTGAACGACTCGTCAATATCTTGTAGCAAGATTGATTAGAATAGTTACCAAACAGATTCTTCTTTTGCTGTTTGGAGTACGATCCAAAGGACTTTCTATTCATGTGTTTGACTCTAGAAGTCGAAGGCGCAGGGATACTGAGGGAACTAAGTAGCTAGGGGTTGTCTGCTTGGTATGAACTATATGAAGTTGGTATTAGATTTTGTATAGCGGCTTAATTCTTAGAGTATTCAAAACTGGACTAGGTCCCGGGGTTTTTCTGCATTTGCGGTTTCCTCGTTAACAAAATCTTGCTGTGCTATTTACTTTATTTTTCCAAATTATAATTGTTTATTATAATTAAAGTAAATTTCACTTTACGTGAACTATGTAATACTTGATAGTGATCCTATAGAGTTTGGTCATTACCGAACCTATTATCAAGTAACACACTTTATTGTTGTATTGTCTCGATCTCGTATCTATAGACGATTACACAAAGTGTGAACCAAATTGTCATATTATCTCAACTTTGTCCATAGATGGTCACATTTGGTAGAGGACTTATAGGTTGAAATATAAAGATTGTGGTGTATTGATCGCTGTCGTAGGCGTCAAAAATAATTACACTTTTTTACTACTCAAAAAATAAATATAGCAAGGGCAAGAAAGGATCGTTCCCACAGAGAGGACTAAGGTTTTCATTATGTTTCAATTTCTTATGTAAAACAAGGGGGTATTTTCTGATTTATGTAAAATAAACTACAATAAAATCAAATAAATAAAAGTAAACAAATCAACTCAAGGATATGTGAAAGTATTGGTCAAGGATTTCGTTTTCAGTCACTAACATGTTCTTGTATTAATAACTAGAATTGATATTTAATCTCTCATTATCAAAAGCCCTAAGATACCTAGTCGAAAGAATATCCCGCAATTTCCTGATTTCATCACACATACATGTAAAACGATGCAAGTATGTATTCTACCAAAAGAATAACCTAACGCCTTGCGCTAATCAAGTTCAATTCCCATGGAGCATTAAGATTCATGAAATTAGGCTAATCAATGCAATTGAAATACATTGCGCAAACAATTAGAACAAAGGTCATGGTTCACATACGATTACAAGGATGTATCACTACAAGCTATAACCGTATTTATGCTACTTGTGTTCAAGGATTATCGCTCGATGATTAACCCTAAACTAGCAATAGATGTTATTACAAGTTCTTCCAATTTGCAACTTGACAAAACAAACAATCAAATCATGTTATAATACATCAATCATATAACTATAATTCAAGAGAATCATGATCGATAAAGATGAGACAAAACTAATTCATTAAACCCAAAATCATGTTATGTGAAATCCAACTACATCTTTAACCAATAATAAAACTCTAGCTCATGTTCATGGAGTTCATACCAAGAAGAAAAAGAAAAGCTCTCATGTTTCTAAACCCTAGAACAAAAGTAGAAGAAGATATTCCCTCGATTGATTATCCTAATACCTTTTTATAGGTTTACATTGCTTGGCCTTTACGTATTTAGTTTGGTTTAGGAACCGACCCAAAAATATGACCTAACGACTCCAAACGTGCCCTTAGGCCTTCCAAAGTGTAAATACACGTTTTCTACTACCTAAGTTTGCGAACCCAGTCCGCAAACTTCAAATTCCAGAAGAAATTTCGGAATTAAGTCTGTGAACTCGGTTCGCAAACCCAGTTCGCGGACTTCACTGTCTTCGGTATTCAATGAAAACTGTTTTGGCCACAACTTCTTCATACGAACTCGGAATGACCTCATTCTTGTTGCATTATTTTTATATTTCAGTTCTATTCAATTTGATGATAATAAATCCTTAATTTGATGAGTTAATATCGGTATTTGGCCTGTGTCTTGATTATGAGCGTTTTTCTCCTTTTCGTCGCACTTCTTCCACTTCTCTTGGAATTGGGAACTTGGATACTTGGAATACTTCTCTTTTTAGATATTTTCAGCACTTTGTAGATCCTTTTTGGATGATTCACCTAATTGAGACAAATAAGAGAAAACCAAAGTAATAATACGAAAATATGCAAGAATAATAGCTAAAGCAAGTATGGAATGGATACTAAAATCATATGAATTATGCACTTATCAAATTCCCCCACACTTAGCTTTTGCTAGTCCTCGAGAAAACTAAGAGAAACTAATCCTAAATAAAACAACTCCATCTCGTCGAGAATACGGTTACTCTTAGCAAGAATAACAGGCCTTTAAACCCCTAGGTGTCCCTAGTGGACGAGTTATAGTCTCGTGAGGGCTTACAAGAGGTATACCCACAAAACCTACTCCAATTTCTCGCCTTGGAAGAACCACTAAGGATAAACACAAAGCAAAGAGCCAAATAATTAGCTTGCATATGTTCTTTAGCTACAAACATCCCACATACATTCCAATCATCACACATAAGCAATTACTTGCATGTGACATTCAACCTGATTGCAAAACTCTACTAAGATAGTCATCGTACTTGTTGCAACGTTTATCACAACACTCGCATACTGAAATCACATGGATAGATAAGAAAATGGAAATGGAAAAGTGAAGTGTGCAAATGTTGACTTAAGTGAAAGATGTTACCCACAATACTTGTATGAATTTCGTCAAAGGATATATATTTATAGCGCAATAGGGCAGAGAAGCACCCATTTAACTCGACCACATGATTAGATACTCTAAGCGCATGTTCCTTGTCAACAAGTATGTGATAGTTGCCTTGGATCCTGCACTCCACGCTTGCTTAGGCGACGGAGACAGGGACAACTTTTCACACATACTGCTATCAAAGTGTCAAGAACCTCATCAATAATCTCTTTGACTTGCTATATAATGATGATATGGTTTTTGTTTTTATCGACTATGATTATCCGCGATTCCAGACCTATCATTTTTTAGTGTCGATAAATGAAGAGGAGCTTTATTTATATATAACTTTCTTTTCTTTTCTTTTCTTTTTTCTATTTTTTTTAGCTCACTCTTTACTCTTTACGAGTGTAAGACAATTGTCTTATGGGGCTTTTATATAAACTCAACCAATGATTACCTTGCTACAACATCCATGGCAGTATCAGGATCCCACCAAATCACTTTAGAAAAACATATAACTGCCAAAATAAAAAGAAAGTGATCCAGTAATGATTAATTGCGAGGATGACTCTTTCAAACGACTACCATATCTTAGTTTTGCATCCAATTATGAACGTATATATTTAAGGATTGAAATAAATGGAACTTAATCTATAGTTGTAAGAACTGTTTCAACCTTAAAAGTTGTAGAATGTCATCCTAAATAGCTCATAATTAACTCCAAAATATGAATTCTCAAGAATTCAAGAAATCAAAGAGTATGATTTATTTTATTATTATTTTTTATTATGCAAGCCAAACATTCTTAACTACTCCCCCACACTTAAACTCAACATTGTCCTCTATGTTCAAAACTGAAAATTTTGATTTCTGACATAACAGCCCTGAAAAACTCAAAAATTGTACCAATGCGTAGAGAACTAGGAAAAATCCTGAACAAAAGTTGTTCACCTACATCTTTTATATAATGTGTCAAAAGGGCACAAAGTTGCGATAAATGGTCTGACTTTTATGGTCTCCGGACTGACTGACATGCAACCTGAAAAAGTTCTGGAAAAATACCGAAACTCAAATGTCACGGCCTATCTATCCAACTTAAAAGACTCTTAATTCAGATTTTATTTTTGGAAAAGAAAGGTATGTCTGTCCTCTTTAAAAGTTGGGGTCAACCACTCAAATCGGACTCCGTATGAAGTCTCGAGAGCTATTTTCGTAACAAGTGTGCAGTCAGAATTTTCTGACGAGAATTCGTCAAACTCTCATTATAGATATAGGACTTGTAAAATATAAGATGGGAATGCAAGATATGAAAAATTAAGAAAATAAAAACATAAGGGATAGAGATACAAAACCGATGGGTTTCCTCCCATGAAGCGCTTGGTTTAACGTCATCAAAGCCGGACTTGCAAAACGAATTCTCCATACAACAATAATCGGAAAAGTTGGGGATCCACCCATAGCACCTGGTTCGCAAACACTAGCTTCACCCAAATATTAGTAATATAAAACAGAAATGAAGCTATTAACCAATAAAAGTTTCCCCCACACTTATTCTTGTCCACACTTGGAAGTGGGTAAAGAATATAGATTTCAGGAACTTCCACGGTTTCTTGTTCCAAAGCTTGCATAGTATGAGAATCAAGTATCTCTAAAGGCGGAAATCGAGAAACAAAGTCATTCAACAATATTCTCGAAGCACATACATTCAAACAAATAATAGGTAAAGGAGAAGAATCAATATGCAAAGGGTTAGATAAACCTATCACAATCTCTTGTATTACAGAATCATCTTCATCCTTGGAAAACTCAAGTGAATTACTTACCTCTTGTATATCATGGTCCTCTATCAAACTTTGCAACCACTCTTCGTCCGTTTCTGCCTTAACCAAAGCCTCGACATTAACATCATCATTACAATCATATGCAAGCTCAATTGGGTCTTCCACAATATCGGTCTTAACGGTCACATTCTCAACATATTCCTCCTTGTTGTAAGGCACATACTCCACTGGGGGTCCAAATTTCACTATAAGAAACTTTTTGAGAACACTCAAAAATGCATCATCCTCAAGATCCACCCTTTGAATAGGCTCTTGATCATTATTAAGATCAATGCTTGAGTATCTATTAGAAGTGTCATCATATTACTCTTTGTCTTCATCTTGATCCCAAAAAGATTCCATTGTACACTCCTCTTTGTTGTCACCATGAGTTGGTTCAAGCAATGTATCATAATCACCGTCACTTTCATAGTTAACATAAGATTGGTCTTCGCTGAATTTAGTGTTGATAATCTCGAACTCATCCTTTTGAATAGGTGAATAATCATTATTAAGATCAAGAGTTGAGTTAACAACACAATTATCAACAAAAGTGCCCAAGGATTGGCCTTTTTCAACATTAACATCAATCAAATATTCATCACAAACCATATGCACATTAAAATTATCCATATCTTCCTTACATTGATCAACGCCTCTTCGCAAGATAGCCATACCTTCACGAAGTTCTTGGAGTTGCTCTTCGGTAGTCTCTTTAGCTTTTTGAAACTCTTGTTTTACAAAGTTGGAAACTTTGTCCAAAAAGTTAGAGACTTGTTGTTCACGAGCATAAGAATCATTCCATCCCTATGGTTGTTCACACACATACCTGCCATAAGGTTGTTGGTACGTATGAGGAACACAGGATTCCATGGAATATTGTCCATAACCAATGAATTGGTTTTGATTATACCCATGGAATTGGTAATCGTCATATTGTTGAGGTTGTTGAAAACCGTATCCATCCATGTAGTATGCTCCTTCCATGAGAAACAAGTACCTGAAATAAGATTCTTAAACCAAGGTTAAAAACCAGAAAATAAAAACAAAACTAAAAACAAAAATAGAAACCAAAAACAAATGACAACCACTGCCTCCCCGACAACGGCGCCAAAATTTGATCGCTGTCGTAGGCGTCGAAAATAATTACACTTTCTTACTACTCAAAAATAATTACACTTTTTGAGTAGTAGGCGTCAAAAATAATTACACTTTCTGTGGGAAAGAAAGGATCGTTCCCACAGAGAGGACTAAGGTTGTCAATATGTTTCGATTTCTTATGTAAAACAAGGGGGTATTTTCTGATTTATGTAAAATAAACTACAATAAAAGCAAATAAATAAAAGTAAACAAATCAACTCAAGGATATGTGAAAGTATTGGTCAAAGATTTCGTTTTCAGTCACTAACATGTTCTTGTCTTAATAACTAGAATTGATATTTAATCTCTCATTATCAAAATCCCTAAGATACCTAGTCGAAAGAATATCCCGCAATTTCCTGATTTCATCATACATACATGTAAAACGATGCAAGTATGAATTCTACCAAAAGAATAACCTAACGCCTTGCGCTAATCAAGTTCAATTCCCATGGAGCATTAAGATTCATGAAATTAGGCTAATCAATGCAATTGAAATAAGTTGCGCAAACAATTCGAACAAAGGTCATGGTTCACATACGATTACAAGGATTTATCACTACAAGCTATAACCATATTTATGCTACTTGTGTTCAAGGATTATCGCTCGATGATTAACCCTAAACTAGCAATAGATGTGATTATAAATTCTACCAATTTGCAACTTGAAAAAACAAACAATCAAATCATGTTATAATACATCAATCATATAACTATAATTCCAGAGAATCATGATCGATAAAGATGAGACAAAACTAATTCATTAAACCCAAAATCATGTTATGTGAAATCCAACTACATCTTTAACCAATAATAAAACTCTAGCTCATGTTCGCGGAGTTCTAACAAGAAGAAAAAGAAAAGCTCTCATGTTTCTAAACCCTAGAAAAAAAGTAGAAGAAGAGATTCCCTCAATTTATTATCCTAATACCTTTTTATAGGTTTACATTGCTTGGCCTACAGGTATTTAGTTTGGTTTAGGAACCCGACCCAAAAATATGACCTAACGACTCCAAACGTGCCCTTAGGCCTTCCAAAGTGTAAATACACGTTTCCTACTACCTAAGTTTGAGAACCCAGTTCGCAAACTTCAAATTCCAGCAGAAAATTTTGGAATTAAGTCTGCGAACTCGGTTCGCAAACCCAGTTCGCGGACTTCACTGTCTTCGGTATTCAATGAAAACTGTTTTGGCCACAACTTCTTCATACGAATTCGGAATGACCTCATTATTTTTGCATTCTTTTTATATGTCAATTATGTTCAAGATGATGATGAGAAATCCTTAATTTGAATGAGTTAAGATTGGTCTTTGGCCTGTGTCTTGATTATTAGCGTTTTGCTCCTTTTCGTCGCACTTCTTCCACTTCTCTTGGACTTGGGCACTTGGATACTTGGAATACTTCTCTTTTTAGATCTTTTCAGCACTTTGTAGCTCCTTTTTGGATGATTCACCTAATTGAGACAAATAAGAGAAAACCAAAGTAATAATACGAAAATATGCAATAATAATAGCTAAAGCAAGTATGGAATGGATACTAAAATCATATGAATTATGCACTTATCATGTATTTGGGTACCCTCGTCTTTTCATCTTTGACTTAATTACATGACTGAAATGTCAAAATACATTCTAACTTCATAAGTCTGAAACCAAAAGACTTGATGTAGGTAAGACTGGCATTATTTTTCAAAGATTTCGTATGGAGATTCGTTCACCCTTCTCGTACTATATTTCAAGTAATGATATTGGACAGACTTATCCCGCGTACAAACTTTAAGGAATGGTACATTTTTTATTTCACCTCTCTAGTTTGATTATTTTGGTTCGTGAACAGATTTTTTTTTTTTACAAAGAACCCTTGTGATTCCGGGAATTTCACAGTTTGATAATCTTCCTTTTCAAATTTCCCACTATTTTGGAATTCTTAAAAAAAAAAAAAAAAAACTACTTTTGAAAGTGATGCCTTTGCAGAAACTCTCATATTCGAAAGAATTATGGAGCTTTCAAGCAAGATATCTTCTAGTGAGACTTGTATTCCCATGGTTGTTGATAATCTCACAACTAACGAAATAGAGAAATTCACCCCTAAGGAAAAAAAACCGCTCTTTAAAAGAAAAATGAAGAACATGAAGAAACCTAGAGAAAATTGCTCAAAATCAACAAATGTTGGCAAATATTCTTTAAGAACTTAAGAAGACCAAGATGGAAGTGGAGGGTCTCAAGCGCATTCTGCAAAAATCTCTCGAGATTCAAGAAGAACATGTCAAACAACATCCAAATAGGTTTGAAGGAGTTAATACTCTTTATTCATAAACCTTATGTCCCGATGGCCGTTGCTGACAATGAATTTGGGAATGATGAAGAATTCTTCAAGGGTATTTTTACTAGTTAACTCCTTGTATAAATTTCATTCTTATTGCTTAAGGAGGAACACTAGATTTTGGAGTAGTTTTTATGTGTTACATTAGTTATTCCAAATACTATCATCTTGCATGTTTAAACTTTATTTCATTAAACTTTATTTTGTAAGATGACTTGCAATACCTAATCTTCATGGATTATATATATGTATTACTTATTTGTTGAGCTTTGTTCTTTCATATCATATTCTGGTGTTCTCATAGGTTAAGCTCTTAGCTCTTGTCAAAAAGAGGAGCAAACTATTTTCAGAATTTTAATATTGATCTCACCGCGGTTACACTTAGTGAATATACTGCTACAGGGTTCCGTAAGATGTTCTCTAGGAATATGCTTTCCTCCTTGATTGCATAACCGCTGGGGAATAAGTGGTGAACTTTAATCTTTAAGTCTGTATATGGCTAAGGAAGATATAATTCTCATTTTGAGTAATACAACGTTAATTGTCTTCTTTGTTCGTAACTGTCCTAAGGAATAGTTTTTGTCAATGATTATTTTTGTCACAAAAATATTGTATCTTAGTGCCTTTAACATTAAGATCGATATTTTTAACTTCTTTGTTTGTAACCGGCGAGAAAAGAGAAAAATATTTGGATATAAATCTACTTTGTTCGTAAATGGCAAGTAAATTTGTTAATGTCCAAAAAAATCCTTCTCTTGTATTAGAGTAAAGGCCGCTCATGTTGTTCTTTCGGGAAGACTTTTGTTAAAGGGAGATCAAAATATGATCCGAGGAGCACAAAAATCGTAGTCAACTCGCTGACTAGGCTCAACTCAATATTTATTTCTAACTCAAACTAAATTACCCCCTTACTGCCCACACGTTTATCACAAGTTTCAAAAAAAAAAAAAAAACTCCGTGGTTAGTCTTCCTCTTCCTGGAGAGTTCACGAACCCTAGAAGAATTTATCATAAAATTGTAAAATCTCCGTTTTCATTGTAACCAAACAGGATAATAATGAGAAGGGAAAGTGTGATCCATGTTGTTTTACATAAAAATATAAAATTCATTTTTTTTATAACGAACCGACTTTGTGCCGCATCTTGTTGTAGAAGGAGCTTCATATTCATATGGTAATGGAGTCATGGGTTTGAATAACTCCACATAATAGGCAGGACAAGGTTAAAGAAGCTTCTGATTCTCAATACTAGTCATAAGCATCAATATTTCCAAATGATTAAAATTTCCTTTGTAATCAGAACTATGACTCCAGACACATCATGGATGTTGTTTGATGTCAATTATCGCATTTCCCATTAACATGTCCAGAAATAAATTAACGATACTTAAAATAAAAGTAGGTATATTTATGGAAGAACTCAATCATACTTTTGACACATTGTTTGTATCACGATCCATTTCAAGTAAGCCTACCATGTTGTAATAAATCTCGAAAAGTTCTTCACAATTGTATAAAAACCTCGAAAGAAGGAGACGATAAGAGAATGAAGTTTTTTATTTTGTTTTTACCATTTGTGAAGGGTTTGTTTGATTAGTAAGGATATTTTAGACCAAGTTATAAAAACATATTGATTTGATTCTAGTTAGTGAATCGACTACGATTTTTTCACTCCTCGAATCATATTTTGCTCTCCCTTTAACAAAATTCTTCGGGAATGACATCAAATGGGGAGAGTTTTTTGACCTTGTGCGTAAAGGTCATATCTTTGTGGGGAGAGAGGGTATGGAATTGTAGGAGATACTTGTACCTATATATCTCCTTGATGAAATCGCCGATTTTCTTGGTGAAATCGTCTTAACTAAAAGCTGGTATATGTTCACAACTCGTGACACTCTTGTGTTTAATTCATTATGATTCTTGTTTTCGCCTTTGACAACATTGTTGACAAAAAGGGGAAGAATATTAAGTAGTATCTTACTATAACATATGGTTTTTCGGAACATCATGTAAGGGGGAGTGGATTAGGATCTATAGGTTTTACTTATTTTGCAAAAGAGATAAGTATTGACTAAGGGGGAGGACATATCACCGTAGTACTGCTTCAAAGTTGCGGTGCAATTGAACTTTAAGGTAGGTAATAATACTATATTTTTTGTAAAAGCCATTGAGTAGAGTGATTTTTTCATTCAAACAAAGCCATTTTGGAATATTATTGTAAGTTTTTATCGTTACAGATCTTCAACAACAAAGGTGCTGAATGAACGCATGCAGAACCATAAAAGAGAACCAAGGAAATCAAGCATAGTGGATTTTGAGATGAAAGATCATTTTATTTTGAATCCATATGTATTGAATAGTTTTGTCACTAAAATTGACAAAGGGGGATATTGTTAGATCAATGCCTGGTTGAAGCCACAAGTTTTGCTATCTCAAGCTTGTTGTTAATGTTAGATGAACAAAACTATATCTTGATTTCTAGTCTGCTAAGTCAAGTCTCAGACTAGGTTAAAATTTGATAGTTGAGTATCAGACATCATCCTCGAAGACTGAAGATCGAAGAAGACATTTGGACAACTTCATCAAGAGGTATGTGAAGATTGAACCATTCTATTTTACTCAATATCTCACCATCCTATTTTATGAGACTATATCGTACGAATTCTGTAGATTTATTGCAAATAAGAAATTATGAGTCAAGCTTGTATTATTAAACATCTCGCGATTCAATCATTGGATGTTCAAAGATCCTTAAATAATATTAGTTCGAACAATTTATTGTTCAAGAATTAATTTGTGGATCATTTGAAAATAGCCTAACCATTAATATTATCATTTGAGAATGTTTCAAACATCAAAAGAGAGAAATTCAGAACTTCTGTAATTTCGACTCAAGGTAGGTTGGCGAACTAGTTCGCAAACCTTAAGTTCATAAGGGGACTGTTCATGAACCATGGTGATCTGAATTTTTATGTTGGCGGAAAAAGGCTAACAGTTTGTGAACCAAGTTCACGAACCGTATCCATCTGAGTTTACGAGCCAAGTATGATTGGAGAACCCGGTTTACAAATCGTTGCACCCTGACTTGTGAACTTCCTATACGGTTCACGAACCGTTTCAGCAACGGTCCCAGTAAAAATTTAGCAGATGCTTAAAGACTTAATTTTTAAAGATGTTTAGCATTGTTATGACTCACATAAACACCCCCAAGACATCATTGATCACGAAAACACTTGTGTATGTGTATCATGATTAAATTCTTAAGTGTTTAAATGAACATCAAATTGCTTATAGTTCATAAGGCGTATTTTCCAGAACAATCATTATACACGGTTTTGTAACCGAACCACTGTGTATATTCTCTTGTGTGATTTCAAGATAATTTCTCACATGCTCACTTGAAACCCTAATTAGAGTTTCGTCTAAACAGAGAAAGATCTCAAAACTCAATATACAATAACAACCTAGTATGTATCGGAACAGTACATGAACCGAATTCCAACAAGAACAAGTCTTGTAATCTATATTTCAAGATACAAATTCACAAGAACAAGTCTTGTAGGTTCTATACAATTTTAGTTAAAAGATGTCTAGGTTAAATATCAAATTACTTTCTTTTACTTTAATTATATCAACACAAATGTAATGCGGAAGTAAAAAGTGAAAATGCTACACCACCAACTTTTTCTTAAGCAACCTGTATGGACTAAAACTCAAATGCAATTCCAAGGTTTACAACTTAATGAATCTCAATCAGGAATTATATGAAGAGTTTATATGTCTTTATCTCACAATCAAAATGTAAACAGACAAGTCTGTGAACCTTATTATACCGTGAGAGTACTTGAACGATTCCAAAGATCAAGATCAATCAAGTCGTATCCAACAATTGCTATGGACTTATCTACTTGAATTGATTTTAACGTACGACCTCTGATATTTCAATTATAAAGACAAAAAAAATAATGCGGAAAACAAATAACACAGACACCATAAATTTTGTTAACGACGAAACCACAAATGTAGAAAAACCCTGGGATCTAGTCCATATGTGAACACCAAACTGTATTAAGACGCTACAGACTCTAACCTACTATCGGAACTTCGTACTGGAATGTAGTTGAGACCGAATATACCGTAACAGCGATTCAGTTACAGTTGCGCTTCTTACGCCTCTTGAATCCCAGCAGGACTCCGCACAATTGATTCCCTTAGCTGACGTCCATTACAGCCTAAGAGTTGCTTCAACCCAATTGAATACTTTAAACCAATATGCCTCCCACAGATAAGCCTATATGTGATTTCCGTTCTGATCAAACATCAAGGTGAGGTAGGAAATCGATTGCGATTGATACTTGAACATTGGTCTTTGGTACCGTTCAAGTTGTTTCACATAATAATCAGGCTCGCGGATTTCTATCTGTTTGATTTGTTGATTACATTGTGAAACAGAGATATAAACTCTCGTATATACTTTTCTGTCTAGTTGATTCTCTAGAAAGTATATTGGAGTAAGTCCTCTCTGATTTCCAAACGAATTGTTGGGTGTGGTTGTTGTACCCCCGCATTTTCAGATGGTGTTGATGTTGGGAAAGGAGGTACATGTATTGTTATTGGGAAAGGTGATGACGGTGTTGATTCAGGAAAATATCGTACATGTATTTGATGTTGGTTATGGTGGGAAGGGTAATGTGCCCCATAGTAAGATGTCTTCAGGTTATGTCAAGGAATCTGTTGATGTTGCTCCAAAGCTGGATGTTTGGGTCGTCATATCTGATGATGAGGATGACAACTATCTTGTGGACGCCAGTAATGAGGAGGCTTCCGATGATGAATAATCTAAAAAATGCACTAATGAAGGACAAAAAGCTATTAAGGAGAATCCTATCATCGAGTTTCCTTCCGAGAGTAGTGGTAATGGTACTGGCAGGACCCAGGGAAAGCAAACTTTAAACTCTAGGACAGAGAATCCCTATGAGTCGTCATCGTTGGTATTTAAAACATGTGATTCTCTCGGAGCTGGCGTCCTAGTCTTTCGTATCAATGTTGTGATCCAAAAATACTGCAAGTTGTTCCTTCTATGGGCCATGAATTTCATCGGGCCATCCATACTTTGGTATGTGCCTCGTAGGTGTATGTGATTCTGCCCTTATTTGCTGGTATTATCCGTTGACCCCCTTCTCTTGTATATGCAGGGTAACAACTACTAATTCTTATAGATACTACCCATGAATATATGTGTGAGAGGAACGTATACTTAGAGTCGAAGTTGAAGGACGAGCATGTTAGGGTTCGAGAGCTAAAACAACAGATCACCGAACATAAAGGTAGCATCCTCTTGTTATTTTTTCTCTTTTGCACGATGCCCCCTATCATTAGAGTCTTGCGTCACAATATTTACAGGAAGTTATGATATGATCCTTTCAAGCGATGCACATGAAGAATATCAGGTCTATCGTCGATAGATTAGGTTGCAACAAATCGACATCATCAACCTGGAGCAACGAATTATTAGTAAAGATGGCAATATTGACCGTCAAGAGGCTAAACTTGCGAATTTCCGTAAGCTTTCAGGTGATCGTCGCATCATTTTCAAATCTCTAGAAAATAAATGCTCATCCCTAGGATTGAAGAATAGGTAATTGCTTATGGATCGAGTTAGGCTTGAAAAGGATAGGGTACCAAGTACACCACCAACTTTTTCTTTCCGCAACCTTTATGGAAAAAACCTAATACAATTGCAAGTACACCAACTTAATGAACCTTGACAGTATGGATATAGAGTTTATATCTTTATCTCTTCTCAATCATAAAGTCAAGACCAAGGAGTATGTGGATCTGATTGTTAAGAAGAGTACTTGGACGTTCCAAAATATCAATATCCTTGTTCAATCTAGTCGTATCCAAAATAATTCAATCGAAATTCAGCCAAGTAATAAACTTGTTATCTATCTTTCAAGATACGAATTTTACAAGAAACAAGTCTCATAATCGATCACAATCTTATGGATGTATCTACTAAAATTGAATACATTCTACTTGTGTAAATCCTATTATAAAGAAAAACAATAAAATGCGGAAAAGGAAAACACAAGACACTAGAAGTTTTGTTAACGAGGAAACTGCAATAGCATAAAAATTGCGAGACCTCGTCCAGATTTAAACGCCAAACTGTATTAAGCTGCTACAAACACTAACCTACTATCAGACTTCGGACTGGAATGCAGTTGAGACCGAATCCACCCTCCAATACGTTCAATTAAAGTCACGCTCCTTACGTCTCTTGAACCTCGCAAAGATCTACGCAATTGATTCCCTTAAATAACGTCCTTTATAGACTAAGAGTTTCTTCAACCTAAATAAAGATTTTTGATACTAATCTGCCTCTAACAAATAAGGCTATTTGATTTCCCTTTATATCAAAGATCAAGACTTGGAAATTTGTTTGTAATAGACAAATCTAGCAAACCTAACAAATCTAGAAAACTTACACTCACTTATATGAGAAGCCTAGATTCTTTACCACCTCTCAAGAACAACCTTTAACTTATCAATTAAGAATAGTTTTCATATATCTATCTTGAGCAATCATAAAGTTTGAGACGAAGAGAATTTTGCGGTTATTATCTATTGTTAGAGCACTGCTCGGTCGAACTTGCAAGTTTTGCTATCTCAAGATTGTTTTCAAATTTAGTTGTACAAAACTATATCTCGATTTCTAGTCTACTAAAGTCAAGTGTTGGACTAGGATTATAAGTGTGCAGTTGAGTATCATACATCACTGAATAGCCCTCGATAATTGAAGGTTGAATATCAAACGAAGACATCAACGAGGAGTTCATCGAAAAAGGTATGTGGTGACTGATTTGATTTGGACTCATGTTCAGTTCTACCTTTCTAATTTATCGAAACAAGTGCTCACTTTTTGGAACAATTCCTATTACGGTAAACATGCATTTACGTACGAACTCGAGGATATTTGAGCCATGAATTTAGTATTGACGGTATCTTATGAAAGCAAAATATCAATAAGTATTGACGGTGTTGTTGCACCTTCTAAATAGAATTGGTATTCTGTTCGAATATTAAGAGAGTATCTTCTAAAAAGAATTAGTGTTCTGCTAGAAGTGTTAGAGCAATGCTCGGTTGAACCCACAAGTTTTTCTATCTCAAGCTTGTTGTCAATGTTAGGTTATCAAAACTATATCTTGATTTCTAGTCTTCTAAGTCAAGTTCCGGATGTGTTAGAATTGTAGTTGGGTATCAGATCACCCTTGAAAATTCGACGAAGATATTTGGAGAACTTCTATATTAGGTATGTGAAGACTAAACCATTTTATATTACTCACTATACCATAATTCTATCAATTGATACTATGTCGTATGACTTATAGTAGATTCACAAAGAAGATGTTTCGAGTCAAGCTTGTCTTGTGAAAAAACTCGGAATATGATTTAGCTATTAGATGTTTAAAGGTCCTTAACAATATTAGTTCTATGAATCAATTTGTGGATCAACTGAACATTGCCCATGCAAATGGTTATATCATTTGGGAATGTTTCAAACATCATAAGAGATAAATATGAATTTACTAGAATTTCTACTCAGGGTAGGTTGGCGAACTCAGTTTGCAAACCATATATATATGAGATTAAGAAATACTGGAAGGTTGGCGAACCAGTTCGCAAACCACAAGTTCAGTTGGGAGAAGTTCACGAACCCGGTAGGCGAACCGTGGTGAAATGATTTTATAAGTTGGATTAATTGGCTAGCAGTTGGGGAACCCGGTTCATGAACTGAGGTCAACTGAATTTGGTAGTCTAGTAGGGTTGGCGAACCCGATTCACAAACCGTAGCACCCTGACTCGTGAACAATCCTTACGGTTGGCGAACTGTTGTGCCAACTGTCCCGACAATGTTTAGCAAGTGTTCAAAGACTTATTATTTTAATATGTTTAGCGTTGCTAGAACTCTCTTAAACACTTCTAAGACTTCATTAATCACTTAAATACTTATGTACGTGAACTATGACTAATTGCTTAGGTGTTTAAATGAACATCATATAGCTTTTAGTTCTTTGGCTAACTTTCCAAACCGAACAGTCACTATACACGGTTCAGTAACCGAACCTATGTGTATAGTCTTCTATTGTAGTTTTAAGACCTATTTTGTTTGCTTGATTCTCAAGTTAACTTAGCTTGAATACTAAGCTAACCCTAGTCTTTGAAAGCTATAAATAGAGCATCTCTGTCAACTGGGAAATTCAATCCCTGACACTTTGTGTCCTAGTTAATTCTAGAGTCGCCTCTATTGACCTTTTAGGTCTACGACTAAAAAGACTTTGCTTGGGGATTCGTGAAGCCATGTCCGACTATTTTTACCTTGATAGTTCGTGAATCCTTATTTTTCTTTCTGTTATCGAGGTTTTCGTAATCTCTTTCAGGCAAGATAGATAGTAATCACAAAGTTATCTTCGTCTCATACTTTGTGATTCCTCAAGATAGATATCTAAAAACTGA
Organism: Papaver somniferum; assembly: GCF_003573695.1. Taxonomy (NCBI): domain Eukaryota; kingdom Viridiplantae; phylum Streptophyta; class Magnoliopsida; order Ranunculales; family Papaveraceae; genus Papaver; species Papaver somniferum. Next base: position 13,718,178 of record NW_020622381.1, read on the forward strand.
TCTTAGTTGATCTTTCAACGATTGTTCTTGAGAGGTGGTTAAGAATCTATGCTTCTCTTCGGGAGTCATAAGTTCCGGATTCGTGAGGTTTGCTAGCTTGTTTATTGCAAACAGAATTCCATACCTTGATATTTGATCTGAACGAAAATCAAATAGGCTTATCTGTTAAAGGCAGATTGGTATCATAAGTCTTCACTTAGGATGAAGGAACTCTTAGGATGTAAAGGACTTCAACTAAGGGAATCAAGTGCGCAGAACCTTGTGAGGTTCAAGATACGTAAGGAGCGCGACTGTAACTGAATCGCTTGGAGGGTGGATTCGGTCTCAACTACATTCCAGTTCGAAGTCTGATAGTAGGACAGTACCTGTAGAAACTTAATACTGCGTGGTATTCAATCTGGACGAGGTCCCGGGATTTTTTGCCATTGCGGTTTCCTCGTCAACAAAAATTTAGGTGTATTTTATCTAATTGATTGATCTTAACGCATAACCTGTGATATTTCAATTATATAACAAAATATAATGCAGAAAAGAAATAACACAGACACCAGAATTTTGTTAATGAGGAAACCGCAAATGCAGAAAAACCTCGGGACCTAGTCCACCTTTGAACACCACACTGTATTAAGCCGCTACAGACACTATAATACTACCAATGAACTTCAGACTGGACTGTAGTTGAACCCTAATCAATCTCACACTGATTCAAGGTACAGTTGCGTTCCTTACGTCTCTGAGCAGGGTACTACGCACTTGATTCCCTTAGCTGATCTCACCCACAACCAAGAGTTGCTACGACCCAAAGTCGAAGACTTGATAAACAAATCTGTCTCACACAGAAAAGTATATTGGTATAGATAAATATGTCTCCCACAGAAATACCTATGAGTTTTGTTCTGTCTTTTGATATATCAAGGTGAACAAGAACCAATTGATAAACCGGTCTTATATTCCCGAAGAACAACCTAGTATTATCAATCACCTCACAATAATCGTAATCGACTAGCGAAACAAGATGTTGTGGAATCACAAACGATGAGACGAAGATGTTTGTGATTACGTTTATCTTGCCTATCGGAGATATTAATCTCGAGCCAATTATTCCAATTGTACTCAACACGATAGAAGATGATCAGATCACACAACTACAGAGAAAATAGTTGGGTCTAGATTCTCAATCCCAATGAAGTCTTCAAGTCGTTAACCTATAGGGTCTCAAGAGAAACCTAAGGTTAAAGGATAATTGACTCTAGTTATGCAACTAGTATACACACAAAAGTGTGGGGATTAGGTTTCCCAGTTGCTAGAGTTCTCCTTTATATAGTTTTCAAATCAGGGTTTGCAATCTAAGTTACCTTGGTAACAAAGCATTCAATATTCACCGTTAGATGAAAAACCTGATTCAACCAAGCTAATATCTTTTAACCGTTAGATCAAACTTATCTTGTTACACACAAATGAAATGTACCCTCATTTAGGTTTATGTAACCGTACCTAAACATGTACACCATGTTGGTGCAATAATAGTTAACCGAGGTTAGCCATATGAATACTCTCATATCAACCTTATTCATCTTAACCATAACTAGTTCAAATGACTTAAATGAAACTAGTTAAAAAGTTGTTCAATTGCTATATTCTCATAGGATTATACAAGAACACAATTTAAGCAAAATCGGTTTGATTCACTCGAATCAATTCATGAACATTATAGCCACGGTTTGCAAAGATTGCATTCCTTATTTTATAAATGTTTAAGTTCATGAACATAACCGATTTTCGAACTTTAACCTTCAAGTACGCAAACGGGTACGCATACTTGAAATACCTGGACCAAAATTGGTTTTTGCCAGTACGCAAACGGGTACGCGAACTTCCAATTCCTGAAGAAATATTCGGACATGAACCTTCACTACACCATATTTTGCGTTTTGTAACCCACTATTTCAGTCACAAAATGGGGTTGTGACGCACAAAAACCGTTTCAAAAGAGGGTGTGACAAATATTTGTAACCTGCATGTTGCCATTACGAATTTGGGGTTGTGACTGATTTCGTAACCAACATGCGACCGTTACGAAATTAAAATTCGTAATCAACACAGGACCATTTCGAATTTTTTTCCGCGGTTACAAATAAATTGACTAAGTCTACGTTCACCGACTTCAATGTTCTGGTAAAATTTTAGTAACCAAGGATTTTCTGTTACTAAATTTTTACCAGGGTTACTAATTGTTTGAACAGGTCAACGTTGACTGACGCCTACTATCCTGGTAAAAATTCGTAACACTTTTTTGCCGTTACGGATCCTTTTGTAACAAAAAAAGAGTCGGTCTTTATTGACCTGGTCAATATTAATGTTCCATCCCTTTCATTTTACCCTGCAGGTACCCTATCCCCTGGAATTGTTACAACACAATCCAATTCAAACATTTCAACATTCAAAAGAAGTCATTTAATCCAATTTAACATTCCAACATTCAAACGAAGTCATTCAATCCAATTTCTGTTGTGTTCATGAGCCATAACTGCTAAGTATAGAAGTGCCATAACTGCTAAGTATAGGCATATGACTTATCATCCAAAAATCTAAGAGTTCCAGCATACCAATAAGTTTACCTGGATCCACTTGTTTCTTTATTCAATATCCGCTTGTCCTCGACATTCTTTATAACTGCTTCACCTGCAAACAAGAAAACAATGCTTTTAGAAATAGAGTTTCACAAACTCTCGCATACCATATCGACGCAAGATAAAACATACAAAGAATACTACTAAGAAATAAATCTCTCGGACTTGTAAGCAATCACACATTACAAAATTTTTCTAAGAAATGAATTAGTTCTAAGAAATGAAGTAGTTCAAATGTTGAACAGTGTCGAAGGATATCTTGAGATATGACTTTCGCATGTCAGATAAGTGGTTTTTCTGAGAAAACCAAACCTTGAAGTTACATCACACATTATGGAAAATACTAGCAGCACAACATCAGAAAATATCTATACCACACAGCAAAAGATGAACAACTAATTTCTATCTAGGGAAACTGAACTTACGGTAATCCAAAGTAAAATGATCATATCAAAATGAACCACATTATAAATCAATAAACAGATACGGAACATCAAATTCTGAAAACACTTCATTTCTTCACAAACTTCGTACTTACACCACAGAAAACACTTTCATCTTAGATACAAATGCAAGAGCTACACCTTCCAAAAGAAAACACCCACAAACAATTATTAACATGCATTGGCATTAAAGATTCAAACGAGATACAAAATCAAATTTTGTTCGCGTATGTCCAAGGGAGAATAGAACAACAATGGATTCAAGCTAGATCATGCAGTCATGAATTACCAGAATTACATTCTTGATGCAGGACATAGTCGCAAAAACAACATTACTTCAATCAATTAGCAAAAAGGAGCTTCCACAGAAACTATTTCCATCATAGATACAGATTATCACCCAAGGTCTAAATAACTCACACTTCTAAACTACTTCCATCATAAATTGCATATTGTTACCATCCAATCCTTGCTTCACTCATGATCCCATCCTTTTAATTGGCAGCATCATACAAACATGTATAAATAAGACTACGATCTAAGTTCATTTAAAGAGATCGACAATTATAGTGAACCCAATGAAAAACACAGTTAACATTTAGATTTGCAAAATATCTTTTTATCTCTCCATATGTAAATATGTATTGACACTGGAAATGTTATTTGTACGTGTTTTGCTAACAATACATAAAAGAGCCAAGATTGTACTCATAGAGTTCACCTTGCCTCACTAATCCACAAGCTTATTCACAAATAGATTACAAAAGAAATCGACAGCTTTTCTACTCTAGCAACCCTATTATAAACCAACCAAAACTAAGTTTCCTTATCTCTACTCAGTTTTTCACCACTCTAGATTCTATTGTTCAATAAACCTTGACTTTACTGATTGCACACACACATACAAAAGAAATGTCCTAGCAGTAAACACCAAACCCATGTTGTACTAATCCCTAATTTTGGATATAAATGAATGAAAAATTTGTAACAAGTACCTCACACTGGCGACATTTTCCTTTTTTTCGTCTTTGTTTAGCAGCAATAATACCAACAATACGTGTAGACAGAGTAGAAGGGTCAGCATTAAGTCGTTTTCTTAAGACTTTGTTCTTCTTCTTACGAACTGCATCGTCTCCTTTCGCCATTGCTGCCGCCGAAAAGTAAATACAAGAATTTCTTAGATCTCAGAAGCGTTGATAACATAAAAGAAGAAATACATGGTTGTGCATGATGTCAAGAAGATCACAAAATAGACTTACCAGAGATGAAGGTCACCAACAGCATAATGCAACAGCAGTTTGATCATTAAACATTATACCTCGCAAGAAAGTGTAAAACTGAAGGTTAAAACTATATCCATAAATTGCAACTTCAATGTACGAGCAGAAACAGGTCAAGTAATTACCAGGGATTGATATTCCCCAACTGGCTCCTATTGCTTCAGAAAACCTTAACTGCAGTCATCTGCACAACCAAAAACACATATATAGAAACAAAAACTACACTCACACACAAAGTAAAATTCACAAAAAAGATATATTAACATTCAAAGTCAGTTAAAATTAGTACTTTCTTATGCACATTTGCATAAGAATCTCCCTTAAGCACAACTGGATTAGAGTTTACTCAGAGTTTACCTATGAGAACATATAAGGTTGTTCATCTTACATATAAAAATGCGAATAATAACAAAAAAGATGGCTGAAAAAATAGCAAAAAAGCATAGGCTGTTGGCTGAGTTATCCACATCATTTCCAAAAACACAGATAGACCCTTCTATTCATATCGGATGTAGACTTTTGGATGAACCACATAGCCTCCAATTCCAACTTCTTGAAAGGTCCTCGCAAACTGGTTAACTTTTATGGTCGGTGCAGTTGGCATTAGTATGAGGTCCACCAACACTTTTGCATGATTTTCAGCTACAGGTAAGCCATGAGCCGTACGTCCAAATTCACCAGTACAAAGTCGACCAACAGCAACAGTATCTTCATCCATGTTCAACAATGAACATTTATCTCCATCAGGGGCACCTGCTGCTGATCGAGCTGGTGATGTCTCAGCTTCATGTGGAAGCGCCTGAGCAGGTGAACTATTCTGACCAGCTGAAGCAGTCTGAGTAGGTGAAAACGCAAAACCATGTGCATTATCAAAGTGGTTCGAGGAAATATATGATGCTTGTCCAGATTGGATGTCCTGCACAACGTTACATAAGGATGCAAAGCTGGTAAGCAGAACCTCCATCTTGCCATTTATCTCCTTCACCTCATGTTTGAGTTCTCCATCTTTGCACTTCAACAACTTTGGCACGCGCATGAGCAGAATAATCATATTGTGTACGAGAAATAGGACCGACAACACCAACTCGTCCCCTAGAATCCTTTCCAAATGCTTTAATCAATGCATCCATTTCATCTACCAGCACCAGAACCTAGTTTTTCATTGATCTCTTCTTGCGCCTTCTTAAGGATCAAATTGCCCTTCCGATGGCCGACCTTAGTTACATTTCTAGAAATGGGAAGTCCATTTTCATCTACCAGCACCACTTCTGCTGCCATAGTAACCTGTAAAGTAGCATTAAAAAAAAATCTATGTATAGAAGAAATGCAACTTACTAAGATAACACAAGTGATATGATAAAACATAGAATCAAACATGATAAAACAGAGAATCAAATATGATAAAACACAGAATCCATGTATAGAAGAAATGCAAAGGATCACAACCAGAAATGCAGCACACAACTTGCAACGATGACAGGCATGATTCTAAACTATATCAGCGACACATAACAGTTTCTCCAAGCTCTCATTGTCAGTAAGAGCTGACTGATAACTAGTAGGGATTTCTAGATGATCTACTGCGCATGTTAACCTTTGTTGTGAATGCAATACCAAAAACCATCCCACTTCATCAGGATCCTTTGAATAAAATACTTGAGTCGCTTCAGATGCACGAATAAACGGCTCATCCATCACTCTCTTAGTGCTTTGTAGCTTAGAAAAGTTGACATTTATTGAGTTTGAGATTGGATCAACTTTGCACCCGTTACTCTTATCTTCAACTCTGACCCAATCACAGTAAAAAACAACTTCCTCGAATTCCATATAGTTCAACTTTATAATCTGTTTAATGACACCATAATAAGTAATTTCAGCTTCCACCAAATTTCTGTCTGTGGACTTTGCTCTATGTCTTGTAATGGCTTTCATAGACACGCCACTGTTCTGTGTTACAAAACCCTCCTCGTAATCATGACAGCTAAAAGAAAAGTCATGGGTTGGTATTTGTTATACGATTGCGCCTTGAAGAGGGGTCCTTGCACTAGTCGCGAAAGTATTGATTTTGTCTCTTTGGCTTCTATCATCTGTAAGAGAACATGTGTGTCAGTTGGGCGACAAAAACCACAATATTTGCAGAGGAAATAAAGATGCAGTTTTAACTATAACCATGGACCATGTTCACAAAATCTAAATGTAGTTTTAACAAAAACCATGGACCACGAAACATGATAAGAGCGATCATCAAAATCTAAATGTAGTGTAATATTATCACAAAATCTACCACAATATGTATAGTAACTACAAGGGAAAGCGGAAATAAAGCAACTATGAATCTAACATATATATGGTACCTCATCGCGTAACCATAAGAGAAAGATTTTTGGCCCTTTCTTGGAAGAAAGATTTTCCTGACTATTAAAGTTGTCGTTGTTCACGTATAAATCATACTTCCTACAATGAAAGAACAGTTCAGCGGAAATTAGATTGACAATCCAATAATCAAAGAACATCTAACAACTATGAAGTTAAGAAGTTATACCTATGCCATTCATCTATTCCCACATACTTAGACAGAAGCCACCTACGAGCTTGCTGATATTGTACTTGAGTTAAAGTAATAGCTTTGGCAGAACTCAAAGGAATCTCATCGGAAAACTCATCATCATCATCTATAAAGGCCTGTCGAGTATGTTTATGAGTCCCACCACCATCATTTGATATGTCCTCCATACTGTACAAGATGGCTTCTCGCAACACATATCCTCTTGCAATGCAGCCATTGATGTACCTTTTATTGCGCACCAAACCTTTGTAACCTTTCATCAACCTACAAATATCGATCATAAAAGTTAATAGTTCAGTAATAATAATAAAACACTCAAGTTACACATTAACTAACAAGGTAAGTTCGGTAATTACCTCTCAAAGGGATACATCCATCTAAATCTGACAAGACCGCAAATCAAAGCTTCGTCAGCTAAATGCACCATCAAGTGGATACTTATAACAAAGAAGGAAGGAGAAAAGTATTTTTCCAATACACAGGTTGCTTCCACTAGAGTAGTTTTTGATTTTAAAAGTTGTTCTCTGTTGATTACCTTCGCCCACAAAATTTTGAAAAACAAACTTATCCGAAGAAGAGAAAGCCGCAAATCTTTAAGTAACGAAGGCGATGCATGAACTAGTAACGGAAACAAATGTTGCATAAGGACATGATAATCATGAGACTTTAAGTTCTTCAACTCAGGTGGATCAACACTGACGCAAGTGCGAAGATTGGAACAAAAACCAGATGGCACCTTTAATGATGCATGATCCTTCCAGTATAAAATACAATCATTGATGCATGCATCATAGGTTATGTAATCCATCCCCATTTCTTGTATCAACTTTTTTACATCATGGAACTTACACGACAGTGTATTTCCATCAGGAAGCAACTCCTTAAACAATTCTAAGAGTGCAGTGACACCATTGTCAGAAAACCCATTATTGGGTTTTTATGTTATTTAGTTTAATAACAGCATACAGTGGTGTCTTTCCCTTAGAACATGAGGGATATAAAGGTTCTATAGCACGCTCATAAAAATCTCTTTTTTTCTTGCTACTACTAGTATCCTCATGAACCCTACTGTGTACGCCAACATTCTCATCTACACTACAAGCGGGATTAACGTTCTCAGCAAAATCTTCTACATTGTTCTCAGCAAAAACTTCTACATTGTCAGCTGAATTTCCTAGATTGTCTCCAATTCCTACGTTGTCAACTGCAACTCCTACATTATCACTTATGGGTTTACCTTCATGTGACTTCTCCCCATAGAAACGCCACAATGTATAGGTCAACTGAATACCATTCTTGACCAAATGATAATCAATTTCACCTAGAGACAGAGGTCCTTTACCATTCTTACAACTGTTACAAGGACAGGAGAACTTCGTCCTGCCACCAGCATTTTCACGCACAAACTCTATAAATGATCTTACACCTTCTAAGTATTGAACAGAAGTACGCGCACATTTCATCCAGCCTTTATCAACCATTGATACCTAAATGATATCTATGTTAACATTCAGGCAAAGTAATAACTACAACTGTAATAACTAAATGATATCTATGCTCCCATGATCAAGACGTGGTTACGCAGGGGACTTGCACATATGTATTTGCAAGTTTCCCTTAGCATATGATTCAACAAAAATCTATATTCGAGTAAAAAATTGAAAATCCAAATCTTAGTTACAATCAACCAAATAAAATAACTTAGTCCTAGTGGTACAGGGTTGCCGAAGCCCTGCAAGTTAGCGTCAGAAACATCCCCTGAAAGAAGAGAGAATGAGCTACAAGTAGCTTTTGTAAATCACCACTAGGACTGTTATCATCATGCTCACAGAGTACATAAAACCAGACTTATTTATACACAACTTAACATACAGACTAATATAATCATGCTAATACCACCTTCTATTATAATCAACCAAATAAAATAACTTAGTCCTAGTGGTACAGGGTTGCCGAATCCCTGCAAGTTAGCGACAGAAACATCCCCTCAAAGAAGAGAGAATGAGCTACAAGTAGCTTTTGCGAATCACCACTAGGACTGTTATCATCATGCTCACAGAGTACATAAAACCAGACTTATTTATACACAACTTAACATACATACTAATATAATCATGCTAATACCAACTTCTATTATAATCAACCAAATAAAATAACTTAGTCCTAGTGGTACAGGGTTGCCGAAGCCCTGCAAGTTAGCGACAGAAACATCCCCTCAAAGAAGAGAGAATGAGCTACAAGTAGCTTTTGCGAATAACCACTAGGAATGTTATCACCATGCTCACTGAGAATCAGTCAATATCAAAACAAAACTTCCTAACTTTAGTTCATTTAAACTTAAAAAACTACCTTAACATGAAGTAAAAGTTCAAATCACGATGAGCATATTTATGGAACATACAAACTGGAATTTAGGTTACTACCTTAATAGATTCCGTAACCGCTGCTTCTTTTCTGTTTGGCTCTTGCCAAAAGGATCCTCTCCTGGCTCTGCAAATACCAAAGATACAGAACAACATTAGCCAAAATTTTAAAATGTATCGACTTTGAATCTCTTTTGAAGATATTGTACATGATTCAACATTGTGAAGTTATAATCACCCATTTATTCTGCAATGATAAACCCAAAGCATATGTCACAACAACACACACTAATGCGAAATCCAGTACTCATCATGGACAGCTGTTGTAACTAGCATTTTATCCCAACCAAGAAGCTCAAAAATCTCACACTTGAAGTTCATTATGACATTTATTGATTTTTTTTTCAGATAATAGTAAAACATAGCAACTTAACGAATATAATCAACACGTTTCCTAGCTGTCCCAACTCAACCAAAACTAGAATAAGTCATCTAAGCCCATACAAACTGGAATCTAGAGAGTGCTGGTGCACTCACTTTCATATGAGAGAATCAATTCCTTTCTTCTTAAGCAATTGACTTACTCAAATGAAAGAGAGTGCTCTAGCTCTCATCAAACATTCCGATAGGAACGACACGATTTAGTATGATAAAAACATCATTCCAAATCTTCAAACTTCAAGTCTTCAAAATTCTCCAAATCCCAGTTACAACCAACTGACCTAAAAATTAAACCCAATGGATAAAACAAAGGCATGAAAAGGGATAATACCTGGGTTATTTTTTCACAAACAACTGCAGTAAAATAATCCCAGATTAGTGCTTCTACCTGCAGTAAAATAAATGAGAATCATTAAAATCAAAACCTAATTATCAAAACCCTAAAAGAAAGATGACCTAATAATCTTGCAGAGGTATCAAAACCCAAAAAGAAAGATGACCTAATTGTCAATCGTGCAGAGATATCAAAACCTAATTAAAATCAAAACCTAATTATCAAAACCCTAACAAAAGATAACCTAATTATCAATCTTACCAAATAATTACTGGCGGATCTAGATCGATGGAGCTTAATTACGGCAAACAATGCACAGCAGAGAGTAGTTGAGATGGAGTTAAAAAGAGCTCAGTTAAGAAACTGACATGGAGACGGGAGAAGTAAATGGAGATGGAGTTTTTGGGAGAGAAGACTGAAGAGAGAAGAAGATAAAATTTCTGCGGTGTAGGTAAAGGGGGAAAAATGTACTCGATTCATTCACACGCTGCTCAGTAGGGTGTTACCGAGTGCTACTCTGCACACGGTTCTTTCACACGATTTTTTTCCAGCAGTTACTAATCGTAACCCGGGCTGGGCCGTCACTAAACTAGTAAAATTTCGTAACCAAACAGTTGTTGTTACTAAATTTTCGTAACTGAAATTTCCGGTTACGAATTCGTAACGACAACATGTTGGTTACGAATTTTAGCTACGAATCACAGAATATGGTGTAGTGCTTACGCCAGTACGCGAACGCTTGCGCATACTTAGGTTCCCCGATTTCTCAAGCCAACAGGTACGCGAATGGGTACGCATACTATGGTTCCCGGACATGGATTACATATGTGCAAGAGTACACAACATGACATATCCAATAATGGTTAAGTGGTCTAAACTCTTATTTCAATCATTGAAACTTTCTTAGAGGATGACAATAGTCGTTTTCACACACTATTAGCATCAAAGAAATTTTCAAGTTATTGAATAATCATAACGAAACATTCCAAGTTTACATCAAATGATTGTATCACACAAACCATGTAAGATGTTTCTCAGCAATTTTCACATGATCATCTTTTGACTTGCGATAAACTTGGTCGAAGCGAAGGCTTTCCAACACATATTCCGATAAATATGTAAGCGAGTTACACTCAGATCGAAATCTCAAATGTGTATAATAGAAACTATATCGTAACACGACTTATGTCTCAATATAGGAGATAGAGTAGAAATAGGCTTTCCAAGTGATAGATGAGTTTCAGTCTCTACATACCTTTTGTTGATGAAGTTCCACAAGCTCTCCTTAGTAGTTCTCCGTCTTCAAATGATGAACGCCGTGAAGTCTAAGGCTCAATTACACAACCTATGTCCTAATCCGAGACATCTATAAGTAGACTAGAAATCAAGACTTATAGTTTTGATCACTAACATTGACAAACATGCTTGAGATAGCAACGCATGCGAGTTTGACCGAGCAGTGCTCTCACACCATCCTTACCTTTACCACTAATATCAACTTCTTTATCACCTTCACCAACACTAACACCTTTATCATCGAAACCACCTCCTTCAGTAAAATCCTTGAAAAAAAAAGGATAACTAGTACACCACCAACTTTTTGTTTTGGAACCTATATGGACAATCTGATGCAGGGCGGAAGCGTTGAATAAAATTAAATCCAAAACAACATGTTTCCGAGATACCACTCTCAAGGAAAATACTAATTTTCAATTAATCAAAATCTTCTCCTCTAATATCAAAACATGGAGCTCTTTATATAGATAACTCCTTATCAATTAATAACCAAATATTTTATTTAATTATTAAAAATACTTACTACCTTATCTAATGGATATTTTCTAAACTAATAAAATACTAAAATAAATACTATTAGATACTTCTAAAAGTTACCTAAATAATAAAAGAGAAAATATCTTAATTAATTAAATATTATTTGCTAAATAATAATAATAAATCAAAGAAAAATAACAATAAACGAGTATATTCACTTTCCCTAAATACTCCACCATTCTCCTCTTCTCAAAAAAAATTCGCCCTCGAATTTTGCCAGTATTTGTTGTTGGGTAAATAATTCTTCGATGAAAATTCTTATAATCCTTCAACTTAAATAATATTGACATAATTACTATTGAACCGGAAAATACCTGCGCATCGAAATAGTGAAGTTGATGTTGTTGATCCACCTGATTACATACTGCTTCAAGAGAATATGGACCAACATAACAAGAATATAACATGATCTCATCATCAGGGTAATCATCATAGACCGGTGGTGAATTCCAATCCACGATAACTTCATATTCTTTAGTTCCAGAGAAAGAAAAAATATCATCAAACCTTTGGATTTCAAGCTTTAATCCGGACTCCAACGAATCTCGCGGATCATGTGCAACTCCTTGAAATCCTTTCTCCTTGTCGCCAAAGAGATTTTTGTTTTCATCACCGGTCACTTCCTCCACTCATTGTAGGCTAGGACCATGATGGGGCTCTTGGTGATGATGCATTTCAGCCAATAGGAGGGTGAGCGCCTTAACCTTCCGTTCTAGATCATCTACTACCACTTGCTCTTTCTCATCGCTGAGAGCGGCTCTTCGAACAACACCATAATTTCTTCCTCGAAACATGACGCAGGAGCGTTGCCTGTCTCTGAACCAACTGATGCAGGGCGGAAGCGTTGAATAAAATAAAAATCGAAAACCACATAATCAACAATTTCCGAGAGTTCAAAACTCCTGGCTTTGTTGGTTTTGAACTCTTCGAATAAGGATGATCCATAGCTTTCTTCTACTTTTTCACCATCACCAGAGAGCCAAGATCCTAGAGATCCTCCAGTTGTGCCCCTCAACATAGAAGGAAAACTAGAGATCCTCTGATTCTGTAACATGGGGCTTCCAGATACCACTGAAGGAATAGATCTGGCCATTAGGTTCCTAGAATGTTTCATGCCGTGACCAAATGCAGGACTCCTTAAGTATGGATGAGTCAAACTACTAGATTTATCCAAAAATGGCATGCCATAGGGATTCTGTTGGGCAATTAGTGCTTCAAGATAAGCCCTATGAAGCGCAATCATATCTACATGTGAATAATTCCTTCCTGAGAAAGGGTCTTGTGGGCTTGTTGCAGCCTGTGCTGTGTGATCAGAAGCTCTTTGCATACACTGTACATAAAGAGGGTCCACAATTGGGACCTGAGAGCCAGACCTCACTTGATTTCTGTTTCCATCTAGACTTCGTCCCATACTGATAGAAAAATTTGCACCTGTATCGAAATGATTAACTGAATCCTGTCCATCATTGATGGGATATGTCTCAGGCATATGGCCAGGGAAGCTCCTATCTGGCATATCTGTACTCTGATAGCGAACAGCTTGGTCAAAACTTGCAGACCCAGCATAAGGTCCTTTCTTGTACACATTAGCAGAAGCAGATGTTCCTTTTCTGAAGTTTGATTGCGCATTGCTATTCATCTCAGAAACACTTGTATCTGTGAGATTGTGGAGTATTTAGGGAAAGTGAATATACTCGTTTATTGTTATTTTTGTTTGCCAACTCCTTGTATATGGAAGGAATTGGCAGTGTTACGGCCTCAGTCTTCTTGACCAGATCATTCTGCAGGCTCTGACTATGATCATTTGGCATACCAATATGGAAACTAGGCTGGACATCAAATTCCCGTTTAAGCTGGGATAGGTCGTGACCAACTTCATCAACAAGTCTAGTTTTAGACAGGCTTAAACCAAACAAAGAAGCTGCAATGGAAGCACGATCCTCAGTTCTTGAAGGAAGACCATTGAAGGTGTTTGCGTCAAGAACATTGTTTTGGTCAACTAAACTACCTCTTCCTCCTACTGGAGGAAAACCAGGTCCAACAGCCCTGGCTGTCAGATGAGATTCAGGGGTAGTACTTCTTGGTATAGATGAACCCACAGCCGATGCAAATGTATGAGAAAGGGATGATCCAGAACCTTGAACCCTGACTAGCCCGGGGGTAGTAATCCTGGATTGTATGCCATCTATAGAGTTTAATCCACTGTGCAATTGTGTCACTTCAGAATCAGGAGTACCCATTGGATCAACATCGCTGAAAGCATTACGGCTAACTGGGCGTGAGAGATGACCTGATACCAGTGTAGGTTCACCAAGTTCTTCCTGGATCATATTGGCGAGACTCTTCCTCTTTTCCCCCAAACTGATGCAGGGCGGAAGCGTTGAATAAAATTAAATCCAAAACAACATGTTTCCGAGATACCACTCTCAAGGAAAATACTACTTTTCAATTAATCAAAATCTTCTCCTCTAATATCAAAACATGGAGCTCTTTATATAGATAACTCCTTATCAATTAATAACCAAATATTTTATTTAATTATTAAAAATACTTACTACTTTATCTAATGGATATTTTCTAAACTAATAAAATACTAAAATAAATACTATTAGATACTTCTAAAAGTTACCTAAATAATAAAAGAGAAAAAAATCTTAATTAATTAAATATTATTTGCTAAATAATAATAATAATAAATCAAAGAAAAATAACAATAAACGAGTATATTCACTTTCCCTAAATACTCCACCACAATCCTTGTAAAATCTATACGTTTGGTTAAGAGACTGTATTTAAGATTGTTTTATAACAAGGTAAACCTAATATACACCCGAACTTTTCACGTTACAAATTCCAATAAGAGCAAGTCTTGTAATCTATGTTCCAAGATACTAATTCAACAAGAACAAGTCGTGTAGGTTATTTACAGTTGAGCTAATACAACCTAGGTTTAAATACGTACAACCCGTGATAATTCAATTATAGATAAAAAATATAATGCGAAAAGAAATAACACAGACACCAGAGATTTTTTTTAACGAGAAAAACTACAATCTTGTAGAAAACCCTTGGATCTAGTCCAGATTGAAAACAAACTAATTTAAGTTGTTACACTAATTACCTACTACCAGATTTCAGACTAGATGTAATACCTGCTTCAGTTATATTCGTACACCTATAGAACTCCTAGCAGAACACCAATTCTCTTTAGGAATTGTTCTTGTGAATCTTCCAGCAGAACTCCAATTCGCTTTGGAAGATGCTCTTAAAATCTTCTAGCAGAATGTTAATTTTCGTCAAATATGCTCCTCAACAATTAGGGTTTACCGTTCCGTAGTGTAATTGATTCTTCCTCACAAGATCACCTAAAAATAATCTAGATATATCTTTATCTATCATATCTATGGTTTATGAAAAACACCTAGAAACAGGTCAAATAAGATAGCTTGCCTATGCTTTAAGATCCCCAAGTAAAGTCTTTTGAAATCTCACTCTTGTTCGTGAAGAACAAAGATATGGAAAATAACCTTATGCAACACAGACACAATTTTCCAAGGGAGAGTTTGTGTGGTTACATTAAACCTATATTTATAATGAATGATCAAGGCTAGGTTGCTTGGAAACAAAGCTACCTTGTTTAAGAAAGGAAACACCAAGTAACTTGATCAAAATAGGCCTTTAGTCACGTATTCATCGTGAACTGTTGCCAAAAGTTCGTGTACATTTCCTATTTACGAACTCAACTTTAGCCACACATATAATTGAGTTGTATGGAAAAGCTAACATAATGGGGCATTTTTCTAACCTTACCTCTGATTTTGGAGAATTTTTCTAAGTTTCCCCTTCTATAAATATATATACACTAAGTAACCATATACAAACTTATGCGAACAAATATTAACTTGTCAGAACAGTCTGTAATGAAAATGAATACCTTCACATGTACTACCTTACTCGGGATCAAAGTAATGTGTGACATGAACACTAGTTCACGAACTTACATAGGGATGTAAGTAATGTTTATTGAACATTAAGGAACCTAACCTAATTCATCATTATCATTATGAATAGAGGACTCTCTGCAACAAGGGTGAATAATCTATGCATGTTGTGCATCTTTGTTGTTACAAAGAGTCGTATTCCATAAACCTAGGTTTCTTTGTGAAACATAATTTGATCACGACTTAAAGACTTCACACACGATTCATAAAGCACCGGCAGACTATATTTTACCTGATAGATCTTTGAATATGGTATCTTATCTTGATCATCATAGTTATTATCTATTATAAGGTCATTCTCTTCTAATATAAATCCATTGAAGAATTACAAATTAAGAAATAAGATTTAAAGAAACTATAAGGATTTATTCGTCTTATACCTTGTAAATTCCACAAGATTACGATCTAAGCGTATACTTAGATGGATCTTGTGAGGTAAAATCAATTACATATCTCCATAAGTTTTGAAGAGTTTAAATATAATTGTGGAGGATTGCTTTGATATCTCCCTTTCCTTTTAATTCCATTCAATCAAATATTTTCATTACCTTGATTATAATATCTTAAGGAAATCAAATAAGTGACATGTTGGATGCAGGTAAACACTAGTGTTTATGAAGGATTGTGGAGAAACTACTAGACATATAAAGAACGTCAGCTAGGGAATCAAGTGCATAGGGTCTTGAGAGATCCATAATACGGTGGGGTCACAACTACAACTGAATAGCTCGGAAGGAATATTCAGTCCCAACTACATTCTGGTATGAAGTCTAATAATACTAATCTCTATAGTGGCTTAATACAATGTGCTTAAACTGGACGAGCTCCCGAGGTTTTCGGTTATATTGTAGTCTTCCTCGTTAACAAAGTTTCTGTTGTCTTGTGTATCACGAGAAGTACGTTATTCAACCTAAAAAATTTGTTCATGGTAAAGATCCTACAAAACCTATTCTTGTTGACAAGACTTTATCTTGCTGAATTGAGATCCTGAGTTTTGACCAAATCATTCCAGGTTGGCCTTTGTATCTTGACCAATTAGATCATCCAAAGGTACCTTTGTATTTACAATCGGTAATAAGGATCTTGTCAAGACTAGTTCTTGCAGTATTAAGATTTAAACATATTGATTGTACAAGGTTCGTCCATACAAGTTCACGAACAAAAAAGCTGGTGGTGTACTAGGTACCCTCTCATTTTCATAAGGCTAAACATTGATGGTACAACATATACAAAAATCAAAATCAAGTGATGCAATCATACAAGGGGTTTTGTGTATAGTTTCCTAGTTGCATCTTTGAAAATCATGAATCTAAATGACTCTATTATGACTGAAACTGAAAATGTGTTGATGGCGCTTACAATCACTAAAAGAATGCACTTCGATAAAATCATCGTTGAGGGAGATTGCTTGCAACTATCATTAATTTGAAGCATAAATCTTCTACTATTTTCTGGAGGTTTTGAAGATTACCTAAGGATATTGGTTACTTGTGCAACATTTTAAATCAGTAAACTAATCTTTTATAGAACGAGATGTTAGATCATTAGCACATGATCTCATCAACCACTCCATACGCCATAGAGGGGCAAAGAACGTCAAGATATGGACTTGTATAAATCTTTCGGAGCCGATGATGACTCCAATTTAATGTGGTGGTATTGTAATATACATACACCCCGATTTTGCAGGTAGGGTTCGCTAATTGGAATATAAGTAATGGTTTGTCCTTTCTTAACACTGAGATCTTTCAACAAAATTGTATCCAGAGTTGGCAACAACTCTGCAGTTAAGCGTGCTCGGGCGGGATAATTCAGGGATGGGTGGCTTTTTGCGAAGCTTCTCCTGGATGACCGCAGTAGTGCACGTTGAAAACCCCACACTTTTGGATAACCGCAGTGGCTAAGTGGAGACGATATCGGTAAAAGACGGAGTTATTACATAGTTGAATACTTGTTTGCTCTTGTTGTTTTTTCTTTCTACATTTTTGTTGCTCCTTGATATCATAAAAAAGAAGAAGATTATTTCAATGTTAATATCCATATATACCTTATCAGGTCTTAAAAGAATATGGGGATTATCACATATTTTTCACTACAGTTATTCCACATCAAAGATCAAGTTCCTATCTTGAGGGTGGATTCGGGAAGCCATTTTAAATTTCCTAGCCTTTGGGTTGACCGTGTGCGTATTTTAATCGCACGTAATTGGTCGATCACTATAAAAATATTATAATGCCCCGACTGAAAAATATGCAAGGATTTGGGTGCAAGCTCGGTTACTGTTTGACGTTACTCAAGTTTGAGTCCGTTTTTATGCATATTCTCTAATGAGTGTGTACATGTAATCCCACTATTTATTTAAGTTTTTAAGCATATAATGAGGGTTGATATTCCAAACACATATGGTAATAACACAATCTGTTAACTAATCAACTAATTAAATTATCATGTCAAATATATATTCTTTAGAAGAGTATGCACAAAAATGAACTTCTCAAGTTTTATACATCATTGTATATATTAAACTAACAAACCTAGTTTGTTGTTGTGTATTTGTTACGATGATTGAACGGGATTAAAACATATTATCTTCCTATTTCGCCAATATTCTGGTATTGTAATATTCCGAACCCCTCCCAACATCATGTTGAGACAAACTTATTGTTGGTATCCTTGTTCCTTTGGGGTCTTTAGACATTTATCGGTCTTTTTCTTGTTCTAGTTTGCAACTTGGATAATTTATAAATTTACCAATCTTTTCTTGAGAAGACCGGTTCGATCATGGAGGCCTCTTAGAAAAGTCAGAGATCATCTTAGGATTAACATGAATTCTCTGAAATTTGTTAATCTGCTTATCTTGATAGAATTATCTCATGGGATAACACATGTGGAGGTTATTGTTTCGATAGGTGTTGATATGAGTTATGTTGTTGCGATTCAGGGTGATAATCTTCATTATCTTCACTTTTATTACTACATATTCATTTGCTTTTAGTTATAATTCAAATCATTTACATTATCTTTTGTAATGTTGTGGAGCTTGTACCAATTCTTTTTGGGCCGGAATAATTAAGATAGTTGTCTAGCCGGAGAATTTGAAAGTTCTAGTTCTATTAAATAAATTTTGGAGCTTCCAAAAATGGCATTCTCCATTGTTAAACTCAGCCTTCTATTGGTGTCTATCCTTGGGATTGATTCATGGTAGAAGTGTACTATTCTGAACTTCTCCGCTGTCCAAGGACGGATGATTGATCCTTCCCCTTGGGGCCGGGATTTATTGGGCAGTAGACTTTACTTTAGTGTCATTGTTTTTATTTATTCACTTCTTTTTCTCACCATGTTCAAACAACCAAAAACACTATTTCTAAGATCTAAAATTTTTGAGTTTTACTGGAGGAATAAGGAGCTTAAGTTTCTTGAAAGGTTCAAGGGTACTTCAAATTGGGTTATTTTCTCTGAAGAGGCGGCTAAGTGGACATCTGATGCAGTTTTGGAGGCGGTAGGAGGATTTCCAAGTCATGGACAAAAATGGAGTAGAAGATTTAATCAAGCAGTGTTTTTGGTGGAAGTTCTTTCAAATAAGAATGGTATTTTCCTGAAGATTTCAAAAATAGAGCCAACACAGGATTTAAGGACACGGTGTGTTTGCATACCAGCCGGGGATGAAGGAAGCACATGGAGGAGATTCAGCCAGTTTTTAACACCATTGGCACAACAAGAGTCTCAGTTATGTTTTTCAGAAAGTGATTTCCCTGACTTAGATAAAGCTTCTCAAGGAATTGTAGAGGTTCCGGTATCGTTAGGGCTGTCTGTGGAGGTTATCAATTTTCACAATGGTTGACACTCTATCTCACAAGCTATACAGAGACACTTTCAGTGGACGGGTGATCTCAATTTGCGACCATTGAATGGGAAAAAGGCTTTCTTCGAATCTCCATCTGCTGAGATTCATAGTGTGCTTCAACAACCAATTATTCTACGGGTGGGTAAATCAAAAGTTTTGATTAAACAATGGAAGTTGTCAGATTTTTGTTTCGATCCATTGGGTGCTTCAAAACCTACTCACTGGATAGGAATCAGAGGTCTTCCATTTCATTTATGGGAAAAATTAAACTTTGCATGGATCTGCTCACCTTGGGGTGTATTGACTGATATCCATACGGATACTTCGAACCTTACAAAGCTTAACTGTTGCAAGGTTTAGGTTACTTGTGATATTAATCACATACCAGCAGTAGTAAAGTTTGCAAATCTTTTGCTGACTATTGAATGGATGTCGGAATTATCCCCAAACAGGAAGGTGCATTTTGACACACATCTTAGGGATGTGGCTTACCGTCAGAAATTAAATCAAAATGCCTTATCGGTGCATCACAATGATCATGATCCTGGACTTCATGATGATCATACCTGGGTCAAACCTAGACTCAGGTCAGCGGTGGTTATTCCACGAGAATATAACGCCGACGATATTGCACCTCCCTGCACCTCTAGGCTGAAGAATTCAATGATTTTGGAAAAATCTGTTGGCCATGCTAACCATGCTAACCATGCGAACAATAAGCAGTTTCAAATGCAACAGAATCTTGGGAATTCAAATGGGAATCGATATATTAGGGGCGTACACTCAGGTTGGGTGGAAAATCCACTTTATAACTGTGAGTCAGCTTTTAAATCGTCTGATTCTTCAGCTCAGCGGTTTAATTTGAACTCGGTTTTGGGTCAGCGGCCAGGAATACTTTCGGGTGCGGTTTTAGACCCGAATTTGGTTCCTCATGACTCAAGCCACTCAACTAATGAGGGTCGTTATATGGGCGAGATGGTGTTTGGAGGCCCAACGGTTTTAATCCCGTGTAAGCGAGCTCCAATCAGGCCTGCCCATGACTCGAATGAAGCTGGTACGTTGGATCAGCCATCGATTACAACAAATTCAGTGGGTTCTAAGATGGATACGGAGAAGGAAGGAAATTCAGGTAGGGAGTTAAACCGAAATATCCATGAGCCTATTATCTCTGTGTCATTGGATGCATCCTCGAGTTCAAAACAATCATCTATAAGATCTTCATCTCAGCCATTAATTTTGGGTGGATTAACTGATATTTCACCTAATACAGAAGCTCGAGTTTCAGCTGCTCAAACACAATCACAGCCTACTTCAAAATCTTAGGAAGAGGAAATCGATGAAAAAATCAATTTTCATATTGTTTTCAATAAGAGATTGGGTATTGATTGTGAAACACCAGTCTCAAGAGAAATTTGTAGAGACATGATTATCAGATTACACAAGTATGAGAAGCAGCAGCACGATGAACCTAATCAATTCGATGGACTGGAAATTTTTGATGAAGATTCAGATGTTGATAATTGGTCGGAAGAAGAAAAAAGAGGTACAATTAGCATTTCTAATGATATTTCCCCAAATTCTAAAAACAGTAGTGATTCAATTTTACCTGCAAGTGGTTCTAGGGTTCCTTGCGGTTAATGGATTATAAAATTCTCTCTTGGAATATTAGGGGATTAGGTGATGATTTAAAGATAACAACAATTCGTAATGCAATTCGTAGAAATCATGCCTCAATTGTAACAATTCAAGAAACTAAAAAGGAGCTGATAGATGATACTTTGGTTAGAAAACTTTGGGGAAATAATGGGTGTGACTATGTATACTTACCATCAGAAGGACGATCTGGAGGGATACTGGTTATGTGGAATAGAGCAATTTTGGCTATGGAGGATAATCTTATTGGAGCTTTTTCAGTTTCAATTAAATTTAGAAACTTCTCTGATAACTTTAATTGGATTTTTACGGCAGTTTATGGGGTAGCTGGTCCAGCAGATTATGCTCAGTTCTGGCAAGAGATTGATGATATTCGTTTGTTGTTAACAGATCCTTGGTTGATTGGTGGCGATTAGAATGCAATGTTGTATCAGACTGAAAGGAACAACTCTGGTGGATGTCTTAGGAGCAGAAGGTGTTTTAGAAAGTTTGTAAATAATCATAGGCTAATTGACATTCCTATGTCAGGTGGATGCTATACCTGGACAAACTCGGAAAGTCCTCCTATTCTGGTTCGGCTTGACAGATTTGTCTTCACTGCAGAATGGGAAGAAAGATGCATATCTTTAGTGCAGTACAGATTAAGAAGGCCAATATCTGACCACACACCTATTTTATTGGACTGTAATGCAGGTAGCATTTATAGGCCACCTTTCAGATTTGAGAATTACTACTTGAGTCATCCAGACTTTTTAGTGAACATGAGGGTGTGGTGGGATAATTTGACCTTCTTTGGCAGTCCAAGTTTTATACTAGCTAAGAAACTTCAGGCACTCAAGTTTTTCATTAAAAAGTGGGGGAGAAAAACATTTGGTTCTTTGCAGCTTGAAGTAGATAATTTGGAGAAGCTTATCGATGTTTATGATAGCTTAGAGGAGATAAATGCTTTGAATGAGGATGACTTTGTAGTAAGAGAGACTACAAAAGTTAAGCACAATCAAGCAACTTTGAATCTTGCAAGGAAGTGGCATGCAAGGTCAAAAGGACAGTGGCTTGCAAATGGAGAACGAAACTCTAAGTTTTTCCACAAAAATGCATCTTATAATCAAAAAGTGAACTCAATTAATTCTCTTATTGTCAATGGTGAAATCAGTCATGACAAAAAGATAATAAATGAGGAAGCAAGGAGATTTTATGAGAATGTATTTACTGAAAATGTTAGTTTGAGGCCTACATTTGATAATCCGGATCTTCCTTCAATTAGTATTCATCACAACATCATGTTGGAGAAACCGTTTGAAGAAAAGGAGATAAGGAAGGTGATTTGGGGTTTTGGGACTAATAAATCACCGGGTCTGGACGGCTACACTATGGAGTTTTTCAAAGCTGTATGGGGTGTAATCAAAGTGGATTTGATGGCTGTAATGAAGGAATTTGAAACTACCGGAAGATTATATTGGAGACTAAATTGCACAAACATTGTGCTGATTCCGAAATGTGATGGGGCTATAAGTATGCACAACTTCAGGCCCATAAGCCTTATTGGAGGCATATACAAAACCATTTCAAAAATTCTTACCTAAAGATTAAAGGTAGTGATGCCTTCAATAATATCAGAATTTCAAGGGGCTTTCGTGGACAACAGGCAGCTTACTGACGGCATCCTTATTGCTTCGGAATTGATTGGTGCTAGAGAGAAAACAAATATACCGGATCTGGTGGTGAAGGTGGATCTGGAGAAGGCGTTCGACAACATCAGCTGGTGTTGTTTGGATTATACTTTATCAAGGTGTGGTTTTGGTATGGTTTGGCGAAATTGGATTAAATGGTGTTTGTCTACTGCAAGGTTCTCTATGACTATAAATGGCACTTCCTCAGCAATGTTTAGAAGTGGTAAGGGCATAAAACAAGGTGACCCTATTTCACCCTTTCTTTTTATCATGATTGTTGAAGTGTTGTCTGTCATGATCAAGCTAGTTGCTGGTTTTAAACCTTCTGAAAATGCTTTTTCTATCACACATTTACAGTTTACGGATGATTTGATAGTGTTTCTAGATAATGATGTCGAGCAGATTCAAAATTTGAAGAACATCTTATTAGCTTTTGAACTAATTTCTGGATTGCGAGTCAATTTTAAGAAAAGTGTTGTTGTGGTAGTAGGGAATGCTTTGTACACTGCTGAGTGTGCATTGTTATTTGGGTGTCGAATGACTTCATTTCCTATGAAGTATCTAGGTATTCCACTTGGTAATAAGTCAAAAGCAGTTGGCGTTTGGGATATCATTCTGCAGAAGTTTCAAAAGAAGTTGAGCATTTGGCAACGAAGATACTTATCTAAAGGAGGCAGGTTAATGTTAATTAAGCATGTGTTGTCTAGCTTACATGTATATTATGTGTCATTGTTTCAGTTGCCTGCCTCAGTAGAAAAACAAATGGAAAGAATATGGAAAGAATTATGAGGCAATTCTTTTGGGGTTCTTCAAATAATAACGTAAAGAAGGGTTGGGTAGGATTCAAAAAGCTAGCTTTATCTAAAGAAAGAGGTGGAGTAGGATTTAAGAAGCTAAGATTAATGAACATGGCTTTACATGCGAAGTGGATATGGAGATATGGGAAGGAAGAGAAAGCTTTATGGCGGAAAGTAGTCAATCATAAATTTGACGGTAATCCGAAAGCGTTCTATCATCCTCAAACAACAAGCCAGTGGGAAAGAGTCTATGGGCAGGTATTCTAAAAAGTAATTCTACTGTGGTTCAGAATTCAACTCTTAAGGTTAATAATGGCGACATGGTTTTGTTTTGGAAAGACATTTGGTTAAATGGTCATGCTCCAATGATGTTGTTTCCGGCTTTATTCAATCTTAGTAGAAACAAGGATGTCACTATTCAAGAAATGTTAATGATGTCCAACAATGATACATGGAATTTTGCTTTCAGTAGACTACTTAACGATCAAGAGATTGAGGATGTAGCACATCATTTGAATTTAATTCCGGCTATTAACAGTGACAGTGGTGGTGATCAAAGAATCTGGCAGCCAGGTAATAACATTTTCTCGGTTGCTTCTTGTTATAAAACTTTGGAAGACGATGGATTACTGGTATTTCCTTATAAATGCATATGGAATCCAAGAATTCCACAACTCTTTGTCATGAGGCGGCTCCTACTTTGGATACATACAAGAACATAATTGTGGTAAATGGATGTTTGCTGTGCAAAAAGGATGCTGAATCTAATCAACACATTTTCCTACATTGCGAAACCACAAGGTTAGTTTGGAATTATTTTCTGAACTTCTATAATCTAAGTTGGGTTTTCCAAGCTTCAGTTAGGAACACAATCTGGGAATGGAGGAAAAAGAAGACAAACAATTCTCACCCAATACGTCAGCGAATTTGAGATATCTACCCTTTCGTAATTTGGTGGGCGATTTGGATCGAGAGGAATGCATGTTTGTTTAATGGGCAGTACAAACACCTTGATTCTATAATTGACAACGTAAAGGTGTTTGTGTATAACTGGTGTATGGGCACGAATATTTTTCAGGATTACTCTCTGGATTTAGTATTGCATAATTGGGATGCAGTCATGAGATAGATGTAACTTTTTTTGTTTCTTTTAAAAACTCTCGAATAATTGAGCTTTTCTTTTGCTTTATCTATCAATCTACCACTCTCTTGGTGGTGAATTGATTTTTCCTTTAATATATTGTCCTATTTGAGTAAAAAAAGAAAGTTCTATTAAATTTCTCAAAAAGGAGAAAACATTCTTTTTAACTGTGTATTTGTTGGCATCTGTGGCACGTCTTTGTCGATCATCCAAAAGCATCAACGCACATAAAGTAACCCATATTCAGGTCACATTCCTTTTGGCCGGCTAAAACGAAACATATGAACATTTTTATCAATTTTTTGTTACATTGTACGCATTGTCAATTTCTATTTATCACGCGTAATGGGTTATTTCGTTACTGAGGATAATTCGTCGTTACTGAGTAACCCATATCGAAATGAAGAAGCCGTTAACGCCAAACTAGACACATTCAATTTTCTCCGTCATTCATCTACTTTCTAATTCTACAGCGCATTTACTATACACAGCCATATATACAATCACAGTACCTCACGGTACTCGCCACAGAGGTGCACATGTCAATGTTTCAGACTTGAACTCTCCATTAATATATTCATAAAAACACAACGCTCAATTTTCAGTGGCCTAACTATTAGGAGCTCTTTTTCTCTGTCGAGCTTAAGCAATGTTTAATTCTTTGATTAAATCCTAATCCCAATTTAAAAATAGAAATTAAAGTCCTTTAATGACGTTGATTTGTTATCTACTCTTTTAAGGTTCTCCTTCACATACACTGCCATACGTTGATTTTTACAATCAACTTTTTCGTTGCGTCATCAGTAATCACCCATTTAATTCTTTTTCATCGTCTCATCATCGCCTAATCCCACACTCCACCTACATTTTGAAGATTCTCATCTCATCCGTTGACCATAATGGCTTACAACCATGTTCTACAGTATTAACCTACTGGTCATCCGATCCAAGTTCGCCATCACCTACAAAAGAAAAGCTAAACCCCCTCCTCTTTCACTCTCAAATCTCTTATTCTCTCTAATGGCGTTTCTGTGCTCAACGAGATGTCTACTACTTCTCTTTTTGATCTCAGCCGTTCCTTTAGGTTTCATCATATCACTAGAGAGATCAAAATCATCAACACACGTGTACGAATACAAATCTAATGGATGGTTACGAGAGTGTAGTAAATGGGATGATGTTAACCATAGATTTCTTGTATCATACATGGAAGGCGGTATAGGTGAAATCGTTGTATCAGACAATGATCATCAAACAGTGATTGCAGAAAGAACAGTAATCAAAGAATCTGAATTGTCAGGGAACGCATCTCTAGGAATCGTAATCGATCGGCCTAGAAATCGTCTTGTTGTTGCTAGTGCTGATGTTCTTGGGAATTTGTTCAGTGCTGTTGCTGCTTATGATTTGACTACATGGAACCGATTGTTTCTTACTCATCTCAGTGGATCAGGTAATCATTTTTTTATTTCTTTCTGATTTCTGATTTTTTTCCATTTATCAGAAGCAAACAGGTCTTGGTATTTAATTTGGTGGGTCCCAGTTATGCACAAAATTAGGAACGATTAAAGTATTTTCGGCCGTAGATGATTGGAGATCAGAGCTAATTTTCCGTGCCTGATCATTTATATACAGTTAGTTAAAAGGATGTTTGGTTGAACTACTTTTCGGAAACATATACTAAGTATATATTGGTAGTTAAAATTTCTGACTTCAAAAGCTGTCTGTAGAGTATATCTATTTTGGATCAATTGTGGAATTAAAAAAGCAATTGCCAGTTTGCCAACTGTGGAATTTTATTTTCTGTCCCCTAAAATGTGCACGTTTTCTTCTTCTAGTCATCTGTTGGTATGTGGTAATATTGTGCATTTGCATTGTTGCAGGGGATGGAAAAGCATTTGCAGATGATGTAGCAGTAGATGAAGAAGGCAATGCATATGTTACAGACGCCAAACAGAGTAAGATATGGAAGGTAGGAGTAAACGGGGAGCTTCTAAGCATCATCAAAACCCCGCTGTTCACATTTAAGGAGTGGTATGAAAACTTGATTGCGCTTAATGGAATTGTGTATCACCCTGATGGATTTTTGCTGGTGATTCACACTGTTAATGGTGCATTGTACAAGATTAATACGAAAACGGAAGAAGTTAAGCTAGTTAAGTTAGTTGGTGGAGGTTCATTGAGATTTGGTGATGGTTTAGAGCTTTTAGATTCAAGTAGGCTTATAGTTGCAGGAAATCCTTCTGCGAGGCTAGTTGAGAGTTTAGATGGATGGGAAACGGCTACAGTTGTAGGTAAATTTTTTGGACCTTTGCATCGGGTAGCAACTTCCGCCACTGTTAAAGATGGGAAGGTTTATCTAAATCATTTGGTTGGGTTCGGAATTCCAAATGGATGTAGAAAACATAACTTTGTTGAAGCTGTGTTCAAACCTGTTAAGTAAGTCTCTTCAAAATGGATGTTCATTACTTGTTATTGTGTATCAACATTATTACAGGGGGTAATTTGCGTTACCTCCCCTGACAAAGATCATAATTTGAGTTACCTCCCCTACAGAACAAATATTAGTAAAACCTCCTCTCGTCACTTTTTCCATCCAAACCCGGTTAGCTGAGTCAGCTGCTTCGTACAGCTGGACAATTTCTTACACTGGATTTTATACTTTCCCATAATACCCTCATGTATGATCAGAACACCTAGACACGTGTTATGGTCGGATTTTCTGAGATTCGACCGTTCAACGGTCGAATTTGTGCGGTCACCTTCAACAGTCACCTGCAACGGTCATCTTCACCATCCAGTTCTATATAAAGCAGATATGAAGAGAAAATATTTTGCACCTCTCCTTAAATCCATTACCACAGACCTGCTCTTTTCAAACAAAACCAATCTCACCATCTGAAGTGCAGCCAGAACTATGGGTGATTCATCTTCAAACTCCACCGATGTAAGTAAAACCACCATTAGAGGAGGTAACACTGATTTTTATATTTACAGTTAGGAGGTAAAACTAAAGAATTTTTCATGTTTTTGCAGTGTGTTGAACATCTGTGTAGGTGTCAAATTTGCAGGGGAACTACCTTCACCTTCAGCTTCCCATTCCTTCACCTTCATCTTTCTATCAAACATCAGACCCATCATTTTCAAATTAAACCCTTCAAGGATCCTGTGCAGAGGTTTGGATCTTACATCCAAACTCCAACTATTAAAACTTTCTGAAAAATTATTTGTCACATGCTCACATTTTGAAGTAGTATCAAAAGTAGATCTTGCCCACAAATGTGTTGGGATATCAACAAACCAATCCCTTGCCCTCTTATTATCTGTTTCCATGGTAGCCATATACTTATTGTGATCTGTGTTCCTGTAGGCCTTTGTTGCACCCCATGCTAATGTCTTCAAGTGAGTCCCCTTGTGGCCTTTGGTCTTAAAATTCTCAAATATGTGTCTAAAACAGAATCTATTCCTTTACTTGAATGAAACACTTCTTCAAGTGCTGGGACCAATCCCTTCTGCCTATCTGAGATGAATGTTAATGGAGCAGGATGTTCTAGCAATCTATCCTTGATTTGATTGAGGAAAATAATCCAATTTTCCTTGTTTTCACAATCACAAATAAACTTTTCCAGAGGATACATACCATTGTTTCCATCAAGTGACACTGCAGAAAGCAACACTCCACCATACTTTCCTTTGAGAAAACACCCATCTAGATCTATAAATGGCCTGCATCCATCCTTAAAACCAGTTAAAAAACATCAAATGCCAAGCAACAATAACTGAAGTCATGGTCAGTATCAATGGAAACAACACCTATACTCCTTGGATTCTTTTTCATTATCTGATCCATAACCTCAGGTGCTAACTTGTACCCATCTTCATAAGACCCAAACTTCTTTGTTAAAGCTTTACCTTTACCTTTCCAAGCAAGCCAGTAACTAAGTACAACACCATACCTTGTCTGCAGTCTACTTTTGATCTTTTTAGGTTGCAATGTGTAATCATCTTCATTAATATCTTGTTCAATGACACTAGCTACCCAACTTGAGTTTGCCATCCTATTGTAGCCAGTACCAGTTCTACTCACACAAATATGCTTAAGAATATACTTAGTGATCTTGATAGTATGCCCATCTGGTTGCTTGTTGTAAACAAAAAATCCCACAAAGTGTAAAGTTAGATATCATTAAGTTACAAACAAAAAAAGGCCCATACTTAAATATGGTATAACTAGGCTTGCCTGTTAGCATAGAGTCTGAATGGACACCTTTTGACTTTGCATCTGCACCTCAATCTGGTTGGATCATCCTTAAACTTCTCAACTTCAATACTGTTGGCAATGCAAAATTTAGTTACAAACAACTTATACTCTGCCATATTGGGCCACATCAACCCTTCCTCAACCTCTTCAGTATCACAAGTCCATTCAGTAACTTCCTCACTCTCAACATCAGCATACATATCATCATATTTCTGGTGATCACTTTTATATTCATTGTACCTTGCATGTTCTTCTTCTCCTGCTTCCTCATCCACATCAGTATCAGGTTCACCCTCATCATTAAATTCACCTTCAGAACTTGATGAATTGCCACTATGATAATCATCTTCTATTGGAAGTTCATGTATTGAAGGAGTCTTCATATTGGTGCACTCTGGTAGTACATCAAGCTCTTCTTCAGGCATATCTAACAACTCATCCACAATATCATGTTCTTCATCTAATGCAATAATTGATTCCTTCCTCTTGTTCTTCTTTGTTGCAGCTGACTTCTATGGAGTTTGAGGTTTGGATGCAAGCTTTTTCTTTGTTGCAGGTGACTTCTGTGGTGTTTGAGGTTTGGATGCAAGCTTCTTCTTTGTTGCAGGTGACTTCTGTGGAGTTTGAGGTTTGGATGCAAGCTTCTTCTTTGTTGCAGGTGACCTATGTGGAGTTGTAGTTTGGGTATGCTGAGCAGTCTGAGTTGTCTGCTCTGTTGTCACTGCAGTCTGACTTGGCTGCTGACTTGGATCATCTTCAGACACTTGTGTCATATGCTGACTTGGATTATCTTCAAACACTTGTGTCATATGCTGACTTGTTTCCTCATCTTCAATCAAACACCCAACAACATATGGCTCTGTCTGAGATTGTGTGACTGGCACAATATCTCCATCACCCACACCATAATTCACCTCAACTTCTTCATCCACACCATAATTCACCTCAACTTGTTCACCTGGTGGCACAACTTTTAGGGGTCCCTCATGAGTCATGAACAAATGAACTTCATTAGGAACATTTTGATCTGATTCATTCAAAAACTTCAGCAAACCTTTATCATCCACAACATCACAAAGAAAGCCACTCTCCAAATACTAAAAATCACAATGGTGGCCATCTATCCCATCAATATACTCATAAACATTGTGCAACAGATCCAACATGTTCAGAGTGTCTCCATCATACTTAGGCCAATACACCTCCTTTCCATTCATATAATCAAGGAAACTGAATCCACAAACAGGTTGTTGCCTAGGCCATTCTCCATCATAGTATAAATAGATATTTTTAGTATCATAAACAACACTTTCACTGCAACATAACCAAAAACCTAAATTAATCACCACAATCAACAACTTTGATAGACTGTACAATATACAAAAAACCCAAATCACATGAACAAAAAAAAACTAGAGCATCAAATACAGAAATTATAAAAAATGAAATTAGGGTTACTTTGAAAAATCCAATTCCTACACTATATCACATCAGAGACCATTTTCCCAACTATCACCAACTCACACACAAGTAATTTCTACAATCGATTAAGCATATAACATCCATCCTAAATCAGAGGATAATGATAAAGACCCAAGAACAGCATGGATAACATCAAACCCAGAATCACGTATCGAATCATTAAACGAAAACGGAATGGAAGAACATAAACCCTAGAAAAAAAAACTCACAATCTTCGTCTCCGGTTATGATTCATCACGATTAAACCCTAGAAAACATATGAAACAGAAAGAAATAGGAAGCAAGTTCTTCTCTTCGATCAATTTCTTCTTCTCTCTGCAACTGATAAACTTTTTTCTCTCTCTCTAATGTCTGTTTCTGCTCTATAGAGGGGTAGTTGTACAGACGAAGAGGTACGTGTTCAATTCTAATCGGCTACCCAAACGGTGCCAAATCGAAACCATCCATTATCTGACCTGATGCACAGCCGTTGGATGATAATACATGAAGGTATTATGGGAAAGTATAAAATCCACGTGTAAGAAATTGTCCAGCTGTACGAAGCAGCTGACTCAGCTAACCGGGTTTGGATGGAAAAAGTGACGAGAGGAGGTTTTACTAATATTTGTTCTGTAGGGGAGGTAACTCAAATTATGATCTTCTCCAGGGGAGGTAACGCAAACTACCCCTTATTACAGTGTTGTTTTCGTGCGAATTAGTAGTTCTTTCGTTGAATTGTAATAAAGATTGGAATACTTGACTTGACAAATCATATATGATTGAATTCCATTGCTGAAACATATTCTTAAAAACATCAAACCAAGTTGAGTAAACAAAACTTATTACATATCTTATTACTTCGATGCATATTACTTCGATGTAGTTTTACCTTATTTAGCTTTGAAAAGCTTCCATTTTAAATTCCACATTACCTATATACATCATGGTTTCAACTGTATCGAGTCACGGAGTTGTAGTGCAAATGACTCGTACGTTTGAACACTTTGTGTTTATCAATTAGATTGTTTCCGAGCACGAGCATGAGGAGCTGATGAATCATCTTTTTTGGAACACTCGGGTTTTCGAGCCCATGGTGGTGCTTGAGCAGGACCATAAAAGTAATCATAAAATAGCTCTTCACTAGCCTCAATGTGCTCTTTTGCAAAAATACCAACACGATGATCTCCAGCTACAAACATCACCTGTGCAGTAACAAAAATCTGAAGTTTTATCTTAATCAATAAAGGAATTAGTTTTGGGTTATAATTAAAAGCCACAAACCTTTGCATAACAATTGGGGTTTTTTGAATGGTTCGCGAATTTCAGCTTGTCTCCTTTACGATAAGCATCAAGAACATACTGTAACAGCAACACACATCATATATGTAGGGAGTCGGGGGGAAGGAGAGGCAGGGAGTAAACTTTGATGTTCCAACCAAAACAATATTATAAAACCTATCACTAACCTGATCATTCAAATCGAAAAGGAATGAAGAATCAACACGATCATAAATCTTTCCTCGCTTGTCTGCTTCTCTGTGGGATATTAGCTCACCAGTGTATTCTCCAAGGTAATCATTTTTGTTAACAGGGTTCTGGGATAGATTTTTACAGAGTTCTAGTGAGAATTCAAATCCAGGTAGCAACAAAAATGAAACAAAACATAACTTCTCACCTTTATGAACGCTCCCCATCCAGCAACATCAGACTTGGACAAAAGGATCTGCAAGAATTAAGTATGACGGACCGCTTGTTATTAACCTGGAAATCATTAATCGCAAATTAATCAATGAATTATTTTAAGCTTTTCTCACTTTCTGTCTCTGCTTTAGAAGGAGCTTCATATTGCCGCACTGATAACCATCTCCTCTTGCTGGTGGTTCGCCAAGTGAGCCATCTCCACAGCTGCTTGAAAAACAAAATTCTAAGTATCTCATCTACGAAGATAATAAACTTCAATTGAATAGACCCACAAAAGAGATCGTCAAAATTTTAGTTTAGTTACAGCTACTTAAAACCTAGTGGCTTTAGGTCATGAACAAAATTGCTCAATATCAACTACCATCAGTAGAGCATTATTGATGCAAGTTGTGATCAATGGATATCATCTGGATCAAATAGTAAATTAGAACAGTTACATATTAGGATGAAGTCATTACCTAATCCAGCAATTTCTACACACATCTGGATCACACTCACGCCTAGCAGCAAAACATGGACATTGACGACTTCTACACTGACTCTTGGCACAGTGGCATCCCCTAAATCGATTCTTGCAACTCTTGGAACACCTGAATTCAAAAGAAACAAATATCCAGACAGAGAAAATTGAAACTCTCAACTCAAAATACAAATGGAAACTAGGCATAACCGACTGTGCTTCGTCAAATTTTCATGAAGTCGAAATACCCCAATGCCCTAACATCAGATCCATGTATTTATTTTACCATGTTGTACCCCATTAAAGAAAGAGTGAAATACTATATTCAGCATACCCGCAGTACTTCTCGCAGCAAGTTCCATTACTATGACAGGAGCACTGCTTTCCACACATAGAATCACACTCACATGGTGTATATTGCTTAACTGTTTGGTCCTTCCCATCAGCTATTCTTTTGCGACTTGATGGATGACCAGCAGAATATTTTAGCTTGCGGTTTTTGCCCCTCCGACGGAATATTTTTGATCTAGTCGGCATATCTTGATCCTAATCCATACATAACACAAAGTAAGGAGCTACTTAATCATAAAACAAAAGGTCATAACCATAATAGTGGCTGTTTGATTCCAGACGCACTTCATGCTAGTACTTATAATCAAGCCAAACTTTATATAATGACCGTCACACCTAGAGATTCCAAAAATATTATTTCTAGTCTCACCAACTGAAAATAAATGTTGTCGTAATACTTAAAAGAGAAGAGATGAATCTATTAATGCGCACCGCACAATCAGTGTCAAGTTTTTCACTGTCATCAAAGCATGAATTTGGTGAAAGAGAAGATTTTTGCAGCATGGCATTCCCATTTCCAAGCATGTATGTAGATACCTCCTTGCAAGTCTTCAAACCAGGAAGTAAGTTCCTGGCTATTAGACAACTGTACAGTCATAATCGTTGCACAAATCAAACATGTTGACACTCACTTGTTAAAAGCCTCATAATAAATTATCAGGAATAATCAAGAAGGAAGAAATATGTAAGATGGTAGAGTCAGGTGATGCAACATTTATATACCTGTTTTTCCCAAATATCTCTACTCCTTTCAAGTACAGCTCCTTCTCAATAGGTTTCCACCCACAGCCACTTGAAGATCCTTCTGCTTTGCTTTCTAAGGAATTAGAAGACTGATTTAACAAATCTACATGCATGCTAATGCTTTCTAAACGTTCTCTAACATTGGCATCTTTCTCTCCACTGACAACAGTGCCAGACAGGACATGCTTAGTGGTAGAATATCCAGTAAGTTCACTTGGAAGTCTTGAAACATGATCACGTTTCTTCTTCTCATTCTCATCGAGTGATCCAGGATATGGACGCATGCTATCAGTGCTAGAAACACTACCCGAATTCCTTTGACCTTCAGTAGCCACATTTGTTACATCTGAAATTGATAATTTTTTTAGTTTCTTGCTAGCATGCTGAAGTCTATCGGAACACATTGTTGGACCACCTAATGTTATAGTCGCATCTTTTAAAATCTTGCGCTTGTTTAAATTATCATTGGATGGTATTCCTGAAAGAGATCCAACATTCATTGAAGCTCCAACAGCCGATTTGGAGATACTAGCAGCAGCTCTTTTTCCATCACTGATTCTTTCATCAGGTTTAGTTTCTGTGACAACATTACCAGGACAAGATCCTGATTTAGAGGAAAGTAAAATTTCATCTTTCTTGGCTGGTCCTTCAGGTAGCCCTTCAGCACCTTTACTTGCCTGAAAAACAGCTGAAGTGAAAGTTAGGTTTTAAACCAGAAGGAGATCAACTTTAGTATATTCACTTGTCGTCTTAGATATAGTGACCAGCTTAGAAGCTCACTACATCTAAGGGTTCATAAATTTGAAATGAAGAATGCATTAATGAAATGAGAACTTTACCTGAAGGAAACACTGTTCACCACAAGGTTTCTTATTCTCATCAGGCCCAGATGAATATAGCTGCTTCTCACCCTGTCAAAAAACTTTTCCTATTAAAACGAACCGTAAACTTGTACTCAATTGTGTGACTGAAAGTGAAGAACAAATCACTAGGGCTTACAGGGGCGATCAGATTTTGAGAACAGCCATGAAGACGGCAGTCAAATACCTGTCGCATAAACCAAGTCAACTCAATTTATCTTCAGAAAAAGAAAATGAAGAAAAAAATGATGCTTGGCAGAATTAGGTAGCAAAAGAAACACTACCAAACAACGGCGACAAAAAAGATTATCAAAGGAATCTAAAGCTGCATCGAGACTCTTGTCCAGAACTATTCCCGTTTTAGTTTTCCCGGAACTTTCAACCTCTTTAGGATGTTCTTCTTGATACTTCTCTAGCAAACTCGTGTACCTGTCCTGTAAAGCCCAGGTGCAGTAAAAAAGTTATGATGAAAACATACAATCCGTCATCATGAGAAGATCCATAGGAATATCATTCTTTCTTATGCTAACTCTCACACCTGAATTTCAGATGAAGTGGCCTTAATAATTTGGGTCAGAATATTCAACACTTCCTGAGTTGACCCATGCTGTTGAAAAGCCCTCCTGTCAAAGCCAGCAAAGCCACAAAAACTTTGATGCATATACTTCGTACACAAATGGCAGAAATGGGATGAACAAAATCAGTTGTTATACGCAGATCATATCTTGCAGTTGCGCTATCAGAGAGTATTGTAAGTCACTGAAATTTACATACCACAACATCTGATCTTCACCTTCCGAAAACTCATGCTTCTCCACCTCTGGTTCAGGAAGCTCTTCCTCACTGTCACTACAAATCACAGTTTCACCACCATGCTGATCATAGTATATCTGTCTCCTCCCAAACACTGATTGATCTTCAGCCATCCTCTGATTTCTGCGGGATGGGAAAATTTTGAGAAACTGATAGAAAATATAAAATCTCCACAATGACAAAAAGGGTCGGAAGCATCTGTATAAGTTATGAATGATATTTACAACACAACAATGAAGATCTCAACGCTGTCCTACACCCGCATAAACATGATTATTCCTCTCACAAATTTCTCCAATCTTATCACCCTCAAATCACTCAAAACATTGGTAACAAATATTTCAGCACACAACACAAAATATTCAGTTCAATACCATAATCCAGCCTACATCGATTTCTCTGCCGAACAGGTATACCCACGACTAAGAAAATAACTACCATGTCCAAATTCGAATAACTACCCACAACTCTCTAAAACAACTGCCAAGGAATTCTAACCTCAAACCCCATGGAAAACTAATAAAAATGTTCGGTAGACCTAGAAATGTAACCAGAAAATCATGTACGTATGACGCAACCCTTAATCGTTGCATATATCAACTACTAGTCTACCAATATGCCTTATTACTCTATAAATCATCTAATGCAGCAAGTACATATATTCAAATAGCTGGGAAAGGAAATAACATCTTACTTGTCCAAGAAAATCCATGTGGTATAAGGTGATATCTTCTCAACAAAAGGAAGCTTAGTAGTCGCTGAGCCATAAACATCCTGACAATTAACATAATCTTTTTCCCCTAACCCATGACCACCGCAACCACTTAGCTTACATAATGGCCTTTCGATTCTAGATGAAACCATATTTGTTGATCCATTTCTTGACGTTGCCAATTGAAGTAGCTGAGATGTATTCACTTTTAAACTCTTTTGATTTCGTTTAAGTTTTTCCTACATAACCAAACACTAAATGAATTAACGATCGTCTTAGGTAGAGCAAAATAATCATCGGTATTAGGGCATATCAAAGTTACTTACTTTAATCGAAGCTAATCTCGACGATTGAATCTGTTTTTTTATACGAAACAAATTTGATGATATATTCCCGTATGAATCACTTGTTTGTTCATCAAATTTCTGCAAGAAATAATTGGAAGAAAATTAAGAAATTGATTAGAAACATGATCTGAAATTAAATTTAAAAAACAAATTATAATTAACCTTAGGTTTAGCTCCAGATTCTGAAGCTCTAGACATGGTGGGAGTGAGAGTCACTCTGTATCCCCCAGAGACCAGTATAAAGAGGGAGAGATTTGTTATGAAGATCTAGGGGAACGAGGCGGGTTCAGGCGGGTCATAAAGTGTAGGGTCCACGTAAGGTTACACGTGTCAAGTTAATAGACCAGGTGAATCTCATGAGTCTTATGACTCCGTTTTATCGAAAAGAGGCAGATCGAGATTGGGGTATAACTTTCTACGGTCAAGATGATTTGTTTTGTTCACCTACGTTTTTAAGGGTGATTGGACGTTACGTTTTCTCTCTCATCTAGTTAGTATATTTCCAGTGACTTTCTTTTCTCGGGGCAGTCTTCTTTTTTTCTTTCTGTCAGAGTGATTTTGTTTTGTTTCATTTTTGGGTGAAGAACTGAATCGAAAACCCTAATTTTGTTTTCACCATTATCAACTTATCATCATCAGGATGGCTGAAGGGAAGTATAATATGAAGAATCCGGCTGTGAAGAGAATTCTTCAGGAAGTTAAAGAGATGCAGGCTAATCCATCTGATGATTTCATGAGTCTCCCTCTTGAGGTTAATTTTTCAAAAACCCCTAATTTATTTTATAAACCTTTTGATCCCTGAGTTAGTTTTGGGGATATGATTTGAGAATTTTGTAATTAGGAAATGTAATGACTTTTCTCGGTTAAAACCCCCAATTTGGGTACTGATATTGATTTGATTTTGTTTAGGAAAATATATTCGAATGGCAATTTGCAATAAAAGGTCCACGTGATACTGAATTTGAAGGAGGGATTTACCATGGGAGAATTCAATTGCCTGCTGATTATCCATTTCAGCCTCCTGCTTTCATGCTGTTATCTGTAATGACCTAACCCCCATTGTTATACTTACCTTAATGTCTACTACTTAGGTTGAATGTATATCATTTCATGCATGCTTATTAGCTTTGTTCTTTTTGTTTCAGCCAAATGGACGATTTGAAACACAAACGAAGATATGTTTAAGTATATCAAGTCATCATCCTGAACACTGGCAACCTTCATGGAGTGGTAAATTTTTTGACCTTGATTGATCAAAAAAGAATTGACCTTGATTGTGTTTTAGTTTGATATGTTTAACAGTAGTTAATAGTGTTAATCTGCTTCTGTTCATTACTTTTTTGTGTTTGACTTTGTAGCAAACAAACTAGACCCACAAACGGCTGGAATTAGTTTTTGGTTGAACACATATGCATCTAGGTAATTGCTTGTTAGAGAGGGTTTCACTCTTTAATCAGCGATCTAGACATTTGTTGTGCTGCAGTGTTTCACTCTTTAACCCGATCGAATCCAAAGAACTGATTCCTTGTGCTGCACTGTTGATTCATGATGTTTGTTATCACTGTTTGAAACTAGATTAGGAGTTAGGGTTACTACAGCTGGACTTAAACATGCCACTATATGGTTGCTGAGGTTTTCGTTTTGCTTGATAGCAATAAACTCTGATAGATTAAAGTGGAAATTCATAATTAGGCTTATAATCATTAATATTAATATATTCCCCTAAATTCGTAGGTACATGTCAAGCTTGAATTCGTTTACCTTTTATGTCATTATCTGGTCAGTGTTGTCTATATCATTGTCTGTTCAAATTTGTGGGCATGTTACTTATGAGTTTGAAACCCCATTGGGTATTTTCGTGTTTCAAAATTCTGCTAGTGACTCCTGCCTGATGTATGACCATGCAGTTAGAACTGCCCTAGTAGCATTAATAGCATTCATGCCAACAAACCCTGATGGAGCATTGGGTTCTCTGGACTATAAGAAAGAACAAAGGCGTGAACTAGCTATTAAATCACGAGAAGCAGCTCCCAAATATGGGACTCCTGAACGTCAAAAAATAATTGATGAGGTTTGTTTGCTCTCTGTGTTTATATTCTCTATTTGGGGAGCGTTTTGTACTTCCTCATTACCTTGACGTAAACCTTTCGATGATTCAGATCCATGAATATATGCTAAGCAAGGTGCTTCCAGCTCCTCCCCAACACAGCCCCCAGCAGCCAGCCTCTGAGGAGGACTTGAGCAACAAAGATGGTGAAGCCCAGTCCAGTCCCCAGAACGGTGATGTGATTCATGAGGATCATCCCATTCCTGAGGCAGATGACAGGATTGTGGAAGATGCAAGAGAAGTCCATGTTAATGCTAATGCTGGTCCCTTGAGAGTCAGCTTCAATGCAGGAGTGACGGTAACAAGACGTGTACCAGCCACA
The DNA here is from genome assembly GCF_003573695.1 of Papaver somniferum. Lineage (NCBI taxonomy): Eukaryota > Viridiplantae > Streptophyta > Magnoliopsida > Ranunculales > Papaveraceae > Papaver > Papaver somniferum. Next base: position 13,757,310 of record NW_020622381.1, read on the forward strand.
GACTCCAATACAGGAACTGCGGTTACAGTTGCAACCCCTGCTAGTGACCGCCTTTTCACGTTGGCTGCAATTGGTCTGGCAGTTGCTATTGCTTATCTTTTACTCAAGAAGTTCTTGAAATCAAGTGGTCATGATATTGGTTCCATGTAGAGATTTGAGGTGTAGTGATCAAGTCGATGTTTATTCCATTAGAATATATTACAGAGTATAAGCAAAACCTATTATACTTACTTTCCAGGAAGAACTCATGTAATGTAATCTATATTAACATATTATATACCATATAAAACACGCCTTTTGCACACTGTGTCTTGAGTTCAGGCCATTAATATGTTGTATATATGAATCTTAACTGCTCAAGTTAGATGTCAGCGGCAGAAAATTTGTTTAATCAGTGTTCGAGAAACTACAGATATCATTGTCTATTAAGAGTAGGCAGTTCCTTCATCATAATTTAATTGGAAATCACAGTTGTTGTGGATACAAGTTCTTGATCAAACTAAAGTATAGGAAAACTGAATTACAAAGGAAAAAAAAAGGTAAAGAAAAAGGAGGGCAACATGGGTTGATGTTAGACCTTACTGTCATCCTCATCACAAGGACAATTATTGCTCTGTTGTGGTCTTCTTCTGCAGAACAAACCTTCAGCAAACCAAATTAAACCCTTGACAACCCTCAACATGCCAATTGTAACAGTAAGATAATACAACCACCAACTAATAAAATCAGAAATACCCAAACCAATTAAGAGCTCTCTTTTAATTTCTACGACAAGAACTAACGTTTCAACCTCGTCTCTTAATCTCCACAACCACAACGCACCAAAGCCCGCGCTTATTGCCACCTTTTCAATCCATTTTTCGCCCCTTGCACCCCCGAAAATTGTATCATCCACAACAGGTCTCACGACAGTTTTCCCCCAATAAAGCATAGTTTCATGCAAACCAATGAAGAAAACAATCCTACTTATCAACAAACTCCTTCTGTCAGCACCATAGTCCTCAGGCCAAACACCGGAGACGACAATAGCTTCAATCCCCAAACCAACAGTTACTTGTAAAACACAAAGGAAAATCCACGCAATATGAAGACGAGGTTGAAGAGGTGATCCATACAAAAGTGTGAATTTGCCCGTTAAACCGTGAATAAGAGCTGTAACACTGAAGAATGATAGAAGAGCTTGTAGTAGAGCAGGATTGATATTGAGAAAGAGAGATAGAAGGAAAGACGAAGGTAGTGAAGGGTACTTTACATAAGACAATCTAGCTAGTAATAGAAATGAAAGAGGGAGAAGAAGACTCAAAAGGGTTAATGTGAATATATAAAATGGCACCCTTAGAATTGGATTCATAAAAAACTTCATCACTTTTTGTTCCCATTTCTCGGAACCCATTATGCAAACTTCTTCTAGTGTTCTTGAAACACAATAACAATTAACGAAAAACTAGAAGAACTCTCTTCTTCTTGGATAATTGACGATGCAAACTACAAAGGAAGAAAACAAGAACTTGATGAAAATGTACCCGTTTTTGTATGTTATAATGTCTTAATCATAAGCTGTCTTTTATATGCAAGAAACTGAGTGGTTGGCACGACCGTTTGTAGTTGTTGGCATTGTCTCATGTATTCGCTCATACATTTTGCAGATAATTTTTAATAAATTAGATCAACAACCATATTATTAATCGAAGATGATTAGTGTAGTATGGGTTTGTAATGTTCAAATTTAAAACGCTAGAGCTAATTTATCAATTTGATTAACTATACAATTATAATGGTGATTTAATTGAATAGTTAACAGATACGGGCTAGGCTGGGGTTTCTTAGACATATTGTAGATACCAAATATATCATAGACACGTGGCAGTAGATTAAAGTTTCATCAACTTACAACTCTACATCAACATACACTACAACTTTCTATGTTAGCTTAATTATTAAGTTAAGGGTAATATGGTAAATGTTTGTGTACCTCTCTCCTAATATAAAGGAAGAGATTAGGGTAGAAGAGGGGGATCGGCTCTTTTTCATCAGTTTTACCACTTTCACTTGCAGAACTCCTCTTTAATGGAGGCTCTTCTTACACACTTAATAAAATCACTAACCCGTGGACGTAGGCCTCAGTATGCCGAACCACGTTAAATCCGGTGTCAACATTTCAGTATCTCTCATCTCTTTCTTCTTACATTACATTTATCATTCCATTGATATCATTTTCACCATTAAATCAGATTTGCATGTGCTACTGGATTTTTAGTAGCCACAATTTAGCGCTAGAAACAGGGAGAGATGTTAAAGAATTTATTTCTCCTGTATTTTATTCAAATCAAGTCTATTCCAGTGAGGGATCTATTCTCTTTTCTTATGCTTCAGTTAAGAATTTACATCGATGAAAGTAGAAGTGTACGCAGTTGGAAACCGACGGAGAAGAGATCGGACACTCCAACCACGCAGCACCAGCAAAGCAGAGAAATTTGGACCTTGCAAGTCGCAGCCGAAGAAAATAAAGTTACATAAGCTGCGTTGTTAAACTTTAGCTAATCTTTTTGACATTTGTGAAAACGCAGGCACAGATACGCAGATGCAAGCTTCATTCCCGCAGCTAAATCTCTGAAGCCTCAAAATCCGCTGGTCAAGTCCCTCCCCGAAGCTTCAGTCCCGCTGCTCATTTTCCGATGCTCAACTCCTACTCCGAAGCTCAAAGCCCGATGATCAACTCCCGCTCCGAAGCTCAAAGTCCGATGATCGAATCCCGTTCCGCGGCTCAATTCAACTCCGAAGCTTCAGGCCCGCTGCCAAACTCCCACTCCGAAGCCTCAATCCGAAGACTCGATTCGGAAGCTTCAATCCGCAGACTCAATTCCGAAGCTCAATTCCGCAGATTCAATTCCGAAGCTCAACTCCGTGGTTAAATTCTGCAGCTCAGGTTAAACTCCCCAGATTCAATTCCGCAGCTCCAGCTCCGTAGGATATCACCCAGCGTAATCACAACCTCCTCGCAACAGATAAGTTTCATTTCCTTTTTCATTTCATTTGATATAATTTAACATGGTTTGTTCAATCCATGTCTCTACTCTGTATGGATTATCCGCTCATGTGTGAAATGATCCACTCTTCTTAAACATTTTCTTGCGTACCCAAAGGCTGCAGGTATGATTTTCCTTTTGTGTGGCCTAAATAACAAATTGGTTAGTCACACCTGAACTTGTATGCTTAACATGTTTGGTAAAATGCCTAGCCGGGCCACTAGTATGGTTTTAAGTTTCACGTCTTCTGCTTAGGTCTAATTCATGTTCAAATACCAACTAGGCTTCTGCACTTCAATTTCATTTAAGGTTAAGTTTGACTAACCATTTGGATCTTATTCTAGTTTAACGACTGAAATTTAGGTTCTTAAATCAACGGATAGTTGCTATTTGAATCTTATTTGGTGGGGCATTGAATTCAGTAAAGCCGCAAGAGAAGCTCCGCGTTGTCACTGCGGATACAAAAAAGAAGCTGAGTCACCTATGAGATAAGCAATAGTTGATTGTGGAAATATTAAGCTTTACCTAATTCTTTAAGTTTTAATTCTGGGTTCACTTATTAACATGCCTATTTTGGTTTTTAATCTTTTACCAAGGGGACTAACTATCCAACTCGTGTTCTAGTCGGATTATTGATTTGTAGGATCATCTCAGAATCAATGGATGATCACTACTCGTACAACGTTCTGGAAAGCAGAAGTCGAGAGTTTGCCAAATGACATTTCACACCACATATACAGATAAAGTCCTTGACTAACTCATTAATCTTTGATACATTCCATCGTTTTGTTTCATGAAAGTGCAGAGGCAGAAATGAGCTATTAACAAATTATTTCTTAACTAATGATTGTTCCTGCTTTATATATTTAACCATTTGCACTAACATTTATTGCAAAAGAATTCAGTAACACATGGTGGGAGAAAGCATTGGTTTGATTTCTGAGTGTGCAAGTTTCTTCATTCCTTGTCAATTCACTTTATACTGATATAAAAATTGTATTTTTGTAGCAGTGCTACCAACGAAATTAGGTGATACTTATGCAACACCAGTTTACAATAACAAGGGGCAGTGAGAATCAAGCTACAGGCGTACACAGACTCGCAAAAGTGCCAAAATTGGATGAGTTTTAATTTCCTTCTCTTTTTGATTTTCAGGATTATAAAAGACTTCACCCAAAAGTGACAGAGCATCATAACTAAGGAAGGAACAACAACATTTTTGGTGCGAACATGGATGAGAACAACCTGGCACACAATTGTCCCCTTACTACACTCTCATCATGGAGGACTTTGGCCTATACACTTACTGTATCACTAGCAGCGCCTATGATTGTTATTGTTATTTCTCTTACTATTATTATATCATTGCTTACCTCTTAAGTTGCTCCTTTCAGATCTTAATGCCACATGGTGTAGTCCTCAATGCCACAAAGAAAGCAGACCATAAAGAAAAAAGATAAGTGTTAGATTCTAGCGTTACTCTTTAATGGCATTTTCTGTTCTTCTTCTTCTTCTTCTTGACATCGCAGGGGGCAAGAAGTGAGCTTTAGGCAGGTTTCTTCTCAACTGAATTTTCTTACTGTTTCTTCTGCGAATCTTTAACACTTGATACCATTTACGTGTTTAACCCTCTCTTTAATCCGCAATGTTGCATCTTCCATGGGTTTTTTCTTGATACTGTTGTGTTCATCTTTCTTGTTAATCTAATATTTACTGTTACATCATACTGGTGAAAGCACTTTGCATGCAATCTCTCGGGACTCCCCTGTAAGTTTCTATGAGTGTATGACCGGGGGGAAGGATTCCAGAAGAAAGAGATACCCAACATGACATGCCTTTGGCAGCTCGGCGGAACGGGTGCTTGTTAGTATTGCATACACCACGTTACCGAGAGTTTCGAATCCCCACCGCTTGGTAATCTCCTAGTTGGGGTTTAGCCAGCGGGGTGACAGGTCCACACGTAACGCAAGGTAAAACTCCCTTGTGAATTTACGCGATCAAACACTCATCCCACACCTACAAAACATGAACTTCAGCACCAACCAATGGTTTGATCCACACTAGAGGAGACTTAAAGCTGCAATGCACTGGAAAAACTCACAACAAAGTTCTAGGAAGCACCCATCAATCAGAAAGGGTAAGATACATTTGACTTCTTTGTCTGCAGGAATGTCTCAGAACTTCGGTAAAGAACAGGGGCAAGTATTAATACTTCGGTGTAGCATATTCTTTACCCAAATTCTTCTACAAAGATCCCGAGCCTTTCAACAAGGGGCAATACTTCTTATTAATGGAGAAGAGTGGTATTTCTCATTGCTTCATACTTCTAATTAGACATATTTCATATATACTTCTGATTGGTCATATTTCATATATACTTCTAATTGGTCATGGTTATCCTTCGTACTTCTTATTGGGTATACTTCATACTTCTTATTAGGAATACTTCATGTTCATTATTGGTAATGTTTCATACTACTCCAAGGATTGATACTTCTTATTTTGGCACTTTATACTTCTTACGCGCAGTGTACTTCTTCAACAATTTATGCTTCTTACTTCTTATACTTCATGCTTCTTGTCGAAGAGTACTTACTGCGGAGTTTTTATTTTTATCATACTTCTATTCGTTAGTGACCATTGTTACTTCGTGTACTTCCACTCCACATACTTCTTATACGTTTCTCAACGATACTTATCTCAACGATACTTATCTCATTACCTCTAAACTCATAAAGTGCTATCAGTCGAATTTTTTTTATAGAATACATCCTTTATACAGAAATCATTGCTTATTATTATAAATTATTTCCATATGGACTAATTTGGCATACGCATGAACAACAAAAGATGCAGGCGCCATTGGCTCCATTCAGGACAAGGTGCTAGTACATACGAAGGAGAACTGAAATCATTCGGCTTGTACAACTGTAACAGAATGATGCAGGCAACTTAACCCAACTCACATGGGTATGCATCCTTCAAATGTTAACACATCAGTTTCAATGTTCTTTGGTTTTGCAGGTATGTAAGCCTAGAGTAGTACATCCAGTATACCCCAAATGGCCTTCGACAGGATACTCCGTACCACCATCACTACGTGCATGTGCTATGGACGATGCAACTACAAACCTTCGCAGATTCAATCCTTGAGTCGTACTAGTTTTTTGTACATTTAAATAACTTTTCATCTTAAATTTGCAGGCGCAAAAGGCGGCAGAGATCCATTCAATATGGCGAGTACACTTTTCTATGAAAATGTAATTTACATTTGAAACTATTTTGTTGCAGGACATTGATCAAGGATACCTCAGAATCTCGCAAAGAATGGGGGCAAGTATGTATACTCCAGCGTTAGCGTTACATTCTTCACTTCATTTCCTTCACCGTCAACAGTAGCAGAAGAACATAATGAAAGTCGTGTCTAATGCAGTCAAAGTGAAGAAGTGCAGCTAGAGCAGCAGAGCGTGAATCTTCCACAGGGGCAGAATCAACTCAAAACCGAAAGACAACTCCATCAATCAAAGAAAAAATCAAGCCACCTGCAGGTCAAGTTAAAACTAAGTTAATACATATTTGAGTCGCTGAGCAGTATCGTTTGGTTTTCTTGTTTCAGAAACATAACCAAGCCTCCAGTACAATACAATTCAACAAAGTCTACCACGCTTCTAGCAAAACAAGTAGCACCAATGGGCAGCCATCTCCATAAGAACTAGAGCAGCAGAGCGTGAATCTTCCACAGGGGCAGAATCAACTCAAAGCCGAAAGACAACTCCATCAATCAAAGAAAAAATCAAGCCACCTGCAGGTCAAGTTAAAACTAAGTTAATACATATTTGAGTCGCTGAGCAGTATCGTTTGGTTTTCTTGTTTCAGAAACATAACCAAGCCTCCAGTACAATACAACTCAACAAAGTCTACCACGCTCCTAGCAAGACAAGTAGCACCAATGGGCAGCCATCTCCATAAGAACTAGAGCAGTAGAGCGTGAATCTTCTACAGGGGCAGAATCAACTCAAAACCGAAAGACAACTCCATCAATCAAAGAAAAAATCAAGACACCTGCAGGTCAAGTTAAAACTAAGTTAATACATATTTGAGTCGCTGAGCAGTATCGTTTGGTTTTCTTGTTTCAGAAACATAACCAAGCCTCCAGTACAATACAATTCAACAAAGTCTACCACGCTCCTAGCAAGACAAGTAGCACCAATGGGCAGCCATCTCCATAAGAAGTAAGTGCACCAACCTAAATCTTAACCCTTTTGGCAACATGCAGGTCTAGCCCACAACCATTTACAACTAGAAACAAGCAAAGCTACACACCAGTTGAGACAGATCCACATGGACACTCGCAACAGAGCTAAGTACTCTTACCTCTTGAATCTGACATTTAAAAAAATAAAAATGTTGTAGTACAGATTTTCATAAAGATTGAATGGATGGCGAGTTCCATTCATCTAGTTATCATCTTTGTTCATAACGTATTAGGATGAGATCGTTACACTAATGTGTGCTTATGTGTAAGTATTGGCAGCAAAACTCTGTACTTAAATGAACATTTCAGGGAAAAATCTCTCATCATGACAAGGCAGGGAAAAAGCAACCACCAGGGCAACACATGATCCAGGGACAAAATTCTCTGCACTATTGCCAAGCATCAGCGACACGATAGCAGCATCAGACCTAGTCAAGACGAAGCACAGAGCATCAACAACATCAACTATCAAAGCAAAAGTACAGTCAAGACATGGAGATATTTTCTTAAGGATCGTTCATCAACAACCCTCAAGAAAAGGGGCAAATTGTAGACACCAAATATATCATAGACACGTGGCAGTAGATTAAAGTTTCATCAACTTACAACTCTACGTCAACATACACTACAACTTTCTATGTTAGCTTAATTATTAAGCTAAGGATAATATGGTAAATGTCTTTGTACCTCTCTCCTGATATAAAGGAAGAGATTAGGGTAGAAGAGGGGGATCGGCTCCTTTTCATCAGTTTTATCTCTTTCACTTGCAGAACTCCTCTTTAATGGAGGCTCTTCTTACACTCTTAATAAAATCACTAACCCGTGGACGTAGGCCTCAGTATGCCGAACGTTAAATCCGGTGTCAACATTTCAGTATCTCTCATCTCTTTCTTCTTACATTATATTTATCATTCCATTGATATCATTTTCACCATTAAATCAGATTTGCATGTGCTACTGGATTTTTAGTAGACACACATATAAACCTACTTTTTATGCTAAAATAAAGTGAACTTTGATTATACTTCATTGACCTTTAGAAAATTATTGTGATCATCTTTTGAGATCACATGGGGTTGGATTAATATCACAAATAAGCAAAGTATTAAACTTTACTTTCCTTTGAATATTCTTAACTTCTTATCTATACAATGCATGCAAAAACAATATTTTACAGATGTCAAGTAACAAATTGGTTGCGTCTAGCATGCCGTTGATATTTCGGTGAAAACAAAAATAAATTGTAATATCTTCTCAATAACAATTTTTAGATTTTAAACGAGTGTGATACCCTGTTTTGAGCAAATGCTCTAAAACAAAATTTTGGATATCTTAAGACGATCGTATCCAAATTTGATCATGATTTTGCCACTTTCTATACAATGAACATATTAACACTCGGAATATGGGACCAGAAAATAATTCTATGGTGGCTGGCTGGCTTGGAGATGTGCACGCAAGGAAAGTTTTGCTGGATAACAAAACAGGTCTTTTTGTGCGTCCAACAGTTTGAGATTCCCGCACACCAGCAGGGATCACCATGTGACTGACGGACATTAGTCGTTGATGTATATATAGGATGGTAGTTGACTCGTCAAATCCTCACCAATCAAAGAGTAGGGTCTTGTCCACTTACGTTAAAATAGCAATCATGATGCAACATTCATTTGGGTCGTTCTGTACAAATGATTGCCTAAGATGTGGAAGAGCATTAGGCCTATTTTATATTAGAGTTAGAAGTTATTCTCCATATCCTAGTTAATTACTACCTCAACAAGCTGGATGTCGAATGTGGTTTGCAGGAAATAAGTGCGCGCAATCCAGGTGGGCGCATGGATGTTATATTTCTGTTAATGGTTGACATTTTTGATAGAGAGAAAAGGAGATTTAAAGAGTGTAAAAATCCTAATCAACACGATATGTAGGATTAATTCTAGTCACTTATGTAATTCGAACTAAAATAATTTTAGTACCACGCGAACTGTTATACATTGTCGTTTCCACTGTCACCACCATCATTGCTGCTCACCACAGTTGATGGAGTCGAAGTTACTCCTTGGTAGATCAAACCAAATTAACAACCATATTTACCCCTATGAAAGCCTAATCAAAAACTTTAAATCTTAAGAGCATCTTCAAGAGAGGTTGAAAATAATTTTTTTTGATTGACACATAAGATTTTAGACCCCCGTTGAAAATAGTTATATCCTATAAATTAGGAGGGATGAAATATTAAATATGAAGGTGTTAAAAGAACGTCTTAACTACACCTTCGGAATGACTCCTAACTTATTCCATGTCATCAATTTTGTTTAATTTCTTTTAATATAAAATCATGCTAGAAAAAATCCTTTTTATCTTTATCCAAATTAAAAATACATAGCATAACCTTGACTACTAGAGATGAGTTTTACGAAAAGAATTTTATTTGGGTTTATGTTCGAAAACCCCAATAAATGGAGTTCTAAAAATAAAATCCACGTAGGATTTTTTTGACCTGCTGTTCGAGATGCTCTAAGAGCTTCACCAATGGATTGTGTGCGAAGATTAAAGTCTTCATCCACGTAGGAACCACTTCCATTTTCCCTAAAATGTAACTCCAATCCTAACCTCTTTAACAAACATGTAGATGACACGACATGTTTTTATATAGACATCCTCTTGCTCAACCTCTTGTTTCAGAGGTTCACCAAGAGGATGTCTATCCATCCTAATCAACATTTTTTCAATTAAAATCTTAATTTTCATTAAAAAAAATGATTATTAAATCCAAATTAAGATTATATCAAAACTGATTTCCATAGTTTCCACGATTTTTTTTCCTTATCGCTCTTTCTTTCCCTTTTGTTTTTCTCCGTTGGGACAACCGTAACTTTAAAAACAAACTGTGATACCTTAGGTCGTCGATCAGGCTTTGGAAATTATCATACATGCACATTAACAAAATTAAGTGTCCGTAAGGGGTAGAATAATATTGTACGTAAATTTGAAGGTATAAAGCCAATCTTTAGTTCTCTTTTCACGTTTTTGTGGGTGACGCCCTTATTCATTAGTCAAGACATTATCATTCAATGTTTGACGAACAAAATCATCACGAATATCAAAGAATAATATGATTGTAATATAACTGGAAATTCATGTTTTAGTTCACATTAGGTTTTATGATATCGAGCCCCAAGACAAAATTGCTCTTTGTGATGCCGGTGATGGAATAGAAGCCCATGCAATTGCAATCAACATAGCCGGTGGTGATGGAGTGATCACTACTACTTAATTGGAGTTAGGAAGCGAAGCGTGACTTTGTATATTCAGAACAATGAAGACTTCAATATATTTTTATGATATTATCAAATCAAATACAATCTGTAAATAAGAAGATAAACTAGACGAGGAATGAGTAAAAGTTAGATGGGTTGGAGAAAAAAAATATTCTCCCTTATATTTAGGAAAATTGATTGCCATATAAGATGAAGGATGTCTTCCTATAATGTCACGAGTAAAACTGACCACATTACCATTGGAGAAGCTTGGTGTGCCAATGGAAAACACACAGAAGCTTGCAAGTATACAAGGCCAAGTTATGATATAGAAGGTAAGCATGGGAAAGTCCACAGGGAGTGGGAGCAAACTAGAGAAAAACCTAAGCTAACAATCAAGACAGGGCACTATGGCAGTGAGCAAAGCAAGGTAATGTGGCAGATTCAAAGAACTAAAACAGTTACACAACAAAGCAGCACAACAGAATAACAATAGCAGGGAACCAAGGCTATAAGCCAAGGGCAAGGTGAGGATTGTGCACTGATTTCAGTGCACAACAGCTACAAATTGCAGGAATTTAAACAAGAAAAACAGGCAAGGAGAATAACTGATCAGGAAGCAAAATAGAACTGAATAGAGGTGACTGCAAAGGGATTGGTGGTTAAGCCAAGGCTTAGGATCCACCTTGTGTCCTAATCAAATGACATGTTTCTAGGTTGAGTTTGATCCTATGCATACATCTAGAAATAGAAGAATACTAAATTGCTCAATAGTTTGCCCCTAGCATTGGCTGTCTTTTGACAGCACAGCCAATCACAGGCACTATGAGCATTGGTATCTCCCATTTGCTCAAGCAAAACAGGGCACAGAAGAACTATCCTAGCAACCTGTCAATTGACAGTACACAAGGCTTCAACTGAGCCTTAGCTTAGTGCTACTTAGCTCATGCTCAACATGTTACAAACACAAGCATTCATCATACAGAAATAATTCAAACATAACATAACAATCAACTGTTAATTGCATAAGAAGACTGAAATTGAAATTCATTAACTAAAAATTGTCTCAATTCTCTACTGGCTAATCCAGAGATATACACAGTGTCCTTCACACACACCACATAATACCAATTTATACCCCCCAATTATCAGTTTAGGGTTCACAGCCCCTTTTCCCCAAAAACAGAAAATTAGGTAAATTTGGTTTACCTAATTTTGATGAGATACTCACTCCATCTCGTCGACCCACTCTCCAATTACTTCTTCTCGTTCATCTCCTGCTCCAATTGCTGCTCTAACATCAACTTATATCTTCAATTTCTCACCTAGGGTTTCAGTGATGAGAGATGAGAAATTGAGGAGATTAGTTGATGAAAAAGAGGTAAAACGTGATAGTGATGATGGGTTTTTGGTTATAGGTAGAGTAGAGTGATTGGTGGCGTAGATGGTGGAGTGATTTGGGGAGAAGAGTGGTGATGGAGACGGACATGGTGGTACTGTTGCAGAGGGGGGGGGGGGGAAGATGGTGTCGATGGGGTTTGAGGAAGGGTGTGTTTGGCAATGGGTATAGGTATTAGGTACTAGGGTGTTGAGCAAGTGTAGAGGATTTTGATGTTTCGCGAAGCTGGACCGATGGATGGGAAGATGGTAGGTGGATCTGACGGCGATGCGGAGGAGGCGATGAGCGACCGTCGGATGAAGAGATACAACGAAAACGACGGTGGAGTTAGGTACTGTAGTGTAAGGCGGAGATATCAAACTTCGATGCAGCAAGGGAGCGACCGTCGGATGCTTCTGAGAACTGATCTGACGGCTGAAGACGCAAGCGGGTATGGATTTGGGTTTTAGGCTTTTGGGTATAGAATATGGGTTTGGGAATGAGTTGGGCTTGGAAAACCTTGAGCCCACTTCTTCTTTAAGAACAACTTTTCTGAGCCATTTCGCTTTTTGGACGTGCGCTCCATTCTTTGCGGCTTCCTTGCGTAATTTCTCCCGGCTTTTCACCACTTTTCTGCTCTTTTTGCTCCGCAACATCCAATCTTTATTTATTACCTAAAAATGCAAAATTAAGTAAGAAAAATATTTATTCTTGAAAACAATGAAAATACAGAATATGGGATAAAATGTAGAATTAATGCACAAAAGATGAGTTAAATGCCAACAAAAAGGGATAAATATATACAATATTTGGCACTCATCAAATACCCCCAAACCTGAATTTTACTTGTCCTCAAGTAAAACAAAACTAAGGAAATCCTAACTATACCACTGTCGCTGGTCTCTCGAATGCATTTAGCGTATGCACTAAGCCTTTTAAACCACTAAGTGTCCCTAGTGGACGAGTTGAAGTCTCGTGAAGGTTTGCTTAGAACGTACCTACAAAGTTCTAGGTCAAAATATAAGCTCAGATTCCATCAAATGTGACATGTGCAAAACAGTTTAAGCTCACAGCAAAATGGAGATGTCAATCTAGCTATCGAAGGCACAATCCTAGCACTGATAACAAAAAAAGACATGTGATAAGAGTGTAAAGTGTATCTACACATGTGTAAAGAAAGATCTGAAGTTATGACTACTAATCACCAAGAGATAGTTTCTCAGGCTAAGAACTGAGGTCGAAATCTAGCTAGCTGTCCGGACTTTACGAGAATTGTGAATGAGTTGGAGGTATTTCACAATTACTCGCGTTGTACATCAATGGCATACACCCTCCTTGCTTATTACAAAAACAACAAACTCTTTACATGACTCTTATTTACATTGACTATCTCTTTTTATTTTTGGAACAAGAGATGATGGAATTGATAAATACTTGATTTTTTTGTATTTTTTGATATTTTTTTTTTTTTTTTTTTTTTTTTTTTTTTTTTGAAAAACACTTTTGATACATATACAAAAGGAAACAAAAGATTACATGACACTTTGCAAGAGGTAGCCCTTTTTGATGCACCCAGTTAAATTCGATGGTTGTCTTTCTTAATGTAACCTCCACCTTCTATCCCAACCAACCAAAGAACAAGCTAGTCAAGTTTCGTTCAGTATTCTAAAGTGATTGGCAATCGTAACTTCCTATCAAACACCTTGAAGATCGAGGCCATACATGTATTGGTAGATCGTGCGCGTGCAAATTTCTTATCACTATGTGAATTGTGCTAGAATCAGGGTGCCTAAATATCTAGACTAAGACTCCTAATAAAATACATATTTGCACAAGAGTCAACATTTCAAGGTAAATGAGCTCCATTTTTATTTTTTTTTCAATTTTTTAATTTTTTTTTAATTTTGATTTTTCAATTTTTTTGGAATTTTTCAATTTTTTCAAAAAGAAGAAGGAGTTCGTTTTCAATTATGGCAAATTATCATGGTATCTACTCTATACCCCCAAACCTAAACTAAACATTGTCCTCAATGTTTCAAAATATGGAAAGAATTATAAAACAATATATGAAGAGGAACATGCTGAGTAGAGTAAAAGGAGAGAGAATACCCGATTGTACGGCGAGCTCGATTAAAACTCCGTTATTCAAGGCAAAAATCCATCATATTAGGAGTCACAATGGATGAGCACAAAATATACAAAAGGAAATTTAACTAACACATTATCTACAAGAAAATTTGGTTTTTAATGGGATTGGACTTTTTGGAAAAAATTTGGTTTTGTTGGGAAAACAAAATTTTGGTTTTTAGGGAAAGATTTGGAAAACTTTTTTGGTTATTTAGGGAAAGAGTGGACCAGTTTAGTCCACATAGACTGGGTCCTCCAGGTTGGTTGTTTCAATGTCGGGTGGAAATGGCTCAAGGAATGGCTTTAATCTCTGCCCGTTGACTTTGAAAACGTTCTTGTTGGAGACATCCTCCAGCTCTACAGCTCCATGAGGAAAAACTGTGCGTACTAGGTACGGACCCTTCCATCTGGAACGCAGTTTTCCTGGAAAAAGATGTAATCGGGAGTCATACAGCAAGACTTTCTGACCAGGAGTGAAGGATTTGCGTAGAATACGCTTGTCATGAAACATCTTCATCTTCTGCTTATAACTTGGCACTGTCATAAGCCTCATTTCTCAATTCTTCCAACTCGTTGAGTTGAAGTTTCCTTGAATTCCAGCTTCGTCCAGAGAAAGTTCAGCTCTTTGATTGCCCAGTAGGCACGATGTTCTAATTCCACAGGTAGATGGCACGGCTTTCCATACACTAGACGATAGGGGGACATGCCAATTGGTGTCTTATAAGCTGTTCTATAGGCCCACAAAGCATCATTCAATCTCAATGACCAATCTTTCCTGGACGGGTTGACCGTCTTCTCCAGAATGTGCTTAATTTCCCTATTAGACACCCACTTGTCCACTAGTCTGAGGGTGGTACGGAGTAGCAACCTTGTGAGTTATGCCATACTTGCGTACTAAAGACTCAAAGTACTTTTACGAAAATGTGAACCGCCGTCACTGATGATAGCTCTAGGGGTACCAAAACGTGAAATATGTTTCCTTTAGAAATGAAAGTACCACCTTGTGGTCATTTGTTCTGGTTGCTATGGCTTCTACCCACTTAGAAACGTAATCAACTGCGACTAGGATGTACAACTTGCTGTCAGACATGGGAAATGGACCCATGAAGTCTATCCCCCAAACATCAAAAATCTCCACAATCAAAATGGGGTTCAATGGCATCATGTTTCTCCTCGAAATGCTTCCTAGCTTTTGACAGCGTTCACAAGCAACACAATAATCATGGCAATCCTTGAACAATGATGGCCAATAGAATCCACACTGCAAGATCTTTGCAGCGGTTTTCTTGGCACTGAAATGGCCTCCACATGCTTGGTCATGACAGAAAGATATCACATCTTTCTGTTCAGTGTTGGGGACACATCTCCTAATGATTTGGTCTGGGCAGTACTTAAACAAATATGGGTCATCCCAAAGGAAATGTTTGACTTCAGCCAGGAATTTAGAGCGGTCTTGTCTCGACCAACGTGAGGGCATCCTACCTGTAGCGAGGTAGTTAACAATATCAGCAAACCAAGGAAGGTCTGAGATAGACATCAGCTGTTCATCTGGGAATGATTCTCTAATCAGCTCACATTCATCAATAGACTCTAAAGTTAATCTAGACAAATGATCAGCAACCACATTCTCACAACCTTTCTTATCACGGATTTCGAGATCGAATTCCTGTAATAAGAGTATCCATCGAATAAGGCGAGCTTTAGCATCCTTCTTGGAAAGAAGATACTTCAAAGCCGCATGGTCTGTGTATATGATGATCTTAGACCCTATCAGATAAGATCTAAACTTGTCTAATGCGAAAACGACGGCAAGCAATTCCTTCTCGGTAGTTGAATAATTGAGTTGGGCATCATTAAGGGTTTTGCTAGCATAGTATATCACATATGGTAGTCTATCAACTCGCTGTCCTAAAACAGCACCAACAGCATAATCAGAGGCATCACACATAAGTTCGAACGGAAGCTTCCAATCGGGTGGTCGGACTATAGGAGCGGTGGTGAGAAGGGTTTTTAATTCCTCCCATGCCTTCACACAAGCAGCATCGAAATTGAAGGCAACATCTTTGGAGAGAAGACTGCACAGAGGTCTGGAGATTTTGCTGAAATCTTTGATGAATCGCCGGTAAAAACCAGCATGACCTAGAAATGATCTGATCTCCTTCACAGAGCAAGGTTGTGGTAGATGTTGAATGAGGTCAACTTTAGCTTTATCCACTTCAATTCCTTTTCTGAGATGTGTCCTAGAACTATTCCTGAATTCACCATAAAATGGCATTTTTCCCAATTTAGAACAAGGTTCTTTTCTTTACATCTGGATATCACGAGGGCAAGATGCTTCAAACATTCGTCAAACGAGGAACCAAAAACAGAGAAATCATCCATAAAGATCTCGAGAAAACTATCTATCATGTCAGAAAAAATGCTCATCATGCAACGCTGAAAAGTAGCAGGTGCATTACACAACCCGAAGGGCATACGTCTATAAGCAAACGTCCCAAATGGACACGTGAATGTAGTTTTTTCCTGATCTTCTGGAGCAATGTGAATTTGGTTATAACCGGAAAAGCCATCTAGAAAACAGTAGTGACTGTGTCCAGACACACGTTCTAGCATTTGGTCAATGAAAGGGAGCGGGAAGTGATCCATCCTTGTTACTGTGTTCAACTTCCTGTAGTCGATGCATACTCGCCATCCTGTGGTTGTACGAGTAGGGACTAATTCATTCTTGTCGTTCTGAACTACAGTAATGCCTGACTTCTTAGGCACAACTTGAATGGGACTAACCCATTTGCTATCGGGAATTGGGTATATGATACCCGCATCAAGTAGTTTCAGGATCTCTCCTTTGACTACATCTCTCATGTTAGGATTAAGTCTCCTTTGCATTTCCCTCGATGGTTTGGCATTCTCTTCAAGGTTAATGTGGTGCATGCAAATGGTGGGACTAATTCCTTTGAGATCTGAGATGGTCCATCCTAAGGCCTCTTTGTGTTCCTTAAGTACTTCTAAAAGCTTACTTTCCTGTTCCGTGTCTAAACATGATGAAATAATGACAGGTAAAGTATCAGAAGAACCTAGGAATGCGTACTTCAACGTACTAGGCAATGTTTTCAATTCAAGCTTGGGTGGCTCAACAATGGATGGAATAAGCTTGGAATCAGAGAGTAGGGTGGTTCCACTTCATATTTCCTTTCAGTGACGTCCATTTGAGGTACAGATTCGAGCAGAGATAGGACGTCACTACAGTATGCATCATCATAGGAATCAGGGTTAAAGTTCTCCATACATGCTTGAAAGGGGTCGACGGATAGAATGTTAGTCAACGAATCTTGCATTAATCCTTCAATCATATTAACTTCATGCACATCATCATCATCAAGATTCACAGGTTGTTGACTAATATCGAACACATTCAATTCTACCGTCATGTTACCAAAAGACAGTTTAACACTCCATTCCGACAATTATGATCGCGTTGGACGTAGCCAAGAAAGGACGTCCTAAGATGACAGGAATGTGACAGTCTGGGTTTTGTACAGGTTGAGTGTCTAAGACAATGAAGTCTACGGGAAAATAGAATTTGTCAACCTTGATCAAAACGTCTTCGACCACTCCACGAGGAATCTTGACAGATCGGTCTGCCAGTTGTAGAGTGATAGATGTTGGTTTCAACTCCCCAAGACCTAACTGCTCATAAACAGAATATGGCAGTAGGTTAACACTTGCACCTAGGTCTAATAACGCTTTATTGACCGTGTGTTCTCCTATAGTGCAAGAAATTGTTGGACATCCTGGATCCCTAAACTTGGGTGGAGTTTTGTTCAGAATGATGGAACTCACCTGCTCAGCTAAGAAAGCACGTTTTTGCACATTGAGCTTGCGCTTTTGAGTACACAAGTCTTTGAGGAATTTGGCATAAGCAGGGATTTGCTTGATTGCTTCAAGAAAAGGAATGTTGATGTTGACTCTCTTGAACAGATCTAACATCTCATTGTAATGGGTACTTTTCTGTTGATAGATCAATCTTTGAGGAAATGGGGCAACAGGAGATGAGTTGGCAAAGGGACATTCACAGCAGTAGAATTGTCAGATTTTCCAACTTGCTCAGATTCTTTGGTTTTCTGGGGTTGTGGAGACAGCGTGGAATTTGTATCAGATTCATTAGGTTCGCCCACGTTGTTCTCGATGACTTTACCACTTCGGAGGGTGGTAATGGCATGGATTTGATCGGGTGAGGTTTCAGTGCAGGATGTTGTGCCTGTTTGAAATATCCTCTTTGGATTTTGTTGGGGTTGGCTCGGAAGTTTACCCTTTTCTCTCTCACACATTTGATCCATCTTTTGATCTAGATTTTTCTGACTTTGCATCAAACTCTGGAACATTTCCTCTAGGGTGGATAATCTCTTGTTTGTATTTGTTGAGGATATGCTTGTTGTTGAGAGTTTGATTGTTGTTGAGGGTTTCTCGGGTGTTGATAACCTTGATTGTTCTGATATCCCTGATTGTTTTGATAGCTCTGATTGGGTTGAGATGGTCCTCCTTGAGTGGGTCCTTTTGACCATGAAAAGTTAGGGTGGTTTCTCCATCCTGGATTGTAGGTCTGTGAATAAGGGTTATGCTCTGGTTTTTGAAACATGGCATGTGCCTGTTCAAGCCTAGACTCCTGGACTGCAAGCAAATCTGGACAATTTTGGAATTGATGGTTGGGGTCGTTACAAGCAGCACAAACAGACGAAGCGACATGTTCTCGGAGAGTAGTGGTGGAAGGTTTTGAATTTTTATGTAGTTCTAACTCTTCTAATCTCCTAACTATTGATGCCATGTTTGCTCTTCCCTCAAAATCCGCTTCAATCCTAAAAGCCTTTGCTTCGGATGTAGTCTTTCTGGTTTCACGGATGGATTCCCACTGTTGCGTCTTTTCAGCTACTTCAATCAAGAAGTCCCAAGACGCGTCAGCAGTTTTATCTACGAATAGACCATTACACATCGACTCAACCGTTGTTCGGGTGGACACATCTAGACCTTCATACAAAATTTGCACAAGTCTCCATTTTTCAAAACCATGATGGGGACATTGGAGCAATAATTCATTGAATCTCTCCAGGTATCTAGCTAAGGTCTCACCTTCTAATTGCACAAAGCTATTCAGACTTTGACGAATTGTCGCAGTCTTGTGGTTCGGGAAAAACTTTTTGAAAAACTCCTTTATGAGGTCATCCCATGTCATGATGGATTGAGGCTGTAAAGCATAGAGCCAGGCCTTTGCCTTATCTTTCAGGGAGAAAGGAAAAAGCCTTAACTTCAGGGTTTCGTCGGTCATTTGAGTGAAACGCAGAGTTCCACAAATTTCCTCGAATTCTCTCACGTGGTGGTACGGGTTTTCATTCTCAACACCTCTAAAAATAGGAAGCATCTGTATTGTGCTTGATTTCAGCTCATAATGGCCATTAGCCTCGGGCAGCAAATACAAGAAGGTTGACTGGCTCTAGTTGGGTACATATAATCCTTGAGGGTACGGGGTTCTCCCATTGTTTCTGGTTGATCTGGACTGTCTCCCTCAGAACTTAGAATTTCGATAGGTTCGTCTGGGTTAATTCTAACAAGTCTGTTTGTCTGGTCTCTGTAGGTCACAATCATGTCCTAGTAGGTACCTTAACTAACATGTTGGTCAGACAAGCGGAAACAATTTGGCCCACAAGGGTTATGAAGATTTGGTTTTGAATGGGTTTTGGTTTAAGAAGGGATTTTGTTTTTGGTTTAAAAAATTGGGCTTTGGAAAAAAATTTTGAACTAAACCTAGCATAAATTAGCACAACTCATAAAAGAAAATAAAAACAATAATAATAATTAAAAACCCATAAAAAAAGAAAAAAAAAAAAAAAAAAAAAAAAAAAAAAAAAAAAAAAATTATTACATCCGAAAAAGAAATAAATAAAAATTATTACAACCCAAAAAAAATTAAATTAATTATACAAGCCCGAATTTGAATTTAAATGAGGCCCAAGTGGGTTAACTCATGGGTTAGGCTTACTTGTTTTTGGAGGGAAGCCCAAAAATAGGCTTTTAGTCCCCTTTTAGTTGCACAGCCCAGTTGGGCTTTAGATCGTCCTAAGCAGCTCACGTCAAGCCCAGCAGCAAGAAGTGACTCAGCACACAGCCCAGCAGAATCTGCAGCGAAGCCCAGCAGAATGAGGTTACTAAGCCCAGCTCAGTTGGTTCAAGCCCAGCACAAAGGGTCAGAGCCCAGCAGCAGAGGGTGCACAAGCCCAGTTGACAGCTTCAGTTGGCAGCCCAGCAGGCTTGGCAGCAACAACAGCAGCAACACAGAGAAGCACCAGCAGCAGCAGCTTGGCAGCAGCAACAGCAGCAGCAGCAGCTTGGCAGAGAAAGCACCAACAGCAGCAGCAACAGAGAAAGCACAGCACCAGCAACAGCAAGCAGGCTTTGGCTTGGCAGCAGCACAGCAGCAGCAACAGCAGCAGCACAGCAATGGCAGCACCACTCCCCGGCAGCGGCGCCAAAAACTTGGTGTGCAAGCAAAGACACACAAAGCTTGCAAGTATACAAGGCCAAGTTATGATATAGAAGGTAAGCAGGGGAAAGTCCACAGGGAGTGGGAGCAAACTAGAGAAAACCTAAGCTAACAATCAAGACAGGGCAATGGCAGTGAGCAAGCAAGGTAATGTGGCAGATTCAAGAACTAAAACAGTTACACAACAAAGCAGCACAGCAGAATAACAATAGCAGGGAACAAGGCTATAGCCAAGGGCAAGGTGAGGATTGTGCACTGATTTCAGTGCACAACAGCTACAAATTGCAGGAATTTAAACAAGAAAAACAGGCAAGGAGAATAACTGATCAGGAAGCAAAATAGAACTGAATAGAGGTGACTGCAAAGGGATTGGTGGTTAAGCCAAGGCTTAGGATCCACCTTGTGTCCTAATCAAATGACATGTTTCTAGGTTGAGTTTGATCCTATGCATACATCTAGAAATAGAAGAATACTAAATTGCTCAATAGTTTGCCCCTAGCATTGGCTGTCTTTTGACAGCACAGCCAATCACAGGCACTATGAGCATTGGTATCTCCCATTTGCTCAAGCAAAACAGGGCACAAAGAACTATCCTAGCAACCTGTCAATTGACAGTACACAAGGCTTCAACTGAGCCTTAGCTTAGTGCTACTTAGCTCATGCTCAACATGTTACAAACACAAGCATTCATCATACAGAAATAATTCAAACATAACATAACAATCAACTGTTAATTGCATAAGAAGACTGAAATTGAAATTCATTAACTAAAAATTGTCTCAATTCTCTACTGGCTAATCCAGAGATATACACAGTG
Organism: Papaver somniferum; assembly: GCF_003573695.1. Classification (NCBI taxonomy): domain Eukaryota; kingdom Viridiplantae; phylum Streptophyta; class Magnoliopsida; order Ranunculales; family Papaveraceae; genus Papaver; species Papaver somniferum. Next base: position 13,778,702 of record NW_020622381.1, read on the forward strand.
TCCTTCACACACCCATAATACCAATTATACCCCCAATTATCAGTTTAGGGTTCACAGCCCCTTTTCCCCCAAAAACAGAAAATTAGGTAAATTTGGTTTACCTAATTTTGATGAGATACTCACTCCATCTCGTCGACCCACTCTCCAATTACTTCTTCTCGTTCATCTCCTGCTCCAATTGCTGCTCTAACATCAACTTATATCTTCAATTTCTCACCTAGGGTTTCAGTGATGAGAGATGAGAAATTGAGGAGATTAGTTGATGAAAAAGAGGTAAACGTGATAGTGATGATGGGTTTTTGGTTATAGGTAGAGTAGAGTGATTTGGTGGCGTAGATGGTGGAGTGATTTGGGGAGAAGATGGTGGTGATGGAGACGGACATGGTGGTACTGTTGCAGAGAGGGGGGGGGGGGGAAAGATGGTGTCGATGGGGTTTGAGGAAGGGTGTGTTTGGCAATGGGTATAGGTATTAGGTACTAGGGTGTTGAGCAAGTGTAGAGGATTTTGATGTTTCGCGAAGCTGGACCGATGGATGGGAAGATGGTAGGTGGATCTGACGGCGATGCGGAGGCAGGCGATGAGCGACCGTCGGATGAAGAGATACAACGAAACGAACGGTACTTGATGGAGTTAGGTACTGTAGTGTAAGGCGGAGATATCAAACTTCGATGCACATCAAGGGAGCGACCGTCGGATGCTTCTGAGAACTGATCTGACGGCTGAAGACGCAAGCGGGTATGGATTTGGGTTTTAGGCTTTTGGGTATAGAATATGGGTTTGGGAAATGAGTTTGGGCTTGGAAAACCTTGAGCCCACTTCTTCTTTAAGAACAACTTTCTTCTTCTTGAGCCCATTTCCAGCTTTTTGGACGTGCACTCCATTCTTTGCGGCTTCCTTGCGTAATTTCTCCCGGCTTTTCACCACTTTTCTGCTCTTTTTGCTCCGCAACTCATCCAATCTTTATTTATTACCTAAAAATGCAAAATTAAGTAAGAAAAATATTTATTCTTGAAAACAATGAAAATACAGAATATGGGATAAAATGTAGAATTAATGCACAAAAGATGAGTTAAAATGCCAACAAAAAGGGATAAATATATACATTATTTGGCACTCATCAAATACCCCCAAACCTGAATTTTACTTGTCCTCAAGTAAAACAAAACTAAGGAAATCCTAACTATACCACTGTCGCTGGTTTCTCGAATGCATTTAGCGTATGCACTAAGCCTTTTAAACCACTAAGTGTCCCTAGTGGACGAGTTAAGTCTCGTGAAGGTTTGCTTAGAACGTACCTACAAAGTTCTAGGTCAAAATATAAGCTCAGATTCCATCAAATGTGACATGTGCAAAACAGTTTAAGCTCACAGCAAAATGGAGATGTCAATCTAGCTATCAAAGGCACAATCCTAGCACTGATAACAAAAAAAAGACATGTGATAAGAGTGTAAAGTGTATCTACACATGTGTAAAGAAAGATCTGAAGTTATGACTACTAATCACCAAGAGATAGTTTCTCAGGCTAAGAACCAAGGTCGAAATCTAGCTAGCTGTCCGGACTTTACGAGAATTGTGAATGATTTGGAGGTATTTCACAATTACTCGCGTTGTACATCAATGGCATACACCCTCCTTGCTTATTACAATGAAACAACAAAATGACTATTTACATGACTCTTATTTACATTGACTATTCTCTTTTTATTTTTGGAACAAGAGATGATGGAATTGATAAGTACTTGATTTTTTTGTATTTTTCTGATATTTTTTTCTCTTTTTTTTTTTTTTTTAATAGAAGAAGGAAACACTTTTGATACATATAAAAGGAAACAAAAGATTACATGACACTTTGCAAGAGGTAGCCCTTTTTGATGCACCCAGTTAAATTCGATGGTTGTCTTTCTTAATGTAACCTCCACCTTCTATCCCAACCAACCAAAGAACAAGCTAGTCAAGTTTCGTTCAGTATTCTAAAGTGATTGGCAATCGTAACTTCCTATCAAACACCTTGAAGATCGAGGCCATACATGTATTGGTAGATCGTGCGCGTGCAGATTTCTTATCACTATGTGAATTGTGCTAGAATCAGGGTGCCTAAATATCTAGACTAAGACTCCTAATAAAAATACATATTTGCACAAGAGTCAACATTTCAAGGTAAATGAGCTCCATTTTTATGATTTTTTTTTCAATTTTTTAATTTTTTTCAATTTTGATTTTTCAATTTTTTTGGAATTTTTCAATTTTTTCAAAAAGAAGAAGGAGTTCGTTTTCAATTATAGCAAATTATCATGGTATCTACTCTATACCCCCAAACCTAAACTAAACATTGTCCTCAATGTTTCAAAATATGGAAAGAATTATAAAACAATATATGAAGAGGAACATGCTGAGTAGAGTAAAAGGAGAGAGAATACCCGATTGTACGGTGGCAGCTCGATTAAAACTCCGTTATTCAAGGCAAAAATCCATCATATTAGGAGTCACAATGGATGAGCATAATATATACAAAAAGAAATTTAACTAACACATTATCTACAAGAAAATTTTGGTTTTTGATGGGATTGGACTTTTTGGAAAAAATTTGGTTTTGTTGGGAAACATTTGGTTTTTAGGGAAAGATTTGGAAAATTTTTTGGTTATTTAGGGAAAGAGTGGACCAGTTTAGTCCACATAGACTGGGTCCTCCAGGTTGGTTGTTTCAATGTCGGGTGGAAATGGCTCAAGGAATGGCTTTAATCTCTGCCCGTTGACTTTGAAAACGTTCTTGTTGGAGACATCCTCCAGCTCTACAGCTCCATGAGGAAAAACTGTGCGTACTAGGTACGGACCCTTCCATCTGGAACGCAGTTTTCCTGGAAAAAGATGTAATCGGGAGTCATACAGCAAGACTTTCTGACCAGGAGTGAAGGATTTGCGTAGAATACGCTTGTCGTGAAACATCTTCATCTTCTGCTTATATAACTTGGCACTATCATAAGCCTCATTTCTCAATTCTTCCAACTCGTTGAGTTGAAGTTTCCGTTGAATTCCAGCTTCGTCCAGAGAAAAGTTCAGTTGCTTAATTGCCCAATAAGCACGATGTTCTAATTCCACAGGTAGATGTTTTAAAATCTTAATTTTCATTAAAAAAAATGATTATTAAATCCAAATTAAGATTATATCAAAACTGATTTCCATAGTTTCCACGATTTTTTTTCCTTATCGCTCTTTCTTTCCCTTTTGTTTTTCTTCGTTGGGACAACCGTAACTTTAAAAACAAACTGTGATACCTTAGGTCGTCGATCAGGCTTTGGAAATTATCATACATGCACATTAACAAAATTAAGTGTCCGTAAGGGGTAGAATAATATTGTACGTAAATTTGAAGGTATAAAGCCAATCTTTAGTTCTCTTTTCACGTTTTTGTGGGTGACGCCCTTATTCATTAGTCAAGACATTATCATTCAATGTTTGACGAACAAAATCATCACGAATATCAAAGAATAATATGATTGTAATATAACTGGAAATTCATGTTTTAGTTCACATTAGGTTTTATGATATCGAGCCCCAAGACAAAATTGCTCTTTGTGATGCCGGTGATGGAATAGAAGCCCATGCAATTGCAATCAACATAGCCGGTGGTGATGGAGTGATCACTACTACTCAATTGGAGTTAGGAAGCGAAGCGTGACTTTGTATATTCAGAACAATGAAGACTTCAATATATTTTTTATGATATTATCAAATCAAATACAATCTGTAAATAAGAAGATAAACTAGACGAGGAATGAGTAAAAGTTAGATGGGTTGGAGAAAAAAAAAATTCTCCCTTATATTTAGGAAAATTGATTGCCATATAAGATGAAGGATGTCTTCCTATAATGTCACGAGTAAAACTGACCACATTACCATTGGAGAAGCTCTAAGTCATATGAGGCCCTATGTCGTGCGGTGACGAAAACTCCCCCGTACGTTAAAAGTGAACACCACCACCCTCACCAAATTGCTCCAAAGTTCTCTCTCCTCACCAAATTGCAGAGAAATCTTTTTGCTTCGAATTTATTTCAAATATTTCGTGGAATAAAAAAAGGAAAAACAAAATTATTTCAGGGAATACTGGGTTAGAAGAACCTTGATTCCTTGATTCTAAAGCTACCCTAGCTTAAATCTAAAGCAACATTTGATTTTGAAAGTCTATATAAGGAGAACCTCAAGCAACTGGGATTTTTGAATCCCTGATACTTTTCTTGTGTGTCATAGTTGTAAACTAGAGTCGTCCTTTCCTTTAAAACTTTTTAGGTTTAGCCACTAAAAAGACTTCGCTCAGGGATTCCAGAAGCTAGGTCTGATTATCTTTATCTTGATAGTTCGTGTGTCCTGATCTTGCTACTGATTGTTGAGTCTTACTCTGATCAGGCAAGATAGATAGAAATCGCAACGTTTCTTCGTCTCAGACTTTGTGATTCCACAAATATATTCCTCTATAACGATTCTTTGTTGAAATTGGAGTAGGTTTTACTTATGAGGTGAATAACAATCTAGGATTTTATTCGGGAGTCGTAAATACCAGATTTTGAGGTTTGCTAGACTTTATCAATTGCAAACGATTTCCTATCTCACCTTTCTCTTTGATCAAAATGGAAATCATATATAGGCTTATCTGTGGGAGGCATATTGGTTTAAAGTCTTCAATTTAGTTGAAGTTGTTAGAGAATTGCTCGGTCGAACTCGCATGTGTTGCTATCTCAAGCATGTTTGTCAATGTTAGTGATCAAAACTATAAGTCTTGATTTCTAGTATACTATTAGCTAAGTCTCGGATTAGGATAGAAAGTGTTGTTGAGCTCAAGACTCCATGGCGATCATCATACAAAGACGAAGAATTACTCAAGGAACTGGTGGAACTTCATCGACTAAAAGGTATGTGGAGACTTGAACTTATCTATCATTCAAAAGTCTATCTACTTTATCTCCTATCTTGAGACAAAAGTCGTTTTGCTATATAGACTTTGATTATACACATTTGCTATTTCGAGCCGAGTTTATCTAGCTTATCTGAAATACGTGTTGGTAAGCTTTTGCTTTAGCCAAGTTCATCTTTACTAGTGACGAAAGTCATGTTAAGTTTTAATCACTTGAAAATGGCTTTGATGAAAAATAGTTTGTGAACAACAACTATATAACGTCCTCTAAGAATGTTTCAGTGATTTAAATGAGAGTTTAGATTATATAACCATTGTGGGATATAAGCATTATGTGGTAACTCATACATGTATAAGTCCTTATTCCTTGAACCAAAGTATGAGTACTTTGCTGCTCAGGAAAACCGGAACTAGATTCCGCGTACCCAGTCCGCGTACTGTCGGAGGTTTTCATCCCGAGAATTTCTGCTGGAGTTTGTGAATTGAAAACAAACTCATTCCGGGTACTTAAGTCCGCGTACCAGTCCGCAAACTTAAGTTGGTTATTTTCTAAAAACGATTATTTGCGAACTTAAACTTATATAAACTAAGGAACGCATGTTTGCAAACCGTGGCTATAAAGTTCATGAATCGATTCGAGTGAATCAAATCGTTTTTGTTTCAATTTTGTCTATTATAAAGATCTAACCAATTGAACAGCTCTCTAACTAGTTCATTTGAGTCATTTGAACTAGTTGTGGTAAAGAAGAATATGGTTGATATGAAAGTGCTCATATGGCTAACCATTTGGTTAACTACTGTTGAACCAACTAGATTTACATGTTCGGGTACGGTTACACAAACCTAGATAAATGTGCAGGTCATTTGTGTGTAACAAGCTAAGTTTAGATCTAACGGTTGAAAGATATTAGCTTGAATCTAATCAGGTTTTCATCTAACGGTGAATATTGAATGCTTTGTTACTAAGATAACATTGATTGCAAACCCTGATTTGAAAGACTATATAAGGGAGAACTCTAGCAACTGGGAAACCTAATCCCCACACCTCATGTGTGATACTAGTTGTATTAGCTAGAGTCGGTTCTCCTTTAACCTTAGGTTTCTACCGAGACCTTGTAGGTTAACGACTTGAAGACTTCATTGGGATTGTGAAGCCAGAGCGATGCTACTTTTCTTGTAGTTGTGTGATCTGATCTTGCTATTTTTATCGTACTAAGTACAATCGTAAGATTAGCTTGAGATTGATTTCTCTGATAGGAAAGATAGAAAAGAAGTCACAAACATCTTCGTCTCATCGTCTGTGATTCCACAATTAAGATTATTGTGAGGTGATTGATAATACTATGCTATTCTTCGGGAATATAAGTCTGGTTTATCAATTGGTTCCTGTTCACCTTGATTTATCAAAAGACGGAACAAAAAACTCGTAGGTATTTCTGTGAGAGACATATTTATCTATTACCGTAGACTTTTCTATGTGATACAGATTTGTTTATTAAAGTCTTCGACTTTGGATCGTAGCAACTCTCAGTTGTGGGTGAGATCAGTTAAAGGAATCAAGTGCGTAGTATCTTGCTGGGATAAGAGACGTAAGGAGCGCAACTGTGCCTTGGATCAGTGTGAGATTGATTGGGGTTCAACTACAGTCCAGACCAAAGTTAGTTTGTAGTAGGCTAGTGTCTGTAGCGGCTTAATACAGTGTGTGTTCAATCTAGACTAGGTCCCTGGGTTTTTATGCATTCGTGGTTTCCTCGTTAACAAAACTTCTGGTGTCTGTTTTATTTCTTTTCCGCATTATATTTTGTTATATAATTGAAATATCACAGGTTGTGCGTTGAATCGATCAATTGGGAAATCCAACTTTTGGTTGTTGATTGAAATTGATTGATCCTTGAACATTGGTCTTTGGTACCGTTCAAGTGATTTCTCTTGTATTCAATTAGACTCGCAGATTTCTATTTGCTTGAGTAAGTATTGAATCGATAAAGAGAGATATAACTCTTTGATATACTTTTAATAATATTGAGTTTGACTGTCTAGTTGATTCTCTTAAAAGTATATTGGAGTTAGTCCATACAAATTGCTAATCGAAATATTGGGTGTGGTTGTTAGACCCCCGCTTTTTCAATTGGTATTAGACAGGCAAACATGTCTAAAGACCTTACCAAGTCTGTGTTTGTAGCAATCTGAGTCTGTGGACAGAACCTCATCTCTGGCATATACGCATACCAAAATGCCTTCCAAAGCTTTTAACTATGTCAAATGTCTAGGGGTCACCTCAAAGGATTACTCCTTCGCCGATTCTTACGAATCCCGAGGTGGAAAAAAGGATCTATCAAATGTTGATATTTGTTCCTCTAAAGAGACAGTTGACACTATCGCAAAAGCTGAAAAGGAGCTCACCAGAATCTCAAAAAATTCGACTGAGACTATTGAATCTAATCAGGTTTTCATCTAACGGTGAATATTGAATGCTTTGTTACTAATCTAACATTGATTGCAACCTGATTTGAAAGACTATATAAGGGAGAACTCTAGCAACTGGGAAACCTAATCCCCACACCTCATGTGTGATACTAGTTGTATTAGCTAGAGTCGATTCTCCTTTAACCTTAGGTTTCTACCGAGACCCTGTAGGTTAACGACTTGAAGACTTCATTGGGATTGTGAAGCCAGGCCGATAGTACTTTTCTTGTAGTTGTGTGATCTGATCTTGATGTTTCTATCGTACTAAGTACAATCGTAAGATTGGCTTGTTATTGATTCCTCCAATAGGCAAGATATAAAAGAAGCCACAAACATCTTCGTCTCATCGTTTTTGATTCCACAACATCTTCTTTCGCTAGTCGATTAAGATTATTGTGAGGTGATTGATAATATTAGGTTGTTCTTCGAGAATATAAGTCTGGTTTATCAATTGGAACAAAAAACTCGTAGGTATTTCTGTGGGAGACAGATTTATCTATTACCGTAGACTTTTTTGTGTGATAGATATTTGTTTATTAAAGTCTTCGACTTTGGGTCGTAGCAACTCTTAGTTTTGGGTGAGATCAAATAATGAAATCAAGTGCGTAGTATCCTGCTGGGATCAGAGACGTAAGGAGCGCAAATGTACCTTGGATCAATGTGAGATTGATTTGGGTTCAACTATAGTCCATACCGAAGTTAGTTTTTAGTAGGCTAGTGTCTGTAGCGGCTTAATACAGTATGTGTTCAATCTGGACTAGGTCACAGGGTTTTTCTGCATTTGCGGTTTCCTCGTTATCAAAACTTCTGGTGTCTGTGTTATTTCTTTTCTGCATTATATTTTGTTATATAATTTAAATATCACAGGTTGTGCATTGAATCAATCAATTGGGAAATCCAACCTTTGGTTGTTGATTGATGCTTGAACATTGGTCTTTGGTACCGTACAAGTGATTTCTCTTGTCTTCAATTAGACTCGCAGATTTCTATTTGCTTGAGTAAGTATTGAATCGAGAAAGAGAGATATAACTCTTTGATATACTTTTAATAAGATTGAGTCTGACTGTCTAGTTCATTCTCTTAAAAGTATATTGGAGTTAGTCCATACAGATTGCTAATCGAAATATTGGATGTGGTTGTTAGACCCCCGCTTTTTCAATTGGTATTAGACAGGCAAACACGTCTAAAGACCTTATCAAGTATGTGTTTGTAGCAATCTGTGTCTGTGGACAGAACCTCATCTCTGGCATATACGCATACCAAAATGCCTTCCAAATCTTTGAACTGTGTCAAATGTCTTGGGGTCACCTCAAACGATTACTCCTTCGCCGATTCTTACGAATCCCGAGGTGGAAAAAAGGATCTATCAAATGTTGATATTTGTTCCTCTAAAGAGACAGTTAACACTATCGCAAAATATGAAAAGGAGCTCACCAGAATCTCAAAAAATTCGAGTGAGACTATTGATTTTCAGGATCATGTTGAGCTCATTAATGAATTTGAAAAGTCTCTTGGTAGAGAACGTGAACTCTATAATATCATCGAGTCCTTCTCCAACAATATCGAAAAACTTCTTCAAGAAACTTCTCTACAACGTGAAAAGATTAATATTCTTGAGGATATTGTCAAGGAAGATTCAATTAGAGAAAAACGTTTGATCGAGACGCATTCATCAGAAATAAAAAACTATCGTGATGGAAAAGAGAAACTTGTTGCATCTCTGCAACTTTCCCAAGAACAGTGTAACACCTTGAAAAATGAAAACTCTGTTAAGTCATTCTCTACACCTTCTCCTGATATTCACAAGGTTTTACCTCGTGTAAAGAAAAATTCCTACAAGGAAGTACCTACTGAGAATCATTTGCAAAATGTGCATGTGAAGGATGAAGGTTTGGATCAAGGCAATCATGTCCCAATTTCACGATGTTGTTCATTCTGTGGGAAAAAGAATCACTATGCTATTCATTGTTTTGCTAGGAGGAAACAAATTTATAATCTTCATAATTTGCTTCTTTCTACTGTCAATGGAGTAAATCGTCTGATGACATCTACAGTGAATCTCTTGCCGATAGAAAACCAGAAATCTTATGATCTCTCTTCAAGAAATCATCGCAGGTTGCATGTTCCTCATTATGGTATAAACTCTTATGCCACTAATGAAGACTTTCCCTGTGTTCATAAGAACAAGTCTGGTAAGTCTAGATCAAGAAAATGGAAATCCTCCGAATTCCCTTTTCTGGAACCTATTTATAAAGGTCCTAGACTCAGTCCTCGGAAAAATTCTTCAGATGGACTTTTGAAAGAGTTTATGACTAATTCCTTTGGAATACGTTATAATCAATGGAAAAAGGGGAATATACAAGTAAAATGGTCAAAGAACCTGTACAACCCTCTTCCCATGTTTGGTAGTGAGATCACTTCTCACTCCTTTACCTAACTTTAGGTAATCTCATCCTTGAATCTATCTTGGGAGGTACAAGGATGATGACTATGGGAGTCTCAAGTTTTGTTGTACGTTTTTTGTGTCGTTTTCTTTTGTCAATCAATCAAAGTTATGAAAGATTGTTTTATGACTCAGGCTCTGATTCTAAGGATTTTTGAGCAATAATTGACAAACATTGTGTTTTTCCTCTTACTGGATTCAGTTCAAATCCATCCCTCTCTTGTGAACGGTTCGTGAACGTCCGTGTCTTACTCCTGTGAGTTCATAGGGTTTCCAAAACAAGAGTTTCCTTATCCTGTTTACAAACACATATATACTATTTATTGTGTTACTCCATCCCTATCAAAAAATATATTGAGAACTCTGCAAAATCTCAAGATTTAGTGCATCTTGATGTGGAGGAAGACACTCAAGGACGTGAGTCAATTCAAGAGCTGGTTCTAAAGAAGATGCTTGAAAGAAAGGATCACAACTCCTGGATTGATGATTCTGTCAAGGATTTAACTCGTTTTCAGAACGATTCAAAAGTCGAGTTTGCGAATCTTGAACTGCAAATAAACCAACTCTTAGATGGTCAGGCCAGAATCCTTGTTAATCAGAATATTCTGATACAGAATCAAAAGAAGCTCATCATGGACTGTGTCAAGGCTAGACAACTTTCTCGGGTTGTTGATCGTAAAGTTAGTGTTCTAACTCACGAACATGGTGTGTCTACGGTCAAGAGAGTAAAGGAAATTAGTGATACCTTCTTTGACGGATTCATTGAAAGGTATGAGGTTCTCAATGAACTGTGAATTTACTTTTTCTAGTAAATCTTCTTTTCATGTTTTATTTAGAAGAATAACTAGAGTTTGGAATAGCCATTATTGTGATTACACATAACTATGTCCAACATCTTCATCTTCATGTTTTTAGGTTTATTTGTTTAAATTCTAAAAAATTGTTTTGAAGATGATTTTTGCAGTATTAATCTTTATGATTTCTTATATTGCAAATTTGTTATGGCATATGTGTGTTTGCGTCCGTGAACTATGATTGTCCCATACCTTGTCAAAAGTTAAGTCTTTCGTATGTCGATATGCATGTATTAATAAAAGAATGAATGAACTTTTGACATTACAAAAGTTTTAAGCCTATTATGTCATTATGCAAGTATTGATGGAAGATGGGATGAACTTTTGTTTACGAGGATTATGTCTATTGTATATATCATTGTGCAAATAGTGATGGAAAATAGAATGAATCCTTGTCTATTCCGCAGTATTGATCTTCCCTGATCCATATTTTATATATATATTGTGCGGCTTCGTAAGTTCTCTTATGTCGAGCATGACTAATTGAATTGATCACACTCTTGTGGTAATTTAGTTGTATATTCCTATTAAATTAATCATAGGTTTTCTTGTGGTTAATTTAATTGAGTATTTTTGGATTCAAATTCACATTCGTATGTGATTTGATATGTCCAAAGAAACCCTTCTTTTCTTGTGAAAGTAAGGTCGCTCTTGTTGTTCTTTCGGGAATGACATTTTATGGGGGAGAGTTCTTAATTGAACTTGTGCTTAATTGCCAAATCTTTGTGGAGAGTGCGGTTGTGGAATATTATAGGGGTTATCTTGTATCTTTATAAACTCCTTGATGAATGCATTCAGCTTCGGCTATATGATGGCATCTAAAAAGTTGATATGTGCTTAAATGTCTCTATGGAAATTTCATTAGGATCCCACTAGTTTTCGTACCTTTGCCAATTTTATTGACAAAAAGGGGGAGAATTAATGTGTAGTTCACACTACAAATACATATGGTTTTCGGATCATCATGTAAGGGGGAGTGGTTTCCATGGGAGATGGAGTATTGACTAAGGGGGAGTGATACATATCACCATAGTATGGTTGTCGAAGTTGTGATACAATTGAACTTTGATGTTGTATGATAATACTATGACACTGTATACCAATGATTGAGAATTCTTGTTTTTCTCATTGTTATGACTACGGATTTTCAACAACGGTGATACTAAACTTACAACCTTTGGCATCATTGGAGTACTTGGAAGTGACGAATATTTCGAGTAATGTTGAAGAACCAAGAAGATCAGGCATGTGGAAGAGAAGCTACAAAAGTTTATTTACCTATTTTTGTATTCCATATGTATTGATAGTTTTGTCACTAAAATTGTCAAAGGAGGAGATTGTTAGAGCACTGCTCGGTCGAACTCGCATGCATTGTTATCTCAAGCATGTTTGTCAATGTTAGTGATCAAAACTATAAGTCTTGATTTCTAGTCTACTATTAGCTAAGTTTCGGACTAGGATAGAAAGTGTAGTTGAGCTCAAGACTCAATGGAGATCATCATACAAAGACGAAGAACTACTCAAGGAACTAGTGGAACTTCATCGACTAAAAGGTATGTGGAGACTTGAACTTATCTATCACTCAAAAGTCTATCTACTCTATCTCCTATCTTGAGACAAAATTCGTTTTGCTATATAGACTTTGATTATGCACATTTTCTATTTCGAGCCGAGTTTATCTCGCTTATCTATTTCTCGAAATATGTGTTGGTAAGCTTTCGCTTTGGCCAAGTTCATCTTTAGTAGTGACGAAAGTCATGTTAAGTTTCAATCACTTTAAAATGGCTTTGACGAAATATGGTTTGTGAACAACAACTATATAACGTCCTCTAAGAATGTTTCAATGATTGAAATGATACTTTAGGTTATATAACCATTATGGGATACAGGCATTGTGTGGTAACTCATACATGTATAATTCCTTATTCCTTGAACCAAAGTATGAGTACTTTGCTGCTCAGGAAAACCGGAACTAGATTCCGCGTACCCAGTCCACGTACTGTCGGAGGTTCCCATCCCGAGAATTTATGCTGGAGTTTGTGAATTGAAAACAAACTCATTCCGGGTACTTAAGTCCGCGTACCAGTCCGCGAACTTAAGTTGGTTATTTTCTAAAAACAATTATTCGTGAACTTAAACTTATATAAACTAAGGAATTCAAGTTTGCAAACCGTGGCTATAAAGTTCATGAATCGATTCGAGTGAATCAAATCGATTTTGTTTCAATTGTGTCTATTATAAAGATCTAAGAAATTGAACAACTCTCTAACTAGTTCATTTGAGTCATTTGAACTAGTTGTGGTAAAGAAGAATATGGTTGATATGAAAGTGCTCATATGGCTAACCATTTGGTTAACTACCGTCGAACCAACTAGATGTACATGTTCGGGTATGGTTACACAAACCTAGATAAACGTGCATGTCATTTGTGTGTAACAAGCTAAGCTTCGATCTAACGGTTGAAAGATATTAGCTTGAATCTAATCAGGTTTTCATCTAACGGTGAATATTGAATGCTTTGTTACTAAGATAATATTGATTGCAAACCCTGATTTGAAAGACTATATAAGGGAGAACTCTAGCAACTGGGAAACCTAATCCCCACACCTCCTGTGTGATACTAGTTGTATTAGCTAGAGTCGATTCTACTTTAACCTTAGGTTTCTACCGAGACCCTGTAGGTTAACGACTTGAACACTTCATTGGGATTGTGAAGCTAGGCCAATAATACTTTTCTTGTAGTTGTGTGATCTGATCTTGCTGTTTCTATCGTACTACGTAAAATCGTAAGATTGGCTTGTGATTGATTCCCTCAATAGGCAAGATATAAAATAAGCCACAAACATCTTCGTCTCATCTTTTTTTATTCCACAACATCTTCTTTCGCTAGTCGATTAAGATTATTGTGAGGTGATAAATAATACTAGGTTGTTCTTCGAGAATATAAGTCTGGTTTATCAATTGGAACAAAAAACTCGTAGACATTTCTGTGGGAGACAGATTTATCTATTACCGTAGACTTTTCTGTGTGATACATATTTGTTTATTAAAGTCTTCGACTTTGGGTCGTAACAACTCTTAGTTTTTGGTGAGATCAAATAATGGAATCAAGTGCGTAGTATCCTGCTGGGATCAGAGACGTAAGGAGCGCAACTGTACCTTGGATCAATGTGAGATTGATTTGGGTTCAACTACAGTCCATACCGAAGTTAGTTTGTAGTAGGCTAGTGTCTGTAGCGGCTTAATACAGTGTGTGTTCAATCTGGACTAGGTCACAGGGTTTTTCTGCATTTGCGGTTTCCTCGTTAACAAAACTTCTGGTGTCTGTGTTATTTCTTTTCTGCATTATATTTTGTTATATAATTGAAATATCACAGGTTGTGCGTTGAATCGATCAATTGGGAAATCCAACCTTTGGTTGTTGATTGAAATTGATTGATTCTTGAACATTGGTCTTTGGTACCGTACAAGTGATTTCTCTTGTATTCAATTAGACTCGCAGATTTCTATTTGCTTGAGTAAGTATTGAATCAAGAAAGAGAGATATAACTCTTTGATATACTTTTAATAAGATTCAGTCTGACTGTCTAGTTGATTATCTTAAAAGTATATTGGATTTAGTCCATATAGATTGCTAATCGAAATATTGGGTGTGGTTGTTAGACCCCCGCTTTTTCAGAAGCAACTATTAGGATGTAAAGGACGTCAGCTAAGGGAATCAATTGCCCATACTCTTGCGAGATTCAAGAGGCATAAGGAGAACGACTGTAACTGACTTACTATGACTGTGGATTCGGTCTCACCTACATTCCAGTCCGACGTTTTGATAGTAGACTAGAGTTTGTAGCGGCTTAATACAGTTTGGTGTTCAAATATGGACAAGGTCCCGGGTTTTTCTGCATGTTCGGTTTCCTTGTCAATAAAATTTCCGGTGTCTGTGTTATTTCTTTTTTCGCATTATATATTGTTTATCTTTATAATTGAAATATCACAGGTTATACGTAAATCAGTCAAAGAAGATACGTCCATCATAATTGTTGGATACGACTTGATTGATCTTGGATATTGATCTTTGGAATCGTCCAAGTACTCTCACAGTATAATCAGGTTCACGGACTTGTCTCTGTTTACATATTGATTGTGAGAGAAAGAGATGTAAACTCTTCATATAATTCCTGATTGAGATTCATTAAGTTGTAACTCTCAGAATTGTATTTGAGTTTAATCCATACATGTTGCCTAAGAAAAAAGTTAGTGGTGTAACTTGGTACCCCCGCATTTTTAATAACTGTCTCAAACCAACTTATTGTTCTGGCATGCGTGTGATGAGCACACAACCTGTAACTGACATCCTTAGCCAATATCCATCTATCATAGTGATATACCTATTTTGGCCTTCGTCAATGCACAACTATTATAGTGCTAATATGCAACTATCATAATGCTAATATGCAGCTATCATAGTGCTATAATAATCCAGGCCATGCATTTAACTCATATTGATGCAAACATCCGAATAAAGTCATACCAATCATGCTTTGATTTTCTTCTTGGATCAGCTTCATACTTTATGTGCATCACTTGCATTCGCTTGCCGAGAAATAGACAACAATGTTGCATTCGGCAATGCCACTGTTCCATATGCATTGTCCAAGCCTTGTCCAATGCTTGGGATAATGCCTAAGTCATTCCATGACTTGCATAGTATTGCATGTGTCAAGTAGTCTTTCTTGTCTGGCCATCATTGCGCTTCATCGTAGACAATATAGCTTCTTTGGCCAAGTCACTGACTTTAGTAACGCGTCATCATTACGCTTTACTAACTTGGACGGTAATACTAAATAAAGTTTTGGTGACAACTTGCTGGCTTTTATTAACTAGAGATATTTTGTAAAAGGGTCGTATCTTTAATGACTAATTAGGGTCTGGGTCGTAGAACATGTTGTTAGAGCATAGCTCGGTTGAACCCACCAAGCGTTGGTATGTCAAGTTTGGTTGTCATATTTTAGTGAATCAAAACTCATTTTAAGAGTCGCTTGATTATGTACTAGAGTCAACTTCGTATAGGTTAGCTTGAAAGTATTAGGATATGAGACATTACAAGTATTGCGAAGACTTGAAGAAGTGAAGAAGTAAGAATCTACAACGAAAACATCATCCTTCCTCTTGAGGTTAGTGATATTTGACTTGAACTATTTCATTCCCTAATGTATCTTTCAAGTCGTGCATATTGAAAACAAAACTGCGAAGCATGTTTGCACTCTAGATAGACATAGTATTAAGGAATACAATACGAGGTTTATTGCTTAACCATTGAACTTCGTAGATAAAACATCGACATAATCGTTTAAATGCTGTTGTGATTATGTATGGGTATGAGGTGATGATTTCATCCTAGGAAACAATGTTTTACATGTGTTTTAAGGAAGTAAGTTCATAAACTTGTTATGAATCGAAAAGGAAATCGCCAGGCGTTATTGGGATTGTTATTCATTGCATATCTTTTGAACATCCAATATGTGTGATTTAGTATAACCGCTCACGACTTGTTTGTGTTCTTGGTAAAACTATTCACAAAGGCCTGACTTATGTATTGGTATGACTTTTATTAGTGAAATCGATCTTAAGTAATCACTTGTGAGGTATGATCGAGTTTGTGATTTGTGGTTGACCGAATCTGGGTAAAGGGGAACCGATCCTAGTAAGAGGTGCAACACATCACAACGGGAATCGATCCTTGTATGAGGTGCAACAAGGTTATAGCAGAAAGGGGAACCGATCCTATGGACATGTGCAACACGTTTTTAGGCAAAGGGGAGCCGATCCTATGGACATGTGCAACACATATAAGTTAGTGTTGATGGTGGTTTTTAGCTTAGGGTTAAAATTGTAAAACCTTGCATCTGATGTGACGTCACTCTGTAAGGAAACGGAGTCGTGAGTGTTAACCTCTCCACCGACATATTTATTGAGTCGTTCAATATATTTACATGAAATTTATCCAGACTGGCGCATGTAGCAACCATCCCAGATGCTCTGTAAATTTCGACGCCTTACCTATATTCACTTAATATAAGTTTCTTTGAATACTTTCTTTGCTATGTTCCCAGGCTGAACCCTTTATGTTGATATGGCATGACAATTTGTGTTTACTCGCAGCAGAGTAGCACGAATTTTCAAATATCAAGGATAAGGTCTTTGCATAAGGTATTCAATCAGAAAGCATGCTGCTCTTTGGCAATGAGCTTAAAAGAAATCTGTGTCAACACATAGAATTCAATCGACTACCCTGACTAATTTGCAAAAGTTAGGATTTTGCGCCTTGTGCAGTACATCATACCTTGCTTGTCGAAATTTAAGCCTAGGCAAACTAGGTAATTAATCCGCCACGGATTAGTAGGTGCAAAACCTTGCCCAGAATCAGAAAACAATGAGCCACAGGACAACAAAGGGAGGCATGTCCATTCTTTAGGCCAGCCGGCGCCACTTGCCATTGGCCACGCCCCCATCCTAAACCGGCCCTACTTCCCTCGACCAATCAGGTCGCCTTTAAACCGCCACGCTCACACCAGTTGTGGCTGGGCCTATACCTGCCGGCCCCAGTTTCCATCGACCAATCAGGTCGCTCTAAATTCGTCACACTCACGATGAAAGTGTGGCCACACCATGTTTGGCCGACCTTCCCTTTTTTCGACCATCAGGTTGCTCTAAACCTGCCACATCTTTAAAAGAGGTGTCAAGATGTCGTCATACCATGTTGGCTCCCCGAAACCGCGGCAACATGCTAACGGCATGCCAAAAGCATGCCAATCGCACACGCCAAACGGGCATGCCAAGTGCACGTGCCAAACATGCCACTTACCGCGTCAACATGCTAACGGCATGCCAAACCTGCCAAAACACGCCAAACGTGCCAACGCGCCATAAATAGCGCCCTACGTGCTAACCTACCTCTTGTTCGGGGCCAACGCCATGATAAGCTCAAATTTGGGTTTTCTAGTCATAAGCACGACCCTGCATTAACCAAAACCCTAATTTTCGCAACACAAACTATGCCACTTTGGCCCCATAATATTCCACGAGCCGTTTGGGGCCCTGGAAGCCCTAGGAATGGCGTCATATCATAGCCACCCACGACAATCCTTACTCTTGTGGCCATTTCCACTCTATGGCCTCGCCATAGTTCCTTTGGCATAGCTATGACACCGTTTGCACAAAAAGTATCGTCATGCCGCAGCCGCATGCCACACACACCAATTAGGGTTCGACATGCCAAACCCTAATTTGGGCAAAGTTGCTACGTCAACCAAGCCAAGTAACGTTTCCCGGAGCGTTGGGATTGATGTGGCAACATGGAAAATGTTTCCACACCACATTTGGGTCTAACACCGATGTGCCAAAATCTAGAGGCCATGGCTATGCCAGGCGCTACTTCGTGCCACTGGCATGTGCCAACTATGCCAGCCACGCCACCATGGCACAGTCATGCCGCACGTGCTAAATAGAGTTGCGATGCGCCAAACCATAATTTATCTAAAAGTTGCCATGCCAACTGGGTCCAGTGACCCTCCTAAGACCTCAAGATTAACTTAACAACAAGTCCAATGCTACCAGAGCCATATTTGGGTCTAACACCAATATGCCAAAATAGCTGCCACGGCTACGCCACCGACATGATGCTATGCCATGGCTACGCGAGGCACTACTTTGCGATACGACAAGATATGGCCATAATCAATAGCCATCCTTTCTCATGAGATACAATCTCAACCGTCCAAGTTCGCCACTGAAATGACAGACTTGTGGCAAGCTTCAGGCGACCAACTGCCTAAATCTAGTGTCCATGGCTACGCCAAGCGCCACTTGCACCACCGTGCCACTGGCATGCACGAGCCATGCCACATTGCCACATTTCCATTGGCGTACACCAAAACGCCACTGCGCCATTATCAGGCACCAACAAAAGATAGCCATAATCAACGGCTACCCTTCTTCATGAGATGCGATCTCAGCCATCAAAGTTCGCCACCGAACTAACAGACTCGTGGCAAGTTTTAGGCGAACGGTCAAGACGAGCCTAATAGCATCACATGCTATTTTCCTACGGCAAACCTCTTGATTTTAACTTGCCAAACGTATCAAAATGCTACATGTTTTCCACAAAAACACTCGAGACATCAAATATGTCACAAACTGGGGGATACTCATCAGGTGATTGGTCTAGCGGTTTACAGCGTTCGGCGTGCAATACGCCCATTATAATAAAGTGTCATGAAGTAGGACAATTAATGGCGGCAAGAAGTAACGGGTGTAAACGGATCCACTTCCTTCATCATGGAAGCATGGGGTTCTGACGGTTATACGTTACTCCATTCTTCCACCACTCAATCGTCTCCACTTCCTATGAGACCAGGGTACGTTTCAATATGACTTGTATAAATAGGCTTCACCTATTTCCACCAAACAACAAGTTTTGGTCAGAGAACAACACAGTATCCAGAAATCACCTGATAGCTTTCCATTCTACTAGCCAGTTCTACTTTCTGATACAAGTCGTAAACAACCACTCCTTCAGAATTAACGATTCTGGTCTCAACACTTTCTTCGCTTCCCTCCCTAAGACCATCCCTTCTCCTTCACTTTGTGACCGAAGCAAGCCTGGAACGGCCATTTCTTGGTTTAGGCCAGGATTGTACAAATTGATCTCTCGAATAAAAAGTACTCCCGTGAAGTGCATTGTTTAGGGTTTAGACTCGTTTCTCATCCACACAAAATTACCAAAATCGGAAGAAGCAGTTTTCACCCAGTAACAATTGGCGACCACAGTGGGAGGTTAATCTCTCGGTTGCAAATTCGACTCTCAATTCCATTATCATACCATTGAATGCAATGCTTTGAAGTGCATCGTCCAAGAAAAGATGGATTTAGTAGAACTGCGTCTGGGGACTGGAGATTCTCCGCCTTACCGCGGATCGACATAAAGATGTTCCACAGACAATAAAGAATGGCTGGGTACTTCTCGCGACAAGGAGGGCTAATGCAGAACGGAAGCGTGAATAAAGAATTTTGATAGTAAAGTAGAAGAATTGTTGAGAAATCTCAATATTGGTTTATAATAATATGTTCTAATACAAAGGACTTGTCCCTATTTATAGAGAACACAATAAAACTCATATTCCTAAAATAATTCTAAGACTCAAACTTGAAAAATAAGAAATCCCTAAAATAATTAATGTTCTAAAATTTTATAACTTCTAAAGATAAGTAATTCTAATAATAAAACACTTCCAAAAATAATAAAGCCTAAACATAGAATGTTCTTGTAGATGGGGAAAAACGATTTGTTGGTTTTTAAGGAATTGAGGAGACGACCGTACGGAGGAGACTCCTCGAACCGAGCAAAATGTTAAACCTCACACAGGTGCACCGCTGCAAAGGAGGTACTTTATATTCGAGAGATCAATCTGTAGTACTCCGGCCTAAATCAAGACAATGACCGTTTCAGAGTAAATTCGGTCACAAGAGAGGATGGGTTGATCTGTAGGAGGGAAGCTGGGAAATTTGTGGAATCAATGGTAATCAAAGATTGTGGGTGTATGAATTCTGAATATGATAAGCTCTGAATGATTGAAATTTCTCAATTGAGAGTAGTTTCTCAATTGATGAGTTGATGATCTCGTGTTGTCGATGAGACTTGAGATTGATGATACTGTTGATGTCGTTGATTCAATCATGATTCAGAGACTTATTTATATTGATGGAATTTTAGACACCATGACCCCATGAAGTGTGACAGTTAATGGAATCAAGGAGTGGGGAAGTGGAGATCGTGTTTGAAGCCAGTTGCTCAACGTGTGGAGATTTGGTCGATTTTCCACCCACTACCTCGTGAATTCCTTCAACTGATTGCACGACTTGCTCACATTCCATCGTTTATTTGAACACACGTGTTGTAGACCGCCAGACCAAAACCCTAAGTGATATCCCCCCAAAGTGACACGATTGACATCTCGTGGTTTGTTAGTCAATTGATGACTTCGTGGTTTGATGGGATGATGAGTCCATGTAGTTGCTGAGTTGAACATGATGTTCTGAAACTCATGAATTGAACATGTCATGAGACAGAGGTATAGTCTTACGATGAAGTGAGCAAGTATTGCTCATTCGATGGACCGTAGAATATTGATTGTTGAACCAATATTCCTTGGTTTGAGCAAATATTTATCATCTGAGCAAGTGTTGCTCATGTGATGAATTGTTGAATATTCATGTGTTGCTCATCTGATGGATTATTGGCAGTGTACCAAAAATATTAATTAGAATATTGGTCGTTGAACCGAGAATAATTAATAGAATTAATGACCATGAGGTCGTCGTAAAATCATTAAGGTTGGAATCTGGAATGATGATCCTTGGACTCAGAAACCCTAATTTGATCAACTGATGATCAACCGATGGTTAATTGAAGAATTAACCATGGAATGAAGGAGGGACCGGCTACATGGGACCGTGGATCAACCATGTAGTGCCCATATGCTCACATGATAAAATACCAAGACCTCTTGAAGGATTGGTGGAGAGATGATCAAATGTTGGTTTAATCATTTATCCAAAAATGCTCGTCTGAGCCTTAGGTGAGAAAACCTAATTAAATATGAAGGAGTGAGGGACCGACCATGGGGTCATGAAACCGGCCCTGGGTAGTCACGTGACCGCCTGATGATCACTTCATGAAAATCCAAAGTGTTTGGAAGAGTCTTGGACCTAATACGTGCAATTGTGCAAATTAGGTCAAAACCGTGAAACTTGATGGGACCGACTTCTGTAAGCGAAAGAGCCAATCTTGGTCGGTCCAGATAGCGCACTCGTGTCCCCAAGGCGTACCTGTCTCAGTCCTGAGAATTTTGATATTTTCTGGCGTGCAATTGGGCATCCATTCAAGAAAATATGCCAAAATTAGGGTTTCGACGAAACTGAGGAAAACACCATGAGATAATAGAAAATAATTATAAAATAAGGAATAAGGAGGCGTGGGACCGCCGAGGCCAAGGCATGGTCGGCCGGTCGTGTCCACGTTCCCGTGGTGGCTTTTCCTTAATTTTATAATATTTTTCATGATTTTATGAAAATATCATGGATTTAAAGAGTTTTTATGAATTTAGGGAGTTTCCCTGAAGTGAAGGAGTTTTCATGGGTTCAAGGAAGCAAAAATATTAAGATAATAAAAACAAGGGCGTGTGGGGCCGTGGGAGGCATGGTCGGCCGGCTAGGGCCCAGTCCCACAAGTTTTCATAATTTTATATTTTTTTAATGTATTTTTCATGATTTGAGGGAAATTTTCCTAATTTGAGAGAAATACCATGAAATCAAGGAATTTTATAAATTCAAGGAAAATAAAATAAATAATAATAAAATAAAGGGGCGTGTGGGACCAGGTAGGCTATGGCCGTCCGGCTAGGGGCCGATCCCACAAGTTTTTCATAATTTTATATTATTTATTTCCCAATTTTTGCAAAATACCTTGAAATCAAGGAGTTTTTCATGAAATCAGAGAAATAATAATAATAATAATAATAATAATAATAATAATAATAATAATAAAATAATGAGGAACCATAAGGTATGGGGCCGGCTGGGACCAAGGCATGGCCGGCTGGGACCAAGGCATTGCCGGTTGGCCAATGGTCACCCCCCACACTATTTTTCCTTAATTTTATATTATTTTCATGGGTTTATGGAAACACCATGAAGTCGAGGAGTTTCCTCGAGACGAAGGAGATTTGTTCAAATGAAAGGATTTTCATCAGATGAAGGAAAATAATAAAATATGATAAAATATAAAACTGGCGTGGAATTGGTCATCGCACGGTCGACCAGTCAATGAGTCCAATCCCTTGGCGCCTTGGTCAATATTTTGATTATTTATTATTTTCTTCCTATTTTGCAATAGGTTAATCGTTCAGTCGTATTTTGAAATACTCGTTCGTGCGGTGACTGTTAGTGCATTGTCGTTGAATACACTTTCACCATATAAATCGGGCTTACTCAAAGGTAGCTCAGACGCCCGGTTGTTGATTATTTATTACTAATTGTGGAATTCAGTGGAGAATAATTCACAAAACTGAGTAATAAGATGTTTATTATTAATTCATAGGATCAGCTGAGGATTCGACTACGAATTCAGAATAATAAAGTGAGCATTACCATTCCATAGGATCGTAGATTCGACCATAGAATCAGAGTAATTAAGTTTTATCTATTACCATTTATGAGACCAGTTGTGGATTCGATCATGAAATCGGAGTAATGAGATAATATAGTTGTTGCTATTATATGAGATCAAGCTGTGGATTCGATCATAGAATCAGAACAATTGTTTATTGCCATTCTATGGGACCAGTCGTGGATTCGACCACGGAATAAGAGCAATTGTTATTGTCATTCCATGGGACCAGTCGTGGATTCGACCATGGAATAGGAGCAATAATAGATTATTTTGGGAATTCAGTAGTGAATGTCACGGCAGAATTAATCTTAATTAGGAATAATTAACTTTGTGGCTCTATACTAGCAGAGCAAGCTGTCTAGGAGAATTAATTATCCTGATATGAGCTTGTCGGTAAGTCATATCCTTTATATAGTCAGGGTAAACTTTTTGTTTGTTCCTGAAGACGTTATTGCTCTATACTAGCAGAGAAAACTTTCTAGGAGCCGTCCATCTCGTGATACTATATAGAAATGATCACTGAAAGTGTTCAGTATTCATGAGATATGTCGTTGTCCAGTCGTGAGACTACATATCTACATGTACTCCGAGAGAAAGTACTTTCCGTTGAGAATTCGATGAGAGACCCGTGTCTCAATACTCACGTATGATTGCTGGATCAGATCTTCGTATAATTATGAGTTTACGATTTTATCCCTTGTCGAAAATCCACCATGTACAGTTCTACATCAAGCCCGCCAGCTTGAAAAGAACTCGTCCACGAGTGTAATACCAAAATCAAATCAATCGGAAACATAATCACCGACTTCAGCAAAAGTGTTGATTTCCAGTCGACCAAGATTGAAGTATCTTTCTGGTGATAAACGTAAGTCGTCTCCAGGATGCTCTCAGGTATGTTTCTTCATATAATCTTCACGAAATTATAAGAATTGTATTCTGATTATATTACTGGATTTCACCACAGGACGGTCGTAATTGATAGGCACATTTTTGTGTCTTATATAATCTCAATTGTATTTACTATCAGTGCTCGATTTTATATTTATTATGACTTTTTATGTCCCTGTAGGTATTTTTGGAGAAATAAGCTTTTGCGGCGAAATTGGCTAAAAACGTGGTTTTTGCGCTTGTTGGAGAAAATTACTATACGGACTCTCAATTTGGATAAGGGGTAACCTAATTACTAAGGGGTGACCCATTTCCAGGCATCTGCTAAAGGGAGACCAGCCACAGATAAGGGGGAGGTCACTTTCTTCCCAAATTCAAATAAAAAAATTGGCGGGAAAATTTTGTTCACGTCTGCATGATTTTTGGGTGATGATTCGATCGAGTTCCAGAGCGATTCAATGGCTGAAATTGATTGAGTTTACTTCCAAGGCCTAAACAGGCCTGGTGAAGTCTTTTGTTTGAACCCAAATTGGCTAGAATAGCCGGAAAAAGAAATAGAAGTCAAGTTATACACGGTTTGCTGTTGGACCTATTTTTGGAATTCCAGGAAGACTAAAGACAAGAAACTCTTCCCAAAGATACATATCTATCTAAGGAAGAGTTTGAGATAAGTTGGAAAGCTCAGAAACGCGTGAAACAATTTTGGGAAGAGATTATTGCCGTAACTTCCAAGGAAGGAAATAAGAGATTTCGAGGAGTTTTTGGGAGATTAAATCGCTCTTTTGGATATATATAAGTTGTTGGGAGTTCAAGGAAGGAGGTCGAACAGTTTGGGGTAGTTTAGAGAACCACATGAGACAAAAATCAGAGTTATAGACATTCGTTTCTGCTGGTGTGGAAGGAAGAATACGAAGAACATCAACCCACAGAAACTGTCGCAGAAAACTATCGTTGTTCTACAACACTTTCCTTCTATCGTTCCTGTAACAGTCTGCAAAAATTATTACTGTTAGTATTTCTCTGTAACAGTGCTTTCTGTGACAGTGCGTTTTGTAACAATTACAACTGTTACAAACACGCTGCTTCATACCTTCTCTTCTATTTGATCAACTTTTGAGCAACAAACATGTATTTTGAGCACCTGAATAATATGAGGAGCTAAACCCCTTAGCCGAGGCGACGGAGGAAGCCGTTGTTCCATGAAAAGTGTTATATTTCTATTTTAATTAATTCTTGCAATTTCTTTTATGATTATTTGCATGGAACTAAAATTGGAAAATTGATTTTTATTGAATGATTGTGATCCGTTTTGATGGAGCATGCTTAGTTTAAGAATTTTGATGTTTCATGCTTGATGTATACAATTGTTACTTCAAAATCTATTAGAGGCAATAAATTAGAATCACTTTAAACGCAAAGAATTACATGAATATTGATTAGATGAAATCACTTAATTGGTCAATGGTGGAATCCTGAGTCTTGGTGCTTTTTACAATCTTGATAACAACAACTTCTTAAGTTTTCTATTGAGTTTGAATCTAAAATCGAATCTTCACAAGTCTGAGTGAACGATACTTTACTACCACTTTCTACAACAACATAAAAACCACATCAATTTTTAGCGCCGCTGCCGGGGATTTTTGTTTAGGTTAGGGTTTTAGATTTATTTTAGGTTTTGTTTTTGTTTTTAGATTTATTTTTCTTGTTCTATTTTACGTTTTTTGGTATTTGTCTATTTATTGCAGGTTTTGAATCAAAAAGAAATTGAAGACTAAAGACCTTGGGGATTGAAACAAGAGACAAAGCGAAAAGAACTGAAAAGAAGACAATTTTATTTTTGTTTAATTTTTAGGATTTTGTTTATTTCTTCCTTTTTTAGAAAAAACTGTATTAGGGTTTATTTTTAATTTTTATAATTTTCTTTTCTTTTTGGACACTTTGGACTTTAAACTTTGGGACATTATTTTAAACCCTACGGAAGGGTAGTTTAAATATAAATTGTATGCAGAGAATGACGGCGATTACGATATCACCTCGGCCCCTCGGGTTCGTACATGACATAGGAGTTGTGGCCCGAGTCGACTTCAGCGGTTCTTCGCCCTTCTGGAACGGGAGGTAAGATTCTAAACACCCGAGAATCTCCTGTCAGCGGGTTTACTGTATTCCTTCGGTTGCATATATGTTGAGGACTTGAAAACGGATGCTTTAATTTCCTAGTAAAGGGAAAGGACTGGCCATACAAGATAAGGGTTCGGATTTCATCACCGTTCTCTTCTTGCCCGCCTTAGGAAAACGAAACCAAACGCGAACCTAAGCCTAAAATTTTGACTAGAACGAGACCTATAGGGTAACGAGCTTAATAGGAAAGTCGTTCGAAAAATATTGATTACTCTTTTGAGCATACTTCGAAGTTCATGATGGTTTCTGTGAGTTGAATGCGTGACTGCGCCGCCTTGTAATACCGGTGAGGCCTTGGGTATCAAAGCTCCATCGAGCTTCCCTCGCCTCTATTCAACTTACTTTGACTCGGATTGATTCCAGAGGGGTTTGTTCAGATTGTAACGAGTTCTTTTTCGAAAGAATAGAAGCTGGTCTAGAAACAATCTAAGTGGAGCCATCATGATTTTTGTTTGCTAGAAATAAATAGATTTGATTTTGTTGAGTCAGCCTTGTTTTGTGATTGCATAAAATTCCCCACCTAATTCTTTTGCATGCCTGAACGTAAAAGAGACGCCCTAGGTAGATTTGTTAAAGAGAAACCTAATAGTTCTAAGCGTCTCGATTACCTCAATTTAGAAAGCCCGATTCTTGAAGATTCCGTTTTTGAACGTCCGTTTGAGGACAAAATCCCTGATATTCCAATAGTGCCAGAAATGGAAACTTTGAAAGCTTTGTTGAACCCTACTAGGACTACTCGTCCCTCGTGTATCAGGTTATCTGAAACTGAAGCAAATTATGAACTTAAGCATGGAACCTTATGGTTGCTCCCAATATTTTTAGGGAAAGAAAATGAAAACCCCTATTTCCATGTTAGGGACTTTGAGGAAATTTGTAGTACCCTAAAAATTAGAAACCTTGATGATGATGCTTTGAAACTCAAGTTATTCCCCTTTTCCTTGAAAGATAAAGCCAAATCGTGGCTATATAATTTGGCTTCCGGATCAATTGAAACATATGAACAACTTACATCTGCCTTTTTGAACAAGTTTTTCCCTAGGCACAAAACATCGTCTATTAGGATGCAAATCTGCACATTTTCTCAACAGGAGGGAGAATCCTTGTATAGGTATTTGGAAAGGTTCAATGATCTATTAGCCCAATGTCCTCATCATGGTTTAGAAAAGGTTAGGTTAGTTCAGATCCTTTATGAGGGTTTAGATTATCCCACTACAACCACAGTAGAATCTATGTGTACAGGTGGGTTTGAAAACCAAACAGTTGATGATGCGATGACATATTTGCATGAAATCGCCGAAAAGACCCAACAATGGGAAAGTAATAGGGGACCCCAGAAAACAATTCTTCTAGGCAGAGGAAACATTAATAGGGTAGAAGGAAACTTTGAATCAGATGCCAAAATTGCTGGGATAGCGAAAATGTTAGAAGCTTTAGAAGGGGGTCACACTAGTGGTAGATTAGAGCCTTTTTGGGAAGGCCAGAATAATGAAGAGCAATCCAATGCTCTCTATAATAACACTAGTTTCGATAACCGTCAGAAGTTTGACCCATATTCAGAAACCTATAATCCTGGTTGAAGAAACCATCCGAACCTTTCGTGGTCTAAAGGCCAGAGTCAAGGTCAGTTTAGTAATTTTAATGCTCCCCCAGGATTTAGTTCAGATAAGAACTCTTCAGGTCAGTTTCAGAACTCTTTAGAGAATAGAATGACGAGCTTAGAGGAATCTCTTAGTATATTAAGAAAGATCCAGGATATGTTAGCACAGAGCCAGGACATGTTAGTAAAGAGCCAAGTTAGTTTTCAATAGGAAACCAAGCAGAACTTTCAAACTAATGCTCAAACTCTTGCTAAGTTGGAACTTCAAGTCGGTCAAATAGCTAAGACCTTAAGTGAGAGAGATAACGGAAGGTTCCCTAGTCAGACTAATCCAAATCCTAGAGGAGTTCATGAAGTAGGTACAATATCATCACATCAGTTGAATGCTGTTAGAATCCTTAGGAGTGGTAGAGTAGTAGACAATCAGGTAACCATGCCCGATAGTGAGCATACTGTAGTTCACCCCTCAGGACCAACCATAGCTGAGGAGACGGATAAAGTTTCTGATGATGTCAATTCGGTTCCTGAGAGGCCTTATTTTATGCCTAGAGCCCCATTTCCACAGCTATTAGTACCAGCAAAGAGTGAATCCAACTTTAATGACATAATGGGGGTTTTTAGGAAAGTTACCATAAACCTTCCGTTACTAGAAGCAATTAGGAAACTTCCAGCTTATGCCAAGTTTCTTAAGGATATGTGTACGCGAAAGCGAAAGCTTAGTGTCCCTAAAAAATCCTTTTTAGCTAGTCATGTAAGTTCGATCACTCAGAACCCCACAACTCCTAAATATAAAGACCCAGGTGCACCTACCATTGCTTTTACGATAGGAAAACACAGGGTACACAAAGCTTTACTTGACTTAGGAGCCAGTGTGAACTTACTCCCATACCATGTGTACTTAAAGCTAGGGCTCGATGGATTGAAACCTACCAAGATAACATTGCAGTTAGCTGATAGGTCCGTCAAGATTCCTCGTGGTGTGATAGAAGATGTTCTTATTGAGGTCGATAAGTTTATTTATCCTGTGGATTTCGTGGTCTTAGATACCCAACCTGTCCCTGACCCAGAGAACCAGATACCTGTGATTTTAGGTCGCCCATTTTTATCTACGTCTAATGCGATCATAAATTGTCGAAATGGTATTATGAATCTATCTTTTGGTAATATGACTATTGAGTTGAATATTTTTAATGTCAATAAGATACATTCTGAGCTAGATGACACATGCATTGAAGAGGTGAACATGATAAGAACCTTAATTCAGGAGTCATTACCAAACCTCATATCGGAAGATCCATTAGAGAGTTATCTAGCCCACTTTAGCATGGATTTCGACGAAGATAACAACATTGAACAAGTGAATGCTATGTTGGATTCTATTCCTATGTTAGATATTGATAAATGGAAAGCTAGGTTCGAACCATTACTAGCTTTTGAGTCTACCTTAATCCCTTGTTTAGAAGAGCCTCCTAAGTTGGACCCTAAATCTGCATTCTTAGGGCCATCTAAGACTTTGCATGTGATTATAGCATCCGATCAGAACAGCAGGCCAGAAATCGTGCTTCAAGACAATAAGGAAACTCTTGGGTTGACCATACAGGATATGAAACATATAATTCCTACAACTAGTATACCTCAAAAGAATTTAGAGGATGAACCACCTGATTATAACTCAGAGAAAGCAATTGACCTTTTTCAGAAACCTGATGGTCTAAAAATTAGGAATATTGTGACTAGTCTATCTAGAGACACCCAAAATTCTAAGTTTGGGGGTAGTGATCGTCAATTATCCCCAGTAGAAGTCCCTAACTTGGGACTCGATCCTAGTTCTTATGAGGTATCACTTGAGTCTATTCAGACTCCACAACCTGATCCTCCTGATACTGTTCAGGAGGAAATCCAGATATTAAAGTCCCGTTGTTCGGATGAATATGTTTTTCAAGACACTCATATAAATCCTAATTGGGCGCCCCAAATAAATCCAGTTGTCTTGCAAGAAACTTTCAATGAAATTGTGCTCCTTATGTTATTTTTTCTGATCCTGTGCAGTTGTTTCATATTAGTGGCAGTTTTATTTGGTTTGATGACCCACAATTATTTCGACTACTGATATATGATTTGAAAGGTAACTAGCCATTTTATGAAACTTGATGTCTGGATGAAGACTTTAAACTTAGCACTTCTTGGGAGGTAACCCAATCTCATGCAACACGGTAATATCTTTCCTTAACTCTTTTGCTTCAATGGTAACAGTTTCTCCTTGTTCATGCTTTTAATTTTATCTTTAGAACATTGAGGATAATGTTAGATTTAAGTTTGGGGGTATGGGAGAAACTTTTTAGTTGCATTAATAAACTCCAGAGCCTAGAAATTTATGCATATTAAGGATCGCACTAACTAATCTAAGTGGATGGAAGAATTTTGGTTGTCGGAGTTGAGGAACCAATCTGATTAGATGGCAACATCTAAAGAGTCTATTCATAAAAGCACAGAGCTCAGTTGTTAGGAATAACATGATAGTTTCACCATATCTCGTTGAGTCCTTTTCACTTCTTTTTGATGTTGTTTTGTTTTTAAACTATGTTTCTCTAAGTGATTAGGTGGGGCTCACGATTCAAGTTGTTACCAATGCTAGGGTGAATTAGAGTGATTGGGATACCATGAAAAAAAAAAGTATCGTTCACTCAAACTTGTGAAGATTCGATTTTAGATTCAAACTCAATAGAAAACTTAAGAAGTTGTTGTTATCAAGATTATAAAAAGCACCAAGACTCAGGATTCCACCATTGACCAATTAAGTGATTTAATCTAATTAATATTCATGTAATTCTTTGCGTTTAAAGTGATTCTAATTTATTTCCTCTAGTATATTTTTGAAGTAACAATTGTATACATCAAGCACGAAACATCAAAAGTCTTAAACTAAGCATGCTCCATCAAAACGGATCACAATCATTCAATAAAAATCAATTTTCCAATATTAGTTCCATGAAAATAATCGTAAAATAAATTGCAAGAATTAATTAAAATAGAAATATACCACTTTTCATGGAACAATGGCTTCCTACGTCGCCTCGGCTAAGGGGTTTATCTCCTCATATTATTCAGGTGCTCAAAATACATGTTTGTTGCTCAAAAGTTGATTAAATATAAGAGAAGGTATGAAGCAGCGTGTTTGTAACAGTTGTAATTGTTACAAAACGCACTGTCACAGAAAGCACTGTTACAGAGAAATACTAACAGTAATAATTATTGCAGACTGTTACAGGAACGATAGAAGGGAAGTGTTGTAGAACAACGATAGTTTTCTGCGACAGTTTCTGTGGGTTGATGTTCTTCGTATTCTTCCTTCCACACCAGCAGAAACGAATATCTGTAAGGATCGCACTAACTAATCTAAGTGGATGGAAGCATTTTGGTTGTAGGAGTTGAGGAACCAATGTGATTAGATGGCAACATCTAAAGAGTCTATTCATAAAAGCACAGAGCTCAGTTGTTAGGAATAACATGATAGTTTCACCATATCTCGTTGAGTCCTTTTCACTTGTTTTTGATGTTGTTTTGTTTTTAAACCATGTTTCTCTAAGTGATTAGGTGGGGCTCACAATTCAAGTTGTTACCAATGCTAGGGTGAATTAGAGTGATTGAGATACCATGAAAAAAAAAAGTTGAAAAAGGAAAAGAAAAAAAAAAGATGAAAAAAAATTTGAGACCAGACCATTTGACCAAAAGGAAAATTCAATAAAGTCGACCACTGGTACCCTTGTATATGCCATTTGTGTTGACCTAGAGTTAGGTTATCAACCACTGGTACCCTTGTATATGCCAGTGTGTTGATATTATTCAGACTAGTATTTCAATTCATTAGGATAGGTTCATTTTGGCGGAGGCCTTCAGACAGATATGGTAGACGCCGTTCACTTAGTAAACATCAAAACCATCTATGTTTTTCTCTATTACCATCTTCTTGATCTATCCATGTGATTAGTTTTGACTCCGGATATTGATGTCCATAGTGCGACTATCTGAGTAGAGCTCTGTCACTTTATATGAATTTTAGTATGCTTGAGTGCAAACTCGTGTACAACAATTGGAATTTCGCATCAGGGTACTTCCTCCTGTAGTCAATAAGTATGCCAACCAAGGAGATTCTTTAGTGCTTTCCAAGGTTCTGCGTAGATAGCTAGGATCTGGAGTATAAAGGTTTTGTGGGTATACCTCTGGTAAGCCCTCCCGAGACTATAACTCGGCCACTAGAGCCACCTAGGGGTTTAAAGGCTTATTGCATACGCTAAATGAAATCGACGATGCCTGCGACAGTGAGTTAGGATTTTATTTTCTATTTTAGATTTGCTCGAGGACTAGCAAATAATAAGTTTGGGGGTATTTGATAGGCACATTTTTATGTCTTATATAATCTCAATTGTATATATTATTAGTGCCCGATTTTATATTTATTATGTCTTTTTATGTCCCTGTAGGTATTTTTGGAGAAATAAGCTTTTGCGGCGAAATTGGCTAAAAACGTGGTTTTTGCGCTCGTGGGAGAAAATTACTATACAGACTCTCACTTTGGATAAGGGGTAACCTAATTACTAAGGGGTGACCCATTTTCAGGCATCTGCTAAAGGGAGACCAGCCACAGATAAGGGGAAGGTCACTTTATTCCCAAATTCAAATAAAAAAATTGGCGGGAAAATTTTGTTCACGTCTGCATGATTTTTGGGTGATGATTCGATCGAGTTCCAGAGCGATTCAATGGCTGAAATTGATTGGGTTTACTCCCTAGGCCTAAACAGGCCTGGTGAAGTCTATTGTTTGAACCCAAATTGGCTAGAATAGCAGGAAAAAGAAATATAAGTCAAGTTATACACGGTTTGCTGTTGGACTTATTTTTGGAATTCCAGGAAGACTAAAGGCAAGAAACTCTTCCCAAAGATACATATCTATCTAAAGAAGAGTTTGAGATAAGTTGGAAAGCTCAGAAACGCGTGAAACAGTTTTGGGAAGAGATTATTGCCGTAACTGCCAAGGAAGGAAAGAAGAGATTTCGAGGAGTTTTGGGGAGATTAAATCGCTCTGTTGGCTATATATAAGTTGTTGGGAGTTCAAGGAAGGAGTTCGAACAGTTTGGGGTAGTTTATAGAACCACAGGAGACAAAAATCAGAGTTACAGACATTCGTTTATGCTGGTGTAGAAGGAAGAATACGAAGAAAATCAACCCACATAAACTGTCGCAGAAAACTATCGTTGTTCTACAACACTTCCCTTCTATCGTTCCTGTAACAGTCTGCAACAATTATTACTGTTAGTATTTCTCTGTAATAGTGCTTTCTGTGAAAGTGCGTTTTGTAACAATTACAACTGTTACAAACACGCTGCTTCATACCTTCTCTTATATTTAATCAACTTTTGAGCAACAAACATGTATTTTGAGCACCTGAATAATATGAGGAGCTAAACCCCTTAGCCGAGGCGACGGAGGAAGCCATTGTTCCATGAAAAGTGGTATATTTCTATTTTAATTAATTATTGAAATTTCTTTTATGATTATTTGCATGGAACTAATATTGGAAAATTGATTTTTATTGAATGATTGTGATCCGTTTTGATGGAGCATGCTTAGTTTAAGACTTTTGATGTTTCATGCTTGATGTATACAATTGTTACTTCAAAAATCTACTAGAGGCAATAAATTAGAATCACTTTAAACGCAAAGAATTACATGAATATTGATTAGATTAAATCACTTAATTGGTCAATGGTGGAATCCTGAGTCTTGGTGCTTTTTATAATCTTTATAACAACAACTTCTTAAGTTTTCTATTGACTTTGAATCTAAAATCGAATCTTCACAAGTATGAGTGAACGATACTTTACTACCACTTTCTACAACAACAAAAAAACCACATCAGTAATATACGACCTCGAATCGGTGTAGATTTCTTAGAGACTGAGGCGGTTATTCATGGCGGAGAAGGCAGGCATAAAGGTTATAAGCTGTTACCTAATATCGTAAAGTCCCCAGTTGGTGCTTTGGTAAGTTTCCAATATTTTCCTCCTCTTTCTCGCCCATATTATTAGGTTATTGAAACCGATATTGTTACTCCGTTGCAGAATTTTTCTCCATCAAGTATTGATGGTCTTCGGTTCTCTGCCTTTGAGCAAGCAATTCCTGACTTGATCGATGAAGGAGAAGCTGTAAGTATCTCTTCACATGTTCGATTATGATGCTTTATTGATGAAATGCTAATTGTTTGAGAATATGTCCAGGAGGATGTCGTTATGGAGATGGAAAGTGCTTCCACTCAACCGTCTCTTGAGAATAGAGACACAGGCGGTGCTAAGGATTTGAAGCTGAATGGAGGTAATGTTCCTCCCATCGTTGACACGGACAATCCCAACTCCTTGAATGCTTCAGATACCCCTCAAGTAAGCATATACTGTGTACCTTCTTCATAGAAGCATAAAATTTCTGATTTTTGAATGAATGAATGTGAATCCATGTGCGTATATGAAAACTCAGTCAAATTTCGTCGTCAGAAAATTCGAAACCCAGCTTTTTAGTAGAAATGCCGTAGAATCTTCATCCGGAATCGGATTTTGATGATCTGCATGTGCAAATTCAAGCCAGGAAAATTTCCAAGTTTAATAAATGAAGCTTTTTAAGTTTTGAGCACGTTCAGGTCCTGAAAAAGGCGAAATAGTAAACTTCCAGGAGACTTCCAGGACTTTTTCAGATTGCGCATCACTTGATATTTTGGACACATCTACTTGCTAGTTCATCGGATTGTCATGAAATTTTGACATGTCGTAGAGGACATCCATACGAAGAGAATGGTATATGACCCATCCTCAAATTCCTTGTAGATTTCTCCCAGTTCGTCTCTTAGTACAGAGAAGAGTTCAGTTTCTTCAGACGGACTCATCGTAAAACGTGTTTTCATGACTTTTATGTTATTTGATCGTGCCTTGAATGTATTATGATGAACCTTGATGATGTTGCCTTTCTTATATACTGTGTTTCATAATCTCCTTTGGACTCGTGACTCTAACCTCATGTAATCTTCGTATTAGGTGCTAAATACCGAAGTTGAGGATACTGGAGCCAACGATGATAACTCTAACTATTCTGGAGTTATTGATGAAGATACAACCATCCCTGAACTTCAAGGATATGAGAAGGTCGCTACTGATGTTATGGAAACCCAGATGGTTGTTGCCTCAGTAATAGGAGACACCGAGACAGCAGCGGAGAATACCGAAGGAATTATTGCTTTGGTTGTGGAAGCCGCTCCAGTGACTGAGAACTGTATAATAGTGTATGAATATCCAACTGCATGAGTTTCTTTTGATCCTCCATTTGAAACTTCACTCCCATATCATGAACTGATCGGTGGATTCAACGTTCCCATTGGATGTGCACGCTTGTATGAGACAATATGGAAGAAGTTTGGCCACATGATCGTTGACAGGAATCCTGGGCGTGCTTATGCTTTAACCATGCAAGTAGGCATTATCTTGCGTGTCGTGAGTGATATGCGTGCCAGACCTAGGAATACTGTGACTCCAGATATACTCCTTGATTGGGAGTTTAACCTTTCCCAATGATGCTGTGAAGGAGAAGGAGGACAAGATTTCCAAGATGACCGAGGAGTTGAACAAGGAGAGGGCGGCTTTGCAAATCTTGAAGGATGCTGATGAGCGAAAGCCTTTTCTTGCTGATTTCCTTTGATTATATCTCGAACTACTTCTGAAGGATGTGAGGTTTATACTCGGGTTTTGATATTTAGATGGTTTTGGATTGACTGATGGTTAAGGATTTTCTTGTAGATTTGATAGAAATTTTCTTTTACGAAATATGAACTGAATTTTGATAAGTTGCTGAATTCAAATACTAATTGCAAGTATTGCAAACGTTTTGGAGGAATTGAAATACAAATGAAAGAAAATCCCAAAATGTTAAATCCAAACGCCATGAATGCTTCGAACACCCAATACCTCAAATGTCCAATAATTTCAGATAAACGCCTTGAGCCAATTTTCGTGAATTACTGGCAGGGTTCTGTCATCTGTGTTGATCAATTTGTAGTATCCTCCGGCCACGGAATTAGCGATCATGAATGGTCCTTCCCAATTGGAGTTCCTTGTAGAATGAAAGCCGCGCTGATTTGCTTTGAGAACCAGGTACCCTTCATGAAACTTGTTAGGCTTGGTCGATCGTGCCTTGAATATCTTCTGCTGATTCGGAATTTCCTGTTCGACGGAATTTCCACGATTGTGGCACATATGGACACTCACGCGGAAGAGAGTATCCAGCATAGTGTTGATCATGCTTAGCCAGGTCTTCAACAATAAACCTCTCGATGGAGTGACCGATTTGAAGAAGTTCTGAACCCAACCATTGGGTGTAATATTGCTGAGGTGAAGTTACCCAATCGTAGCTTTTGATGACTGCTAAATTATTCATGGGGAGAAGTCCCTGGACCATAGTAGCGTATCTGAACATTGGTAATATTGGAGCATGAGGAGGAATAAGACTTTCCTGAGCTCGAAACCTTCTGACAAAGGTGTGCGGATTTTCTCCAAGTTCCTGTGTAGGTCTCATCAGAGTTTTTACTTCTTCCAGATGTTCAAACGGTGGTGCGTCCTCTGCTTCGTATTCCGACTCGAAATCCTTGTCGATGACAGGATGTGTTGAAGGCATCGTTATCCTTCCAGCATGAATCCAAGTTCTTCCAAGGACCATGTCATATCCAGGGTCTTCCCGGATTATGAAAAACTTGACCTTAGTGCAGATAAATCTTTCCGTAACTTTGAGAGTGATGAATCCGTATACGTCTCTGGAGATTCCTTCGTGGTCCCTGATTGTTATAGGAGCGTGGGTGGCTTCCTGTCGAGTAATACCAGCAGCTCTGAGAGTTTTCAAAGGGATGATGTTGACAGCGGTACCAACATCGACGAACGCCCTCTTGAACTCGTTTTCTTTAATGTGCACTGTGGTGAGCAGTCCCCAGTCATATATTTCTTTGTCGGTGGTTGAGGGTTCGGTGGTGGTCTCTTGGATAAGCAGATGTTTTCCGTACACGATGTGGTTCAGTGCAGCAAACATGTCTTTCCTTTGAGCTTTCGAAAGATACAACAACTTGCAGACATGTTCGATCAGAGATTGGACCGCTTCCTTGACAAGAGGTTCAGAGATGGTAAAAGTTCTGACTGGGAGGGGTTTTTTGTGTACTCCCTCAGTCCCCAGGTTGAGCTCTCCTGATTCGACCTTTTCTTTGAATATGCGCTTCAAAATTTTGCAATCACTTGTGGGATGGCTGACGTATCTATGGAAGCGGCAATACTGAGGATTTTCCATGGCTTCTTCAGTTGGTTCCTTCTTGACATAAGGAAATTTGATTGCACCATATTGGATCCAGGCACCAAGTAGTTCATTAAATTCTTCCATTGAACAGGAAAAATCAGGTGCTTCTGGATCTTCCGTATGCTGAGGAGGGACTTTCGAATTCTCCTTCTTGTGTGCCTTTGAAGGGGTGGAGGAAGTCTGCTTGTGCTGTGGTTCTGCTTTTCGCTTACTCCCTTCTGTGACAGTATTTGTTGAAGATTGCAGGTTGTACTGCTTGTTGATCAAATGCCTGCTTCCTCGAGTGTCTTTTGAATCCTCAGTCTTTGTAGACTTTGTTCTTTCCAAAAGAGCGGGTGCAGTGGTTGCCGACCTCTTTGCAGCTTCGTGAATCTCTGAGAAAGTATGGAATCGAAGATTCTCCAGCAAGGCCCTGTAGACCGGGAGCATGCCATTGATGCACAAGTACACCAATTGTTGCTCCGTGACGTTTGGGTCGTGAAAATCCAGGGCTTGGAATCTAAACCTTTTCACATAATCATTGGTATTTTCACTGACCCTCTGAAACATTTCTCCCCAATTGTTGATGGTCCCTGGTGCGATGTTGTTATACCGGGTGTATGCCCTGCCTTTCAGATATTTTGAGAATTCCTTGAGACGAACAACATGATTATGTTCATGTTCTCCCAGGGCTTCGAGAAAACGAGAGACATGTTCCCGAGCATTGCCAGTTCCATCATACAAGGTGAAAGTTGTAGAAACGTAACCTTCGGGGAGTGGAATCCTCTGCGTAGCGGCAGGATAAGGAGGTTGATGACGATGGTCATGCGATGTCTTGACTTTTCCACGGTTCTCCAAGAGGTGATCCAGATCCTCGCGAGTAATGAAGTTCGATAATCCCTTCGCTGATGAGTTGTCTGCAGCAGTTTTGCGGACTTCGTCGTCTGAGGATTTCTCCTTCTCCTTTACCTTCTCTTGAGTTTTCTTTGACATCTTTTCAGTAAGAGTTTTGAGATAATTACACAGCTCCTTCTGTGCAGCATCCATGTCAGTCTGATTCTTTGCAAGAGTCTCCTGCGCTTTGATAAGATCAGCAATGGTAGGTGGTGGATCTCCTATGACTTCTTCAGGGTTTCGCACGGACAGTGGATGACCTTCGGCGTGAGGAGGAGTAATGTCACCACCATCAGTGTTGGAGGTCAGAATTGTCTCCGGGATATTTCGATTGTTGTTGTTGCTAGTGCTAGCACGGTTTGTGTTAGGATTCGTAACTGATCCTGACCTGAGATCAACCATCTTGTGAAATTGTGAGATTGAAACCGAGAGAATGATCTCCCACTGTGGTCGCCAATCTGTAGATGGGGAAAAACAATTTGCTGGGTTTTAAGGAATTGAGGAGACGACCGTACGGAGGAGACTCCTCGAACCGAGCGAAATGTTAAACCTCACACAGATGCACCGCTGCAAAGGGGGTGCTTTAGAATCGAGAGATCAATCTGTAGTACTCCGGCCTAAATCAAGACAATGACCGTTCCAGAGTAAATTCGGTCACAAGAGAGGATGGGTTGATCTGTAGGAGGAAAGCTGGGAAATGTGTGGAATCAATGGTAATCAAAGATTGTGGGTGTATGAATTCTGAATATGATAAGCTCTGAATGATTGAAATTGCTCAATTGAGAGTAGTTGTTCAATTGATGAGTTGATGATCTCGTGTTGTCGATGAGACGTGAGATTGATGATACTGTTGATGTCGATGATTCAATCATGATTCAGAGACTTATTTATATTGCTGGAATTTTAGACACCATGACCCCATGAAGTGTGACAGTTAATGGAATCAAGGAGTGGGGAAGTGGAGATCGTGTTTGAAGCCAGTT
This sequence comes from Papaver somniferum, assembly GCF_003573695.1. Classification (NCBI taxonomy): domain Eukaryota; kingdom Viridiplantae; phylum Streptophyta; class Magnoliopsida; order Ranunculales; family Papaveraceae; genus Papaver; species Papaver somniferum. The sequence goes on from NW_020622381.1 coordinate 13,817,488, forward strand.
GCTCAACGTGTGGAGACTTGGTCGATTTTTCACCCACTACCTCGTGAATTCCTTCAACTGATTGCACGACTTGCTCACATTTCATCGTTTGTTTGAACACACGTGCCATAGACCGCCAGACCAAAACCCTAAGTGATATCCCCCCAAAGTGACACGATTGACATCTCGTGGTTTGTTAGTCAATTGATGACTTCGTGGTTTTATGGGACGATGAGTCCATGTAGTTGCTGAGTTGAACATGATGTTCTGAAACTCATAAATTGAACATGTCATAAAACAGAGGTATAGTTCTTACGATGAAGTGAGCAAGTATTGCTCATTCGATGGACCGTTGAATATTGATTGTTGAACCAATATTCCTTGGTTTGAGCAAATATTTATCATCTGAGCAAGTGTTGCTCATGTGATGAATTGTTGAATATTTGATCGTCTGAGCATGTGTTGCTCATCTGATGGATTATTAGAAGCGTATCAAAAATATTAATTAGAATACTGGTCGTTGAACCGAGCATAATTAATAAAATTAATGACCATGAGGTCGTCGTAAAATCATTAAGGTTGGAATCTGGAATGATGATCCTTGGACTCAGAAACCCTAATTTGATCAACTGATGATCAACCGATGGTTAATTGAAGAATTAACCATGGAATGAAGGAGGGACTGGCTACATGGGACCATGGATCAACCATATAGTGCCCATATGCTCACGTGAGCAAATACCAAGACCTCTTGAAGGATTGGTGAAGAGATGATCAAATGCTGGTTTAATCATTTATTCAAAAATGCTCGTCTGAGCCTTAGGTGAGAAAACCTAATTAATTATGACGGAGTGAGGGGCCGACCATGGGGTCATGAAACCGTCCCTGGGTAGTCACGTGACCTCCTGATGATCACTTCATGAAAACCCAAAGTGTTTGGAAGAGTCTTGGACCTAATACGTGCAATTGTGCAAATTAGGTCAAAACCGTGAAACTTGATGAGACCGGCTTCTGTAAGCCAAAAAGCCAATCTTGGTCGGTCAAGATAGCGCGCTCGTGTCCCCAAGGCGTCCGCATCTCAGTCCTGAGAATTTTGATATTTTCTGGCGTGCAATTGGGCATCCATTCAAGAAAATATGCCAAAATTAGGGTTTCGACGAAACTGAGGAAAACACCATGAGATAATAGAAAATAATTATAAAATAAGGAATAAGGAGGTATGGGACCGCCGAGGCCAAGGCATGGTCGTCCGGTCGTGGCCACGGTCCCGTGGTGCCTTTTCCTTAATTTTATAATATTTTTCATGATTTTATGAAAATATCATGGATTTAAAGAGTTTTGATGAATTTAGGGAGTTTCCATGAAGTGAAGGAGTTTTCATGAGTTCAAGGAAGCAAAAATATTAAAATAATAAAAATAAGGGCGTGTGGGGCCGTGGGAGGCATGGCCGGTCGGCCGGCTAGGGCCCAGTCCCACAAGTTTTCATAATTTTGTATATTTTTTAATGTATTTTTCATGATTTGAGGGAAATTTTCCTAATTTGAGAGAAATACCATGAAATCAAGGAATTTGATAAATTCAAGGAAAATAAAATAAATAATAATAAAATAAAGGGGCGTGTGGGATCGGCTAGGGCATGGCCGTCCGACTAGGGCCCGGTCCCACAAGTTTTTCATAATTTTATATTATTTATTTCCTAATTTTTGCAAAATACCATGAAATCAAGGAGTTTTTTCATGAAATCAGAGAAATAATAATAATAATAATAAAATAATGAGGAACCATAAGGTGTGGGGCCGGCTGGGACCAAGGCATGGCCGGTTGGCCAATGATCACGCCCCACACTATTTTTCCTTAATTTTATATTATTTTCATGGGTTTATGAAAACACCATGAAGTCGAGGAGTTTCCTCGAGACGAAGGAGATTTGTTCAAATGAAAGGATTTTCATCAGATGAAGGAAAATAATTATGATTAAATATAAAACTGTGTGGGATTGGTCATGGCACGGTCGGCTAGTCAATGAGTCCAATCTCTTGGCGCCTTGGTCAATATTTTGATTATTTATTATTTTTTTCCTATTTTGCAATAGGTTAATCGTTCAGTCGTATTTTGAAATACTCGTTCGTGCGGTGACTGTTATTGCATTGTCGTTGAATACACTTTCACCATATAAATCGAGGCTTACTTAGAGGTAGCTCAGACGCCCGGTTGTTGATTATTTATTACTAAGTGTGGAATTCAGTGGAGAATAATTCACAAAATTGAGTAATAAGATGTTTATTATTAATTCATAGGATCATCTGAGGATTCGACTACGAATTCATAATAATAAAGTGAGCATTACCATTCCATGGGATCGTAGATTCGACCATAAAATCAGAGTAATTAAGTTTTATCTATTACCATTTATGAGACCAGTTGTGGATTCGATCATGAAATCGGAGTAATGAGATAATATAGTTATTGCTATTCTATGAGATCAAGCCGTGGATTCGATCAGAGAATCAGAACAATTTTTTATTGCTATTCCATGGGACCAGTCGTGGATTCAACTTCAACTCTTGGGATAACCTCTCGACTTCCGCCTCATGATGGTTAATAAAATCCGCGGAAGGGACTCCATCCATTTCAGTCTGCAGCTTTTGAATTTTGGAAAATCCTTCACAGAACCAGGAAGCGTTAAACTCGAAGTTCACACACATATCCTGATGGAATTCCCAGCTTTTGACCACATCTCCAGAAACAGTGCGTCCAGTCACGCCGCACATGTCATGGATTGAAGATAAGGTTTCCTCCACGCGCTTAACCAATGTAAAGCAACTATCAACCTTCCTGGTCGTGGCGATGTGCCCATACCTTTTCCATATCTTGGTATATAGCTCGGCATACTTCGATGGCACACTGAATCCTCCAATCAACACATGACCCTCAAAAGGAGCCTCAAATGGAGGATCGAAAACGACACCTGCGGCTGGATGTGTGACTAGCAAAGATTCTCTGGGAAAAATCACGCCCGTCATCACGACAACGTTTTCCGTCATCGGAGAAACAACAACATCTCCATGATGATCCACCTCCATCTCCAGATTACCAGCAGGTACGGTTTCCATGATTGGAGACACCGTTACATCTTCATTGCCGTGGATCTCCATCTCAGATTTATTTTCAGAAGTAGCCTTTTCCTGTAAATATCACCAATTGAGCATTTGTTCGGTATAAATAAATAATCCAAGAGGAAAACGTGTGGGAGACTCACCGACTCATCTGAGGGCCCACTGGGATTGGAAGAAGACTCGCTGCTGCGCTCTGAAGTACTTTTCCCATCACCATCGGACTCTGAGCTTTCTTCTTCTTCATCTTCCTCTTCACTGCTGAGAGGCTCAGTATAGCTAGACTTTTCTTCAGAAGGCGCCACCTTTTGTCCACGTGCAAGTCTGGTGAAGGCGTTTATCTTGTTGAGACCCTGAGTCAAAAGGGAAGAGATGTTCAGTGGCAACAATTCAGAATATTTATGTAAGACGACCAAATCATGAAGAAAATCATACATACTTGCATGTTGGAAGAACTAAAAGTCACAAGGACCGTCGAAGTCGATAGGATGCCGCCCGCACGAATTTTCGACCTTCGCTCTTTTTCCTAAGGATTGTCAGATTTCCGCTTACCCGAAGAAGGCGACCTCAACAATCCGTGATTTGCCAGAGCTTTAGGAGAAGGCTTGCCGCGTAGAACTGTCACAACAGCTTGCATAAATCGATGAATAGCGAGGAACTCTTCCTGCCTAAAAACATTATATTTGGGTGTTGTCACTGGTTTCCGTTCTGGGAGCAGAAAAGGGAGGCTTTTATGAGGCACAAAGACACGGCTATTGAAGACGGCTGGCAACAGTTCTTTTGGAGCCGTGAATGGACCGCGAAACGGAACCCCCTGATCAAAGCCCATATGACGAGCGGACCGGTCAATGTTGTAAAGAACCACTTCACAAGATCCTCTGAAAAAAGATGGCACATATCCAGGAATGCGGCTTCGCATAAACACGGTTTCTCCAATACTCATGTTCTCTTCGGCAGAATGCAACGTCATGTTCGAGGCAGAAGCAAAAGTGCTCGGCTGAACTATAGACATGTGGATTGGAGACCAAGGACGAAAGTCAACTCTATGCGCATTGTCAAGAAAATCAATGAGCTTTGAGCCAGGTTTTGGACGCTTCTCCAACCAACGGAGTATCCTGGAGCCGCCATGTGTATCAGGAAATGAGGTTCTCGGTTTAGGAGCGTAATCTTTGAAATGCTCCCACAACCATGCTTGGAGAAAGGCGACATGGACATCCGAGTCTACTTTCATATACCCATTAGAGACGTACATGTCTGCTGTTAATTGATCCAGATGGGTGTACAAAGAGCCAAGGAACAAACTGCCAATGGTAATAGCAACGCCTTTCGCTAATTTGATGGAGAGTTTGATGAGCTTCTGCCTTATCTCCTTATTGCCAGAGCCATCATCAAAAATGTCACTGGATAACCACAGAGCTAAAAATGCAGCAACATGGAGTGTATCATCTAGCACCTGATCCATCTCTAGCTCATCAGGAAACCATTCTGACACCCACCAGTTATAGAAGCACTTTTCTTCATACTGCTTCCGAACATATTCTGTTGATTTCGTGACCAAAGTAGCATGCATTTCTTCCTCTTCCTCAGACAAGACGACGTCAATATTCCCCATTATTGGAAGACTCAACAGAACGTCTACGCTTTCCAAAGTAATGGTCATCTCATCCCATCTACATATAGCTGTGTGAGTTTCCGGACACCATCTGGAGATGAAAGTAATCAAATCTGCAGCATCCTTTCTGATTTGAAGTGTAGCAGACGCCATAACAACATTCATGATTTGCGCTCCGGTCAGACTAGCCATTACATGGTCTTGGGCTATAATGAACTTCATCCATTTATCGTAAGAACGCAATGGACTATGGCAAATTTTGAAGTCTATGGGAGAATCCGTGTACTCTTTCTTCTGAAGGAAAAACCTCATTATACGCCCTGGATAGACTGATTGGACTTCTCCATCATTCTCTGAATCAGTCAGGAGAGTTTCCACGAATTTGGGATGGGTCCTCGTAATTGTAGCGGATTTCGTAAAGAACTCATCATCTGTGTTTGGATTGGAGTTGTTAGCATTTCTCGATGCGGCGGAAGAACTGCTTTCAGGTGACATCTTAATAGAATTCGTTACGCTACTTTTACTTTCGAAGTAACTACACCGGAGCAAAGCAAAAAAGTTACTACTTTGACGAAAACCGTGCGTGGAAATTTTGTCAAAAATCTGGGTACAATAATCAAAGAGTCAACAAAAAAATTTCCGCGGGAAAATTTTCCTTTGGCCTCATGTCATGATGCTCACGGCTAAAAGGAATGGGGACTAACACCTGCTCCAACGGGATACATGTGATGTCGCAGGAAAACATGCCTTTGACCGAAACCATACAACGCTGCAAAGAAACCCTACAACTAGGTTTTATGAAAAAGGGAGTGAACATAGTCGTACACGCTCACCTAACATAATGATTGGTTTTGTTGTTGTACATGTTGTGGCTAACGTTATTACAATACTACTAGCGAAGAGGAATCATTCATACGAAAGAATTTTTACTAGTTCATGAAGGTCATGCCTATGGCTAGGGTTTACACCAACACAAGAAAACAAAAGGGAAGAAACGTTGGAACACATACCTGAAATATGCTTGCCTGATTTTACCGCTGTTGTTCCTTCCAACGCTCAAGAATGATACACCTTAGACGCGGAGACGAAGCCAAAACCAACGATAGCAAATAAGGAAGATGGGAACGTCTTTTATATGCATAGCGTTTTTTGGAGTTTGAGTAGAAGAAGGTTTCCCTTTTTGAGGCCATGTGCGGAAGAAGGGAACTCGGCCCGTGGTGCCACAACGCTCCAAGCGCCAATTTCCACGACCGAGCCAGCGTCGCGCCAACTCCAAACATCAGCGATCCAAAGCCCAAGCCAGCAGCGTCATCATCACCGATCCATGTCCAAGGTTGCATCGTCATCTTCGCCATTCCGTGTAGCGCAAGCATCAACAGTTCGTGGCGAAGTTGCAGCACCATCAGTACTCCGTGGTAGAAGTTGCAGCACCATCATCACCGTTCCATGGCCAAAGTAGCAGCGCCATCCACCGTTCCACGGACTGAAGCCAAGTGCCGTTTTCACCATCCCACGGCTGAAGACAAGTGCCATTTCCACCATTCCATGGACTGAAGCCGTTTCCACCATTCTATGGACTGAAGCCGTTTTCACCACTCCACAGACTGAAGATAGTCTCCACTATTCCGCGGACTGAAGCCAGTTTCCATCGCTCCATGGACTGAAACCAGGTGCCATTCACCTTTCCATAGCCAGCAGCACCACTGACCTAGCCAGCCAAAGCGCCGCCATCTTGGCCGTTCAAAGCAGCGCCATCTCCACCAGCCAAGGAAGCGCCATCTTGGTCGTTCATGTTAGAGCATTGCTCGGTCGAACTCGCATGTGTTTCTATCTCAAGCATGTTTGTCAATGTTAGTGATCAAAACTATAAGTCTTGATTTCTAGTCTACTATAGCTAAGGTCTCGGACTAGGATATAAAGTGTAGTTGAGCTCAAGAACTCCATGGCAATCATCATACAAGACGAAGGACTACTCAAGGAACCGGTGGATCTTCATCGACTAAAAGGTATGTGGAGACTTGAACTTATCTATCACTCAAAAGTCTATTTATCTCCTATCTTTAGACAAAAGTCGTTTTGCTATATAGACTTAGATTATACATATTTGCTATTTCGAGCCGAGTTTATCTAGTCTATCTATTTCTCGAAATATGTGTTGGTAAGCTTTCGCTTTAGCCAAGTTCATCTTTACCTAGTGACGAAAGTCATGACAAGTTTCAATCACTTTGAAAATTGCTTACTTTGACGAAAAATAGTTTGTGAATAACAACTACAGAATATCAACGTCCTCTAAGAATGTTTCAATGATTGAAATGAGAGTTTTATATAACCATTGGAGGATACAAGCATTGTTGTGGAAACACATATATGTATAAGTCATTATTCCTTGAACCGAAGTTTGCGAACTTTGTTGATCAAGAGAACCGACATGGTGGTGAGGGCCAAGTCCGCGAACTGTCGGAAGTTCTCGTCCCGAGAAATTCCGCTGGAGTTTGTAAACTCCGTCCGGGAACTTAAGTCCGCGAACCTAGTCCGTGAACTTGAGTAGGTTATATCTAAAAACGATGTTTGTGAACTTATTCTTATATAACCTAAAGAATGCAAATTGCAAACCGTGGCTATATAGTTCATGAACCTATTCGAGTGAATCAAATTGTTTTTGCTTCGATTGTGTCTTGTGCAGTTACATAAGATTTCCTTTCAAATAAACAACTCTCTAACTAGTTCATTTGAGTCACTTAAACTAGTTATGGTGAAGAAGAATATGGTTGATATGAAAGTGATCATATGGCTAACCATTTGGTTGACTATTGTTGAACCAACAAATGTACAAGTTTGGGTACGGTTACACAATCCTAGAAACGTGCATTTCATTTGTGTGTAACAAGCTAGTTTTCGATCTAACGGTTGAAAGATATTAGCTTGAATCTAATCAGGTTTTCATCTAACGGTGAATATTGAATGCTTTGTTACCAAGCTAACATTGATTGCAAACCCTGATTTGAAAGACTATATAAGGGATAACTCTAGAAACTGGGAAACTTAATCCCCACACATTCTGTGTGATACTAGTTGTGCTAAGCTAGAGTCGATTCTCCTTTAACCTTTGGTTTCTTCTTCTAAACCAGGTTAACGACTTAAAGACTTCATTGGGATTGTGAAGCCAGTGTTGAGATGTGCATGAAATACCCGTACAGGCTACACCATCCTCTAACAAAGAGGATGTCGTATCGATGCTTTTGTTAGCCTGATCGAGCATTTTTAAATTCCCTAAAGGAAATCTGGGCTGTCCGCATCAGTATCAGAAACGGTCACGGCCACACAAGTTGGCTGAATGATTTAACCAGCCTAGCCAGACCCTAATAGGAATAGGCAATTACCGTGATGACCACCTGAGGGCCCACATATGCCCTAGCCGGTCGAATACCACATCACACCCCCAGCGCGTCAAACGCCAGCCCTAAAATAGGGTGGTCACGCCGCTTTAGAAGAATCTCGAACGAGAAAGACTGTTCAGGGAAGTCTTAAAGTCATCACGACCGAATGATCAGGGAAGTGCTAACGAACGCTTTGGCGGGCCCACTTCTTCCTCACCTGATCGGTTTTCTCACGGCAAGGACGTGGTGCAATGCAACGATTGCTCAAACCACGACAGGCGTGATGCTTCTAAGGGTCGCGGAAATTTCACTAATGTCTTAAATTGATCACAACCATCCAACTTAGCTAGCATGTTTGGATGGCTTAGATCATACCTAGGACCATCAGGGAGGTGCACATATGTTCACCATCAGCCCAACGTGGGCCCCGCGCGATCGGTCTCTCCAAAGGAGAAACATAGCTCGCCAAACCGTTTGGCCAAAGTCACATATACGTGACTGTTTCAAAACCCTAATTAGAGTTTGCGGCTTTGCATATTTGTCGTAGTTCGATCACGACCATCCATCTTCGCCAGTCTGGATGTAGGGTGTAGATATAGACTTAAGAGGTCCCAAGAGTGTCAACGCGATCACTGTGAGCCCACCTTTGCATGTAGCCGGTCGGCCTAGGAAGACTAGGACTCGGCACCTCGAAACGTGCGCCCCAAAGTGGCATGTCACGCAGCCTTTAATCCTTTGCGGCAATGGATTTCTGTCGCAAATCGATCACGACCACTCATCTTTGCCAGTCAAATTGAGTGGCCTAGATCAAGTCTTCACGGGACGGAGAGGTATAGGCGTGCACAACAACGAGCCGTCTCCACGCATGACCGGTCGGTCCCACCAAAATCGGCGCCCATGTGTGGATTCGGTAAGCCAAAGAGGGATGCTTGTGCACCTCCTAAAACCCTAAAATTCCATCAACGGTCGCGAATATATACCGTAAACCATCTCGTCCGTCCAACTTTGCCAGCTTGGTCGGACAACCTAGGTTAAAGACTAGGCAACCAATGAAGCATCTCGATGATCACTGTCCGCCACTCTGCCACAGGGAGTGATCGACCGGGGGATGGCTCACCCGTGTGGCCTCCAAACGATCACTCGAAGATGGTTGGACGTGATGCTGTTTTAAGACGCTTAATCCGCGACTTATTCAGTTAAGCTTTAAAACAATGATTCTTCATACATATTGATTGTTTTCTATGCATTACATGCATCGAGCATACACGATATTTCATAAATATAGATTCCTTAAATAACTTAGTTATTTAACTTAATAGCACCGTATGATATTTCCTGCAATGGGTCCCACGATCCGCTCATTCGAGACATCAAGCATGTCACAAACTGCGGGATACTTACTAGGGTATTGGTCTGGCGGTTTACAGCGTGCAGGGTGCAACGCGCCATTACAAGAACGTGTCAGGAAAATGTGGACGGTTAACGGTGATGAGGAAAGTGGGCAAAGGTGTGATCGTGTGACAATCACCACTCCTAGACGACCCCACTACTCCATCACTTCACCTCCTCCACTTCTTCCGAGATGAGGGTTGCGCTCAATGACCTATATAAATAGGTCTTTCACATATTTCCAAACAACACACAAACACAGAAAAACCAAGTGTTATCATCAATATCCAGAAAACACCCAGAACTGATAGCTTGCATTGTGCAAGTCAGTTCATCATTCTGATACAAGTCATAAACAGCCAACACCTTCATAATCTCAACACCTTCTTCGCTTCCCTCCCTAAGATCAACCCCATCTCCTTCACTTTGTGACCGAAGCAAGTATGGAACGGCCATTTCTTGGTTTAGGACAGAATTGTATAGATTGATCTCTCGAACCAAAAGCACTCCCGTGCAGTGCATTTGTTTAGGGTTTAGATTCGTTTCTCATCCACACACACCCAAATTTACCAAAACCAGCAGAAACAGTTTTCACCCATAAACAACAGGCGACCACAGTGGGAGATAAATCTCTCGGTTGTGAAGTCAATTTCTTCAAAACCCAATTCAATTTTATCAATTTTAAGATGGTAGAACTCAGGTCTGGATCAACAATCAATTCTGATGGAACTAGCACTGACAACACTCTCGGTGTCAATGTCCCTGTCAGTGGAGCTACCGTGATCAATACATCTTGTGGAGCCGCCTCCTCTACCACCAACACTAGCGGAGTGGGAGATATTCCAATAGGTGTGACACCTCCTATCACCAGAGCCAGAGCAGCCGCAAATCCCGACATTTCTTCAAGTGTAACGCCTCCAGTCGTCACCAGGACAACAACTTCCACTCCTCCGCCAGGACGAGGGGATGGAGGAACAAGAGGAGAACAGCCCCCTATTACCATTGTGGATTTGATAGAAAGGAAGGAAGTTCTTGCTAGGGCTCAATCGGATATGGATGCAACTCAGAAGGAGGTACTCACTTTTATCAAAACTCTAACCGAGCGATTTCCACAAGAGTCACAACATCCCATGGAACCAACAAGGGATGCATTCAATACACCCAGATCAGGCACTTCAACTACGCAGACCTACAAAGGTGAAGAAGCTCGTGTTGCTCCTGAACGCCCTAGGGAAAGGGACCAGCCATCCAACTTCATTACGCGTGAGGACCTGGAGAGACTCCTCCAAAACCGGGTCAAAGGAAATCCAATGGACATGCATCAGTATCAACCTCCGCACCCTCAAGACGTGCAACAGATTCCCCTTCCAAGAGGATACACCTCTCCTCAGTTCTCACTTTATGATGGTACTGGTAACGCTCGTGGACATATATCTCGATTTTTGGAATCTTTGGGGGAACATGAATATAACCATGTTCTCCGCTTGAAAGAGTTCTCAAAGTCACTTAGTGGAAGAGCGTACACCTGGTACAACAACATCACACCTAACAACATATCCAATTGGGGTGATATAGTCAGTGCCTTCTACATGAAGTATTTCTTTGTGTCTGAGCATATCACCTTTCAGACTTGGGGAGAATCTTTCAACGAAACAACGAGCATACAAACGACTTCGTTAAGAGATTCAAGATTCAAGCGTTGGATTGTCATGATTCGAATGTCACCGAACGCCAGTTGGTGGAGTTATGCATTAACGGAATGGTGCCCATATATCGTGCTTTGTTGGAGAATCTGGGATTTTAGACATTTTATGAGCTCCATGAAGACGCTAAACGTTTAGCCACAACGGCCCCATCATTGTTGGAAAGAACCAGAATTGTTCGAAACGAAGATGCACGTGAGAATCGAGGAAGCAGGCGTCTCATCAACAATCAATACAACACTGGTCCTTATATCGTGGCAGGCGAAGGAGGAAAAAGGAAAGCTTCAGCAACAGAACAACAACCCAAGTGTGCGGCTCCAGCGCAGACAAATTCATCTCGAAAGGGAGCGGGCAAGACTCATGTACAAGAAGTTGGAGATACAGTTCCGGACTTCCCATTTCCGATGAATGAAGTCATAGAACTCTCGGAGGCATGGATTCAAGATAACGCGATCAAGCTTCCCCCTATCAAACATCCAACGACCGAGGAAGAGATGGCAAATCCCAAATATTGTCGTTACCATAGGTTTGTACACCACCCTACCAAGGATTGTAACAAATTGAAGCACATTTTCAGAGAAAAGGTAGAGTCAGGAGAACTTTAGTTAGGAAACGAAGGCGTTCATAGAGATCCTCTTCCTATTAGAAGCTGCATGATTTCTGGGGATTCTGATCACAAGACTGTACAGTCTATGATGGAGCATTTATATGAAATCTTGTGCTTCTCCAAGGCACAACGTCAAGATATATTTGCATCCCTCAATCGCATTGTGTCAGGCAGGCGTTTGTATCCAGAAAAGGAAACAATTTCGAAACCTCAGTCTTTCCTGGAAGATGCAACTATCAAGGGGAACTGGGGACTCTTGAACGTCACTCGTTTGAAGGATGTCGAGTTCGACAACACATTGATTGATGCGACCTCCAAATTCAACATCATTACTGTCAAGACTTTGAAAGCCGCAAAGATTTCGAAACAAGAAGTTATTCGCAACTCAACCGTAATCAGGAATTCAGAGGGAGAATTTAGAGATGCCTATGGATATATTGATCTTGAAGTTAAGGTGGGTGATGCCCTGACACATGCAAAATTCTGCATAGTCAAAGAATATTCGAATTATGATATGGTCCTGGGACGCTCGTGGGTACACGACAACAAGACAACGCTGGGAGTACGTTCTTTGCCGATTTCAATACCTGAAAGGATCTCCAACAAGACATCCAATCCCGAAGACTATTTGCTGTCGTATCAATCACTCACAAATGTGACACAATTACCTGGAGAGAGACCGCCAGCATATGTTAGGAGATTCCGGACCCAAGTAAGTCTCATCGAACAACAATTTTTGCAACCAGTCACTCCTCCTTCTGATAAGTCTCGGGGAATCGCTCCAATTAACAACCCAACCTCCACTAGGAGATGTGAATGGGATGCTGGTCCTTTCAAACGCTTTGTCAAAAGTTTAGAAGTTATCTCGACTAAAGATTACGAGTCTAAGGACCAAGTAGGTGTGCAACGCCCAAACCCATTTCAAATTGGAGATTTGGTAACAAAGGCGACCGCGTTTCAAGTTGGAGGTGTGATAGTGAAAATGACCGCTCAGTTTGATTCACCTACAGAAAGGAAAGATGAGCCATACCTGGTGGCAGATGTTATCTTAGGACGTTACTGCAAGCTCATCAATGCCGACAAACAGGAAGGCGTGACGATTCACTCACGATGGCTCGAACCCTACAATACCTAAGACGCCGTGCTACCACTTCCTCCAGCGTTCTTCATACCTAAAATGATGTGCTTTCTTTTCCTCCATCGTTCTCTTTAGTATTTCTTCCAGCAATTTCCTCTTTCATGCAATATTTGTAATTCCTCCAAAATGACTGCACTAGGGTTTCAATTTCCAAATTAATCAAAGTATTATTTCCTTTTAGGAATTTTTTTACCCCTTAAACATGACACAAAATTCTGAGTCAACCTAAATTATCATTAGCCACCAGATTAAACCAGAAAGAAAACCCTAAAAGAGACATTTCGTATCCTTTGGAAAACGGTTGGAGGAATAGAATATGTGCAGAGGAAAAGAGGGAAAAACGCTTCGAGCAGTCTACTCCAAAAGAATCAGGAAGACCTCACGACAGGAGCACATACAGGTTCGTGATGTTTCATTATGGCATTACTTTTTCATCACAAGAATAACATGCGATCACATGAAGGCACATCACTGCCTGAGAAGATTCTGATATGGCCATATTGGAAGATTTATCTCAAAACAATATGAAACCCTTGTTCAAACAAGCAATCAAAAAGAAGAACACCTTAAACTCGGCCGTCACTGAGTACAAGGAGAAAGTGTTCACAAATTACGAGAAAATACGTCCAAAAAAAAGAGAAAAAAGGAAACAGGGAGATTTAGTCATTAAGGAGATCAACCGTGCCTTCACCAGTCATAGGTCGTCGCTGCTTCTTCCTTTGGGTCTGCCTCGACTTCCCTTTCGGATATTTCTGCAAAGTCAGCAACGTTCTCCGCTTCAACATCCTCAGTAGGACCAACTTCCGTATCTTTCTCAAGGGCCACTGCAGCATTGGAGATTGTGTTTACTACCTTTGGGAGCTCGGGTTCATCTGTATCAGAGTCGAGGATTATCACACCATCTTGGATCATATAATCACGCTTATCTTCACTCGGAGGCCGTTCATGTTCAATCCTTCGCCTCTTTAGCCGTGCTGCAAATCTCTCGGCTCTTGTGCTCACCGGTAATTGAGACGCTTCATCACGCCTCTGTTTTTCCTCCATGTTGATTGAAGCCAAAAGAGTTTGAGCGCGTTTTCGAGCGATGCGCAGATGAAAAATGGACATGCCCTGTACAACATGATTAGCCTCTCGAAGCAGAAGATCAATTTTAGCCATCACCTCCTCGAACACATCAACCTCAGGTTTGTTGACTTCAAAGCTTCTTTCCGGAGAGGTACCAGAGTAGTCATCACCAGCAGCCTCCATAAGATTCTGCAGGAAGAGGTTATGATTATATACAAAAAAAAAATCATTATCGAACGAAAGATCAAGTCGTGTGTCAAGCCTGGAGCAATACTTGGAATAGAGAAGGAAACAATTCAGCGATGGGAAGAAAAGTCTCACAATCTTCTTTATATTTCACAAGCCAACAGGATCCCGGGAAGAAAAGGAGTCTCCACTTGCTGTTTATAAAGGCTACAGATGCGGAATAACAATCAGTGGATTCTTATCAAACCTGAGTATTTGAGGGAAGGTAACGTGCGATAAACGGGCCAGACTACATCCGGGTAACACGCACTGAAACCCTTCATGTGAATTTATTTTACTGTCACCATCTAATGCCTACCCCACAATAGTGCAACCATTACGTGCTAGGCAGGGGACTTAATTTTGATGGTGGATTTTAGTTCAAGGATAAAATTGTAAAACCAGTATTCAATACGCTGACATCCTGCAAAGGGTAAAGCCGCTTCACAAGTGAGGAGTACTTATTCACTTTATTTATTCGAAGCAATTCAATAGATACACAAGATTCACCCAGAATGGTGCATGTAGCAACAATCCCAAATATTCTGTGAATTTTTAACATTATTAATTAATGCATGATTTGCCTAGTATTTCCTGTGCCATTCCTAGCAGAACTCTCATCATTGGCATGGCATGACGACTGAGTGTTTACTCTCAGCAGAGTAACATGAATCTCCAAGGACCAGTGTTGAGATGTGCATGAAATACCCGTACAGGCTATACCATCCTCTAACAAAGAGGATCTCGTATCAGCGCTTTTGTTAGCCTGATCGAGCATGTTTAAATTTCCTAAGGGAAATCTAGGCTGTCCGCATCAGTCTCAGAAACGATCACGGCCATGCAAGTTGGCCGCATGATTTAACCAGCCTAGCCAAACCCTAGTAGGAATATGCAATTACCGTGATGACCACCGGAGGGCCCACTTATGCCCTAGCCGGTCGAATACCACATCACACCCCCAGCGCGTCAAACGTCAACCCTAAAATAGGGTGGTCACGCCGCTTTAGAAGAAGCTCGGACGAGCAAGACTGTTCAGGGCAGTCTTAAAGTCATCACAACCGTCCAACTTCGCCAGCCTGGTTGGACGAATCAGATCATCCCATAAATGATCAGGGAAGTGCTAACGCACGCGTTGGCGGGCCCACTTCTCCCTCACCCGAACGGTTTTCTCACGGCAAGGTCGTGGAGTAATGCAACAGTTGCTCAACCACGGAAGGCGTGATGCTTCTAAGGGTCGCGGAAATTCCACTAATGTCTTAAATCGATCACAACCATCCAACTTAGCCAGCATGTTTGGATGGCTTAGATCATACCTAGGACCATCAGGGAGGTGCACATATGTTCACCATCATCCCAACGTGTGCCGCGCGCGATCGGTCTCTCCAAAGGAGAAGCATAGCTCGCCAAAACGTTTGGCCAAAGTCACGTATACGTAACTGTTTCAAACCCTAATTAGGGTTTGCGGCGTTGCATATCTGTCGTAGTTCGATCACGACCATCCATCTTCGCCATCCTGGATGGAGGGTGTAGATATAGACTTAAGAGGTCCCAAGAGTGTCAACGTGATCACTTTGGTCCCACCTTTGCATGTAGCCGGTCGGCCTAGGCAGACCAGGACTCGGTACCTCGAAACGCGCGCCCCAAAGTGGCATGTCACGCAACCTTTAATCCTTTGTGGCAATGGATTTCTGTCGCAAATCGATCACGACCACTCATCTTTGCAAGTAAAATTGAGTGGCTTAGATCAAGCTTTTACGGGACGCAGAGGTATAGGCGTGCACAACAACGAGCCGACTCCACGCATGACCGATCGGTCCCACCAAAATCGGCGCCCATGTGTGGATTCGGTCAAGCCAAAGAGGGATGCTTGCGCACCTCATAAAACCCTAAAATTCCATCAACGGTCGCGAATATGTGCCGTAAACCATCTCGTCCGTCCAACTTTTCCAACTTGGTCGGACAACCTAGGTTAAAACTAGGCAACCAATGAAGCATCTCGATGAACACTGTCCGCCACTCTCCACAAGGAGTGATCGACCGGGGGATGACTCACCCGTGTGGCCTCCAAACGATCACTCGAAGATGGTTGGACGTGATGCTGTTTTAAGACGCTTAATCCGCGAATTATTCGGTTAAGCTTTAAAATAATGATGCTTCATACATATTGATTGTTTTCGATGCATTACATGCATCGAGCATACACGATATTTCATAAATATCGATTCCTTAAATAACTTAGTTATTTAACTTAATAGCACCGTATGATATTTCCTGCAGTGGGTCCCATGATCCGCTCATTCGAGACATCAAGCATGTCACAAAATGGGGGATACTTACTGGGGTGTTGGTCTGGCGGTTTACAGTGTGCAGCGTGCAACGTGCCATTACAAGAACGTGTCAGGAAAAGGTGGACGGTTAACAGTGATGAGGAAAGTGGGCAAAGGTGTGATCGTGTGACAATCACCACTCTTACACGACCCCACTACTCCATAACTTCACCTCCTCCACTTCCTACAAGATGTGGGTTGCGCTCAATGACCTGTATAAATAGGTCTTTCACCTATTTCCAAACAACACACAAACACAAAAAAAAACAAGTGTTGTCATCAGTATCCAGAAAACACCCAGAACTGTTAGCTTTCATTGTGCAAGTCATTTCATCATTCTAATACAAGTCATAAACAACCAATACCTTCATAATCTCAACACCTTCTTCGCTTCCCTCCCTAAGTTCAACCCCATCTCCTTCACTTTGTGACCGAAGTAAGTCTGGAACGGCCATTTCTTGGTTTAGGCCAGAATTGTATAGATTGATCTCTCGAATCAAAAGCACTCCCGTGCAGTGCATTTGTTTAGGGTTTAGATTCGTTTCTCATCCACACACACCCAAATTTACCAAAACCAGTAGAAATAGTTTTCACCCATAAACAACTAGGCTGTTCTTCGGGAATATAAGCCTGGTTTATCAATTGGTTCCTATTCACCTTGATTTATCAAAAGATGGAACAAAACTCGTAGGTATATTCGTGGGAGACGGATTTATCTATTACCGTAGAATTTTTTGTGTGATACAGATTTGTTTATTAAAGTCTTCGACTTTGGGTCGTAGCAACTCTTAGTTGTAGGTGAGATCAGCTAAGGGAATCAAGTACGTAGCGTCCTGCTGGGATCAGAGACATAGGAGCATAATTGTACCTTGGATCAGTGTGAGATTGATTGGGGTTCAACTACAGTCCAGACCGAAGTTAATTTGGAGTAGGCTAGTGTCTGTAGCGGCTTAATACAATATATGTTCAATCTGGACTAGGTCCCGGGGTTTTTCTGCATTTGCGGTTTCCTCGTTAACAAAATTCTGGTGTCTGTGTTATTTATTTACGGCATTATATTTTGTTATATAATTGAAATATCACAGGTTGTGCGTTGTTCAATCAATTAGAATATCCGACCTTTTGGTTGTTGATTTAAATTGATTGACACTTGGATATTGGTCTTTGGTACCATCCAAGTTATCTCTCTAGTATTTGATAAAGACTCGCAGATTTCTATTTGCTTGAGTATATATCAAATCGAGAGATTGAGATATAAACTCTTTGATATACTTTTTATCTAGATTGAGTCTGACTATCTAGTTAATTCTCTAAAAAGTATATTGGAGTTTGTCCATACAGATTTCTAAGCGAAATATTGGGTGTGGTTGTTGTACCCCACTTTTTCAATTGGTATGAGAGCAGGCAAACACGTTTAAGACCTTACAAGTCTGTGTTTATAGCGATCTGACTTTATGGACAGAGGTGTTATCTCAATTAACGTACCACCAGTCTTCGATGGATCTAATTACTTGTGGTGGAAAATTATTATGCGAGCTTTTCTTTAAGCACATGATTTTCAATCATGGGTATATGTTGTTAACGGCTATAATGCTCCCGTCGTGGCAGATGGAGATGTAAACGTTCCCAAGTATATTGGTGAATACACACCTGCCGAGATAAATGTTGCAAAGAAAAATTCCGACGGTTTGAATGCCATTATACATTCCATTACCCAAAATCTTCAGCACCATCTGTCAAATTTCACGAGGTCTAAAGATGCGTGGGATATCTTAGAAACCGTATTCGAAGGTAACTCCAGTGAAAAGGAAGCTAGGCTTCAAAACCTTAATTCCGATTGGGAAAACCTTCATATGGCAGATGAAGATACGTTTGATGAATTTAATCACAGAGTGTCTGAAATTGTTAATGCATCTTTTGCATTGGGTAAGACTATTCCTGAAAAGGACATTGTGGTGAAAATTCTCAGATCGCTGCCATATAAATACGACTCTAAGAAGCATGCCATCGTTGAGGGAAATAACCTTGATAATCTCTCCAGAAATATGCCGGTTGGGAAGCTTAAGATCTTTGATCATGAACATTCATCCAAAACTAAGGATGTTGCGTTCAAAGCACAAAAGGACACTAAATTACTTGATAAGAGTAAAAAAGTGCATATCTCTGAAGATGATCACTCTGAGACAGATGAAGATCTTGACAAGTCAGTATCGATGATAACAAGACAGTTTAGGGATCTTCTGTTGAAGAGAAGTAAACGGTTCTCCAGATATAAGCCTAAAGCATCAGTTAAACCTCATAATCGTATTCCTCCTAAAAACAGGGAAACAAATGAAACCTATGATGAGGATATGCCTCAGTGCTTTAAGTGTAAGGGATTTGGTCATTTTGTAAACAAGTGCCCAAATCGTAGAAAATACACCGGGAACGAAGGTCTTGCTGCAACTCTTGATAAAATGTCTGACAATTATGATTCTAATGAAGACAAGAAATCAAGTGTTGCACTTCTTGGTGAAAATATTGATTTTGATAACTGTAGCAATACATACATCAATCTCGATATTCTTTCAGAAGAGAACCCAACTAATCTGGAAGAAAAAATTGACCCATTTCTTGGAAACTCTGTTTGTAATGTTTCAAGTTCCACCATGTGTCTAGCTGCGTGCACATCTCAGAAGCTTGAGTTTTATTCCAGTTTGTCGTGCTCGTATTGTTCTCTAAAGGGTCATGAACTTTCAAAGTGTTACAAGTACAAACACCAATTGAGACACGTCAACAAACTTCAACAAAGAGCAAATCAATTCGCAAATAAGCTTAAATTTGCTCAGAAGACCGCTGAGGTATGTAGGATTTTATCTTCGGCTAAGAAGTTAGTTTCCAAGATGTAGGATCCAAATATCGCACAAGTATTTGTAAGTGTGCGAGATTCATAAAAGGTTGTGCGATAATGTCGCACGGAGAATAGGAAATAAAAGGAAATAGGAAATAAATGGAAATATGAAATATGAAATAAAAGGAAATATGAGCTGTCATCCACTAGGTAGCATTCTATATAAAGAGAAAGGTAGGAGAGAGGGTAGGATCCACTAGGTAGCATCTTATATAAAGAAAAAATGAATAAAGTACAGCACTGTGTGTTTCTTTCGCAAG
Organism: Papaver somniferum; assembly: GCF_003573695.1. Classification (NCBI taxonomy): domain Eukaryota; kingdom Viridiplantae; phylum Streptophyta; class Magnoliopsida; order Ranunculales; family Papaveraceae; genus Papaver; species Papaver somniferum. The sequence continues at coordinate 13,837,173 of NW_020622381.1, forward strand.
CAACGAGTAGTGCAGATGGTCAGAGAAGGAGTATGCAAACTAGAGGACATGGGTTCGATTCTCCCTGCGACCAAATAATTTTTGCTTTGCAAATATTCATTTCGCGGAGTTGATATTTGATTACTTCGCACAGTCTTTGATTATTTCGCAAGAGAGGGTTAGCATAATTGGTCAGGAGGCATGAATGCAAGCAGCAGGTTGCGGGATCAATTCTTGCTTCTCGCATGTTTATTTTTATTATGCGAAATTTATACAGAATAGCCTCTTACACAGTTGGAATTTGATTACTTCGCAAGAACTTTGATTATTTCGCAAAAGAGGTTTAGCACAGTTGGTATGGTGCGAGAAAATCCAAGAAGAAGATCAAGGGTTCAAGTCTCACTTCTCACACTTCTTTTTGCTGCGCGAAATTCATATGTTTCAAGGAATTTATTCACTTCTTTGACAACAACAGCGATTCACATGAAAGATAAGTACCACTTCTTTGAACATTTTACTTTATACTTAGAACGAATAAAAAGATTTTTGATTTGATTTACAAAAAAGCGATTCAATCGCACAATTACAAAGATTTCAAGATTTCAAAGATTATAAAGATTACTAAAATTTCAAGATTACAAAGACTTCAAAATTACAAAGATTGCGAGATTTCAAAATTACAGAAAACTGAGAAAAATTAATTTATATGTTTCTCTAGAATATTTCTTTTACAGAGAATAAAAAGATTTTTGATTTGATTTGATTTACAAAATGCGAAACAATCGCAGAATTACAAAAATTTCAGAATTATAATGTATTAGAACTTCTCTTGAATATTTTCTTTGCTTCAAATGATATGATATTATGAGAATGAAAGAATGAATGAAAGAATAAAAGAACAAAGACACGCGATTCTCAACCTAAGCATATGACTTAGGTTGGTCGACTAAGGTAATAAGGACTCTCCCAAGGAGTGCAGAATCTGATCAAGGCGCTGAGGTACACGGTTGAGTCAAGAGTGCCAGGGGAATTTGAAGCGTCCTTGCCATTCTTAACAAGTCTTGTCTTATACTGCACTCGGCCTGAAGAAAACCCCACTTAGGGTGCAGTCTCATAACCATAAGCCCTATAGGTAAAAGGGATAAGAGGCTGCGAAAAAAAACTGGTTGTTGTTAAGACCGGATGGGAGGAGCTAACCTTGTATGGTAGACATACGCCTCCTTGAAGGGGCAACCAGGGGGGAGATAAGGGCGGCACCCTCCATTAGGGAGCTGATAAGTGTCTTAAGACGCAAATGTCATGAGGATTTTTACTCACAAGGGTATTAAGGCTTGTCATATTTGTTCAACAATCCTGAATATGCAATAATACTAGAGAAAAAGATAAGACGAGATCAATGGGTCATTACATGAAAGTGTGAAGACGTCCTGCGATTTCGTCGCAAGACGACAATGTCATGGGGTTTATTTTCGAATATTTAGGCCTGTCATATTGTCGCAACAATGCTGAAGAGGCAATAATACAAAAGAAAAAGTTAAGGCAAGATCAATGGGTTTTTGCATGAAAGTGCAAAGACGTCCTGCGATTTTGTCGCAATGACAAGAGGTGGCAAAATAAGACCTTTAACTAGGAAAGCAAAATAAGACCACATAAGAAAATGAGTAAGAAAGTAAGCTTGCGAGAATGATTATATGTAAGCAAACAAGCTTGCGAATATGTACATGGAAATGAAACTGAGGCAGTGAAAATGCCGCAGACTTGATATTATGATCATACTGATATGAGATACTAATAGTGCAGGAAAAAGGAAAGATGAAACACAAGTAAGAACTTGTGAGGAACAATAACTACACGAAGAGGAATGCATACACTAAATAAAAATCCAGAGAAATGGAGAATGGAGGCAATTTAAAGCTACATCAATTTTAGCGTGCAAAATGAGCTAAGTAACACAAACATTAGCTATACATTGCGATAGATAAGCATTCTTATCATACAAACATCATACTCGCATCATAAAAGCATTGCATAAGCATTTCATATCATAAACATCGCATACACATTTCATAACATAATCATCACATAAGCATTATATTCGCACAAGTATTTTACAAAACTGTACGGAATAATATTGCAGAACTTCACAATAATATCGCAGAATTTCGCATAATTATTCAGAATTTCGCAGAAGTTTTCAAAATTTCACAGGATTATTCAGAATTTCGCAGGATTATTCAGAATTTCGCAGAATGTGTCAGAATTTCGCAGGATTATTCAGAATTTCACAGGATTATTCAGAATTTCGCAGAATGTGTCAGAATTTCGTAGGATTATTCAGAGTTTCGTAGGATTATTCAGAATGTGTCAGAATTTCGCATAATGTGTCAGAATTTTGCAGAATGTGATTATTTCGAAGAATGTGATTATTCAGAACGATATGATCATTTCGCTCAATTATTTAGCACAATTATAAGCAACTTGAAGAGATTATACTATCGCATGAGCACAAAACATGAGACAGAGGAAAGATGAGAATGAAGAAACAATTCGCACATTCAACATTTTCTCAAAGATTCTACCCTCATAGATAAAGAACAGAGGCAACTATGGATTACCAAGAAAACATTTTATGTTCTTTATCTTCTCGGCAAGAATCACCAAAAATGGAGTAATAATTTCGCATGAATAGAGGCATTACTTATTATTCTCATTCAAGGACGGATACTTCTTACATTTCGAGAACTGAATATTTCTTATACTTCATCAAGGATACTTCATGCTTCTTATACTTCTTCAAGGATACTTCATACTTCGCATACTTCAAAAGATGATACTTCTTATTTACTTCGCAACATTCCGGAACTTCACAAAAGAATAGAGGAAAGTACGTACTTTTCAAATCCAGTATTCTTTCGCTCGTTCCTTCATCAACAAATATCAAAGACTACTCCAAAAACACGTATCTCTCTCCAACAACTAAAACAACGGATTTTTTTCCTGAAGATCGCTCTTCAAGCAATATTCAAGAAAAAAGAGGCAAGATGTAGGATCCAAATATCGCACAAGTATTTGTAAGTGTGCGAGATTCATAAAAGGTTGTGCGATAATGTCGCACGGAGAATAGGAAATAAAAGGAAATATGAAATAAATGGAAATATGAAATAAAAGGAAATATGAGTTGTCATCCACTAGGTAGCATCCTATATAAAGAGAAAGGTAGGAGAGAGAAAAGTAACTTGTATTATTATCTTCTTATTCTTCCCCAAAAACCAGAGAGAGAGAGAGAGAGCTCCAAATACTCATTAATGGAGTCTCAATGTAATTCATATGTAATTCAATGATCATAGTGAAACCTAACCCCGTGTATGTAGATCAAATTGATCGAACCACGTAAATCTTGTGTCTTATTTTCTATTTTCATTATCTTTATCTTTATAATTTCATATCAAATAAGTTTAGAACTAGAAATGATAGTCATGATAATACAAGGGGTGTGTTGTAGGAAATCCTGCAACTACACAAGGATAAACCAAGACCATTAGAGAAGAAAGTATGGTCGAGTCATTTTGATAGACAGAGGTATGTGGATTCCTCTCAAGTGGACAAATTGTTGTTCACCACAACGCAACTTGATTGTGTTGTTTTGGAAATCTTGTCTCATGTGCCTGATCAAAAGAGACAATGATTTTGTACCTCTCAGGCTTTAGGATTTTTTTTTTCTTCTTTTCTTAGTTTTGTTCTTCCCTGTCTATCAACAAAAGAGGGTTATTATCGACAATTATACTCTTTATAGGGTTGTGAGTTGGACGTGTACGAACCTGTTTAAAGGTTTCGAAACCCTACATTCCTTTTTCCTTCCTCAAAACCTCTTTTTATCTCAAGACTACTTGTTGAGTTCAATTTGTGATTTCTTCTCACAAACCCATACGTTATGGAAACTCCAAGCGTGATGTCTTCTGATGGAAAAGATGCTAATATGATTGTTAAGCCGTCAATCATGAAGGAAAAAGAGAAATCTCCGTTATCTCCTACCTTTAAAAGAAAGAGAAGGAATGTGAGGAAGCCAAGAGTCGTTCCTTCAAACTCTCAGAAGTTTTCTGATGTTCTTGAAGAGTTGAAGGAGATGCGAAAGGAGATTCAACAAATAAAGGATTTTTTGTATAAGACTCATGAGATTCAGAAGGCCCTGGTTCGACATCATCAGCCAAGAAGGTTTATTGATATAAACTCCTACCTTAATGAACCTTATGTCCCAATGGTTGTTGACGACAAGGAGTTCGGGGACGATAAAGAATTCTTCAAAGGTCTTATTTCCTAGTAAATCTTCTATTTTTCTTGTCTTTGTTAGAAGAATAACTAGAGTTTGGAATAGCCAATATTGTGATTACACATAGTTATGTCCAACGTTTTCATCTTCATGTTTTTAGATTTATTGGTTTAAATTCTAAATTTGTTTGGAAGATGATTTTTGCAGTATTAATCTTTATGGTTTTATATATTGCAATATTGTTATGGGACATGTGTGTTTACGTCTGTGAACTATGATTGTCCCATACCTTGTCAAAAGTCTTTCGAATGTCGATATGCATGTATTGACAAAAGAATGATAGACTTTTGACAAATACAAAAGTTAAGCCTATTATGTCAATTATTGATGGAAGATAGGTTAAAATCTTTTGTTTCGAAGAATTATGTCTATTGAATGTCGTTATGCAAATGGTGATGGAAAATAGAATGAATTCTTGTGTATTCCGCAGTATTGATCTTCCCTGATCCATGTTCTTATGTATTACTTTGAGGCTCCATAAAGTGTCTTATGTTGATCACTAAACGGCCAAGTCGATTATTTTTATGATTAGCTTAGTTGTTGTTCCACGAGATACTTTATGACGAGCATTTTCAACTAAATTAATCATCTTATTTGGTTATTTAGTTGTTGCTCCGTAAGTTTTCTTATGATGAGCATGACCAACTAAATTGATTACTTTAGTGATTAGTTTGGTTGTGTATTTCGATTAGATTAATTATGGGTTCTCTTGTGATTAATCTAATTGTATATTTTTGAGTCTCCATAAGTTCACTTATGTTGAGCATTTTTCGATTAAATTAATCATGAGTTCTCTTGTGGTTAGTTTAATTGAATATTTTGGATTCAAATTCATACTTGTATGTGATTTGTTATGTCCAAAGAAATCCTTCTTTTTCGAAATTAAGGTCGCTCTTGTTGTTCTTTCGAGAATGACATTTTAATGGGGGGGAGTTCTTAATTGAACTTGTGCTTAATTGCCAAATCTTTGTGGGGAGTGTGGCTGTGGAATATTATAGGGGTTATCTTGTATCTTTATAAACTCCTTGATGAATGCATTTAGCTTCGGCTTTATGATTTCATCTAAATAAGATGATATGTGTTTCTTTCTTTTGGTCATGAAATGTCTCTTTAGGAAATTTCATTAGGATCCCGTTTTTGTACCTTCGCCAATTTTATTGACAAAAAGGGGGAGAATTAATATGTAGTTCACACTACAAATACATATGGTTTTCGGATCATTATGTAAGGGGGAGTGGTTTCCATGTGAGATGGAGTATTGACTAAGGGGGAGTGATACATATCACCATAGTATTATTATTGAAGTTGTGATACAATTGAACTTTGACGTTGTGTAATGATACTATGACATTGTATAACAATGATTGAGAACTCTTGTTTTCTCGTTGTTATAGCTACGGATTTCCAACAACGATGATGTTGAACTTACAACCTTTGGGATCATTGGAGTACTTCGAAGTGACGAAGATTTCGAGTAATGTTGAAGATTAGACATGTGGAATAGGAGCTACAAAAGTTAATTTATTTATTTTTTGTATTCCATATGTATTGATAGTTTTCTCACTAAAATTGACAAAGGGGGAGATTGTTAGAGCATTGCTCGGTCAAACTCGCATGCGTTGCTATCTCAAGCATGTTTGTCAATGTTAGTGTTCAAAACTATAAGTCTTGATTTCTAGTCTACTATAGCTAAGGTCTCAGACTAGGATAGAAAGTGTAGTTGAGCTCAAGAACTCCATGGCAATCATCATACAAGACGAAGGATTACTCAAGGAACCGGTGGATCTTCATCGACTAAAAGGTATGTGGAGACTTGAACTTATCTATCACTCAAAAGTTTATTTATCTCCTATCTTGAGACAAAAGTCGTTTTGCTATATAGACTTAGATTATACACATTTGTTATTTCGAGCCGAGTTTATCTCGTCTATCTATTTCTCGAATTATGTGTTGGTAAGCTTTCTCTTTATCCAAGTTCATCTTTACCTAGTGACGAAAGTCATGACAAGTTTCAATCACTTTGAAAATTGCTTACTTTCACGAAAAATAGTTTGTGAATAACAACTATAGAATATCAACGTCCTCTAAGAATGTTTCAATGATTGAAATGAGAGTTTAGACTATATAACCATTGGAGGATATAAGCATTTTTGTGGAAACACATATATGTATAAGTCCTTATTCCTTGAACCGAAGTTTGCGAACTTTGTTGATCAAGAGAACCGACATGGTGGCGTGAGCCAAGTCAGAGAACTCAGTCCGCCAACCAGCGGAAGTTCTCGTCCCGAGAAATTCTGCTGGAGTTTGTGAACTCCATCTGGGAACTTAAGTCCACGAACCCAGTCCGCGAACTTGAGTAGGTTATATCTAAAAACGATGTTTGTGAACTTATTCTTATATAAACTAAGGAATGCAAATTGCAAACCGTGGCTATATAGTTCATGAACTGATTCGAGTGAATCAAATCGTTTTTGCTTCGACTGTGTCTTGTGTAGTTACATAAGATTTCCTTTCAATTGAACAACTCTCTAACTAGTTCATTTGAGTCACTTGAACTAGTTATGGTGAAGAAGAATATGGTTGATATGAAAGTGATCATATGGCTAACCATTTGGTTGATTATTGTTGAACTAACAAATGTACAAGTTTGGGTACGGTTACACAAGCCTAGAAACGTGCATTTCATTTGTGTGTAACAAGCTAGTTTTCGATCTAACGGTTGAAAGATATTAGCTTGAATCTAATCAGGTTTTCATCTAACGATGAATATTGAATGCTTTGTTACCAAGCTAACATTGATTGCAAACCCTGATTTGAAAGACTATAAAAGGGAGAACTCTAGAAAGTGGGAAACCTAATCCCCACACCTTCTGTGTGATACTAGTTGTGCTAAGATAGAGCCGATTCTCCTTTAACCTTTGGTTTCTTCTTCTAAACCAGGTTAACGACTTAAAGACTTCATTGGGATTGTGAAGCCAGACCGATACTACTTTCTTGTAGTTGTGTGATCTGATCTTGTTGTTTCTATCATACGAATACAATTGTAATAATTGGCTTGAGATTTATATCTCCGATAGGCAAGATATAAAAGAAATCACAAACACTTCGTCTCATCGTTTGTGATTCCGCAATATTTTTTTTCGTTGCGTCGATTAAGATTATTATGAGGTGATTGATAATACTAGGCTGTTCTTCGGGAATATAAGTCCGGTTTATAAATTGGATCCTATTCACCTTGATTTATCAAAAGACGGAACAAAACTCGTAGGTATATTCGTGGGAGACGGATTTATCTATTACCGTAGACTTTTCTGTGTGATACAGGTTTGTCTATTAAAGTCTTCGACTTTGGGTCGTAGCAACTCTTAGTTGTGGGTGAGATCATCTAAGGGAATCAAGTACGTAGCATCCTGCTGGGATCAGAGACGTAGGAGCATAACTGTACCTTGGATCAGTGTGAGATTGATTGCGGTTCAACTACAGTCCAGACCGAAATTAATTTGGAGTAGGCTAGTGTCTGTAGAGGCTTAATACAGTGTGTGTTCAATCTGGACTAGGTCCCGGGGTTTTTCTGCATTTGCGGTTTCCTCGTTAACAAAATTCTGGTGTCTGTGTTATTTCTTTTCCGCATTATATTTTGTTATATAATTGAAATATCACAGGTTGTGCATTTTTCAATCAATTAGAATATCCGACCTTTTGGTTGTTGATTTAAATTGATTGACACTTGGATATTGGTCTTTGGTACCATCCAAGTTATCTCTCTAGTATTTGATAAAGACTCGCAGATTTCTATTTTCTTGAGTATATATCAAATCGAGAGATTGAGATATAAACTCTTTGATATACTTTTTATCTAGATTGAGTCTGACTTTCTAGTTGATTCTGTAAAAAGTATATTGGAGTTTGTCCATACAGATTGCTAAGCGAAATATTGGGTGTGGTTGTTGTACCCCCACTTTTTCAGTTCAAAGCCGCGCCATCCACCGTTCCACGAATCAGGAGCCAGCCGTGCCATCTCTGCTTCTCTGCGGATCTAGCCATCAACACCATTCCATGGATGTAGCCAAGCAAGCAGCGCCATCCATCATTCAAATCCCACAACGCCATCTACCTTTCCTAACCAGCCAGCGCCCGTTCCGCAGACCAAGTTGCAGTGCCATCTCTACCGGACAGTAGCCAAAGTTGCAGCGCTGATGACAATACCCCATGGCCAAGCAGAATTCATGCAAAGCCGCCAATGCAAGGATCAATGATTCCTCACCCCTTCTTCCAAAGGTTAGTCGAATTTCCTTGGCAATCTCTTCACGTCTTTCCCTTTCGATTTTACTCTTGTCTGTCACCATCTCATGCTTACCCCACAACAATGCCACTGTTACGTGCTAAGTAGGGGACTTAATGTTGATGGTGGTTTTTAGCTTAAGGTTAAAATTGTAAACCTTGCATCTGATGTGACGTCACTCTGTAAGGAAACGGAGCCGTGAGTGTTAACCTCTCCACCGACATATTTATTGAGTCGTTCAATATATTTACATGAAATTTATCCAGACTTGCGCATGCAGCAACCATCCCAGATGTTCTGTAAATTTTTGTGCCTTGACTATATTCACTTAATATATGTTTCTTTGAATACTTTATGTGTTATGTTCCCCGGCTGAACCCTTAATGTTGATATGGCATGACAATTTGTGTTCACTCGCAGCAGAGTAGCACGAATTTCCAAATATCAAGGATAAGGTCTTTGCATAAGGTATTCAATCAGAAAGCATGATGCTCTTTGGCAATGAACTTAAAAGAACTTTATGTCAACACATAGAATTCAGTCGATTACCCTGACTAATTTGCAAAAGCTAGGATTTTGCGCCTTGCGCAGTACATCAGACCTTGCTTGTCGAAATTTAAGCCTAGGGAAACTAGGTAATTAATCCTCCACTGATTAGTAGGTGCAAAACCTTGCCCAGAGTCAGAAAACAAGGAGCCACGGGACAGCAAAGGGAGGCGTGGCCATTCTTTAGGCCAGCCGACGCCACTTGCCATTGGCCACGCCCTATCCTAAACCGACCCTACTTCCCTCGACCAATCAGGTCGCTTTAAGACCGCCACGCTCACACCAGTTGTGTCTAGGCCCATACCTGCCGGCCCCAGTTTCTCTCGACCAATCAGGTCGCTCTAAAGCCGCCACACTCACGCTGGAAGTGTGGCCATACCATGTTTGGCCGTACTTCCCTTTTTTCGACCAATAAGGTTGCTCTAAACCTGCCACATCTTTAAAAGAGGTGTCAAGATGTCGTCATACCATGTTGGCTTCCCGAAACCGTGCCAACATGCTAACGGCATGCCGAAAATTCCAAAATCATGTCGATCACACACGCCAAACGGGCATGCTAAGTGCACGTGCCAAACATTCCACTTACCGCGTCAACATGCTAACGGCATGCCAAACCTGCCAAAACACGCCAAACATGCCAACGCGCCATAAATAGCGCCCTACATGCTAACCTACCTCATGTTCGGGGCCAACGCCATGATAAGCTCAAATTAGGGTTTTCTAGTCAGAAGCACGACCTTGCATTAACCAAAACCCTAATTTTTGCAACACAAACTATGCCACTTCGGCCCCACAACATTCCACGAGCCGTGTGGGACCCAGGAAGCCCTAGGAATGGCGTCATATCATAGCCACCCACGTCAATCCTTACTCCTGTGGCCGTTTCCACTCTATGGCCTCGCCATAGTTCCTTTGGCATAGCTATGGAACCGTTCGCACAAAAAGTGTCGCCATGTCGCGGCCACATGCCATACGCACCAATTAGGGTTCGACATGCCAAACCCTAATTTGGGCAAAGTTGCTACGCCAACCAAGCCAAGTAACGTTTCCCGGAGCGCTGGGATTGATGTGGAAACATGGAAAATGTTGTCATGCCACATTTGGGTCTAACAACGATGTTCCAAAGTCTAGAGGCCATGGCTACGCCAGGCGCTACTTCGTGTCACTGGCATGTGCCAACTATGCCAGCCATGCCACCATGCCACAGTCATGTCGCGCGTGCTAAATAGAGTTGCGATGCGCCAAAACATAATTTAGATAAAAGTTGACATGCCAACCGGGTCCAGTGACTCTCCTAAGACCTCGAGATTAACTTAGCAACAGGGCCAATGCTACCAGAGACATATTTGGATCTAACACCCATATGCCAAAACAGCTGCCACAGCTACGCCACCGACATGCTGTTATGCCATGGCTACGCCAGGCGCCACTATTCCAATGGCGCCACTTTGCTATACAACAATATATGGTCATAATCAATGGCCATCCTTCCTCATGAGATACAATCTCAACCGTCCAAGTTCGTCACTGAATCTAGTGGCCATGGCTACGCCAGGCGCCACTTACACCACCGTGCCACTGGCATGCACGAGCCATGCCATCCATGCCATATTGCCACTGGCGTACAACAAAACGCCACTGCGCCATTATCAGGCTCCAACACAAGATAGCCATAATCAACGACTACCCTTCCTTATGAGATGCGATCTCAGCCATCGAAGTTCGCCACTGAACTAACAGACTCGTCGCAAGTTTTAGGCGACCGGTCAAGACGAGCCTAATAGCATCACATGCTATTTTCCTACGGCAAACCTATTGATTTTAACTTGCCACACGTAGCAAAATGCTACATGTTTTCCACAAAAACACTCGAGATATCAAATATGTCACAAACTGGGGGATACTCATCAGCGTATTGGTCTGGCGGTTTACAGCGAGCGGCGTGCAATACGCCCGTTATAAGAAAGTGTCATGAAGTAGGAAAATTAATGGCGGCAAGAAGTAACAGGTGTAAACGGATCCACTTCCTTCATCATGGAAGCATGGGTTTATGACGGTTATATGTTACTGTAGATGGTGGATTTTCGACAAAGGGTAGAATTGTAAAACTATACTCCAGATTCGGAAACCGGATGAGTATTGAGACTCATGTCTCTCATTAAAGCATGAAATCTCATGTCATAAATCTCTGACTGAGAAGGCTGTCTCTCAGAATACGTGTAAATGTGTAGTCTCTCAGCTGAGGCCACGACACATCTCATGAATACTGAGCAATTTCAGTAATTACTCCGGATCCGGCAATCGGATGAGTATCGAGACTCATGTCTATGTGCATGAAAGCTCATGCCATATCTGATGGAGAAAGTCTCTCAGAGAAGATGAAGATGTGCAGTCTCTCAGCTGAGGCTACGACACATCTCATATTGTATAAAATTGAAAGATTGGGCGTCTCCCAGACAGCATGTCTGCTAGTATATAGCGACAACATCTTCGGGATGTAACAAGATTTTCCCCGACTATGCAAGAGGAATATGACACTCCAGCAAGTTCATATTGCTCAACCCTCAGATAATTAGTGCTCCTAGACAGGAAGCCCTTCTAGTACAGAGCCATCAATTAATTATCTTAAATCGTCTGAATATCCAGCAATATTCTATGAGCCATCGTCTGAATATCCAACAATATTCTACGAGTCGTCAATTAATCGCCTGAATATTCAACAATATTCTACGAATCTTCGTTATATTTCATTACTTCAATCCGTGGTTCTTCCCAGCAGAATTCCACAGGTTAATAATAAATATTCAACGAAACAGGCAAATGGGCATCGAATAAGCCCTGACAAAATGGTGCAAGTGTAATTAGCAGATAAAAAACAGACCAGCATTTTGAATGCGCAAACGAACATTTCAGAAAATACGAATGAACGAGGAACCTATGCAAAATAGGAAGGAAAAATAGTGAAAATATTAGCAGAGGCGTCAGGGAACTGGGCTCACCAACCGGCCGGTCATGCCGTGACCAGTCCCACGCCCAATTTTATATTTTTATCATATTTTACTAATTTTCCCTAAAATCATGAAAGTTACCTAATTTCATGTATTTTTATCTAAATCACATAATTTTATCAAAAAATAATAAAATTAGGGAAAGGTGTCGCGGGACCGCCGGCCGGTCGGTCATGTCTTGGTCGTGGCCGGTCCCACACCTCACGTCGCATTATTTTATTATTCCTTCTCAAATTATGAAAATTCCTTGGTTTTATGAATTTTCCCTAAAATTACCTAATTTCATGTATTTTCTTTAAAATCATGGAAAATATTAAAAAATTAGGAAAACTTGTGGGACCAGGCTCTAGCCGGCCGGTCAAGCCCTACCCGGTCCCACACGCCCATTATTTTATTATTATTTGGTGTTTTGTTTCCTGATTTCATGTAAACTCCCTGATTTCAACAACATATCTTGGTTTTCAACAAATCCCTTTGATTTTAAGAAAATTATTTAAAATCATCAAAATTGCATAAAATTGGGAAGAGTGCCTTGGGACCCGCGTCCATTGGCCGGCCGGCCATGCCACGACCATTGTTGGTCCCACACTCCCATTCCCTATTTTATATATTAATTTATGTCTCTCATCTCATGGAAGTTCCCTAATTTCGCCAAACTCTCCAGTTTCATGGAATTTCCCTTAAATCAGAGAAAAATACATAAAATCACATAAAACTGGGAAAAGCATGTGGGACCGCGTATCATCCGGCCGGCCATGCCCTAGCCGTGGCCGGTCCCACACCTTGTGGTTCCTTGTTTATTTATTATTTTCATCATCTCATGTATTTTTCCCAGTTTCAGCAAAACCATGGATTTTTCATATTTTCTCCGAATGTTGCTCAAACGTGCATCAGAAAATATCAAAATTCTCAGGACTGAAGCACGGACACTGTGGTGACACGAGCACATCTCCTTGACCGACCAAGGGTGACCCTGAGGCTTGCAAACAGCCGGTCCCGCATGTTTTAATGATTTTAACCTAATTTGCTCAGTTGCTCATATTAGGTTCGAACTCTTTCCAAACAATTGGAAGTTCGCTCAAACGACCATCTACTGGTCCCACGACCATCAAGATCCGGTCTCATGACCTCTTGGTCGGCCCCTCATATTTTCTACATCAGGTTTTATGATTTGTTGCTCACACGAGCATTATTTCAGTAAATGATTAAATCAACATTTAATCATTCTTTCACCAACTGGTCCTCAAAAGACTTTGATATTTTTGCTCATTCGAGCATTTGGGCGTTATATGGTGAACCCATCATCCCATGTAGCCGGTCCCGTGTTAATTTGCAATAAATCATCATTTCGGTAAAATTAGGGTTTTGAATCCAGAGCTCTGCAAAAACGTGATTCTGTGCAGATTCGAACACTCTGATAATTTTATGTTGATTCCATGATTGATATTTATATTTATTGTGCTCGACTCAGCACTTAAATTAACATTTTATTTGGTCCAGCTACCAACAATTCATCAAAAGAACAATATTTGTTCAAACTAGCAATATTTGCTCGAACTAGCAATATTCGCTCGAACCGGCAATATTTACTCAATTAGCAATATTCGCTCAGACTAGCAATATTTTCTCAAATCAAAGAATATTGGTTCAACTATCAATATTCAACAATTTAGCAACACAGTTTTGCTCGTCTTAGGTTATGATGATACCTCGTCTCAGCAGACACATTAAATTCATGAGTTTCGAAACATTTGCTGATCATGTTCAACTCAGCAATACATGGACTCATCGTCCCATAAAGTCATCAACTGACTCCACAATCACGAGATTTCAATCGTGTCACATGGAGGGATACTAACTAGGGTTTTGTTCTGGCAGTCTACGGCACGTGTGTTCACCCACGATGAGAATGTGATCAAGCCGTGCAATCAGTTGGAAGAGTCAGCAAAGTAGTGGGTGGAAAGTTAACCAAGTCTCCGGACGATGAGTAATTGGTTTTAACATGATTTCCCATTTCCCATTCTCTGATTCCAACAACTGTCACACTTCATGGGATCATGGTGTTTTCAACTCCGGCATTATAAAATGTCCCTGAATCCTGATTGAAAAGACAGGGTTTTTTCGAACAATCGAACAACATTCGCCAAAACGAGCAATTTCTCATCAAAGTTCATACAGACAATCTTTCGTCTACACGAACTCACAGAAATTACTCTCAATTGAGCAAAATTCAATCATTCAGAGCATTTTCACGCTGAATTCACAATACACCTACAATCTCAGATCACAATTGATCTCACGCATTTCTCAGCCTCCCTCCTATAGATCAACCCATCCTCTCTTGTGACCGAATTGACTCTGGAACGGCCATTGTTCTTGGTTTAGGCCGGGGTCTTACAGATTGATCGCTCGAACTTAAAGCACTCCCTTCTTGCAGTGCATCTGTGTGAGGTTCAACATTTCGCTCGGTTCAAGGAGTCTCCACACGGTTGATTCTTCAATTCCGTAAAAACCAGCAAATCGTTTTCCCCATCTACAGATTGGCGACCACGGTGGGAGATTAATCTCTCGGTTGCAATCTCACGATTTCACAAGATGGTTGGTCCTAGGTCTGGGTTAGTTACAGGTTCCAACACAAACGACGCTAGTACTAGCAACAACAACAATGACAATCAGAATATCCTGGAAACGATTCCGGCCTCCAACACTGACGGTGGTGACATTACTCCTCCTCACGTTGAAGGTCATCCCCTGTTCGGTCGACACCCTGAAGAAGTCAGAGGAAATCCACCACCTACCATTGCTGATCTTATCAAAGTGCAGGAGACTCTCGCAAAGAATCAGACTGACATGGATGCTACATAGAAGGAGATGTGTAATTATCTCAAAACTCTTATTGATAAGATGACAGAGAAGACTCAAGAAAAGGGAAAAAAGAAGGAGAAATCCTCAGATGTTGTTGATCCTGAAGTAATCCCTATCCATACAGTGGATGATGATGAAATTGGAAAAGCTACAGATTCATCAGCAAAGGAACCATCAAATTTCATTACTCGGGAAGACGTGAAGCGCCTTCTGGAGAACCGTGGAAAAGACAAGACATCACATGTCCATCGTCACCAACCTCCTTATCCTGTCGCTACGCAGAGGATTCCCCTTCCAAAAGGTTACATTTCTCCAACTTTCACTTTGTATGACGGAACTGGAAATGCTCGATAACATGTCTCTCGCTTCCTCGGAACCTTGGGAGAGCATGAACATAACCATGTTGTTCGCCTCAAGGAGTTTTCAAAATCCTTGAAAGGCAGAGCATACACCTGGTACAACAACATCGCACCGGGGACTATCAACAATTGGGGAGAAATGATCAACGCCTTCTACAGGAAGTATTTTTTCGTGTCAGAGCAAGTCACTCTCTCTGATCTTGGAAGAATGTTCCAGAGGGTCAGTGAAAATCCCAATGATTACGTGAAAAGATTAAGAGTCCAGGCCCTGGACTGTCATGACCCAAATGTCACAGAGCAGTAGCTGGTAGATTTGTGTATCAACGACATGCTCCCGGTTTACAGAGATCTATTGGAGAATCTTCGATTCCAGACTTTCTCAGAGCTTCACGAAGCCGCGAAGAGATCAGCAACCACTGCACCTGCCCTGTTAGAAAGAGCGAAGTCTACAAAGACTGGGGAATCACGTGACACTCGAGGAAGCAGACGCCTGATCAACAATCAGTACAACCTGCAGCCCTCTGAAGGGAGCAAGCGCAAGGCAGAATCCATGAAAAAGCATACTGTAGATCCTCCAAAGACACAAAATAAGGACAAACCAGAGAAACAGGCTCCTGGCCAACGCACAGATGCTCCTGATGATGCACCTGATTTTCCTCTCCCCATTGGAGAAGTGCTCGAACTATTAGACGCCTGGATCCAAGATGGCGCAATCAAATTGCCATACGTCAGGAGAGACCCAACTGAGGAAGACATGGAAAATCCTCGTTATTGCCGATTCCACCGGTTCGTGAATCATCCAACAAGCAACTGCAAAGTTTTTAAACGCATATTCAGAGAAAAGGTTGAGTCGGGAGAACTTAATCTTGGAGCCGAGGGAGTACACAGAGACCCTCTTCCTGTCAGGACTTTCTCCATTTCCGAAGCACCAGTCAAGGAGGCAGTTCGGTCATTGATAGAGCACGTCTGCGAATTGCTCTACCTGTCGAAAGCACAAAGGGGATACATGTTCACAGCCTTGAACCACATAGTTTCTGGAAAACGCCTGCTGATTCCAGATGTACCTCCTGAACCTTCAGCCACCGACAAAGAAATGTATGACTGGGGTCTGCTCACCACAGTGCACACTAAAGGAAATGAATTCAAAAGGGCATTTGTTGATGTTGGTAGTTCTGTCAACATCATCCCTTTGAAAACTCTCAGATCTGCCGGCATTACTCGACAAGAAGCTACTCTCTCTCCCATAACAATCAGAGACCACGAAGGGGTTTCCCGGGATGCATACGGCTTCATTACTCTCAAAGTTACAGAAAGTTTGGTCTGCATTGAGACCAAATTTTACATAATCCGGGAAGACCCTGGATATGACATGGTCCTTGGAAGGGCCTGGATTCATGTTGGGAGAATCACTCCAAAGCCTTCAGCACGTTGCGCCGCCGACGAAGACTTTGAGTCAGATGACCCAGAGGATGCCCCACCATTAGAGCATTTGCAGGAGGATAAACCTTGATGGGACTTACACAAGAACCTGGAGAAAGTCCACATAGTCAAAAGGTTTCAAGTTCAGGCAAGTCTTATTCCTCCCCATGCTCCAATATTACCAATGTTCAAATATGCTACTTTGACCCAGGGACTTCTCCCCATGAACAATTTAGCAATTACCAAGAGTTACAAATGGATAACTTCACCTCGGCAATATTATACCCAATGGTTGGATCCAGAGCATCTTAATGTTGATCATTTTATCAAAAGGTTTATTGCTGAAGACCTGGCTAAACACAACAGACAGTATGCTGGATACTCTCCTCTACACGAGAATCCGTATGTGCCACAACCATGGAATCAACGCAAGATATTCAAGGCACGAATTACAAAGCCGAACAAATTCAAGGAGGGAAATTTGGTTCTCAAGGCAACTAAACGAGATCTACATTCTTCAAGGAGCTCCAATTGGGAAGGACCATTTATGGTTGCTAAGTCCATAACTGGAGGATACTACAAATTGATCAACACAGATGGCAGAACCCTGCCAGTAATTCACGAGAATTGGCTTAAGGCATTTGTCTGAAATTATTATACATTTGAGGTACTGGGCGTTGAGCACTCATCACGTCTGGATTTGGCATTTAGGATTTTCTTTCGTTGTATTTCAGTTCCTCCAAAACGTTTGCAATACTTGCAATCAGTATTTGAATTCAGCAATTTATCAAAAATTCAGTTCACTTTACTTAAAAGAAAATCTCTATCAAAGTCAAAAAAATCCTCAGTCATAGACTCAACACCTATCAAAAATCAAAATCCAAATAGATCTCATATCTCTCACAAAAGTTCAGAAATTCATGGGATTATGGAAAGGAAACTAAAGAAAACCATCGAAGAAAGATTTCTGCTCCTCTGCCTCCTCCAAGACTTTTAGAGCCGCCTTTTCCATCTACAGCTTCTTGGTTAGATCAGCAACTTCATTCATCTTCTTCAACACGGCATCACTGGTAGGGAAGGGAACATCGCCCGTTACTGCTTTCCTGATAACTTCAAGTCTTTGACGGAGCCACTTCAGATTGAAGCCAAGATCTTCAGCATTCTTCGAGTTGTATTCCCAATCAAAGAGTACATCTTGAGTAACAACATTTCTGGCAGTAATCCGGATATCATCTATGACACGCAAGATAGCCTCCACTTGTTTCGTCAGAAAATAATTGCGTTCTGGATCCCGAGACAACAATGTGTCCATACATTTCCTACAGTTCCTTATACATAGCGACATATCCGATAGAAACGCTAAATCCTCCAACAAGCTGGTGATACGGGAGTAACTCACCAAATTGAGGATCAAAGTAAATCCTTGCAGTTGGATACTCATGCACTATCATCTGGTTCTCAACTACTGGAGCAGCATCGGTGTTCATAGAGACAATTTCAGAAGAAGTAGCTTCCGCTGTTTCGGGTTTGGGTTCCACCGTCTGAGGCACAATTAGAGTTTATTCTACCTCCACGGCATCAACGACCAGCGCTTCATCATCTTGAGGCACAGATATGGAAGTCTTGTCACCGACAACTCCTGGATTGCCCAAACCATCATTACTGGATTCATAATTCCCAACTTCGTTATTCGGCACCTAATGCGAAGATTACATGGGATTAGAATGATTAAAGGATGGAAATCCAATACGATTATAAAATTAAGAAAGTAAGTGAACTAACATCATCTAAGTTCCTTATCATGCATCTAAGACGTGTACAAGTAGCATCAAAGTCATGATACACGTTTTCAAAGAAACTCAGCTGAAGAAATTTTACACTACCCTGTGTTCAATGACGAACTGGGAGCAATTGGTATGGAGTCTAGAGTTGGGTCATATACCGTTCTCTTTGTATGGAAGTCCTGTACAACATGTAAAAATCTCATGGCAATTGGGATAACGAGTTATGAGCTGTGGTCAAAACATCGGGCAACATGCAATCTGAAAAAGTTCTGAAAGTCTCCTGGAAGTTTACTATTTCGTCTTTTTCAGGCCTTAAACGTGCTCAAAACTTAAAAAGTTTCTTTCCTAAAGCTTGGAAATTTCCTGGGATTGAGGATACATATGCAGATATTGAAAATCCGACTCCATATGAAGATTTTACGGCATTTTTAGTAAAAACCTGGGTTCTGAATTTTCTGACGACGAAGTTCGACCAAGTTTTTTCATATATACACATAGATTCTCATTCATTTATTCACAAATCAGCACTTTCATACTTATATGAATAGGGTACAGGGTATATACTTACTTTGGAGGTCTCCGAAGTACTCGAGGAATTATGATCGTCCGTATTGACGACAAGGGGTACATTACTTCTATTTGGCTCCGAATCTTTGGAAGCGCCTTCATCTATATTCTCAGAGGAAGGTCGAACATCAGCACTTTACGCCTCCATGATGACATCCTCCTGGGCATATTATCAAGTAATTAGCATCTTCACATGAAACTTTTATGTCCGATGGTAAACGAAATTACTCACGGCGACTTCTTCTTCAACGCTCAAATCAGAAGTCGTCTGCACAGCAGCAGAGAATTGAAGACCGTCAATACTAGACGGAGCAAAGTCCTGTAACCAAATAACAAATATTGATTTTGATATCCTGATAATGCGGATGGAAGAAGTCACAGCGAAAAATATCAACAACTCACCAAAAAGGCTACTGGGGACTTTATGGTGTTGGGCAACAACTTGCAATTCTTTCTCCTGCCTTCTCCATCGTGGGAAATTGCCTCCGCTTCTGAGAAATTCACTTCAATTCGAGGTCTCACAGCACGACCCTCCTGCAAAAGAAATTGATGTAGTAATTAAAGACGATTATACGAGTTGTATGAGGAATTTGCAAAAGAATACATACTGGTGAACCTCTTGGAGATGTCTTTCGTTTGTCACCACCAGAAATATTCCTAAGTCTGGGACGAGAGGCACTCATCTCAGAAGAAGGGGGATCCTTCACTAAAGGTTGGGAGGCCGTCACATAATTATTAAGACGCTCAAGCTGCTGATCCCAGAATTCCATATAACCTGGAGTCACGTACGTGGTTCGATGAATACAAGGGAACCAATAGGAGATCCCTTCATCACATGTGTGATCTAAACAAGTCTTAAGTTGTTCCACTGATGGTCTTCTCCTTCTGAAGGTTGGAACACATTGGTCCATACCCATCTGACGGGCGGTTCTGTCAATATTATACTCCTCCTGTAGGATCAGAATCTCGCAGCAATTATGTCTCAGCGAAATTATCAATGGTATAGCACAATAGCGTCGCAGAACAATTTCAGAAACGATGTCAGCAAGGATCATGAGAAAGATGTGATAGTCCTGCGAAAATTAGAGAGCTTTCGAAATTAACATTTGTAAGGTTGCGAGAATGTCGCAAACCATATCCGAAAATAAAGGACAGATTAGCTGTCATCCACTATGTATTTCCTTATAAATAGTCATTCGAGTTGTAAAGGATGGGGGGATCTTTTTGAGTAAGAAACAAGTAAATAGGAGAGAAAAAGCTCAGAGCAGAGATCATTCTTGATTTCTTTATCTTTCTTGTAAGAACATTCAGAAATTAATCAATAAAATTAAGAGTGTAAACCTAAAAATGAGTTGATCAATAATGAAATCATATGAGGGGTGTAGTATAGGATTTCCTGCAACTACATAATGGCGCTAGAAACAGGGAAGAGTTGAAGATTATTCTAGAAAAAGCTAAGGATTGATATTGAGATTTGTGAAAATTTAAAGTGATTGATTAAGAATTTTTCATAATTTTTTGCAATACTGTTAGCATTGAAGAAATGGCTAGAAGAAGAAATACATCCGAACAACCGACTACTATTAGAAGAAGCAAAAGAATTGCTGGAAGAGAAAGAAGTGAAATGGGA
Organism: Papaver somniferum; assembly: GCF_003573695.1. Classification (NCBI taxonomy): domain Eukaryota; kingdom Viridiplantae; phylum Streptophyta; class Magnoliopsida; order Ranunculales; family Papaveraceae; genus Papaver; species Papaver somniferum. Next base: position 13,857,939 of record NW_020622381.1, read on the forward strand.
GAATCTACTAGAATGAGAAATAATAGAGAAAATATAATTCAATCGACAATTCAACAAACACTAGTTCAAGAGAGGAATACATATTATGACAGAGTAAGCGTACACACTTGGCGATCAAATTCAGTAGAAGAAATAGAAGAAGAGCAACAAAATAGAAATTACAGACAGGAAGAGAGAAATCAAGAAGTATATGAAGGAATAATTCATGGAGATGAGGAAATTGGAGCGTTAGAAACATTGAGGCGAAGAATACATGAAGAAAGAAGAGCTGAGGCAGAAGAACGTGCAAATTTAACAAGGTAAAATCACGAATTAAGGATGGAGAATATAAGACTGCGGAATAGAAGATCGAGAAGTATCAGAAAATCATATTCAAGATCGACTAGAAGAGAAATGAGGCGAAATTCACCCACAATCAATGCTGGAAATAATATTCAAGAAGAAACATCAAATCCTAATGAAGAATATCGCGAAAATAGAGAAAGAACTGATAATCGTTACATTCCACAAAATGAAACTTTTGATGATGGGCAAATTGGAGGAGATCAAGAGAATGGGCAAAATCAGAGACAAAATAACCAAGATGGCGAAGGAAATCAAGAGGAAGGAAGAAGAATTTTACATGTGAGGGAAACTCAAAGAAATTAACAGACAATTGAAGAAGAAATTGAAAGACATAATGCTGAACAAGCACGTTTAATCTGCGAACGTGAAAGATTGAGAGTGGAAATGGAAGAACAAGAGCTTCAGGAGACAATTCGCCAGAACAATCATGATAATCGAGAAAGAAGGTGTACACAAAACCGGAATAACGATAATCTCAATGAAGAGTAAGATAGAGTAAAGAGAATGGTTGAAAGACAGAGAATTGAATTGATAAGAAATGAAAAAGATTATGGAGGGGAAAATGAACGACATCATCATTTGCGAATTCAAGATGAGGAAGAGAATCGCAGAAGAAGACGAGATGAGAATGATGAAGAAGAGATACAAAATTTTGCAAGAGAAGATAGACGTGAACGCAGAAGAAGAGAAGCAAAATTAAAGAGACCAATGGGTCAAGATTCAGGTGTAAATAAACAAATCTTGAAAGAATTAGAAGAAATGAGAGGAATGCTAAATAACAGAGGAGAAGTAGGTAGAAGGCAATTGGATGAAGCAATAGAAGAAGCTGTGAAAACTCCATTTACAAGGGAAGTACAATTATGAGGAATACCACCGAAATGCAATTTGCCTGCACTACATTTTCAATGGAACAACTTGTGCAATTCAGCACATTAAAGCTTATGTGAGGTGCATGTTACAATGGGAAAATCATGATGCGTTATTGTCCAAATATTTCGCATCCAGCCTAACAGGAGAAGCGTTAAAATGGTTTGAAGTTTTACCAAAGAATACAATAACTTCCTTCAATCATTTGCAAACCATATTCTTGGGAGCATATATAAGTAATAATTCCTCACGACCTGGTATAGAAGATGTGTTTGGATTAAAACAAAGGATTGGCGAAAGTTTGAAACACTTGACTAAAAGATGGAGAACTATGTGTAGCGAAATGGCTGGCCGCGTAGATGAGAGATATCTCATATTATCATTTATCAATGCTATGTTTGCAACAAACTTGTTGTACGTCCAAATTTTCAGATTCAAGAATACGATTACAATGACTGAATTGCGAGAACTTGAAGAAGAATGCATTGCTTTAGAGGAAAGAAAAAATGAAATCGAATCATATCCAGTTGCGAACACCGGCTCACAAACATCGAATGCAAGATTATTACCCAAGCTAATAAATACAGTTGCGAATACTTCACAAGTACAACAAGAAAAGGTGACAAGTAATAATCAACAGAAGTTGGTAGCTATGGGGAGCCGAGATCAAGAAGAGTATGAAAGGTAAATAAATTTCTACAATCGTGGAGGAAATAACAAGATTCAAAGACTCGATCAACCGCAAGAAACTAATGGAGGTCAAAGACCAAACTTTAATAGAGGACAAGGAGGTCACAAGGTAATATGGGAAGAAATCAAGATTCCCCCTCTAAATGAAAGTGTGGAAAAGATATGGGAAGCTATAATTTTGATGGAGAATATACCAACACCATGGAACATGGGAACGGAACCGCCCCCAAACCGCAGAAGTCGTGAATTTTGTTCTTATCATCATTTTCATGGACATACCATAAACGATCGCAGAAATGTAAAGAGAATTATTTTGAGAATGATAGATCAAGGAAAAATAAACGACTTTCTGGTAGGGCATCCGAATCTCAACCATTACCACCACCGCCAGAACATCACAAAGTGAATACGATGAAAAAGAAAGAAACATTCTTCATAGAAGTTGGTGCAAAAGCAAAAAATCTATTCTGTCACTCTATCGTACATTCATATAAGACAATTGAAGATTTTCATGATAATGTTTTGAGTAGAGTGTTCGCAAGAGATAATAATGGAAGAGAAATTATGAATATTGCGAAAATTCGCGACTAGAGGAATGGCAGAAACAGATCATTTCTTTTACCGCAGAAGAAATTCCCGAAGGAGAAGAGGTGCATGACAATCCATTGGTAATAAAATTAGAAATTAATCCAAAACCGAAAGAAGATGAGGATGATGAAGCTGAAGATTCATGGGCAATCAATAGAATCTAGTCGATACTGGAAGCTCTGTGAACATCTTATTTTATCATACTTATAAAACCATGGGTGGAAGAGATGATGATCTTATACCATCAACATATAAGATATATGGTTTTAATGGTACTGCTAACAAGCCTAAAGGGGAGGTTACTATGCAAATTCCATTGAAGGGAATATCTTCTGAAATCTCATTCTGTGTCGTTGATGTAGAATCACCCTACAATGCATTAATTGGTCGACCTTGGCTACATGGGATTCTAGGTGTAGCTTCAACTTTCCACCAATGCATCAAATTCCCTCACCCCAATGGTGTAGGAATCATAAAGGGAGATTGGGTTGAAGGAAAGAATGTTACGAAACTGAGATAGAATCTTGCGAAGGAAGAGCAAACAAGAAGGAAAACTGGCGACACAAAATCAAGATGTACAAAGAAGTGAGAGTTGATGGTGGATACAATCGAAAGAAAGGAGGAGAAGAGATGTTGCGAAATTAATGCTAGCTCAAATAAAAAGGATGAACATACCATACCAAGGAAGCAGTAGCAGAAAATAATAAAGAAGCAGAGGATGGCAAAGTAATAAAAACAAGAAATGTATGAATGATTAAGTTGTTGCGATAATCTCGCAATAAGTAAAATTCTCAAAAATACATTTGATTGAACAACAAAATTGAGATTGCGAAATTCAGATACAATATATGATTGCGAGACTCTCGCAGAGATAATGAATTTTACAGAAAATAATCAGAGAAGAATGACAAAAGAGAAAGAGGCGAACCTTTATGGCGTACACCCTAGTTCGCGAATACAATTTCGCAAGAGGCAAATGTAAGACCTAAAGTACGTCATATAAGGGGGTACCTATTGCATGATCAGGGAAAGGCTACACCGCCACCGGAACCTGAGTCATGGAGATTTGGGGTCAATGAAGCCCATCCGGGAGAGGCACCTTGGATTCTCAACTTAAGCATATGACTTAGGTTGGGCGACTAAGGTAATAAGGACTCTCCCAAGGAGTGCAATCTGATCAAGGCGCCGAGGTACACGGTTGAGTCAAGAGTGCCGGGGCGTTTGAAGCGTCCTTGCCATTCTTGACAAGTCTTGGCTTATACTGCACTCGGCCTGAAGAAAACCCCACTTAGGGTGCAGTCTCGTAACCATAAGCCCTATAGGTAAAAGGGATAAGAGGCTGCGAAAACAACTGGTTGTTGTTAAGACTGGATGGGAGGAGCTAACCTTGTATGGTAGAAGTACGCCTCCTTGAAGGGGCAACCAGGGGGAGATAAGGGCGGCACCCTCCATTAGGGAGCTGATAAGTGTCTTAAGACGCAAATGTCATGAGGCTTTTTATTCGCAAGGATATTAAGGCTTGTCATATTTGTGCAACAATCCTGAAGAGGCAATAATACAAAAAAAAGATAAGACGAGATCAATGGGTTTTCGCATGAAAGTGCGAAGACGTCCTGCGATTTCGTCGCAAGACGGCAATGTCATGGGGCTTTATTTTCGCAAGAATATTTAGGCCTGTCATATTGTCGCAACATTCCTGAAGAGGCCATACAAAAGAAAAAGTTAAGGCAAGATCAATGGGTTTTTGCATGAAATGCAAGGACGTCCTGCGATTTTGTCGCAATGACAAGAGGTGGCATAATAAGACCTTTAATTAGGAAGGCAAAATAAGACCACACAGGAATGAGATTTTGAAAAGAAACAAAATTCACTTCGCAAAATTGCGAAATTATACAATAAGAAATTTTTATGAAATCTCTCATTTGGATTCAAATAACAGAGGCAAGTATGGGAATGTATGAAATTAGAAAATGTTATTTGTCTCCATATGAGAGATTTACTCAAAAATTCAAGAATTAATGATTATATTGATTAACTGTATTGCAAAGAAGAATTGTTTTCATTTACGCAGGTCAAAATGAAAGAAACACAAATATACAAAAGAAAAATAAATGTACAAGTATTACAAAGAATCAAAGAAAGAAGTAAAGACTATTTCTTGGTTAATCCTTCATTATCTTCATCAGACTTGTTTCCTTCTTCATCTGCGTCAGAATCTTCATCACCATCAGAACTTCCATCACTATCAGATCTTCATCGTCAGCTTCGCTATCAGAGATAATCAAACTGGGAGTATTCTGTGGGATTTCTTCTAAAAGACAAGGATAATCAGAATGTGGGATATTATGATCATCACAAACCATTGGATGGTTTGATTGCGAAAATGCATAGCGTCATTCAAAATTCGCAACGTGATCTTGATTTGATTCTTCAATCTAGAGTACTTGTCGTTGCGAGAAGAAAGATTATTTGCGAGTTCCTCCTTTTCGGCTTCAAGTTCTTCAATCTTTTCACGATATTTATTTTCAGAATCTGCGAACAAAAGAAAATTAATTATTAACTTGATGAAAATTCATAAGAAGCAAAATATTAGTAAAGAAGAGCAATTAGCAACCTTCTCTTTCAGAAATCATGTCTCTAATCAAGGCTGTATGTTCAACTTGGAGACTAACATTTACACCTAAATCTTTTCTAGCATCATCTAACATTTTCACAGCCCAGAAAAATTCATCCTCACTACTTATGAGAAGACGAGAACGAATTTGATTTTCCCTTTCGCAGAGTTCAATATTCTTGTGGTTAGCTTCATCTCGCTCAATTTGAACTTCAAGGAGAGCCTCTTGGAATTTCGCCAAAGCCTTGGCACCTTGATCAGAGATATGATCCTTATCATCTATGAGACCGCTAATTTTGGTTCTTAACTCATTGGTTTTCTCTTTGGAATAAATAAGGAGACGCTTAAATCTGTTGGCTAAGCCTAAAGTGGATCTATGATCAATTTCTAAGAGGCGAAATTTCGATCTAAGTTCATTTGAGAAGCTATTTAAGGAATTGTTAAGACGATCAATAAGGGTATCATTATCCAAGGCATTAGGAAATGAGCGAAGAAGGGTAGCTTAATCAGAAAGACCATAAATGTCTTCAAAAAGGATCATTTAAATAAGATAAAACAACAGGATGAATGAATAAAGAGAAAAGAGAAAAGTAACATACCGTAAAGCTGATTATTAGCTTGTTGAAGACTAGAAATTTTGTTCTTATACGAGGAAGAATCAATTTTTAATTGTCTATTTTTCTCGCGAAGACTTTTAACTTCAGCTTCCAATTCTTCATTCTTTTTGCGAAATTGAAGATTCTTCTTTTCAAGATTTTCGCGTCTTCTCTCCATATCTGAGGCAACAGCAAAAGAAGCTTTTCCATCCTGCGAAAAGAAATAAAAAATATTAATATAGAAAGATATTTTGAGTTATAACAATGAAGAAGTAAAAAGATAAAAGTATACCAGACTATTGAGAGAATGCAAGAAGTCGGGAGTCACTGATCTAGAAACTCCACGAAGAGAGCTATCACCATCCAGTAAAGGGATATCACAAAGGGTAGCGAGAGCTTTGCAGGTGTTTGCGAATTGGCTATCTCCCATTCCTTGTAGAGAATCATAAAATAGGCCAGAAATCTTAGCCATAGAAGATTCAGGTGGAGAATCTTCAGTTGCAGCAAGATCATCGTTATCTTCATCACCCTTGTCACTTTCGGAATTTTCGTTAGGAAGAAAATTTGAAGGAGAAGAACAACGAACTTTTCTTTTCTTTGGAGGAGGACCAGTTGATTTTTCCTTGCGAAAAGTACCTTTACCTTTATCACCAATCTTCGCAGCATCAACAGATTTTTCTACTTCAGCAATAATCTTCACACACAGATAGAAATAAAAAATGGAAGCATGGAAGTAACAGTACTATTTAAAGTCACAAGAGATAATTTCTTACCTCATATGTGTATGAGCGAAGAGCTAACAGAGTACTAGATTTCCCGGTCCTGTTATAACTATCCTTTAGTTTTTGGATCTGCGGAATGTCGCAAGAGTTAGCAAACAAAATAGTAAAAATCAATAAAGAAATATAAAATGAGTTAAAGGGGAGAAACATACCTCTTTCTCCTTCTCGGTCCAGGAGAAAACCCAAGGTTGATATGCAGCGAGATTCGCAGGAAGAACGTTTGATCCAGCAATGTAGGGACCCTTTAGCATTAAAGGAAAGACACACCATTTGTCATCTTTGGATTGGCGAGGAGTTGTGTTTTTACCATAATGTCAGTCAATATCTTGCATAATAATTTTGGCTTCATTAATGTTATCTTTCCTTCTTAATCGAATACCCCAACGAGTATTCTCTTTCTTCATGGATATAAGTTCGTAGTTTTCAAAGAAATTCGCCACTGTATACTTCTTAGCAACTATCTCTAGGTTTGCGAATTTTGGATCCATAAGTTATTTGGAGTAAAGAGATCCTCTACCAGCACCACAATTAGCGAACTCTAGCATCAGACGGATGCAGTCCCCACTTAGTTGGAAGATGGCTCGCGAAAATCCCGGATGAGCGAGAATTTCATAAAATAAAGGAAGATCTGGGTTATAAAGAGGAATAGGGAGACCTGCGAGAATTTGACCTAGCGAAATTATGATTGATTGATCATCACAATTTTGATTAGAGAAAAGCTTGACAGAAAGAATTGATTTGGCATTCTCACCAGGAATGGTGGAGAGTGTAAAAACCTTTATCAGCAAGATCTTTTTGGGCATCTTGTAAATTCTTCTCATATCTATGACCACTTGGATCCATGTTTGAATATAGAGTATGGGAATGTATGGAAAGTAAAAGGATTGAAGGAAGAAAAAATTACAGCAGTAGAATTTGCAGAAGAATAACAGAGTTGCAGAGATGAGAGAATAAAAATAGAAGAGAAAGTAAAAAGAAAAGTGGAAAGAGGGGGGGAGAAGAGTATATAAAGAAAATTTTTTTACTCAAAGAAATAAACACCATTAAAACGAAGATACGTGAGCGGTTGAAAGGTAGCGGTTACAGAAGACGTGTCAAGAAATAAATGGAAGAGAGAGTACGTGTGATAAATGTGGAATATGAAAAGATAAGCAGCTGCGGCATTTCTCACATCATTCTCTACTTTGCAGAGAAGATATGATAAGAGGCAAGATGTAGGATCAGAATCTCGCAACAATTATGTCTCAGCAAAATTATCAATGGTATAGCACAATAGCGTCGCAGAACAATTTCAGAAACGACGTCAGCAAGGATCATGAGAAAGATGTGATAGTCCTGCGAAAATTAGAGAGCTTGCGAAATTAACATTTTTAAGGTTGCGAGAATGTCGCAAACCATATCCGAAAATAAAGGACAGATTAGCTGTCATCCACTATGTATTTCCTTATAAATAATCATTCGAGTTGTAAAGGATGGGGGGATCTTTTTGAGTAAGAAACAAGTAAATAGGAGAGAAAAAGCTCAGAGAAGAGATCATTCTTGATTTCTTTATCTTTCTTGTAAGAACATTCAGAAATTAATCAATAAAATTAAGAGTGTAAACCTAAAAATGAGTTGATCAATAATGAAATCATATGAGGGGTGTAGTGTAGGATTTCCTGCAACTACACCTCCACCGAAAAATCTCCATACGATGCTGATATTATGTGACCGGGAGTACAACTCAGCATGAAAGATCTTTCGTCATCACTCAAATCAGCACCGGATTTCAAATACTTACTTTCTCCGGCATTGAAAGTCTTCAATTGAGAAATGTGAGGAGGAACCACCACCCAAGGACGGAATTTGAACTCGGACTCGTCATCTAATACGTCGATGAAGCGTGTCTTAGACTGAATTTGCTTCGTAGACCAACGCATAATCCTAGCGTTATCTTTCTCATGGAAGATACGTCGAGCATCAGCAGAGTTCGGACTTTGTAAGACACTACGGAGAATGGGTGCATAGTTTCCGAAACGCTCCCACATCAGAGCTTGGAGAAACATCATGTTGGCGTAGCATTCAATCTTCATGAAGCCGTTTAAAACACTGGAGTCTACGACTAAAGAGTCCAGGTTAGAATATAAAGATCCCAAGAATAAGCTACCTAGCGGAAGTTGTTCACCTTGAGCCAGCTTAATAGCGAAAGGAATTACAAACGGCTTCAACAAGGTACCAGCATCTTCAAACACATCCCTAGACAGCCATAAGCACAAGAAAGCAGCAATAGACAACATACCGTCGGGTTCATCAAGAGGGAAGTCTCGTGGCCACCAATGTGTCAACCAATGAGCGTAACAACCTTTACCAAAAACCTTGTTGATTCTCTCCATCTCAGCTGTTAAAGTTTTGGAAACTGCTTTCTCTTCCGCTGTCCAAAGTTCTTCAGGAAAGTTACCTGTAATTGGAAGATGCAATAAAGCAACTACATCTTCCAAGGTAATAGTGAACTCTCCCAAGCTGCATATAAACGTGTGAGTTGGGATGCACCAGCGAGCAAGAAGAGCTACAATACCTCGTGCGTCATGAAAGATATACAAATCTCCATATGTATGGACGTCCCTGGTAATTTGTGCTCTATCCAGCATAGCTCTAACACGAGGAAATCCTAGCATGTATCTAGACCATCCCGAGAACTTCTCTAAGGGGCGTCGAGAAAGCTTGAATTCAATCATTGAAGCCTGGAATAGTCCTTGTTCAAGACAAAACCGAATAGAAGCACGAGGAGTCACCAATTTCTTTTGAGTGATCGTCCTGGGATTGATCAGAAGGCGATATACCGGGGACTTGAGACGATTTTCGGGATCCTGAACCTCAAAGAAAGTGTCATCTATGTTTGGGACATTCTTGACTCCAGGTGTTTCGTCTTCCTCACCAACGGAAGTCTCATCCGTGCATGTTTCCTCTATGGAGATATCATCATCTGCACACCTTTCATCTCTGGAAGCATCATTGGCTGGAGAATCAGACATCTTCGCAAAGCTGCTGTGAAATCCACACAATGTTTCAGTCATCCGCGAATCCAATAAAATGATGGAATCATGCAAATTAAAACGCCGTTGTTTACAAACGGTAAATCTTGAACTCTTACCTCTTTCAATTTCACTAACAATAGTGGTTGCAATACAAGAGTTAATACACGAAATCAATTCGTTCCTTGAAACCTGCAATAACGAACAACACTTCATTAGTTCATGAAAAATGAATTTCTCATAAAATCATAGACATAATTTTCATAATGTGAACATTCACACAACTGACCTCATGAAATTTACAACAAGACACTATTTCATCGTAAATAAATTGTCTTGATTTTACAAAGCAACAATTAATGAAATTTGTTCACGTAAATTTTCATAATTTATCTAATTAGAACAAGTCCATGTGAATAATATATGTCATCATGTTCCATGTAAATATGTCACGGCTACATATATAAAAATCTATTTTCGTTCGTATTAGTGTTTTATTAAAAAAAACACACACGAAGGTTTATGCTAGTTTTGTGAAAGCTCACACCTCTTGTGATAAAATACTAGTTCACATGAAATCTCATAAACAAAGTTTTATCACTGGACATAAATTTACGTACATAAAATTACATGTATCTATTTTCCTCGAATGAGCATAATTTTCTAAAACGAGGTTTATTTCGGTTTTGTGAAAACTCACATTTATAAAGGTAAAATCTTGGTTCACATGAAAGCTCATACACTAAGTTTTATCACTGGACCTAAGTCCACATACATATAAAAAATTCCTTATAAATCAGGGATTATTATTAGTTTTCAAAACTAACGATCGAACATACGTTTAATAAATAAGAGTTTTTCCACAAAACTCAGATCAACATATACCCATGTATATAATTTTAACATGATGGAAGCATGAACATCTCATGAAATCATCAAACTTTGAGAAAAAAAAATTGTACGTACCTGGTCGGCGCCGGACGGAATTTGGCCGGACGGCAAGCTAACGGCGCCGGCGGGTGGAAGACCGGCGAATTTTCTCCTGTTGCTCTTGCTCGGCGTGAAGATGAGAGGGAGGTGAAGGTGGTGGTCGGTTGTGGGAGAAATAAAAAAAAAAAGAGAGAATTAATCCCTTTTATACCTAATTTTATTTCCAAAACCTAATTCCATAAGGATTTCCCTTTTGGGCCCGACTCGTGAATCCTAAACCAACCAAGGTTCCACCATCAAACCTGCGGTTCTACACGGTTTTATGTTCCCTGGATGACGCTCTATTATGCCACAGAGGTTTCCGCTCAAACCATGGTTTGCTCGTTCAGTCGAAATCCGGTAATATCTTATCTTATGACTAAGTTCAATTACTTATTTTTAATTATACCTGGAAAATCACCATTAAATGCTGACTGAGGAACATGACTGTTCCTCACTAAGCAGGGGACTTAATGTAGATGGTGGATTTTCGGCAAAGGGTAGAATTGTAAAACTATACTCCAGATTTGGTAACCGGATGAGTATTGAGACTCATGTCTCTCATTAAAACATGAAAGCTCATGTCATAAATCTCTGACTGAGAAGGCTGTCTCTCAGAGTACGTGTAAATGTGTAGTCTCTCAGCTGAGGCCACGACACATCTCATGAATACTGAGCAATTTCAGTAATTACTCCGGATCCGGCAATCGGATGAGTATTGAGACTCATGTCTCTGTGCATGAAAGCTCATGCCACCTCTGATGGATAAAGTCTCTCAGAGAAGATGAAGATGTGCAGTCTCTCAGCTGAGGCCACGTCACATCTCATACTGTATAGAATCGAAAGATTGGACGGCTCCTAGACAGCATGTCTGCTAGTATAGAGCGACAACGTCTTCGGGATGCAACCAGATTTTCCCCGAATATGCAAGAGGAATATGACACTCCAGCAAGTTCATATTGATCAACCCTCAGATAATTAATGCTCCTAGACAGGAATCCCTTCTAGTACAGAGCCAACAATTAATTATCTTAAATCGTCTGAATATCCAGTAATATTCTACGAGCCATCGTCTGAATATCCAGCAATATTCTACGAGTCGTCAATTAATCGCCTGAATATTCAACAATATTCTACGAATCTTCGTTATATTTCATTACTTCAATCCGTGGTTCTTCCCAGCAGAATTCCACAGGTTAATAATAAATATTCAACGAACAGGCAAATGGGCATCGAATAAGCCCTGACAAATGGTGCAAGTGTAATTAGCAGATAAAAAACATACCAGCATTTTGAATGCGCAAACGAACATTTCAGAAAATACGAATGAACGAGGAACCTATGCAAAATAGGAAGGAAAAATAGTGAAAATATTAGCAGAGGCGTCAGGGAACTGGGCTCACCAACCGGCCGGTCATACCGTGACCAGTCCCACGCCCAATTTTATATTTTTATCATATTTTACTAATTTTCCCTAAAATCATGAAAATTACCTAATTTCATGTATTTTTATCTAAATCACATGATTGTATCAAAAAATAATAAAACTAAGGAAAGGTGTCGCGGGACCGCTGTCCGGCCGGTCATGCCTTGGCCGTGGCCGGTCCCATACCTCACGTCTCCATTATTTTATTATTCCTTCTCAAATTATGAAAATTCCTTGATTTTATGAGTTTTCCCTAAAATCATGAAAATTTCCTAATTTTATGTATTTTTTTATCTAAATCACATGATTTTATCAAAAAATAATAAAATTAGGGAAAGGTGTCACGGGACCGCCGGCCGGCCGGTCATGCCTTGACCGTAGCCGATCCCACACCTCACGTCCCATTATTTTATTATTCATTCTCAAATTATGAAAATTCCTTGATTTTATGAATTTTCCCTAAAATTACCTAATTTCATGTATTTTCTCTAAAATCCTGGAAAATATTAAAAAAATTAGGAAAAACTTGTGGGACCGGGCTCTAGCCGGCCGGCCATGCCCTAGCCGGTCCCACATGCCTATTATTTTATTATTATTTGGTGTTTTGTTTCCTGATTTCATGTAAACTCCCTGATTTCAACAAAATATCTTGGTTTTCAACAAGTGCCTTCGATTTTATGAAAATTATCTTAAATCATCAAAATTACATAAAATTGGGAAGAGTGCCTTGGGACCCGCGTCCATTGGCCGGCCGGCCATGCCACGACCATTGCCTGTCCCACACTCCCATTCCCTATTTTATATTTTAATTTATGTCTCTCATCTCATGGAAGTTCCCTAATTTCTCCAAACTCTCAAGTTTCATGGAATTTCCCTTAAATCAGAGAAAAATACATAAAATCACATAAAACTGGGAAAAGCATGTGGGACCGCGTGTCAGCCGGCCGGCCATGCCCTAGCCTTGGCCGGTCCCACACCTTGTGATTCCTTGTTTATTTATTATTTTCATCATCTCATGTATTTTTCCCAGTTTCAACAAAACCATGGATTTTTCATATTTTCTCCGAATGTTGCTCAAACGTGCATCAGAAAATATCAAAATTCTCGGGACTGAAGCACGGACACTATGGTGACACGAGAACATCCCCTTGACCGACCAAGGGTGACCCTGAGGCTTGAAAACAGCTGGTCCCGCATGTTTTAATGATTTTAACCTAATTTGCTCAGTTGCTCATATTAGGTTCGAACTCTTTCCAAACAATTGGAAGTTCGCTCAAACGACCATCTACTGGTCCCACGACCATCAAGAGCCGGTCTCATGACCTCTTGGTCGGCCCCTCATATTTTCTACATCAGGTTTTATGATTTGTTGCTCACACGAGCATTATTTCAGTAAATGATTAAATCAACATTTAATCATTCTTTCACCAACTGGTACTCAAGAGACTTCGGTATTTTTGCTCATTCGAGCATCTGGGCGTTATATGGTGAACCCGTCATCCCATGTAGCCGATCCCGTGTTGGTTTGCAATAAATCATCATTTCGGTAAATTTAGGGTTTTGAATCCAGAGCTCTGCAGAAACGTGATTCTGTGCAGATTCGAACACTCTGATAATTTGATGTTGATTCTATGATTGATATTCATATTTATTCTGCTCGACTCAGCAGTCAGTAACTTAAATTAACATTTTATTTGGTCCAGCTACCAACAATTCATCAAAAGAACAATATTTGTTCAAACTAGCAATATTTGCTCGAACTAGCAATACTCGCTCGAACCGGCAATATTTACTCAATTAGCAATATTCTCTCAGACTAGCAATATTTGCTCAAATCAAAGAATATTGGTTCAACTATCAATATTCAACAATTTAGCAACATAGTTTTGCTCGTCTTAGGTTATGATGATACCTCGTCTCAGCAGACACATTAAATTCATGAGTTTCGAAACATTTGCAAATCATGTTCAACTCAGCAATACATGGACTCATCGTCCCATAAAGTCAGCAACTGACTCCACAATCACGAGATTTCAATTGTGTCACATGGGGGGATACTAACAAGGGTTTTGGTCTGGCGGTCTACGGCACGTGTGTTCACCCACGATTAGAATGTGAGCAAGTCGTGCAATAAGTTGGAAGAGTCAGCAAAGTAGTGGGTGGAAAGTTAACCAAGTCTCTGCACGATGAGTAATTGGTTTTAACATGATTTCCCATTTCCCATTCTCTGATTCTAGCAACTGTCACACTTCATGGGATCATGGTGTTTTCAACTCCGGCATTATAAAATGTCCCTGAATCCTGATTGAAAAGACAGAGGTTTTTCGAACAATCGAAAAACATTCGCCAAAACGAGCAATTTCTCATCAAAGTTCATACAGACAATGTTTAGTCTACACGAACTCACAAAAATTACTCTCAATTGAGCAAAATTCAATCATTCAGAGAATTTTCACGCTGAATTCACAACACACCTACAATCTCAGATCACCATTGATATCACGTATTTCTCAGCTTCCCTCCTACAGATCAACCCATCCTCTCTTGTGACCTAATTGACTCTGGAACGACCATTGTTCTTGGTTTAGGCCGGGGTCTTACAGATTGATCTCTCGATCTTAAAGAACTCCCTTCTTGCAGTGCATCTGTGTGAGGTTCAACATTTTGCTCGGTTCAAGGAGTCTCCACACGTTCGACTCTTCAATTCCGTAAAAACCAGCAAATCGTTTTTCCCCATCTACAATTACTCCATTCTTCCACCACTCAATCGTCTCCACTTCCTACGAGACCAGGGTACGTTTCAATATGACTTGTATAAATAGGCTTCACCTATTTCCACCAAACAACAAGTTTTGGTCAGAGAACAACACGGTTTCCAGAAATCACCTGATAGTTTTCCATTCTGCTAGCCAGTCCTACTTTCTGATACAAGTCGTAAACAACCACACCTTCAGAATTAACGATTCTGGTCTCAACACTTTCTTCGCTTCCCTCCCTAAGACCAACCCTTCTCCTTCACTTTGTGACCGAAGCAAGCCTGGAACAACCATTTCTTGGTTTAGGCCAGGATTGTACAGATTGATCTCTCGAATCAAAAGTACTCCCGTGCAGTGGATTGTTTAGGGTTTAGACTCGTTTCTCAACCACACAAAATTACCAAAATCGACAGAAGCAGTTTTCACCCACGAACAGTTAGATACCATATATATGTGGGGAACCGATCCTAGCACCTAGTCAACCGAATTTTGGAAATCTAGTGAGACTATGCACATTACTCACATGGAGATAGAACCGAAACTTATTTTGGTAGAACCGTTAAACCCATGATTTGTGATTGAGTGTTCTTGATCAATCACATAGTTCTTGAAAGTCAGATGAACCAATTCTAAACTTGTTTGGAAGTGTGGCAAATCGGTTTCAAGGGTGAAAGTATGAAAGAGGATTTACAAAGTAAGGATGTCGACACACTTTGAACACAAGCAGTAATGTTTATCTTTTATTGTTCAAAATTATTCCTTAATAGATAATGGAAGAAAATCCCAGGATCGAAACATAAATAAGTTAAGAATTTTTTAATTAAGGTCTTAATTTTATTTTAGGAAAATGAGAATCAGTAATCACAGATTTTCAGTCATTATTTTGGACAGAGCATTTCCAGGAATTATGGAAACTGAATTTGGAATTATATTGCATATCTTGAGAATATTTTCGGTTTTGGAAATTCCTTGGTGTCCAAACTTTCTTGTCTATAAATACTTGAAGTTTGCATTTCTAGCAAACTAATCCTTCGTGATAGCAAACTTCCTCGGTTGTGTTGTTACTGGTGAAGCCGCCTATTCGGAGAGAAGAGTAACCTAATTAGGAGAAATCTCTTACAGCCGCTCAGTTTAAACTCTTCTTTGGGATTGAGAAGCTCTACGAGTACCGTTGGTGGGAAACTAGATAATTGCGGTTTATCTTGTGTTTTCAATTGATTTGATTGACTAATGGTGGTTGAACTTTGATTTAACCTAGTTTGTTTATGCTTGAGAATCTTATCTTCTGATATAAGATTCACTCAAACTAGATCGAAGTTTGGACATGGATCTTTAGACTGTTGTTAGTGCTAAAGACGATCTTGCGGTAATCCATTGTTAATAGACTCCGTTCTAAGCATGATTGATCACAAGAGATTCAAGTTGTTGTGTGCATTTGTTTATTGAAGATCTAAGAAGATTTGAAGACAAAGAAGATATTGAAGATTTCTGATTTGAGGTTCATAATCTTTGGTGTGCATAATACTTGTTTCGGTATAAGAGGATCCAACTATAATCGGTTTATCCTTGTGGTAGATTGGATTGATTATTTTTATAGATCGACATCAATACAGTTCTTTGTGATTAAAAGTATTGATTGCAAAATCTTAACAATTACTTCGGTAGTTGAACAAAAGATAGATCTAAGAACCTGACGAATGAGTTTATTTGAGATAAATAGAAGAGCCTTTGTCTAACTCACATCACTTGGTTGAAGAGAGTTGATACCAAACAGATTTTTTGTTTCTTTACTGTTTGGAATACGAACCAAAGGAATTGTTCCAAGTACATGACTTATTCATAAGTTGGAGGCGTGGGAATACAGACGGAACTAGGTGAACTATAGGTTTAGTTGCTTGGTCTCAACTATACGAAGTTGGTTTAATTTTGTGTAGCGGCTGAATCCTGAGAGTATTTAATTCTGTACAAGGTCCCGGGGTCTTTCTGCATTTGCGGTTTCCTCGTTAACAAAATCTTGCTATGTCATTTACTTTATATTTCCGCATTATAATTGCTTTATTATAATTAAAGTGAATTACACAAGCGTTAATTCATATTTACTTGATAAGCAATCCTATTGTGTTTGGTTAAGTCTGAACCTTTTTAACAAGTAAACATACTTCATTGTTGTATTGTCTCGATCTCGTATCCATAGACGATCACACGAATTGTGAACCGATTAGCTGCATTGTCTCGACTTAGTCCATAGACAATCACTTTCGGAGAAAGGATTTATAGGTAGGAAAAGTTTTAGCTTGAGGCATATTTGGGTACCCTCGCCTTTTCAATTTGTATCAGAGCAGGCAAACACGAAAAGATCTAACAATTTGTGTTTGGTGCGATCCAACCTATAAGAATGAATCTAATAAGTGATTCAGTTAACGTACCACCAAGATTTAATGGGACAAACTACCCATTATGGAAATCGTCTATGAAAGCTTTTCTTCAATCCCGAGATTTTAATACTTGGCTATTAATCGAAGACGGATACCAACAACCGATGGATTATTCGGAGTCAGATTTTAAACGCTTAGCGTCTTATACTCTTGAAGAAAGAGCTCTTACAAAGCAAAATTCGGATGGTTTGAATGCCATCATACATGTTGTTGGTCATGATATTCTACATCATGTGCTGACCTGTAGAACTTCCAAAGAAGCATGGGATATTCTTGAAAGCGTATTCGAGGGAGATGAATCTGAAAAAGAAGCTAGACTTCTTTCCTTTTCATCTGAATAGGAACATCTCAAACTGGATGATAACGATACTTTCGAGGAATTTAACTCCAAACTTTCTGAGATCGTTACCATCCAGATACGAGTCTAAAAAAAATGCCATTATAGAAGGTAATTATCTTTCTCTAATTTCTCGAAGCTCTCTCGTAGGAAAGTTAAAGATCTTTGATAGAGAAATTTTGTTGAAGAATGAACCTAAGAAACGTTGCCAAGAGGACAAGGTATATGTTGAAAAGGAGCTTGACTAAACTATTGTGCTTCTAGCACAACGAATAAAGGAAATCTTATCTATTGATAAACATGTTCCTGATACACTATCAGTTTTCCATAAAAAGGGTAATGATGAAGTACAATGCTTGAAGTGCCGTAGATTCAGACATATGGCAAAACACTCTCCCAGTAGAAGAAATCAAAAGTGCAATAAATCTTATGTCTCCACTCTTGATGATATTCTGGAGGAAGAATCCAGTGAAGAAATATCTAAGTGTAATGTACTTCTTTCCAACTCTAACAATGATGAATTCTGCGAGTCTAATCAACTCCTAGAACAACTTGAGTTGGAAATTAAGGAAAATAAAAGGTTAAGCCTGGTACTTGAAAACCTTTTGAGATTCCTTCCAGATAAAACTCGTATGGTAAAATCTGAACAAGAAAAATTGCGTGAAAAACCAAGAGAATCAAAAACTAGTTTTTCTGATAACATGATAAGTTCTTCAATCCTTCTTGGAAATAAACTTATCAAAGCTCTTCATAAGGGGATAAAGAAGACTGGTAAGTTTATGAGATCTCAAAAGGAAATTGAAAACTCTTGCAATTACAAGAGAAAGAAAGAACAAAAGGAAACACAGTCTATTGTGTTTATAAGTCATCCTAAGGATGTCTTTGTTAACTATAGTGAGAATAATTCTCACCTCAACACACACTGATTGTGTTGAATTATGCATCATCACTTGTTTCTAAAAATTCTGATTGTGAGGGAGCATAAATCTGGGCAAGTTGTTCATATCTGTTTCTTTAGTGAAAAATAATTGATATCTTTTATTTTTGGGAAAAATAGTTCCGGTTTCCATAAACCAAATTATTCCGTGATTTTATCCCATCTTATATATCTTCTTCCTATCCGAAAGAAGACTATTTTATTTCAATGGAGAAATAGGCAAAAGAAGGGTCATCTCTTGATGATTTAGCACTTTGTGCATCAGTTATGACTGAAATTCATGATGACTCTCTTCATGATAACTCTCAAGATTCTTTAAGGAAACAGATTCTTACTGTTAAAGGTTGCATTAGATATCATGAGCTAAAGATAAAGGATTCAAAAGAAGTATTAGCTAATCTTCACTCTCAACTGTTTGAGATGAACAAATTATCTACTAAAAAGGGAAGTGCTCAAAAGAATTTGAATCCAGTTTTTTAAAGAAATCTTCACAAGAACTGAGAAGGGAATAATAAACATCAATTTTTGATTTCTTTCAATGATTGGAATAAGTCTATTATGAATAAAACTATTATGAATAAAATTATTTGATTTACAGTTTTTCTTGTGATGGTTTTTGATTTACATAGCCTGTGCTTGAATGCTTTATTGTTGCAATGGATGTTTATGGGATGTTTGATTTCGGTTTTATTACCTTGCTATTCGATCTCATATTATTGTGAACCTTATGGTTTGGGTGACTTTTTGATTTAGCAGGATTAAGTTCTAGCCCATGTTGGTAGGCTTTATCAAAGGATCATGAGGGGTTCTGATATAAACAATATGTGAAAAAGTCACAATATGTTGAATCGGTTTTGGTTTAGCATAAAAGCATATGTGTTTCGGTGGTTTTTAACTTTTGCTTGCAATAGTTAAAAACCGGTTTTCAACCTTTCTCTGGAAAAGGTTGTTTGTTGTTATTCTTTTGTTTTGCATAAGGATGACAACATAATGATATTTCGATATCAATTCTCCCTGAAAGAAGATGCAAACATATTGGAGAAGTGGATGCGAAATTTGAGGTAACAATTTTGTTAGTTAATTGTTTTCCTGTTTAAGAAAAGCCTGATTTTATTTTATATATATTTTGCTTTTGCTTAACAAATTTTCGGAACAATTGATGATTTATTCCATTATGTGTGTATGGATGTGTGTGTGATTCAATTGGTTCCGGTTAAGAAAAACTATTGTTATCTTGCTTTATTGTGTGGTATCAATTGTTTAGGCATACAAAATTTCGGTGCAATTGCGGTATTTTAATGCTTATTTTGATTCAATTGCTTCCGGTTGAGGTGAATAATTATGCAATTTGATTTATTTTGGTTTGTATGAATTATTTATGGCTCAACGAAAGAAAAGGTTTGCGGGATGGATTGTTTAGTCCAATTCAATTCCGTATAAGAAAAGCTAAGTTTATCTTAGTCAAACTTATCAAAGTGGAGGTTTCGTTTATTCAAGTTTAATCGAATGCCTTAACAAGAAATGCTAGTTAACTAACCTAGTACTTGTCTTGTTTAAAATTTAAAGGTCTAAGTTATATGGATAATTAGAACCTGATGAGAAAATGGAGTTATCTTTAATTTGGTCTTATCTAATGAAGCGGTTGTATTTGTACAATCGGTTTAGCAAAGGAACTAAGGTGCTTAGTTGATTTTTGGTTTGCTAAACTAAATTGGGAAAATTTCTTCGGGCAATTGTTTCCTTGATAACATATCAAAACAAATTAATTTTTAGTTTCGGTTTTGATATTGGTTATCAAAAATAGTGTGTGGAACCCTCGTGCTTAACTCTATAGGTTGCAAGTCTATTTTGAGATTTGTAAGATTCTTTTCGTGTTGTCCTTTATTTTTTCGTTTCATTGTCAATTTGTGACAAAAAGGGGGATAAATATATGGAGTAAACAAGTGATACTGGTATCGATTTTATATTGATTGGTATCGCTAGGGAAAAGAACAATTGTGCTTAAACGTTATCTAACGAAAGAGTGAAAGCATAGACTAAGGGGGAGTAACATATCATATTAATTGGTATAAAAAAGACGTGCGGATTGATGAAATGTACCTATCTCACATTTAGGGGGAGTATTAGCTTTGTTATTATAATGTCAACAGCGGCAACATCGACATTTAAGGATTGAATGTATACAGGTTATTGTGCTGTGGAATTCGGGAATCAAGCGTGTGTGTAATGAATTCTTGTAATTTGTTTATCCATATGATTGTAAGAGTTTTGTCACTAAAATTGACAAAGGGGGAGATTTTTAGAGCATAGCTCGGTTGAACCCACCGAGCGTTGGTATGTCAAGTTTGGTTGTCATTTTTTAGTGAATCAAAACTCATTTAAGAGTCGCTTGATTATGTACTAGAGTCAAATTCGTATAGGTTAGCTTGAAAATATTAGGATATGAGACATTATAAGTATTGTGAAGACTTGAAGAAGTGAAGAAGTAAGAAGCTACAACGACAACATCATCCTTACTCTTGAGGTTAGTGATATTTGACTTGAACTGTTTCATTCCCTAACGTATCTTTCAAGTCGTGCATATTGAAAAAAAAACTGCGAAGCATGTTTGCACTCTAGATAAACATAGTATTAAGGAATACAATACGAGGTTTATTGCTTATCTATTAAACTTTGTAGATAAGACATCGACATAATCGTTTAAATGCTATTGTGATTATGTATGGGTATGAGGTGAGGATTTCATCCTAGGAAACAATGTTTTACATGTGTTTTAAGGAAGTAAGTTCACAAACTTGTTTATGAATCGAAAAGGAAATCGCCAGGCTATATTGGGATTGTTATTCATTGCATATATTGTGAACATCCAAAATGTGTGATTTAGTATAACCGCTCACGACTTGTTTGTGTTCTTGGTAAAACTATTCACAAAGGCCTGACTTATGTATTGGTATGACTTTTATTAGTGAAACCGATCTTAAGTAATCACCTATGAGGTGTGATCGAGTTTGTGATTTGTGGTTGACCGAATCTGGGTAAAGGGGAACCGATCCTAGTAAGAGGTGCAACACATCACAAGGGGAATCGATCCTTGTATGAGGTGCAGCAAGGTTTATAGCAGAAAGGGGAACCGATCCTATGGACATGTGCAACACGTTTTTAGGCAAAGGGGAACCGATCCTATGGACATGTGCAACACATATAAGTTAGATACCATATATATGTGGGGAACCGATCCTAGCACCTAGTCAACCGAATTTTAGAAAGCTAGTGTGACTATGCACAGTACTCACATGGAGGTAGAACTGAAACTTGTTTTGGTAGAACCGTTAAACCCATGATTTGTGATTGAGTGTTCTTGATCAATCACGTAGTTCTTGAAAGTCAGATGAACCAATTCTAAAATTGTTTGGAAGTGTGGCAAATCGGTTTCAAGGATGTAAGTATAAAAGAGGACTTACAAAGTAAGGATGTCGACACACTTTGAACACAAGCAGTAATGTTTATCTTTTATTGTTCAAAGTTATTCCTTAATAGCTAATGGAAGAAAATCCCAGGATCGAAACATAAGTAAGTTAATAATCTTTTAATTAAGGTCTTAATTTTATTTTAGGAAAATGAGAATTAGTAATGTGCATTTACTAGTTGAGATTTTCCAAAGAGATTTTCGGTCGTTATTTTGGACAGAGCATTTCCAGGAATTATGGAAATCGAATTTGGAATTATATTGCATATCCTGAGAATATTTTCGGTTTTGGAAATTCCTTGGTGTCCAAACATCCTTGTCTATAAATACTTGAAGCTTGCATTTCTAACAAACTAATCCTTCGTGGCAGCAAACTTCCTCGGTTGTGTTGTTACTGGTGAAGCCGCCTATTCGGAGAGGAGAGTAACCTAATTAGGCGAAATATCTAACGACCGCTTAGTCTAAAGGCTTCTTTGGGATTGAGAAGCTCTCCGAGTACCGTTGGTGGGAAACTAGATAATTGCGGTTTATCTTGTGTTTTCGATTGATTTGATTGACTAACAGTGGTTGAACTTTGATTGCACCTAGTTTGTTTATGCTTGAGAATCTTCTATTCTGATATAAGATTCACTCAAACTAGATCGAAGATTCGACAGGGATCTTTAGACTGTTGTTAGTGCTAAATACGATCTTGTGATAATCCATTGTTAACAAACTCTGTTCTGTGTGTGATTGATCACAAGAGATTCAAGTTGTTGTGTGCAGGTGTTTATTGAAGATCTAAGAAGATTTGAAAACAAAGAAGATATTGAAGATTTCTGATTTGAGGTTCATAATCTTTGGTGTGCACAATAATTGTTTCGGTATATAAGGATCCAACTATAATCGGTTTATCCTTGTGGTAGACTGGATTGATGAGTTGTGTAGATCGGCATTAATACAGTTCTTTGCGATTAAAAGTATTGATTGCAAAATCTTAACAATTACTTCGGCAGTTGAACATAAGATTGATTTAAGAACCTGACGAAGGAGTTTTTTGGGATAAACGGAGAAGCCTTTTTTCAAACTCATATCACTTGTTTGAAAAGAGTTGTTACCAAACAGATTTGTTGTTCCTTTACTGTTTGGAATACGAACTAAATGAATTATTCCAAGTGCGTGACTTATTACAAGTTGGAGGCGCATGGATACTGAGAGAACTAGGTGAACTATAGGTTTAGTTGCTTGGTCTCAACTATACGAAGTTGGTTTAGATTTTTTATGGCGGCTTAATTCTAAGAGTATTCAATTCTGGACTAGGTCCCCGGGTTTTTCTGCATTTGCGGTTTCTTTGTTAACAAAATCTTGCTGTGCCTTTTACTTTTCTATTTCCGCAATTATTATTGTTTTTATTATAATTAGAAGTAAAATACACAAACTTTAATTCCTAATTACTTGATAGCAATCCTATTGTGTTTGGTTAAGTCTGAACCTATTATCAAGTAATCATACTTCTTTGTTGTATTGTCTCGATCTTGTATCCATAGTCAATCACACAAGTTATCTTGTTGTCGTATTGTCTCTATCTCGTATCTATAGACGATCACACGAAGTGTGAACCGATTAGTTGTATTGTCTCGACTCAGTCTATAGACAATCACTTTCAGAGAAAGGACTTATAGGTGGAAAAGTTTTAGATTGAGGTATATTTGGGTACCCTCGTCTTTTCACCATGGATGGTGATTGAATGTTTTTGATCAATCACATAGTTCTTGGAAATCAGATGAACCAATTCTAAACTCGTTTGGAAGTGTGGAAAATCGGTTCCAAGATTGTAAATATGAAAAAGGATTTACAAAGTAAAGATGTCGACATACTTTGAACATGTGCAGTAATTCTTATCTATTATTGTTCAAAGATATTCCTTAATAACTAAAGAAGAATCCCAGATCGAAATAAATTGAGAATCTTTTAATTAAGGTTTTAAATTTTATATGCTTTTAATATCCAACAATTAAATGCATATCTTTAGAAAATAAAAAATGGTAATGTGCATTTAATAATTGGATATTTTCTGAGATTTCGGTCAATATTTGGACAGAGCATTTCCAGGAATTATGAAAATCGATTTTGGCTTTATTGCATATCTTTGAGAATATACGGTTATGGAAATTCCTTGGTGTCCAAACTTTCTTGGTCTATAAATATTGAAGTTTTCATTTCGAGCGAACTAATCCTCAGAGCCATCAAAGCTACCTAGTTGTGTTGTTACTGGTGGAGCCGTCTATTCGGAGAGGAAAGTACCCTAATTAGGCGAAATCTCTTACGACCGCTCGTTTTAAAGACTTCTTTGGGATTGAGAAGCTCTACGAGTACCGTTGGTGGGAAACTAGATAATTACAGTTTATTATTAGATTTCGATTGATCTGATTGACTAACGGTTGTTGAACTTTGATTGCACCTAGTTTGTTTATGCTTGAGAATCTTCTCTTCTGATATAAGATTCACTCAAACTTGATCGAAGTATCGACGGGGATCTTTAGGCTGTTTGTAGATCTAAAGACGTCTTGTGATAATTCATCGTTAACATACTCCGTTCTGTGTGTGATTGATCACAAGAGATTCAAGTTGTTTGTGTACAGGTGTTTATGGAAGATCTAAGAAGATTTGAAGACAAAGAAGATTCCTTATTTGAGTTCATAATCTTTGGTGTGCACAAAACTTGATCGGTTGGGGATCCAACTATAATCGGTTTATCTTTTGGTAGATTGGATTGATTAGTTGCGTAGATCGGAATCAATACATTTCTTTGTGATTCATAGTATTGATTGCATAGTCTAAACAATTACTTTGGTAGTTGTTAAATAGATTTATCTAAGAACCCGACAAAGGAGTTTATTGGTTAAACGGAAGAGCCTTTTGTCAAACTCATATCACGTTGTTTGAAAAGAGTTGTTACCGAACAGATTTGTTGTTCCTTTACTGTTTAGAATACGAACTAAAGGAATTGTTCGAAGTGCGTGACTTATTAAAAGTTGGAGGCGCATGGATACTGAGGGAACTAGGTGAACTATAGGTTTAGTTGCTTGGTCTAAACTATACGAAGTTGGTTTAGATTTTGTATAGCGGATTAATTCTAAGAGTATTCAATTTTGGACAAGGTCCCGGGGTTTTTCTGCATTTGCAGTTTCCTCGTTAACAAAATATTGTTGTGTCATTTACTTTATATTTCCGCATTATAATTGTTTTATTATAATTAAAGTAAATTACACAAACGTTAATTTCTATTTACTTGATAAGCAATCCTTTTGTGTTTGGTTAAGTCCGAACATTTTTATCAAGTAAACATACTTCGTTGTCGTATTGTCTCGATCTCGTATCCATAAACGATCACACGAAGTGTGAACCGATTAGTTGCATTCTCTCGACTCAGTCCATAAACAATCACTTTCGGAGAAAGGACTTGTAGGTAGGAAAAGTTTTAGCTTGAGGTATATTTGGGCACCCTCGCCTTTTCACATGCAGTTGATGCATTAAGGTCGTAAACTGACCGTTAAAACATTGTTACTTGACTTGTTTTATTTTTCTAAACACCCAGACCATTAGTAGACTACGTTGACAATGTAAATATTGACAAAATATTTAGATATCACATCCTTTACCGTCTTCTTCTTCCCTTCCTTTATCTTCTCCTTCTTCCAATTATAATCAATTGAGAACCATAAAACCACCGTTCACCATCAAGTTCATCATTCACCACAATTACCATCAACTTTAAAAAAGAGCAAATCTTCCTTCTTTATATCCTTTTCTGTCCTATAGAAAATCCAAATCTTCGTGAACCCAACTTTACAGATATCTTAAGCGCTAAAACAACCAAACCTAACTGAAGAGAGAGGAAATTTTTCTCCTGAATTCTATAGGTACAAATCATACTAAAAGCTTATTCAAGTGATTGTACCTCAATCTTCAAAATCTTATTAAACATAAGGAAATCATTTTCCAACCGCCGAGAAGAATCTATGGAAATAAAATTATAACTTAGTTTAGTGCGCAACTCCATGGATTTGTGAAAAATCTTCTTATGGGTTTGAAACAAAGTTGGAAAAGGCATCTCATTTGGCATCTTTTATCTTCTCAGTTTATTTCTCTTGTGAATATGTAACCTTCCCAAAGATTCATGGCTTCGGAGTCTTTGCACTGTATAAAATGTCATACTCTTAAATTCGTGGTTTGTTAGGTCGAGATTTGCTTATTGGTTAGATGGAAATTTTGTTGTTTACTAATGTGTCTGAAAATGCAGATAATATGTTCGATGAAATGTTGCAGTGTATCTTGGTTAAGAATTTACCTGTCTTTGGATATAATGCATTTTGATTAGTAAAACAGATGGTCAAAGTTAGTCTTCGACCCTCTTGCATCAACTGCATGTTTTACGATCCATACCCTAATTAGGTATTAAAGATACGATCCTTTTATAAAATATCTCTATTAACTAATGGATTTTCTAGTTTGCTTTTCTCTTCTTCCCGATGACCGTTTAAAGTTTTTTTTCTAATTGGAAACCACGATTTTATTCATGCATAAAGTTTTTATAACAATTAAATAACAAGAGATAGAAGATGATATTTTGGTGAATTACTTCCACAGAATATTGTGGAGACAGATTGCATATATTTATATGGAATACAAGATAAGATAGTGAAAACAGAATAACAGAATGCAATTAGATCCTAGTTAATAGTTGCAGAGACTGGACTTAATGTTTATCTTGCGTAGACTGTGGAGATGGTTGCAACTGTTTTGCAGCTGACTGAGTATTCTGACTAACACCCTCCCTCAAGTTGAACTGGAGTTGACGGATATTCAATTTGTCACGCAGAAGCTGATATCTTGTGGAAGACAGTCCTTTAGTAAATAAGTCCGCTATTTGATCCCTGGAACTGATGAAGTGCACTTGTAGTTGTTTAGCTGCCACTCTTTCACGATAAAGTGATAGTCGATCTCTATATGCTTTGTTCTGGCGTGGAAGATTGGGTTTGCTGTCAGATAAGTTGCTCCCAGATTGTCACACCATAAGGAAGGTATAGGTGTATGAATTCCTAATTCTTGTAACAGAGACTGAATCCAGATAAGTTCTGAAGTTGCAATAGCAATGCCACGATACTCTGATTCTTTGCTGGACTTTGAAACAGTCTTTTGTTTCCTGGCACTCCATGAAATAAGATTACTCCCAAAATAGATACAGTAGCCACTAGTTGACCTGCAATCATCTAAATTCCCTGCCCAATCTGCATCTGAATAGGCATTGAGTGAATAATTTAAGGTTGGTTTGAAGAACAAGCCGTAGTCGATTGTCTGCTTCAAGTAACGCAAGATACGTTTTACCAGTTCCCAGTGCTCCAAATATGGTTCATGCATAAATTGACAGGCCTTGTTAATAGCCACTGCTATGTCAGGCCGTGTGATTGCAGATATTGCAAAGCCCCCACAACACTTCTGTAAAGACTAGGATCAGTAAACTTCTCAGCTCCTTGTCTACGAACTTGGAGGTTAGCAGCCAGTGGAGTGCAAACCGGCTTAACTCCATCTAGTTTAGTGCGATGTAGCAAATCTGATATGTATTTCCTTTGGGAGAGCACTAGGTTGTTACCTTGGTGTAACACTTCAACACCCAGGAAATAAGATAGGGCTCACATGTATTTAACATCAAAGGCAGTGCTTAAATCAGTCACCAGCTGATCAATCATCTTAGATTCAGAGCCTGTCACAATGATATCATCAACATAAATTAACACATATGTAGTTGAACCACCAGAAATTCTGATGAAAAGAGATGAGTCTGCCACTGATGCCTTGAACCCTAGCTAGAGAAGATGACTGCTGAGACGAGAAAACCATGCACGTGGTGCTTGTTTGAGGCTATACAAGGATTTATGCAGCCTGCAGACGTGACTGGGGAAGTTTGGATCGACATAGCCAGCAGGCTGCTTCATGTAAACTTCCTCCTCCAAGACACCATGTAAAAACGCGTTCTCAGCATCTAGTTGACGCAACTTCTAGCCATTCATCACTTTAAGTGATAGAACTAGTCTGATAGTACATGGTTTGATTACTGGTGAGAATGTTTCACCATAATCTACTCCCTCTTGTTGTGTAAATCCTTTAGCAACCAGGCGTGCTTTATGGCGCTGTATAGTACCATCTGGGTTTCTCTTAATCCGATAAACCCCCTTAGACCCCACCACATTCATGCCATTTTCATACTTTACGAGTGAGTAAGTGACATTACGTATCAGTGCATTTATCTGATTGTCCATTGCATCTATCCATTCAGGTATTTTGCAAGCCTTAGAGTAGCATGTTGGCTCCATAAAATCCTCGTCTTGCAAAGGATACTTAGTTGTACTAAGACACAATTTCTGGATTGGTTTGGTAATACCTGCTTTAGCTCGTGTTACCATCGTGTGACCTTGTTGCTGGTGTTGTGGTGTAGGTTGAACCTCAGATTCAGCCTGAGCAGTAGAAAAGGAATTAGCGGGTGACTCTGCTGATGCAGCTGGAGAATACTGTGGAGAATCTAGAGCATATGCTGGAGACTGTGGTTGCGGCAAAGCTGGTGATAGCGGCTGCTGGAGTTGTAGCTGTACAGGAGGTGTTGGTCTGAAAACTGATGATATAAGTATATCTGTGCTTGTTGTAGTATTTGGATGACAAACTTCAAGATCTTGCTGCTGTCGAGGAGAGAATGGGAATGTTGTTTCTTCAAATCTCACATGGCGTGAAATATACTGCCTATTGGTTGGCAGATGGAGACATATATAGCCTTTATGTGTTGCACTGTACCCTAAAAAGACACATGGAAGTGACCTGGGCTCTAATTTGTTTGCATTATATGGTTGCAGACAGGGATAAGCTAAGCAACCAAACACTCTTAAAAATGCATAATCTGGTTTTTTACTGTACAACAACTCAAGAGGTGTTTTTGTATCTGATCTAGATTTTGGTACTCTATTGATAAGATAACAAGCAGTTGTGAAGGCTTCTGACCAAAATTATTTTGGCAAGTGAGCATGAAATAGGAGTGCTAGACCACTTTCTGTTACATGCCTTATACGACGCTCTGCAAAACCATTCTGAGCTGAGGTATGAGGGCAGGAAAATCTATGTTGGATGCCTGAACTGTTTAGATATGAGGTAATTCTTTTGTACTCAAGAGCATTGTCAGATTGGAAAATCTGGATTTTATGACCAGTTAAATTTTCTACTTGTTTGTGAAATTGAACAAAAAGATTGTAAGCATCAGATCGATGAACCATTGGAAATACCCAGTTGTAATGAGAGAAAACATCCATTAACAACATGTAATAACGAAAACCATTTCTTGAAATTTGTGGAGAAACCCAAATATCAGAAACAACCAAACTCAAAGGTTTATCAAAGGTAGTAGTACTGAGAGAAAAGGGAAGTTTTCTACTCTTGCTAACATGACAAGAGTGACAAAAATCGAACTTCTTATTCAAAACAGGAAGATAGAAATTTCTAATTATTTTTGAAACTGTTGCAAGCATTGGGTGACCCAGGCGTTGGTGCCAAACAGGTAGACTGGCTGAGAGATAAGACTGTGGCGTTTTGGATGGATTTATGTCACCTATTCCATCGAAAATATACAACCCATTCTCATTCCTCCCCTTTAGCAGCATTGCTCCCGTGCATTTGTCCTTCACAAGAAAAAAGTTTGTGTGAAACTCAAAAAACACATTGTTGTCTTTACAGAACTGAGAAACAGATAGAAGATTTGTTTTCATCTTTGGTACATGATATATCTGATTTAATAGAAAACAACGTGTATTATGAGTGAATGTTGCGTTACCAATATGCGCAATTTCCAGACCATTACCATTACCCACACGAACTTGATCTGTTCCTTCATACTCATGCGGAGTATAGAAGTTGTTCACATCAACAGTTAAATGATGGATTGCACCAGTATCAGTTACCCATTGTCCATTAGCTTGCCCACCTGGTAAGGCAATATAAGCTTCAGGCGCTTTGGCATGTTGGTGGGTATCTTTGTCATAGCGAAACCAGCATCGATCTGCAGTATGGTTGCGCTTTTTGCAAATCTGGCAATAGACTGTACCATTACCAGTATTTCTTGGAGGCTGTTGAGAGCGACGATTGTTATTGTTTGGCGGATTTGGAACCCCTCTTGGTGCATATCTGCCTGCAGACGACGAGGAAGAACTGACAAAGTTGGCAACTGGTTCTTGCATCTGAGACATCTGATGTTCTAGCCTCATCTCAAATGTCAGAAGATGAGTGACGAAGGTTGATATGTCCATTGTTTCAGCAGTACTCAATGTTGTAACAATTGGGTCATAAGTATGATTTAATCCATTTCAAATGGATTTCTTTTTCTCATGAGCTGGTACGGTGTATCCTGTGGCTGCAAGCTGATCAAACAAACGCTTAGCATCATTTAAATACACCTTCAAAGTCTTATTACCTTTGTGCAGGTTATGAAGCTGTCTCTTTAGATTCATCTGTTGAGCAAATTTTTTCGGAGAAAACTAAGACTCCAAGGTATCCCATATCTCATGTGCATTATCAAGTTCTGCAATTACACTGAGAACTTCAGGAGTCAAGGTTGAATTCAGCCAACCAACGATCAGAGAGTCTTGGTGCTCATATGTTGTAAACGCAGGATTAACATCCTCACTTTCTGGTAGATTTCTTGGTGGTTTTTGTTTTGATCCATCGATAAACCCTGTTAAGTCATAGCCTTTCAGTATAGGCTTGAACTGAGCCTTCCACAGTGCATGATTAGTGCCAGTATGTTTCAAAGTAACTAGGTGATGGATTTGAACCTGGCGTAGAGTAGTTGTAACTTCTGCCATTGTTTTGATTTGTTTTTTTTTTGTGTAGGGTTTTTTTTGATAGGTGCGGAAGCTGGAATCTGGATCGAGAGCCTGATACCAAGCTAGAAGATGATATTTGGGTGAATTACTTCCACAGAATATTGTGGAGACAGATTGCATATATTTCTATGGAATACAAGATAAGATAGTGAAAACAGAATAACAGAATGCAATTAGATCCTAGTTAATAGTTGCAGAGACTGGACTTAATGTTTATCTTGCATAGACTGTGGAGATGGTTGCAACTGTTTTGCAGCTGACTGAGTATTCTGACTAACAACAAGTACACAAATAAAATAAAAAATAAAAAAACTAAGAAAAAAACTACATTAACCTAAAAAGAAAAACAAAACAAAACAAAAAAAATACCCAAGTCTAAGAATCGAAATAACACATGGTACCCTAATTCAGCTTCAAGTTTCGATTTACCCAGGATTGCACCAAAGTCACTCGACTTATCAGTAGCACTGAAAATCCCATCATCGATAAGCCTCTCACGAAGAAATTCCCAAATTCCAAATTCCAAAACGAACAATAACCATTGTTGTTCAAACTACCTTCACATAGTTGAAGTAGACATGACACCTTCAACGCCCAAAAACTAGAAGCAGACACACCTTATCGTAATGACCATTTTAAGATAATCACAAAGCATAAGACTCAGATCCAAGTCAGTGAAAAACGTTGTTGTATCAAAAAAAATTGGACTTTAGAAGAAATTTCCCCATTGAATTTTCTCCTTTTTAATAGCAACTACAATCACTACAACTGCATTTGACCATATTTTATCATTAGTTTCCAATATTCAACAATACAAACAAATCCAGTATTCAACAATACACACAAAAATTGTGCGAAAAAACTGCCATAGGTTTTCCTTCTTCAAAGTAGCTCAAACTCGAACTCTCAAATACAAACTGGGCTGCCGCTTGGGTGTTTAAGGGAAAGGCCCATAACAATTTCAATGAATATATACAAGAAAACCTGATTTTATTACAAAACTTGAAATGTCCTTTTTTCATACTTTAGATTTTATTGATTCATTTCAGTGTATGCCTATTTTATAAAGGTTCTACAAGTTCTTTAGGTGTTTTGTTGGTTAGATTGAATCTCTTGTAACTTGGTTGCAGTTTTTTTTTAATGAAAAGTGTTTTTATCGAGCAAAAAAAAGAAAAAAAAAATTCTTCATCATCTCTTTCAATGGATTTTTATGATCAATCTTGTCCCGGGAGTGAGGATATTATACATGAAGAACTAGTGAAAAAAAAGGAAACTTATTTAAATACCTCTCAAAATCTATCTCTTAAAAAAAACGCGCATAAAACTTAAAAAAAATACCCCTACCTTCTAAATGTGGAAGCAACTAGCACAAGCTGTTTCCATAAATGGGAACAACTTAATACAAGTTGCTTTCAAAATGGAATCAACTTTCTCAAGTTGACTCCAAAAAAAATATTATTTTTATCCCTCTGAAGTATTTGTTCAAAATCAACTAAAATAGAGGATATATATAACATTCCAAAAAAAAATGTCACAAATACCTCTCCACATTACCATCTGGGCAAATCTTAGACTTTTCTTTATAATTATGTTCAGGTACATATTTCTCTATCTATGATCAACTTTATGTTTGGACCTTGTTTTCTTTTCTGAGTTGTTCCTACGATCAATTTTGACCCATCTTATGATTCCTAGATATGTTTTCTTTTTCATTAGAGAAATGATGAACATTGTATTTTTCCCACAAAGATCTAATCATCTCTTGTTACGCCAATTTCTTCTCATCAGGCTATATCCAGTGCCAGTGCTATGTCCAGTGCCAGTGCTATGTCCAGTGCCAACCCCCGCCCCCCAGGAATTTTTCATGGGATTTGTCACTTGTGTGGGGATAGGGATGGTCACTCTAGGATTGTTAGTGGGGGTGGGGATAGTGGTATGGTTACTTTGGCACCACTGTCACCACTAGTATGATGAACATAAAAAAATACCTACAAAATACCTACAGACTTGAAGAGGTGGCTATAGGACGCCACGGAGGTGCCTGCTACTGTCAGTATCGGGATAGCGTCCCATAGAGGTTGGGAGCAGATGGACAGACTCCGCAAGCAACAACAATACATGGTACTTTTAGAAAACTTATAGCCAAATCGAAGAATAACTTTCTTGCATCATAAATTTAGAATTCAAATGAAATTTTCCCCAAAAGCTAATATTTAAGATTTCATAAGAAATACTACCTCCGTCCCTAATTAGATGACCTAGTTAAAATTTACTAGTAAATTTAGAAATGATTTATCTCTCAAATTATACAACGGATTTTCGTAAACTTTGTATTATTGGAAAGCATTTTAAAACACCTATCTAATGAATATAAATATGGCTATCAAATTTTACATATTTCTTATAATAATACTAATTTATCACTCCACTTATTTATGATATAGGTCATCTAATTAGGGACGGAGGGAGTATGTTGTTTTATTCTGATATATATCTGAAGCTATTACACAATATCTAACAACAAGAAAGATTATTTTGTTTTATATTCTTATATGTAATACCATACGTATCACACATATATACAGGGACGGAGGGAAGGGGCTCAAATGGGGTCACTTGCCCCCACCAAAATTTTAAATTTGTACTATAATGGGCTTATAATGTAAATTTATCACTTAGATATTTTTTATTCCTTTCTACCCAACAAACTTTCTCTAAGGAGAACTAAATAAATAATGGACTAGAAAATATTGTTATGGAATTCAGGTGCAATAACCATCGTCGTTGAGGTGAAACACGAAACATTCAAGCTATTTTAGCATGCAATGTTTTTGTTGGCTATTGGCATCAATGCGCACAATTCGTTCACCAAGATTGATGTATTCAGATCGAGATTCATGATGCCATCGCAAAAGTGATAAACAAATATACCATGTGAACTTCTTTTATTTTGAATGTGAGAACAAAATTCAACTTCGTAGCATGTCCTCGCTCCTTCCTGCATATATGTAATATAGAAATCACATTTATATGTATTCTTAAGAGATTTTTAAGTATGAATTTTAATGTAACAACAATTATTTTTAGAGGATATTTGAGTGATACACAGAAACATGTAAAACTTTGTACTAATTAACAACTAAAATCCAAAAATATCTATAGTTATTTACTTTCATTAAGAAATGAAACCAATATAAAGTTTTTCACACCAAAGGGGGAGGCCATCTTATTGAGTTGTGTAAACTTCAACATCCCTTGTACATCGAAAACACGTCATGTGCAGGTGTAAATACCTAGAAATGGATTAGGTAATTTGATATGAAAGTTGTTAAGGTTTACGATGAGTGCAGAAGGTTGATGACGAATAACCCTCTCCTAAAAGAAAATAATGGTCGTTCAAAGACTGCTTTGGTCACATGAGAGAGATTAGGTATGGTCTTAAGGAGGGAAGATGAGAGAGATGAGATTAAAGTTCTTAGTTGCCGAGAGTTGCATAAAGAACACTCTGAGAGAGACGGCGTTTTTATTAGCTAAAGTTGTTGTTCTTCTATTGTGTCATTGTATTCAGAATGGTTGATTATTGGTCTATTTTTTTATTTATTTTTTTGCGAACCCTAATCTCAGGTGAAAAGACGAGGGTACCCAAATATACCTAAATCTAAAAAATTTCCACCTATAAGTCCTTTCTCCGAAAGTGATTGTCTATGGACTGAGTCGAGACAATACAACGAATCGGTTCACACTTCATGTGATCGTCTATGGATACGAGATCGAGACAATACGACTACAAGATAACTTGCGTGATTGACTATGGATACAAGATCGAGACAATACAACAACGAAGTATGATTACTTGATAATAGGTTCAGACTTAACCAAGCACTATATGATTGCTATCAATTAATTAGGAATTAATGTTTGTGTATTTTAATTCTAATTTTAATAAATCAATTATAATTGCGGAAATAGAAAAGTAAAAGAACAACAAGATTTTGTTAACGAGGAAACCGAAAATGCAAAAAAACCCCGGGACCTTGTCCAGAATTGAATACTCTTAGAATTAAGCCGCTATACAAAATCTAAACCAACTTCGTATAGTTTAGACCAAGCAACTAAACCTATAGTTCACCTAGTTCCCTCAGTATCCATGCGCCTCCAACTTTCAATAAGTCACGTTCTTCGAACAATTCCTTTGGTTCGTATTCCAAACAGTAAAGGGACAACAAATTTGTTCGGTAACAACTCTTTCCAAACAACGTGATATGAGTTTGACAAAAGGATCTTCCGTTTAACCAATAAACTCCTTTGTCGGGTTCTTAGATCAATCTATTTAACAACTACCAAAATAATTATTTAGACTATGCAATCAATACTATGAATCACAAAGAAATGTATTGATGCCGATCTACGCAACTAATCAATCCAATCTATCAAAAGATAAACCGATTATAGTTGGATCCCCATCCGATCAAGTTTTGTGTACACCAAAGATTATGAACTCAAATAAGAAATCTTCTTTGTCTTCAAATCTTCTTAGATCTTCAATAAACACCTGCATACAAACAACTTGAATCTCTTGTGATCAATCACGTCCAGAATGGAGTCTGTTAACGTTGGATTATCACAAGACGTCTTTAGATCTACAAACAGTCTAAATATCCCCGTCGATACTTCGATCTAGTTTGAGTGAATCTTATATCAGAAGAGAAGATTCTCAAGCATAAACAAACTAGGTGCAATCAAAGTTCAACAACCATTAGTCAATCAGATCAATCGAAAACTAATGATAAACTGTAATTATCTAGTTTACCACCAACGCTACTCGTAGAGCTTCTCAATCCCAAAGAAGTCTTTAAAACGAGCGGTCGTAAGAGATTTCGCCTAATTAGGGTACTTTCCTCTCCGAATAGACGGCTCCACCAGTAACAACACAACTAGGTAGTTTTGATGGCTTTGAGGATTAGTTTGCTCGAAAACTTCAATATTTATAGACCAAGGAAGTTTGGACACCAAGGAATTTCCAAAACCGTATATTCTCAAAGATATGCAATAAAGCCAAAATCGATTTTCATAATTCCTGGAAATGCTCTGTCCAAATATTGACCTAAATCTCAGTAGAAAATCTCCAATTCGTAAATGCACTACCATTTTTTATTTTCTAAAGATATGCATTTAATTGTTGGATATTAAAAGCATATAAAATTTAAAACCTTAACTAAAAGATTCTCAATTTATTTCGATCCGGGATTCTCCTTTAGTTATTAAGGAATATCTTTGAACAATAATAGATAAGAATTACTGCACATGTTCAAAGTATGTCGACATCTTTACTTTGTAAATCCTTTTTCATATTTACAATCTTGGAACAGATTTTCCACACTTCCAAACGAGTTTAGAATTGGTTCATCTGATTTCCAAAAACTATGTGATTGATCAAAAACATTCAATCACCATCCATGGTGAAAAGACGAGGGTACCCAAATATACCTCAATCTAAAACTTTTCCACCTATAAGTCCTTTCTATGAAAGTGATTGTCTATGGACTGAGTCGAGACAATACAACTAATCGTTTCAGACTTCGTGTGATCGTCTATGGATACGAGATAGAGACAATACGACAATAAGATAACTTGTGTGATTGACTATGGATACAAGATCGAGACAATACAACAAAGAAGTATGATTACTTGATAATAGGTGCAGACTTAACCAAACACAATAGGATTGCTATCAAGTAATTAGGAATTAATGTTTGTGTATTTTACTTCTAATTATAATAAAAATAATTATAATTGCGGAAATAGAAAAGTAAAAGGCACATCAAGATTTTGTTAACAAATAAACCGCAAATGCAGAAAAACCCCGGGACCTAGTCCAGAATTGAATACTCTCAGAATTAAGCCGCTATAAAAAATATAAACCAACTTTGTATAGTTGAGACCAAGCAACTAAACCTATAGGTCACCTAGTTCCCTCAGTATCCCTAAGCCTCCAACTTGTAATAAGTCACGCACTTGGAATAATTCATTTGGTTCGTATTACAAACATTAAAGGAACAACAAATTTGTTTGGTAACAACTCTTTTCAAACAAGTGATATGAGTTTGAAAAAAGGCTTCTCCGTTTATCCCAAAAAACTCCTTTGTCAGGTTCTTAGATCAATCTCTTGACAATTACCAAAGTAATTGTCTAAACTATGCAATCAATAGTCTTAATCACAAAGAATTGTATTGATGCTGATCTACTCAACTAATCAATCAAGGTTATCACAAAGATAAACCGATTATAGTTGAATCCCCATCCGATCAAGTTTTGTGCATACCAAAGATTATGAACTCAAATAAGAAATCTTCTTTGTCTTCAAATATTCTTAGATCTCCAATCAAGACCTGCACATAAACAACTTGAATCTCTTGTGATCAATCACACACAGAACGGAGTCTG
This sequence comes from Papaver somniferum, assembly GCF_003573695.1. Classification (NCBI taxonomy): domain Eukaryota; kingdom Viridiplantae; phylum Streptophyta; class Magnoliopsida; order Ranunculales; family Papaveraceae; genus Papaver; species Papaver somniferum. The sequence continues at coordinate 13,895,102 of NW_020622381.1, forward strand.
TTAACAATGGATTATCACAGGACGTCTTTAGATCTACAAACAGTTCTAAAGATCCCCTTCGAAACTTCGATCTAGTTTGAGTGAATCTTATATCAGAAGAGAAGATTGTCAAGCATAAACAAACCAGGTGCAATCAAAGTTCAACAACCGTTTGTCAATCAAATCAATCGAAATCTAATAATAAACTGTAATTATCTAGTTTCCCACCAACGGTACTCGTAGAGCTTCCCAATCCCAAAGAAGTCTTTAAAACGAGCGGTCGTAAGAGATTTCTCCTAATTAGGGTACTTTCCTCTCCGATAGATGGCTCCACCAGTAACGACACAACTAGGTTGTTTTGCTGGCTCTGAGGATTAGTTTGCTTGAAATGCAAACTTCAATATTTATAGACCAATGAAGTTTGGACACCAAGAAATTTCCAAAACCGAATATTCTCAAAGATATGCAATAAAGGCAAAGACGGTTTTCACAATTCCTGGAAATGCACTGTCCAAATATTGACCGAAATATGAGTAGAAAATCTCCAATTAGTAAATGCACATTACCATTTTTATTTTCTAAAGATATGCATTTACTTGCTGGAAATTAAAAACATATAAAATTAAAAACCTTAATTAAAAGATTATCAATTTATTTCGATTCGGGATTCTCCTTTAGCTATTAAGGAATATCTTTGAACAATAAAAGATAAGAGTTACTGCACATGTTCAAAGTATGTCAACATCTTTACTTTGTAAATCCTTTTTCATATTTACAATCTTGGAACCGATTTTCCACACTTCCAAACAAGTTTAGAATTGGTTCATCTGACTTCCAAGAACTATGTGATTGATTATTCTATCAAATCACCATTAATGGGTTTCACGGTTCTGCCAAAACACAAAGCTTCGGTTCTACCTCCATGTGGTCACTAGGATCGGTCACACTAGCTTTCCAAAAATTGGTTGACTAGGTACTAGGATTGGTTACCACATATTTATGGTATTTAACTTGTATTCGGTTGCACAAGTTATAGGATCGATTACCAATTACTAAGATTTGTTGTACCTCTTACAAGTATCGATTCCCAATGCTTATGATCGGTTGCACCTCTTACTAGGATCGGTTCCCAAATGTGTAGATTTGGTCATACCAATTACAACATATCGATCATACCATCTCAGGTGATTACTTAAGATCGGTTTCACTAATAAAAGTCATACCAATACAAAAGTCAGGCATTATGAATATTTTTACTAAGATACATAAACAAGTTATGAGCGGTTATACTAAACATACATATTGGTAATCCAAAGATTTGCAATGAATAACAATACCAATAAGCCTAGCAATTTCCCTTTCGATTCACAAAACAAGTTTATGAAGTGTACTTCTTTTAAACAAATGTAAAACATTGTTTCCTAGGAAGAAATATTCACCCATACCCATACATAATCACAATAGCATTCATACGATTATGTTGATGTCTTATATACGAAGTTCAAAAGATAGACGTTATACTTCATATTGTAATTCCTTAAAACTATGTCTAACTAGAGTATAATCATTCACAGCTTCACAGTTATGTTTTCAATATGCATGGCTTGAAAGATACATTAGGAATGAAACAGTTCAAGTCAAATATTACTAACCTCAAGTGGAAGGATGATGTCGTCGTTGTAGCTCTTTACTTCTTCACATTTTTCAAGTATTCACGTAATACTTGTAAGTCTCATATCCTAGTAACTTTCTAGATAACCTATACGAAGTTGACTCTAGTATATAATCAAGCGACTCTTTAAATGATTTTTGATACACTAAAATATGACAACCAAACTTGACATACCAACGCTTGGTGGGTTCAAGCGAGCTATGCTCAAACACATGGGTTTAACGGTTCTACCAAACACAGAGTTCGGTTCTACTTCCAAGTGGCTACTAGGATCGGTTACACTAGTTTCCATAAAATGGATAACTAAGTACCAGGATAGGTTACCACTATCTCATGGTATTACTTGTGATCGGTTGCATAAGTTATAGGATCGGTTACACCAATTACTAAAACTTGTTAACCTATTACAAGGATCGATTACACATCTTGTGATTATTCCAACCAAGTTCTAGGATCGGTTACCCAATGACTAGAAATGGTCACACCAATTACAAATATCGATCATACCATCTCAGGTGATTACTTAAGATTGGTTTCACTAATAAAAGTCATATCGATACATAAGTCAGGCATTGTGAATAGTTTTACCAAGATACATAAACAAGTTATGAGCGGTTATACTAAACACATGTATTAGTAATCCAAAGATTTGCAATGAATAACAATACCAATAAGCCTAGCGATTTCCCTTTCGATTCACAAAACAAGTTTAACAATTGTACTTCTTTTAAACGAATGTAAAACATTGTTTCCTAGGACGAAATCTTCACCCATACCTATACATAATCACAATAACATTCATACGATTATATCGATGTCTTATATACGAAGTTCAAAAGATAGACGTTATACTTCACATTGTAATTCCTTAATACTATGTCTAACTAGAGTCTAATCATTCACAGCTTCACAGTTATGTTTTCAATATGCACGGCTTGAAAGATACGTTAGGAATGAAACAGTTCAAGTCAAATATTACTAACCTCAAGTGGAAGGATGATGTAGTCGTTGTATCTCTTTACTTCTTCACATTTTTCAAGTATTCACGAAATACTTGTAAGTCTCATATCCTAGTAACTTTCTAGCTAACCTATACGAAGTTGACTCTAGTATATAATCAAGCGACTCTTTAAATGAGTTTTGATACACTAAAATATGACAACCAAACTTGACATACCAACGCTTGGTGGGTTCAAGCGAGCTATGCTCAAACACATGGGTTTAGCGGTTCTACCAAACACAGAGTTCGGTTCTACTTACAAGTGGCTAACTAAGTACCAGGATAGGTTACCAATATCTCATGGTATTACTTGTGATCGGTTGCATAAGTTATAGGATCGGTTACACCAATTACTAAAACTTGTTAACCTACTACAAGGATCGATTACACATCTTGTGATTATTCCCACCAAGTTCTAGGATCGGTTACCCAATGACTAGGAATGGTCACACCAATTACAAATATCGATCATACCATCTCAGGTGATTACTTAAGATTGGTTCCACTAATAAAAGTCATACCGATACATAAGTCAGGCATTGTGAATAGTTTTACCAAGATACATAAACAAGTTATGAGCGGTTATACTAAACACACATATTGGTAATCCAAAGATTTGCAATGAATAACAATACCAATAAGCCTAGCGATTTCCCTTTCGATTCACAAAACAAGTTTAACAATTGTACTTTCTTTAAACGAATGTAAAACATTGTTTCCTAGGACGAAATCTTCACCCATACCCATACATAATCATAATAACATTCATACGATTATATCGAGGTCTTATATACGAAGTTCAAAAGATAGGCGTTATACTTCGTATTATAATTCTTTAATACTACGTCTAACTAGAGTATAATCATTCACAACTTCGCAGTTATGTTTTCAATATAACACGACTTGAAAGATACGTTAGGAATGAAACAGTTCAAGACAAAATATTACTAACCTCAAGAGGAATGATGATGTCGTCGATGTAGCTCTTTACTTCTTCAGATTCTTCTAGTCTTCGAGTAATACTTGTAAGTCTCATATCCTAATAACTTTCTAGCTAACCTACACGAAGTTGACTCTAGTAAATAATCAAGCGACTCTTTACATGAGTTTTGGTTCACTAAAATATGACAACCAAACTTGACATACCAAACGCTTGGTGGGTTCAACCGAGAAATGCTCTAACAATCTCCCCCTTTGTCAATTTTGGTGACAAAACTCTTACATCATATGGATAAACGAATTACAAGAATTCATTATACATACGCTTGATTCCAAGTTTCAACAACACAATAACCTGCATATATTCAATCCATAAATGCCGATGTTGACATTATAATAACAAAGCTAATACTCCCTCTAAAAGTGAGATAGGTAGATTTTCAATCCGCACATCTTTGTTATTTCCTCTTGTAGTCCATATAACTACAAATCATCATATGATATGTTTCTCCCCCTTAGTCAATGCTTTGCTCTTACGTTAGATATAACGTTTTAGCACCATTGTCCTTTCCTTAGTGAATCACATCACTTGTTTACTCCATATATTTTTTCTCCCCCTTTTTGTCACAAAATGACAAAGGTACGAGCAAATAAAGGACAAACCGAAAGGATCTTACAAATCTAAAAGACTTGCATAACCTATAATAGTTAAGCACGAAGGTTTCACATACCATTTTAGATAACCAATATCAAAACCGAAACTACAAAGTAATTTTATTTTGATTTGTTATCAAGGAAACAATTGCCCGAAGCAATTTTCCCTAATAGCTTAAATTAAAAATTGACTAAGCACCTTAGTTCTTTTGCTAAACCGATTGTACAAATACAATCGCTTGTTTGATAAGACCAAAATAAAGATCAGAATTAATTAAGATCAGAACTAATCACCTTAATTCTCATCCGGTTCTAATTATTTGAACAATAACTTAGACATTTTACTTTAAACAAGACAAGTACTAGGTTAGTTAACTAGTATTTCTTGTTAAGGCATTCGGTTAGACTTGAATAACCGAATCCTTCGCTTTGATAAGTCTAACTAAGATCAAAATTAACTTAGTTTCTCTTATCTGGGATCGAATTGGACTAAACAAATGATCCCGATTTTTTTTGTTAAGCCATAAACAATTAATACAAACCAAATAAATCAACTTGCATAATTATTTATCTTAACTGGAAGCAATTGAAAGAAACATAGACATTAAAGCACCGCAATTGCACTGAAATTTCGTTAAGCCTAGACAATTGATACCAAACAATAAAGAAAGATAACAATAGTTTTTCTCAGCTGGAAACAATTGAATCACACACACATCCATACACAAATAAATGAATAAACATCAATTGTACCAAAATTTTATTAAGCAAAAGCAAAATATATGTAATAACATCAGGCTTTTCTTAAACAGGAAAATGATTAACTAACAAATTTGTTACCTAAAGTTCCGCATCCTCTTCTCCCCAGAAAGATATATCATTAAGCGCAAGTTCGCAGAGAACTCTCCCCCGTTGTGATGTTATCCTCTCGCAAGACAAAAGAACAACAACAAAAAGGAAACCTTTACTAGAGAAAGGTTGAAAATCGGTTTTAACTAATGCGATGCAAAATTTGAAAACCCGAAATACACATTCTTTTATGCTAAACCAAAAGCGATTCAACATATTGTGACTTTTTCACACATTAGTTTCAATCGGAACCCCTAATGATCCTTTGATAAAGCCTACCAACATGGGATATAACTCAATCCCGCTAAACCAAAAAGTCACCCAAGCCATAAGGGTTCACGCAATATGAGATCGAACATTAAAGTTGTGAAAACCGAAATCAAACATCCCATACACATAGCAATAGTATAAAGCATTTAAGCACGGGCTATCTAAATGAAAAACTATCACAAGAAAAATTATAAAATAATAATTTTATTCATAAATAAGATAGTTTTATTCAAAATAGGCCTTACACAATTATTGAAAGAAATCAAAAAACTGATGTCTACTTTGTTGCAAGAATCAAAACCCTTCAGTAAGAGCACTTCTCGGTCGAACTCGCATGCGTTGCTATCTCAAGCATGTTTGTCAATGTTAGTGATCAAAACTATAAGTCTTGATTTAAAGCCTATTTATAGATGTCTCGGACTAGGACATAGATTGTGTATTTGAGCTTAGACTTCACGGTGTTCATCATTTGAAGACGAAGAACTACTAAGGGGAGCTTGTGGAACTTCATCGACAAAAGGTATGTGGAGACTTAAACTCATCTATCACTTGGAAAGTCTATTTCTACTTTATCTCCTATATTGAGACATAAGTCATATTACGATATAGTTTTCTATATACACATTTGAGATTTCGAGTTGAGTTTATCTCGCTTACATATTTATCGAAATATGTGTTGGAAAGCTTTCGCTTCGACCAAGTTCATCTTATATCATGTGAAAATTGCCGAGTAACATCTTACATGGTTTGTATGATACAATCATTTGGTGTAGTCTTGGAATGTTTCGTTATGATTATTTCAATAACTTGAAAATTACTTTGATGCTAATAGTATGTGAAAACGACTATTGTCATCCTATAAGAAAGTTTCAATGATTGAAATAAGAGTTTAAAACACTTAACCATTATTGGATATGTCATGTTGTGCACTCTTGCACATATGTAATCCATGTCCGGGAACCATAGTATGCGCACCCATTTGCGTACCTGTTGGTTTGAGAAATCCGGGAACCTAAGTATGCGTACCCGTTTGCGTACTGGCGTACAGGTTCATGTCCGAGAATTTCTGCTGGGATTGAAAGTCCGCGTACCCGTTTGCGTACTGGCGAAACCCAATCTTAGTCCGGGTATTTCAAGTATGCGTACCCGATTGCATACTTGAAGGTTAAAGTTCTAAAATCGGTTATGAACATGAACATAAACATTTATATAATAAGGAATGCAATCTTTGCAAACCGTGGCTATAATGTGCATGATTGATTCGAGTGAATCAAACCGATTTTGCTTCAATTGTGTTCTTGTATAATTCTATGAGAATATAGCATTTGAACAAATCTTTAACTAGTTTCATTTGAGTCATTTGAACTAGTTATGGTTAAGATGAATAAGATTGATATGAGAGTAATCATATGGCTAACCTCGATTAACTATTTGTGAACCAACATGGTGTACACGTTTGGGTAAGGTTACATAAACCTAAATGAGGGTACATTTCATTTGTGTCTAACAAGCTAAGTTCGATCTAACGGTTGAAAGATATTAGCTTGGTTGAATCAGGTTTTTCATCTGACGGTGAATATTGAATGCTTTGTTACCAAGGTAACTTGGATTGCAAACCCTGATTTGAAAACTATATAAAGGAGAACTCTAGCAACTGGAAAAATTAATCTGTTAGAGCATTGCTCGGTCGAACTCGCATGCGTTGCTATCTCAAGCATTTTTATCAATGTTAGTGATCAAAACTAAAAGTCTTGATTTCTATCCTACATAGATAAAGGTCTCGGACTAGGATATAAAGTGTAGTTGATCTCAAGACTCCATGAAAATCATCATACAAGACGAAGGACTACTCAAGGAACTGGTGGATCTTCATCGACTAAAAGGTATGTGGAGACTTGAACTTATCTGTCACTCAAAATTCTATTTATTCTATCTCCTACTCTTGAGACAAAATTCGTGCTGATGTATAGACTTTCATTATACACATTTGCTATTTCGAGCCGAGTTTAACTCGCCTATCTATTTTTCGAAATATGTGTTGGTAAACTTTCGCTTTAGCCAAATTCATCTTTACCTAGTGACGAATGTCATGTTATGTTTCAACTTTGGAAATTGCTCTGACGAAAAATGGTTTGTGAATAACGGCTACATAACGTCCTCTAAGAATATTTCAATGATTGAAATGAGAGTTTAGATTATATAACCATTGGTAGGATATAAGCATTGTTGTGGAAACACATATATGTATAAGTCCTTATTCCTTGAACCAAAGTTTGCTAACTTTGTTGATCAAGAGAAACGGAATGTGGCGTGAGCCAAGTCCGCGAACTGGCGGAAGTTCTCGACCCGAGAATTTTTGCTGGAGTTTGTGAACTCCTTTCGTTAGCTTAAGTCCGCGAACTTGAGCAGGTTATATCTAAAATCGGTTGTTCTTGAATACATGTTTATTTAAACTAAGGAATGCTTTTGCAAACCGTGGCTATAAAGTTCATGAACCGATTCGAGTGAATCGAACCGTTTTTGCTTCGATTGTGTCTTGTGTAGTTACATAAGGTCTAAGCAATTGAACAACTCTCTAACTAGTTCATTTGAGTCATTTGAACTAGTTATGGTGAAGAAGAATATGGTGGATATGAAAGTGATCATATGGCTAACCATTTGGTTAGCTATTGTTGAACCAACAAATGTTAATGTTTGGGAACGGTTCGTAAACCCAAAATTGGGCATTTCATTTGTGTGTAACAAGCTAAGTTTTCGATCCAACGGTTGAGAAATATTAGCTTGAATCTAATCAGGTTTTCATCTAACGATGAATATTAAATGCTTTGTTACTAATCTAACATTGATTGCAAACCCTGATTTGAAAGACTATATAAAGGAGAACTCTAGCAACTGGGAAACCTAATCCCCACACCTTACGTGTGATACTAGTTGCATAGCTAGAGTCGATTCTCCTTTAACCTTTAGTTTCTTCTTCTAAAACCAGGTTAACGACTTAAAGACTTCATTGGGATTGTGAAGCCAGACCGATACTACTTTTCTTGTAGTTGTGTGATCTGATCTTGCATCTTCTATCGTTACGAGTACGATTGTAATAATTGGCTCGAGATTTATATCTCTGATAGACAAGATAGAAAAGTAATCACAAATACTTCGTCTCATCATTTGTGATTCCACAATATCTTTTTTCGCTGCGTCGATTAGGATTATTGTGAGGTGATTGATAATAGTAGGTTGTTCTTCGGGAATATAAGTCTGGTTTATCAATTGGTTCCTGTTCACCTTGATTTATCAAAATACGGAACAAAACTCATAGGTATATTCGTGGGAGATGGATTTATATATCACCGTAGACTTTTCTGTGTGATACAGATTTGTTTATTAAAGTCTTCTACTTTGGGTCGTAGCAACTCTTAGTTGTGGGTGAGATCAGCTAAGGGAATCAAGTATGTAGCATCATGCTGGGATCAGAGACGTAAGAGCATAACTGTACCTTGGATCAGTGTGAGATTGATTGGGGTTCTACAGTCTAGGACGAAGTTAGTTTGGAGTAGGCTAGTGTCTGTAGTGGCTTAATACAGTATATGTTCAATTTGGACTCGGTCTCGGGGTTAGTCTGCATTTGCGGTTTCCTCGTTAACAAAATTTTGGTGTCTGTGTTATTTCTTTTCCGCATTATATTTTGTTATATAATTGAAATATCACAGGTCATGCGTTGTTCAATCAATTAGAATATCCGACCTTTTGGTTGTTGATTTAAATTGATTGACACTTGGATATTGGTCTTTGGTACCATCCAAGTTATCTCTCTTGTATTTGATAAAGACTCGCAGATTTCTATTTGCTTGAGTATATATCAAATGGAGAGATTGAGATATAAACTCTTTGATATACTTTTTATCTAGATTGAGTCTGACTGTCTAGTTGATTCTCTAGAAAGTATATTGGAGTTTGTCCATACAGATTGCTAAGCAAAATATTGGGTGTGGTTGTTGTACCCCCACTTTTTCAATTGGTATCAGAGCATGCAAACACGTTTAAGACCTTACAAGTCTGTGTTTGTAGCGATCTGACTCTATGGACAGAGGTGTTATCTTTATTAACGTACCACCAGTCTTCGATGGCTCTAATTACTTATGGTGGAAAATTGCTATGCGAGCTTTTCTTCAAGCGCGTGATTTTCAATCATGGGTATATGTTGTTAATGGCTATGATCCTCCCGTTGTGGCAGTTGGAGATGCAAACGTTTCCAAACCTATTAGTGAATACAGCCATGCTGAGATACTTGTTGCAAAGCAAAACTCCGACGGTTTAAATGCCATCATACATGCCATTACCCCAAATCTTCAGCACCATGTGACTAATTGCACTAAGTCGCAAGAAGCTTGGGATATCTTGGAAACCGTATTCGAAGGTAATTCCAGTGAAAAGGAAGCTAGGATTCAAAACCTTAATTCCGATTGGGAAAACCTTCGTATGGCAGATGAAGAAACATTTGATGAGTTTAATCACAAAGTGTCTGAAATTGTTAATGCATCTTTTGCATTGGGTAAGACTATTCCTGAAAAGGACAATGTGATGAAAATTCTTAGATCGCTGCCATCCAGATACGATTCTAAGAAGCATGCCATCGTTCAGGGAAATAACCTTGATAATCTCTCCAGAAATACGCTATTTTGGAAGCTTAAGATCTTTGATCATGAACATTCATCCAAAACTAAGGATGTTGCGTTCAAAGCACAAAAGGACACTAAATTACTTGATAAGAGTAAAAAAGTGTATATCTCTGAAGATGATCATTCTGAGACAGATTCATCAGATGAAGATCTTGACAAGTCAGTCTCGGTGATCACAAGAAAGTTTAGGGATCTTCTATTGAAGAGAAGTAAACGGTTCTCTAAAGCATCAGTTAAACCTCATAATCGTATTCCTCCTAAAAACAGGGAAACAGATGAAACTGATGATGAGGATATGCCTCAGTGCTTTAAGTGTAAAGGATTTGGTCATTTTGAAAACGAGTGCCCAAATCGTAGAAAATACACTGGGAACAAAGGTCTTGCTGCAACTTTTGATGAAATGTCTGACAGCTATGATTCTAATGAAGACGAGAAATCAAGTGTTGCACTTCTTGGTGAAAATATTTAGTTTGATAATTGTAGCAATACATACATCAATCTCAATATTCTTTCAGAAGATAATCCAACTAATTTGGAAGAAAAAATTGACCCATTTCTTGGAAACTCTGTTTGTAATGTTTTAGGTTCCACCATGTGTCTAGCTGCGTGCAGATCTCAGAAGCCTGATTTTTATCCTAGTTTGATGTGTTCGTATTGTTCTCTAAAGGGTCATGAACTTTCAAGGTGTTACAAGTACAAACACCAATTGAGGCACGTCAACAAACTTCAACGAAGAGCAAATCATTTAGCAAGGAAGCTTAAACTTGCTCAGAAGACCGTTGAGGTATGTAGGATCTTATCTTCGTCTAAGAAGTTAGTTTCCAAGGATAAACCAAGGCCATTAGAGAAGAAAGTATGGTCAAGTCGGTTTGATAGACAGAAGTCTGAGGATTCCTCTCAAGAGGAAAATGATGGACAAATTGTTGTTCACCACAACACAACTTGATTGTGTTGATTTGGAAATCTTGTCTCATGTGCCTGATCAAAAGAGACAATGATTTTGTACCTCTCAGGCTTTAGGAAAAGTTTTCTTTCTTTTTCTTAGTTTTTGTTCTTCCCTGTCTATCAAGAAAGGAGGGTTATTATCGACAATTCGACTCTTTATAAGGTTGTGAGTTGGACGTGTACGAACCCGTTTAAAGGTTTTGAAACCCTACATTCCTTTTTCCTTCCTCAAAACCTCTTTTTATCTCAAGACTACTTGTTGAGTTCAATTTGTGATTTCCTCTCACAAACCCATACGTCATGGATACTCCAAGGATGATGTCTTCTGATGGAAAAAATGTTAATATGATTGTTAAGCCATCAATCATGAAGGAAAAAGAAAAATCTCCGTTATCTCCTACCTTGAATAGAAAAAGAAGGAATGTGAGGAAGCCAAGAGTCGTTCTCTCAAATTCTCAGAAGTTTTCTGGTGTTCTTGAAGAGTTGAAGGAGATGCGAAAGGAGATTCAACAAATAAGGCTTTTGTGTATAAGACTCATGAGATTCAGAAGGCCCTGGTTCGAAAACATCAGCCGAGAAGGTTTATTGATATAAACTCCTACCTTAATGAACCTTATGTCCCAATGGTTGTTGACGACAAGGAGTTCGGGGACGATAAAGAATTCTTCAAAGGTCTTATTGCCTAGTAAATCTTCTATTTTCTTGTTTCTATTAGAAGAATAACTAGAGTTTGGAATAGCCATTATTGTGATTACACATAGCTATATCCAACGTTTTCATCTTAATGTTTTTAGTGTTATTGGTTTAAATTCTAAATTTGTTTGGAATATGATTTTTGCAGTATTGATCTTTATGATTTTATATATTTCAATAATGTTATGGGATGTATGTGTTTCCGTCCGTAAACTTGACCATCCCATACCTTGTCAAAAGTAAAGTCTTTCGAATGTCTATATTCATATGTTGATAAAGAATGAATGGACTTTTGACAAATACGAAAGTTAAGCATATATTGTCAATTTTTGATGGAAGATAGGTTAAAATCTTTTGTTTGCAAGGATTATGTCTATTAAATGTCGTTATGCGAATAGTGATGGAAAATAGAATGAATCCCTGTGTATTCCGCAGTAATTGATCTTCCCTGATCCATCTTTTATGTATTACTATGAGGCTCCGTGAAGTGTCTTATGTTGAGCATTAAACGACCAAGTTGATTATTTTCATGATTATCTATGTTGTTGTTCCGTAAGGTACTTTATGTCGAGCATATTGTTGATGGTGGATTTTAGTTCAAGGCTAAAATTGTAAAACCAAATTTATGCGCTGACATCTTGCAAAGGATAAATCCACTGATAAGTAATGAATACTTCTTCACTTTACTAATCCACCTAGAATGGAGCATGTGGCAACAATCCCAGTATTCTGTGAATTAAATACACAAAAGTCATCCAGGTTGGAGCATGTAGCAACAATCCCATATACCCTGTGAATTTACAACATTATTAATTAATGCATGACTAGCCTTGTATTTCCTGTGTTAAATTCCCGCATAACTCTCATTATTAGAGCGGCATGACGACTGAGTGTTGCTCTCAGCAGAGTAACACGAATCTCCAAGTGTTAATAGTGAGGCATGCACGAAATACCCGTACATGCAACATCTCTCGGTGTGTTATACTAGCCCGATTGAGCATATTTGAATCTGGACTGATAGTCTCATAAACAATCACGACCACGCAAGTTGGCCGCATGATTTAACCAGCCTAGACGATCCTCAGCAGGAGCAGGCTACGATCTTAATGACCACCAACGGGCCCGTTTATGCCCTGATCAGTCGAATACATACCACGCCTCCCAAACAACCACCGAACACCAGCCTAGAGTAGGATGGTTGGGCTGGTATGGAGCAGCTTGCAAAACATGTACGCACAAGACTGCCAATGTCGGTCTCAAACAGATCGCGGCCGTCCAACTTCACCGGCATGGTTGGACGGCATAGATCGTCCCATGGCCGGTTAGACAAGCGTTATCCTGCACACCGGTGGCCCCCCTTCACGCTTTCATAATCGACCACCTCACGACCTAGCCAGGTAGAAGCAAACACTCTCCCAAAGTTCGGCCGGCGTGATGCTTTAAGGGTCGCAGGAAATTCCACTAAAGGTATTAAATTGATCACGACCATCCAACCTCACCAGCATGCTTGGATGGCTTAGATCAGACCCCATAGCCGTCAGACAGCTGTTGGCATGTTCACCACCGGCCCAATATGGGCCCCACATGGTCGGCCTCCCCAAAAGAGGAGCGTAGCTTGCCAATTCGTCCATCCAAAGTAACGTGGACATGAAACCCTAATTAGGGTTTGCGGCATATCACATGTGTCGCAAATCAGTCGCGACCATCCATCTTCGAAGGCATAGATGGAGGGTGTAGATGTAAACTTAAAGGGTCCCAAGCATGTCGTCTACATGCGTGACCAATCGGCCAAGGACGAACATGGCTAGATGCCTCGATTCGTGCGCCCAAACTAGGCATGGTCGCGCGGTTCCAATTGCAAACCGATCTCGACCACTCAACTTTGTCGGAAAAATCGAGTGGCTTAGATCACATCTCCATGGGACAGTGAGGTACGGACGTGTAAACCGGCAAGCCGTCTACACGCCTGCCTGGTCACTCTTGCCAAAAACATCTCCCATGCATGGATTCGACCAGGCTGAAAGAAGGTACTTGCGCACCTCCTAAACCCTAATCTGACGGTCGCAGATGTGGGTTGCAAGTCATCTCGTCCGTCCAACTTCGCCAGCTTGGACAGACAGCCTAAGACAGGAGTTAGGCAACCAGTGAGGCATCACCACGATCACCGTCCACCACTCTTCCACATGGGGTGATCGGACAAATCAGGGCTTGCCTGTATAGCCTCAAAACGATCACTCGAAGATGGCTGGACGTGATGTTATTTTAAGACGTTTACTCCGTTAAGCCTTAAAACAGCGATGCTTCATACATGCTGAATATATTCGATGCATTACCTGCATAGAATACACACGATATTTCATAAATATTGACTTCCTAAATAACTTAGTTATTTATTCTAGCATCACATGCTACTTTCTGTAGGTCCCACATCCACACATTCGAGACATCAAGCATGTCACAAACTGGGGGATACATACTAGGGTATTGGTCTGGCGGTTTACAACAGTGCAGCGTGCAACGTGCCATCACAAGAACGTGTCAGGAAGACATGGACGGTTAGTGATGATGGGAGAAGCGGGCAAGACTGGTCGTGTGACACTAACACACAACTCCACTACTCCATCACTCCACTTCCTCCACTTCCCATGAGAGACGTGGGTTAGGCTCAATTGTATAAATAGGTTCTCCTCCCTATTTCCAAACACAAGAGACGAAACAGAAATCAAGTGTGGATACAACGTATTCCAACACCAGAACTGATAGCTTACATTCTGCAAGCCAGTTCATCTTTCTGATACAAGTCATACATAGCCAACACCTTCACAATCTCAACACCTTCTTCGCTTCCCTCTCTAAGATCAACCCCATCTCCTTCACTTTGTGACCGAAGCAAGTCTGGAACGGCCATTTCTTGGTTTAGGCCAAAATTGTACAGATTGATTTCTTGAATCCAAAGCACTCCCGTGCAGTGCATTTATTTAGGGTTTAGGTTCATTTCTCATCCACACACCCCAAATTACCAAAACCGGCAAAAATAGTTTTCACCCATAAACAATTGGCGACCACAGTGGGAGATTAATCTCTCGGTTGCAAAATCAATTTTCAATTTCATTTTAATTTTTTCATATTGCAAAATGGTGGATCTTATGTCTGAATCAGCAACCAATCCCGACGGAGCCAGCGCCGACAACACTCTCGGTGTTGATATCCCGATTGGTGGTGTTACCTGTCAATGCAATCAATGTATCTCGTGGAATTACGTCCTCTACCACCAGCACCAGCGGATCAGGAGGAGATATTCCATTGGGTGTGACGCCTCCTATCACCAGAGCCAGAGCACCTGCAAATACCGGCGTCTCATCGAATATAACTCGTCCGTCACCAGGGAAACTACCACTCCTTCCTAAGGACGAGGGGTCGGAGGATCCAAAGGAGGACAACCCCCTATTACTATGGTGGATTTGATGGAGAGACAAGAAGTCCTTTCTAAGGCACAGACGGACATGGCTGCAACTCAGAAAGAGGTACTCACTTTTCTCAAGATATTAACTGATCGGTTGCCACAAGAGCCAAGACATCCCCTGGAGCCAACAAGGAACGCATTCAACGCACCAGGAGCAGGTACTTCAGCGGCGCGGGCCTACATGGACCTGATCAAAGAAGCAATAAACGACATCTCCTCATCAAGATGACATCATATATGAGCGGTCCTGTCATGGAGACTCCTACACTGGGGACTGATCCTCACAACGATCCTTCTCAAGTCAATAGTTTCACTACGAACCGGAGGCCAGTGGATCAGGAAACGGCTTCTCTAGTAGAAAGTTTGTGTGAACTTTTACACCTCTCGAGGAATCAGCGGGCGGAGACGTTTTCTGCAATCAACCAGATAGCCCTGAACGTGCACCTAACTCCTCCACATACAGAAGTCTCAAACGTACCAGAAACATCTGTGAATAATGCTACATTTACAGAGGACGACATGATGGAGGAAGAAGGTCACAACCGGGCCCTACATGTTACTGCACGCATCAAGGATTCAGAGTTCAAGAGAGCCCCCATCGACACAGGAGCATCTTCAAATGTGATTACCCTCAAGACTCTCAGGACAGCCAAGATCCTCCCATGCAAGATCGTATGGCATCCTACCACAATGACAGACTTTGAAGGAAACCATACTAGCACATACGGGTATGTCAATCTGAATTTATCAGTAGGATCCGTTCAGTCAAAAGTGAAATTCGAAGTCATAGAGAATGAGTCGGACTACCATATGATACTAGGGAGACCATGGATTCATGACAATAGGATCATCCCTTCAACATATCACCAGTGCCTGAAGACTATGCTGAATGAAGAAGTCGTTCGTATTCCTACATCATTGTCTCCATACGCACAAATATGCGGAGTGGAACTGTTCGAACCGAGGGAAGCTCCGCAGAAAGAATCAGACAAAGTCCATTGCATCCCACTCCCCACATGGGCGTCAATCCAGGAGGAGGACCGACTTGCATCATTGAGGGCTAAGCCCCACGACGCATCTTTGCTGACGAAACATTCTTCTTCATCCGGTGAAGCCGAAACCTATGTTCACACCAAAAGGGAACGAACTTTTGTGGAGAGTCGTGACCAGAAAGGGAAAACGGTATACCGACGCTGCTATTATCAATTAGCAGGGGAGACTGTTACCCAGTCTCTCCACCCAATGGAATGATACAATAACCACAAGAAGAAGTGTTAGATGCTCCACAACAGCTGCAAGATGGCACCAACTCCACAACTGATGAGATTGAAATTGTTGGGGAATATCCTAGGCATATCTCCATCAGCTCAACCTTGTGTACGGATGAACACACGAAGCTCGTGGGACTTCCCAAAGAGTACCAAGACATATTCGCTTGGAGTCGCAGTTCAGACACGAGGAAAATGGACAGATAAGGTGTTGCATGGACTTGAACAGATGTTGCCCCAAAAACGATTCTCCTCTACCTAACATCGACATGTTAGTAGATGCAACCAGCGTACATGGCATGTTCTCCTCCATGGATGGATGTAGCGGCTACAACCAGATAAGGATGTACGAGCATGACGCAAGTAAGATAGCTTTTCGAACTCCTCTTGGAAATTTTATTATACTGTACTACCATTTGGTTTAAAGAATGTCGGTGCAACGTATCAACGCTCTATGACGGAAATATTCCACTGGAGCCGATACCTCAAGGGAGCAGCCTCAAGAAGATAACGACGCCCACGTGTCATGTCGAGCAAGATCCGGGCGAGTCACTCTATCAGACGATGGTGCATGTATCGTGCTATGTTGGAGAATCTGCGCTTTTGGTCATCCTCTGGAGCTGTTGAACGCTCATCTGCAACAACATCTGCCCTGCTACCAGTTTCGCTAAAGCAGTGAGAGGAAAACCACCGAGATACAATATCCTGCGCGCCAACTCCAACTCCAGTACCGCATACACGACTGCCACAATGACGGCATAAACATTAAGAGACGCTTTCAGAATTTCGTCTCCCGTAGAAGAAGTAGTTGCGTTACCAAAGGAGTGTGACTGGGAACTTCTTAGCGTGTTGTCCATCTCAAATATGGATGCAAGCACACTATCATTATGATTCCAAGATGTTCAAATACGAGTATACACTCAAGAGAACAGACGTATTGTCAAAGATCAGTGATATTCCTGGATGTCTATGAAACGCAATGTAGTAAAGACGGCCTCATGAAACCAGCGTGACAATATCTATCAAGTCGAAGGCTCAGTGGATACTCGTGGGCAGGGGACTGTCTCCCTCTTTTTTCATTCCAGGGGCAACATCAAGAAGTTATTGGTTCCATCATGCTTCTCGCTCTAATAACGATACACTGTCAAGTTCGTGCCCGTAGCTGACACGCCTCTTCCTGTCAGTCTCTTCTGATCACAACCGCAGCTAAGAACCTTTGTTTGTTTGTTGATACCAGTGCCCGAGCTTCACCATGGCAACAACAACTACGAACAGAGATAGAACCATGTAAACCACGCTTGGGGACTGAGGCTCAGCATGAAGTTCCTTCACCGTCAGTCTAGAACTTCTTCAACACAAGAGAGATGGTCAATCAAGAAGCATGGAATTCGCAAAGGTAAATCAAACTGAAGAGGAAGCCACTTCAACGCTCCCTCCAGCAGAAGCTGCTTCAATGGTCTATTCAAGAGTCGCCTCAACGCTCTCTCCGGGACCCACGTTCGCTTCAGAATCCTGCTTCAATGCTCTCTCCAGGAGCCACCTCCACATTCGCTTCAGAAGCTGCTTCAACGCTCTCCAGGACTTGCTCGCTCCAGAAGCTGCTTCAACGCTCTCCAATACCTGCTCGCTCCAGAAGCTGCTTCAACGTTCTCTGCAGGACCTACATTCACATTTGAGCACACATGGTTCATTTTTGAGCAAAGCAAGCACGCGGTGGGTCCCACGTTCGAGCAGGCAGCAAGGACGGTGTTTGGTCAAGCTAGTTGGGTCGGTGTTTAGTCGAAGTAGCAAGGATGACACTCGAGCAAGCACATCAACCGTACGGGGAAAGCAGGCACAGGATAGGGCTGACGTTTGAAACATGTACACGGTGGACCCGTGTTTGATCGAAGCATGCACATAGGCCCATGTTCGAAGAAAGCATGCTTACATCGGGTCCCACGTTCGACCAAAGTAGGCACGCAGTGGACCCACATTTAACCGAAGTAGGCATAACAAGCCCACGTTCGATCAAGCAAGCACATAATGAGTCCCACAATCGAGCGAAGCAGGCGCAGCAGTCCGTCGAGCAGGCACATCAGCCCCACGTTCGAGCAGAGCAATCACGAAGCAGGCTCTCGACCGAAGCAGGCATAGAAAGGTCGATCGAAGCAGGCAAGAATGACATCATGCTAGGGGAACGCTCGCCTGGATGCCTCTTGAACGTGACATGCTCCAAGGATAGGACGACCCGTCTCTCCTCGTAATATCTAACTTTGTCTCATAAGTTTTATCTGTATATGTCACCATCTCATGCCTACACCACAATGATGCAACCATTATGTGCTAGGCAGGGGACTTAATGTTGATGGTGGATTTTAGTTCAGGACTAAAATTGTAAACCAAATTTATGCGCTGACATCCTGCAAAGGATAAAGCCACTGATAAGTAATGAATACTTCTTCACTTTACTAATTCACCTAGAATGGAGCATGTGGCAACAATCCAATTATTCTGTGAATTAAATACACAAAAGTCATCCAGGTTGGAGCATGTAGCAACAATCCCATATACCCTGTGAATTTACAGCATTATTAATTAATGCATGACTAGCCTTGTATTTCCTGTGTTGTTCCCGCAGAACTCTCATTATTAGTGAGGCATGACGACTGAGTGTTTCTCTCAGCAGAGTAACACGAATCTCCAAGTGTTAATAGTGAGGCATGCACGAAATACCCGTACAGGCCACATCTCTCGGTGTGTTATAATAGCCCGATTGAGCATATTTGAATCTGGACTGACAGTCTCAGAAACAATCATGACCACGCAAGTTGGCCGCATGATTTAACCAGCCTAGACGATGCTCAGCAGGAGCAGGCTACGATCTTAATGACCACCAGCGGGCCCGTTTATGCCTGGTCGGTCGAATACATACCACGCCTCCCAAACAACCACTGAACACCAGCCTAGAGTAGGATGGTTGGGCTGGTATGGAGCAGCTTGGAAAACATGTACGCACAAGACTGCCAATGTCGGTCTCAAACATATCGCGGCCGTCCAACTTCACCGGCATGGTTGGACGACATAGATCGTCCCATGGCCGGTTGGACAAGCGTTGTCCTGCACACCGACGGGCCCCCTTCACGCCTGCATAATCGAACACCTCACGACCTAGCCAGGGAGAAGCAAACGCACGCCCAAAGTTCAGCCGACGTGATGCTTTAAGGGTCGCAGGAAATTCCATTAAATATCTTAAATTGATCACGACCATCCAACCTCACCAGCATGTTTGGATGGCTTAGATTAGACCCATAGCCGTCAGGAAGGTATTGGCATGTTCACCACCGGCCCAATGTGGGCCCCACATGATCGGCCTCCCCAAAAGAGGAGCGTAGCTTGCCAATTCGTCCAGCCAAAGTAGTGTGGACATGAAACCCTAATTAGGATTTGCAGCATATCACATGTGTTGCAAATCAGTCGCGACCATCCATCTTGGCAGGCATAGATGGAGGGTGTATATGTAGACTCAAAGGGTCCAAATCATGTCAACACAATCGCCGTGGGCCCGTCTACATGCGTGACCAATCGGCCAAGGCCGACCATGGTTAGATGCCTCGATTCGTGCGCCCAAACTAGGCATGGTCGCGCGGTTTCAATTGCAAACCGATCTCGACCACTCAACTTTGCCGGACAAATCGAGTGGCTTAGATCACATCTCCATGGGACAGTGAGGTATGGACGTGTACACCGGCAAGCCGTCTACACGCATGTCCGGTCGGTCTTGCCAAAACATCTCTCATGCATGGATTCGACCAAGCTTAAGGAAGGTACTTGCGCACCTCCTAAACCCTAATCTGACGGTCGCAGATGTGGGTCGCAAGTCATCTCGTCCGTCCAACTTCGCCAGCTTGGACGGACAGCCTAAGACAGGAGTTAGGAAACCAGTGAGGCATCACCACGATCACCGTCCACCACTATTCCACATGGGGTGATCGGCCAAATCAGGGTTTGCCTGTATAGCCTCCAAACGATCACTCGAAGATGGATGGACGTGATGCTATTTTAAGACGCTTAAATTCGTGACTTACTCCGTTAAGCCTTAAAACATCGATGCTTCATACATGCTGAATATATTCGATGCATTACCTGCATAGAATACACACGATATTTCATAAATATCGACTTCCTAAATAACTTAGTTATTTAATCTAGCATCACGGACTACTTTTTGTGGGTCCCACATCCACACATTCGAGACATCAATTATGTCATAAACTGGGGGATACATACTGGGGTATTGGTATGGCGGTTTACAACGTGCAGCGTGCCATCAAAAGAACGTGTCAAGAAGACATGGATGGTTAGTGATGATGGGAGAAGCGGGCAAGACTGGTCGTGTGACACTAATACACAACTCCACTACTCCATCACTCCACCTCCCATGAGAGACGTGGGTTAGGCTCAATGACTTGTATAAATAGGTTCTCCTCCCTATTTCCAAAGACAAGAGACGAAACATAAATCAAGTGTGGATACAACGTATTCCAACACCAGAACTGATAGCCTACATTCTGCAAGCCAGTTCAGCTTTCTGATACAAGTCATACATATCCAACACCTTCAGAATCTCAACACCTTCTTCGATTCTCTCCCTAAGATCAACCCCATCTCCTTCACTTTGTGACCGAAGCAAGTTTGGAACGGTCATTTCTTGGTTTAGGCCAGAATTGTATAGATTGATTTCTCGAATCAAAAGTACTCCCGTGCAGTGTATTTGTTTAGGGTTTAGATTCATTTCTCATCCACACACCCCAAATTACCAAAACCGACAGAAATAGTTTTCACCCATAAACACATATTCAACTAAATTGATCATCTTGTTTAGTTATTTAGTTATTGCTCCGTAAGTTTTCTTATGTCGAGCATGACCAATTAAATTGATTACTTTTGTGATTAGTTTGATTGTGTATTTCGATTAGATTAATTATGGGTTCTCTTGTGATTAATCTAATTGTAAATTTTGAGTCTCCATAGTTCACTTATGTTGAGCATTTGTCGATTAGTTTAATCATGGGTTCTCTTGTGGTTAGTTTAATTGAATATTTTGGATTCAAATTCATATTTGTATGTGATTTATTATGTCCAAAGAAATCCTTCTTTTCTTTCTAAATTAAGGTCGCTCTTGTTGTTCTTTCGGGAATGACATTTTATGGGGGAGAGTTCTTTCGAACTTGTGCTTAATTGCCAAATCTTTGTGGGGAGCGCGGCTGTGGAATATTATAGGGGTTATCTTGTATCTTTACAAACTCCTTGATGAATGCATTTACCTTCGGCTTTATGATTGCATCTAAATAAGATGATATACTTTTGCTTTCTTTTGGTCAAGAAATGTCTCTTTCGGAAATTTTATTAGGATCCCGTTCTTATACCTTTGCCAATTTTATTGACAAAAAGGGGGAGAATTAATATGTAGTTCAGACTACAAATACATATGGTTTTCAGATCATTATGTAAAGGGGAGCGGTTTCCATGTGAGATGGAGTATTGACTAAGGGGGAGTGATACATATCACCATAGTATTGTTGTTGAAGTTGTGACACAATTGGACTTTGACGATGTGTAATGATACTATGACACTGTATAACAATGATTGAGAACTATTGTTTTCTTGTTGTTATAGTTACGGATTTTCAACAACGATGATGTTAAACTTACAACCTTTGGGATCATTGGAGTACTTGGAACTGACGAAGATTTCGAGTAATGTTGAAGATTAAGCATGTGGAATAGGAGCTACAAAAGTTAATTTATTTATTTTTTGTATTCCATATGAATTAATAGTTTTGTCAGTAAAATTGACAAAGGGGGAGATTGTTAGAGCATTGCTCGGTCGAACTCTCATGCGTTGCTATCTCAAGCATGTTTGTCAATGTTAGTGATCAAAACTATAAGTCTTGATTTCTAGCCTACATAGCTAAAGGTCTTGGACGATGATATAAAGTGTAGTTGAGCTCAAAACTCCATGGCAATCATCATACAAGACGAAAGACTACTCAAGAAACTGGTGGATCTTGATCGACTAAAAGGTATGTGGAGACTTGAACTTATCTGTCACTCAGAAGTCTATCTATTCTATCTCTTACTCTTGAGACAAAAGTCGTGCTGATGTATAGACTTCCATTATACACATTTGCTATTTCGAGCGGAGTTTAACTCGCCTATCTATTTCTCGAAATATGTGTTGGTAAGCTTTCGCTTTATCCAAATTCATCTTTACCTAGTGACGAATGTCATGTTATGTTTCAATCACTTTGGAAATTGCTCTAACAAAAAATAGTCTGTGAATAACGGCTACATAACGTCCTCTGAGAATGTTTCAATGATTGAAATGAGAGTTCAGATTACATAACCATTGGTAGGATACAAGCATTGTTATGGAAACACATATATGTATAAGTCCTTATTCCTTGAACCAAAGTTTGCGAACTTTGTTGATCAAGAGAAACGGAATGTGGTGTGAGCCAAGTCCGCGAACTGGCGGAAGTTCTCGACCCGAGAATTTGTGCTGGAGTTTGTGAACTCCTTCCGTGAGCTTAAGTCCGCGAACCCAGTCTGCGAACTTGAGCAGGTTATATCTAAAATCCGTTGTTCTTGAACTCATATTTATTTAAACTATGGAATGCTTTAGCAAACCGTGGCTATAAAGTTCATGAACCGATTCGAGTGAATCAAACCTTTTTTGCTTCGATTGTGTCTTGTGTAGTTACATAAGATCTAAGCAATTGAACAACTCTCTAACTAGTTCATTTGAGTCATTTGAACTAGTTATGGTGAAGAATAATATGGTGGATATGACAGTAATCATATGGCTAACCATTTGGTTAACTATTGTTGAACCAACAAATGTTAATGTTTGGGAACGGTTCGTAAACCCCAAATTGGACATTTCATTTGTGTGTAACAAGCTAAGTTTTCGATCCAACGGTTGAGAGATATTAGCTTGAATCTAATCAGGTTTTCATCTAACAATGAATATTGAATGCTTTGTTACTAAGCTAACATTGATTGCAAACCCTGATTTGAAAGACTATATAAAGGAGAACTCTAGCAACTGGGAAACCTAATCCCCAAACCTTACGTGTGATACTAGTTTCATAGCTAGAGTCGATTCTCCTTTAACCTTTGGTTTCTTCTTCTAAAACCAGGTTAACGACTTAAAGATTTCATTGGGATTGTGAAGCCATACCGATACTACTTTTCTTGTAGTTGTGTGATTTGATATTGCATCTTCTATCGGTATGAGTACGATTGTAATAATTGTCTCGAGATTTATATCTCTGATAGGCAAGATAGAAAAGTAATCACAAACACTTCGTCTCATCGTTTGTGATTCCACAATATCTTTTTTCGCTGCATCGATTAGGATTATTGTGAGGTGATTGATAATAATAGACTGTTCTTCAGCAATATAAGTCTGGTTTATCAATTGGTTCTTGTTCACCTTGATTTATCAAAAGATGGAACAGAACTCATAGGTATATTCGTGGGAGACGGATTTATCTATCACCGTAGACTTTTCTGTGTGATACAGATTTGTTTATTAAAGTCTTCGACTTTGGGTCGTAGGAACTCTTAGTTGTGGGTGAGATCAGCTAAGGGAATCAAGTACGTAGCATTCTGCTGGGATCAGAGACGTAAGAGCATAACTGTACCTTGGACCAGTGCAAGATTGATTATGGTTCAACTACAGTCCAGACCGAAGTTAGTTTGGAGTAGGCTAGTGTCTGTAGCGGCTTAATACGGTGTATGTTCAATCTGGACTAGGTCCCGGGGTTTTTCTGCATTTGTGGTTTCCTCGTTAACCAAATTCTAGTGTCTGTGTTATTTCTTTTCCGCATTATATTTTGTTATATAATTGAAATATCACAGGTCATGCATTGTTCAATCAATTAGAATATCCGACCTTTTGGTTGTTGATTTAAATTGATTGACACTTGGATATTGGTCTTTGGTACCATCCAAGTTATCTCTCTAGTATTTGATAAAGACTCGCAGATTTCTATTTGCTTGAGTATATATCAAATCGAGAAATTGAGATATAAACTCTTTGATATACATTTTATCTAGATTGAATCTGACTGTCTAGTTGATTCTCTAGAAAGTATATTGGAGTTTGTCCATACATATTACTAAGAGAAATATTGGGTGTGGTTGTTGTACCCCCACTTTTTCATAATCCACACACCTCTTGTGTGTTACTAGTTGCATAAACTAGAGTCGATTATCCTTTAACCTTAGGTTTTTATCGAGACCCTGTAGGTTAACGACTTGAAAGACTTCATTGGGATTGTGAAGCCAGACCCAACTATTTTCTTTGTAGTTGCATGTTTTGATGTTGCCCGATTCTATCGTATTAAGTTCAATTAAAATAATTGACTCGAGATTAATTTCTCCTATAGGCAAGATAAAAGTAATCACAAACATCTTCCTCTCATCGTCTGTGATTCCACAATATCTTGTTTCGCTAGTCGATTAAGATTATTGTGAGGTGATTGATAATACTAGGCTGTTCTTCGGAAATATAAGTCTGGTTTATCAATTGGTTCTTGTTCACCTTGATTTATCAAAAGACGGAACAAAAACTCTTGGGTATTTCTGTGGGAGACAGATTTATTCAATCTATAGACTTTTTTGTGTGAGACAGATTTGTTTATCAATTCTTCGACTTTGGGTCGCAACAACTCTTGGTTGTAGGTGAGATCAACTAAGGGAATCAAGTGCGTAGTATCCCGCTAGGATCAGAGATGTAAGGAACGCAACTGTACCTTGAATCAGTGTGAGATTGATTAGGGTTCAACTTACAGTCAGGTCCGAAGTTAATTGGTAGTAGGCTAGAGTTTGTAGCGGCTTAATACAGTGTGGTGTTCAATCTGGACTAGGTCCCAAGGTTTTTCTGCATTTGCGGTTTCCTCGTTAACAAAACTTCCGATGTCTGTGTTATTTCTTTTCTGCATTATATTTTGTTATATAATTGAAATATCACAGGTTGTGCGTTAAGTTCAATCAATTAGAATATCCGACCTTGGGTTGTTGATTTAAATTGATTGACACTTGAACATTGGTCTTTGGTACCGTTTAAGTTACTCCTCTTATATTCAATCGGGCTCGCAGATTTCTATTTGATGAATGCGGATTGAATTAAGAGTTAGAGATATTAAACTCTTTGATATACTTTACTCTAGATTGAATTTGTCTGTCTAGTTGATTCTCTAGAAAGTATATTGGAGTAGGTCCTCTCAGATTTCCAAACGAATTATTGGGTGTGGTTGTTAGACTCCCGCATTTTCAATTGGTATTAGAGCAGGCAAACACGTTAAAAACCTTATAAGTCTGTGTTTGTAGCGATCTGAATATGGACAGAAGTGTTATCTCAATAAATGCACCACCAGATCCAGGGATTTCATAATTCTCTTTCATGACTGATTTAATAAAATCTGTAGAAGAAATTCTATCTAAACCTCCTCCAGGTTTAAAATCCCTTGAAGTGTTTTCAGGGCTTGAAAAAAAACTTGAAAGCTTATCTCTTGATGTTGAGTTATACCTCCAGAAAGAACAATAATCTCTTGACAAGCTAAATCAAGTTATGATGAATAATACTCATGTCGAGGATGATATTGATTTACTAATTAGTGAGAGCAATGCTCGTACTCTGTGTAATCCACTTGGTTGTAGTAAACTAAACGTATTACAAGAGGAGTTTAAATCTCAGTCATCTGACGGTATCACCTCAAAGCATGAATCAGTTCATTGGTCAATTCCTGATACACTGTGTCATGATAATTGTTTTGTTTACTGTTGTAAACATGTCAGGATGTCTTCTTACACGAAAAGAGTTTCCCTGCGCAATACTAAACATTATCTGCAGACACTATTTTTATTAAGTTTTAAAATGAGACCTCATGGACTCAAATTTTTGTGTATCTCTCTAAAGACTTTTGCAAAACTTGTAAAAACAGATTCTTGGATGTTTCTCAACTTTGTTGAATGCAAAAGTAGTTGGAAAGAAACTCTTTCTTGGTGTTATGGTGAGCAAAACATTGTTCACCTCAACACAACTTGATTGTGTTGAAAGTGCATCCTCACCAAGAAATTCCTTGTTATGTATACGTTGAGGGAAGCACAAGAATTGAGGAACACATATTATGTTGGGTATGATTTTGAATGGTTGGTAACGTTGTAGAATTCGACTGGATTCCTCTAAAAAGGTATGTCTCTAAAGTTGAGCAAGTTTTTTGATGATCTATGTACCTTGTGTATCGTCATGTCTACCTAACTTAATTTGTGTTTAAGGTTCTTAAATGTTCTGGTTTGAAAATAGTTGTTCGGGATGCTTTTGACCTTCATGGTACACTTCAGGTATGCATACCAGTTTCTAAATGAGTTTTTGTAATAAAATCCAGGGAAATTCGTTTGCACACCAGTTTGCATACTGAAAGTCCGTTTGCATACCCGTATGCATACTTACCTGTAGACGTCGATATTCAGAAAACTTGTTTTGTCTGTATCTTCTTCGTCCGAACTCGGAATGACCTCATTCATTTTGCATTCTCTTCCTCTTTGAATTATCTTCGAAATGGAGATGAGAATTCTTGAATTTGGATGAGTTAAGATTTGTATTTGTCCTGTCTCTTGTTTTTGAGTATTTTTCTTCGTCTCGTCGCACTTGCTCCACTTCTCTTGTACTTGGGCACTTGGATTCTTAGATTAATACTATTCTAAGCTCATTTGTAGCTTTTACAAGAATGTTGTTAGTGAATCATAAAGAAGGAAGTTTAAGAATGGACAGTAGTACGCGTTGCTATGGGATTCTGGAATGTTCACAATCATCTTATGTGAACTATGGTGCATAGTCATTATTGACTTTATATGTTCCTCCTTGTTGAGAAAATATTTTTATACGCCTTTGGTAGCCATTCTTGGTGTAAATCCATGCGAAAAAGATTGATTCTACCCTCCAAGGACAAATCATCTTATATGTGCATTACGAGTTTGTCTTGGTGTCTAGGAAACTTCTTATAAGAATTTATTTCTTGTGTTTTTAGAAGGATTACTAGGGTTTGGAATAGCCATTATTGTGAGTACACATAGTTATTTCCAACGTTTTCATCTTCAATGTTTTTAGATTTAATTATTTAAATTCTAAGGTTTTTGGAAGATGATTTTTGCAATTTTAATCTTTATGATTTTATATATTGCAAATTGTTATGGGATAAATTGTTATGATTTTAGAATGAACTTTTAACAAACAAAAGTTAAAGCCTTTTATGTCATTATTTTGATGGAAGAAAGGATAAAACTTTTGTTTACAAGGATTGAGTCTATTATATGTCATTATGCAAATAGTGATGAAAAATAGAATGAATCCTTGTGTATTCCGCAGTATTGGTCGATCTCCGATCCACATTTTTTTGCATATATTGTGTTGCTCCGTAAGTTCTCTTATGACGAGCATGGACAATTGAATTGATCATTTTTTTGGTTGATTCAATTGAGATTTTTGGATTCAAATCTATGTTTTCATGTGATTTGGTTATATCCAAAGAAATCCTTCTTTTCTTGTAAAAGCAAGGCCGCCTTTGTTGTTCTCTCGAGAATGACATTTTATGAGGGAGAGTTCTTTTTGAAAAAGCGGGGGTCTAACAACACCACCCAATATTTCGCTTAGCAATCTGTATGGACAAACTCCAATATACTTTTTATGAGAATCAACTAGACAGTCAGACTCAATCAATATAAAGATATCAAAGAGTTTATATCTCAATCTCTCGATTTGATCTTTACTCAAGCAAATAGAAATCTGCGAGTCTTTATCAAAGAGAGATAACTTGGACGGTACCAAAGACCAATATCCAAGGACCAATCAACTACAATCAACAACCAAAAGTTGGATTAAAGAAGTTGATGATCTTAACGCACAACCTGTATTATTTCAATTATATAAAATATAATGCGGAAAAAAAATAACACAAACGCCAGAAATTTCTTTAACGAGGAAACCGAAAATGCAGAAAAACCCCGGGACCTAGTCCAGATTGAATACACACTGTATTAAGTCGCTACAGACACTAGCCTACTACAAACTAACTTCGGACTGGACTATAGTTGAACCCCAATCAGTCTCCCACCGATTCAAGGTACAGTTGCACTCCTATGCCTCTGATCCCAGCAGGATACTACGCACTTGATTCCCTTAGATGATCTCACCCACAACCAAGAGTTGCTGCAACCCAAAATCACATACTTGATAATAAACAAATCTGTCTCACACAGAAAAGTCTATCAAAGGATAAATTTGTCTCCCACAGATAAACCCTAGTTTTGTTCCGTCTTTTGATAAATCAAGGTGAACAGAAACCAATTGATAATCTGGTCTTATATTCCCGAAGAACAACCTAGATTAATCAATCACCTCTCTACAATCCTTCCTGACTAAACAAGCAGATTGTCGAAGAATTACAAACAGTGAGACGAAGATGTTTGTGACTTCTTTATCTTGCCTATCGGAGAACTCTCACGATCTCAAGTCAATCAATCGATTGTACTCGTACGATAGAAGATTTAAGATCAAATCACACAACTACGATAAAGTAGTATCGGCATGGCTTCATAATCCCAATGAAGTCTTTAAGTTGTTAACCTGATTTTAGAGAAGAAAATCAAAGGTTAATGGAGAGTGAATCTAGCGGGCGCACTAGTAGCACACAGACGTGTGAGGATTAGTTTTGTACAATGCTAGATGTCTCCTTTATATAGCCTTCAAATCAGGGTTTTGCCTTAGTTACCAAGCAATCCATATTCACCGTCAGATGAAAACCTGATTTAGATTCAATCTAATATTTATCAACCGTTAGATCGAAAAACCTAGCTTGTCACACACATTTTGGTAAACGTTTACTGGGTTCATGAAAACCATGCCCAAACGTGTACGTGTATGTTGGTTGAACATAGTAACCCAAAAAGGTCAACCATATGAGCATTTCATATTAACCTTGTTATTCTCCACCATAACTAGTTCAATTGACTCAAATGAACTAGTTAAAGAGTTGTTCAATTGCTATGAGATCTTATGTAACTACACAAGACACAACTGAAACAAAGATGATTCGATTCGATTGAATCGGCTCATGAACTTTATAGACACGGTTTGCATAAAGCATTCCTTAGTAATTTAAGTTTCATGTTCAGAGCACATCTTTAGATCATAATCTCTTAAGTTCACAAACAAGTTCGCGGACTTAAGTTAATCGGTTGAGTTTTCCAAACTCAGCAGAAATTCTCGGAAAGAGAACTTCCGCTAGTTCGCGGACTTAGCACACAAACGAGTTTTTGAAAATCTAGTAGAAATTCTCGGTCGAGAACTTCCGTCAGTTCGCGGACTGAGTCTGCGGTCTGGGTTCGCGGACTTGGCAAGCCAATTCCACAATCCTCCCGATTTCTCTTGATCAACAAAGTTCGAAAACTTCGGTTCAAGGAACACATGGTTATGTAATCTAAACTCTTATTTCAATCATTCAGACATTCTCAGAGGACGCCATGTAGCCGTTAGTCACAGACCGATTCACGTTAGAGCAATTCTCAAAGTGATTGAAACTTTTCATGACTTTCGTCACTAGGTGAAGATAAACTTGATCAAAGCGAAACTCTTTACCAACACATGATTTAGAGATATAGATAGGCGAGATACACTCGGTTCGAAATATTAAATGTGTATGATCTAGTCTATATAGCATACGACTTTTGTCTCATAAGAAGTAGGAAATAGAAGAGATAGACTTTTGAGTGATAGATAAGTTTAAGTCTCCACATACCTTGTTGTTGATGAAGTTCCATGGTTCCTTGTATAAATCTTCGTCGTTGTATGATGAATCTCCATGAAGTCCTTGAGCTCAACTACACTTTTCTATCCTAGTCCGAGACTTAGCTATGTAGGCTAGAAATCAAGACTTATAGTTTTGATCACTAACATTGACAAACATGCTTGAGATAGCAACGCATGCGAGTTTGACCGAGCTATGCTCTAACAATCTCCCGCTTTGTTAATTTTAGTGACAAAACTATTAATACATATGGAATACAAAAAAGATAAACTTTAGTGGCTCCTATTCCATAGTCTAATCTTCAACTTTCCTTGAAATCTTCGTCCTTCCAGGTACTCCAATGATCCCAAAGGTTGTAAGTTTAGCACCATCGTTGTTGAAGATCCGTAGCTATAACAATGAGAGAAATCGAGATTCGATCATTATTATACAGTGTCATAGTATTATTATATAACATCAAAGTCCAATTATATCACGACTTTAACAATAATACTATGGTGATATGTATCACTCCCCCTTAGTCAATACTCCATCTCGATCATGGAAACCACTCCCCCTTACACAATGATCCGAAAACCATATGTATTTGTAGTGTGAACTACAATATTTCTCCCCCTTTTTGTCAATAAAATTGGCAAATGTACAAGAATGGGATCATAATGAAATTTCCACAAGAGACATTTCATGACCAAAAGAAAAATACATACCAACTTAATTTAGATGCAATCTAATAGCCGAAGCTAACATCATTCATCAAGGAGTTTTAAGATACAAGATAACCCCTATAAAATTCCACAGCCGCACTCCCCGCAAGATATTACCATTAAGAACAAGTTCAAAAGAACTCTCCCCCATTTGATGTCATTCCCGAGAGAACAACAAGAGCGACCTTAATTTCGAAAGAAAAGAAAGATTTTTTAATTTGGACACCAAAAACCATGAGAATGATTTTTATATCCAAAACTCAACCAAATTAACCACAAGTAAACTCATGATTAATTCAATTGGAATACGCAACTGAATCAAACCACGAAAGTGATCAATTTAATTGAAAGTGCTCAACATAAGTAAACTCACGGAGCTACGACTAAGTCAATCACACGGAGATGACTAACTTAACCGTTCAAATACTCAACATAAGGAAAACCTTACGGAATATACGACTACATTAACCAATAGAACATGATAGTATAGCCTTTCATATGCTCAACACAAGAACTTGTGGAATATATGAAAAATCAACTATATTAATTACAAGAGAACCTATAATTAATATAATTGGAATACAAATAACCAAACTAATCACAGAAGTAATCAATTTAATTATTTTGGGCTCAACATAAAAGAACTTATGGAACCCCGACTAAGTTCATCATAGAATATGACAACCTTAACCGTACATGTACTCAACATAAGAAAGAAAACTTATGGAGTACTAACTAAATAACCAAACTGGTTGATTAATTTAGTTCCTAATGCTCGACATATAACATCTCATGGAACAACCAACAAAGCCAAGGTAAATCGACTTAGTTGTAAGGTGCTCAACATAAGACACACAATGGAGCCTTCACGGTAAAACATAATAAAATGGATCAATGAAGATCAATACCGTGGATAACATACGGCATAATAGACTTTATCCTTGTTGAACAAAAGATTTTATCCTATTTTCCATCAAATACATGACTGCATAGGCATAACTTTTGTATATGTCAAAAGTCAATTCGTCCTTTCATCAATACGAATACCGATTCATGAACGACTTTACTTTTGACCGCAATATGGGACCTTCAAGTTCACGGATGCAAACAATACATATCCCATAAAAATATTGCAATATCACAAACCATTAAAATACTGCAATAAATATCATCCTCCAAATATTTTTAGAATTTAAAACCAATAAACCTAAAAAATAACATAAGAAGATGAAAACAAAAATAGTTATGTGTAGTCACAATCATCGCTATTCAAAGCACTAGTTATTCTTCCAACTAATCCAAAAAGAAGACATCCTAGGAAAATAAACCAAAACAAAGACGATCAAACTAAATCTTGTCTGCAACCAGGGATTGAACATGAAAGAGTTCTTCAGTTTCCCTCCTTAGTTCGCCTTTTAGTAATCAAGGTTCCGTGTTGCGATACCAAGTTGTTCGCGTACGACCTTAAAGTCTTCAAGAAGATTTCCTACCAGTTGTGAAGAAATATGAACTGGCAGTTTGTCTTCGTTTTCATGATCAAGAGCATGAAAGCACGAGATATTAATAGGACAAAGCTCAACATCATCAAACGTGTTTCTTCCCTCCATTGTGTACTGAAAAGACTTTAGAAAATCTTTTTGCACTTCTGGAACACATTATATATATAAGATATTCCATCAAACTCTAGGGAACAAGACGTTCATGTGGGTTGGTGCGAGAACTAGAGACAAGGCCCTATGTTAGTCCAAGGAAGCTCAAGAAGTAAAAAGAAAAAGGTGTTTAGGAGCAAACGGAATAAAGTAACACCAGACGCAGTACAATCCTGACAGCTTTCCCAAGATGAAAATCCTGAGAATCATGAGCATCTCTTTTTAGCAAATCATCATCAAAAAGAGATGCAATCATGAACATGTCAGGGCGTAATAAGATGAGCATGTTACTCATCATTATTCACTTCTTCTTTTTCCTTTTTATCGGTATTTAGCAAACTACCTGGTTTTATTGAAGAAGCATTATCAAGAGAAGATTTAGAAGTACCTGGGTTAACAGCGTTCCATGTTTTCTTGATACTCCGTATCAGTTTGTTTATGTGAATCTTCAGATCAGATACTCGATTGTTGACATGTAAGAATTCTGAATTGGAAGTCTTGGATTCACAGTTCTTTTTGACAGAATTAGAGGAACCTGACCTTTTCTTCCTTATGTTCCCTTTTTCTCTTTTCAGACTGACTTAACAGATCCGTTGAGCTTTTGCCATTCTTTTTTCTTCCTTTGTAGAAATCCTTCGAAGGAACATGGCAAGGATCAACTTTATCACACTTCATCCCTTGATAGCGAAAGTCCTTAATTCTGCCAATCTGTGATACAGGTTTAACAAATTCTTTAGACATCCATGTAAGAATGTTATGAATTTTTTCATTCCTTTTCCGAAGATGATACCTTTGCTCAGAGTGTCCTTTGTTCCCGTAGAAATATCAGTGAAAGGATTTATATTTAGTGGTTCTCTTACTAGCAGACTTTGTCGGAGTAGAACCCGTGTTCTTGCAAGCTGACACAGGTCTTTCACATGAAAAATTATTAACCGCTCTAACAAAGTTAATCTTCCCTGTGCTTGGAACATCTATACCTTTATAGCCCAGACCACGTGTATCACGATGTTCTTTACATGCTCCAAGCATAGATGATAGCTTTGTAGAGCTAGTGTTGAATCTCTTCAGATTTTCCTCCAGAGATTTTACCTTCTCAAGAGGAGACGCAAGTTCAGTTTTCAAGGATTTTTCTTTGGTAAGAAACTGATGTGCTTTGTCCTTGAAACATTTACGCTGAGATTCATATCTTTCTTCAGTTTCGTCAAGCCTTTCTTTTAACACACCGAGGTTACGAAGAAGATTATCGCATTCAGATTTTTTTGAGCGAACCTCTTCTTCATGATCTTTAACGGTAGATTGTAATAGTTTGTATCCACCATCATAACCCTTGAAGAGTTTTCTCAATTTTTTGTTTTCTTGACAGAGAGGACCCATGAATTTTCTCAGGGAAGCAGTTGTCTTTGTTTCTTTTAATTCACGATTAAACAACATGATGTATTGAGAAAGTTCCTCATCAACGCTCTGTTCTTCTTCTGAATCACTATCATCTGAAATATCATCCAACTGTTTATCAAGAGATTTTTTCCAGTTGAATGCAGATTCGGCAGAAGGAGACGAGGAGGATTTTTTCTCAAAGGTTTCAGATCTTTGAAGCTTATCTGAATAACCCTGAACTGATGTTGCGTTATCAGAGATAATACTCTTTCCCATAGAGTCAGATCGCTACAAACACATACTGATGAGGTCTTAAACGTGTTTGCCTGCTCTGATACCAATTGAAAAAGCGGGGGTCTAACAACACCACCCAATATTCCGCTTAGCAATCTGTATGTACAAACTCCAATATACTTTTTATGAGAATCAACTAGACAGTAAGACTCAATCAATAAAAAGATATATCAAAGAGTTTATATCTCTATCTCGGTTTGATCTTTACTCAAGCAAATATAAATCTGCGAGTCTTTATCAAAGAGAGATAACTTGGACGGTACCAAAGAACAATATCCAAGGATCAATCAACTACAATCAACAACCAAAAGTTGGATTAGAGAAGTTTATGATCTTAACGCACAACCTGTATTATTTCAATTATATAAAATATAATGCGGAAAAGAAATAACACATACACAAGAAATTTTGTTAACGAGGAAACCGAAAATGCTGAAAAACTCGGGGACCTAGTCCAGATTAAATACACACTGTATTAAGCCGCTACATACACTAGCCTACGGCAAACTAACTTCGGACTGGACTATAGTTGAACCCCAATCAGTCTCCCACCGATTCAAGGTACA
This sequence comes from Papaver somniferum, assembly GCF_003573695.1. Lineage (NCBI taxonomy): Eukaryota > Viridiplantae > Streptophyta > Magnoliopsida > Ranunculales > Papaveraceae > Papaver > Papaver somniferum. The sequence continues at coordinate 13,929,953 of NW_020622381.1, forward strand.
GTTGCACTCCTACGCCTATGATCCCAGCAGGATACTGCGCACTTGATTCCCTTAGCTGATCTCACCCACAACCAAGAGTTGTTGCAACCCAAAATCGCAGACTTGATAATAAAAAAATTTGTCTTATACAGAAAAGTCTATCAAAGGATAAATCTGTCTCCCATAGATAAACCCTAGTTTTGTTCCGTCTTTTGATAAATCAAGGTGAACATGAACCAATTGATAATCCGGTCTTATATTCCCGAAGAACAACCTAGATTAATCAATCACCTCTCGACAATCCTTCCTGACTACACAAACAGATTGTCGAGGAATCACAAACAGTGGGACGAAGATGTTTGTGAATTCTTATCTTGCCTATCGTAGAACTCTCACGATCTCAAGTCAATCAATTGATTGTACTCGTACGATAGAAGATGCAAGATCAGATCACACAGCTACGATAAAATAGTATCGGCCTGGCTTCACAATCCCAATGAAGTCTTTAACTCGTTAACCTGATTTTAGAGAAGAAAATCAAAGGTTAATGGAGATCGACTCTAGCGGGAGCACTAGTAGCACACAGACGTGTGGGGATTAGTTTTGCACAATGCTAGATGTCTCCTTTATATAGCCTTCAAATCAGGGTTTTGCCTTAGTTACAAAGCAATCCATATTCACTGTTAGATGAAAACCTGATTTAGATTCAAGCTAATATTTCCTAACCGTTAGATCGGAAAACCTAGCTTGTCACACACATTTTGGTAAACGTTTACTGGGTTCGTGAAAATCATGCCCAAATGTGTACATGTATGTTGGTTCAACATAGTAACCCAAAAAGGTCAACCATATGAGCATTTCATATTTACCTTGCCCTTTTCCACCATAACTAGTTCAATTGACTCAAATGAACTAGTTAAAGAGTTGTTCAATTGCTAGGAGATCTTATATAACTACACAAGACACAATTGAAACAAAGATGATTCGATTCGATTGAATCGGATCATGAACTTTATAGCCACGGTTTGCATAAAGCATTCCTTAGAAATTCAAGTTTCATGTTCAGAGCACATATTTAGATCATAACCTAAGTTCACAAACAAGTTTGCGGACTTAATTTAATCGGTTGAGTTTTCCAAACTCAGCAGAAATTCTCGGAAAGAGAACTTCCGCCAGTTCGCGGACTGGGTTCGCGGAATGAGTTCTCAGACTTAACACACAAACGAGTTTTGGAAAATCCAGCAGAAATTCTCGGTCGAGAACTTCCGTCAGTTCGCGGACTGAGTCTGCGGACTGGGTTCGCGGACTTGGCAAGCCAATTCCACAATCCTCCCGATTTCTCTTGATCAACAAAGTTCGAAAACTTCAGTTCAAGGAATACATTGTTATATAATCTAAACTCTTGTTTCAATCATTGAGACATTCTCAGAGGACGCCATGTAGCCATTAGTCACAGACCGATTCACGTCAGAGCAATTCTCAAAGTGATTGAAACTTTTCATGACTTTCGTCACTAGGTGAAGATAAACTTGATCAAAGCGAAACGCTTTACCAACACATGATTTCGAGATATGCATAGGCGAGATATACTCGGCTCGAAATATCAAATGTGTATGATCTAGTCTATATAACATACGACTTTTGTCTCACAAGAAGTAGGAGATAGAAGAGATAGACTTTTGGGTGATAGATAAGTTCAAGTCTCCACATACCTTTTTATTGATGAAGTTCCACGATTCCTTGTATAGATCTTCGTCGTTGTATGATGAATCGCCATGAAGTCCTTGAGCTCAACTACACTTTTCTATCCTAGTCCGAGACTTAGTTATGTAGGCTAGAAATCAAGACTTATAGTTTTGATCACTAACATTGACAAACATACTTGAGATAGCAACGCATGCGAGGTTGACCGAGCTATGCTCTAACACTTTTTGAACTTGTGCTTAATTGCCAAATCTTTGTGGGAGTACGGCTGTGGAATATTATAGGGGTTATCTTGTATCTTTATAAACTCCTTGATGAATGCATTTAGCTTCGGCTTTATGATTGCATCTAAATTAGTTGGTATGTTATTCTATTTTAGTCATGAAGTATCTCTATGAGAATTTCATGAGGATCCCACTAGTTTTCGTACCTTTGCCAATTTTTATTGGAAAAAAGGGGGAGAATTAATGTGTAGTTTCATACTACAAATACATATGGTTTACGGATCATTATGTAAGAGGGAGTGGTTTTCATGTCGAAATGAAGTATTGACTAAGGGGGAGTGATACATATCACCATAGTATTGTTGTCAAAGTTGTGATACAATTGAACTTTGATGTTGTGTAATGATACTATGACACTGTATAACAATGATCGAGAGCATTTGTTTTCTCATTGTTATCACTACGGATCTTCAACAACTATGATGCTGAGTTGAACTCGTTTAGAATCATGGACTACTTGGAAGTGACGAAGATTTCGAGTCGTGTTGAAGATGCCAAGGAGATCAAGCATTTTGATGAGAAGTTACAAATTTTTATTTATTTTGTAATCCATATGTATTGATAGTTTTGTCATTAAAATTGACAAAAGGGGAGATTGTTAGAGCACTGCTCGGTCGAACTCGCATGCGTTGCTATCTCAAGCATGTTTGCCAATGTTAGTGATCAAAGCTATAAGTCTTGATTTATAGCCTATTTATAGATGTCTCGGACTAGGACATAGATTGTTTAGTTGAGCTTAGACTTCACGGCGTCATCATTGAAGACGAAGAACTACTAAGGGGATCTTGTGGAACTTCATCGACAAAAGGTATGTGGAGACTTAAACTCATCTATCACTTGGAAAGTCTATTTCTCCTCTATCTCCTATATTGAGACATAAGTCGTATTACGATATAGTTTTCTATATACACATTTGAGATTTTGATTTGAGTTTATCTCACTTACATATTTCTCGAAATATGTGTTGGCAAGCTTTCGCTTCGACCAAGTTCAGCTTATATCATGTGAAAATTTCCGAGTAACATCTTACATGGTTTGTGTGATACAATCATTTGGTGTAGTATTGGAATGTTTCGTTATGATTATTTCAATAACTTGAAAATTGCTTTAATGGTAATAGTATGTGAAAACAACTATTATTATCCTCTAAGAAAGTTTCAATGATTGAATTAAGAGTTTAAAACACTTAACCATTATTGGATATGTCATGTTGTGCACTCTTGCACATATGTAATCCATGTCCGGGAACCATAGTATGCGCACCCGTTTGAGTACCTGTTGGTTTGAGAAATCTGGGAACCTAAGTATGCCTACCCATTTGCATACTGGCATACAGTTTCATGTCCGAAAATTTCTGCTGGGATTGAAAGTTCGCGTACCCGTTTGAGTACTGGCGAAACCCAATCTTAGTCCGGGTATTTCAAGTATGCGTACCCGTTTGCATACTTGAAGGTTAAAGTTCTAAAATCGGTTATGAACATGAACATAAACATTTATATAATAAGGAATGCAATCTTTGCAAACCGTGGATATAATGTTCATGATTGATTCGAGTGAATCAAACCGATTTTGCTTCAATTGTGTTCTTGTATAATTCTATGAGAATATAGCAATTGAACAACTCTTTAACTAGTTTAATTTGAGTCATTTGAACTAGTTATGGTTAAGATAAATAAGGTTGATATGAGAGTAATAATATGTCTAACCTCGGTTAACTATTTGTGGACCAATATGGTTTACACGTTTGGGTACGGTTACATAAACCTAAATGAGGGTACATTTCATTTGTGTGTAACAAGCTAAGTTCGATCTAACGGTTGAAAGATATTAGCTTGGTTGAATCAGGTTTTTCATCTAACGGTGAATATTGAATGCTTTGTTACCAAGGTAACTTGGAATGCAAACCCTTATTTGAAAACTATATAAAGGAGAACTCTAGCAACTGGGAAAACTAATCCCCACACCTCCTGTGTGTTACTAGTTGCATAAACTAGAGTCGATCATCCTTAAACCTTAGGTTTCTATCGAGACCTTGTAGGTTAACGACTTGAAAGACTTCATTGGGATTGTGAAGCCAGACCCAACTATTTTCTTTGTAGTTGCGTGTTCTGATCTTGCCCAATTCTATCGTATTGAGTTCAATTGAAATAATTGACTCGAGATTAATTTCTCTGATATGCAAGATAAAAGTAATCACAAACATCTTCGTCTCATCGTTTGTGATTCCACAATATCTTGTTTCGCTAATCGATTAAGATTATTGTGAGGTGATTGATAATACTAGGTTGTTCTTCGGGAATATAAGTCCGGTTTATCAATTGGTTCCTGTTCACCTTGATTTATCAAAAGACGGAACAAAAACTCTTGGGTATTTCCTGTGGGAGACATATTTATTCAATCTATAGACTTTTCTGTGTGAGACAGATTTGTTTATCAAGTCTTCGACTTTGGGTCATAGCAAATCTTGGTTGTGGGTGAGACCAACTAAGGGAATCAAGTACGTAGTATCCTGCTGGGATCAGAGACGTAAGGAACACAACTGTACCTTGAATCAGTGTGAGATTGATTAGGGTTCAACTACAGTCCAGTCCGAAGTTAATTGGTAGTAGGCTAGAGTCTGTAGCGGCTTAATACAGTGTGATGTCCAATCCGGACTAGGTCCCGGGGTTTTTCTGCATTTGCGGTTTCCTCATTAACAAAACTTCTGGTGTCTGTGTTATTTCTTTTCCGCATTATATTTTGTTATATAATTGAAATATCACAGGTTATGCGTTTGATAGGTATGATAAACACCTAGATTTATATCTATTGTTTATGCTTTCTTTGCGAGTTTTCATGTAAATTATGTATCTTATGTGTGCTTTTGAGTTATTTACGTACTTTGGAGTCATTCGGATCAAAAGAAGAAGAAAAAGTCTCATTTGGAACGAAGAGGCAAAAAGATCAGTTCGTGACATTTGAAACCAGCGAAAGTTATGCAGCAAAGGAGGTGAAGAATAACTGTCAGTTCCGTGCAACTGACAGTTGAGCACGCGAACAGATAGGATGCTAGTTATCTAAAACTGACAAGCCAAATACCAACTCAGGTGGCCCTTATCCAATACTAAGGCGCCTTGAGTAATTTCATTCCTCACCTACACCTAAAATTCAGAGGAATAATCATCAGTGTTTATTTCCTGGATCTGTCTGAAACCGAGAAAGAGGCGGCTGTTGTTGATAATGAACTCAGGGGAGATCGAGAAGAATCTGTTGTCGCCGAGAGATCAGATTGAGAGAGAAAATCAAGAACAAAGAAAAGAAGAAGATGATGCAACTGGAGCTTAAAGAGAAGATGGTGAATCTGGGATTCAATTCGAGATGGGTTTTGGTTGATTTTGCGATTAAATGAAGTTGAGATAGCGAACAAGGGTTAATTGATGATGCTCTGTTGATTCAGTTGATTTGGAGAAGAAGATTAAAGGGTTTTGAGATGATTTGTGTGTTGGCATAGTTACAGATGAATTCGAGAATTGAAGGAGTTCAGAAGGGTTTGTTTTGTTGTTTTGATGAGATTGAAATTCGAAGGTTCTAGTGGTGATGATTTGAATGTAAGATTGCTTTGTTTCTGATGAAGACGGCGATGGGAAAATAGGGTTTGAGGCTGTTGTTGTTGTCAATTTGAGGAATGGATTGAATCTGGACTGCAGAGAAGTGTTGGTGGTTAAAGAACGAGAAGAATTGGTGAATCAGTTGAATGGCTGAGACAGAATTGGTGGATGGGTTCGATTTGCAAGTCTGAGACAAGGAAGAACCTGGTGATACAGTGAATTGGATTGAAGTGATGTTGAACAATTACATTGATTTTGAGTGGAGTTTGATTTCAAAATGGAAGGCTACAACAGATCTGAGATTGCAGGGAAAGCATGGAAGAGCTGGAGCAATGGCTAGGCTTGAAGTGTTGCAGGTGATGTTGTTGTAGCCTTGAGTGGTGCAAGAAATTGGTTGCTGTCGTTTTGCAGCTGCATTTGCAAGTATACATGAGCACCAGCTGGTTATGGAGTTGAAGCAGGTAGTTTTACAATTGTTTAGAGAGTGATACAGTGCAGTCTTGCTGGTGGTTTGAAGCAGTGTTGATGTGTGAAAATGCTGGTGGTATGGCTGAGTTATGATGGTGGTTTTGGTAGAAATGGAATGGTGCAGTTTGGTGGAACTGCAGTTGAAGGTGGTTTGTGGTTATGTTGCTGAAAACGATGAATGGCCAGGCAGTGTGCAGCTGGGAGTCAGAAGTACAGCAAGAGAAGTTAATGATGCCATTGATATCGCAGCTGTATGTGTGTGATGTTGTTGTTGTTACTACAGGGATGGAACTGAATTGCAGCTACAGTGGTGTTAGTGGCGATTATGGATTGCATTGAAGCTGATTTGATGTGCAGGCGCTGTTAGTGTTGCTTGCAGTTTGAACACGAGACTGAGACAGAATGGATTTTCTGTGAATGAATGAGAAGGACAAGGAGTTGTTGTTGTTGACATTTGAGCAGCTGCTGTAGAAGGTTATGCAAGAGTTGCAGTTCAAGCTGGTTTGTGGATGCAATTTAGGCACTGGTGGTATTGAGACGCAGTTGTTGGTGAGTTGCAGTATTGAAGTTGCAGCTTGAGATGGCTCGAGGCAATGGTGGTGTGATGTTGCAGCTGTGGATTGTTGCACCATCACCGCCGAACTGGAGTTGTGACATTGGTTTGGCATGTGCAAGATGGCCTAGGCTTTGGCAACTCAGATGAGTCATTAGCTGACTCTAATCAGGACCTGACTCAGTCGACTCGGTATGACTTCTGAGCTCGTTGACAAACTTTGACCCGGTGGCCGGTTTGACTTTACTGGTCACCTGAGCTACTTCCCGGCTGTTCTCTGGCCAAGTTCCGGCTACTTTACCAGTTTCCAGGCGACCTCTTTTCGGACATATTTTCACTTGGGTACTCCTCACATATGGGCTTGGTGGACATCTTGTTATTGGACTTTGGAGAGTGGACCTAATCTTAGAAGTTGGAGAAAAGCTACAAAAAAGAGAAAATTCTTCTTTTTTTGGATATCACGTATTTTCTACTTGGAGCTTTGGAGAGCGGCGACTAGGGTTTGCTTTCATTTTTGTTTTTCATCTTCTTCATTTTATTATTGAATATGATGAACTCAAAAGCTATGAGTATCTAAACAACTATTATTGGTTATGGGATAAAGTTGATTTCACAACATGATATTGCTTCAATGAATTAGTTTTGTCTCAATAATTTATTGTTTATGATTCATGGTTTATATTATCATATGATTTGATTGTTTATTTGGTTGAGTCCGGTATCAATCCGATTTGCATTCGTTATTTGATTGTTTATTTGGTTGAGTCCGGTATCAATCCGATTTGCATTCATTTTCAAAGCTATATTAGGGTTTTCAACACGAAAAAGTTGTTTATCCCTGATTCTAAGTAGCATAATTGTGGGTAGTGCTTGTAGTGATATATCCTACTAGTCACAAATGAATCATAACCTTGGTTAAATTGAATTAGTGCTTTTACACGTTTGATTGTCTTGATTAGTCTTATTCCATAGAACTTAGTGCTTTTAGGGAGTTCAACTTAATTGTGCTTTTACACTTTAGGTTGCTTTCTAGAAAGAATTCACATATACATCTTTTAATATACATCTTTTAATGTGGTTGTGATGAAATCAGGGAATTAGCGGGATATACTTGCGATCAAGGTATCCTAGGACTTTTAGTAAATGAGAGATTAAAATACCAATTCTAGTCATTGATGAAAATACATGTTTGTGAATGATACTATCCCGTGACCAATATCTTCCTCTTATTGATTACTTTCATATTTTATTGCTTTCAATTATTTTTATTGCTTTTCTAAAACAAAAATCCCCCCATTGGTTACTAAGAAACTGAAATTTGATAACAACAAAAGCCTCTCTGTGGGAACAAACTCTTTCTTATCGCATACTATATTTATTTTAGATTAAGTAAGAAAGTGAAATTATTTTTGACGTATACGACAGCGATCAGCGTTAAGTTCAATCAATTAGAATATCCGACATTGGGTTGTTAATTTAAATTGATTGACACTTGAACATTGGTCTTTGGTACCATTTAAGTTACTCCTCTTATATTCAACCGGGCTCGCAGATTTCTATTTGCTGATTACGGATTGAATTAAGAGTTAGAGATATTAAACTCTTTGATATACTTTACTCTTGATTGAATCTGTCTGTCTAGTTGATTCTTTGATATTGGAGTAAGTCCCCTCAGATTGCCAAACGAAATGTTGGGTGTGGTTGTTAGACCCCCGCATTTTCACCTTCATGATCTTGGGATCTCTTTCCCTTGATAGGAATAATTCTCCGAATTCCCTGAAGAGATCCTTGATTGAAGAATAATTCCTCAACCTTGTGGAAGTTGGGTTCCTCTTCGTTTACTCTTTTGGAGAGTAAATCTAGTTGTTTGAGAACTTGAGCTTGAACAAGTAAAGATTTTTCAAGACTACGTTTCAACATTAATACTTCCAACTTAGTTTCTACACATGTTCGAGCCATTTTGTGAAACTCCTTTTCGTAATCGATCATAGAGGGCGAATGATTCATATTCATGTAGGAGGTGGACCCGTTTCCATTGAAATTAAGAAGTTCGAATGAATCACAAACCATCTTTTCAGCGTACTTTTCTGAAACCCTTGTAGAAAACTTTGTATGGTAATATGAATTGTACATGATTCTTTGTTCCAGCGGAATGAACAAAAACCCAAACAATACCGAAACTTTATACACCAATAGTTTCCAAAAAAACTTGTTCATCGACTATGGAAAATCAAATATTCTCCCTTAAAATAAAATAACCGAAAATTTAACATTAAGGATTTTAAAGAAAGTGCATTCTTGTGAATATCTTCATAAATCTCGCAAGTTATGAACTATCGTTCAATATACACTGAACTCATCAAACAAAAGTTTGAGCACTTCATGAGTCAGTGTATCTTCCCAAGGTACTAGATATCTGGTTGAGACAAATTAACCTTTTCAGAGGTGGTAGAGAATTATTTCTCCTTACCTGTTTTGTTAAGAACCTTACTTCGTTTGGAAAACAAACCAAATTTATCATAAAAATGACTACCATCGAGATATTTAGGTATTACCTGATGTGTTGATGATCTGGAAAGTTTGCCAAATTCTTCTCTGTTTAGTTCCATGGTCTTCTTTGATATCCACTTCCAGGAATTCCTGGTCTTCCGGTCTATATGATAAACTTCTCTAGAAGTTTTCTTTTGAGAATTCTTTGATCTCATGTTACGTCTTAGACCAGAGCTGGTTTTTACAGAGTGTGAATAGGATAGTTGTTGACAATCCTTGATAACATGATCTTTGATTCCACAATGAAAACATCGTTTGTAATGATGCTTGTGATGTTGTGGCAAACTCTGATGAAGATGGTTCATCTTGTGATCCCCTGAGAAAATAGATCTCTTTTTATAAGAAGAAGCCCCTTTTTGAGCGCTTTTAAAAACGACATTCTTCTTCTCTCTTGAAGGAAGGGTTAAACCAGAATTTTTATATTTATCTGGAAAAGATGTAGCCAACTGCTTTTCAGACCATAATGAACACATATCATTCTTCAGCCTTTTGACATGATTGGAGACTGTCTTTACCTCAGAATAATATGAGATTTTTAAGGCATTGTATTCATCTGTTGTTGTTTTCCTTAACATCTCAATCTTCTTCTCTCGATCAATACTTTCCTTTAATTTTACTTCTAAGGATTGAATCTTCGAGGAAAATCTGATCTTGAGACTTTCAAGGTCAGCTTTAAGAGATGGTAGATCAAGATTGAGTTGATCATTTTCAGCTTTCATATTACATATATCTTTAAGGATTTTTCCTTCTCTTTTTAGTGCAAGTGTGAGTTCAGTTGCATATGAGAGGAACTCGTTGCTCAGTTCATTAAGCTGAGACCTTTTTATATTCACATAATCAATACCTTCTTTATCATCATGAAGTGATTCAGACTCAGAATCAGAGTCATTGATTGTGAATACATGGCTTAACTTAACTTCTTCTTGAGAACACAAGGACATGTTTTCAGAAGAGCAAGTTGAACTTGTAGACGAAATCCCTTCTAAACATTTTCTGAAGTTAAACCCACAACGAGTTTTATTTAAACCTTGTGGTACGTTAATAGAGTATGTTTTCGGTTTTTCATTACCTTTTTGCAGACTCATTTCTTATAGGTTGGATCACACCAAACACAGATTGTTAGATCTTTTCGTGTTTGCCTGCTCTGATACCAATTGAAAAGACGAGTGTACCAAATATACCTCAATCTAAAACTTTTCCACCTATAAGTCCTTTCTCCGAAATTGATTGTCTATTGACTAAGTCGAGACAGTAAAACGAATCGGTTCACACTTCGTGTGATCGTATACGGATACGAGATCGAGACAATACGACAACAAGATAACTTGTGTGATTGACTATGGATACAAGATCGAGACAATACAACAACGAAGTATGATTACTTGATAATAGGTTCGGACTTAACCAAACACTATAGGATTGCTATCAAGTAATTAGGAATTAACGTTTGTGTATTTTACTTCTAAAAATAATAAATCAATTATAATTGCGGAAATAGAAAAGTAAAATACACAACAAGATTTTTTTAATGAGGAAACCGCCAATGCAGAAAAACCCCGGGACCTTGTCCAGAATTGAATACTCTCATAATTAAGCTGTTATACAAAATCTAAACCAACTTCATATAGTTGAGACCAAGCAACTAAACCTATAGTTCACCTAGTTCCCTCAGTATCCCTGCGCATCCAACTTGCAATAAGTCACGCACTTGGAAAAATTCCTTTGGTTCGTATTCCAAACAGTAAAGGGGCAACAAATCTGTTCGGTAACAACTCTTTTCAAACAACGTGATATGAGTTTGACAAAAAGCTCTTCCGTTTAACCAATAAACTCCTTTGTCGGGTTCTTAGATCAATCTATTTAACAACTACCAAAGTAATTGTTTAGGCTATGCAATCAATACTATAAATCACAAAGAAATGTATTGATGCCGATCTACGAAACTAATCAATCCAATCTATCAAAAGATAAACTGATTATAGTTGGATCCCCAACCGATCAAGTTTTGTGCACACCAAAGATTATGAACTCAAATAAGAAATCTTCTTTGTCTTCAAATCTTCTTAGATCTTCAATAAACACCTGCACACAAACAACTTGAATCTCTTGTGATTAATCACACACAGAACGGAGTCTGTTAACGATGGATTATCACAAGATGTCTTTAGATCTACAAACAGTCTAAAGATCCCCGTCGATACTTCGATCTAGTTTGAATGAATCTTATAACAGAAGAGAAGATTCTCAAGCATAAACAAACTAGGTGCAATCAAAGTTCAACAACCGTTAGTCAATCAAATCAATCGAAAACTAATAATAAACTGCAATTATCTAGTTTCCCACCAACGGTACTCGTAGAGCTTCTCAATCCCAAAGAAGTCTTTAAAACGAGTGGTCGTAAGAGATTTCGCCTAATTGGATACTTTCCTCTCCTAATAGACGGCTCCACCAGTAACAACACAACTATGTAGTTTTGCTAGCTCTGAGATTAGTTTGCTCGAAATGCAAACTTCAATATTTATAGACCAAGGAAATTTGGACACTAAGGAATTTCTAAAACCGAATATTCTCAAAGATATGCAATAAAGCCAAAATAGGTTTTCATAATTCCTGGAAATGCTCTGTCCAAATATTGACTGAAACCTCAGTAGAAAATCTCCAATTAGTAAATGCACATTACCAATTTTTATTTTCTAAAGATATGCATTTAATTGCTGGAAATTAAAAGCGTATAAAATTAAAAACCTTAATTAAAAGATTATCAATTTATTTTGATCCGGGATTCTGCTTTAGTTATTAAGGAATATCTTTGAAAAATAATAGATAAGAATTACTGCACATGTTCAAAGTATGTCGACATCTTTACTTTGTAAATCCTTTTTCATATTTACAATCTTGGAACCGATTTTCCACACTTCCAAACGAGTTTAGAATTGGTTCATCTGATTTCCAAGAACTATGTGATTGATCAAAAACATTCAATCACCATTCATGGGTTTAACGGTTCTACCAAACACAAAGTTTGGTTCTACCTCCAAGTGGCTTCTAGGATCGGTTACACTAGTTTCAATAAAATGGCTAACTAAGTACCAGGATCGGTTACCACTATCTCATGGTATTACTTGTGATCGGTTGCACAAGTTATAGGGTCGGTTACACCAATTACTAAAACTTGTTAAACTACTACAAGGATCGATTACACATCTTGTGATTAGTCCCACCAAGTTCTAGGATCGGTTACCCAATGACTAGGAATAGTCACACCAATTACAAATATCGATCATACCATCTCAGGTGATTACTTAAGATTGGTTTCACTAATAAAAGTCATACCGATACATAAGTCAGGCATTGTGAATAGTTTTACCAAGATACATAAAAAAGTTATGAGCGGTTATACTAAACACACATATTGGTAATCCAAAGATTTGCAATGAATAACAATACCAATAAGCCTAGTGATTTCCCTTTCGATTCATAAAACAAGTTTATGAATTATATTCCTTTAAACAAATGTAAATCATTTTTTCCTAGGACGAAATCTTCACCCATACCCATACATAATCATAATAGCATTCATACGATTATGTCGATGTCTTATATACGAAGTTCAAAAGATAGGCGTTATACTTCGTATTATAATTCCTTAATACTACGTCTAACTAGAGTATAATCATTCACAGCTTCGTAGTTAATTTTTCAATATAGCACGACTTGAAAGATACGTTAGGAATGAAACAGTTCAAGTCAAAATATTATTTACCTCAAGAGGAAGGATGATGTCGTCGATGTAGCTCTTTACTTCTTCGCATTCTACAAGTCTTCGAGTAATACTTGTAAGTCTCATATCCTAATAACTTTCTAGCTAACCTATACGAAGTTGACTCTAGTAAATAATCAAGCGACTCTTTAAATGAGTTTTGGTTCACTATAATATGATAACCAAACTTGACATACCAACACTTGATGGGTTCAACCGAGTAATGCTCTAATATCAGGTCGATGGGATAAGGATCAAGTATACAATAAACACCTCATACTTAAAAATAAGAATAACTAAAGATAGATCGTGAGTTGAGTCTATCCAAAAGATTTGTTATATGACTTACGTGGTGATATACTCCATAGTCGATGTTAACTGAGGTACAAAAATACACTTGTTTGTATGTTATGGCCGACCTATATTATGTAGAGAGCACAAGGTAGCACTGGATAGTCTTGTGTGTCATGTGTAAGACAAATCTTGGCTAAGTTCGAGTATTGACCTGGCGTGGTTGTATGTGAGAAGATCACACGCAAGGCCATATTGAGAGGTTAGGCCTGCATTATCCGAGAGGTCAATTGTAGACCTAGCATGGTCTGCCGTCTATGCGAGGAGTGGATGGAGGGGTCGTCCATGAGAGAAGCTAATCATGGTGTCTATCTATGTGGAGAGCTGATACATGGTGTCTTCCTATGAGGTGAGCATAAACTTGGTGTCTATGCATGAGGAGGGCAGAGACAAGATCAGCTTTTACCCAATTACACACGAGATACACTTAACTTCTTACCAGAACTATATATATCAAGATAATTGCATAATACTAAGAATTTAGCTTTTGGTAACTTCTTTATGTTACACAAAGCAAAATTAATACATGCATGCCCGATGTATAACACGAGCACAAATCTAATATAGGTGAAAAGAGGTATGTAAAGCATATAGCCGTTGGATTCCAAAGTACAGTAGTTTTTCATTAAAATTGATAAAATTCACGTTTCGCTTCAATCTTTTGATGTGCGATGCTTAGGGTGTCCCAGCGATATTTGCGAGTCTAATACATATAATAGGTGATGTCGATAGAACAGACAATAAATAAATAATCAAAATTATGTTTTATTTCAGTAATTGAATAGAAATAGTGGTGGATATTATAAACCCTGGTTACTCGACTCTCCCATTGGATTTCTTTTATTAGTTTAGTTTAATTTTATTATTTCGTTTTACATTTCTCATTCTAAAAAAAAAAAAAAATCATTTCTGGTTAGTTCATTAGAGTATTTTCACCGCTCCCTGTGGGTTCGACCCGTAGTTGCCTCTGTCTACTTGTTAGACACCGTGGGATTGTGGTTATTACATATAGGGTTTTGCTAAATCCCATCAATTTTTGGCGTCGGTGCCAGGGATGAGATTAGAAGATTGCTTATCATTCTTAATAATTTTGAACTTTTAACTAGGTTGAAGCTGAATCTGGAAAATAGTTCTATGATAAGTGTGGTGCTAATGATGTTGTGAAGGTTTTGGCTTTGGAGCTGGGGTGTAAAGTGGAGCAGTTACCTATAAAATACTTGGGTCTGCCATTAAGTGTAACAGTAAGATGTGCTTCAGTGTGGGATGAAGTAGTGCAGAAAATGGAGGTAAAATTAGCATCATGGAAGAAGAAGTTCTTATCAAAGGCAGGAAGGTTAGTGTTGATAAAAAGTTGTTTAACAAGCTTTCCAATTTATCTTTTGTCACTTGTATATATGTCAGTCAGTGTAGAGTTGAAGCTCACAAAGTTGATGAGAAACTTTTTATGGGATTCTAGTAATGAAAAGAGGAAGATGTGTTGGGTCTCTTGGTTGAAAATTTGTAAACCAAAGACATTAGGAGGATTAGGGATTAAGAATCTTATATGCACTAGTAAAGCTTTGAAAGCTAATTGGATTTGGAGGTATACCAAGGAGAAAAGAGCTGTGTGGAGGAAAATAGTGCAACAAAAATTCAACATCAACGGTGAGATTTTAATTCCAAGTGATGATGTGAAACCAGTTGGAAGGAGTATGTGTAAGAAGATTCTCAATTCTTCTTCTTTTTTGCAGGATCATTTGGATTTCAAATTAAACAATGGTAAATCCTTAAGATTTTGGTTGGATAACTGGACTTCAGGAGGGGTTTTGAGAGAGAGATTTCCTGCAATTTACAAGGCTTGTAACACTAAATTGGCTTCAGTGGATGAGATGATTCAGAATGGTAGGTTGCATTGCAGTTCAAGAAGGAATTTCTCTGCAGTTGAACAATTGGAGTGGGATTTACTGTGTAATGAGCTGGGTCATGTGCATGGATTGAATGAGGATGAAGATACTGTGGAGTTCTTTGGAGGTTTCACTGTGAAGAAGTGTTATGAGGTGCAGGTGCAGGATGATCCAGTTGGTGATTTCAATAAGTTTCTTTCGAAGAAACATGTTCCACCAAAGGTGAGTTTTATGTTATGGCCTTACTTTCATCAGTCGTTTCGCACCCTTACTATGCTCAGTCACACAGGAATGGAACTGCAGAGTGTGAATTGTGTTTTCTGTAATAATGAAGTGGAGATATCAGATCACATGTTGTTACATTGTGATTATGCATAAAAAGTTTGGTCCAGATTTCTGGAAGGTTTTAAGGTTGATTGTGTAGCTCCAGCTTCTGTGTGGAGTCTTTTGAATCTTAGAAACTCAATAATTTACAAGGAGTGGGGAGATATGGTGAAAAGTGATTTATGCAGTTCTTTGGCATATTTGGAAGGAGGGGAATTTTAGAGTATTTGGAGGCAGAACTAAGGATGTGGATGAACTATGTTTAGTTATAAGACAATCACTAATCCTGTGGCTTTCAGAGACTACTGTTTTTAGTGATATTCCTGCAAATTCAATTTTTTTCAATTGGAACTCAGTCTTGCACATGTGATGTATGTGTGAAGCTAGTTCTACGGCTGTATCTTGTACAAATTTTTCTTTTAATACAACCTTCTTTAAAAAAAAAGCGAGACAAAATTTGAACACAAAAAAGTCATCTATTGAAGGACGGAGGGAGTAACACATACAATAATCATATGTGTGCCCTCATCCTCCTTTTTAAGACCAAACTTCCCGAACTATAAATATGAGATTGTGGTGTAATTGTAGAATTTGTAAGAACAGCTTTCCCTACCGTGAGCCACCAGAGAAGTAAATCGGGGGCCGGTGTGGGGGAAATGCACAACTCAACGGAGATTTGAGGGCAAGTGTAACGTTTTTCTGATTTGATTAAAAAAAGTGTTTCTATTATTCATTTTCTTTAGACTACCAAAAAATAAAGGTTGTGAACACGTAAATCACGAAGGCATCTATATGTTCACAAACAATGTTCACATTCTATACACATGCTCGCACTGATGAGACGATTGTATTGATTCCTTGGCTCAAAACCTTCGGGTTTATCATTGCCTAGTCTAATATCATCACCAGAGGCGTTCACATAGAGGAAGATAAAGAAAACGAAGTGTAAAAGTAATACTCGTGGAGTATGAAATGGATGTAAAGTGCTGAAATGTAAATAAGACTGGGATTTACGTGGTTCAGCACTAAGGCCTACATCCACGGGGTTGTCGTTTTCACTATGCATTTGATGATTACAGAGGTAGTCGAATGACTTTGGAGTTTACATAGGTCTGCGAATTTTAAAAGGTAAACTTACACTAACAATTCTTCTCTCTCGACTTCCCTCTGAACCTCTCTCTCTTTTTCGATCCCCTCTCTCTTGGTGGAGAGGGGGTATTTATAGGGTTAGAGTGTGGGACCCATTTCTGAGAGCCGTTGGAACCTTATCTTCTTGTGCTTTTTGTCCATCACGCAGGGGTCTTCGTTCATTGCTTGATCACGCAGAGTCATCCTCGTTCGTTCCACGGGTTGATCGACACGTACACTGCTCAAAGTGTTTAATGCGGGTAGTTGAGACGCATGCTCGTGTCAGACAAGTGTCTTCTGCCCCTGTCACGTCCATGTCAGTCAACCTTGTCTTCACCGTTGATCTTGGCTTCTTTTGGGGATGAGATAAAACAACTCTTCGGGAGTTATTTGGTGCTCCGCAGTACACCGTGCTTTTGGTACATCCTTTAACTTCTGCCCTTGGATTTGTTTGGGCGAAGATACGACATCGACGGGATGGGATTCTTGGTTGTGGGCGTGTGTCATCATGTTTTGATGACTTGGTCTGCATGCTCTCCACGTGTCTTCTCACATACACGTGTTTGATGATGAAATATGTACACACAATTTGCCCCTTTTCTTCGGGCTTGAGTGTTTAGTTGGAGCATTGAAGAAAACAGACTTTACATATTCCTCCTCTCTCCTAATAACTTCTCCTAGATACTTGGGTACGTTTCTCACTCGTGCATTAATTTCTCATTTAATGGGCACGTTTCCCATTCCTCCATTAACTTCCTTCTCTTTCTTTCGAGTATATAAAGGAGAGGAGAAAAAATTAATTCCATTCTCCTTGAAAATTAATTTCATTCTCCCTGTCAGATTTCATCCTTTGTTCTTCAACCATTAAATTCTCTCTTCCCTAGCATTAATCACGCTCGTTTCTTCTTTGTTTCTGGTTTGTTCTCTCATTTGTCTTCTTTTGGGATTTTGTTTGTGGTGGTAAGGTTTCTTTTCTTCGTTTCTGTTGTTTTAAATTTTGTGTTGATTGTGTTGATTGTAAATTTCCTGCTGTTGTTGTACCTTTTTGTGATGAAGAACATCTTTCGATGCATGTATGCTAGTTTTCCCATGTTCTTCTTCTCAAGTCGAGGAGGCCAGTGTTTCAATTGTATTGATTTTTTTTTTTTTGGGTTTCTGGGCTATGCTGAGATGAACTGTTAATTTTTTGGTTTTTTGATCTTTGGTGATGCCCTCGTGTTTGCTTCTAACTTGTTTTTTGTACCTCCTCGCAGCCATGTCTGACCGTCCGCGGCTTCGTTATCAAACTCCGCCTTCCAGTCTGCCGAGATCCCCTCCGCATAGAGAGTCTGATACATCTCCACATGGGGGAGATCTCTCTAAATTGTCGCAGATGGATCCCCGCGGTAATAGAGTTTCGTCTTCTTCTGGGACGAAGGCTTCACCTCCTAGGAAAGGGGATCCATCGAAGGGCCCTTCCGGGTCTCGACACACTGCCAGCCGTGCTCCTTCTCGTCCTCGTGATGAATCCAGGTGTACGCAGACACCTCCTCGCTGTGACACCTTCGATATTCCCCCTCTTCGTTCTATAGTGCCCGTGCAGAACCCTCTGCCGCCGCCTCCAGTACTTTCTTTCAAAGAGAAGAACTCCAAAGGTGCTGTGCCGAGAGCTGAATCATCTAAAAATCTTCCTTTCAAAAGAAAAGCTTCCGAAGCTTTTGTTGGTTCGTCCGATCCCGCGGAAGAAGAGGAGGTTGTCCCGGTGATACGCAGCGTTTCGGTTAGCAAGAAGAAAGTCACGTTTAAGCACATTGACCTTGAAGTTTTCAAGGAAAAGCATGAGATCCAAGTATTCGAGGTTCGTTTCTATGCCCCTGAGGATGATATTACTTACGAGCTCATCTCGAAGTATCAGTTTGATGAGTTTCATCTGTTGACTACGGTTGGAGCCTTCGAGGCGGGTCTTATGTTGTCGTTGTACAAGTCTGGTGATTTCTTTTATTATGATGTGCTGGCTGGTCGCGAAGGCTCTTCCACCAATACTCATAGTCTTTCTGTGTCACAATTATCGGGGAACTATCTCTGTGCACTGAGGGAATGTTATCTGCGGAGTAAGGGGGAGACGACGATGACATGTTACGTTCCAAATCCCGCTGAGAGGGAGTGGTATACTCCTGAAAACTTCAAAAGCTCCTTTGGGGATTATGTCAATAGTAGGAACCGTAAACCGTGGAGTGTTAGTCTTCGTAACCTCGCTGCTCCTCGGGGCGAAATTCGTCTCTTAAGTGAGGTGAGCGATGCCAAACTGAAATACGTTCCAGGCACCGAGGGGTTGGCTCAGCGGAAACTTTTTCCTGCTCGTGAAAGGATCAAGCGTGACCATGATTATGAGTGGCATGCCACTGTTATTGAAATTGTTGGTCCTTGGGCGTATGGTTGGATTCCCGGTTCGCGCGGTTGGCGTCCTTCTGAGAGTAGCATGCCTCGTGAATCTCCTCCTGCTCGTTATGGAGATTTCTGTCCCTGGCGTTTAAATTTCGAGGGCATGAACTTTCCGTATGCTCTCGACGTTGTTGATGGAGACGAGGAAGATGGTTCTGGTGCTATACTTCCACCGAAGAGTGCCGCTACTACCAAGGTATGGTTATTGCAGATTCTGGTCGCGCCCCTCCTTTTTTGAAAATCAAACTTTGTGTATGAGGAAATAACTCTTTTTGTGGAACGTGTATTGGTTTGCAGGTGTCGAAAAAGAAAAAGATTGGGCCCAAGCAGTCTTCTACCATTGTGACGGGTGAGGCTGAGGTTCATGAAGAAGTTACCAGTCCAGTGAACGATGGTTTATCAAATAGTGATTGTAGTTGAAGTGGTAAAACGGATTCGTATCAGACTTGTGAAGAAAACAATTTTTATAGATTTAAATTAAACAGGCAACTAAATAAAATAATTCAAAGTTTTGGAGAAAAATACCAAGACTAGGATTCCACCATTGACCAAATAAATAGTAAACTCTAAATAATATTCATGCAATTTTGTCTTTAAAAATAATTCTAATATTTGCCTCAAGTATATTCTTGAAGTAATAGTTGTAATCAAAGAGTATAAAACATCAAAAGTATTTAAAACCCAGCATGCTTCATCAAATTAATTCACAACTATTCAATAAGAACTAATATTTCAATTCAATCCCATGCAAATAATCAAATAATAATATTGCAAATAAATAATAAAATTAGAATTATACCAATTAATGTGGAACAATGGCTTCCTCCGCCGCCTTGGCTAATGGGTTTAGCTCTTCATGGTAAAAACACACACAAAATAATCACTCATGGCTGAATAGGTGTTTTTATTGAAGAAATAAGATGAAACAGAAATTCGCAACGCTGTAGAAGTGTTACAGCGTCGCTGTTACAAAACAGATGATGTTGTTTATATACGATAATAATGATATGCTGTAGATAAACGACAGTTCGATTTCGCTGTAAGCACTGTGGAAAAACGACTGACTCTGCGAGTCCGTTCTTCCTTCTTCGTCTTCCTCCTCGAGCAGCAGCAGCAGCAGGTATGATTTCTGTTCTTCGTTTCGGCTCTGAACTCTCTCCTAATTCTCTCCTCCGGGTTTCTAACCTTTCTTTGATGTAAACCAACACTTATATAGCCCAACAGATCCATAAATCTCGACTAAATCCGAGAGTATTTCTCTTTTTTTCTTCTCGAGCAGTTGAGAGAATAATCTCTTTTCTGTTGCTTTGTACGCGTCCTATGGCCAGTTATTACGCTCCAAAATTCTCTTAAGACTTGAACAAGACTAGGTACATCTTTATCCAGCGTAAAACTCTCCCAAAATTCTTCACAAAATCTTTGAAAATAAACCGAAAGAGTACGTATCCTGTTGAACTTTTATTCACTTCTCCCGGCCATTCTAGCCCAATTAAGCCCATGAAATCATCTATACTAGAATTGTATATCCATATCACGTCCAGCCCATGAGAATCAGTGATTGAATCTCATTAAAACTCGTCCGAAAATCCAACCCTAAATCTGTCTGGTGAAAGAAAATTTTCCCGCCAAAATTTTCTTTTGAATTTGAGAAGTTGACCTCCCCTTATCTGTGTCTGGTCTCCCTTTAGCAGATGCCTGGAAATGGGTCACCCCTTAGTAATTAGGTTACCCCTTATCCAAAATCAAGGGTCCGTATAGCAAGTGTCCTCTGGGGCATTTTACGCACCTTTTTCGGGGTTCCTCCGGGGTATTTCTGGGGTACTTCCGGTACACTTCTGGGGCGCTTCCGGTACTCTATCAACGGAGGTCCAAACGCCGCATTTTCAGCCAATTTCGCCGCAAAACTTTATTCTTCTAAAAACACCTACAAATAAATAAAATATCCAAATAAGTACAATATCGAGCACTAACAATATATATAATTGAGATAAATTAGACACGTAAATGCGTCTATCAAATACCCCCAAACTTATTATTTGCTAGTCCCGAGCAAATCAAAACTACAAAATAAAATTCTAACTCACTGTCGCAGGCATCGTCGATTGCATTTAGCGTATGCAATAAGCCTTTAAACCCCTAGGTGTCCCTAGTGGCCGAGTTATAGTCTCGGGAGGGCTTACCAGAGATATACCCACAAAACCTGTACTCCAGACCTTAGCTATCTACGCAGAATCTTGGAAGGCACTAAAGAATCTCCTTGGTTGGCATACTTATTAATTACAGGAAGAAGTACCCTGATGCGAAATTCCAATTGTTGTACACGAGTTTGCACTCAAGCATACTAAAATTCATATAAAGTGACAGAGCTCTACTCAGATAGTTGCACTATGGACATCATATTCGGAGTCAAAACTAATCACATGGATAGATCAAGAAGATGGATATAGAAAACATAGATGGTTTTGATGTTTACTAAGTGAACGACGATTCCCATATCTGTCTGAAGGCCTCCGCCAAAATGAACCTATCCTAATGGATTGAGATACTAGTCTGACTAATATCAACACACTGACATATACAAGGGTACCAGTGGTCGATAACCTAACTCTAGGTCAACACAACTGGCATATACAGGGTACCAGTGGTCGACTTTATTGAATTTATTCCTTTTGGTCAAATGGTCTGGTCTCAATTTCTTTCTTTCTTTTTTTCAACTTTTTTTTCAACTTTTTTTTTTTTTTCTCTTTTTCTCTTTTTCTTTTTCAACTTTTTTTTTTTCATGGTATCTCAATCACTCTAATTCACCCTAGCATTGGTAACAACTTGAATCGTGGGCCCCACGTATCACTTAGAGAAACATAGTTTAAAAACAAAATAAAATAAAAATAGAAGTGAAAAGGACTCAACGAGATATGATGAAACTATCATGTTATTTCTAACATCTGAGCTCTGTGCTTTTATGAATAGACTCTTTAGATGTTTCCATCTAATCAGATTGGTTCCTCAAACTCCTACAATCAAAATGCTTCCATCCACTTAGATTAGTTAGTGCAATCCTCAATAGGCATAAATTTCTAGGCTCTGGAGTTTATTTATTGCAAAAAGGTGACAAAAAGTGTTTCTTCCCCACCCCCAAACTTAAATCTTACATTGTCCTCAATGTTCTAAAGATGAAATTAAAAGCATGAACAAGGAGAAACTATTACCACTGGAGGGAAAAGAAATAAGGAAGGATATTACCGTATCACATGAACGCGGGAGCCTCCCAGGAAATGCTAAATTTATAGTCATTAGCTAGACATCAAATACCTCAAAAAGAATTTTCACCTTCCAAAGTCGTATACCAATAGTCGAAACAATTGTGGGTCCATAAGACCAAATAGAACTGCCACGAATAGGAGACAAATGCCCAAGATTAGAAAAATGAGCAGATAGAGCACAACCTGATCTAAAGTTTCTCGCAAGACAACTGGATTTATCTCGGGTGACCACTTGGGCTTCATATGAGTGTCTCGGCAAACAGCTTTATCCGAAAAACGGGTCTCTAATATATGGATTTTTTCCTGGACATTATCAGGAGGATCGGGTTGTGGAGTCTGAATAGACTCATGGAATACCTCACTAGGCTCGAGTCCCAAGATAGGGACTTTTAATGGGGATAATTGACGATCACAAGAATCATTACTAGCCCCAAACTTAGGGTTTTCACTACTCTCACACAAACCTCTCATTATTGCTTGAATTTCCGGATCTTCCCAGTCCTTAAAATACTCAAGAGATTCTTCTAGTTCTCTACCCCCAAACTTAGAATTTTGGGTGCCTCTACAATGACTAGTCACAATGTTCCTAATTTCTAGACCATCGGGTTCTTGAAAAAGGTCAATTGCTTTCTCTAAGTCATAATCAGGTGGTTCATCCTCAGCTTGCTTCATATCTTCTATGGTCCACTCTAAGGCTTCCATATTTTCTTGAAGCACGGTCTCTGGCCTACTTTCCTGATCACTATCCAAATCGGAAGCTATAATCACAGGGAAAGACTCGGGTGGGCCTAAAAATGTATAATTAGACTCCAACTCAGGAGGCTCTTTTAAATAAGGTGTTAAGATAGACTCAGAAGCTAGTAATGGTTCGAACCTATTTTTCCATATATCAATATCTAACATAGGAACAGAATCCAACAGAGCATTAACTTGTTCAATGTTACTATTATCGTCGAAATCCAGGCTAAAATGGGATAAACAACTCTCCAATGTATTTTCCGATACGATGTTTGGTAATGACTCCTGAACTAAGGTTCCTATCATGTTCACCTCTTCAATACATGTGCTATCTAGCTCAGAATGTAGCTTGTTTACATTAAAAATATTCAGCTCAATAGTCATATTACCAAAAGAAAGATTCATGATACCATTTCGACAGTTTATGATCGCATTAGACGTAGCTAAGAATGGGCGACCTAAAATCACAGGTATTTGGTTCTCTGGGTCGGGGACAGGTTGGGTATCTAGGACCACGAAATCCACTGGATAAATAAACTTGTCGACCTCAATAAGAACATCCTCGATCACACCACGAGGGATTTTAACGGACCTATCAGCTAACTGGAGTGTTATCTGGGTAGGTTTCATCTCACCTAGTCCTAGCTTAAGGTACACATGGTATGGCAGTAAGTTCACACTGGCTCCTAAGTCAAGCAACGCTTTCTCAACACGGTACTTACCTATTGTACAAGCAATGGTAGGGGACCCTGGGTCTTTATACTTAGGAGTAGTGGTATTCTGAATAATAGAACTCACATGACTAGCTATGAAGGCTTTCTTCTGGACACTGAGCTTACGCTTTCGCGTACACAAGTCCTTAAGGAACTTGGCATAAGAGGGAATCTGCCTAATTGCATCTAATAATGGAAGGTTGATATTAACCTGCTTAAAAACCTCCAATATATCATTAAAGTTGGACTCCCTCTTAGTCGGAACTAGCAGCTGGGGAAACGGGGCTCTGGGAACAAAGTGAGGCTCAACAGGACCCTCATTGGTCTCTTTGGAGACTCTATCAGTCTCCTCATTTTCTGGCTCAGCAGGGTGAACTACAGCATGTTCACTATCAGGCATGGCGACCTTGTTGTCAACTTTCTTTCCACTTCTTAGGGTTGTGACAGCATTCACATGATTGTACGATTTCTCTCCTTTGGGGTTAGGATCAGTATGACTAGGGAACCTTCCATTTTCTCTCACTTATAAACTTAGCTATTTGTCCTACTTGAAGTTCTAATTTGGCAAGACTCTGGGAATTATTCTTCAACTCTTGCCTAGTTTCTTGTTGAAAGCTCATGTGGTTCTTTGATAGCATGTCATGGTTACTTACTAACATAGTGATAGCTTCCTCTAAGGTAGAGATCTTTTTCTCGGAAGTGTTCTGAAACTGGGTTTGACCTGAAGAGTTCTTAAAACCAAAACCTGGGGGAGGCTGAGAATTACTAGACTGGCCTTGACTCTGGCCCTTAGACCAAGAGAAATTAGGATGGTTTCTCCAACCAGGGTTGTAGGTTTCTGAGTATGGGTCAAACTTCTGACGGTTCTCAAACCTAGCATTGTTATAGACAGCATGGGCTTGCTCTTCACTAACCTGACCTTCCCAAAATGAATTATCGGGCTCTATTCCACAACTAGAGACTTGAGAGGCTCTATTAGGTTCAACAAGGGACCTATTTTTAGTCTGGCCCATTTCCAAAGCTTCTAACCTTCTAGATAAAGCAGCAAACTTAGCATCTGACGCAAAACTCGTATCTACCATATTGGTGCTACTTCTATTGACCAAGAGTCTTTTAGGGGGTTCAACACAAGATTCCCACTGTTGGGATTTTTCAGCGATAGCTCCTAAGAAGGTAAAAGCATCATCACATTTTTACTAGTGAACTCACCAGCGCACATAGACTCAACCATGGCTTTGGTGGAATAGTCTAAACCATCATAAATAATCTGTACAAGTTTCATATTATCAAATCCATGGTGAGGACACTGAGATAGGAGATCATTGAATCGCTCTAAAAACCTATAAAGAGACTCTCCCTCTTGTTGCACACTAGCACTAATTTTCTGCCTAACAGCTGCAGTTTTATGCTTAGGGTAGAATTTCATATAGAAGGCAGCGATAAGTTCCTGCCATGTTTCTATGGATTCAGACGGTAAGTTGTCAGCCAGGTCTTGGCTTTGTCTCTCAAAGAAAAGGGAAACATCTTAAGTTTCAAGACTTCATCGGTAAGGTCCTTTATCCTAATTGTCCCACAGATTTCCTCAAAGTCCCTAATATGAAAATAAGGGTTCTCATCATCTTTTCCTAAGAATATAGGGATCATTTGAAGAATACTAGGTTTTATCTCGAAATTAGCCGTAGTGGCTGGCAATTTAATGCATGAAGCTCGGTTGGTCCTAGTTGGGAACATGTAATCTTTCAAGGTTGCCATCGTGGCACAACGAAGTACTAGGGGTACTTTATCACAAAGAGACAGATTCTCAAAACTGAAGTTTCCAAAAACAGGGCTCTCAAAGAAGAGTCTTCGAGCTCCCTGCTTAAAGAAAGAACTACTAGGTTTTTCGCTAATCAATCGACCTAGAGTATCTCTTTTCCAAGCCCTAACAAAATCGGGCATACACTAAAAAGAATTCAAAAAGAAATAAAAATCCTAACAGGAAGGTTCTAGCAAACACACAGCAGGCTGACTCGACTTTACCACAGCAAACCTAAAGATTTCTAGCAAACAACAAGCATGATGGCTCCACTTAGATTGTTTCTAGACCAGCTTCTAATCCTTCGAAAGGGAATTCGTTACAATTTAGCAAACCCCTCTGGAATCAATCCGAGTTAAGCAAGTTGAATCGAGGCGAGGGAAGCTCAGTGGAGCTTTGATACCCAAAACCTCACCGACCTCCAATGCGGCGCAGTCACGCATTCAACTCGCAGAAACCGTCAAGAACTTCGAGGTGTGCTTAAAAGAGTAACCAATATTTTTCGAATGATTGTCCTGTTAAGCTCGATACCCTATAGGTCTCTTTCTAGTCCAAATTTTAGGCTTAGGTTCGCTTTAGGTTTCGTTTTCCTAAGGCGGGCAAGAAGGGAGCGGTGATGAAATCCGAACCCTTATCTTATGGTCCAGTCCTTGCCCTTTACTAGGAATTTAAAAACAGTCCATATTCAAGTCCTCAGCATATATTCACCTTAAGGAGTCCAGTAACCCGCTTGCAGGAGATTCGCGGGTGTTTAGAATTTTACCTCCCGTACCAGACGGGCGAAGAACCGCTGAAGTCGACTCGGGCCACGACTCCTATGCGTGTGCGAACCCGAGGGGCCGAGACGATATCGTAATCGTCGTCCTTCCCTGCAAACAGTTTATATTTAAGGGTACCCTTCCGTAGGGTTTAAAAATAAAAATAAAAATGTCCCAAAATTAATGTCCAAAGTCCATAAAAAAAAAAAAAAAGAAAAGAAAGTCTAAAAAAAAAAATTACAAAAAAAAAATGTCACTCTTTTTTTTTTTCTCTTTTACAAAATAAAGAAAATCTTCTTCTTTCGCTCCTTTAGCTTTGCTTTTGCTCCCAAACTTTAAGTAAATCACCACAAGCTTTGGCAAAATTGTCTTTCGCTCCAATCTTCAAAAATCTGCAAGGAAACAAAAAAAACCCAAAAAACGTAAAGAAGAACAAAAATAATAAAAAAAAAAAATCTAAAAAAAATGCTAACTAAACACAGGTCCCCGGCAACGGCGCCAAAAATTTGATGGTTTATCAAATAGTGATTGTAGTTGAAGTGGTAAAACGGATTCGTATCAGACTTGTGAAGAAAACAATTTTTATAGATTTAAATTAAACAGGCAACTAAATAAAATAATTCAAAGTTTTGGAGAAAAATACCAAGACTAGGATTCCACCATTGACCAAATAAATAGTAAACTCTAAATAATATTCATGCAATTTTATCTTTAAAAATAATTCTAATATTTGCCTCAAGTATATTCTTGAAGTAATAGTTGTAATCAAAGAGTATAAAACATCAAAAGTATTTAAAACCCAGCATGCTTCATCAAATTAATTCACAACTATTCAATAAGAACTAATATTTCAATTCAATCTCATGCAAATAATCAAATAATAATATTGCAAATAAATAATAAAATTAGAATTATACCAATTAATGTGGAACAATGGCTTCCTCCGTCGCCTTGGCTAATGGGTTTAGCTCTTCATGGTAAAAACACACACAAAATAATCACTCATGGCTGAATAGGTGTTTTTATTGAAGAAATAAGATGAAACAGAAATTCACAACGCTGTAGAAGTGTTACAGCGTCGCTGTTACAAAACAGATGATGTTGTTTATATACGATAATAATGATATGCTGTAGATAAACGATAGTTCGATTTCGCTGTAAGCACTGTGGAAAAACGACTGACTCTGCGAGTCCGTTCTTCCTTCTTCGTCTTCCTCCTCGAGCAGCAGCAGCAGCAGGTATGATTTCTGTTCTTCGTTTCGGCTCTGAACTCTCTCCTAATTCTCTCCTCCGGGTTTCTAACCTTTCTTTGATGTAAACCAACACTTATATAGCCCAACAGATCCATAAATCTCGACTAAATCCGAGAGTATTTCTCTTTTTTTCTTCTCGAGCAGTTGAGAGAATAATCTCTTTTCTGTTGCTTTGTACGCGTCCTATGGCCAGTTATTACGCTCCAAAATTCTCTTAAGACTTGAACAAGACTAGGTACATCTTTATCCAGCGTAAAACTCTCCCAAAATTCTTCACAAAATCTTTGAAAATAAACCGAAAGAGTACGTATCCTGTTGAACTTTGATTCACTTCTCCCGGCCATTCTAGCCCAATTAAGCCCATGAAATCATCCATACTAGAATTGTATATCCATATCACGTCCAGTCCATGAGAATCAGTGATTGAATCTCATTAAAACTCGTTCGAAAATCCAACCCTAAATTTGTCTGGTGAAAGAAAATTTTCCCGCCAAAATTTTCTTTTGAATTTGAGAAGTTGACCTCCCCTTATCTGTGGCTGGTCTCCCTTTAGCAGATGCCTGGAAATGGGTCACCCCTTAGTAATTAGGTTACCCCTTATCCAAAATCAAGGGTCTGTATAGCAAGTGTCCTCTGGGGCATTTTACGCACTTTTTTCGGGGTTCCTCCGGGGTATTTCTGGGGTACTTCCGGTACACTTCTGGGGCGCTTCCGGTACTCTATCAACGGAGGTCCAAACGCCGCATTTTCAGCAAATTTCGCCGCAAAACTTTATTCTTCTAAAAACACCTACAAATAAATAAAATATCCAAATAAGTACAATATCGAGCACTAACAATATATATAATTGAGATAAATTAGACACGTAAATGCGTCTATCAGTTTGCAGGTGTCGAAAAAGAAAAAGATTGGGCCCAAGCAGTCTTCTACCATTGTGACGGGTGAGGCTGAGGTTCATGAAGAAGTTACCAGTCCAGTGAACGAAGAGTTTGCCGAGGATAAGGAAATGTCTGATGGGGAAGAACGCACTGATACTTCCCCTCCTGATGTCGAGGAAGAGGTTGGTGTGGGTTGTGATGGTGTTGATGGGGGAAATAATACCGCGGTGGCCGAGGGAAGTGTTACCGCGGAAATATCTGCTCCTGCTGGTGATAACCCTGGTGGTCCGGAATTTACCGGAGGGGGTGAGGCTGCAGAAACTCTCCCCACCATTTCTCAAGAGTTCTCCTTTGACAGGATATATTCCGCAAGGGAACTCTTTGATGATGCCCTCGGTTTTCCCGAAGACTTTTCTTTGCTTTCCCCCAATGATGATTGGGATGTGCTTGGGGATTTTGGTAAGGAAAATGTTGTTGTTCAGAATGAGGGCGCGGATGATCACATTGCGATTGGTGATGCCGAGACTTGTGTTGATGGGGAAATGACAGCAAAGGGGAAGTCTGTGGTTGACTCACCTTCCGAGGATTTCCCTCACTCGCTGATGTTTGAGGGTGAGGATGCCATAATGGATTGGCTCAAGAAAAAGAGTCTGTTGTTTGTTCCCCATCCTGCCCCGGTGGTTGCTGGCGAGAAAGATTCTGATGCTTATACTCGTCGGATGATGGAACTATCTTCCGAGGCGCGTGCTGCCGAGATGTGGGGGAAAAGCTTGAGTGTTCCAGAGGCTACCCTCGTAGCGGACCCTCCATCTTCTGTTGCTGAAATGATGGCCATAGCCGATGGGTACCAATATGGTTTTCCCCAGCAGCGTGTCTTGGAGATAAGTCCTCGTACATATATCTTCGTGACACTCGAATCCTTGGGTGTAATAATGTTTGTCGTTTGATGTGTAGATGATGAGGAGTGAGCATTGTAACCATGTGTTGTATCAATTCTTTAAAGCGAAATCTTTGAAACTGGAGGCTAAGCTTCGTCACAAGGAAAAGGCATTATCTGCGGCTGAGGTACAGATAGAAGAACTGAAGAATAGCCTTAAAGAGAAAGAAAGGCTGGGTGAAGCGGAGGCTGGTCTTCGTTCAGAGCTTGCCACCGTTCGCGCTGAGTTAGAGCAAACTCGCGGCAAAGTTTCAGCTTTCACAGGTTTAGTTCTTCTCCATCTTTTATCCCTCGTAATTCCTTTCTACTACTTTGTTGTTCTGTCTGAGTCTCCCCACCCTATATTCAGTGGGTGGAGTCCCCGAGCTGATATGGCTTCGTAATGAAAGGGCACGACAAAAATCTCGTATCAAAGAGTTGGTCGAAAAAATTAAGAGCGAAGCCAAAAAGTGGGACGCTCGGGCTGAGGGATGGCGCGCAAGGCATGTTCAGATGGTTGATATGCAGAATCTGTATAACCATGACCGTATTTTGTTCAATGGTACGCTGCTGTGGACACGTGAGAATCTGCGGGAGTCCCGTGAGCGTACTTCGTTATTAGAGGCTAGAATACAACTCCGCGCTGCAAATGAAAAATTTGAAAAGGCTCAATCTTCCTTAGTGCAGTAGGAAGGACAGACTAATTATTTTAAGAGTCTGGTGGCATACCGCGAGGAGGCCGTTGGTGCTGCTTCTAAAGAAGTGAATCGTCTGTCCTCGTTGTTATCTCAAGCCCACCAGCGAACGACAGTTATTATGCATAACGCTCGGTGTCAATTGTCGGAGGAGACAAACAAGATGTTGGAGAAGATTGAGCTTGGCCTTAAGACCGATCATGGCCTCGTCAAGAGCTATCCGCGTCGTCCTGTACCTGCCTCCTTGCATGGCTCCTCGGGACCCTCTTCTGGTGGGAGCGTCCCTTCAACTCTTCGGAAAAACCCTGCTGATGGGGCGGCATCTTCCAAGTAGAAACCACGGCATTAGCCTTCAGTTAGATTTTGCTAGTATTTTGTAAAGAGAATGTTTTTGATGTGTTTTTTTCTTTGAATTGGCCTTGCCGCTCTTTGTAACCAACCCTTATGAAATGGATCATTCGTTTGGTATACCTGCAGTATCAGTTTGTTTTTTATTTTAAGCATTGTGAGGAAAGACATTAAAAACAAAAGAAGAATGTTTTAAGTGTTTGGGTGCGATACCGAAGGGAGGTACCTTCGTGATCGTCTTGAGACCTGTCACCCCGCTGGCGAACCCTGGCCAGAGGATTCCCAGACGGTGGGGGCCGAGGCAACGTTCTAGGATATGGGGTTAAAATATTTACATACACCCATTCCGTCGACCCGTTGCCTTAAGATTGGTTGGGTATCTCTTTCTGCTGGGTGCCTTCCCCCTGGTCTTACACTCATGGACACTGATGGGGGAGCCCTGAGAGATTGTAGATTAACTACTTTCCCCAATATTGTTGATAAGTTTTGTTTACTTGAAGGTTTCAGAAAGCTTGTTTGATTGATAGGTTGAGGCCTGCTACTCCTCGTCCAGAGATAGAAACATGTAAGCGGTTACGCTGCCTTCTTCTTCTGGTATTCTTCACGCAGATGCAAAGCTGCGTTGCTCCTATGGGTAGTACGGTTTGAGCCACTTAGCATTCCAAGGATGCCGGAGGACCTCGCCTTTCAGATTGCGAAGATAGTAGGAACCGTTTCCCGCAATGTCGTGTATTATAAAAGGTCCTCCCCATGTAGGTGCTAACTTTCCCCATTTCTTTCTCGTTGATACTGTGGGATTGTTCTTAGCACATACTGCCCCTCTACAAAATTTCGAAGCTTTACCTTTTTGTTGTACTCCCTTGCTAGTCTTCGTTGATAATTTTCCATCTTCTGCAATGCTGCTTCCCTTCTTCCTTCCAGGTCGTCCAATCTCTCTAACATCATGTCTGTTGTGAGATTTTTCTCCCATGCTTCGGTCTTTGTGGTTGGCATGAGGATCTCTGTTGGGATGACTGCTTCAGCTCCATAAGTGAGGAGAAACGGGGATTCCCCAGTGGCAGATCTTCGTGTTGTCCTGTATGCCCATAACACATTGTGCAGCTGTTCACACCATCGCCCCTTATGTTCGTCTAATTGCTTTTTGAGGATAAGGGCGAGGGTCTTGTTAGTGGCTTCCGCTTGTCCGTTGCTTTGAGGGTATATGGGGGTGGATTTGTTCTTCCTTATTTTGAAAGTATCGAAGAGCATGTCTATATTTTTCCCCTGTAATTGCTTACCATTATCGGACACGATTTCCGCTGGTATGCCGAACCTGCAAATGATGTTTTGGAATATGAAAGTAAACACATCCACGTCTCTGATCCTGGCTAAGGCTTTAGCTTCCACCCATTTACTGAAGTAGTCCGTGGCTACTATCAAAAATCGTCTTTTCCCTGATCCTTCGATGAAAGGCCCGACGATATCTATGCCCCATTTTGCAAATGGCCACGGGCTATCTACAGAATTTAACGTTGTTGCTGGCGCGTGTATCTTTTTGGCGAAACGCTGACATTCTTCACATCGTCGGGACATTCTTGCGGCATCCTGTATCATTGTGGGCCAGTAATATCCTTGCATTTTTGCTTTGTCGGCTAGTGATCTCATGCCGCTATGATTCCCTGCGTCACCATAATGGATGTCGTTTAGAATTCGATGCCCCTCTTTTCTGGACAAGCAACGTAGTAACGGTCCGAGGAAGGATTTCTTGTACAGGACCCCATCCCGAAGATCATATCTTCCTACTTTGGAGAGTATTTTCCTGGCTTGTTTATGATCCGCGGGTAAGGTTCCTCTTCGAGAAACGCATGGATCACCATTCTCCAATCATCTTCGTTGCTGAAATCTTCGTCTTGATTTGCTCTTGACAGGATATCTTCTTCGTCAAAATCGTTATGGATGTCTTCTCCTACCTTCTTGATATTTTCTTCCACTGTATCTTGATTGGTAGCGAAGGAGAATTGCGATGCAATTGAAGGCTCGTATACCCTTGTTATTTTAATAGCTTCGACGCTTTTGTCCTTCAGCATGGATGATATATATGCTAGGGCATCCGCGTGCCTGAGATCCCTTCTGCATAAGTGCCGGAACTTGATGTTCGGAATTTGTGATGCCAATGTTTGGACCAAGGCCATGTAAGCTGAGAGGGTGTCGTCGTACACATTGTACTCGAGCCCTATTTGCCGTATGACAAGCTGCGAATCACTTGTCAGTCTTACATCGGTTACCCCCATCTCTATTATTAAGGAGGGCATGTACGACTGCCTCGTATTCGACGATGTTGTTAGTATGCTTTGAATTCTAACCTGAGTGCCTGTACGATCCTTTCTCCGTTGGGGTGGTGATGACAATGCCTATTCCTGCTCCTTCCTTATTTTTGGAACCATCGACGAAGACTTCCCATTGTCTTTGACTCGCGGGTTCGAGGATATCCATTGGATCCTTGCTTTCTTCCTCGGCTTCTGGTATTCCCTTAATCTCTTCGTCGTTGTCCAGGGGGAGGTCTGCTAAGAAATCCGCCAAAACTTGGGATTTTTGGGAATGTTGAATTTCATGAATGATGTTGAATTGGTCCAGGTGGGTGTTCCACTTGGCTATTCTGCCTACTTTTCCCGCGCTTTTGAGGACTGCTTCCAGTGGTGCTTTGCATGGGACGCGGATGAAGTGAGTTAGGAAATAGGTTCTCAGCTTTTGAGTAGCCCATACCAATGCCAGGATAAGTTGTTCGATCTTCGTGTAGTTCCTTTCCGCAGAATTGAGGGTCTTACTGACATAATAGATAGGTTGTTCTATCTTCGTATTGGTTTTGACCAACACTGCGCTAACTGCGTCTTGTCGCTGCTATGTACAATGCCAAAACCTCATCAGGATCAGGCTTCTGCAGGATTGGAATTGAAGCCAGGTGTTCTTTGATTTTTGGAAGGCTTCTTCGCATTCTGCGGTCCATTCAAACTTACTCCCTTTTTTGAGAATATTGAAAAAATGTTTGCATTTGTCCGAGGATCGGGCAATAAATCTGCCCAAGGCTGCTATGGACCCATTGAGCTTCTGCACTTCTTTTAAATTCTTCGGGGATGGCATTTCTACTATGGCTGAATCTTCGCTGGGTCTACCTCAATGCCCCTTTTTGTTACCAGATATCCGAGGAATTTCCCTGAGGTGACACCGAAAGTGCATTTCTCTGGATTTACTTTCATGTGATGTTTCCTCATTGCTTCGAAGATATCTCTCAGATCCTGGTGGTGATCTTTGCGCAGCTTACTTTTGACGAGCATGTCATCAACGTAGACTTCTAAGGTACTACCAATCCATGGCCTGAAGATAGCATCGACCATTCTTTGGTACGTTGCCCCTGCGTTTCGAAGTCCAAAGGGCATTCTAGTGTAGCAATAAAGGCCATGTGGGGTGTAGAATGCTGTGTGTAGTTGATCTTCTTCTGCCAGGGCTACTTGGTTGTAGCCAGAATATCCATCCATGAATGACAGCTCTTCGTATCCTTCTACTCTGCTTCAACCAGCTGATCTATGCTTGGCAGGGGATAGCTGTCCTTTGGACATGCCTTGTTGAGGTTAGTAAAATCGATGCATATCCTAACCCCTCCATTTTTCTTAGGAACGACGACCATGTTGGAGATCCATGTAGGGTACTTGACTTCTTGATGAACCCTGCTTCTAGTAGTTTCCGAAGTTCTTTTTCCACTGCCTTATGATACTCCGGTGCAACTTTTCTTATTTTCTGCCTGAAAGGTGGCGTGCCTGGTTTGATGCGCAGCTCGTGTTGGATTATTTTCGGGTCAATCCCCGGCATATCTCCTAGCTTCCAGGCGAATACATCCGCGTATTCTTTAAGTAATTTGGTTAAGGAATCTTCTCTTCTTTCGTCCATTATGGTCCCTACTTTGATCATCTTCGGGTTTTCTTCCGTTCCTATGTTGATTTCTTTTACGGGCTCTACTGGTGTGAACACCGGCTTCGGATCCCCGAGGACTGGGACGTTCTTTGATTGCTATTTGGTATGTTTCTGTCCTTCGTTGGCTGCTGAAGTACCTGTTTCTGTGTTTAGGACATTATCATCCTTTGTCAAACCCCTCCCTGTGGTTTCCTTGAGGAACAGGTCTATGGCCTTTTCTTTCGCGGCTTCTTTATTTTTAATTCTTCGGGTTTTTCGCTGCTCTTCTTGTTCGTTGATACGATCCTGAGTGGTTGGCACTCTCTTGCAGAGACCCGATCTCCCTTGATTTCCATCACTCCCTCAGGTGTAGGGAATCTGAGATATTGGTAGTAAGTTGCCGCCACTCCTTGAGTTTATGTAACCACTTTCGTCCAATAATGGCGTTTAGGGGGATGGGGCGTCAACCACGCTGAATCGTGTTTCTACTTTCATGGGTCCGGCGTTAACCTGCAACACGATGTCTCCCAATGGCTTCGTGGGTGCTCCATTGAATCCGTAGATGGTGTAATAAGAGGTCATTAGCTGTTCTTCATGGAGCTTCATTCGTTTGAATGCGTCGTAGAATAGAACGTTTACTGAGCTTCCCCCGTCTATGAGGATCTTTTTGAGGTTACATCCAGCCACTGGTAGTGTTAGGACCAAGGGATCGTTATGATCTTCCATATCTTCTTCAGCATCGAAGATAATAGGTGAGTCCATCCACTCTTCGTGCTCGTCCACCTCTACACCATCAATCTTATAATTCGCAGTGGTCCTCGAACTGCTTCCGTAGCCTCTTTCCTATCTGTGCTGTAAGTGAGGGCCCGCGGCTTCAGAACACGAGATGGTGTTGATTGTGCGGTTCCCCTCTGGAAGTTGGACTGGCTTGGTCCGTTTGGATCTATCCTCGGCGACCTCCTTTCGTATGTAATGTTGGAGTTCGCCAGCATCAATCAGTTTTTGGATCATTATTTTGAGGTTTTTACATTTCTCGGTCTGGTGTCCATTGAAGCAGTGATATTCACAGTAATCTTTAGACTTCTCGGTTCTTGGGGCTGTTTTCCCTTAGACCACGGCCACTCCAAATTTTCCCTTCCTTTGATCTCTCGCAAGATCCGAGCATAGCTAGCATTGAGCTTCGTGTAAACTTGATCTTCGAATTTTCGATCGTCTTTTCGTCGTTCATCCCTTCGTTCCTTCCTATCTTCGTGAGGCCGTTCCACTGAGCTATTCCTTTTGGCCCCATTGGTTTGTTCTGCGGAATTGGTACGGTGAGACCTCTGCGGGTATGCCCTCGGGTTTTCACGCTGGATTTCTTCAAGACGAGCGTGCTTTTCAATAATTATTCGAAGATCTCCTTCTGTCTTAGGCACGCTTCCATGAATCTCAACAAAGTGGACTCATTCGGTCTAATCCCCACTTGTAGCAGTTGATACTTACCACTGGGTCCACACTTCCTATGGCTTGGCAGATCTTGTGCCATCTGTTAGTGTATTCCCTCGTGTTTTCCTTGTAGCCAATTGCCAGCGAAAAGAGCTTATCCATTCCGGTGTTAACAGCCTTGTTACATGTAAGTTCTTAAGAACTTTTCTGCGAGTTGATCGTAGGAGTGGATGGAGTCAGGCGGCAAATTATCAAACCAAGACAATGCCGATCCCTTCAGGCTTGATGGGAAGTATCTACAGAGTACGGCGTCGTTCTGACTCCATCTGGCTAAGACACGGTTATAATACCGAATATGTGCAGCGGGATCACTGGATCCGTCATAGCATTCGAAGGTCGGGACAGGGCACTTCAGCGGAATAGGGGTGTTGGCCAGGCGATGAGTTAGGGGCGTGGAGTTAGCCTCTCTCATGACCTCTTCTAACCTTCCCCCGCCTTGTCTAGTTTTTAACTGCCTGATCTCAGCCATCATTTCATCACGCAGCTCTTCCATCGCGCGGTGGTGCCCTACGCTCTTCTGCTCGTGATAGTCTGACTCTCGTCATTATAATCCGGATGCGCTACTTCCCCTAGCCGCGTCTGCTACGATGACTCTTCGGTCTCGATTAGGTTCTGGTGCCTTTGAATTTGCTTCATCAAGTTGTTGGCTGGTCTTCGTACTTAGGGTAATCCGGTCTTTTAAATCTTGATTTTCTCTGGCCAGCAGAGCTACAACATCTGCGTAAACCTGCTGGCTCTTCTTTAATTCTTCAAGCTCAGCCATCAATCGATGTGATTGGTTTGACCCCTGATTGGGAGTCCCAGCTCGTGCTACTACGTCCATGGTGCCGCCTTCTTCTACAGTTTTCACTAAAGGTGGTAGAGGTTCAGCTTCGATTGTTGGCATTTCCAAATCAGGCTGAGTGCCCATCTGCGGTGTTAGAGCCGCCGGCACAGTTTGATTCTGATCGTTTGTTGATGGCATTCCGAAGGTTGGCGGGTGCGCGGGTTGATGTGTTCTGGATTCATCCACCCTTTATTTTGGTTGATGAAATTGATTCGTAGCAAAAGTTTTGCTGGCTTCTGCAGCCTTCGGGGCTACCGCAGCCGTACTGTACTTTGTCCCCGCTACTCTGAGA
Organism: Papaver somniferum; assembly: GCF_003573695.1. Lineage (NCBI taxonomy): Eukaryota > Viridiplantae > Streptophyta > Magnoliopsida > Ranunculales > Papaveraceae > Papaver > Papaver somniferum. Next base: position 13,966,826 of record NW_020622381.1, read on the forward strand.
GCCGCGGATGCGACGGAGTTAGCGTTCATAGGCGAAGTGATTTCCGCAGTATCTTTCCTCTGACTAGTCATTTTGGCTTTGTCTCCTTTCTGCTTGCTTCGGGTGATGACCGGGGTTGTCCTTGGTGCTTCCTTTGACGAGGCTTTGGATTTTCCTGCTTCCTGCGTCTTTTCCATCGTGGGTCCTTTTTTCGCTTTCTTTCTGCACAAGGGAATTTCAAACAGCGAGAAACAGAAATGTCCGTGCGGATCGGGTTAGTTTGCGAAATACCTTACTCCAAGATGGGAAAAACTGCCCGAGGGCCACAGAGAAAACTTTAGGGAGGCTCATTTGATTAAAACATATGAGTTAAAATACATGGGTTAAGGTCTTATTAAAAGTGCGGATTCATTGAAAATACGTGAAAACGCGTGAAGATCCCTTGGAAATGCACGTAGATCCTTTGAAAATGTACGAAAACCCACCGAAGAAACAGGTCCGTACGAGATCTAAAAAATGTAAATCCATGGATCTAAGCAATAAATCTTTTAACCAGTTTAAACTGCTCGAGATACTGCCGAGCTATGAAGATAATGGGTGTTTTTGAAATATAAAGTTAACAAAAGATAAATACTGCTAGAGCTAATGAAGCAGAGCAATCATATGCTAGTTTAAGATGAAATCACAGGATAAGATAAATCTTTTACCGGGACGAAGTCCCTGTTTCTAGCGCCAAATTGTGAACACGTAAATCACGAAGGCATCTATATGTTCACAAACAATGTTCGCATTCTATACACATGCTCGCACTGATGAGACATTGCATTGATTCCTTGGCTCAAAACCTTCGGGTTTATCATAGCCCATCTAATATCATCACCAGAGGCGTTCACATAGAGGAAGATAAAGAAAACGAAGTGTAAAAGTAAAACTCGTGGAGTATGAAATGTGTAAAGTGCTGAAATGTAAATAAGACTGGGATTTACGTGGTTCAGCACTAAGGCCTACATCCACGGGGTTGTCGTTTTCACTATGCATTTGATGATTACAGAGGTAGTCGAATGACTTTGGAGTTTACATAGGTCTGCGAATTGTAAAAGGTAAACTTACACTACAATTCTCTCTCGACTTCCTCTAACCTCTCTTCTTTTTCGATCCCCTCTCTTGGTGGAGAGGGGGTATTTATAGGGTTAGAGTGTGGGACCCGTTTCTGAGGCCGTTGGAACCTTATCTTCTTTTGCTTTGTGTCCATCACGCAGGGGTATTCGTTCATTGCTTGATCACGCAGAGTCATCCTCGTTCGTTCCACGGGTTGATCGACACGTACACTGCTCAGAGTGTTTAATGCGGGTAGTTGAGACGCATGCTCGTGTCAGACAAGTGTCTTCTTCCCGTGTCACGTCCATGTCAGTCAACCTTATCTTCACCGTTTATCTTGGCTTCTTTTGGGGATGATATAAAGCAACTCTTCGGGAGTTATTTTTCCGCAGTACACCGTGCTTTTGGTACATCCTTTAACTTCTGCCCTTGGATTTTTTTGGGCGAAGATCCGACGTCGACGGGATGGGCTTCTTGGCTGTGGGCGTGTGTCATCATGTTTTGATGACTTGGTCCGCATGCTCTCCACGTGTCTTCTCACATACACGTGTTTGATGATGAAATATGTACACACAAAGGTAATAATATTTATTTTTTTAGAGTTTTGCAAATATTATATTATTATAAATCAATTAGATAAAGAGTATTATTACAAGAAACTAGTTGGAAGCCTAACAAGCTAAGCTCCAACAGCGTACTACTACAAAAAACTAGTTGAACAGGTTGTCGTGCTAGCCTACCATCGAGCCTCATGAGGAACCAGCCAAGAAAGCTGAAGAGGATAGTGGGGTTGATTATATCGCAAGGGGGAAAGCTAACTCTACCTGTGCGCGTTAAACTCTACAAATTTAACATAGTTAATTTGTTTCTCAGTTTTGGATTTCTTCTTTTGTCCTGGTTTTAGTTTAGTTTAGATTTTATTTCCTAGTTTAGTTTGATTCTTTTTTCCTACTCTTAGTTATGTTAGGAATCATTGAAGCCTATATAAGAAGGCGTATTACAAAGAAAAAAGAGTTATTTTGTAAAAGGGTCACAAGTTTTTGAGCTAATTAGGATCTGGGTCGTAAAACATGCACTTGGTGTAATTGGGTCGTTGACTAACCAAAGACTGTTAGAAAATAGTTAATTGACTTCTCTTATTTCACCAAACACCTGGACCATCAGTGACTAGCGTTGACTGCTTATAAAATTTAAAGCATTTAACTCTCTGCTCCTTTCCGTCTTCTTCCATGTATGATGTTTGCTGATAATAAAAATTTGCTCGGTAATGTCTTCTGGTAAATGTTTGATGAAATTTCATGGCATAACAGGTTAAGTTTCTAACCAAGGTTAGGATATAATGTCATTTTGGTAATCTTATCAGGGTATTGTGGTAATAAATTGGATGGTCAAAGTTAGACTACGACCCTAACGCATCAAGTGCATCTTTTACCACCCAGACCCTAATTAGATCAAAAGGTTGCGACCCTTTTACAAAATAACTCAAGAAAAAACATCCAAATTATTAGTATATTCTTTTCCTAGATTATACAAAAACTTCCGAAATCTAGCAAAAACTAAACTAGGGTTTAAAAGAGATCAAAACTTTTCTCGAAGCACCAATGGCCAAAGATGAAGGTGATATTGGTCGGGTCATTATAGATATTGCTCCTGTAATCAGAGCTACACGACCGAATTTCAGTAATGAAGAAGGTATCTTCGCCGATCGCGCTGGTGATGTTGTCCTTCCTTTTGCTCCTGGTATATTCGATGATGGTTTACCCAGTCTAGACTTTGGTGGTGGCTCCATTCTTGCAAGACCATGCTGGTTTTTCCGTGCTGGTCGTCCTAATCTTCTTGGCCCTCTAGGGATTCCAGCAGGTGCGCGGTTCGACCCCTACGGTCCTCCTGAAGTTCCAGGATTCGAACCAACTTGTTTTGGAGGGAATCCTAGGAAGCCTTGCATAACACATCCCGATCTAGAACCTTTGGGAGATCCATATTATGAATAAACATGAAAGTTGTTCAAGGTGATAAAGTCAGACAACCCCGGATCGTATAATGGGTCGATGAAAAGCTTCTGCAGAATTGATAGTTTAGTAGTGTTCTAGTTTTCTCTTTCATTCTCTTTTTTTTTGAAGCCTATTATTGGGGCGTCACATTCCATTAGAGGGATTTCACATGGATTCTTAGTGACTAAAAAATTGGTTATGGGGTGTCTTGATGTAGTAGAAAATGTCTAAATTACCCTCCAACTAAAAAAAAAATCAAAACCTAATTTTCTTCTAAACTTAAATCATAGATTTGATATATTGTCCTTTAGATTCACTCAATTAAGAGAGAAAATTATTTCTCTGAAATTGTTACGGTTAAGTTCGATTCAAAAAATCCAACCGTAAAAAATCCTGGAACTGTATTATTTAATTTTCAAAGCTCTGTTACGCCTAGGTTTGAGATTCTAAACACAAACCGTAACTCATTACGATTGGGATGGTTTTCTTTATAACTAACCGTAAAAAGTTCTGGGTACATAAAAAATTTGTCCAAGTCATTTTACGGTTAGCTTCGAGTTTACAAACTTAGCCGTAACATTAATGTTTTACGAACAGAATTTTATTCGGTCAATTCATTTCCACAAAAATCTTTTATATATATTCGTTTACCTAAAACAAAATTCATTTCCACAAAAATCTTTTATATATATTCGTTTACCTAAAACAAAGGAATTTGGTTGGAATACTAAACCATAATAACTTTCGAACCCTAAACGGACAACTCTAATGACAACTAAATTCAATACCAGGAAGAAAAAAGTCACCTTCATACTATTCATGCATGAGGATCCGGCGTATTGGTGAATTGGGACAAGATTGCGTTTAATGGTTTAAATCAAGTTCAGTTGGTGCCATGATAATTTAGCAGCTCATACTTCCCTTTCCATTTGTCTACAAATTCGTAAAGAAGTTATCATTACTCATGGTTAACCTCCACTTCTATACCTAATCGTGATAAGGCGTGAACTCCACTTGCTTCTTTAGCTTGAACGTAGACACCTACTAATATCAAACGAATGTAAAATAAATCTTCATGCATATAAACAGATTTTCAAGTTGGTGGAGGAAGAAGCCATGACCGTAGAACCCAAAAAAGAAATGAAAAACAGTACCAGTATCACTGGATATGGTGGAGGAAGAAGAGCAAACTTGGGGTTGTGAAGCTTGTCGCTAACTTGATAACCTTTTTTCTTCCATTGATCACCAAAACGATAATAACAACACTCGCACTATTTCTTAAATTTCATCTCACAAACACCCCAACTCTTCTATCATCTTCAACAGCCCAATGATGTACTCTGATGTCCAATAAAGCTCGAAATATCTTGAGGAAAATTATCATCATCAATCAAATCATGATTATGATCGATAACCCATGAAAATGGCAGCAACCAACTCAACCCTTGGTGATGTTATTAACTTTTTGATAATCTTCTCTCTCATCATAACAGCTCATACACTTCATACAATAAGGGTTGCCGGTGAGCTGAACATGAAAAAGACGTATTGAATCTTCTGTCGGTTGGGATTTAGAATGTAGGAATTTCTAGCCGTAAAATTTTTTCAAGCCAGTTATGGTTAGGAGTCGTTCGTTTTCTAGCCGTAGATAGCAAGAAAATACATTTACGGCTGGAAATATAATTTCGTTAGCCGTAGTCTAAACCATAATCTGATCTAGTAAATCAGGGATCTTATCTAAATCAAAATCGTTAATGTAATTTGATTATCTAACTTAATTAGATAATTATCAGTTTATCACTAATAAACCTGGGATAATTTTGTCATTATAAAAAATAATTGGATATAGGAATTTTGAAATTACAAACTAGTGACCCGTTTTTGTCCTCCCTCTATTGGAATGTGACGCCCCAATAATTGGCTTCTTTTTTTTTCCCTATAGAGCGCAAGTTATTTTCATGTTACAAGCGTCTGTTTTTCTGTTACAAAATAAGGGCTATTAATAAACGTCTTTTTTCGGTCATCTATTATATCATGCCTTGTCGGAGAAACCGTTGTCTATTTGCACATAAATCTGTTCATGTTTAAGATAAATTATCTAATTACATTTCAATTAACTAAAGGGATTAAATTAACCAAACAACACAAAAATTACATATTCCTTGATCCCATGCTTCCCCAAAAATACTGCTTCGCAACTTCCTACCGACCTATTAATCTACTATAGTTTCTTGTACAAAATTATAAATATCTTACAGTATTATATTTTTATACAAAACCAGAATTCAAAGTCTTGGCCACAATTTAATTTCACCAGATCAACCAATAAGCTCTTCCACTTTAACTTTATCAACTTTCTGCTGTTTTTCACCAAAACCGCCCATGGTTTTCATCAACCTTATTAATACCCCGGCCCTCAAGTCACTTACCATCATCATTATCAACCTAGGAGAAGAAAAAAAAATGAGTTCTCAAATTGAACTTGGAACCAGTCTACATCCTACAAACTCATCACCCGTACCACTAACTAATGCTTCAAATTCTGCAACACTTGGTAGACACTTAGCACGTCGTCTAGTTCAAGCTGGTGTAAAAGATGTGTTCTCAGTACCTGGTGATTTTAACTTGTGTTTATTAGATCATCTAATAGCTGAACCGGAGCTCAACTTAGTTGGTTGCTGTAATGAACTTAATGCTGGTTATGCTGCCGATGGTTATGCAAGAGCAAATGGTGTCGGTGCTTGTGTTGTTACTTTTACTGTTGGTGGACTTAGTATTCTTAATGCAATTGCTGGTGCTTATAGTGAAAATCTACCTGTTATTTGTATTGTCGGTGGTCCTAATTCTAATGATTATGGTACTAATCGTATTCTTCATCATACTATTGGATTACCTGATTTTACTCAAGAACTTCGATGCTTTCAAACTGTTACTTGTTTCCAGGTAATGAAATGAATGATTTTCATAAATAGATTCCATTTAGTGATTTTATAATTGGTTCAGTAGGAGCTTAATACTGTGCTTAGCTAGAGTTGTCTATTTCATTCATGTTGAAAAGAATTTTGCAAGTAATTCCAGTAATTTGCTCCAAGAGTGCGCCATTACTAACTGATTTTGTAAGCTGTGGCTGATAGGATAAATGTCGTTGATAAAATGACACAGGCTGTAGTTAACAACTTGGATGATGCACATGAGCTGATTGACACTGCCATCTCCACTGCTTTGAAAGAAAGCAAGCCTGTTTATATCAGCATTGGCTGTAACTTACCTGCAGTTCCTCACCCAACCTTCACTAGGGAGCCTGTTCCGTTCTATCTTGCTCCAAGGTTGGTTTTATCGATCTCTTCTTGTTTACAATTCATATACATGACTAGCTAAAGAAACTTTGTATTCAATTCAAATCATTGTGCATACGACTGAGCCACTGAAGTTTTCGAAAGAAAATTTTGAATATATCAGTTATAAACTTGTTATTCTTTGAAGTTGGATTTCAAGCTTCTAGGTTGGAGCTAGTTGTATATTTGCTAGACTGTCATTTTGGCCTTGTTGATACTCATATTTTGATTGGTTGATAATTTTAAAATTTTAAGGAAGCTGTCCATAAGACCTGAAATTGACCATTCTACTTTTGAAAATAATATAGGATTAGCAATCAAATGGGGCTAGAGGCTGCAGTGGAGGCAGCAGCAGCATTTTTGAACAAGGCTGTAAAGCCTGTGATTGTGGGAGGGCCTAGGTTAAGGGTGTGCAAGGCTCAACAAGCATTTGTTGAGCTAGCAGATGCCAGCGGGTATCCCATAGCTGTTATGCCATCAGGCAAAGGTCTGATACCTGAACATCACCCTCACTTCATAGGAACATACTGGGGTGCCGTCAGTTCCAGCTTCTGTGGTGAAATTGTGGAGTCAGCGGATGCCTATGTTTTTGTTGGTCCAATTTTTAATGACTACAGTTCTGTGGGATACTCGTTGCTTATCAAGAAGGAGAAAGCCATAATTATACAGCCTAACCGGGTTACCATCGGTGATGGCCCTTCTTTTGGATGGGTCTTTATGGCTGACTTCTTGACTGCTTTAGCCTCAAAACTGAAGAGGAACACTACAGCTATGGAAAATCATCGCAGAATCTTTGTCCCGCCCGGTATCGCTCTGAAGCGTGAGGCTAATGAACCGTTGAGAGTCAACATCCTCTTCAAACATATTCAGGTAGAACCATTTTCCATTTGGTTTTTCCATTTTCAACGTACTCTGCTGAGATGCTCGTTGTTGCTAAGTTGTATTTATTCAATGCCATTATACAGGAAATGCTGAGCGGAGACACAGCTGTTATTGCAGAAACAGGAGATTCATGGTTCAATTGTCAGAAATTACATCTCCCAGAAAATTGCGGGTAAGCTATCAGATATTCACCCTTAAAATTTTCGTACTTGCTAATGTCTCTGCAATATTAGAGAAAAGGTATGTTTGATCTTACTTTTGTTCTTCCAATGTTATCTCACAGATATGAGTTCCAGATGCAGTACGGATCTATTGGATGGTCAGTAGGTGCAACCCTTGGATATGCACAGGCTGTCAAACATAAGCGTGTCATTGCCTGCATTGGTGATGGCAGTTTCCAGGTGAATCACAAGGATGACTAGTTGCTTACACTTGGAACACTCTAAACTGACTAATTACACAGCATTTACGAGTCGAAAAAGGAGAGCTTTCCGTTCATTGGCTCATGGATGGAATTGTTGATGAATATAATTTGACTAATATAGTTTTCCATTGATTATAGGTAACAGCTCAGGATGTATCCACAATGATCCGCTGTGGCCAGAAGAGTATCATATTCCTCATCAACAACGGAGGATACACAATTGAAGTTGAGATCCATGACGGGCCATACAATGTAATCAAAAACTGGAATTACACCAAGTTCGTTGATGCCATCCATAATGGTGAAGGAAAATGTTGGACCACCAAGGTGAGTTGCCTATGTCGCCTTTCATTTGTTATAAGCACGAGGCTTGTTCTATATTCATGTGGAGTTCCGAAGAAAATTTGAAAAGTGGTCAATAACCGTGGCCAACCAATCTTATTTTGGAAGAACAGTAATCCAAAACAAAACCTGCTTGCATAGTTTTGTAAATCCTACTTAGATGATGGCATTTACGTCTTGAACTACTGACTGCAGGTGAAAACAGAGGAGGAACTAATTGAAGCGATTGCAAAAGCAACAGGAGATGAAAAGGATAGCTTATGCTTTATAGAAGTCTTGGTGCACAAAGATGATACGAGCAAAGAACTGTTAGAGTGGGGATCAAGGGTCTCTGCTGCCAATAGCCGCCCACCCAATCCTCAGTAGCAAATTACAGGCCTCTGGGGTTTCTTAGCAGATTATTAGAGTGAATAAGTTGGCTCAATTGGGTTTCTCTAACTTCTGCAGAAATTCTGAGCTTTGATCTGTGTTTTTTATATTTCTCTTTTAATTTCTGTAATGTTTAGTATAGTAGTGTTCATGCTTTCGTCGGAATGTGAATAAAATCCTTTATTTATCACTTTGTCAATAGTTATATTGGGTACAAATTAAAACTACGGTAATTGGACATTAATTCAGAGCTTAGACTTGGATGGTACAACAGATTTGAGATCAACAACAAACCCTGATTTGAAATTGGCAACAAACCCTAACAATTCACAAATTTCAGGAAATGAATTCATCCTAATATCAGCATAAACTTCACCATTCTAGTTATTAGATCCCAATTTCACTGCCAATTTCAAAGCAGCTTCTTTTGTTTCCTCAACAGAATTATAAGCAAAATCAATAAGCCCCATTTCCACAGCCTTATCTGCCCTAATCTTCATAGATTGAAGCAAAACATCTCTTCGAACCCTGGAAGACGGAATCTTTGATTTCAAGAAAGCCATGAAATAATCAGCAAAATTTAGCCCAATATTCAACTCACTCATATACAAAATCCCTTTATCTTTCCTCATCAATACATAATCATGGCTCAACGCAAGAAGGAATCCGGCTGCAGCAGCGTGACCGGAAACGGCAGCTACAGTAGGCATTGGAAGCGAGAAAAGATCGGCGACGACGAATTTGAAACTATCTGACATCCCACGAAGCCGATCGTAAGAACCAGAGGCAGATCCGGCAGCTGCAGCGTACTTCAAATCGAAGCCGTTCGAGAAGAATTTGCCTTGTGCTGTTGTGATCAAAACTGAACCAGGTTTTGCATCTGTGCGAACTTGTTTAAGAGAGATTCGGATTGATTCGATTAGCGTTGGAGTTAGCCGGTGTTCGTCATCGCCGGTTAAGGTTAAAATGAAAATGTCACCACTTTTCTCTAAACTGCACATTGTTTGGCGGAGAGATGATCAAACTGGCACTGTGAAGATATTTGGAAGTGGGTACTACTGGGTAGTTGTTGGGATCCTGTTCCCACGTTGATTGGATAGGGCTTAATTGGTATTTTATAAATCAATGGGTAATCAATGGGTTTCCTCGTTTAGTCAATCGGTTTTTGAGTTGAGTTCTACTCATGGGTTTATGACGAGTTTAGGGTCGGTACCCTAACATTTGGTATCAGAGCCAACCACTATGATCCATACCCGCTCCACGGAAGGGGTGATCTATAGGCTAGATTAAAGTGCTGGGGCATCTATGTATGGGCGTAGTTGTCACCCGCATTAAATACTGATAGGGGAGTGAAGCCGCCATAAGAGAAAGGGCTACCTTCGGGTCAGTGCCAACGAGGACGTTTGGTCTGGAAGCGTGGTGGGATGTTGGGATTCTAGTCCCATATTGGTTGAATGGGGCTTAATTGGTAGTTTATAAGTCAATGGGTTCCCTCATCTAGTCAACCGGTTTTCGAGTTGAGTTCTACCCATGGACTTATGACGAGTTTAGGGTCGGTACCGTAACAGTAGTAGGTACATGTACAAAACTTGGATGATATTTCCACCCAGGATCTTTTCATAATGTTACACCCAGAACTAGAATCATAGCTATTACCTTGACACCAAAAAAGAGTTCGACCCAATGCTTTATTTCTGTCCTAATTGATTTTGATTCGACATTAGATGTATATTATGGACGTTAAAAAGATCCTAGTTGATTCTGATTCGACATTAGATGTATATTATGGACGTTAAAAAGATCCTTCAGCCTGCTTAGTCATTCGCCGACCGGCGGAAATAGGAATCGGAAAAAATGGGCGCACTGACTAGATGAAATATAAATGTAGTCAAATGTCCAGTTAATATGTGTGAATCTGAAGAAAAAAAATATGAAAATGAATAAAGGTTGTTAAATCGTGAATCGAACCGTGAATCGTTTTTCGTTTTTAAGAATCCAGTCATATATTAGAATTGTGAGTCGAAGATTTCATGGTAGATCTCTAAATACACGTATACATATTGGAGTTATAAATTAATAAATTTAAATGTATGTTATTATTATTGTGGATATGAATAATGAAGAATACATAACACAATCTAACGTCCATATCAATGATTGGGTGCTTATTTAGGTGGACATGGCCCTTGAGTTCGAATTTTATACTCTCGCGCAAGTCAAAATGTCTTCAAAAAAAAAAAACGCTTAGAAACCACAAATTTAGATTTATCTGACTTATAAATCGGCGCGAATCGCACAAATCAAATGTGAATAGTAATATTCACAGTAGATTCGATTCATAGTTGCGAATCGTTTGGGGAATTTTTTTTATCAAATCATAAGAATTGAATCGTTAATCGTTTGATTTTAAAAATTATTTCTTTCCGTGGAGGTTGGGATTCAAACCTTGTAATTGTCTAAATATTCCTAGACGAATGATTTAGGAAATAGTTTAGGGATCAGTGTTCCATACCAAAAAAAAAAAAAATATTGTTTAATACATTTTAACATATGGAATTCAACATATGTCTAATATCTAATAGTGATAGAAAAGATACTTTCTTTTTTTTAATATAAAATTATATTAAAACTAGTTGAATAATGTTATTTATGATTTTTTTTATTGTATATTATACTAAAAATCATGATTTATAATTGAAATGAATATCTATAAAATAAACATGGCTGATAATGATTGTATTAGTTTACCAAGAGGATACCAAAGTCCAAATAAGACAAACTAAAAAGTGTTCTATTTTATATAGATTTCGGTATTCTCTGGCACCGCCATTAACAATATTGTAGATTATATGGAACGTAATCAACAACAAACAAGTGTTTATTCTGTACTGTCCAACACATACAAGGAAGGGGATTTGACTGCCTAAACCTTAAATTTTGGTGATATAGTATATGAATTGTTCCGCTTCTTCACTAAAGTTAAAATTTCATATGATTTCTTGACTATCGCATGCTCGTTCCTTTTAGGTAAGGTTTATCTAGATTAATGCCAAATGACCATACTTTTACTAGCTACAAAGACGTTCATGATAAAAGAAAAAGTACTAAAACTCTTCATGTATCTTAAACCGGTTCTAATTTTCAATTTTCCATGTAAGGTGGCTTAGAAAATTCTACCGTAATATGGGGAGAGAGAATCTCTACCGCTCGGTAGAAACTTTATTACTAACATCTGCTTTTAGCTAATGGTGGTTGTTCCCTCCTCTGCATATGTACATTTCACTAATTTGAATTTACTTATATTACTCTTTACATATTCCTTAACAAACTTGCTTTGTAATTTACAATCAATGAATTCTTCTGATGAAAAGATGCAAATTCGTATGAATCGGTTTAATTCAAAAAGACAAATGTATGTTCTGATGTTCCGACAATTGTATGTGATTCAGATGAAGATAGATAACTGATCAACACTATGATGTTTATACATTCAAGGAAGATACCTAAAGGTCTGGGGACAAAACAAGTATACACAAGAAGATATGAAATCGAGGGAGGTATGCGTACCACTAGAAGATGATGCGCGGTTATTTCAATGTTGATTGTGTGTACTCTGATGAAGATTTCAAACGTCGATTATGTAAGCCCCGACACTTGGTAATAAAGATTATTGAGTGCTTTGTCAGGTACAAACCTCAATGTAATTATCAGTTTCATGCAATAAATATTATAGGTCACGGTCTTGAACAAAGGCTCATTCGGCTCAAAGATTTTGAGATTGCGCGCGTCTTTTGGATTCTAACGATGAGTACCTTCGTATAGAAAAAACAACTTCATGTGAAATTATCATTCATTGTATTGCGAAACAATGATCAATCATTTTGGTCAAACATATTAGGGAAGACCAACCTAGGCAGATGTGAGAGAAATATTAAAGCAATAATATGATAAGGGCTTTCCATCAATGTTAGGTAGTATTGACTGCATGTATTGGGTATCGTTGGGATGCCCTACATATTAGGCCGGTCAATATAAGGCTCATTATTCAAAATCGACTGCTCGGTACTTATGATTTTTGGATAAGCCATACTTTTAGTAGCATCCCAGGTTCATAATATGAAAAAAAAAATGTTTTGCACAATCCCCTCTATTTGAAGACCTAAAGTATATACAAGTAAATTTAACAATCAACGATAATCAATACCCTCATGGGAATTATCTTGCTGATGGAATCTATCTAAAATGGTCAACCTTAGTTCAAGCATGTCGTCATCCCCTCGTAGCGATATGGGTCGCTCAATGAGGTATTTAAAAGTAAACCAATATATTTGAGTAAAGATGTGGAACGGGCTTTTGGAATTCTGAAACGGAAATTCGTATCATTTGTGCGCCATATCATGGTTTAAATGCTCATGAAATACATTTTTATTTTTATTTTAAATTTTTGTAAGCAACAAAATTTATTAACAAAGAAAAGAAAACCGAAACAGGAACGAGACATAACCGTAACCTCCTGAAGAAATAAGCAGAAAATAAAAATAAAATAAAAGAATCCGTAAATACGTCAACAAACTCACCTAAAGCGTTTCATCATGCTTCAAAAAAAAGTAAAGTGTTTCATTCTAGAATTCTTATTAGGAGTTTTAATAGACTCCCTGTGGTGGTGTACTCTTACGCAAAACAGGATGAAAACCATATGACGGAGGAGAAGGAGTATCTTTTATCACCATGTTATCAAATGCCAGTGATAATAAAAATATGGGACAATCATAATATTCATTACCATCTGTGTACATTGATAGCATGCTAAATAAGTTAGTATCAGCATTATCAACCGCGTTTAACCTCAACGAGGAGATTCATTCTCTGTTTCTTGCCTTTAGTGGATAAATTTCACCTTCCTTCTCAAATAAATCTGCCTATTAAGGTCCTTTCAAATATCCAGGAATCATGGTATTAACAACATTACTATCATGGTTGTTAGTAATATGAGATCTTTTGTTGGCAACCTTGATTCTTTTATGGCTTGATTAGATGTTTTTTCAATAAATTCAAGTTGAGCACTACTGACATTGAGTGTACCCACTCTGATTGTAGTTTCAAACTCGTGAAAAACATAACAGCTCACTTGAATAATCATAAATAACATGGTAATTCAGGATATTAGACATAATAAGAGTTGGACTAACCATGTTGATCAAAATTTCAGGCATGAAATTAAAAAAGACTACCTGCATGGAACTACATGAATATGACTAATAACATTCAGAACCAGAATATGTGTGAGAGGTTATGAGAAGATCTTAAAGTGGATCTTTAAGCCTAATATGTATTATTATTAGAAAGAGTACCACAAGGGAAATTTTTTTATTATTGTTGTTATTATAAAATTAACAATGTTAATTATAAACAAAGTCAAATTACATGGAGTTAGTTGGTAACCTAGCAACAATCTGGGCATCAACCCCTTTCTGAATAGTAATACCTATTCTATGAAAAAGAGACCATCCTACTTTAGAATTAGCGTCTTGATTAGCAAGACAATTTTTCAGTCTTCTCAAAAATACACAAGTATCTTCACTTAACTCGCCAAAAGTTGAAAAATCTAGAATACCGAACTCATACCCATGTTCTAAACATTTATCCAAGTACTTATTACGTTTGCGAGTGACTGCAACAGAAACAGCTTGGCCTGGTGTGAAAGAAGTGGCTCGGGCACTAGTGAACGGATAAGCACCGGTAACATCAAAACAAACATCCCGACCTTTATTCCAGTTATAAACAAGCAAGTCTGCAGTCCTGATGGCATGAGTTTTATTAGACAGAAAACCCATAGGAACTTCTTTACGAGCTGCCACACCAGCTTTGTAACATATGTCCGTATATACATCACGTACCATATCATGTCGAAATTTGAGGTCGATCTCACTGGCACAATGGAGAGCATGGTCACCATATATATCCATAGTACACAAACTACCTTCCGCAAACAAAGGTACACCCAATTTGTAGCTAAGGACAACGCGAAACTGACGAGACCCAAATGTTTGATTCAAACCTTGAACAGGTATGGCCTTAAGAAAATCCATGGCATGGTCAGCTTTATTGCATTTCCAGAGTGCAGCATCCCTTGCAGATAATGGGTACTTGGTGGGCAAATCCTTGTTATTATTTTAGTTTAAACATTTAGTTATTACTTTGTTTTTAAGTTTTTTAGTTACGTACTATATTCAAATAATTTTTCTTAGATTTTAATTTTATGTATCTTAACTTAAAATATAGCGGTAGACATTTGAACAAGCGACCAAAACTTAGCCTCCAAAGATTAGTTCATTTAACCACTGTCAATCAATCCCCTATTGTTTCAGGTTGAAAAACAATATACTGTTACAGTAATTTTTAAAGGTTCGAGAAATAAAAAAACGTATAAGATGAGCCTAAACCAAGAAATAAACATTCACGTTTTTCTTTGGTCATAAAGATGGAGACAATGAGTTAATCTTAAAGGAGGAAAACAGAAAAGGTTGAGAAATTACTGTATGATGAGTTTTGCAGTGTACAGTTGGTGAACTATAATGAAGGATGGATTTATGCCTATAAATCTGATTATCTCTTAGACGTCCTTTCTGAATAGATAAAGTCATATATTTATAGTTGTAATTAACACAAGGATTTCTCTTAAGTGGTAAAAGTTGTGAAGAGGTAAAGAAGCGATCGTCATGGAGGTAGTGGCAAGGTCGTGTCCGCTATGTCAGGAAGATTCTAAGAACGTTACTCCCTCATCCTCTTAACTGCTCTAAACTTATCCAACTACATATTACCTTCTCGTCATGGATGTGTTACCATATCACATGTTTTTATAAATCACCAAACCAATACCCCAATGTGAATCCCTGTGTGACATATTTGATGTCTCATAGAAAATAACGGATTCATGAACTATTCTGGTTAAGTCATGGTAATGGTTGTTGAGAAAGAATGTTCAATTCAATATTTAATAAAATGGACTTATCAGTGTCAAGTCTAATGGAAACATTAAGTCAATAATGATTTAAATCTTAGTATGCCAACTTTAGTAAGTCTAAGAGTAGATTGTCTTGTCATGACTAGATGTTTGAGTTCTGACGATGATGCCACGAACATATGAATAAGCTCATTCTCAGTGATGAGATGAACGACCAAATGAGATATTTTCAGTGACCTTATTTTAGAGGCTCATTCAACCCATGACGTAGAAAGGGTAGTTCAGACTCGAGATGCACGCATGAGCAGAGCATAGATATTGGTATTGTACCAAGGCTAACATTGACGATCTGGTTAGTGTTGGCATTAGGTTATTGCATGGTAGTAGTGATGCAAGAAATAGGATAGTACTGGAACTTAGGTAGCCTAGAACTAGGCTAACTCTATTAGGAATCTCGACGCTAGGATTAGCCTAGCATGATACCATATCTTAGGATTGGCGCTAGGACGGGATAGCAGTTTCTTAGGAGCTGGGATTAGCCTAACGCCATAACGTATTTCAAATAGCGTTGACACTAGGCCAGTGTTTCATTAGCGCTTTTGCACTAGGAATAGCCCAACACAATACCGAGTTTTAGCCAGCACAGTAATATCATCCTGGTGTTAGGGATAGCCTAACGTCATACCAAATCACCAGCCATCATCGTAAATCATAACTTCAATGCCCTATTAGTGTGGCTTGGCGCTGGTTTGTACTATCTGTAGCCAGTCTGGCATTGGGATCATCTAGCACCATATTAGGGCGTCTTTCACAAGCTTTACTTCGGCGCTTGTTATCATTCTTAGGTTGAACAGACATTCCTCTTTCGTACTTAGATGCTCAAATAAATATATATATTTATTTTCGAACTATAAATGGCTCATAAAGGTTTGGTTAGTGTTAGAGCACTGCTCGGTCGAACTCGCAAGCGTTGTTATCTCAAGCTTGTTGTCGAGTTTAGTTGCCAAAACTATAAGTCTTGATTTCTAGTCTACTTATAGCTAAGTCTCGGATTAGGATAAGTGTGTAGTTGAGCATTAGAATTTACGGCATTCATCGATTGAATAGGAAGAACTACTAAGAGGAGCTTGTTGAACTTTATCAACAAAAAGTATGTGGAGACTTGAACTCATCTACCACTCAAAAGTCTATCTACTCTATCTCCTATTTGAGACAAAAGTCGTATAGCTATATAGACTTCAATTATACACATTTGATATTTCGAGTTAAGTTTAACTAGGTTACATATTTCTCGAAATATGTGTTAGTAAGCTTTCGTTTTAACCAAGTTCATCTTATATTCTTGACAAAAGTCAAAAGATGATCATGTGAAAATCGCCTTGTAACATCTTACATGATTTGTGTGAGACAATCATTTGATGTAGACTCAGAATGTTTCGTATTGATCATTCGATCACTTGAAAATTGCTTTCAAGCTAATAGTTTGTGTGAGACAGCTATTGTCGTCTTCTAAGAATGTTTCAATGATTG
Organism: Papaver somniferum; assembly: GCF_003573695.1. NCBI lineage: Eukaryota > Viridiplantae > Streptophyta > Magnoliopsida > Ranunculales > Papaveraceae > Papaver > Papaver somniferum. The sequence continues at coordinate 13,983,740 of NW_020622381.1, forward strand.
AAATGGGAGTTTAGAACACTTAACCATAATTAGATTATAAGCAAAGTATGCGTTCTTGCATATGTGTTGATCCAAGACCGGAATGTGGTATGTATACCCGTATGCGTACTAGCAAGGTCAGGTAAAGTTCGGGAGCTATAGTATGCGTACCTGTACGAGTACTGGCGAAGTCAGTTGAAGTCCGGGTACTATACTATGCGTACCTGTACGCGTACTGGATTCAACTGAAGCTTGGAAGTGTACGATAGTATGCGTACCCGTTTGCATACTAGCGAATACAGTCCAAGTCCGGATACTTAGGTATGCGTACCCGTTTGCATATTTGAGTAGGTTATGTTCTAAAATCGGTTTGTTCATGAACTAATATATTTATATAATAAGGAATGCAATCTTTTGCAAACCGTGGCTATAATGTTCATGAATTGATTCGAGTGAATCAAAATCGATTTTGCTTCAATTGTGTCTTGTATACTTGTATGAGAAAATAGAAAATTGAACAACTCTAGAACTAGTTTCATTTGAGTCATTTGAACTATTTATGGTTAAGATGAATATGGTTGATATGAAAGTGTTCATATGGCTAACTTCGGTTAACTATTGTTGATCCAACAAGGTGCACACGTTTAGGCACTGTTGATGGTGGTATTTAGTTCAGGGTCAAAATTGTAAAACCCTGTATTTAATACGCTTCCATCCTGCAAAGGAACAAAATCCATTTGAAAGTGATGAGTGCATAAACCTCTTCACTTACATATGTATTGATAAATTCAACATATTTACGAAATTTATCCAGAATGGTGCGTGAAGCAACAATCCCCGGATATTCTGTAAATTTTAATTTATTGCATTATTCACTAATGCATTGACCTGCCTAGTATTTTCCTATGCAATGTTCCCAGCTGGACTCTAAATATTGGCATGACATGACGATTAATGTTCACTCGCAGCGGAGTAGCATGAATCTCCCAAAATGTCAGCATTAATACCTGCATGAAAACACTCACATAGGCTACACCACCCTCTGACAAAGATATTAGTGTGTTTACACATTTTTTAATTAAAAGTTAGCGCGATCGAACACGTTTAAATTCCTTAAGAAAAATCTAGATTGTACATATCAGTCTTAAAAAAAAACGATCACGGCCACACGATTTGGCCACGCAGTTTAACAAGCCTAGCTTACTCCTAGCGGAACTAGGCGATCATCATGATAAACATCGACGGTCCCACTAACATCCCGACCAGTCGAAATTTTTTTAGCTCACCTGCAACGCCTTTGAAAGCTAAACCCTAACATGGGTGATCTCGTTGTTGAAAGATGAGCTCAAACGAGCTAAGACCGGCAAAAAAGGTCTCAGAAAATATCACGACCGCCCAACTTAGCTAGCCTAGTTGGACGGCTTAGATTTTCCCTCGAATGCTCAAAAGGTTACAGGAGTGATCACCAACGACCCAACTACATTCTTGGTCGATCGACTTGCCCACGTCAAACCAGAAACGCGTTGAATCGCTCGCCCAAAGAAGGGTGATCGCGCGACTTTTAAAACCTAAATTAAGTCAGTGGCGTTATGCAACTGCCGCAAATCGTTCTCGTCCATCCAACTTCGCTAGCCTAGTTGGATGGTTTAGATTTATTTTCAAGAGGCTAACAAGGTAACGATGTGATCATCGGCCACCCCTCATCCACAGGGAGCGATCGACCAAGTGGTAGCTCACCTATAGGGTTCCCAAACAATTGCCTTAAGGTGTCCGGTCATGCTACCTTTTTAAGACGTTCAATTCGCGACTAATTTGAACGAGCTCTAAAACAACGATGTTTCCTGCACATCGATTAATTTCAGCTACTTGCTTAAAAACGATGTTTTATATACATCGATCATAAGATATTTTATAAATATTGATTTTTATTATTTGACCTGCTTTTAGCTGTGAGTCTCACGACTTCACCAATTTACTCGAGACAACAAATATGTCACAAACCGGGGGATGCTCACTGGGGTATTGTTCTGGCGGTTTACAGCGTGCGGCGTGCAACGCGCCCATTACGAGAAAGTGTCAGGAAAGGACGGACGATTAACAGTAATGGGAGTGGTTGGTGAAAGTGTGCCAAGTTTTCCCTCGTAATGGAAATGTGGTGATCACCACTCTTTACACAACCCCACTTTTCCACTACTTAACTGCTTCCACTTCCTACGAGATCAGGTGTGCGCTCAATGACTTGTATAAATAGGATTTCAACCTATTTCAAACAAAAAAACACAAGTGTTATCAACACAAGTATCCAGAAACCATATTCTGATACAAGTCATAAAACAACCACACCTTCATAATTCAACATTCTGATCTCAAACACCTTCTTCGCTTCCCTCCCTAAGATCATCCCTTCTCCTTCACCTTGTGACCGAATTGAATCTGGAACGACCATTTCTTGGTTTAGGACAGAGTCTTACAGATTGATCTCTCGAATCTAAAAGTACTCTCGTGCAGTGCAATTGTTTAAGGTTTGAATTCGTTTCTCATCAACACACCCCAAATTTACCGAAAAACAACAGAATCAGTTTTTACCCTCAAACAGGTACAGTTACTCATATCTAAATGAAGTCACTTTGCATTTGTGTGTAACAAGCTAAGTTCGATCTAACGGTTGAAAGATATTAGCTTGAGTCTAATAAGGTTTTCATCTAACGGTGAATATTGAATGATTTGTTACCTAGGCAACATTGATTGCAAACCCTGATTTGAAGACTATATAAGGGAGAACTCTAGTAACTGGGAAACCTTATCCCCACACCTCATGTGTGATACTAGTTGCGACTGGAGTCGATTCTCCTTTAACCTTAGGTTTTTCCAAAACACAGTAGGTAAATGACTTAAAGACTTCATTGGTATTGTGAAGCCAGACCCAAATATTTTCTCTGTAGTTGCGTGTTCTGATCTTGTTGTTTTCTATCGTGATTGAGTACTATCTTCTCTAAGATTTGCTCGAGATTTAATCTCCGATAGGCTAGATAAAAAGTAGTCACAAACATCTTCGTCTCATCGTTTGTGATTCCACAATATCTTGTTTCGCTACCATGCGATTAAGATTATTGTGAGGTGATTGATATTTCTAGGTTGTTCTTCGGGAATATAAGTCTGGTATATCAATTGGTTTCTGTTCACCTTAATTTATCAAAAGAAGGAACGAAACTCATAGGTATATTTGTGGGAGACAGATTTATCTATTCAATAAATTTTTCTGTGTGAGACAGATTGGTTTATCAAGTCTTCGACTTTGTGTCGTAGCAACTCTTAGTTGTGGGTGAGATCAGCTAATGGAAGTGCGCAGAACACAGCATGGTTCTAGAGGTGTAAGGAACGCGACTGTACTTCGATCAGTGTGAGATTGGTTAGGGCTCAACTACATTCCAGTCTGAAGTTAACTTGAAGTAGGCTAGTGTCTGTAGCGTCTTAATAAGGTGTGGTGTTCAAATCTGGACTAGGTCCCGGGGTTTTTCTGCATTTGCGGTTTCCTCGTTAACAAAATTTCTGGTGTCTGTGTTATTTTTTTTCCGCATTATATTTTCTATATGATTAAAATATCACAGGTTGTGAATAAGTTCAATCAATTGTGAATCTAACCTTTGGTTGTTGATTAAATTGATTGACACTTGGATATTGGTTTTTGATACCGTCCAAGTTATTTCCTATATTCAATCGGGCTCACAAATTCGTATTTGTTTGATTGCAGATTGAATTTAGAAATAGAGATATAAATCTTGGATACACTTTTCTTAAGATTGAGTCTGACTGTCTAGTTGATTCTCTTGAAAGTATATTGGAGTTAGTCTATATTGCTAAGGGAAATATTAGATGTGGTTGTTAGTCCCCCGTTTTTCAGAAATATTGGGTGTGGTTGTTAGACCCCCGCTTTTTCAATTGGTATCACAACAGGCAAACACGTTTAAGACCTTATAAGTCTGTGTTTGTAGCAATCTGACTCTATGGATAGTAAAGTCTCGATAAACGATTCACCAGGATTTAACTCTGATCTTAGAGAATGTTCTGAGAAGCTAGTTATTCTCCAGAAGAAGTTGGACAAACAAATCCGGATCAATTATGATCTTATTGCAGAAATTGAAAAGTATAAGGATTTGAAGTCTGTCAAAGTTCCTTCAATGGATTTTAATAAATCCTTTAATTCTTCCCTGAATTATTGTCGCAAGTCAGGGGATAAGCGAGGTTTAGGCTTTGTGAAACCTGATGTTACTCAGAACTACTCAGATGAGTTTAAAGATGTTGGTCCATGTATGTACTGAAATTCTCGTGATCATTTTCAACATACGTGTACGTCGTTTAAGAAAAGTTTAAAGGTTGCTAGTAGTCTTCATAAAAAAGATAAACAACTGTTTACTTCTCTAAAAAGGTGTACAGAGCTAACAAGAAATACCAAACGGGATAGTAGTGTTAGTATGGGAGTTTTTGCTCTAAAATCAACATCACCCTTTCAATGGTTCCTTGATAGTGTATGTATCCGACATATGATTAGAGATCTTTCGTGGTTTGTGAATTCAAGCAACTTTGAAGGAGGTCTTGTAACATTCGGAGATGGAAGTTTTTGCTACATAAGCAAGAAGGGGACGATCAAACTTCCGGGCGTTCTTGAAATTCATGATGTAGTATACGTTAAAGGTATGACTGCAAATCTCCCTTCTGTTAGTCAAATTTGTGAGAAAGGCCATAAAGTTGTCTTCAATGCGAATGGATGTGACATTGTAGACAAAACTGAAAAAGTAATTTTCCAGGGAACTCGTGGTAAAAATAACTGTTATCTTCTTGATACTAAGTTTAGCAATTGTTGCAATTTGAATAAGGTGGAATCTACACATCTTTGGCATGAGCGTTTTGGTCACATAAATTATCGCCTTCTAACTAATATCATTAACAAAGAACTTGTTAGAGGCGTTCCCAAAATCAATGCAAAGATTGATGGTGTCTGTGGTGCCTGTCAAAAGGGTAAACAAACGAAAGTTCCACGTAAATCATCTCGAGAAATTCTTACTAAAGCTCCACTTGATTTAATTCATATGGATATCTTCGGTCCTATTAAACAACCTACGGTTGCTGGGAAGAAGTATGCTTTAGTTATGGTAGATGATTACACCAGATTCACCTGGGTGGCATTTTTAGCTCATAAGAATGAACCCTTGATGAATTCAAGATTATTGTTAATAGAATCCAGAATGAACAAGGTCGCAAACTAAAGAAAATTAGAAGTGACTGTGGAACTGAATTCAAGGACACTAAGGTGTTTGAATGTTATGACAAACTGGGGATTATTCAACAATACTCACCACCCATTACTCCTCAAGCTAATGGAGTTGCATAAAGGAAGAATAGCAACATTCAGGAAATGGCCAGGGTAATGCTCCATAACAAAAACTTACCTTTAAGGTTTTTGGGAGAAGTTGTTTTCACAGAATGTTATTTGATCAACCGTGTCTACCTACGGTCTAAAACCCTAAACACTCCTTATGAGTTGTGGTATGGTAGGAAGCCCAACTTACATTATCTCAGAGTGTATGGAAGTAAGCGCTACATTCTGAAAGATCGAAAACAAAAAAGAAAATTTGATTCTAAAAGCGACAAGGGTATCTTTGTTGGATATGCATTTGATAGTCGTGGTTTTCGAGTATTTAATCTCAGAACCCAAGTTATGATGGAATATGCAAATGTCATCATTGATGATCTAAGCAATTTCGTCATGATAGTCCTCCTGTTGAATTGCCTCCAACTGAGACAATTGAGAAAGTCAAGGAAATCTCAGAATCAGTTGAAGTTGTTCAAACAGTCATTGATCCTGATATTTCCAGTGACGAGGAGAAGAGCACTAATCAGGCTATTCCTGTTGAACAAGAACGTGTTCCTCCAAGACACCTCTGGGTTCAAAGGAATCATGATACTAACAATATTATTGGAGGAAAAGATTATACAGCTAAGACAAGAGGACAACTTCAAAATATTTGTAATTTTGGTTGTTATCTTTCACAAGTAGAACCCAGCTAAAATATTGATGAAGCTCTTAGCGATCCCTTTTGGGTGAATGCATTGCATGAAGAGTTAAACCAATTTCAAAGACAATATGTATGGGAGCTCGTACCTTGTCCCTCTAATATCAATATTGTTGGTACCAAATGGATATTCAAGAACAAGTCTGATGAATTTGGCACCACTGTCAGAAAGAAGGCCAGACTTGTCGCTCAGGGATATTCACAGATTGAAGGTATCGACTTTGACGAAACCTTTGCTCATGTGGCACGCCTTGAGTCCATTTGGTTACTATTAGCACTGATATTACGGCCTATTCAGATGCAGATTGGGCAGGATGTGTGGAAGACAAAAAGAGTACTTCCGGGGGATTTTACTGTGTTGGGTTGAATCTTATGGCATAGCATAGCAAGAAACAAAACTCACAATCCATGTCTACATGCGAAGCAGAATATATTGCTTTGTACTCAACTCTATGGATGAAACAAATGCTTACTGATTATGGAATTTGAAAAAGCGGGGGTCTAACAATACCACCCAATATTTCGTTTGGCAATCTGAATAGACAAACTCCAATATACTTTCTAGAGAATCAACTAAACAGTCAGACTCAATCTAGAGTAAAGTATATCAAAGAGTTTAATATCTCTATTTCAATACAATCAAAGTTAAACAGAAACAAGTCCGTAAACCTGATTTTAGTGTGAAGCTCTTGAAACAAAGTCTTTTGTTTTAATCACAACCTATTCAATATCCACCGTGTATAAAGCTCTTTAAGCAACAATCACTAAAGGAATATTTCAACACAGTGTCCACTTGAAATAGGGTTAGTCCAGACTGGTCTAACAATGTGAAAATAACAAAATCAATTGTTCAAGATCAATCAAGTCTTATCCAACAAACAAGGTCGGATTTAACAACTATGATTGACTAACGTACAACCTGTATTATTTCAATTATATAAGTAAAATATAATGCGGAAAAGAAATAACACAAACACCAGATTTTGTTAACGAGGAAACCACAAATGCAGAAAAACCCCGGGACCTAGTCCAGAATAAACACACACTGATTATAAGTTATTACACCAAATTCCTACTACCTATTCGGACTAGATGTAATACCTTCTTCAGCACTTGTAGAACTCCTAACAGAATACCGATTCTCTTTAGGAACTCTTCACACAAATCTTCTAGCAGAACCCAAAGTTCTCTTTAGAAGATACACCACAACGATCGATACGATTTGATATTTTGTCTGCACAAAACACCAGTTTGATTTCCCTTTAGATGTGAATCAAGGTTTTGGAAATCTTGTGTTTATTTTGATAAAAACAATTACTAGGTAAAAGTAATATCAAAACAAACTTGTAGATTAGGGTTTTAACTTACAATCAGTATGCGTACACACAAGGAGTCCGTGAACCTGATTTCCGTAAGTAAACTTGGGCGATTCCAAAGATCAATTTCCAAGTTAAGAAAACCCTAATAAATCTACCACAAGAACAACTAGAATAAATTTAGAGATATCTTGTTTAAAACTTCTCAAGTATTTTTACGAGATACCTCAAAAGAATTTTTTCTTTCTAGTTTTCGATTTCGACTAACAAGTGTTGGTATACGATCGGAAACTGAAATCTATCAAAACCTAGGGTTTATGATCAACAACTCTTGAATGGTTTTATATCAAAAGAGAAAACCTTAGAATAAACAAGAGGTGAAAAACCTAGATTACAAGTTGTATGATCAATCACGAAGATTAAATCCAACTTGGCTTTGTGATCCCTAATACAAAGACTTTTATCTCACTCTCGTTCACGAAGAACGGAAGACGTGGAAAACAATCTTCAGAGCTTACACCAATTTTCCAAAGGGATGAAAAACTTGTAAACTCACGAACTCCTTATTTATAATGAACAATAGCTTCGAAGCTAAGCAAAGCTATTTTCCTTTTACAAGACTCTCCTAAATAAGGGAGTCTTTCCTAAGTTAAAACTCTTGCTAAAATAATTAAATAAATAACTTATTTAGCAAAAATTATATTTATGTGAATAAATCACATTTTAACTTAGACGGGAATCACAAACACTTTAATATGGTAATCAAAAGTGTCTGGACCAATAGCTAACTTGCCTAGATAAGGAAACATCACCAACTTGACCAAAAATCCCTTTTAGTCACGTATTGGGCCCAAGTTCGTGGACCACTCCAAAGCCCATGGAATGTTTCCTACTAATGAACTTAAATCACTCATAACTTTGTCGTTGTAACTCGGAATTGAGTGATTCTTGGATCATTAGATTCGCAAGCTCATTAACTATAACATGAGATCCTTTATAAGGATAAAGGTTATTATCACCAAAGTCGTGAATCAAATAACCTCAAGTATATATACATAAATGTACATTTACCGTCATCGGAATTGTTCCATATAGTGAGCATATATCTTGATAGATTAGAAAAGTAGAATAGAACAAGAATCCAAATGAAATCAATCACATACATTTGATGAAGTATTTGTTGATGTCTTCTTGTAGTCTTCAATCTTCATCCTTTAAGAATATCTTCGATTCAACTTCTTAGACCTAATCTAGTCCGAAACAATCTTTAGTATGCTAAATCAAGAATGCATTTTGGAAACTAAAATTGAAAACTAACTTGACATACCAACGCTAGTGGGCTCAACCGAGCAGTGCTCTAACAGAATTGACACTGATGTAATGAAGATCTTTTGTGATAACGCAAGTGCGATTCGCATCACCGAGAATCCTGTTGAGCACTCAAGAACTAAGCACATTGACATAAGTTATCATTTTATTAGAGATCTCTATGAAAATGGTATCATCAATATGGAATTTGTGCCTTCCGAACAACAATTGGCTGATATTCTCACCAAACCTTTAAATACTGCTACGTTTCAACACTTACGGCAATCTATTGGAGTTGTTTTGGTTTCTTAGTTTCTAGCCTTTTTACCCTAGACTCATTCATATCTTTTGGGAAATCAAGGCTTAGAACGTCAATGTAGTGTTGTTTCAATTTCGCATTTTTTTCTACGTAGATAACAGTTCTATTAGGTATCAAAGTATTCAATTAAATCCTTCTTTTCTAGTAAAACTAAGGTCGCTCTTGTTGTCATTTCGGGAATGACATTTTACGGGGAGAGTTCTTAATTGAACTTGTGCTTAATTGCCAAATCATTGTGGGGAGTGCGAATGTGGAATATTGTAGGAGTTTTCTTGTATCTTTATAAACTCCTTGATGAATACACTAAGTTTCGACTATGTGAAATCATCGAAACAAAGTTGATATGTTCTCTTTTAGTCATGAAGTATCTCTATGAGAATTTCATTATGATCCCACTAGTTTTCGTACCTTTGCCAATTTTTATTGACAAAAATGGGGAGAATTAATGTGTAGTTCACACTAAAAATACATATGGTTTACGGATCATTATCTAAGGGCGAGTGGTTTTCATTGTGAGATGAAGTATTGACTAAGAGGGAATGATACATATCACCATAGTATTGTTGTGAAAGTTGTGATACAATTGGACTTTGATGTTTTGTAATAATATTATGACATTGTATAACAATGATGGAGAGCTACTGTTTTCCCATTCTTATAGCTACGGATATTCAACAAATATGATGCTGAGTTGAACATGTTCAGAATCACTGGAGTACTTGGAAGTGACGAATATTTCGAGTAATGTTGAAGAACCAAGGAAATCAAGCATTTGATGAGAAGCTACAAAGTTTATTTATTTTGTAATCCATATGTATTGATAGTTTTGTCACTAAAATTGAAAAAGGGGGGATTGTTAGAGCACTACTTGGTCGAACTCGCAAGCGTTGCTATCTTAAGCTTGTTTGTCAAGTTTAGTTGTCAAAACTATAAGTCGTGATTTCTAGTCTACTTATAGCTATGTCTAGGATTAGGATAGAATGTTTAGTTGAGTTTTAGACTTCACGACGTTCATCTATTGAAGAAGAAGAAATACTAAGGGGAGCTTGTGGAACTTCATCAACAAAATGTATGTGGAGACCTGAACTCATCTGTAACTCAAAAATCTAATCTATTTGATCTCCTACTGAGACAAAGTCGTATAGCTATATATGTTTTACATTATACATATTTGATATTTCGAGCTGAGTTTAGCTCGCTTATATCTCTCTCGAAATATGTGTTGGTAATCTTTCGCTTTAACCAAGTTCATCTTATATTCTTGACGAAAGTCAAAAGATGATCATGTGAAAATAGCCATGTAACATCTTACGTGATCTCTGTGAGACAGTCATTTGATGTTGACTTGGAATGTTTCGTATTGATCACTCGATCACTTGAAAATTGCTTTGAAGCTAATAGTTTGTGTGAGACAGCTATTGTCGTCTTCTAAGAATGTTTCAATGATTTAAATGGGATTTTATAACACTTAACCATAATTCGATTATAAGCACAATATGCGTACTTGCATATGTATTGATCCAGGAACGGAATGTAGTATGCATACCCGTATGCGTACTGGCGAGGTCAGGTAAAGTCCGGGAGATAGAGTATACGTACTTGTACGTGTACTGACAAAGTCAGTTGAAGTCCGGTAGCTATAGTATGCGTACCTGTACGCGTACTAGATTCAACTGAAGCTTGGAAGTGTACGACAGTATGCGTACCCGTTTGCATACTGGCGAACACAGTCCAAATTCGGCTACTTAGGTATGCATACCCGTTGCATACTTGAGTAGGTTATGTTCTAAAATCGGTTTGTTCATGAACTAATACATTTATATAATAATGAATGCAATCTTTTGCAAACTGTGGCTATAATGTTCATGAATTGATTCGAGTGAATCAAAATCGATTTTGCTTCAATTGTGTCTTGTATACTTCTATGAGAATATAAACAATTGAAAAACTCTAGAACTAGTTTCAATTGAGTCATTTTAACTAGTTATGGTTAAGATGAATATGGTTGATATGAAGGTGTTCATATGGCTAACTTCGGTTAACTATTGTTGAGCCAACAAGGTGCACACGTTTAGGTACGGTTACTCATATCTAAATGAAGTCACTTTTCATTTGTGTGTAACAAGCTAAGTTTGATCCAACGGTTGAAAGATATTAGCTTGAGTCTAATAAGGTTTTCATCTAACGGTGAATATTGAATATTTTGTTACCAAGGTAGCATTGATTGCAAACCCTGATTTGAAGACTATATAAGGGAGAACTCTAGCAACTGGGAAACCTTATCCCCACATCTCATGTGTGATACTAGTTGCGACTAGAGTCGATTCTCCTTTAACCTTAGGGTCTCGATAAGAAACCTAAGGTTAAAGGAGAATCGACTCTAGTTATGCAACTAGTAACACACAGGAGGTATGGGAATTAGGTTTCCCAGTTGCTAGAGTTCTCCTTTATATAGTTTTCAAATCAGAGTTTGCAATCCAAGTTACCTTGGTAACAAAGCATTCAATATTCAACGTTAGATGAAAAACCTGATTCAACCAAGCTAATATCTTTCAACCGTTAAATCGAACTTAGCTTGTTACACACAAATGAAATGTACCCTCATTTAGGTTTATGTAACCGTACCTAAACGTGTACACCATGTTGGTTCACAAATAGTTAACCGAGGTTAGCCATATGATTACTCTCATATCAACCTTATTCATCTCAACCATAACTAGTTCAAATGACTCAAATGAAACTAGTTAAAAAGTTGTTCAATTCTTATAGAAAACACAATTGAAACCAAATCGGTTTGATTCACTTGAATCAATCATGAACATTATAGCCACGGTTTGCAAAGATTGCATTCCTTGTGATTTTAATGTTTAAGTTCATGATCTGACCGATTTGACAAAGTAACCAGCTTAAGTATGCGTACTTAAGCAACCGGATTTGAGTTTGTTAAGTTTCCAAACTCGGCAGAAATTTTCGGTTCAAAAACTCCCGCCAGTATGCGTACGGGTACGCATGCTTAAGGTGGCTACTTTAGGAGTTTGTAATTCCAAAATTCAGAAGATATTTTAGGTTTGAAAACTTCCGTCAGTATGCGTACGGGTACGCATACTTATCTTGTCTCCTTCGCCAATTTGGTATACACACATATCCATACACTTGGTTCCCGGTTTGTGGATTTATACACTAATGTGCGAACACACTATATATGCTTATATCCAAACATGGTTACGTTCTCAACTCGTTATTTCAATTATTGAAACATTCTTCTATAATGACAATAGTCGTTTTCACACACTATCAGCATCAAAGAAATTTTCAAGATATTGAAATAATCATTATCGAAACATTCCAAGCCTACATCAAATCATTGTATCACATAAACCATGTAAGATGTTACTCGGCAATTTTCTCATGATATAAGATGAACTTGGTCGAACAATAAGCTTACCAACACATATTTCGAGAAATATGTAAGCGAGATATACTAATCTCGAGATCCAAATGTGTATAGAGAAACTATATCTTAACACGAGTTATGTCTCAATACAGGAGATAGTAAAAATAGACTTTCCAAGTGAGATATGAGTTCAAGTCTCCACATACCTTTTGTCGAAGAAGTTCCACAAGCTCCCCTTAGTAGTTCTTCGTCTTCAAATGATGAACTTTGTGAAATCTAATCTCAACCGCACTATCTATGTCCTAGTCTGAGACATTTATAAATAGGCTAAAAATCAAGACTTATAGTTTTAATCACTAACATTGACAAACATGCTTGAGATAACAACACATGCGAGTTCGACCGAGCAATGCTCTAACAATCTCCCCCTTTGTCAATTTTAGTGACAAAACTATCAATACATATGGATTACAAAATAGATATAAATTGTATCTTCTCATCCAAATGCTTGATTTCCTTGGCATCTTCAACGCGACTCGAAATCTTCATCACTTCCAAGTACTCCATGATCCTAAAGGTTGTAAGTTCAGCATCACAGTTGTTGAAGATTCGTAGCGATAACAATGAGAAAACAAACTGCTCTCAATCATTGTTATACAATGTCATAATATTATTACACAACATCAAAGTTCAATTGTATCACAACTTTGACAATAATACTATGGTGATATGTATTGCTCCCCCTAGTCAATACTCTATCTCAACATGAAAACCACTCCCCCTTACATAATGATCCGTAAACCATATGTATTTATAGTATCACACTACACATTAATTCTCCCCCTTTTTGTCAATATAAATTGGCAAAGGTACGAAAACTAGTGTCCTCATGAAATTTTCACAGAGATACTTCATGACCAAAAGAGAATACCATATCAACTTATTTAGATGTCATCATAAATCCGAAGCTAAATGCATTCATCAAGGAGTTTATAAATATACAAGATAACCCCTAATATTCCACAGCCGCACTCCCCACAATGATTTGGCAATTAAGCACAAGTTCAAAATGAACTCTCCCCCATGTAGTATGTCATTCCCGAAAGAACAACAAAGGCGACCTTAATTTCAAGAGAAAAGAAGGATTTCTTTGGACAAAATCAAATCACATGAAAACATGAATTTGAATCCAAAGTATTCAATTGAATTATCCACAAAAGAATTCATGATTAATCCAATCGAAAAAAAATACAACCAAATTAATCACAAGAAAACCCACGAGTAACTTAATTGGAATACACAACCAAATTAACCACAACATGATCAATTCAATTGGTCATGCTCGACATAAGAGAACTTACAGAGCAACAACTAAAATAACCAAAAGCTCAAACATAAGTAACCTTACGGAGCAACACAGTATATGCACAAAGATGTGGATCGGAGATCGACCAATACTGCGGAATAAACAAGGATTCATTATATTTTCCATCACTATTTGCACAATGACATATAATATATTTCATCCTTGTAAACAAAATTTTATCCTTTCTTCCATCAAAATAATGACATAAAAGGCTATAACTTTTGTAATGTCAAAAGTTCATTCTATCTTTTATCAATACATTCATACTGACATAATAGAGATAACTTTTTGAACAAGTATGGGACAGTGCAGGTTCACTGACGTAAACAACATATCCCATAACAGTTTGCAATATAAGAAATCATAAAGATTAAGACTGCAAAAATCATCTTCCAAAAACTTAGAATTTAAATAAATAAATCTAAAACATTGAAGATGAAAATTGTTGGACATAGCTATGTGTACTCACAATAATGGCTATTCCAAACCCTAGTTATTCTTCAAAAACATAAAGAGAAGATTTACTAGAAAAAATCAAAGTTCTTTGAGAACCTCATACCTTTCAATGAATCCATCATAGAAGGTATCACTGATTTTATTTGCTCTCTTGACCGTAGACACTCCATGTTCGTTAGTTAGAACACACACTTTTCGATCAACAACCCGAGCAAGTTGTCTAGATTTGACACAGTCCATGATGAGCTTCTTCTGATTCCGTATCAGAATATTTTGATTTCCAAGGATTTTGGCATGACCATCTAAGAGTTGGTTTATTTCCAGTTGAAGGTTTGAAAACTCGACCTTAGAATCGTTCTGGAAACGAGTTAAATCCTTGATAGAATCATCAATCTAGGAGTTGTGGTCCTTTATTACAAGCATCTTCTTTAGAACCAGCTTTTGAATTGACTCACGTCCTTGAGTGTCTTCCTCCATATCAAGATGCACAATCTCTTGAGCTTTTGCAGAGTTCTCTATATAATTTTTTGTTATAGATGGATTAATACAATATAAGATATATATGTATTGAGAGAAGACACTTCTCATTAAGGAAACCCTATGAACTCACAGGAGTAGGACACGGACGTTCACATACCGTTCACAAGAGAAGGGTGGATTTAAGTTAAATCTAGTAAGAGGAAAAACACAATGTTTGTCAAATATTGCTCAACAATCCTTCGAATTAGAGCCTGGGTCATAAAACAGACTTTCATAACTTTGATTGATTGACAAAAGAAAACGACACACAATGACGTACAACAAATCTTGAGACTCCCATAATCATCATCCTTGTACCTCTCAAGATAGATTCAAGGATGAGGTTACCTAAAGTTAGGTAAAGGAGTGAGAAGTGGTCTCACTACCAATCATGGGATAAGGGTTGTACCGGTTGTTTGACCGTTTTACTTGTATATTCCCCCTTTTCCATTGATTATAACGTATTCCAGAGGAATTAGTCATAAACCCTTTCAAAAGTCCATCTGAAGGATTTTTCTGAGGATTGAGTCTAAGACCTCTAGAGATAGGTTCCAGAAAAGGGAATTTGAAGAATTTCCATTTTCTTGATCTAGACTTACTAGACTTGTTCTTTATAAACACAGGGAAAGTCTTCATTAGTGGCACAAGAGTTTATACTGTAATGAGGAACATACAACCTGTGATGGTTTCTTGAAGAGAGATCATTTTTATAAGATTTCTGGTTTTCTGTCGGTAAGAGATTCATTGTAGATGTCCTCAGACGATTTACTCCATTGACAGTAGAAAGAAGCAAATTATAGAGATTAAAAATTTGTTTCCTCCTAGCAAAAAAATGAAGAGCATAGTGATTCTTTTTCTCACAGAAGGAACAATATCGTGGATTTGAGACATGATTTTCTTGACCCAACACTTCTGCCTGCACATGCAAATTTTGCAAGTACTTCACCGTAGGTAATTTCTTGGAGGAATTTTTCTTTACGCTAGATAAAACCTTGTGTGTATCAGGAGAAGGTGTAGAAGATGACTTAATCATCAAGACAGATTTTTCCTTTTTCAAGGTATCACACTGTTCTCGGGCAAGTTGAAGAGATGCAAAAAAATTCTCTTTTTCAACACGATAGTTGTTTATTTCTGATGAATGAGCCTTGACCAAACACTTTTCTCTAATTGAGTCTTCTCTAACAGTATCTTCAAGAGTACTAATCTTTTCACGCTGTAGAGTAGTTTCTTGAACCAGTTGTTCGATGTTTTTAGAGAGAGATTCAATGAAGATGTAGAGTTCACGTTCCCTGTCAAGAGATTTCTCAAATTCATCAATGAGCTGATCATTCTTTTCTTCAAGAGACTTGATTTAAGCAACTTGATAATCAATGATTTCAGCAGATTTTTTTAACGTTCTGGTGAGTTCCATTTCTGATTCTGACATGTTCTCACAAGTCTTGTTTTTCCCTCTGGATTCGGAAGAATCTGCTAAGGAGTTATCCTTTGAGGCAAACCCAAGATTTGTGGTGTAATCAGAAGATTTGGAAGACATCTATGTATGTGCTGGTTTAAGAGATACACAAGCCCACAGAAATCAGATTGCTACAAACACAGACTTATAAGGGTTATAACGTGTTTGCCTGCTCTGATACCAATTGAAAATGCGGGGGTCTAACAACCACACCCAACAATTCGTTTGGAAATCTGAGAGGACTTACCCCAATATACTTTCTAGAGAATCAAATAGACAGTCAAACTCAATCTAGAGTAAAGTATATCAAAGAGTTTAATATCTCTAACTCTTAATTCAATCCGGAATCAGCAAATAGAAATTTGTGAGCCCGATTGAATAAGAGGAGTAACTTGAACGGTACCAAAGACCATTGTTCAAGTGTCAATTAATGTAAATCAACAACTCAAGGTTGGATATTCTAATTGATTGATCTTAACGCACAACCTGTGATATTTCAATTTTACAACAAAATATAATGTAGAAAAGAAATAACACAGACACCAGAATTTTGTTAACGAGGAAACCGCAAATGCAGAAAAACCCCGGGACCTAGTCCAGATTGAACGCCACACTGTATTAAGCCGCTACAAACACTAGCCTACTACCAATTAACTTCGGACTGGACTGTAGTTGAACCCTAATCAATCTCACACAGATTCAAGGTGCAATTGCGCTCCTTACATCTCTGATCCCAGCAGGATACTACGCACTTGATTCCCTTAGTTGATCTCACCCACAACCAAGAGTTACTATGACCCAAAGTCGAAGACTTGATAGACAAATCTCTCTCACACAGAAAAGTCTATAGGATTGAATAAATCTGTCTCCCACAGAAATACCCAAGAGTTTTTGTTCCTTCTTTTGATAAATCAAGGTGAACAGGAACCAATTGATAACCCAGACTTATATTCCCGAAGAACAACCTAGAATTATCAATCACCTCACAATAAACTTAATCGACTAGAGAAAAAATTTATTGTGGAATCACAAACGATGAGACGAAGGTGTTTGTGTTTACTTTTCTATCTTGCCTATCAGAGATATAAAATCTCGAGCCAATTATTTCAATTGTACTCAACACGATAGAAACAACAAGATCATATCACGCAACTAGAAAGATAATAGTTGGGTCTGGCTTCACAATCCCAATGAAGTCTTCAAGTCGTTAACCTACAGGGTCTCGAGAAGAAACCTAAGGTTAAAGAAGAATCGACTCTAGTTATGCAACTAGTAACACATAGGAGGTGTGGGGATTAGGTTTCCCAGTTGCTAGAGTTTTCCTTTATATAGTTTTCAAATCAGGGTTTGCAATCCAAGTTACCTTGGTAACAAAGCATTCAATATTCACCGTTAGATGAAAAACCTGATTCAACCAAGCTAATATCTTTCAACTGTTAGATCGAACTTAGCTTGTTACACACAAATGAAATGTACCCTCATTTAGGTTTATGTAACCATACCTAAACGTGTACACCATGTTGGTTCACAAATAGTTAACCGAGTTTAGCCATATGATTACTCTCATATCAACCTTATTCATCTCAACCATAACTAGTTCAAATGACTCAAATGAAACTAGTTAAAGAGTTGTTCAATTTTTATAGAAAACACAATTGAAACCAAATCGGTTTGATTCACTTGAATCAATCATGAACATTATATCCACGGTTTGCAAAGATTGCATTCCTTATGATTTAAATATTTAAGTTCATGATCTGACCGATTTGACAAAGTAACCAGCTTAAGTATGCGTACGGGTATGCGTACTTAAGAAACCGGATTTGAGTTTGTTAAGTTTCCAAACTCAGCAGAAATTTTCGGTTCGAAAACTCCCGACAGTATGCGTATGGGTACGCATACTTAAGGTGACTAGTTTAGAAGTTTGTAATTCCCAAACTCAGCAGATATTTTCGGTTCGAAAACTTCCGCCAATGTGCGTACGGGTACGCATACTTATCTTGTCTCCTTCACCAATTTGGCATACACACATATGCATACACTTGGTTCCCGATTTGTGGATTTATACAGTAATGTGCGAACACACTATATATGTTTATATCCAAACATGGTTACGTTCTCAACTCTTTATTTCAATCATTGAAACATTCTTCTATAATGACAATAGCCGTTTTCACACACTATCAGCATCAAAGCAATTTTCAAGATATTGAAATAATCATTATCAATCATTCCAAGTATACATCAAATGATTGTATCACACAAACCATGCAAGATGTTACTCGAAAATTTTCACATGATATAAGATGAACTTGGTCGAAGCGAAAGCTTGCCAACACATATTTCGAGAAATATGTAAGCGAGATATACTCAGCTCGAAATCTCAAATGTGTATATAGAAAGCTATATCGTAATACGACTTATGTCTCAATATAGGAGATAGAGTATAAATAGACTTTCCAAGTGATAGATGAGTTTTCAGTCTCCACATACCTTTTTTCCGATGAAGTTCCACAAGCTCTCCTTAGTAGTTCTTCGTCTTCAAATGATGAACGTCGTGAAGTCTAAGCTCAACTACACAATCTATGTCCTAGTCCGAGACATCTACAAATAGGCTAGAAATCAAGACTTATAGTTTTGATCACTAACATTGACAAACATGCTTGAGATAGAAACGCATGCGAGTTCGACCGAGCAGTGCTCTAACAAAAACAACAAACTAAAAATTACTTTTTAATTAAGTAATTACTAATTTAAATTTCAAAATAAGTAAAAGTATTACATTGATTAACCATCAATTAGTCAAATATCATCATCATTATCATCAATTGTGTTGTTATATGCAAATTGATGTTCCTTTCGTTGTTCTTTTTCTTCCATCTTCCTTTTTAGCCTGTTAAAATCCATTCGCCATACATATTTTGTTTCTCATTCATTGTTATAGAGTCTGCATTAAGAATCGTATGCTAATTAAGAAAGACGACTTTCATCTCCTTTATAAATTTCCGGACAACTGCTCTTTATTTCTTAGTTGTCCGTTGATGGTCCATAAACTCGTTCATGTCAAAACCTTCAGATCCTCCTTCTTGGGATAACTTTCTCACCAGTTTTGCTTTGTTTCTTTCTAAATATTTCTTGTTTAGCAACATTGAAATTTGAATTGGCATTTCGAGTAGTTGTTAAACTCGGTGAAGAAAACGACAAAGCGGTTTGAGAAAATTGTGTGAATTGATGTAGAAGAAGAATGAGATTATGGTGATGTTTCAGGAACTTTATAACTATTTGCTTACAAAGCTGGTTCATTTAGGTAACTCTTTTAAGATATTGTAACAACACATTGGAAACTTTTGTAGTTTATGTGGTGCCAATACGATAGACAATTTCGTTCCTGCAATTTACAACAAAAAAATTATTAACGATCACAAATAAATTAAAATTTTAAATATTTAAAAATTTGACATGTTATATTATTAGATCATTGCTCCGTTTGTCTTTCCAAGCATTGGTATGTCAAGTTTGGTTGTAAAGTTTAGTTCCAAACCTCGAAGTCGCCTGATTTGATTACTAAAATCAACTTTGTTAGATTAGACTAAGAACATAAAAATGTTGACACTTGCTCTGGTTACTCACGAAGATTAGAAGATATGTCAAAGATAACGAAGACATCTTCCTTCAGTTTGAAATTAGTGATTACATGTTTGACTTGTTCCATTTCTATTTTTTCTTCTTTCAAGTCAGTATTCGTTGAAAACATAACATGTGAAGTTAAGTTTGTTTATAATGACTTTAGTATTGGTGACTTGGTCATCATGCTATGATCAAAGTATCAGTAAAGAATGATAAACTAGTTGTTTCTAGAACTTGAGTATATGGAGTTACAAAGTATAGTTTATCAATGGTCTTCGTATTGTCGCATTGCATTAATTGGTAATTCGTTATTATTTAATATGTTGAACTTCCATATGTTTCATAGATTGCACTTAAAATCTACAAAATCAATGATCTTTAAGTTTTAGCCATAAAAGGATAAGAAGTTAGAGGAATACAAATATTGTTGTTGTGATATAGTCAGAGGAATACAAATAATGTTCCCATCAATCAAACTTTTAAGAGAGCACTATGATAGAGATTTTACATGTGGAGTACTGTTATTTTGATCTATATAACTACTAGTGGATTATTGAAGAAGACCAAACCTTCAAACATCGATCCAAAAACTGCCTGCTTCTTGGATAGTTACCAATTCTCGTATTATCCAAATGAGATAAGATAAAGCTTCTCCCTTTTTAAAAAGATAGCAACAGTACTAACAGGATTCCTGAAATGAATATATTTAACTCAGTTGTTATAGAGTGAATTGCGACCCACATTTCAAGACCCACTAGAATCCGTTTTTGAAAATTCTAGAGTCAAATGAATAAATTCATATCCGATTAATGTTTGGAGTTTATTCCAAGACAATTTATTATACTTCGAAATCAACTTGTTATTTGACATGAATCAGCTATTACAGAGTGAATGATTTAAAACCCACGTTTTTAAACCCTTGAATTACGGATCTTTTGACCTCTTAAAGAAAGATAGTAGAATGTCATTTTGTCTTCATCAAATATCATCCCAAATTAAAGAACACATAATATTGTGTTCTAGAACCTTTTTTGGTTGAGACCTAACAATGTCTGGAAAAAAAAAAAATAAAAAATAAAGTGATTAAAGAAAGATAAACAAAGGCATATTTTCAATAACGTTACTCCCTCCGTTTCAAAATTTTAGTCCGCTTTGAAAAAGTCAAAATATAAAGAAGACTATAAGATTTTCTAGACTACCCTTACTTATTTACCATAATTTTTCTCTAAAAGATATGATGATAAAAAAAATAAAGATATTGTTTACTATTTTTTACTATTTAGATAGATATTTCTAGTGATTTTAAATAAGATCTTATTGAAAATGTATTTCGAATTAAAATAAAATAAGGGTATCTTTGAGAGTTTATTTAAAAAGTATGCCTATAAACAAAAGTAGGACATAATTTTAGAACTGATGAAAATAATATATATGACAAAAATTTATGGTTTTCTTGCGGCCACTTCAGAGCTTGCAGCACATACTCCCGCCGCACTATAAACTCTTTCGTTGATACATTGCAAGTTCTCTTCGCAACCAAAATTTCCGATAGATCTTTAAGTTTACATGGAAGTACTTTAGCTATCGCATTCACATATTGTATGAAATTAATAACATTACCACCATATTTATACTGCTGGCCTTTGACTCGATACACCGGCATTACTGGATGGACACGAGCAATCAAAATCTTCTCAAGATCAGTTAAACGGGATAGGTCGTTCGGTACATCTCCTGGAACCATTTTATTTTATTTACTAACAGCAAAACTTCTTAGTGATTCTTGTTTGTACGTCAAAGAGGTTGTCTCGTTCACTTGTTACTGAACTCATTATCAGTAAAATCGAAGGGAAATATGAAAAAAAATGATGACTCGAGTTTTTAGATGTTTACTGGATAATTCTACTTGAGGCAGTTGCTACTGGTACGTCAAAGAGGCTACCTAGTCCACTTTAGGCATATGTAATTGGCACATCAATGAGTCCATTGCAGCTCAGCTTCCCTCGGAGGAGTCGAGCTTGTGCAATTCTTGGACTTCGACGGTGTTTAAGCAATGACTTTTTATACCTTAGTATTCAGTTTCTGTGGAGTTGTGCTAATCCTCCAGAAAATTTAGAACGTTATAAACGATTGTACCACATTGGTAGTAGGTAAAAGGGTTGCACATAAAACGGATGATTATCTCTTAAATCTCCGGTCAAATATATCTTTTGAAGTTCAGGTGGTTGCATACCATATCATGACGAATTAAATTCAGAACAACATGACTCATGAGATGGATATATTTAACTCAGTTGTTATAGAGTGAATTGAAATCCACATTTCAAGACCCACCAGAAATTTTTTTTGAAAATTCTAGAGTCGGATGAATAAATTTATATCCAATTGATGTTTAGAGTAAATGGTTTAAAACCCATGTTTTTATATCCTTGAATTACGAATCTTTTGGCCTCTTACACAGTAGAATGTCATTTTGTCTTTATCAAATATTATCCCAAATTAAAGAACACATAATATAGTGTTCTAGAACCTTTTTGGTTGAAACCTAACAACGACAAAAAAAAAAAACAATAAAGAGATGAAAGAAAGATAAACACTATTTTTGTTAAAAACACCTGTAAAATTTAAATGAGAGAATAAATAGAATGGAAATTAATAAGTGACAAGGCAAGCATATTTTCATTAATGTTACCTCCGTTCCAATATTTAGTCCGCTTTGAAAAAGTCAAAGTATTAAGAAGACTATAAGATTTCCTAGACTACGCTTACTTATTTACCATAATTTTTCTCTAAAAGATATGATGATAAAAAAATAAAGATATTAATTATATTGTTTCGTATTTAGATAGATATTTTTAATGATTTTAAATAAGATCTTATTGAAAATATATTTCTAATAAAAATAAAGGGTACCTTTGAGAGTTTATTTAAAAAGTATGAATATAAACATAAGTAGGACATAAGTTTGGAACTGATGAAACTAATATATATGACAAAAAAATTGAAACTGAGGGAGAACAATTTTTGCATTAACTCAACCAGTATCCATCAAAACCTTCTTTCTTTTTTATTCTAAAAATCTTTTGCTTAGACTGTAACAAAAAAAAAAATCAGATTAGGAAATTGTCAAACACCATGTCCACTTTTCCAGTATAACATCCAATTGGGTGTTTATAGTGAAAATTAATAATCAAGATTAGATAGAAAGAAAAAAAGTGAAACTTTGTATACCCTGAATCAAGAAATGTGACATAACCTCCAAAGAGAAATACTTACAAGAATATCATCAGCGTCACACCATGGAATAGAATCTTTGCCTCTGAAAATCGAGTCAACTGGTTCGAATTTTTTTCGTATTCTAGCTTGCATTATTGTTGTTGTATTTTTTCAGAGGCTGGAAATTATTAAATGTGGCGTCGTCCAAAATCGGCGTAAATAGTAGAAACCTAGTTTCCCTAGTGAATTGAAATCATCTTATATTGATGTGCATCACGAAGAAATAAAGAAGAAGAATAAAATCCTGCCAATATGGCAAGCTGAAGAAGAAAACCATAAATGACACAAAATGTCTAAATAATCGAAAACCGACACGGAAGCAAAATTTAGACTCTTTACTAGTCGAATAAGACTAATTTGAAATGATAACCCCGAAATAAAGTGGACTTGAAGCAGTATTGAGGTCTCTTCAATCCAAAGAATAATTGTATTCGAGATACTAAAGAGATAAACAGTTTTGAATGGATGGATTGTGAGAGACTTGCATCAATTACCAAAATTGTATAAAAAGTTATTACTTTTAGGAAAATAAGTTGAACAAGCCACGAAAAACATTATCATCGTTATTATGCATCATGAGAATTTCCATTATCATCATCTCGCAGAAAACATCATCATTATCATCATCCCACAAAAACACTAGCAATAGAAAATATCTCTAAAAAATTAGTAGCATTTTCAACTCATTCTTCTACAATTTATTCTTCATCATCATCATCATTAATATTATCTTGAAAATCGTTAATTTCAACTCTTGGACAGAAAACATCATCAATATTAAAAATAAAAAAATCAGACAAAAATGAATGATTTCGAATGAATGCACATAAAACAAGATTAAAGAAAATACCTAAATATAAAGTTGTTGAAGAAGAAGAAATTGAAATTTTTTATAAAGAACAATCTGAATCAGATGCTAGAGAAAAAACTAATAAAAAAACATTAACAAAAAAAGGTATTAATTCTCTTGGTGTTTTTTCTTTATATTTATAGGTTTCTTGTTTATGTGCATGCTGAATAAACCTTTGAATTGATCCAACCGACGCCTAAAAATGTATTGTGTATTCTTCCATGGGTAAAAAAATATGTATTGTTTGATATTTTATATTCGTCTATTCTTTTTTCAGAGATCTAATTTGCTTTTAATTTTGAAGCTATATATTTACCTTCTTATGAACGGTTAAGCATCAAGTAGGTTTAGTGTTGATATGTGCAGATTTCATGCGCAGATTCTAGTTTAGCATAATTCCTGCACAAAATTCTAATTATGGATATATTTAGCAGAACTTGTTTAAAGAGTTTAATCATTACATAGTCATTTAGTTTATCATATATTGAAATATTAAGTTATAGAGTATATTTCTTGGTGATGTTTGGTTGTTTTAGCTGTTGTTGATATGTTTTTTATGTTTTAGATAAAATTTAATGTTTACAAATATCGAGTGTGTGCACACTTTTTTGTGCATATTATTTGTACATATTGAATTTGTGCAAATACGAGTATGTGCATATTATGAGTGTGATACGTTGTTAACATCTGATCATCTTTAAAATATAAGCACGTATCTAGTGACGCATATTTGTTACACAGGTCTAGGTTGAGCATACTTGCTGCACAGATCCACTTTTGTGTATTTTGGATTTGCAGATAAAAAATATGCATAATTACGACCAGATTGAATTGTGCTTATTTCTTACACAGATTCAGGAAGGAATACCTCATACAAATAAAATATGACTGTGCATATTGGTTGTACTGAATGTTCTAAAAGAGTGGATAGTTACTCCCCATCATCGGCAAATCTTGATATTACTATAAATTGAGTTGTGCATATTTGCTACATATACCTAGTTTGTGCCTATTTATTGCACATACGTATGATTTTCCATTAGTATAATTTATTACGACATAAATTGTTTCTTATTATATTTATGTTCTTCATTTGTAAAAATCTATTTCTTTTAATGTTGATATTATTTTGATAGATCGTGTATAATTGTTACACATATTTATTTCGCTTAAAATCCAGTTCATTGCTGGGAAGACCTTTTACGACTTAATTGAGATGTGTAAAGCCCTAATCATGGTTCTAAGTAGTATTCTTCGTAAACCTTGGTTACAATGTTATAATATGGTTATGAAAAAATCTCTTAATATATTACAAGACAATAAGAAATTGAACCGTTAACCATCGTCTCCGACAATAATCCTTCTTCTTCTTTCTCTCGAATTCTCTGGCCTCCAACCTTTGACAGCAACGCTCTCACTTCTCCTATCACAGGAAAAATGAAAACTCCCCGCCTCTGGGCATAACTCCCCTTTCTCATCTTCTCTCATTTGTCTTTATTCTTTAAAACCCCACTTCCGACAATGCTTCCAAATAGGCCCCCTTCTTAATCCACTAACAACTTTATACTTCCATGTTCAATCAACTGGCCACATGACTACTTCCGCTGTTTCTGGAAAAAAGTTATTATCATTTTTTTTTGATTTGCGCCAAAAACGAAGATAATAATACATTCGGTGATTTTTCCACTCCACATTCTTTTAATAAAAGTTTCCAACATTATTTTGCGATTCTTGTCAATTGAACAAGCAAAATCCATAATTTGCTCAGTTAACTGATTTTTTGTTAAAAGGAGAGAAAAATAAGATTTGAGCGATGTGAAAATCATAGTCGACTCGATATTTAAACCTGCATAGTCTTTATGACTCAGACCACATTAACCTTCCTAAATATAACCACGGATTGCACACAACTGACAATCTCACACCCACTCTCCAAATGTGTCCACCGCCACCACCATCAATTTCTCTGTCCGTCCTCAACCAACTAATAAAAAAAATTTCACCACCTTCTTTATTTCTTATTCTATAGCTACCGACAATCCTATCAATCCAAAATGTCGTGGAATATTTGAAAGTGTTTCTTAATTGTCATCCTTTGATCAAGAACAACATATTAGGTTGATTTTTTTTTTTGGGAAATCTACAATCAACCGATTTGGTCTCACAATAGCTTTAACCACAATTTATTTACTACCTAAAGCTTTCATAAATGAGGAGGGATTCCCAGTGGAGGAACCAAGATTTCTTAATAGGGGGTGCAAAACTATATTTTGGGGTGCCAAAAAATAACTTAAGAGGTGCAACGAAGGATCATATTTTTTTATATAAAGCAAAGAAATTTGTTTTGCGGCATATTGGATTTTTTTGACGCATACCTGGTGGAGCCAAAATAGGGTCATAGGCTGTAAAACTTATCACCCCTTATCCATCCATTTTTAATAATGACAGTTGTGCCCTTAATTAATTGGTAATATTAATGATTTAAGTTATTAATGTTAAATTAGTAGAGAAATCAGATTTGTGTGAGAGAGTCAGCCGGGTTTTTGAGAGTAAGAAGAAGAAGTAAAAAAGAAAAACTTGATTTTTGAGATTTTTGTAATTCAAAATGTGCGACTGAAATGATGAAAGAAAATCTTCATCTCGTAAACGTGTGATTCAAATGATTCACAGGTATACTTGTACACGTATTTAATCTCCTTTTCTTTTAGGTTGATTTCATCAAAAAATTGAATTTTTACAAACTAATGCGGTTGTTCAGTGTTGGGTTCGGCTATAAATTTATCTGCCGAATTTTTCGCGCGAAGAACGGTTCGGCCGGAAACTATACAGCCGAACCTAAGTGTTTGAAAATGTATTGTTTTGGTGGAAAATGTAAGTAATACATCACAGGTTCGGCTTATAACGGATAAAAACTGATACAAGTTCGGCTATAAATAACATGGTTCGGCTAATTATTTAAAATATTTGAACAACAATTTTATGTTCGGCTAATACTTGGACATCCATTATAAGCCGAACCTAAAATTAGCAACTTTATGAAACTAAAGTCTTAAGTTTGGCTGAAAGTTAGCAAATTCGAATCAGCCGAACCTAAATGTAATCCAAACGTTATGTTATTTGTAATGGGGTATCAATTATTAGCCGAATGTATGACTAGCAATTTTAAACAACTCAAGTCAAAAGTTCGGCTGAAAATATAGCAAAGTCGAATCAGCCGAACTTAATTATTTTTAAAACTATAAACTAAGTTCAGGTCAAAATTGATATTTATGAATTAGCCGAACTGTTCTTTTGAAACACAAAAAATTTAGAACGAAGGTAGGTTCCATTAGGGATTTTGCGACATTTTGATATCTCTAGCGCAACACTTTGTTTTACTGATTTTACAGTGGTGACTTTAACCAACGATTAAAGATTTATGACCGAACGATTAATCGACGACGAAAAAAAATTCTAACGGTTTGAGGGGGAGAATAAGAGAAGAGAAATTGAACTGATTTTGATTTTGATTTTGATTAGTTTAGATTTATGTTTTTAATTTTGCGAAAAGGTATTTAAGTAAATTAAAATAGTTAAAGGTAACTTAGTAATTTACCCATTGCTAGGACACCCCTTATAAGTATACCCTAGATGGTATCATCATTTAGTATGCCTCAAAAAAAAAATGTGTATGCCTCAAAACAAGTTTCAAGAAAGAAGCAAGATTAGGCTTGTAGATAGCCTAAAATTTCTAAATGGGCCTAAATTAGGCTTAGGAGTCAGTTTGGCAGTTGCACATCCTTGCTTTAAACTGCCTCCACCCTTAGGGATCCCCTAACACTCTAAATCTCACACTTTTTACGTTATTTCTGTGAATAAAAATCAAATGATGACGGAGTTGAAGCAAACATTATGTGGATATAATCCTCTAATAAAGCTCTACATACCTACTAAAAATGAGGCATTCTGAAATACTAAATCTTATAATCTACCGGCTTTAATTTTGACGGTTAAAAATCTGTTGCTTTTCAACGACTCATTTTCAAAGTAGTAAATAGTGATGTTATACATTTCAGAATACACTCATTTTTGGTAGGTATGTATAGCTTTGTAAGAGCATCCACAGTGGGCGAGTATAACCAAATTTATGGGATGAGATCCTAACACAGTGGGACGGAGTAAAGATCAAATTTGGACCAAAGATCAAATTCCAGACCAAATATGGTCGCGACCAAATCCCAAATTCTAATATAGTCGGGCGTAAATTTAAAGTACGCATGATGCTGGGCGTAAATTTAAAGTACGCTTGTTAACGGGCGGAGATTTAAATTACGCCCGATGAAATTTTAATTAAATAAAAAAAAAAGGAATGAGGCGGACTTTTAAAGTCCGCCTGTTAAAATTTGCAAAGAATGGGGCGGACTTTTAAAGTCCGCCCGATGGAATTTTAATGAGGCGGACTTTTAAAGTCCGCCTGTTAAAATTTACAAAGGATGGGGCGGACTTTTAAAGTCCGCCTGATGGAATTTTAATGGGGCGGACTTTTAAAGTCCGCCTGACGAAATTTTAATCATGTACCGTTGCGTCACACCACGGACTAAACCCAAATTTTGGTCTTTTTTTTGATCTTTGATCTTTGGTTTTGATCGCACCACTGCAGTTGCTCTAAGGGGATCATATTCCAAAATAGCTTCAAATTCGTTACCGTTTCGTTTTTATTCACGAAAATGACATAGAAAGTGTGAGATTTAAAGTGCAAGTGGGTCCTTCCTCTAAATAAGTAGCCCGATTGAAGAAACAGATAAACTCAAATCTTGAAAATCCTTAGGTTTAGGTTTCAAAGCTTTTTCTACATCGAAATTAATCAATGATTCTGCAATGTAAAATAGGTTAGCTTTTGATTATCTACGGATATAATGTATCCTATCCTGGTGGGACATATTTGGAAAATGGATGCGAGTTATATGCCGTTAGTGGAATCAAAAAAAAAAATAGGTACGCTAAAAGGATTATATTTAATAGATTATATTTAATAGACGAGTTGACTACGATTTTTACATTCCTCAAATCTTTCTTTTTGTCGCTCTGCAAGCGATTTGCGTTGTTATTCAAGGAACATAAATTGCAGAAAATACAAGTAGAGAAGGTAAATGTCGGTTAAGTACTTGATCCTGCTAAATGGAAACATACATAGGTAGGAATATATAATGATAACTAGTGAACTACTCAGGGTTTTACAAGCTGTTATAATACAATGATGATGAACATATCTCTCTCTTTCTCTAATCTAGAACCTAGCTGCTTTCATGAAGTTGTCAAATGGACTAGCAGGGGGCAGCTTCATAGCTGACCATGGTTGTTGTTCTGTGCTTGATGATCCTATGATGCTTTCCCATGACCCAATATTGTTGGTTACCTGCATCAAACAACAGCAAAAGAAAATATGATTTAGAGAAACTCTAGAGAAGGTTTCAGTTTCCAAATAACAGGCCACATCAGCTTTTAGCTTCTACGCTAATCTAAAAAATACAAGAGATTGTCACAAGTTCCTAAACAATTTACGTCGAAGGAGGTTAGTTAGAATGTTTCTAGATGAATATATTGGATTTCTTTTGTTTTCTTTTCTTTTCCTAAAAGCTCAATCTTTCAGAGGATTTTAAGCATATTAGACATTGGGTTAGCTACTCAAGAGTCCCGTACTCCCGTCTACTAAGAAAATATTGAGCCTAAAATTACATTCATCTACTTGAGCTCACCTTCTCGAGTGCAGACCTACTATCGCCATGTAAAGTAAGGGACAAATTATCAAATGAATTTGACTCTGGTGTTGTCTCATGAGCCAACCAGCTTGACAGCTTCTTTCTTGTACATGTACCTAGGGCCTCACATTGTCTAGCCATTGCACTGTATGGGAGAGGTGAGGTTGATATGGATGAACCAGCCACCTGACCAGCTACCTCAAATGCCTGGTTCCACAAAAGATATATGAAAGATCAAAAGCCACACATCAAAATCTAATATCAAATGAACGCCATTGTACACAATTTACGCAATCAGCATTAAAATTGGCGCAACATAAAAAAAGCATGTAATATGTGAATGTAGATCAGCATAGGAGATAGGTGTTCATACCGACTCGATTAACTGCCCAGCACTTATGATATGAGGCAAGGACGAGTTATTAGGCGTTCTAGGCATAGTGCTGGAGTAATTATGCACTGATGATTCAGTAGCTGCATCATCGTCCATGGTAGAGTTTGCTTGAAATTCCTGTTTGTTACATCAATAGTAGAACACTCATAAACACTCTTGTTATTATCAATACTTTCTAATAGGTCCAGAAAACCATCAGGGATCATATAGCATACCTCATCAAAGGAAAGTGATTCCTTAGCAAGGGATGCCATTTGAAGGTGGTCAAAGTCAAGAATCGACTGAGGGCCAAACAAAAAGGCATCATCGGGAGTGAAAACTTCAGACAACTGTGCGGCCAAGTCATCCGTATCAAGCTAAACAAACAGAAATAAATCAGCATTAGACTTGGTCCACTTGAAAGTACAAGTACAGCCATCTGATAAAACAAATAGAACGATAACATTTCTAGCACATTGACAATATTCATACCTTGGTCAAACAAGATAAGTTCTCCACCAAAATCTTTAGTATAACCTTGTCTGCTTCCTGCCGGGCTTCCCTTAACTCAAATAGTGCATATGATGCAGCTTCATGATCTGTCGCGGATCCAAACTCTTTCAAGTCTGCTTGAGGTTTTACGCACAGTTGCAGGTCATCACCAATGCTCAGATATCGATCATGCTAATTTCGTAGGAAACATTAAATCAGAATTTGATAGAAACAGCAAAGAGACAACAAAATAGATATGTCAATTTAGAATACCCAACATAAAGGCAACTTACACTGATACAGGCCACTGAAGTAAGAAAGTTATTTAGGTTGGGTACTTGATATATCTTTGCTGCAAACATTAGCATAGATGTTGCTAATGTAAAAAGCAACCTTTGGCACGAAGGGGGTAACATGTCTGCCAATGAAATTCAAAATAAACTTATTAATATTTACTGAAATCAAAGAAAAAGGTTCTTCCTCGCTATGAGATTCTCAAGCTGCTTACCGTAATTAGGATCAAGAGATATTCTCTTCAGAGAAAGTGGAAGCTGGAAGAAGCGGATGACAATGTTGTCAATTGAGTTCTGCGACATCAAATATTCAACCCAGTGAACGAAAACTCAAACACAATATAGAGCGTGTTCAAATGATAAATAGGAATCAAGTTAGATGACGAACTACATAGGTAACACTGAACGGAAAATCAGACACAATACCTTAGGACGAGAAGAAATAAGTGTTAAGCTGAAAGAACGGGCTATAGCTTCAAAATTGGATGGTAAATTATCTGAAAGACTGGCTTGCATCCAAAAGGCCGAAAGCAATTGAACTGTTTGATCTTCACTCAGTTGTATAGTATTTGGTTCCTGAAGTAGCCATTAAACAAACCTTAAGCGCATACAAAGAAAATCATAATATGGCCTGAATAACTAGTTAATACGTTATACATGAAAACCTCAAATGACAACTTACTGCATCTAGAGAGACGTTCGGCCCAGTTGCTTTTTCAATTATGGAAGAATTTAATTTGAAAAGGTTGGGCAACTTTTTATGAATCCAACCCTGCTTCCATTCCTCTTCAATGGTTTCACTTCCCCTGAAATCATCAGGGCTGCCATTCTCATGCTTATCTACTTTTTCACCGTCCTTCTCTTTGCGGAGCTTTTCGAGCAGAGCAGAGCAGTAGCCGAGGCGAATGCTGATGCAGTCTTGCACTGCCACCTCCTTGCTTCAAATTGAGACCCCGAATGCAACATGGAGAGTTCAGATCTAGAGGATGGTATTAGAATAGCCGAGAAAATTTGGTGTGCTCCAATACGTGCTTCAGCATCGGGATGCATCATGGTTCTCAGAAGTTGGACAAGAAGTGCTTCAGGGAAAATCTGTACAAAGTGGGTCAAGATAACAACTTGGTCCTTTCAAATTAACTAAAGAATAGTAAATTCTCAAATTTGAAATATGAAAAAAAAGACAGGAGTTGTTGAGAGTTTGAGACTGAAGAAACCTTTTGAGAATAAGAAGGAACTGATGCTAAAGATATAATGTGAGCTAGAATCAGCATTGATCCAATGGTTGCTCTTGCAACAACTCCCGTTGGTGGAAGATCCTCCAATGTAATCGCCATCAAGTCAAATAGTGGTCGAGCATCATCAATCTAATAGCGGCAGACGGGTCATGACAAACAAGCTTAGGTAATTGGACAAAAGTTAATAAAAGCAATTCGTAAAAAAAAGAAGTGAACAAAAAATCTCTTTATAAGAGAATCAACTTACTCCTCTAGCAATTTCTAGTAAGCAATCTTCTATAGCACTCTGAAGTGAAGTACTAATGTTTGGCTTTTGTTGTCCGCCAAAATCAACCGACGCCTGAAGACTCTTCTTCAAATGCCTACACATATCACTGACTATTCCAATGTCAGGGACTATAGCTTGTGCTCTTAATTGCTGAGCCAAGGCGGTAGCGATCTGAATCATATTAGATTTAGTTTGGGGATCATATGCCACATTTTTGTGGTCTAGATGGCGAATGATAGCAGCTAAAATTAGTTGTTGATTTTCTGAAGATGCAACACAAAATAAAAAAAAGGATCAGTACGGTCTTTGAAAAGATGTTTAGCTATGGACATTGTTATAAGTTGATTTCCTCAAAGTCTCCAAAAGAAAAGGAAGAAACTAAAAAAAGAACCATTGATAATAAGAAGCATTATTTTACTACAGAAAGGCATGAAAATTTGATAGAAATGCCTGAGTCTTCCACAAAGTAAGCCATGTCAGACAAAACAACCATCGCCAAGCCATGCTGTGGTTCCCAATGTTTTCTAGTGTCGAAGTAGATAAACATTGGTTCCAATACTCGACGCATCGTTGTACTTTCCTTGGCTAATTCCACCATTTTCTGGATACATATTTGAGTCCATACTGCTGGTGTCTCAGTTTCCTCCCTATAGCGTAAAAAGTGTGTTAGATACAGCAAAAGTGATGCAGAAAGATAGAGATTTCAAGTTTTCTTATTTAACTTCTACCTTGACAAGAGAGAACTATCTTTCTTTTCTGGACGGGGCCTCGTGATCATGTGGCTAGGGCTAACACTAGTAGAAACACCTGCACCAGCTCTTCCTTCACATCTTACTACTTCATCAACCCAGTTATGATTTGACTCTCCTCTTCCATCATCTTCAACATTTCTATCTGCTTTGTAGTTATCCAATGTGACGTGCACAATCTACAGAAATTGCCATAAATTACTTTATGCATAAACATGTTTTTGCAAACCGTAATTGAACATTAAATTAGAACATTATCACCGATACTCACCTCATCAAAATTAGCAAAAACATGTGAAAATTGTGCCATATGCCACACCTGTGAACAGAATAGATTATTAACATCAATGCTACCGTACTGTACATAACAAATTTACCTAAGTAGCAGTACAACACAAATAAGTTGAAAAAAGGTAGGAACGTGAGTTACCATTGCAGAAAGGCATTGCAAGCTTGACGCCCTCAAGCAGATTTTTTCATGCTCTTCTCCAGTCTCGCGTGCCAACGTGCATATTTTATGAACAAAACTCTCAATGTTATGATTATATGTGTTGTCAACCTGTTTGTGCAATGGGTCAGACTAATATCTAACATTAAAGATCAAACAGGAATACGTAAGCAAGAACATGGAAGTCGCAATTAAACTCGCCTGGCTATTAATGAATGTGGTTAAGGTGTGGCATCCAAGAACCCGAACAGTGTCTTTCTTTGTATCATCCAGAAGTTCAGAAACGACATTCAATATACTGCCAGCAAAATAAACCCTGCAGAAGCAACAACATTCATGAGATGGGAAGGCCAGATAACATACTGTCAAAGGTAACGTCAAATGCATTTACACTTGGTTCCCACAGAACAGTAAAGCGATTCACTGATATCCAAAGCTTTTAAATGACCAAGACTAAAGAGGAATGTTTGACAGGTAATACTTAAACACTTACATTTGCCCCTTGCATATGCACAACAATTTGTTATAGGCTTCCATAATAATATTAATAACTTTAATGTGCTCATTACGCAATTCTTTGAAGATCCTTTGTTCAAGGTATTTGACAATCTACAATAAAGAACAGTGAATCAGATTCACTTCAAATTGGTTACTGTCTGATGTAATCAAAAGATTAATGATACAAATAAACTTGAATAGAAAAATTTACCTTCGGAATGCGAATTGGGTTCTTGGAAGCATATTCACATAATTTCACAATTTTCCTTTCATTGGGAGGACCATCCTACAAATTCCTCTCAGAAATTAGATAACAATCTAACAAAACTACTTAGCAAAATGTATTCCAGACCAATGCAACACAGCAAAGGTGAGTTCATACTTACAAGAGATTTAGGGAAGATCTCAGCCAGTAGTTTCTTATAACGCTTGACAGGTTGCCGGGATCTAGACCTCAAAGCAGGACAGCAAATACACATATTCGAACATACTGGAAGAACCTTCCTTGAAATAAAACCCATTCCTGCAAAATACTAATCCAACTTTAAAAATTCGTCCTATTTACAAACATAACAAATATGATCAACTAAACCCATTGTGGCATGCAAAAGCAAACAACAATTTCAACAGAAAAAGCTTAACAATAACTCTAAACCCTAAAATACCTGGTAGAGAAATTTAGAAGTAGACAAACAAAAAAAACCAACATTCATAGTTGAATCAGCAAAATAAGCTTAAACTTCCCCAAGCCATAAGAAAATTTCAAACACAATTAAAAAAAAAAAAAAACACTTCCTTTAAGTTGAATCAGTTGCTATAAAAAAATGTTGAAACAGCAAACTAAGTTAAAAAAAAAAAGTACTGAAATAAACACAAAACTAAAAACAAAGAATACCCCACAACTCAGAATGAACTAATATGACTGTATTTTTTTAGAGCAAGAAAATTATCAACCAAGAAAATCCAAACAGCACCGCTTTTCAAAGAAACCCATTGGAGCTGAAGAATTAAACCCATCATCTTTATATACAAAGCTTGAAACAAACAAACATCACCAATGTGATCATCTAAACTCATTGTGGCATGCAAAACTAGACAACAACATCAAGTGTAAACCTAAACACTACAGAAACCCATTGAAGCTGAAGAACTATAATGCTACAAAAAAATCGGAAGGAACTAGAACTTACTTGAGCCTGCAACAAGGATCTTGGGGAGTAAAACCCCTACAAAAACTACAAAAAGAAAATTGCAGCTGAAGAAGAAGAAAGAAGAAGTAGAATCCAAACAGAAGAGGGACTAATAGTGTTTGTTTAGAAGAAAAAACATTGATACAAGTAAAGGAAGTCCGTCACGTGGCCGATGTCAGTATTTGGGTAAAAAGAGACCAGCTTTTTTCTATGTCAGAAACTTATTTCATATTTCAAGTCTGAAAGCTCAGCTTTGTACTACTATCATAGCCTACTCTACTTTCTTGGGGTTTGGATTTAACTAATTAATTTTATTTTAGATTAACAGATAAACAGGGAAAATTTGGAATTACATCAAACACAAAGAACCAGAAATTACAATATATCCGAACAGAGTTAGATGAACCAACTCCCAAAGGTGACAACTTTTTATTAGCTCTGTCTGTAGTCATATTCAATGTGTACCCCCAATTGGCCATTTTACCTTTGCAGCAGGGAAGAATAATGGCATTGATAATAACACTTCAAAGGGGTGTTTATAATAATTTAGCTGGGAACATTAATCCATTACACCAATCACACAACAGAAAAAAGGGTACAACTGAAAAAGGAAATAGTTTTACGTGTAGAGATTATGAGCAAGACTTTGAGTGGGAAACAGTGACAAAAGAAAGAGACTTCATTGACTATAGAATTGATCCATTAACCAAGATCTTGTATAAAAGGAGAGATAGAGAATCTCTGGTGAGTAGGGCTGTAAATACTCCGGTACGGTCCGGTTTTTTTATGGAATCGGTCCCTGTACTTGGTATTGACCGGTACCTCATTTTGAGGACCGGTACCTGTACTTGTATCTGGAGTTGTACCGGTCCGGTATAAGACCGGTACCGGGTTTTTTACCTGAAAAATATTACAAAATATAATATAACATTTCCATAAATTCAATGTTCAACAATCCAAAATAAGTTCAGGTTGCATACATATTTAAGTTCAACATTTTGCATAACTTCAAAACAACAATCCAAAATAAGTTCATAAGTTCAGTTTGCCAAAAAGTAAAAACAACATTTCCACTACCATATAAGTCTGTCTACGACAAGTCGACAAGAAATAATGGATGGCTGCACAGCCTGCACTTGCAAGTTGCAATCCTAGGCCACAAATCTGCACTTTCCCCTCCAATAAGGCCATTGATTGGATAGGACAACCTCAACCTGTGTGTATTACAAGTTTACAACCAGTTCAAAACAAATAGCAAGCAAATACATAAGAAGTTCATAACTACAGTTGAATTTGTGCAGATTGAATATTTTCAGTCCATTCATTTCCATACATTACATATTCTCATACACACCCCAATACTTATTGTACTTGGCAAACATACAGTATACATACTCAATATTATCAACAAATCCAAGTTAGGAAATACCTCCAGTGAGACATACACATAGTGATACTGTCATACATACTCATACAAGAAAGATACAACTAATTGCAAAACCATTCATAGAATCACAGTTAATCAGTTATCACTTATCACACAGTAGTACAGAGTACAATCAATCTATGTATTCATTATAACATATTAACATGTATTGCTCAATCAATCTGAATTCTCAAACCCTAAATTGATCTCAAACTCTCAATCAATGTCAAACCCTAAATCATTTACATCAACAAGGTTAATCTCATAAGATAGATTGCTCAATTAGAAGAACAAGAATAAGTAAAGACTGTAAAGTACCTTGGAAACAAAAAGGTTTAGATTGAATCTGATAGACGAAGAAAAAATTGGTATCCTTGGCAGTCACCACTTAACCTGCGTGAGTATAAACACTAGGGTTAGTTGATTAGTCAAGCGATAGCTACTTAAAATCGTTTACAATTCCTAGGGTTTCCTTTTGTTGAAACAGAAAGGAAATCGAAAAGATTACCTGATTGATTGATAGCTACTAACAAGTAAGACTTGAATCACTTGATGATGATCGTGAATTGGTGATTTCCTGATTGATTGGTGAGGGTAGCCGTAGTTACTCAGAGATGAAGAGGCTGCTCTTCATAGCTTCACTGCTTCAGAGAGAAAAAAAACGAAGAAGAAAGAAAACTGAGAGTGAGAGAGTTACGAGTTAGCGATTAGTATTAGGGTTATCTATATTGGACGGATAGGATTAAAACTAGTTAGGATCTTAACGGCTGAAATTAAACGGTACATATGGGCCGGTTCCTACCGGTACTCCCCCTAGAACCGGTGTCTGTACCGGTCTAGACCGGTTCTCAACTTCCAGTACCGGTGTCTGTACCGGCTAGACCGGTTCCGATCCGGTACCGGTTCGGTATTTCCGGTTCCACTCCGGTCCAGGTCCTCCCAACCGGTTCTTGTGCAGCCCTACTGGTGAGCGCAATTTGAAACAGTAACAATATCATTGACCAAAAAATAATAAATTTAAACAATTTAGTTTGAAACCCTAAACACTTTTGGCTCAAAGTCCTTTGAGCACTCCAAATTCTACAGTGTGTACCTCCAAGTTTTTTCTGTCCAGGGTTTTACATTTTCTTGTATCTATATATTATAGAGATTTGGTGGTAATCTCTGATCACCATAAAAGCCATAAATTTTAGAAAGAGCTAATTCTGTTTTAGTCTGGCATTTTGTCATTTTGACATGGTAAACAGAATGTGTTTTGAAGGAGACTTTAAAATAAAGTTGGTGGGAGATACACCAAATGTCAGAGAAGTCAAAATACCTGCTGCAATAAGGAAAACAAGATCTTACTTGTTACATATTCCACATTAATATACATACCATGTGATTACTAATTGTATGGTTCCACAACCACGAGATGAAGAAATTATTTAGTTTTTCTTGGGAACACTACCATTAAATCTTCTTCTGGTTCGTTCTGTAGAATGTGGTCCAAAATCCAATCTTCACTGCAACAATTTGGGATGGACAAATGGATTAATATCTTTTCATCTTTCTTTTATCCAGCAGTAGTATTATATATGAAACGGATGGGATATTGTTTGTCAGCCTTCTGAGGGAAAACAGGGTAAAAATCATAAACAAATAAGTGGCAGGCTAACATGCTTTAAAAGTTGAAGTGGAAAGAAGCAATGGGGTTTTCACTTTTGTCTCCATCCCCCCTTCCCTCCCATATGTATTTGAAAAACAGGACTGTTTTCTTTCTTTTGCTTCAAAAAGACCCCCCAGACTTTGCCTTTTGCATTTTCACATCTTGGGCACTGGTAGTGGATCATTGGATCACTGCACAAGTGCAGTACTTCAGTGGTTAGCAAGTGCACAAAGGGTTCATACTAATTTCTGTGTTAGAAATTTTTTTTGATCAATGAACAAAAATATTTACCAAAAGGGAAGAAAAAAACATGATTTGCTCTCAAAAGAAACGAGGCATGTAACTCGATGGAAACGGCAAGAGAATTAAAAGAACAAACAGCAAGAGAATTAAAAGAACAAAGATATATTATAAAAATTGTTCTCTTCACTTGTTTATATTTCAAGTTTCTGTGCAAGAGAAATGTTTTGAAATCATACAATATCGCATTAGGTATGGGTTCCACTCCATGGCTTTCTTGTTGGAAGCTTGGTTTCTTTCGGCTAAGCATCAGCAGGTTGAAACAGGTTGCATTTGTTCATGGATTGCCATATAGCATTGAAGGCTGCATAAAGGGAGATTTGATTTGGAATCTCGATACCTGTACGTATTGGTGCAAGATGGGCCAGCACATTTCGCCCTGGGTGGAGGATAACTGCAAATACAGATCAAGAAACCAGCAAAGCCATCATCAGCACTGAACATTAGCATCTTGTCCGCGCAACTAAATACTGAAAAAGAAGATAATCTAACTTGGGTCAGTGAGAAAGAGAAGAATTCGGACCTGCATGGTTTGGAGTCAAATATACGAGGCAAGCCAATTTCATCAGGAAATATAACAACTGTTCCAGTTGGACCAATGACCCATCTAACCGTGTTTGATGAAAGTGTTGAGGTTGAGGTTCTCTCCTGGTCAAAAAAAAAGAACATTAAAACCCAGACAATTTAAGATTTATTAACATAGGATCACCAGGTCTAAAAGAGATGTTACTTCTGTATAAGAAATTCTAAGTACCTGTGCTATTTCATCACGTCGCTTTTGCAATTTATCTTCCTTCTTCTTCCTGCTAGAATCCTGACCAAGAATTTTCCTGATTGCTTCAGCCTGTAGAGATTAACCAAATATACACAAAATAAGAGGGTATTTTTAGAAGAAAACCAGAAGAAGAAGAAACGCTGATGAAGTGCAAACCTCGGACTCCCTAGCTGCCTTTTCTGCTTGGGTTTTACGTTTATGAGCTGCCTCAGCCTTTTTTAATTGCTGTTCTACTTCAGAAAGTTTCTCCTTTTGTTCTGTCCATTGGCAAACATATAACAAATTCATTTAATTTAACAGAACCAATTTTTCTAGAGTTTAACTAAATGGCTGAAGTCATAAAAATAAATAAACAGAACCTACTCACTTCTTGGTGCTGCAGGAGGCAACCCATTTGGGAACTCAATCATACTCGCACCAGGTCCTGCAGAGATGTCTTTCCCTGACTGAAGGGCTCGCTGACGTGAAGTGAGAGACACTTCCTTCTTATGCTCGAGTTCACCGTCTGATGCTGGTTCCTCCTCTCCCACGAAATCAGCATCCTCGTCTGCTAACTTTGATCTTGAGTTCTTGGTACTATCCCTGCCCTTTGAGGAGCCAGGCTCCAAATCTTCATCATATTGGCTACCAACCGCCTTAGTCTTTGATACCATTGAAATTTTTCTATGTTTCCTGCTTCCTTCTTCACCATCATCTCCATACTCCCTAGCATAATCTGGAGCAGCTTTGGAAGTTTTGAGTCTCTCGAGATATCGGATTTCCTCATCATCATTTCCATCGTCAAATGCATCATCCAATAAACGTGGCTTGGGAACACGCTTGCTCTTACGAATAGCCTCCGAAGGAGAATTATCATCAGAAGAAGTTTCCTGCACAAATGCGTCCACTAAAAAGATAAGTAATACAATAACGCTACAATATCCACAAGTGTATTAAAGCTGCAGTCGAGCAAGGAGACGGTAAATGGTGGAGTACCTGCAGAATCAGCTTTTTCCGAGGCCGTGAAGCATCTACTGATGGAGAACTCTTCATGGAAGACGACCCAGATCCACCACCAGAGGAACCATTAGATGCAGGCTTGGTATGTAGTGTATGAGTAACACCACCCACTTTGAGCTTTACTTTCCTGAGCTTGTTTTCATTTCCTAAACCATCTGAATTTACTCCTGGGTTCCCTAGACTTGGGCTTCCAACATTCCTTACATTCCCCATTGAGTTTTCCTTCTTTCTCAAATGTAAATCAAGGCTTTCTTCAACACTCTTTACGCTTTTCCAGTTGGCTGGGGCAAGGGCACCTTTGCTGCACCTCACAAAATCTGACCCACTACCACCACCATTCTCGAAATGTCCGCGGCTGAAACCCTCATGCTCTCTTGATGCTCCATCGTCTTTTCTACTCCTTTTATATCCTCCAAATTCACCACCACCACCAACTCTATCAACAGCTGAAACACCCAAAGCAGACCTAGAAGTGGAGTCATAGGCAGTAATCTCATCAGCCCGTGGACGTCTAGGCATGTTACTTCTCTTCTTTCTAATAGAATTACCCGCACTATCTAATGCACAACCTTTTAATCCTTCCATTATACCAAAATCTGGACACGCCACCACAGATTATCCAAACGCCACCACTTAAACCACCAGAATGCCGCTGGTTCTACAGATTTAAGCTGAAGAAACCCCACAAATATTGTTCCTTGGCACACTACGAAACACACAAAAAAGGGTAAATCAATCAAGTTAGCATCAACGTTTGAATCAATCCAACGAGTGATCAAACATAAAACGAACTCTCCCCAGATTGAAGAATCAAACCCCTAAAAGTACCAAGGCTATTGGCGATTCATCACTAAATTCAACACAAAGACATTTAGTAAAACAATCGAAGTATCTGAAAGAAAGATGAACACAATAAACATAGCGAAAATAAGAACAAATTCAGAAACCTGATTGAACACAGCAAGAAAATCAAATCTAATCAGAACACATACCTAGATACAAAACCCCGAAGAAAAAAGAGGAAAAAGGCGTTACCTTGGAGAAGAAATTGATGAGAGAACTTGAAACCCTAGTTGGAAACAGCTGCTGGAGAAAGTTATAACTATTAGGTTATGATAAAGGGGCAAGATGAAGAAGAAGAAAGGAAGAAAAGACGAGACTTTATTAGTAATTTGTAATTGATCCTCGTCTTCCACCTCCATTGTTTTGTTACCCAACACCTTCTGTTTTTTTGGTTACGATACACCCCACTGCGCACGCTAACATAATTCCTCACTCTTACCATTTCTCTTTCAATTCTAAACTCCCTCGAGTCTAGATTCTCTCTGTGTACAGGTGAGATACGTCTCATACCCTCTTAGGCGTAGGTTAGACCGAGTTGCCAACAAATTTTAGCAGGATGTTTGTGTGTGATTTTGATTATCGGAGAGTTTAGTTCAGAAAAAAAAACCACGAGGGGTATTTCCCACTGGCTTGAGTCTCTTCTTTTGACACCCCTCCAATCCGGGTTTGAGCTGCTATTTTGACCAAAAACCGGGAATAAGTCCGTATCTCTTTTCTTTTTCTTTTTCATTTTTTGGCTATGAAAGGAGTAGGCCATTTTTCGCATGATGCGGGGAGTTTTGATTGTCCAATTTGATGCGCAGATAAGTGTGCAACTCTAGAGGAGCATTAGTGAAGTACCTATTCAAATACATCAACAAAGGTAAAGACCGTATCACGGTTCTGATCCAAAAAGTTCAAGAACTCGATGAGGAAACATGGGAAGGAGAAGTCGTAATTGATGAAGTCAATAACTAATTAGTCTGTCGTTATTTTTCTACAGCAGAGGATTGTTGGAGGATTTTTGATTTTGATCTTCAATATTTTGATCCATCTGTCGAGAGATTGCGTTACCATTTGGAAGATGAACACCCGATAATACTTCGTGATAGTGATGTCGTAGAAGATGTATTGGATCGACCAGATGTGAATGAGAAAAATTTTACTTGAGTGGTTTGAAGCATATAAAAATTATCCAGAGGCAAGGAACCTTACTTATGCGGATTATTTATCTGAATGGGTCTGGGACAAGGATACCAAGGAGTGTTAAAGAAAGGAAGCGGGGGAATATCGTCGGTAGGCTGCACAATGCGTTGGAAAACGACTAATTAAATATGATTTTTAAAGTTTTAATAAAAACTATAATTTATTTTTTTCTTTTTGTGAATGAAAAACTTATTAGTCACACACCGTGGAGTTTCCACTTTTTAGTTGTTTTAAGAGACTATATAAGATTTTTAGTCCCACATCGGGGAGTTCATCTTTTTTAAGTTGTGTTATTCCATTATATAAAGAAATTCACTACTTTTGTAAAATCTATGGGAAAGGGGTTGCTCTATATTTTAGAGGGACCCCATGGAAAAGTATTTTATATTGTTTTCTTTTGCATTCACGATTTTCCTTAAGGGTTTTTTCGAAGTTGGAAAGCTCAAGTTGAGCATCTACTACATATGCTAGTAGTAGGTGTAGTAGGGTGTTTTATCCTGGAGATATCCGTCCTGTGAGGGCTATAGCATCATTCTTGAGTGTAGTCGGACGCTAATGTCTTAAGGGCAATGTGTTGAACACGTGACACACTCTGTTTTTCCAAAGTTTTGCCTTGTTGCTGTTGCGGAGATCTGGGGAGCTCGTTTGTTTCATCAAGTCGATCACTTCCATTATAAAGGAGCTAAGTATCAATAACTCTTGCTTATTTGATTTTTCTTTGTTTTTGATTATTGCACCCAAAAATCTTAAGAAATTACAATTTGTAATAATCATGGATGTTAATTGTGAAGTGAAAAACAAAAACCGAATTTTTTGTCAGATGTAGAGTTTCGAATTTATCTCTTAACCTAGAAGGAATTTCGATGAACCCTTTTGACCAAATGTAGTAGACATCTTTGTAGTTACCCACATAAAATTTTGGAATTTTTGGAGTTGTAAAAGTATTTTTTTTGATATTTTACAAAACAGTAAAACGTTTCTGAAAAATTCTGACGAGCAGAAATTTGTTGTTAACTAAAGTAGTTTTTATGGGGTAACCATGAGTTTTTTGATATGGTGATTCAAACGAAGTTTGTAGATCTAGATGTTATCTTCAAAACTCGTATTTTATTTTCCAATTCGGAACGAAGGTTTGTGAGATGTGGTGTGTCAGGTGATTGGGAAATTAGTGTGTCCGTGGTCAAAGTATAAACGAAGATATGACATGAAATTGGAAAGGGACATGGATACCAGGAGCATGTGGATGAACACAATTCTTACAATGCTGACAAAGGCGAGAACATCAAACAACTATAAGCGTAGTCTTCAGAAGAAAGGTATGTTTCGTAAAACTGAATCCGGCATTACTTTAGTTAAGGGTGATTG
Organism: Papaver somniferum; assembly: GCF_003573695.1. Taxonomy (NCBI): domain Eukaryota; kingdom Viridiplantae; phylum Streptophyta; class Magnoliopsida; order Ranunculales; family Papaveraceae; genus Papaver; species Papaver somniferum. The sequence goes on from NW_020622381.1 coordinate 14,027,499, forward strand.
TTATGTTTGTAAAATTCCTGGCCACGCGGCAGTAAATTGTAGACAACATAAAAACCTTAATGAGTAGAAAGTTAATACCAATTTAGTTGAACAAACTAGAACGAGTTCAGTGGCATGATGTCGGAAGTTATTTTAATAACCAATGTGAGAGACCGGTAGGTGGACTCTGGAGCCACCAAGAATGTTTGTTGAAACAAAGACCTGTTCACCTCTTATCATAGGATAAGGGATGTCGAGAAACTCTATATGAGTAACTCATCTGCAACAGAGGTTGCATAAAAGGGAAAGGTCGAGTAGAAACTCATATTTGTAATATTCTCACATTGAATGAAGTTTTCATGTTCCGGGCATATGCAAGAATCTTGTATCTTGTTCTGTTGTAGATGGTAAAAGATTTAAGATTTTAATTGAATCTGGAAAACTTGTTGCAACTAGGCAGTGATTTTTTAAGCAAGAGTATAAGACTTTGGGTATATATAAGCTTAACGGAAAAACTGATGATGTGAACATAGTTGATTCTTGTGCTTTCTTTGTGTGATTGATTTTTTTACGTGGTAGACTTGGAACCGTAAACTTATAAGTCAATGATTAACTGGCTAGCATAGGCTGCGTACCCAAATTCAGTTTGGACTTTGAACATAAAAGTGAAATCTGTGAAGAATAAAAATATGCTATAAAACCTTTTAGCACAAATGTTCAGAGTAATTCTAAGCCTTTAGAATTAATTCAGTTAGGCCTAGTTGACATGAGTTCAACCCAAAACCACTGTGGTAAAAGATGGTTTATAACTTCCGAAGATGATTGTACGAGGTACTATCTTGTATACTTGCTTAGGGATAAGGATGATGCCTTAGAAGCCTTAAGATGTCTTGAAGTTGAAAACCAATTAGAAGCCTTGAACATAACAACTGTATCCTTAAGGAGATGATAATTGACATGTTGATTAGTTCAGGATTACCTGCGGCCTTGTGGGGGGGAGGCAGTCCTCTTAACTAGTATATCCTGGATAGAGTACCCTTTTAAGGATCAGATGAAACTCCATATGATTTATGTAAAGGTAGATGACCTTCTTATGAATGCGTCAAAGTGTGGGGGTGTTTGACTAAGATTGTAATTCCTCTTCATAAAAGAACTAGATTGAAACCAAAAATGTTAATTGTGTCTTCATATAGGGTATGCTGAGTATTCTACATATAGATTTTTGGTTGTGTGTTTTGATTTTTTCTGACTTTGGTGTGAATATTATTATGGAATCTAGGGATGCTGAGTTCTTTGAACATGTTTATTCTAAACCTGTACCTCATTAGAGATGTGTTGATCCCCTAGATTTATTTTCAAATAGTCAGAACTTATCTTAAAGGAAGATGAAGTTAAGTTGAGCCTAAGAGAAGTAAAACAATTAGACTTGAGACTTCTTATGAAACTTCATAACATGCCTAGCTTAGTCTGCCCCAGACTTGTAAAGAAGCCTTGATATCTACTGAAACCCCATTCTGGTAAGAAGCTTCATTTAGTGAAATGGACTCAGTCCGTCGGAACCGACTTGGGAGCTTTTAGTTTACCTCCAGGAGTAAGACCATGGATGTAAATGAGTCTTTAAGAGGAAACATTAGGTAGATGGAACTGTAAAAAATTAGCTAAGTTGGTAGCTAAAGGCTATAAACTAAAAGAAGGTGTAGATTTCCTTGATTCTTATTCACTGTGACGAGATTACTTCTTGAGATGCTAATTGATTGCTGCATAAACAAATTGAGATACATCATGGATGTTAAGACAGCTTTTCTAAAATCGTGAATTAGATAAAGAAATTTACATAGACCAACCTGAGGACTTTGTAGTGAAAGGTTATGAAGACAAAGTTTGTAAGTTGAACAATTTTGTATGGTTTTAAATAAGCACGTAAATGACATGATCATGTGATAATGTGTAGTGGATTTAAGTTAATGAATCTGACAAGTATATTTACAAGTAACTTGTTAAGGATGCCTGTGTGATTGTATGCTTGTATGTTGATGATATGCTTATACTTGATACAAACATAGATGTGATTAATTCCACTAAAAACATGCACTGAATGAGAACGTTGACTTGAAAACTTAGGCCCTTTTGATGTAATCTTAGGGATGAGGATTAGAAATAATCTAACAATTATAGTCTTAGTCATTCTCATTATGTTGAATTTGTGCTTAAGAGATACAATCAGTGATTGTAAGCCTGCTGTACTCCGTACGATTATTCTTGTAGACTCAGAAAATAAGGGTAATGGAGTATCTTAACTTGAATACTCAAGAGTTATAGGATGTCTGATGAATTTAATGAACTGTAAGAGTCCAGACATTGCCTATATTGTGAGTAAGTTAAGTAGATATACTTGTAGTCCAGAGCAAGAGCATTGGATGCACTTAGTAGAGTATTATGGTACCTAAAATACTCTATTACCTTTTGTTTATTTATGAAAGGTATCTTGTGTCCTTGAGGGACTTTGTGATGCAAACTGGATAGTTAACTCAGAGGAGTCTAAGACTACGAGTGGATATATTTTCACTCTAGCAAGAGGGTTTGTTTTTGGAAGATTTTCAGGCAAACATATATTGCTCAATTCATTATGGAATCTGAGAGTATTGCGTTAGATAAAGCACGAGAGGAGGCCGAGTGCCTAAGATGCTTTTTAGAAGACATTCCTCTCTGGCATAGGCATGTGCCAGCTATATCTATACATTTGTTAGCCAAGCTATAATATCTAAAGCTAAAAATAACTAATCTCAATCGGCGTTATTTCCATTGATTGGATAAAGTCCAAGGAGAATATTGCACAACCTTTGACGAAAGGTTTATCCAAAGAGATGGTTAGAAATGCATCGAGGGGGATGGGGCTTAAGCTCATAAATTAAACTTGCTATGAAGGATGCTCAACCTTGCTGACTGGAGATCCCAAGATCAAGGTTTCGAATGAGACAACTAATTTTTGGTGGGTAAAGGTAAACACTATCAGAGAATTTCATTCTCTGTCCCTTCCCTATGGTGTAGACGTGATAGTGTGACTGCATATGAAGGATGACTTTTAAGAAGTCTTAATGAGTTCTATAGTTTCAATTTAAGATTGAAGTGGGGTGTAGCAGTAACACTCTTTATGGAAACTCACCTATCTGAATGAGGAAATGGGGCCGCTTCCTATGAGAATATGAGCTTTGATTCTCTAGAGCATTCTGAGAAATAGGATATGTCGAGGGCCAAATTGGACAAAACGACACGAGCTTGGCAGCAACCTTGGAGATATCATCCGTGGTTGTTATCGTGAATTACATCAAACGCTAGCAGTTCAAGACATAGTTCACTGTATTTAACAAGTAATTCTGGTAATATCTCACTAAGCAAAGGTTCAAGACCTCATGGACACCTCTGCCTAAAAATGGTATTTCCTGCGCTTTTAATGTGATTTTCATTTTGATGATTTTGGTATTACTGGAACTTACGACCTAAGGGTCACTAAGGGTTCACTAGTTCATGATTTTTCACTTTAGTGAAAGGAACCTTTAGTCTCACTTGTGAGGAACTAAAGATGAAAAATCTCTATACTATATGATTTTTGCAATCCATAATATGATCCTGGGTTCAACACACTATTGCGTGAGGGAGATGACGTTGAAATTACTAGTATGACATCAACATGCACGATCTGTCTGTTTGTTCAGTCAGTTCGGTTCGTGAGATTGGGTTGTTGATTTACCAAGATTTATCTGTGTTTTCGTGTTTTATTGAGTTTTCATTCATGTGGGGTATTGTTGGAAAACGATTAATTAAATATGATTTTTAAGGTTTTAATAAAAATTATAATTTATTGTTTTTTTTTGTGAATGAAAAACTTATTAGTCCCACACCATGGAGTTTCCACTTTTTAGTTGTTTTAAGAGACTATATAAGCTTTTTAGTCCCACATCGGGGAGTTCATCTTTTTTAAGTTGTGTTATTCCATTATATAAAGAAATTCACTACTTTTGTAAAATCTATGGGAAAGGGGTTGCTCTATATTTTAGAGGGACCCCCAAGGGAAAATATTTTATATTGTTTTCTTTTGCATTCGCGATTTTCCTTAAGGGTTTTTTCGGAGTTGCCAAGCTCAAGTTGAGCATCTACTACATATGCTAGTAGTAGGTGTAGTAGGGTGTTTTATCCTGGAGATATCCGTCCTGTGAGGGCTATAACATCACTCTTGAGTGTAGTCGGGCGCTAATGTCTTAAGGGCAACGTGTTGAACACGTGACTCACTCTGTTTTTCCAAAGTTTTACCTTGTTGCTGTTGCGGAGATCTGGAGAGCTCGTTCATTTCATCAAGTCGATCACTTCCATTATAAAGGAGCTAAGTATCAATAACTTTTGCTTATTTGATTTTTCCTTGTTTTTGATTATTGTACCCAACACAATGCTCATCCAAGTTCAGGAGTTTTCCTTTGTATTTTACTAAGTGTACAGAAAGGGGGGCTCATCTACAAGGAATTAAAAAATGTTAATGGGACCACTCATGTTATTTTTAGATAAACGTGTATATCTCTTTGATTGCATTCAGATAAACAGTGAATGGCACCTGGGACTAACAGAAGCATTGACGTGGAGCACAAATAACATGTGAAATGATGAGGGCACCAAGTACACCACGATATTTTTGATATCAACATATAAATCTGATACCTTCCATGATTTAATATAGACAGAGATTGACAAGAAGATAGCAAACTACAAGGTATACACTTGGTGTATAGTTTTAGTTCACTGAACAAAACTATAGGGACCAACCCAAGTGTTGGATTAACGTACAATGTATTCACTTTTAATTATAACTAACATAATTATAATTGCGGAAAATAAAAGTAAAGACACAACAAGATTTTGATAACGAGGAAACCGCAAATACAGAAAAACCACGGGACCTAGTTCAGTTTTGAATACTCTCAGAATTAAGACGCTATACAAAGAATACTACCAATTTTGTATAGTTGAGACCAAGTATACTACCTTAGTTACCTAGTTCCCTCAGTATCCCTGCGCGTACAACCAATCTGGCCAGCGCAAGTGAATTCTAAGATAGAGTCTACTATCTTAAGTTGCTTCAGCCGCTGCGAAGACTTCAAACACTCAACTCCTTTTGATCGACATCCAAATAGTAAATGACTAATATTTTTGGTAATCATTCTTATTATCTCAAGAAGTTAATCAGAGATATTTTAGTTGAATTCACAAAGGCTCTTCCGTTTGATCTAACAAACTCCTTCGTCAGGTAAGATCTACTAAGATCTAGATTAATAAGTAAATTAGATCTAAGTATACAAACTATCATATTCGGATACTGAAGAATATCGCCAAATAATAGTTTGTCAATCTAATACGACTAGTAAGAACAAATATATCAAATATAAACCAGATCTAGTCGGATCCCAGCCGATCAAGTTTGTGCATGAAGCAAATCATAGAGATACGAAACCAAAAACAAATATTCAACGTCTTCAATGTCTTCATTTGTACCTACACAACCAAACTTGATTCCAATTTATGATCGATTATGTACAGAACGGAGTTTGTTAACAATGGATGATCACAATTCAATGGCAGATCTAAAGACAGACTTGAACTACCGCTAATATCTTGATCTAGTTTGAGTGACCTAAAAAGACAAGGCTCTCAAGAATAATCAAACTAGGTGCAGTCAACAGTTAACAACCGTTAGTCAATAAAATAAATAATCGAAAACTAAAATAACAATGCAATTCTAGTTTCTCACCAACGGTACTACGCTTCTTAATCCCAAAGAAATTAAGAAGTCTTTAAAAAGGCGTACATAAGAGATTTCTTGTAATTAGGTTACTCCCCTCTCCAAGATAGTATTACGAATTATACTATTAGTCGGCCACAAAAATAAGTAGAAAGATAAAGTGCCTGCCTCTGGATAAGTTTCTAATAAGAACAAACTTAATTGTAGTTTGGACACCAAGGAATTCCATAACCGAAAATATTCTCAAGACATGTGATAAAGCACCTAAATTCGATTTTGTCTAATTCCAACCAATATCCAACTTTATATCCAAAATCCCTCTTGAACAACTCAATGTTAGATAACACTTAACTAATATATCTTTCCAGAGATATGTTATGCTTGCTAGTAAACAAAACATATACATTCGAAAATCTCAAAAAGATTCTCAAACATTTCGGTTTGGGATCCCACATTCAGTATCAAGGAATATCTTTGAACAATTAATAAATAAGATTTCATCACATGATCAAATTACCCATTATGTCGACATCTTGAACTTTCCTATTTTGAAAACCCAATTTCCTATTTTGAAATCGGTTTTGCATATTGGGATCGGTTCTACCATGACTCCTAATGTAAGTAAGGATTGGTTCTTCCTTGACTCCTAGGTAAGATCGTTTTTTACCTTAACTTCCAACATAAGTAAGGATCGGTTCTACCTTGATTTCCTATATAGGTTAGGATCGGTCAACCTTTGATCTTCAATAAAAACCAGACCATCAATACTATTGATTTCTTTCAACTACAAAACAAGTCAGTGTGTCTACTTCCCTAAAATCATACAGTTAAACATAGTTTTCTAGGTATAAAATCAAACCTAAGTTCACTACACAATCTAGTAACGAGTTACAAAGATTATGTCGATGTCGCGATTACGAATTTCAAAAGATAAGCATTATACTTGGTAATATAATATACCTAAGTTGTATAATAACTCGTATATTCTTCATTGACACTTTGGTCACAATAAGATGATCAAGTCTCTAATAATAGAGTTTCATGTACATTATTACTTCACATACTTTGCTTTCAATCGAAACGACTTGAAAGTAATGATATATAAATGGAAACAAGTCAAGTCATGTATTAATAACCTCAAGTATAAGGATGATGTCTTCGTTGATGTTGATACATCTTCAGAATCTCCAGGTCTTTAGAGTAATACTTTTATGTTTCAATATTTCTAGACTTCCTAGTATAACTCAACGAAGTTGACTCTAGTAGTTCTAATGAAGCGACCCTTGAGTTTTGATACTAAAATATGACAACCAACCTTGACATACCAACGCTTGGCGAGTTCAACCGACCAATGCTCTAACAACATGCTACATCAGATGTTTGTCATAATATTGTTTCCAAAAAAATTATGGGAAAAAAAATTAAAATTGTTATCTGAAGACATTGTATACCGGCGGAGAAAAAGGGGTAGGAACTTACATATGGAACTTGTTGAGACTGAAATAAAAAAATCGTGCATTAACATACATTGAAGAATTAATAAAAAAAAAAGAATGGGAGAACTCTAGAGGAGTTCCCGTACAACATTGCGGACTTCATCATCTTCCAAAACATGGATTGGGGAGATTTCAGGATCAACGGCTGAGGATGTTTCCTTAACTTTCTCCTTTCTTCGTATGGCGTTGGGTTTGCTCAAGAGAAAACTTCTCTGTGATAGTTTTGAGATAAATGCAAAGTTCCTTTTGTGTGGTAGACATATCCACTTGACTTTTGGTGACAATTTTTTGCGTCTTCATGATATCGGCTATCAACGGTGGATCATTTCGGATATCTTCAAGAGCGAGTCCGAAAACAGGATTGTTGGCCATGTTTTTGTTGATGTTAGCATTAACACAAGTATTGTTGATTGGAGAGTTAGTACCAGTAGCGCCATTATCGGAAATAAGATAAGTGACTGGAGTGTCGCCATTGTTGCTAGTGCTAGCATTGTTACGGTTAGGGTTGGGATTGGTAATTGTGCCTGACCTAAGAAGATAACCTATCTTTGACGAATTGGGATTACAACCGAGAGCTTAGTCTCCCACTGTGGTCGCCAATCTGTTGATGGGTAAAAACGAGTTGCTAGTGTTTGAGTAAACATTGAGAGTTACGCAATAGGCGGATCCTCACTTAAGCAAATTGTTTAAACCTTTAATAGATGTATTGCATGGAAGTACTTAAATTCGAGAGATAAATATGTAAGACTTCGGCTTAAACCAAGAAAATGGTTGTTCCAGAGTCAATTCGGTCACAAAGAGGGATGAGGGTCGATATGTAGGATGGAAGATGAGAATCTGTGAGATCAATCATAATTGATGGATTGTGGATGTGTTGAATTATCCGTGTTGGAGGGTTGTGCGTGTTTGATAATGATAGACTGTCGTAAATTGGATTATGGTAGGTTCTGATCAGTTAAGCCTGGTTGCTTGATTTCAGTTGAGTTAAGTTATCAAATCATAGGATGATGAACGTATTTATTGCAGAAATAGTTACACATTGATCTCCAGTAAGTAGTGACGGTTGAAGATGAATGGAAAAATGGGGAAGTGGGAAATCGTGGTTGCACCAGTTCCACATTGTGTGAAAGACTTGATTGGTTGTCCGTCCACTACTTCACTTAGTCCTTCAACTGCCAGCACGACTTACTCACATGTCTCATCGTGGATGTACTGCTACATCGCACGTATTGTAGGCCGCCGGACCAAAACCCTGGTGACTATCCCCCATGTGACATGATTGACGTCTCATGTGAAGTCTGCGAGGCATATATATATTTAGTTGTTCAATTGTTAGATTTGTCTAGACCATGTGTCTTAGATTTGATGAATCGAGTATAATTATGAATGAGAAGGTGACATGCTCCGTGACTCATCATTATGATGGATTAAGCATAAGGTATCTGCTGGGACACCAGTGATGCCTAGGCGTCAAATCTGATGAACTGTGACATTATTTTGCCAGTTGAGGCAACAATTATACTCGAGTGATTTGGATTGATGAACGTTGGTCTAATGAGATTGTTGGATCAATCATGGACGAACATGTATTCTGATATGTCAAGTATTTGACAATAAATCAGATATTGTTGAGTTATTGTAAAATATCATCATCGATCCACCATGTCATGAGTAGTCGAATGACAAAGTATAGACATTAAAATATTGGCAGATATTGGATGATCGACCAAGTGGATGGTCGTCCAATGAAATAATGGAAAATCTCCCAAGTGGATGGTCGTAATAAAACGTTGCTTCATCGAGCAATAATGTGTTGTAGCAAACCGAAACATTAAATATTAATTAAAATATTGGGAGATGGATCAATATGAATTTATTGATGCTCAGAGTTGATTAGAATATTATCAAGTTTAAAACCCTAATTTTAGGAAACCTTGGATCCATAAGATGGAAGATTGTCTAATATGGGTAAAGAGACCGACTAACCAATGAGCATGAGGACCGACCATTAGTGGTAGAGAGACCGGCTGGCGGTGTATGGAGGATTGCCCAACTGGTGGACTAATAAAAAAAATAGAGGATTAACCAAATGGGGGATGAATCAAAATATGGATTAAGGAAAGGTCGGAACGGCTAGCCAAGTTGGCGTACCAGTCTCCATGTCTACGATCGTCAATTCCTGAAAATTTGGTATTTTTTGTTGTTCATTTGAGCATTATTTTGTGTTTTCAGAAGAATTTGATCTTGACTGAAACTCTTAATTTGCTTGAATGAGCAAGTAGGATTTTTTCTTAAACGTCTAATATTTGGGAAATACTAAAATAATAATATTTTAACATATTATATGGCGTAAAGACCTAATGGTCATGGCACTTATTTAATTAATTGACCATATGGAAAATCAAAAGATCGCTTAAACGGGGGAGTCAAGGTTTAAGGAAATAAAAACGAAAAAAGAAAAGTGGGGTGGGGGGTCGCGCTTCCTTTTATTTTCTTTTTCTTTTTTTTGGTGAACTTTTCTATATTCCCGTTGTCCATGTGTTTAGGTACTCGTTTGAGCATTATTACCAAGTACACCTGCACCATTTTCTCGGGGCTTACTCGGTGGTGGACCATATGGGTACCAAGTACACACCCAACTTTTTCGTTCGACAACCTGTATGGATAAAACTTAATACAATTGCAAGTAGACCAACTGAATGATCCTTGAAAATATGTATATAGAGTTTACATCTCTAACATCTAATTAATCATTATGTGTATAGACACAAGGTATGTGAAGCTAATTGTTAAGCAGAGTACTTGGACGATCTCAAAAATCAATATCCAAGATCAATCTAGTCGTATCCAAACAATTCAATCAGAATTCTGCCAAGTAATTGGACTTGTTATCTATCTTTTTCTAGATAAGAATTCTACAAGTAACTAGTCTCGTAATCGGTTACAATTAAGCGGACGTATCTAGTTAGATTGAGTATGTAAAAACCTGTGTAAATCCAATAAATATAAACAATATAATGTGGAAAAGGAAAAATACAAGACACCAGAAGTTTTGTTAACGAGGAAACCACAATAGCAGAAAAAAACGGGACCTCGTCCAGATTTGAACACCAAATTGTATTAAGCCACTACATAAACTAGCCTACTATCATATTTCAGACTGGAATGTAGTTGAGACTGAATCCACCCTCCAAGCGATTCAGTTACAGTCGCTCTCTTTACATCTCTTGAACCTCGCAAGGCTCTACACAATTGATTCCCTTAGCTGATGTCCTTTACGTTCTAAGAGTTGCTTCAACATTAAGGTGACTTTTGATACCAATATTCCTTTAACAAATAAGCCTATTTGATTTCCGTTTAGATCAAAGATTAAGGTGGGAAAATATGTTTGCAATAGACAAAGCTAGAAAACCTCACAAATCTGGAATTACGACTCCCGACGAGCAGCGAAGATTCTTAACCACCTCTCAAGAACAATCTTCAAAAAATCAATTAAGATCAGTTTTCAGATATCTATCTTGAGGAATCATAAAGTATGAGATGAAGAGAACTCTCGATCACTATCTATCTTGCCTGAAAGATAATACAAAAACCTCGATAACAGAAAAGTAAGATCAGGATACACGAACTATCAAGGTAAAGATAGTCAGACCTAGCTTCACGAATCCCCAAAGAAAAGTCTTTTAGTCGTAATCCTAATTATGTTTCTCCAAGGAAACATAGGCCTACAGGGGACGACTCTAGAATCAACTAGGACACAAAGTGTCAGGAATTGAATTCCCAGTTGAAATAGCATATCTATTTATATATTTTCAAGGACCGGGGTTGCTTAGAATTCAAGCTAAGATAACTTGAGAATAAAGAAAACATTTTAGGTCTTGAAAATACAATTGAAGAATATACACTAGGAACCGGTGCTGGAACCGTGTATAATGATTGTTCGGTTTGGAAATTATGCCAAAGAACTACATCAATTTGATGTTTATTTAAACACCTTAGAATTTAATCATGATGTGGACACATAAGTATTTGAGTGATCAACGAAGTCTTAAAAGTGTTTGAGAGATTTCTAATAATGCTAAACATACTTTAAAAATAAGTTTTTGAGCATATACTAAAATTTTAAACATGGTCAGTTGGTACAACGGTTCGTGAATCATTAGGCTTGTTCACGAGTCAGGGTGAAACGGTTCGTGGACTGGGTTCACCAACCCTACAAGACTACCGAACTCAGTTGACCACGGTTCGTGAACCGTGATCGTCAACTGCTAGCCTTTCTTACCAACTTTCAAATTTTAGTTTACAACGGTTCGTAACATCCCCAACTGAACTTGCGGTTAGAAAACTGGTTCGCCAACCCTCCTGTACTTCTAAAACTCAGATATCTATGGTTTGTGAACTTGTTTGCCAACTTACCCTGAGTAGAATCATCGGAAAGTTAAATATTTCTCTCGTATGATGTTTGAAACATTCCCGCGTGATGAAATCATTTGTGCGGAAAATTTTCAATTGATCCACTAATTACTTTACACAATAAATTTATAAATATAATATCATTAAGGATCATTGAACATCTTTGCTTAAAATCATATTTCGAGATTTTTAACAAGACAAGCTTGACTCGAAACTTCTTCTTTGTAAATCTGCTAGAAGTCATACAAGATTTTCTCAAAAAGATAGAATGGTAATCTAGTGTGTAAAATAGAATAGTTCAGTCTTCACATACGTGATACTGAAGTTCTCCAAATATCTTCGTCGATCTTCAGTTTTCAAGGGTAATGTATGATACTTAACTATCAGATTATAACCTAGTCCGAGACTTGAATTAGTAGACTAGAAATCAAGATATGGTTTTGATCATCTATTGATATCAATCTTTTGATAAAAAAACTTGTGGGTTCAACCGAGCATTGCTCTAACAATCTCCCCGTTTGTCAATTTTAGTGACAAAACTATTCAATACATATGGATTCAAATAAATAAACATTTCAGCTCAATCCACTATGTTTGATTTTCCATGGTTCTTCAACAAACGTCTTGAATTCTTCGTACTTCAAGTTCTTCTATGGTTATGCATGTGTTCGTTCAACATCTTTGTCGTTAAAGATCTGTAGCTATAACAACTTATGAGAATACTCAAAAAGAGATTTGTTAGAATGTGATAATCACACTCTACTCATTTATTGTTACACCGAAACATAGAATTGATACCTTCCTCAAAGTTTAATTGCACCACAACTTCGAAGGAATACTACGGTGGTATGTTCTCTCCCTTAGTCAATACTTACTCCTTTTGCAAAAGGTACAACCTATAGATAATAATATACCCCCCTTACATGATGTTCCGAAAAGCCATAAGTAATGTAGTTGTTGATGGTGGATTTTCATTTGAGGCTAAAATTGTAAAAAGCCAAAAAATTATGCGTTGACATCCTGCAAAGGATAGAGCCACTGATAAGTAATGAATACTTCTCCACTTTACTAATTCATCCAGGTTGGAGCATGTAGGAACAATCTCTTATACCCTGTGAATTTATAGTGTTATCAATTAATACATGACTAGCCTTGTATTTCCTGTTCCGCTGAACTATCATTATTAGTGCGGCATGACGACTGAGTGTTGCACGAAATACTCGTACATGCTACATCTCTAGGTGTGTTATACTAGCCCGATTAAACATATTTGAATCTGGACTGTCCATATCAGTCTCATAAACAATCACGACCACACAAGTCGGCCGAACGATTTAACCAGCCTAGACGATCCTCAGCAGGAGCAGGCTATTACATTAATGACCACCAGCAGGCCCACTTATGCCCTGGTCGGTCGAATACCTACCATGCCTCCCAAACTACCACCGAACACCAGCCTGAAGTTGGATGTCCAGACTGGTATGGAGCAGCTTGGAGGAATCGTACAAACAAAGGCCGCATATGGCAGTCTCAAGTTCATCACGTCCGTCCAACTTCACCGGCATGGTTGGACAGCGTGGATCAACCCAAAGTCGGTCGAACAAGCGTCGTGGTGTACACCGGCGGACCTTCTTCCTACCTGCATGACCGACTCTTCCTTAACCTGACCAGATTGCAATATACGATTGTCCGAAGTTGTGTCAGCGTGAAGAATTGAGGGTCGCAGGAAATTCCACTAAAGGTCCCAAATTGATCACGACCATCCAATTTCACCGGCATGATTGGGTGGCTTAGATCGGACCCATAGCCACCAGGCAGGTATTGGCGCGTTCACCACCGGCCCAACGTGGGCACCACGTGGTCGGCCTCCCCAAAGGATAAGCGTGGCTTGCCAATTCGTCCAGCCAAAGCAGCGTGGACGTGAAACCCTAATTAAGGTTTGCGGCACATCACATGTGTCGCAAATCAGTCTCAACCATCCATCTTCGCAGGTATAGATAGAGGGTGTAGAAGTAGATTCAAAGGGCCCAGAGCATGTCAACACAATCACCGTGGGCCCGCCTACATACATGACTAATCGGTCAAGACCAACTATGGTTGGTCATCTCGATTCGTGCGCCCAAATTAGGCATGGCCGCGCGTTTTCAACTGCAAATCGATCTCGACCACTCAACTTTTCCGGATAAATTGAGTGGCTTAGATCACGTCTGCATGGGACAGTGAGGTACGAACGTGTACACAGGCCTGCCAACTGCACGCCTGACTGATCGGCCAAGACCGACCATGGTTGGTCGTCTCGAAACGCGCCCCCGAAGTAGGCACGACGTGCGGTCTTCAATTCCTTTGCGACATGGGATTTCTGTCGCAAATCGATCTCAACCACTCCTCTTTGCCAGACAAATTGAGTGGCTTAGATCGCATCTCCATGGGACAGTGAGGTACAGACACCTACACCAGCATGCCGTCTACACGCATGCCCAATCGGCCTTGCCAAAAACGTGTCCCATGCTTGGATTCGACCAAGCTAAAGGTTGGTGTTCGAGCACCTCCTAAACCCTAATATGACGGTCGCAGATGTGGGTCGCAAGCCATCTCGTCCATCCAACTTCACCAGCTTGGACGGACAGCCTAAGACAGGAGTTAGGCGACCAGTGAGGCATCACCACGATCACCGTCCACCACTCTTCCACACAAAGTGATCGGCCAAGTCAGGACTTACCTGTACAGCCTCCAAACGATCACTCGAATATGGCTGGACGTGATGCTATTTTAAGATGCTTAATCCGCGACTTACTCCGTTAAGCCTTAAAACAACGATGTTTCACACATGCTGAATATATTCGATGCATTACCTGCATAAAATACACACGATACTTCACAAGTATCAACTTCCTAAATAACTTATTTATTTAATCTAGCATCACATGCTACCTTTTGTGGGTCCCACGATCCAGACATTCGGGACATCAAACATGTCACAAACTGGGGGATACTTACTGGGGTATTGGTCTGGCGGTTTACAGCGTGCAGCGCAAAACACGACATCACAAGAACGTGTCAAGAAGACATGGATGGTTAGTGATGATGGGAGAAGTGGTCAAGACTGATCGTGTGACACTAACACACGCAACTCCACTACTCCATCACTCCACTTTCTCCATTTCCCATGAGATAAGTGGGTTAGGCTCAATGAACTGTATAAATAGGTTCTCCTCCCTATTTCCTAGACAGAACAAGACAACATAAACCAAGTGTTAATACAATTGTATTCCAACACCAGAACTGATAGCTTTCTTTCTGTAAGCCAGTTCAGCTTTCTGATACAAGTCATACACATCCAACACCTTCACAATCTCAACACCTTCTTCGCTTCCCTCCCTAAGATCAACCCCATCTCCTTCACTTTGTGACCGAAGCAAGTCTGGAACGACCATTTCATGGTTTAGGCCAGAATTGTACAGATTGATTTCTCGAATCACAAGCACTCCCGTGCAGTGCATTTGTTTAGGGTTTAGATTCATTTCTCATCCACACACCCCAAATTACCAAAACCGGCAGAAATAATTTTCACCCATAAATAATAGTAAGATACTAATTAATAATGTCCCCTCTTTTTGTCAACAAAATTGGCAAAGACGAAAAATCGGGATCAAGATGAATTAATCAAAAGAGTATTGAAGACTAGAAAACACATACCAACATTTAGTTTAGACGATTTCACCAAGTAAATTCGGTTCGCGTCAAGGAGATATAAAGGTACAAGAATCTCCCATACTTCCACACCCGCTCTTCCCAAAAAAATTGTACCATTAAGCACAAGTTCAAAAAGAACTTTCCCCTAATATACGTCATTCCCGAAAGAACAACATGAGTGACCTTAACTCTAATTAAAAGAGATGGATTTTCCTTGTATATATAAATTTAATCGCCAGTTATGAACAAAGTAAACAATCCCAATATTTTTCTCTCTCCTCGCCAGTCATGAACAAATAAGTTATAATTAGCGACCTTAATTTTAGAAGCGCTAAGATACAAGATTTTTGTGAGAAAAATAATCATCGACAAAAACCATTATTTATACCAGTTACGAACAAGAGAATAATTATTGTGATATGATTCAACATAAGAATTATAAATTATCTAGCCATGTACGAACGTATAGATTAAAGTCACCACTTATTCCCTGGCGGTGATGCAATCAAAGAAGTAAGTCGATGCCGAGAAACAACTTGAACGGTACCAAAGACCAATGTTCAAGTGTCGATCAATTTCAATCAAAAACCAAAGGTTGGATTTATCAATTGATTGAACTACGCACAACCTGTGATATTTCAATTATATAAACAAATATAATGCGGAAAAGAAATAACACATAAACCAGAAGTTTTGTTAACGAGAAAACCACAAATACAGAAAAACCCCGGGGATCTAGTCCAGATTTGAACACCACACTGTATTAAGCCGCTACATACTCTAGCCTACTACAAGTTAACTTCGGACTGGAATGTAGTTGAGGCCTAACCAATCTCACATTGATTAAGGTACAGTCGCGTTCCTTACGCCTCTGAATCCCAATAGGACTCTACGCACTTGATTCCCTTAGCTGATCTCACCCACAACTAAGAGTTACTATGACTCAAAGTCGAAGACTTTATAAACAAATCTGTCTCCCACTAAAAAGTCTATTCTAATAGATAAATTTGTCTTCCACGGAAATACCTACGAAGTTTTGTTCCGTCTTTTGATAAATCAAGGTGAACAGGAACCAAATGATAATCCTATCTTAAATTCCCGAAGAACAGCCTAGAAATATCAATCACCTCACAATAACTTAATTATATGGTAGTAGAACAAGTTATTGTGGAATCACAAAGAATGAAACGCAAAGCTTTGTGATTACTTTTTATATCTTAGCTATCAGAGATAAATCTCGAGCAAATCTTAGAGAAGATAGTACTCTATATGATAGAACAAGTAAGATCAAAACACGCAACTACAAAGAAAATAGTTGGTTTTGGCTTCAGAATCCCAATTAAGTCTTTAAGTCGTTAACCTATAATGGTTTTAGGAAAAACCTAGGTTAAAGGAGAATCGACTCTAGTCGCAACTAGTATCGCACAAGAGAATAGGGGATTAGGTTTCCAAGTTGCTAGAGTTCTCTCTTATATAGTCTTCAAATCAGGGTTTGATAACTTTGAGACAAAGCAATCAATATTCACCGTTTGATGAAACCTGATTTAAGATTCAAGCTAATATCTTTCCACCATTAGATGGTCTTAGCTTGTTACACACAAATGAAATACACCTTCATTTAGATATGAGTAACCGTACCTAAACGTGTATATTGAGTTGTCTCAATAACAGTTAACCGAAGTTAGCCACATGAACACTTTTGTATTAACCATTTTCATATTAACACTTATAGATCAATTGATAATCCAATGAATCTAATTGTGTTAATCATAGAGTTGTTCAATTGTTTATATTCTCAGAGAAGTATACAAGACACAATTGAAGCAAAATCGGATTGATTCAAAAGAATAAATTCATGAACATTTTATCCACGGTTTGCAAAGATTGCATTCATTAATTTATAAATGCATTTGTTCCTGAGTATGAAATCATACTTAACCGATTTTATAATTTAACCTCATGAATTTGCAAACAGGTACACAAACTTAAGTTCCGGACTTGATCCTTTCTGAAAGTTCACAAACGGGTGCGCATATTGTCGTTCCGGACCGAACTCGGGTGAATTAGTTTGCAAACGGGTACGCAAACTTAGTTCCCGGACTTTGACAGTTAAAACCGTTCGCATACATGTATGTATACTTGGTTCCCGGACCTAAATTATTCTTACAACAGTTTGCATATGGGTATGCATACTGTGCTATATCCAGACAATGGTTAATTGTTCTAAAATCCCATTTCAATTATTGAAACATTCTTAGAAGACGACAATAGCTGTCTCACACAAACTATTAGCTTATGACCAATTTTCAAGTGATCGAATGATCAATACGAAACATTCCGAGTCTACTTCAAATTACTGTCTCACACAAATCATGTAAGATGTTACAAGGAGATTTTCACATGATCATCTTTTGACTTTCGTCAAGAATAATGATGAACGTAGTTAAAGCAAAAAGCTTTCCAACACATATTGCGAGAAAGATATAAGCGAGTTAAACTCAGATCGAAATATCAAATGTGTATAATATAAAGTCTATATAGCTATACGACTTAGTCTCAATAGGAGATAGAATAAAATAGACTTCTGAGTGATAGATGATTTCAAGTCTCCACATACCTTTTGTTGATGAAGTTTCTTCAATCTTCCCTCAGTAGATATTCGTCTTCAATCGATGAACACTGTGAAGTCTAAATCTCAACTATACATTCTATCCTAATCCAAGACATAGCTATAAGTAGATTAGAAATCAAGACTTATGATTTTGACAACTAAACTTGACAAACAAGCTTGAGATAGCAACGCTTGCGAGTTCGATCGAGCAGTGTTCTAACAATCTCCCCTTTGACAATTCTAGTGACAAAACTATCAATACATATGGATTACAAAATAAATGAACTTTGTAGCTTCTCATCCAAATGATTGATTTTCTTGGTTCTTCAACATTCCTTGAATTCTTCGTCACTCCAAGTACTCTAGTGATTCCGAACGTGTTCAACTCAGCATCGTTGTTGTTGAAGATCCGTAGTCATAACAATAAGAAAACAAATGTTCTCAATTATTGTTATACAATGTCATAGTATTATTACACAACATCAAAGTTCAATTGTATCACAACTTTGACAATAATACTACGATGATATGTATCACTACCCCTTAGTCAATATTTCATCTAACAATGAAAACCACTCCCCCTTACATAATGATTCGTAAACCATATGTATGTAGTGTGAATTACAAAATATTTCTCCCCCTTTTTGTCAATATAAATTGGCTACGAAAACTAACGGGATCATAATGAAATTCTCAAATAGATTATTCATGACTAAAAGAGAACATATCAACTTTGTGTCGATGATTTCACATAGTCGAAACTTTGTGTATTCATCAAGGAATTTATAAAGATACAAGATAAGTCTCACAATATTCCACAGACGCACGCACTCCCCACAAAGATTTCGCAATAAAGCACAAGTTCAATTAAGAACCCTCTCCCGTAAAATATCATTCCCAAAAGAACAACACGAGCGACCTTACTTTTACAAGAAAAAAAGGATTTATCTGGACATTAAAAAATTACATGAGACATGAATTTGTATCCAGTAAACTCAATTAAATTAACCACAGAGGAACCTTAATGATTAATTTAATCAGAAATTCTCAACATAAGAAAACTTACGGAGCCATACAGTACTTTCACATAAAAGTGGATTAGGCAAAGATCAATACTGCGGAATATTCAAAAGTTCATTCTATCTTTTATCAATATTTGCATATTGACATAATAGACTTAACTTTTGACATATATGAGACAATCATAGTTCATGGACGTAAAGACACATATTTCATGACAGTTTTTTGCTCCTACATAGAACCAATAAAGATTAGTACTGCAAAATCATCATCCAAATAACTTAGAATTTAAATAAATAAATCTAAAACATTGCAAGATGAAAATCGTTGGTAATAGCTATGTGTAATCACAATATTTGATATTCCAAACCCTAGTTATCCTTCTTAAAACACAAGAATAAATTCTTATAAGAAGTTTCCTAGACATTAAGATTCTTGAAAAATTCTTTATCGTCCCCGAACTCCTTGTCGTCAAAAGACATTGGAACATAAGGTTCGTGAAGAAATGAGTCAATTCAACAAACCTTCTTGACTGATGTCGAACCAGGGCCTTCTAAATTTCAAGAGTTCTTAAAATAATATCCTTTATTTGCTGAATCTCCTTCCTTGTTTCCTTCAACTCTTTAAGAACACCAGAAAACTTCTGAAGATTTGAGGGAATAGCCCTTGGTTTCTTCATATTCTTCCTTTCTCTCTTCAAAGTTGAAGAGGAATGAGATTTATCTTTTTACTTCATACTTGATGGCTTAACAATCATATTAACATCTTTTCCATTATAAGATATGATGCCTGGAGCCTCCATTCAAATATGGAATTGTGAGAGAAACATACAATTCAAGCTCTACAAGCAATATTGTGATAAAAAGAGTTTTTCAGGGAAGGAAAAAGGAATGTAGGGTTACAGAACCTATAGACAGAGTAGGATTGACGTACGACCAATTCATAACCCTAAATAAGGTAGAATTATCGATTTTAACCCTCTTTCAATGATCAAGAAAAAAAGGAAAACCTTTTGAATACCAATTTATGATATGAAAGGATCAACAGAATTCCATAAAAACAAAAAGAAAAATAAGCCAAATAAAAAAAAACTTTTCCTAAAGTCTGATTTGTGCTCAAGTCTTGTCTCTTTGACCATGCACATGAGACAAGATGTACCTTCAACACGATTAAGCTGTGTTGGGGTGAATAATAATCTGTCCACAATACAATTCTTGTACGGAATTCTTAATACCCTTTTTAGTAGATTGTTTAGACCTTGTTCTTTTCTGAAGAGGTCTATCTTTTCCTTTAGAAATTATCTTCTTTGGAGAAGTGCTTAGTTCACATACCTCAGTTGAATTCGACTTCTGAACAAGTTTGAGCTTGTTTGCTAATCGATTTGCTCTCCGTTGAAGTTTGTTGACATATCTTATTTTATGTTTGTATTTTAAACACTTAGAGAGTACATGACCCTTAAAAGTACAATAAGAACATGTCAATGTGGAGGACGGTTCAGACACCATAGAGGAGCATGATGGTAAACAAATTGAGGTAACTGGAACATGTGAGATAGAGTTTTCTGTAGACATGGAAAAATCCTGGTTGCAGAAGTTTATCCCGGAAGAATATCAAGATTGATGTATGTATTGCTGCAATTATCAAAATCGATATTCTCATCAAGGAGAGAAACACTTGACTTTTCATCTTCATTTGAATCATAGTGATCAGACATTTCATCAAGAGTTGCAGCAAGACCTTTGTTCCCAGTGTATTTTCTACGATTTGGACACTTATTTGTAAAATGACCAAAATATTTACACTTGAAGCACTGTGGCATATCCACATCATCAGTATTGACATTGTCCCTATTTTTAGGAGGGACACAGTCATGAGGTTTGACTGATGACCTCGGTTTATATCTGAAGAACCGTTTACTTCTTTTCAAACAAAGATCTCTAAACTGTCTTGTGATCAGTGGAACTGAGTTATCAAGATCTTCATCTGATGAATTAGTCTCAATAGGATCAACAACAGAGTTTCCAACACCTTTACATTTGTCAAGCAATTTAGTGTTTTTTTTTGCTTTGAAAGCAATATCCTTCCTAGATTTGGATGTATACTCATGATCAAAGATCTTTAGATTCCCAACAAGAGTATTTCTGAAAAGTGTATCAAGGTTATTTCCTTCAACGATGGCATGTTTCTTAGAATCGTATCTAGCTGGCAACGATCTGAGAATTTTTATCACAATGGCCTTTTCAGGAATAGTCTTACCCAATGCAAAATATGCATTACCAATTTCAGACACTTTGTGATTAAACTCATCAAATGAATCTTCATCATCCATACGAAGGTTTCCCAATCAGAATTTAGGTTTTGAAGCCTAGCTTCATTTTCAGACGTATTCCCTTCAAATACGGTTTCTAAGATATCTTAAGCATATTTAGACCGAGTGCACGTAGTCACACAGTGTTGAGGATCTGGAATAATGGCATGTATGATAGCATTTAAACCGTCAGAATTTTCTTTGTAGCAAGAATCTCTTCAGGCTCTTACCTACCAATA
The DNA here is from genome assembly GCF_003573695.1 of Papaver somniferum. NCBI lineage: Eukaryota > Viridiplantae > Streptophyta > Magnoliopsida > Ranunculales > Papaveraceae > Papaver > Papaver somniferum. Next base: position 14,049,043 of record NW_020622381.1, read on the forward strand.
TCCTTTGCAACTGTTACACCCTCTACTATAACCAATGGAGGATTATAGCCATTAACTACATAAATCCATGATTGAAAATCACGTGCTTAAAGAAACGCACGCATAAAAATTTTCCACCATAAGTAATTTGAGCCATCGAAGTCAGATTGCAACAAACACAGACTTATGAGGTCTTAAACGTGTTTGCTTGGTTTGATACCAATTGAAAAAGCGAGGGTCTAACAACCACACCCAATATTTTGTTAGGCAATCTGTATGGACTAACTCCAATATAATTCCAAGAGAATCAATTAGACATTCAGACTCAATCAAGGAAAATATGTCCAAGAGTATATCTTTTTTTCTCGATGTAATCAGCTAATCAAACTGTTAGAGCATTGCTCGGTCGAACTCGCATGCGTTGCTATCTCAAGCATGTTTGCCAATGTTAGTGATCAAAATTATAAGTCTTGATTTCTAGTCTATTATAGCTAAGTCTCGGACTAGGATAGAAAGTGTAGTTGAGCTCAAGGACTTCGTGGCCATTCATCATACAAGAAGAAGAACTACTCAAGGAACCGGTGGAACTTTTCGACCAAAAGGTATGTGAAGACTTGAACTTATCTGTCACTCAAAAGTCTATCTACTCTATCTCCTACTTCTTGAGACAAAAAGTCGTATGCTATACATATAGACTTAGATTATACACATTTGGTATTTCGAGCCGAGTATACCTCGCCTATCTATATATCGAAATAAGTGTTGGTAAGCTTTTCGTTTTGACCAAGTTTATCTTTACCTAGTGACGAAAGTCAAGATATGTTTCAATCATCTTGAAAATTGCTTTGACGAGAAATGGTGTAACAACTGTATAACGTCCTCTAAGAATGTTTCAATGATTGGAATGAGAGTTTAAATTACATAACCAATGATGGACATAAGCATTATTGTGGAAACACATTTATGTATAAGTTTTATTCCTTGAACCAAAGTTTGCGAACTTTGTTGATCAAGAGAAACCGGAAGAATGGCTTGTTGCCAAGTCCGCGAACTCAATCCGCGAACTGCCGAAGTTCTCAAACCCGAGAATTTCTGCTGGAGTTGACAAACTACTTGCGTGAGCTAAGTCCGCGAACCGGCAGAAGGTCTCTTGCCGAGATTTTCTGCTGGAGTTTGTAAACTCTGCCGGTTGCTTAAGTCCGCGAACCTAGTGTGCGAACTTAAGAAGGTTATATATATGAAGATGATTTATGAACTTAAACTTTAAAAAGACTAAGGAATGCAGTTTGCAAACCATGTCTATAAAAGTTCATGAACCGATTCAAGTGAATCAAATCATCTTTGCTTCAATTGTGTCTTGTGTAGTTATATAAGATTTCCTTGAAATTGAACAACTCTCTAACTAGTTCATTTGAGTCATTTGAACTAGTTATGGTGAAGAAGAACATGGTTGATATGAAATGCTCATATGGCTAACCTTTTGGTTAACTATTGTTGAACCAACAATGTACACGTTTGGGTACGGTTAAAAAACCTAGAAGCGTGCAGTTCATTTGTGTATAACAAGCTAAGTTTTCAATCTAACGGTTGAGAAATATTAGCTTGAATCTAAATCAGGTTTTCATCTAACGGTGAATATTGATTGCTTTGTTACCAAGGCAAAACCCTGATTTGAAAGACTATATAAAGGAGGCATCTAGTATTGTGCAAAACTAATCCCCACACCTTACGTGTTATACTAGTTTGCGTACTAGAGTCGGTTCTCCTTTAACCTTTGGTTTTCTTCTTCTAAAACCAGGTTAACAACTTAAAGACTTCATTGGGATTGTGAAGCCAGACCGATATTACTTTTATCGTAGTTGTGTGATCTGATCTTGCATCTTCTATTGTAGGAGTACAGTCAGATTGATTGGATTGAGATTTGATATCTTCGATAGGCAAGATATAAAAAGTAATCACAAAAATCTCCATCTCATTGTTTGTGATTTCACAACATCTTGTTTCGCCACCATACGATTAAGATTGTTGTGAGGGGATTGATTAATCTAGGTTGTTCTTCGGGAATATAAGACCGGATTATCAATTGGTTCCTGTTCACCTTGCTTATTATCAAAAGATGGAACAAAAACTTTAGGCTTTTTCTGTGGGAGACATATTGATCCTTTGATAGACTTGTCTGTGTGAGAAAGGTTTGTTTATTGTCAAAGCCTGTGATTTTGGGTCGTAGCAACTCTTAGTTGTGGATGAGACCAGCTAAGGGAATCAAGTGCGCAGTATCCTATTGGGATCAGAGGCGTCGGGAGTAAAACTGTACCTTGGATCAGTGGGAGACTGATTGGGGTTCAACTACAGTCCAGTCCGAAGTTAGCTTGGAGTAGGCTAGTGCCTGTAGCGGCTTAATACAGTGTGTGTTCAATTTGGACTAGGTCCCGGGGTTTTTATGCATTTGCGGTTTCCTCGTTAACAAAATTTCTGGTGTCTGTGTTATTTCAATTTCCGCATTATATTGTTTTATCTTTATAATTGAAATAATACAGGTTGTGCGCTAGATTAATCAATTGGAGAATCCGACCTAACCGTTGTTGATTGATACTGATTGACACTTGGATATTGGTCTTTGGTACCATCCAAGTTATTCCTTGTATTTGATTAGTACTCGCAGTTTCTGTTTGAGGAAATCAAATCAAGAGAGGGATATAAACTCATTGATATACTTTTAATTGATTGAGTCATGTTGATTCTCTTAAAAGTATATTCGATTTTGTCCATACAGATTGCTAAGCGAAATATTGGTTGGTGTTGTTAGACCCCCCGCTTTTTCACAACAGATAGAATCCGTGAGCCTGATTATTATGAAAAACAACTTGAACGGTACCAAAGACCAATGTTCAAGTTTCAATCAATTTCAATTAACAACCAAAGGTTGGATTTACCAATTGATTGACTACGCATAACCTGTGATATTTCAATTATATAAACAAATATAATGCGGAAAAGAAATAACACGGACACCAGAAGTTTTGTTAACGAGAAAACTGCAATTGCAGAAAACCCATGGGACCTAGTCCAGATTTGAACACCACACTGTATTAAGTCGTTACATACTCTAGCCTACTACAAGTTGACTTCGGACAGGAATGTAGTTGAGCCCTAATCAACCTCAAACTGATTAAGGTGTAGTCGCGTTCCTTACACCTCTGACTCCCAGCAGGACTCTTCGCACTTGATTCCCTTAGCTGATCTCACCCACAAATAAGAGTTGCTACGACCCAAAGTTGAGGACTTGATAAACAAATCCGTCTCCCACAGAAAAGTCTATTCGGAAAGATAAATTTGTCTCCCACCGAAATACCTACTAAGTTTTGTTCCGTCTTTTGATAAATCAAGGTGAACAGGAACCAATTGATAATCCAGTCTTATATTCCCGAAGAACATCCTAGAAATATCAATCACCTCACAATAACTTAACTATATGGTAGTAAAAGAAGTTATTGTGGAATCACAAAGAATGAGACAAAGAGATTTGTGATTACTTTTTTGTTATCTTACCTATCAGAGATAAATCTCGAGCAAATCTTAGAGAAGATAGCACTCAATACGATAGAACAAGTAAGATCAAAACACGCAACTACAGAGACTATAGTTGGTTCTGGCTTCAGAATCCCAATGAAGTCTTTAAGTAGTTAACTATAATGGTTATAGGAAAAACCTAGGTTAAATGAGAATCGACTCTAGTTGCAACTAGTATCACACAGGAGATGCGGCGATTAGGTTTCCCACTTTATAGAGTTCTCTCTTATATAGCCTTCAAATCAGGGTTTGATAACTTTGAGACAAAGCAATCAATATTCACCGTTGGATAAAACCTGATTTAAGATTCAAGCTAATATCTTTCCACTGTTAGATGGTCTTAGATTGTTACACACAAATGAAATATACCTTCATTTAGATATGGGTAATCGTACCTAAACGTGTATATTGAGTTGTCTCAATAACAGTTAACCGAAGTTAGCCACATGAACACTTTTGTATTAACCATGTTCATCTTAACACTTCTAGATCAATTAATAATCAAATGAATCTAATTGTTTTAATCATAGAGTTGTTCAATTGTTTATATTCTCATAGAAGTATACACGACAAAATTGAAGCAAAATCGGACTAATTCAAAAGAATCAGTTCATGAACATTTTAGCCACGGTTTCCAAAGATTGCATTCCTTAATTTATAAATGTATTTGTTCATGAGTATGAAATCATAATTAACCGATTTTAGAACTTAACCTCATAATTTTGCAAACGAGTACACAAACTTAAGTTCCGGACTTGATCCTTTCCGACATTTCGCAAACGGGTGCGCATATTGTCATTCTGGACCGAACTCAGGTGAATTAGTTTTCAAATAGGTACACAAACTTAGTTCTCGGACTTTGACAGTTAAAACTGTTCGCATACGGGTATGCATACTTGGTTCCCGGACCTGATTATTCTTACAACAATTTTCATACGGGTTTGCATACTGTGTCATATCCAGACAATGGTTTGCATACTATCTCACACAAACTATTAGCTTATAAGCAATTTTCAAGTGATTGAATGATCAATACGAAACATTCTGAGTCTACATCAAATGATTGTCTAACGTAAATCATGTAAGATGTTACAAGGCGATTTTCACATGATCATCTTTTTACTTTCGTCAAGAATAATGATGAACGTAGTTAAAGCAAAAAGCTTTCCAACACATATTTCGAGAAAGATATAGGCGAGTTAAACTCATCTCGAAATATCAAATGTGTATAATGTAAAGTCTATATAGCTATACGACTTAGTCTCAATAGGAGATTAAATAAAATAGACTTCTGAGTGATAGATGAGTTCAAGTCTCCACATAACTTTTGTTGATGAAGTTCCTCCAAGCTCCCCTTAGTAGATCTTCGTCTTCAATCGATGAACGCCGTGAAGTCTAAAGCTCAACTACACATTTTATCCTGATCCAAGATATAACTATAAGTAAACTAGAAATTAAGATTTATACTTTGACAACTAAACTTGATAAACAAGCTTGAGATAGCAACGCTTGCGAGTTCGACCGAGCAGTGCTCTAACACTAGGGTTTCCCTTTGAAAACACATATAAATATATCAAGGACTCCTTTTTTCTGATATATATGATCGTCCCGTAACATCAAGAATTCTCTTGTGATATCATGGAGTGCACAATGGATGGATGCAAAAAGGAAGACAAAGTGGAAGTTGGCAAAGTTTTTGAGTTTCATGAGGACCCCCCTCTTCATAACCTGCTATCACGCAGTTGATCATGAAAATGATCTTCCAGTCCAGATGTCATCTCAATTGGTTGGAAATATTCTTCGAGATTTTGGGGTTGTACGTGATCAACTTGAAATTGCAACAGAGAATCTTGATTTTCTGAATACTGAACTGAAGAAAGCAACTGATAAACCTGTTTTTGTTCGATCTCTGGTTGCTGATTATGTCTAAGTTTTTCAATCTTTTTTTAAGAGTTGTTTTTATTTTTTCTAGGAAACTTCTTATGAGAATTTATTATTGTGTTTTAAGAAAGATAACTAGGATTGGAATAGCAAATATTGTGATTACACATAGTTTTTGCCAACGGTTTTCATCTTGCAATGTTTTAGATTTATTTATTTAAATTCTAAGTTATTTGGAAGAAGAGTTTGCAGTTGTAGATGGTGGATTTTCGACAAACGGCTAAAATCGTAAAACCATAATTGTACATATTCCTGATCCAGCAATCAGATGAGTATTGAGGCTCATGTCTCTCATCGAAGCATGAAAACTCATGCCGTAAGAGTCTCTGACTGAGTTTATTGTCTCTCAGAGCATAAGGGAATATGCAGTATCTCAACTGAGGCAACGACATATCTCATGAATACTGAGCAATTTCAGTAATCACTTTTATATAGAATCGAACGATTGGACGGCTCCTAAAAAGCTCGCCTGCTAGTATAGAGCATAACGTCTTCAGGATGTAACAATGTTTTCCCTGACTGTATAAAAGACATGCATATAGAATCTTAACGATTGGACGGCTCCTAGACAGCTTGCCTGCTAGTATAAAGCAATAACGTCTTCAGGATGTAACAATGTTTTCCGTGACTATATAAAAGAAATATGACGCTTCAACAAGTTCATATCACTCGACTCTCAGATAATTAATACTCCTAGACAGCATGCCTGCTAGTATAGAGCCATCAATTAATTATCTCTAATCCTTAAATTCATTAACTGAATATTTGGAAATATTCTACGTTCTTCATAATATTTCATTACTTCAGTTCGTGGTTCTTCCCAACAGAATTCCATGGGTTAGTAATAAATATTCAACGTACGGGCATCTGAGCCACTATCGAGTAAGCCCCGACCAAAATGGTGCAAGTGTACTCCGCAATAATGCACTAACGAGCACCTGAATGCACGAACGAGCATTCCAAAACACGAAGGAACGATGAACCTATGCAGAAATAGGAAGAAAATAATAAATAATAAAATATTAATCAAGGCGATGGTGGACTGGTCCCACCGACCGGCCGGTCGTGCCGTGGCCAGTCCCACGCCCAAATTTTATATTTTATCATATTTTTATTATTTTCCTTGATCTCATGAAAATTCCCTCATTTGAACAAAATTCCTTCGTTTCAAGGAAACTCCTCAGTTTTATGGTGTTTCCTTCACATCAAGGAAATAATAAATAACTAGGAAAGGTGTGCGGGATCAAGCCTACTAACCGGCCGGTCATGCCCTAGTTGTGGCCGGTCCCACACCTTGCATTCCTTATTATTCTATTATTATTTCCTTCATCCCATGAAATTCCTTGATTTCATGATGTTTCCTTCAAATCATGGAACTAATACATAAAATTAGGAAAGGTGTCACGGGACCGTGGTCACTAGCCGTCCGGCGATGTCCTAGACGTGACCGGTCCCACACCTTGTAATTCCTTATTTTATTAATTATTTCCATCATCTCATGGAAATTCCTTAATCCTATGAAATTCCTTCGTTTCATGGTATTTCCTTCACATTAAGGAAATTATACAAAAATTACACAAAATTAGGAAAGGTGTCACGAGACCATGGTCACTAGCCGGTCGGCCATGCCCTAGTCGTAACCGGTCCCAGACCTTGTAATTCCTTATTTTATTAATTATTTCCATCATCTCATGGAAATTCCTTAATCCTATGAAACTCCTTCGTTTCATGGTATTTCCTTCACATTAAGGAAATTATACAAAAATTACATAAAATTAGGAAAGGTATCACGGGACCATGGTCATTAGCCGGTCGGCCATGCCCTAGCCGTGACCGGTCCCACACCTTGTAATTCCTTATTTTATTAATTATTTCCATCATCTCATGGAAATCCCTTAATTTCATGATATTTCCTCCAAATCATGAAAATAATATAAAATTTAGGGAGAGTCACGGGACCGGGCGCTGGCCGGCCGACCATGCCCAAGCCGGTACCACACGCCCTTATTTTATTATTATTAATATTATTTGTTTCTCTCATCTCATGGAAACTCCTTCACTTCAAGGAAACTCCTTGATTTCATGATATTTCCCTAAAATCATGAAAATAATATAAAATTAGGAAAAGTGTCATGGGACCGGGATCATTGGCCGGCCGTCCATGCATTAGGCATAGCCGGTCCCATACTTCATGATTCCTTCATTTTATTATTATTATTTCCTTCATCTTATGAAGTTTCCTCAGTTTCAGCAAAATCCTTGATTTCTTCATATTTTCTCAAAATGTTGCTCAAACGCACATCAGAAAATATCAAAATTCTCAGGACTGAGACGAGGACAGTTTGGCGATGTGAGCATGTTACCTTGACTGACCAAGGTTGACTCTTTTGCTTGCAAGGAGCCGGTCCCACGTATTTTCACAATTTGACCTAATTTGCACAATTGCACGCATTAGGTCCAACTCTTCCAAACGACTTGGAATTTCATAAAATGATCGTCAGTCGATCCGTGACCAACCAGGTCCGGTTTCATGACCCCTTGGTCGGTCCTTCATCTCTTCATAATTTATTAGGTTTTATCACCTAAGGTTCAGATGAACATTATTTCAATAAATGATTAAACCAGCATTTGATCATCTTTTCACCAACTGGTCTTCAAGAGACTTTGGTATTTTGCTCACTAGAGCATCTGGGCATTACATGGTCGACTCATCATCCCATGAAGCCGGTCCCTCCTTCACTCCGTCGTTGATTTTCAATAAATCATCAATTGATCAAAATTAGGGTTTTGAATCCAAAGCTTTACAAAACATAATTCTGAGCAGATTCGAACACTAATAATTTTACGTTGATCCCGTGATCAACATTTTAGTTAATTATACTCGGTTCAGTTACCAGTATTTTGAATTGATATTTTATTTGTTCCTGTTACCAATAATTCATCAAACGAGCAATACTTGCTCAAATGAGCAATATTTGCTCAGACTAAGGAATATTGGTTCAACTATCAATATTGAACAATTGATCAAGTGAACAATATTTGTACACCTTAACTATCAACATTTATTCGTACTTCTGTTTCAACAGATACACGTGCGATTCATGAGTCGCAGAACATTTGCAAATCACGTTCGACTCAGCAATACAAGGACTCATCGTCCCATGAAGTCAGCAACTGACTAACTAAATACACATCTTCCTTGCAGACTCACAATCACGAGACATCAATCGTGTTACATGGTGGGATATTAACTAGGGTTTTGGTCTGGCGGTCTACGACACGTGTGTTCATACACACAATGAGAATGTGAGCAAGTCGTGCAATCAGTTGGAGGAGTTAGCAAAGTAGTGGATGGAAAATCAACCAAGTCTTTGCATGATGAGCAACTGGTTTTAACACGATTTCCACTTCCCCACTCTTTGACTCCAGCAACTGTCACACTTCATGGGATCAAGGTGTTTACGATTCTAGCAATATAAATAAGTCTATGAATCATGATTAAAACAACAGACAATTTTCGTAAAAACAAGACACTCTTTCGTCGATCATACAAGAGAACATGAACTCATCGTGTGAACAATTACTCTCAACAGAGTAAATTCAATCAATCAGAACTTATCTTATTTCTTCACGCAGAATACACAACACACCAATAATTTCGATCACCATTGATCTCGCACATTTCTCAACTTCCCTCCTACAGATCGACCCATCCTCTCTTGTGACCGAATTGACTTTGGAACGACCATTGTCTTGGTTTAGGCCGGAGTCCTACAGATTGATCTCTCGAATTCAAAGAACTCCCTTTTTGCAGTGCATCTGTGTGAGGTTAGACAGTTCGCTCGGTTCAAGGAGTTTCCTCCGCACGGTCGTCTCCTCAATTCCTTAAAAACCAGCAACTCGTTTTTCCCCATCTACAACAGTATTAATCTTATTGGTTTTATATATTGCAATTTTTTATGGGATATGTGCGTTTACATCCGTGAACTATGATTATCTCATATGTCAAAAGTTAAGTCTATTATGTCTTATGCAAATATTGATAAAAGATAGAATGAACTTTTGAATGTTCCGCAGTATTGATCGTTCCATGATCCACTTCTACGGGAAAGTACTGTATGGCTCTGTAAGTTTTCTTATGTTGAGCGTTTCTGATTAAATTAATCATTAAGGTTCTCTTGTGGTTAATTTATTCGAGTTTTCTGGATACAAATTCACGTTTCCTGTGATTTGTTAGTGTCCAAATAAATCTTTTTTTGCTCGAAAAAGTAAGGTCGCTCTTGTTGTTCTTTCGGGAGTGACATTTTATGGGGGAGAGTTCTTAATTGAACTTTTGCTTAATTGCCAAATCTTTGTGGGGAATGCGACTACGGAATATTGTAGGAGTTTTCTTGTATCTTTATAAACTCCGTGATGAATACACTAAGTTTCGACTATGTGAAATCATCGAAACAAAGTTGATATGTTCTCTTTTAGTCATGAATAATCTCTTTGAGAATTTCATTATGATCCCGCTAGTTTCCGTACCTTTGCCGCTTTATATTGACAAAAATGGGGAGAATTATTTTGTAGCTCACACTACATACATATGGTTTACGGATCATTATATAAGGGGGAGTGGTTTTCATTGTGAGATGAAGTATTGACTAAGGGGGTGTGGTACATATCACTGTAGTATTATTGTCAAAGTTGTGATACAATTGAATTTTGATGCTATGTAATAATACTATGACACTGTATAACAATAATTGAGAACATCTGTTTCCTTATTGTTATGGCTACGGATCTTCAATAACAGTGATGCTGAGTTGAACATGTTCAGAATCACTGGAGTACTTGGAGTGACGAAGAATTCAAGGAATGTTGAAGAACCAAGGAAATCAAGCATGTTATATGAGAAGCTACAAAGTTTATTTATTTTGTAATCCATATGTATTGATAGTTTTGTCATTAAAATTGACAAACGAGGAGATTGTTAGAGCACTTCTCGGTCGAACTCGCTCTATCTCAATCTTGTTTGTCATGTTTGAGTGATCAAAACTATAAGTCTTGATTTCTAGTCTACTTATAGATATGTCTTGGATTATGATAGAATGTGTAGTTCAACTTTAGACTTCACGGCGTTCATCGATTGAAGACGAAGATCTACTGAGGAGAGCTTGGAGGAACTTCATCAACAAAAGGTATGTGGAGACTAAAATTTATCTATCACTCAAAAGTTTATTCTATTCTATTTCCCATTGAGACTAAATCGTATAGCTATATAGACTTTTACGTTATACACATTTGGTATTTCTTGCTGAGTTTAACTCGCTTCTATCTTTCTTGAAATATGTGTTGGAAAGCTTTTTACTTTAGCTACGTTCATCATTATTCTTGACGAGTTTTGTTGGAAACAATTTGTTTGTTGGAAACTAAATAATGAGTCAAAAGATGATCATGTGAAAATTTCCTTGAAACATCTTACATGATTTGTGTGAGACAGTCATTTGATGTAGACTCGAAATGTTTCGTATTGATCATTCGATCACTTGAAAATTACTTATAAGCTAATAGTTTGTGTGAGACAACTATTGTCGTCTTCTAAGGATGTTTCAATGATTGAAATGGGAGTTTTGAACAATTAACCATTGTGTGGATATAACACAGTATGCATACCAGTGTGCAAACTGTTGTAGTATGATTCTGGTTCGGAAACCAAGTTTTCACACCAGTATGCGAACGATTTTAACTGTTAATGTCCGGGAACCAATTTCGCATACCAGTATGCGAACGGTTCTACCTAAGTTAGGTCCAGAACGACAATATGAATATCGGTTTGCGAACTGTCGGACATGACCAAAGTCCGGAACTTAAGTTTTCTTACCCATTTGCAAACTGAGTTGGTTTAAGTTCTAAAATCGGTTAAGCATGATTCCATACTCATGAACAAATACATTTATAAATTAAGGAATGTAATCTTTGCAAACCGTGGCTAAATGTTCATGAATTGATTCTCTTGAATCAATCCGATTTTGTTTCAATTGTGCCTTGTATACTTCTATGAGAATATAAAGAATTGAACAACTCTATGAGTAACACAGTTAGATTCATTTGATTATCATCTAATCTAGAAGTGTTCATATGGATAACTTCGGTTAACTATTGTTAAGCCAACTCAATATACATGTTTAGGTACGGTTACATATACCTAAATGAAGGTATATTTTATTTGTGTGTAACAAGCTAAGACTTTCTAACGGTGGAGATATATTTCTTTGGTTTTAAGCAAACTTAGCTTGAATCTTAAATCAGGTTTTCATCTAACGGTGAATATTGATTGCGTTGTTTCTAAGCTATCAAACCCTGATTTGATGACTATATAAGGGAGAACTCTAGCAACTGGAAAACCTAATCCCCACACTTATGTATGATACTAGTTACGTACTAGAGTCGATTCTCTTTTAACCTAGGTTTTTCCTAAAACCGTTATAGGTTAACGACTTAAAGACTTCATTGAGATTCTGAAGCCAGACCTAATTATTTCCTCTGTAGTTGCGTGTTCTGATCTTACTTGTTCTATCGTATTGAGTACCATCTTCTCCAAGATTGGCTCGAGATTTATCTCTGATATGTAAGATATAAAAAGTAATCACAAAGCTCTTCGTCTCATTCTTTATGATTCCAAAATAACTTCTTTTACTACCATATAGTTAAGTTATTGTGAGGTGATTGATATTTCTTGGTTGTTCTTCGGGAATACAAGACCAGATTATCAATTGGGTCCTGTTCACCTTGATTATCAAAAGACGGAATAAAAACTTCATAGGTATTTCTGTGGGAAACAGATTTATCTATCAGAATAGACTTTTCTGTGGGACACAAATTTGTTTATAAAGTCTTCGACTGAAAGATCATCCAACTATTCATCAAGACACTTTTCCCAGTTGAAGGGAGATTCAGACACAGAGGACATGTACATGAGGCTTCTTAGATGTCTCAGGATTTTGAAACATCTCAGCGGAACTCTGATCTGGCGTGGCGTTATCAGAGAGATTACTGTCGTCCATAGAGTCAGATCGCTACAAACACATACTTATTAGGTCTTTAACCATGTTTGCCTGCTCTGATACCAATTGAAAAAATGGGGGTCTAACAACCTCACCCAATATTTCGCTTAACAATTTGTATGGACTAACTCCAATATACTTTCAAGAGAATCAACTAGACAATCAGACTCAATCTTAAGAAAAGTATATCAAGGAGTTATATCTCAATTTCTCGATTCAATACTTACTCAAGCAAATAGCAATCTGCGATTCTAATTGAATACAAGAGAAATTAACTTGAACGATACCAAAGACCAATGTTCAAGGATCAATCAATTTCAATCAACAACCAAAGATTGGATTTACCAATTGATCGATTCAACGCACAACCTGTGATATTTCAATTATATAACAAAATATAACGCAGAAAAGAAATAACACAGGTTAACGAGGAAACCGCAAATGCAGAAAAACCCCGGGACCTAATCCAGATTGAACACACACTGTATTAAGCCGCTACAAACACTAGCCTACTACAAGCTAACTTCGTTCTGGATTGTAGTTGAACCCCAATCAATCTCACACTGATCCAAGGTACAGTTGCACTCCTTACATCTCTGATCCCAGCAGGATACTACGCACTTGATTCCCTTAGCTGATCTCACCCACAACTAAGAGTTGCTACGACCCAAAGTCGAAGACTTTATTAAACAAATCTATATCACACAGAAAAGTCTACAAGAATAGATAAATCTGTCTCCCACAGAAATACCTACGAGTTTTGTTCCGTCTTTTGATAAATCAAGGTGAACAAGAACCAATTGATATAACAGACTTACCCGAAGAACAACCTAGAAATATCAATCACCTCACAATAATCTTAATCGACTAGCGAAACAAGATATTGTGGAATCACAAACGATGAGACGAAGATGTTTATGACTACTTTTATATCTTGCCTATTGGAGAAATTAATCTCAAGCCAATCTTAGGATTGCGGTCAACCACGCTACAGAGAAAATATTTGGGTCTTGCTTCACAATCCCAATGAAGTCTTCAAGTCGTTAACCTACAAGGTCTCGGTAGAAACCTAAGGTTAAAGGAGAATCAACTCTAGCTTATGCAACTAGTATCACATAGAAGGTGTGGGGATTAGGTAACCCAGTTGTTAGAGTTCTCCTTTATATAGTCTCCAAATCAGAGTTGCAATCAATGCTACCTTGGTAACAAAGCATTCAATATTCACCCTTAGATGAAAAACTGATTAGATTCAAGCTAATATCTTTCAATAGTTAGATAGAACTTAGCTTGTTATACACAAATGAAATGCACGTTCATTTAGGTTTGTGTAACCGTACCTAAACGTTTATACCTAGTTGGTTCAACAATAGTTAACCAATGGTTAGCCGTATGAGCACTTTCATATCAACCTTATTCATCTTCACCATAACTAGTTCAAATGACTCATAAGAACTAGTTAGAGAGTTGTTCAATTGCTTAGATCTCATAGAAGTATATAAGACACAATCGAAACAAAAACGATTTTGATTCACTCAAATCGATTCATGAACATTATAGCCACGGTTTACAAATATGCATTCCTTAGTTTGTATATGTCTTAGTTCACGAATAAACCGTTTTTAGAAAATAACCCACTCAAGTATGCATACCAGTACGCATACTTAAGTACCCGGATTGAGTTTGTTTTCATTTCACAAACTCCGACAAAAATTTACGGGATGTGAACTTCCTGTAGTACGCGTACGGGTACGCGGACTTAGCTTCCGGACATCCTGAACCAGTAAAGTACACATACTTTAGTTCAAGGATTTTGTACTTACACAAGTACGAGTTTACATGCAATGTTTATATCCATTCAAGGTTATATATTCTAAACTCTCATTTCAATCATTGAAACATTCTTAGAGGATTTTAAATAGAGGTTATTCACACACTATTTTTCATCAAAGCGATTTTCAAGATATTGAAATAATCAACATGACTTTCATCACTTGTAAAGATGTACTTGGCCAAAGTGAAAGCTTACCAACACATATTTCGAGAAATAGATTGAAATAGGCGAGGGTACCCAAATATACCTCAAGTTAAAACTTTTCCTACCTATAAGTCCTTTCTCCGAAAGTGATTGTCTATGGACTGAGTCGAGACAATACAACTAATCGGTTCACACTTCTTGTGATGGTCTATGGATACGAGATCGAGACAATACAACAACGAAGTATGTTTACTTGATAAGAGGTTCGGACTCAACCAAACACAATAGGATTACTATCAAGTAAATAGGAATTAACGTTTATGTATTTTACTTCTAATTATAATAAAAACAATTATAATTGTGGAAATAGAAAAGTAAAAGACACATCAAGATTTTGTTAACGAGGAAACCACAAATGCAGAAAAACCCCGGGACCTTGTCCAGAATTGAATACTCTCAGGATTAAGCCGCTATGCAAAATCAAACCAACTTCGTATAGTTGATACCAAGGAACTAAACCTATAGTTCACCTAGTTCCGTCTGTATTCCCACGCCTCCAACTTAGGAATAAGTCACGTACTTGGAATAATTCCTTTGGTTCGTATTCCAAACAGTAAAGGAACAACAAATCTGTTTGGTAGCAACTCTTTTCAAGCAAGTGATGTGAGTTCGACAAAGGCACTTCTGTTTATCTCAATAAACTCCTTCGTCAGGTTCTTAGATCTATATTATGATCAACTACCGAAGTAATTGTTAAGATTTTGCAATCAATACTTTTAATCACCAAGAATTATATTGATGCCAATCTACACAACTAATAAATCTAATATATCACAAGGATAAACCGATTATAATTAGATCCTCTTATGCCGAAACAAGTATTGTGTACACCAAATATTATGACCCCAAATCAGAAATCTTCAATATCTTCTTTGTCTTCAAATCTTCTTAGATCTTCAATAAACACCTGCACGCAACAACTTGAATCTCTTGTGATCAATCACGCACAGAACAAAGTCTGTTAACAATGGATTATCACAAGACGTCTTTAGATCTGCAAACAGTCTAAAGATCCCTGTCGAAACTTCGATCTAGTTTGAGTGAATCTTATATCAGAAGAGAAGATTCTCAAGCATAAACAAACTAGGTGCAATAAAATTTCAACCACCATTAGTCAATCAAATCAATCGAAAATACAAGATAAACCGCAATTATATAGTTTCCGACCAACAGTACTTATAGAGCTTCTCAATCCCAAAGAAGACTTTAAACTGAGCGGTCGCAAGAGATTTCGCCTAATTAGGTTACTCTCCTCTCCTAATAGGCGGCTTCACCAGTAACAACACAACCAAGGAAGTTTGGTGTCACGAAGGATTAGTTTGCTATAAATACAAATTTCAAGTATTTATAGACAAGGAAGTTTGGACACCAAGGAATTTCCAAAACCGAAAATATTCTCAAGATATGCAATATATTTCAAATTCGGTTTCCATAATTCCTGTAAATGCTCTATCCAAAATATTGGCCGAATATATCTTTGGAAAATCTCCAACTAGTAATGCACTAATTCTCATTTTCTTAAAATAAAATTAAAAACCTTAAATAAAAGATTCTTAACTTATTTATGTTTCGATCCTGAGATTTTCTTCCTTTAGATATTAAGGAATAAATTTGAACAATTAAAGATTAACGTTACTGCACATGTTCAAAGTATGTCTACATCCTTACTTTTTAAGTCCTCTTTCATACTTACAACCTTGAAACCGATTTTCCACACTTCCAAACAAGTTTAGAATTGGTTCATATGACTTTCATGAACTATGTGATTGATCAAGAACACTCAATCACAAATCATGGGTTTCACGGTTCAACCAAAACAAGTTTCGGTTCTACCTCCATGTGAGTATTGTGCATAGTCACACTAGCTTTCCAAAATTCGGTTGACTAGGTACTAGGATCGGTTCCCCATATATATATGGTTTCTAACTTGAATGTTTTGCACATGTCCATATGATCGGTTCCCCTTTGCCTAAAAACGTGTTGCACATGTCCATAGGATTGGTTCCCCTTTCTGCTAAAACATGTTGCACCTTATACAAGGATCGATTCCCCTTTGTGATAGGTTGCACCTCTTACTATGATCGGTTCCCCTTTACCCAGAGTCGGTCTTACCAGTAACACAAAATCGATCATACCATCTCAGGTGATTACTTAAGATCGGTTTCACTAATAAAAGTCATACCAATACAAAAGTCAGGCCTTTGTGAATAGTTTTACCAAGAAAACAAACAAGTCATGAGCAGTTATACTAATCACACATATTGGTTGTTCATAAGATATGCAATGAATAACAATACCAATAACGCCTGGCGATTTCCTTTACGATTCACAAAACAAGTTCATGAATTTACTTCCTTAAAAGACATATAAAACATTGTTTCCTATGATGAAATCCTCACCTCATACCCATGCATAATCACAATAGCATTTAAACAATTATGTAGATGCCTTATCTACAAAGTTTAATGGTTAAGCAATAAACCTCGTATTGTATTCCTTAATACTATGTCTAACTAGAGTGTTCATGCTTCGCAGTTTTGTTTTCAATATGAACGACTTGAAAGATCCGTTAGGGAATGAAACAGTACAACTCAAATATCACTAACCTCAAGTGGAAGGATTATGTTGTCGTTGTAGCTTATTACTTCTTCACTTCTTCAAGTCTTCGCAATACTTGTAATGTCTCATATCCTAATACTTTCAAGCTAACCTATATGAAGTTGACTCTAGTACATAATCAAGCGACTCTTTAAATGAGTTTTGATTCACTAAAATATGACAACCAAACTTGACATACCAACGCTTGGTGGGTTCAACCGAGCTATGCTCTAACAATCTCCCCCTTTGTAATTTTAGTGAAAAAACTCTTACATCATATGGATAAACAAATTACAAGAATTCATTACACATACGCTTGATTCCCGAATACAACAACACAATAACCTGTATACATTCAATCCTTAAGTACTGATGTTGACATTATAATAACAAAGAATACTACTCCCCCTAAAGGTAAGATATGTAGATTTTATCAATCCGCACGTCTTTGTTATTCCCTTTGTAATGATATGTTACTCCCCCTTTGTCTATGCTTTCACTTTTTCATTAGATAAACGTTTAAGCACGAATGTCCGTTTTCTTAGTGATACCAATCAATATAAATCAATGACAACATCACTTGTTTACTCCATATATTTCTCCCCCCTTTTGTCACAAGATGACAAAGAAACGAAAAAATAAAAGACAAACCGAAAAGGATCTTACAAATCTCAAAATAGACTTGCAACCTATAGATTTAAGCACGAGGGTTCCACACACCATTTTTGATAACCAATACCAAAACCGAAACTAAAAAGTAATTTTGTTTTGATATGTTACTGTTTATGGGTAAAAACTGTTTCTGCTGGTTTTGGTAAATTTGGGTGTGTGGATGAGAAACGAGCCTAAACTTTAAACAAATGCACTGCACGGGAGTACTTTAGATTCGAGAGATCAATCTGTACAATCCTGGCCTAAGCCAAGAAATGGCCGTTCCAGTCTTGCTTCGGTCACAAAGTGAAGGAGAAGGGTTGGTCTTAGGGAGGGAAGTGAAGAAGGTGTTGAGACCAGAATGGTTGGTTCTGAAGGTGTGGTTGTTTTATTACTTGTATTAGAATATGGAACTGGCTTGCGGAATGTAAGCTATCAGTTCTTTTGTGTTTTTCTGGATACTTGTGTTGTTGTTAACCAAAACTCTTGTTGTCTGGTAGAAATAGGTAAAACCTATTTATACAAGTCATATTGAACGCACCCTGATCTCGTAGAAAGTGGGAATGATGGAGTGATGGAGAAGTGGGGTCATGTGTAAATTCCAGAAACCACGTTCCCACTATGAAGGAAACGGGTTAGTTTACACCCACTACTTCTTGCCACCACTAACTTCCCTGCTTTCTGACACTTTCTTATAATGGGCGTGTTACACGTCGCATGCTGTAAACCGCCAGACCAATATCCTGACGAGCATCCCCCAGTTTGTGACATGTTTGATGTCTCGAGTGTTTTCGTGGAAAACGTGTAGCAGATTGATATGTGTGGCAAGTCAAAGTCAGGAGACTTTCCATAGGAGAATAGCATGTGATGTTATTAGGCTTGTCTTGGCTGGTCGCCTAAGACTTGTCATATGCCTGCCAATTATGTGGCGAGTTTGGATGGCTGAGATTGTAACTCATGAGAAAGGGTGGCCATTGATTATGGCCACACTCTGTTGGCGCCTGATAATAACACAGTGGTGCCATTGGCATGTGCCAATGGTGTAGTAGCATATTTAGCATGCCAGTGGCACAATGTCATGGTTCTCATAGTTAGCGTATGCCGGTGGCACGCAAGTAGCGCCTGGCGTAGCCATGGCCGGTATATTTTGGCACATTGGTGTTAGGCCCAAATATGGCTTGGCAACATTAGTTTCAGTTTCCACATCAATCCCAATGCTCTGGGTAACATTACTTGGCTTGGTTAGCGTAACAACTTTATCTAAATTAGGCTTTGGCATGCCGAAACCCTAATTAGTGCGTGTGGCATGTGTCCACGACACGGTGATGTTTTTGCGCAAACGGTGGCATAGCCATGCCAAAGGAACTATAGCAAGGCCAGAATGTGGAAACGGCCGCAGGAGCAAGGGTTTCTATGAGTGGCTATGGTATGACGCCATTCTTAGGGTTTCCTGGGTCCCGCATGGCTCGTGGCATGTTGTGGGACCCGAAGTGTCACGTTCGGCATAGTTTGGCCTTTTAATGCGTGTGGCAGGTTTAAAGCGGCCTGATTGGTCGATTGAAAATGGGGTCGGCAAGCAGCATGAGTCCGGCCTCATTCTAAATGCGTGTGGCGTATTTAGAGCGACCTGATTGGTCGATGGAAAGGGGGCCGACAAGCAGCATGGGACCGGCCTCATTCTAAATGCGTGTGACACATTTAGAGTGACCTGATTGGTCGATGGAAAGGGTGTCGGAAAGCATCATGGGGCCGACCTCATTCTAAATGCGTGTGGCACATTTAGAGCGGCCTGATTGGTCGATGGAAAGGGTGTCGTCAAGTAGCATGGGGAAGACCTCATTCTAAATGCGTGTGGCGCATTTAGAGCGACCTGATTGGTCGATAGAAAGGGGGGTCGACCAAGTATGGGCGTGGCCACACTTCCAGTGTGCGTAGAGGATTTAAAGCGACCTGATTGGTCGATGGGAAATATGGCCGACAAGTATGGTCCCAACCACAACTCATGTGCGTGTCGTGGGTTTAAAGCGACCTGATTGGTCGACGAGAAACAGGGGCCGGTCGGGCAACATGGGGTGTGGCCACTTGCAAGTGGCACCGACTGGCCTATGGCATGGCCACACATCCCTTTGTTGCTGCTCCTATTCCGCGGCTCCTTTTATTCCTTGTTTCTGATTTTGGGTGGATTTTGCACCTACTAATCCATGGCGGATTAGTTTCCTAGTTCGCCCAAGCTTAATTTCGACCGGCGGGGTCTAATTATACTGCGCGGGGCGCAAAACCCTAATTTTTGCAAATTAGTCATGGTAATATCTGAATCTTGTGAATTATCACAAAATTGATTGAATTCCATATGCTGACACAAAGTTCTTTAAGTTTATTGCCAGAGAGCAGTATGCTTTCTGATTGAGTACTTTTATGCAAGGACCTTAACCTTGATACTTGGAAATTCGTGCTACTCTGCTGCGAGTGAACACAAATTGTCATGTCATATCAATATTAAGGTTTTGGCTAGGGAACATAGCATAGGAAAAATACTCGGCAGGCTTCGGCATTAGTGAGTAATGCAGCTAAGAGATTATATACTCATTAGGCGTTATACTAGTGAACAATTCATCTAGGAGATTGAGTTTGAATATAATATGAAGAGAGACATAGGCACTCATCATATTTTGATATATTCTCCAAATTCCCTGCGGAATATAGACATATCAATGTCTACTACATCTGATGCCGGGTCAGGTAGATAGACTTTTACAATTTTCGCCCTATACTAAAAACCACCATCAACAATTACCAAGGAAACAATTTCCCGAAGCAATTTTCCCTAATAGTTTATCAAACCAAAAATCAACTAAGCACCTTAGTTTCTTTGCTAAACCGATTGTACAAACACAATCGCTTGTTCGATAAGACCAAAATAAAGATAACTCTATTTTTCTTATCATGTTCTAATTATCCATATAACTTAGACCTTTAACTTTTAAACAAGACAAGTACTAGGTTAGTTAACTAGCATTTCTTGTTAAGGCATTCTGTTAGAGCATTGCTCGGTCGAACTCGCATGCGTTGCTATCTCAAACATGTTTATCAATGTTAGTGATCAAAACTATAAGTCTTGATTTCTAGCCTATGTAGCTAAAGGTCTCGGACTAGGATAAAAAGTGTAGTTGAGCTCAAGACTCCATGGAAATCATCATACAAGACGAAGGACTACTCAAGGAACTGGTGGATCTTCATCGACTAAAAGGTATGTGGAGACTTGAACTAATCCGTCACTCAAAAGTCTATCTATTCTATCTCCTACTCTTGAGACAAAAGTCGTGCTGATGTATAAACTTTCATTATACACATTTGTTATTTCGAGCCGAGTTTAACTCGCCTATCTATTTCTCGAAATATGTGTTGGTAAGCTTTCGCTTTAGCCAAATTCATCTTTACCTAGTGACGAATGTCATGTTATGTTTCAATCACTTTGAAAATTGCTCTGACGAAAAATGGTCTGTGAATAACGGCTATATAACGTCCTCTGAGAATGTTTCAATGATTGAAATGAGAGTTTAGATTACATAACCATTGGTAGATTATAAGCATTGTTGTGGAAACACATATATGTATAAGTCCTTATTCCTTGAACCAAAGTTTGCGAACTTTGTTGATCAAGAGAAAAGGAATGTGGCGTGAGCCAAGTCCGTGAACTGGCGGAAGTTCTCGACCCGAGAATTTCTGCTGGAGTTTGTGAACTCCTTCAGTGAGCTTAAGTCCGCGAACCCATTCCGCGAACTTGAGCAGGTTATATCTAAAACCGGTTGTTCTTGAACTCATGTTTATATAAACTAAGGAATGCTTTTGCAAACCGTGGCTATAAAGTTCATGAACCGATTCGAGTCATTCAAACCGTTTTTGCTTCGATTGTGTCTTGTGTAGTTACATAAGATCTAAGCAATTGAACAACTCTCTAACTAGTTCATTTGAGTCATTTGAACTAGTTATGGTGAAGAAGAAGAATATGGTGGATATGAAAGTAATCAAATGGCTAACCATTTGGTTAACTATTGTTTAACCAACAAATGTTAATGTTTAGGAACGGTTCGTAAACCCAAAATTGGAAATTTCATTTGTGTGTAACAAGATAAGTTTTCGATCCAACGGTTGAGAAATATTAGCTTGAATCTAATCAGGTTTTCATCTAACGGTGAATATTGAATGCTTTGTTACCAAGCTAACATTGATTGCAAACCCTGATTTGAAAGACTATATAAGGGAGAACTCTAGCAACTGGGAAACCTAATCCCCACACCTTACGTGTGATACTAGTTGCATAGCTAGAGTCGATTCTCCTTTAACCTTTGGTTTCTTTTTCTAAACCAAGTTAACGACTTAAAGACTTCATTAGGATTGTGAAGCCAGACCGATACTACTTTTCCTGTAGATGTGTGATCTGATCTTGCATCTTCTATCGTTACGAGTACGATTGTAATAATTGTCTCGAGATTTATATCTCCGATAGGAAAGATAGAAAAGTAATCACAAACACTTCACTTCGTATCATCGTTTGTGATTCCACAATATCTTTTTTCGCCGCGTCCATTAGGATTACTGTGAGTTGATTGATAATACTTGTCCGTTCTTTATCAATTGGTTCCTGTTCACCTTGATTTAATAAAAGACGGAACAAAACTCATAGGTATATTCCTGGGAGACGGATTTATCTTATCATAGACTTTTCTGTGTGATACAGATTTGTTTATTAAAGTCTTCGAATTTGGGTCGTATCAAATCTTAGTTGTGGGTGAGATCAGCTAAGGGAATCAAGTACATAGCATCCTGCTGGGATCAGAGGCGTAGGAGCATAATTGTACCTTGGATCAGTGTGAGATTGATTGGGGTTCAACTACAGTCCAGACCGAAGTTAGTTTGGAGTAGGCTAGTGTCTGTAGCGGCTTAATACAATGTATGTTCAATCTGGACTAGGTCCCGGAGTTTTTCTGCATTTGCGATTTCCTCGTTAACAAAATTATGGTGTCTGTGTTATTTCTTTTCCGCATTATATTTTGTTATGTAATTGAAATATCGGACCTTTTGGTTGTTGATTTAAATTTACTGACACATGGATATTGGTCTTTGGTACCATCCAAGTTATCTCTCTTTTATTTGATAAAGACTCGCAGATTTCTATTTGCTTGAGTATATATCAAATCGAGAGATAGAGATATAAACTCTTTGATATAATTTTTATCTAGATTGAGTCTGACTGTCTAGTTGATTCTCTAGAAAGTATATTGGAGTTTTTCCATACAGATTGCTAAGCGAAATATTGGGTGTGGTTGATGTACCCCCACTTTTTCGATTGGTATCAGAGCAGGAAAACACGTTTAAGACCTTACAAGTCTGTGTTTGTAGCGATCTAAATCTATGGACAGAGGTGCTATCTCTATTAACGTACCACCAATCTTCGATGACTCTAATTACTTATGGTGGGAAATTGTTATGCGAGCTTTTTTTTCAAGCGCGTGATTTTCAATCATGGGTATGTGTTGTTAATGGCTATGATCCTCCCGTTGTGGCAGTTGGAGATGTAAACAATCCCAAACCTATTGGTGAATACAGCCCTGCTCAGATACTTGCTGCAAAGCAAAATTCCGACGGTTTAAATGCGATCATACATGCCATTACCCCAAATCTTCAGCACCATGTGACTAATTGCACTAAGTCGCAAAAAGCTTGGGATATCTTGGAAACCGTATTCGAAGGTAACTCCAGTGAAAAGGAAGATAGGCTTCAAAACCTTAATTACGATTGGGAAAACCTTCGTATGGCAGATGAAGATATATTTGATGAGTTTAATGACAGAGTGTCTGAAATTGTTAATGCATTTTTTGCATTGGGTAAGACTATTCCTGAAAAGGACATTGTGATGAAAATTCTCAGATCACTGCCATGCAGATACGATTCTAAGAAGCATGCCATCGTTGAGGGAAATAACCTTGATAATCTCTCCAGAAATACAATGGTTGGGAAGCTTAAGATCTTTGATCACGAACATTCATCCAAAACTAAGGATGTTGCGTTCAAAGCACAAAAGGACACTTAATTACTTGATAAGAGTAAAAAAGTGTATATCTCTGAAGATGATCAATCTGAGACAGATTCTTCAGATGAAGATCTTGACAAGTCTGTCTCGATGATCACAAAACAGTTTAGGGATCTTCCGTTGAAGAGAAGTAAACGCTTCTCCAGAGATAAGCCTAAAGCATCAGTTAAACCTCATAATCGTATTCCTCCTAAAAACAGGGAAACAGATGAAACTGATGATGAGGATATGCCTCAGTGCTTTAAGTGTAAAGGATTTGGTAATTTTTCAAACGAGTGCCCAAATCGTAGAAAATACACTAGGAACAAAGGTCTTGCTGCAACGCTTGATGAAATATCTGATAGCTATGATTCTAATGAAGACGAGAAATCAACTGTTGCACTTCTTGGTGAAAATATTGATTTTGATAACTGTAGCAATACATACATCAATCTCAATATTCTTTCAGAAGATAATCCAACTAATCTGGAAGAAAAAATTGACCCATTTCTTGGAAACTCTGTTTGTAATGTTTTAGGTTCCACCATGTGTCTAACTGCGTGCACATCTCAGAAGCCTGATTTTTATCCTAGTTTGACGTGTTCGTATTGTTCTCTTAAGGGTCATGAACTATCAAGGTGTTACAAGTACAAACACCAATTGAGGCACGTCAACAAACTTCAACGAAGAGCAAATCATTTAGCAAGGAAGATTAAACTTGCTCAGAAGACCGCTGAGGTATGTAGGATCTTATCTTCGTCTAAGAAGTCAGTTTCCAAGGATAAACCAAGACCATTAGAGAATAAAGTATGGTCGAGTCGGTTTGATAGACAGAAGTCTGAGGATTCCTCTCATGAGGAAAAAGGTGGACAAATTGTTGTTCACCATAACGCAATTTAATTGTGTTGATTGATGAATATCTTGGCTCATGTGCCTGATCAAAAGAGACAATGATTTTGTACCTCTCGGGCTTTAGGAAAAGTTTTCTTTCTTTTTCTTAGTTTTTGTTCTTCCCTGTCTATCAACAAAGGAGGGTTATTATCGACAATTCGACTCTTTATAGGGTTGTGAGTTGGACGTGTACGAACCTGTTTAAAGGTTTCGAAACCTACATTCATTTTTCCTTCCTCAAAACCTCTTTTTATCTCAAGACTACTTGTTGAGTTCAATTTGTGATTTCCTCTCACAAACCCATACGTATGGATACTCCAAGCATGATGTCTTCTGATAGAAAAGATGTGAATATGATTGTTAAGCCATCAATGATGAAGGAAAAAGAAAAATCTCTGTTACTGAAAAAGTGCGGGTACAACAACCACACCTAATATTTTGCTTAGCAATCTGTATGGACAAACTCCAATATACTTTCTAGAGAATCAACTAGACAGTCAGACTCAATCTAGATAAAAAGTATATCAAAGAGTTTATATCTCAATCTCTCGATTTGATATATACTCAACCAAATAGAAATCTGCGAGTCTTTATCAAATACTAGAGAGATAACTTGGATGGTACCAAAGACCAATATCCAAGTGTCAATAAATTTAAATCAACAACCAAAAGGTCGGATATTCTAATTGATTGAATAACGCACAACCTGTGATATTTCAATTATATAACAAAAAAATAAATAACACATACACCATAATTTTGTTAACGAGGAAACCGCAAATGTAGAAAAACCGCGGGACCTAGTCCAGATTGAACACACACTATATTAAGCCACTACAGACACTAGCCTACTCCAAGCTAACTTCGGACTGGACTGTAGTTGAACCCCAATCAGTCTCCCACTGATCCAAGGTACGATTGTACTCCCTACGCCTCTGATCCCAGCAGGATACTGCGCACTTGGTTCCCTTAGCTGATCTCACCCACAACTAAGAGTTGCTACGACCTAATCGCAGGCTTTGACAATAAACAAATCTGTCTCACACAGACAAGTCTATCAAAGGATCAATCTGTCTCCCAAAGAAAAACCCTAACGTTTTTGTTCCGTCTTTTGATAATAATCAAGGTGAACAGGAAGCAATTGATAATCCGGTCTTATATTCCCGAAGAACAGCCTAGATTAATAAATCAACTCACAACAATCTTAATCGTATGGTAGCGAAACAAGATGTTGTGGAATCACAAAAAATGAGATGAATATGTTTGTGATTACTTTTTATATCTTGCCTATCAGAGATATCAAATCTCAAGCCAATCAATCTGATTGTACTCGTACGATAGAAGATGCAAGATCAGATCACACAACTACGATAAAAGTAGTATCGGTCTGGCTTCACAATCCCAATGAAGTCTTTAAGTCGTTAATCTGGTTTTAGAAGAAGAAAACCAAAGGTTAAAGGATAATCGACTCTAGTACGCAAACTAGTATCACACGTAAGGTGTGGGGATTAGTTTTGCACAATACTAGATGTCTCCTTTATATAGTCTTTCAAATCAGGGTTTTGCCTTGGTAACAAAGCAATCAATATTCACCGTTAAATGAAAACCTGATTTAGATTCAAGCTAATATTTCTCAACCGTTAGATCGAAAACTTAGCTTGTTATACACAAATGAACTGCACACTTCTAGGTTTGTTAACCGTACCAAAACATGTACATTGTTTGTTCAATAATAGTTAACCAAAAGGTTAGCCATATGAGCATTCCATATCAACCATGTTCTTCTTCACCATAACTAGTTCAAATGACTCAAATGAACTAGTTAGAGAGTTGTTCAATTGCAAGGAAATCTTATGTAATTATACAAGACACAATTGAAGCAAAGATGATTTGATTCACTTGAATCGGTTCATGAACTTTTATATCCTTGGTTTGCAAACTGCATTCTTAAGTTCAGAAATCATCTTCAGATATATAACCTTCTTAAGTTCGCACACTAGGTTCGCGGACTTAGGCAACCGAAAGAGTTTACAAACTCCAGCAGAAAATCTCGGCAAGAGACCTTCCGCCGGTTCGTGGACTGGTACCCACGCAACTTGTTTGTCATCTCTAGCAGAATTTCCCGGGATGAGAATTTCGGCAGTTCGCGGACTTGGCAATAATCCATTCTTCCGGTTTCTCTTGATCAACAAAGTTCGCAAACTTTGGTTCAAGGAATAAGACTTATACATAAATGTGTTTCCACAACAATGCTTATGTCCATCATTGGTTATGTAATCTAAACTCTCATTCCAATCATTGAAACATTCTTAGAGGACGTTATATAGTTGTTACACCATTTCTCGACAAAGCAATTTTCAAGACGATTGAAACATATCATGACTTTCGTCACTAGGTAAAGATAAACTTGGTCGAAGCGAAAAGCTTACCAACACATATTTCGAGATATAGATAGGCGAGGTATACTCGACTCGAAATACCAAATGTGTATAATCTAAGTCTATATATAGCATACGACTTTTTGTCTCAAGAAGTAGGAGATAAAGTAGATAGACTTTTGAGTGACAGATAAGTTCAAGTCTTCACATACCTTTTTGTTGAGAAGTTCCACCGGTTCCTTGAGTAGTTCTTCTACTTGTATGATGAATCACCATGAAGTCCTTGAGCTCAACTATACTTTCTATCCTAGTCCGAGACTTAGCTATAATAAACTAGAAATCAAGACTTATAGTTTTGATCACTAACATTGACAAACATGCTTGAGATAAAAACGCATGCGAGTTCGACCGAGCAATGCTCTAACAGTTATCTCCTACCTTGAAAAGAAAAAGAAGGAATGTGAGGAAGCCAAGAGCCGTTCCTTCAAACTCTCAGAAGTTTTCTGGTGTTCTTGAAGAGTTGAAGGAGATGCGAAAGGGGATTCACCAAATAAAGGATTTTGTGTATAAGACTCATGAGATTCAGAAGGCCCTGGTTCGACAACATCAGCCGCGAAGGTTTATTGATATAAACTCATACCTTAATGAACCTTATATCCCGATGGCTGTTGACGACAAGGAGTTCGGGGATGATAAAGAATTCTTCAAAGGTCTTATTGCCTAGTAAATCTTCTATTTTTTTCTTTTATTAGAAGAATAACTAGAGTTTGGAATAGCCTTTATTGTGATTACACTAGCTATGTCCAACGTTTTCATCTTCATGTCTTTAGATTTATTGGTTTAAATTCTAAACTTGTTTGGAAGATGATTTTTGCATTATTAATCTTTATGGTTTCTTATATTGCAATATTGTTATGGGATTTGTATGTTTACGTCCGTGAACTTAACTATCCCATATCTTGTCAAAAGTAAAGTCTTTCATATGTCGATATGCATGTATTGATAAGAGAATGAATAGACTTTTGACAAATACAAAAGTTAAGCCTATTATGTCAATTATTAATGAAAGATAGGTTGAAATCTTTTGTTTTCAAGGATTATGTTTATTGAATATCCTTATGCGAATAGTTATGAAAAATAGAATGAATCCTTGTGTTTTCCGCAGTAATTGATCTTCCCTGATCCATATTTGTTGTATTACTGTGAGGCTCCATAAAGTGTCTTGTGTTGAGCATTGAACGACCAAGTTGGTTATTTTTATGATTAGCTATGTTGTTGTTTCGTGAGGTACTTTATGTCGAGTATTTTCAACTAAATTAATCATCTTGTTTGGTTATTTAGTTGTTGCTCCGTAAGTTTTCTTATTTCGAGCATGGCCAATTAAATTGATTACGTTTGATTGTGTATTTCGATTAGACTAATTATGGGTTCTCTTGTGATTAATCTAATTGTATATTTTAAGTCTCCATAAGTTCACTTATGTTGAGCACTTGTCGATTAAATTAATCATGGGTTCTGTTGTGGTTAGTTTAATTGAATATTTTGGATTCAAATTCATACTTGTATGTGATTTTGTTATGTCCAAAGAAATCCTTCTTTTCTTTCGAAATTAAGGTCGCTCTTGTTGTTCTTTCGGGAACGACATTTTATGGGGGAGAGTTATTTTGAACTTGTGCTTAATTGCCAAATCTTTGTGGGGAGTGCGGCTTGGAATATTATAGGGGTTGTCTTGTATCTTTACAAACTCCTTGATGAATGCATTTAGCTTCGGCTTTATGATTGCATCTAAATAAGATGATATACTTTTGCTTTATTTTGGTCAAGAAATGTCTCTTTCGGAAATTTCATTAGGATCCTGTTCTTGTACCTTTGCCAATTTTATTGACAAAAAGGGGGAGAATTAATATGTACTTCACACTATAAATACATATGGTTTTTGGATCATTGTGTATGGGGGAGTGGTTTTCGTGTGAGATGGAGTATTGACTAAGGGGTAGTGATACATATCACCATAGTAATGTTGTTGAAGTTGTGATACAATTGGACTTTGACATTGTGTAATGATACTATGACACCGTATACCAATGATTGAGAACTTTTGTTTTCTCATTGTTATAGCTACTGATTTTCAACAACGATGATGCTAAACTTACAACCTTTGGGATCATTGGAGTACTTGGAAGTGACGAAGATTTCTAGTAATGTTGAAGATTAGGCATGTGGAATAGGAGCTACAAAAGTTAATTTGTTTATTTTTTTGTATTTGATATGTATTAATAGATTTGTCATTAAAATTATAATTTGTTAGAGCATTTGTCGGTCGAACCCGCATGCGTTGCTATCTTAAGCATGTTTTTAAATGTTAGTGATCAAAACTATAAGTCTTGATTTCTAGCCTATATAGCTAAAGGTCTCGGACTAGGATAGAAAGTGTAGTTGAGATCAAGACTCCATGGTAATCATCATACAAGACGAAGGACTACTCAAGGAACTAGTGGATCTTCATCGACTAAAAGGTATGTGGAGACTTGAACTTATCTGTCACTCAAAAGTCTATCTATTATATCTCCTACTCTTGAGACAAAAATCGTGCTGATGTATAGACTTTCAATATTATATATGGGGAAAAACGACTTGCTGGTTTTTAAGGAATTGAGGAGACGACTGTACGGAGGAGACTCCTCGAACCGAGCGAAATGTTAAACCTCACACAGATGCACCGTTGCAAAGGGGGTGCTTTAGATTCAAGAGATCAATCTGTAGTACTCCGGACTAAATCAAGACAATCCGACCGAAATCAAGACAATGACCATTCCAGAGTAAATTCGGTCACAAGAGAGAATGGGTTGATCTGTAGGAGGGAAGCTGGGAAATGTGTGGAATCAATGGTAATCAAAGATTGTGGGTGTATGAATTCTGAATATGATAAGCTCTGAATGATTGAAATTGCTCAATTGAGAGTAGTTTATCAATTGATGAGTTGATGATCTCGTGTTGTCGATGAGACGTGAGATTGATGATATTGTTGATGCCGATGATTCAATCATGATTCAGAGACAGTGTGACAGTTGATGGAATCAAGGAGTGGGAGTGGAGATCGTGTTTGAAACCAGTTGCTCAACGTGTGGATACTTGGTCGATTTACCACCCACTACCTCGTGAATTCCCTCAACTGATTGCACGACTTTATCACATTCCATCATGTGTTTGAACACACGTGTCGTAGATCGCCAGACCAAAACCCTAAGTGATATCCCCCCAAAATGACACGATTGACATCTCGTGGTTTGTTAGTCAATTGATGACTTCGTGGTTTGATGGGACGATGAGTCCATGTAGTTGCTGAGTTGAACATGATGTTCTGAAACTCATGAATTGAACATGTCATGAGACAGAGGTATAGTTCTTACAATGAAGTGAGCAAGTATTGCTCATTCGATGGACCGTTGAATATTGATTGTTGAACCAATATTACTTGGTTTGAGCAAATATTTATCATCTGAGCAAGTGTTGCTCATGTGATGAATTGTTGAATATTTGATCGTCTGAGCATGTGTTGCTCATCTGATGGATTATTGGCAGCATACCAAAAATATTAATTAGAATACTGGTCGTTGAACCGAGCATAATTAATAAAATTAATGACCATGAGGTCGTCATAAAATCATTAAGGTTGGAATCTGGAATGATGATCCTTGGACTCAGAAACCCTAATTTGATCAACTGATGATCAACCGATGGTTAATTGAAGAATTAACCATGGAATGAAGGAGGGACCGGCTACATGGGACCGTGGATCAACCATGTAGTGCCCATATGCTCACGTGAGAAAATACCAATACCTCTTGAAGGATTGGTGAAGAGATGATCAAATGCTGGTTTAATCATTTATTCAAAAATGCTCGTCTAAGCCTTAGGTGAGAAAACCTAATTAATTATGGCGGAGTGAGGGACCGACCATGGGGTCATGAAACCGGCCCTGGGTAGTCACGTGACTGCCTGATGATCACTTCATGAAAATCCAAAGTGTTTGGAAGAGTCTTGGACCTAATACGTGCAATTGTGCAAATTAGGTCAAAACCGTGAAACTTGATGGGACCGGCTTCTGTAAGCCAAAGAGCCAATCTTGGTCGGTCAAGATAGCGAGCTCGTGTCCCCAAGGAGTCCGCGTCTCAATCCTGAGAATTTTGATATTTTCTGGCGTGCAATTGGGCATTCATTCAAGAAAATATGCCAAAATTAGGGTTTCGACGAAACTGAGGAAAACACCATGAGATAATAATTATAAAATAAGGAATAAGGAAGCATGGGACCGCCGAGGCCAAGGCATGGTCGTCCGGTCGTGGCCACGGTCTCGTGGTGTCTTTTCCTTAATTTTATAATATTTTTCATGATTTTATGAAAATATCATGGATTTAAAGAGTTTTGATGAATTTAGGGAGTTTCCCTGAAGTGAATGAGTTTTCATGAGTTCAAGGAAGCAAAAATATTAAAATAATAAAAAAAAGGGTGTGTGGGGCTGTGGGATGCATGGTCGGCCGGCTAGGGCCTGATCCCACAAGTTTTCATAATTTTATATATTTTTTAATGTATTTTTCATGATTTGAGGGAAATTTCCTAATTTGAGAGAAATACCATGAAATCAAGGAATTTGATAAATTCAAGGAAAATAAAATAAATAATAATAAAATAAAGGGGCGTGTGGGACCGTCTAAGGCATGGCCGGCGGGCTAGGGCCCGGTCCCGCAAGTTTTTCATAATTTTATATTATTTATTTCTTAATTTTTGCAAAATACCATGAAATCAAGGAGTTTTTTCATGAAATTAGAGAAATAATAATAATAATAATAATAATAATAAAATAATGAGGAACCATAAGGTGTGGGGCCGGCTGGGACCAAGGCACGGCCGGTTGGCCAATGGTCACACCCCACACTATTTTTCCTTAATTTTATATTATTTTCATGGGTTTATGAAAACACCATGAAGTCGAGGAGTTTCCTCGAGACGAAGGACATTTGTTCAAATGAAAGGATTTTCATCAGATGAAGGAAAATAATAAAATATGATAAAATATAAAACTGGCGTGGGATTGGTCATGGCACGGTCGGCCAGTCAATGATTCCAATCCCTTGGCGCCTTGGTCAATATTTTGATTATTTATTATTTTCTTCCTATTTTGCAATAGGTTAATCGTTCAATCTTATTTTGAAATACTCGTTCGTGCGGTGACTGTTAGTGCATTGTCGTTGATTACACTTTCACCATACAAATCGGAGCTTACTTAGAGGTAGCTCAGACGCCCGGCCGTTGATTATTTATTACTAATTGTGGAATTCAGTGGACAATAATTCACAAAACTGAGTAATAAGATGTTTATTATTAATTCATAGGATCATCCGAGGATTCGACTACGAATTCAGAATAATAAAGTGATCATTACCATTCCATGGGATCGTAGATTCGACCATAGAATCAGAGTAATTAAGTTTTATCTATTACCATTTATGAGACCAGTTGTGGATTCGATCATGAAATTGAAGTAATGAGATAATATAGTTATTGCTATTCTATGAGGTCAATCCGTGGATTCGATCATAGAATCAGAACAATTGTTTATTGCCATTCCATGGGACCAGTCGTGGATTCGACCATGGAATAGGAGCAATTGTTATTGCCATTCCATGGGACCAGTCGTGGATTCGACCATGGAATAGGAGCAATAATAGATTATTCTGGGAATTCAGTAGTGAATGTTTCAACATAACTAATCTTAATTAGGAATAATTAACTTTGTGACTCTATACTAGCAGAGCAAGCTGTCTAGGAGCATTAATTATCCTGATATGAGCTTGTCGGTAAGTCATATCCTTTATATAGTCAGGGTAAACTCGTTGTTTGTTCCTGAAGACGTTATTGCTCTATATTAGCAGAGCAAGCTGTCTAGGATCCTTCCATCTCGTGATACTATATAGAAATAATCACTGAAAGTGTTCAATATTCATGAGATATGTCGTTGTCCAGTCGTGAGACTACATATCTACATGTACTCCGAGAGAAAGTACTCTCCGTTGAGAATTCGATGAGAGATCCGTGTCTCCATACTCACGTCTGATGACTGGATCAGAGCTTCGTATAATTATGAGTTTACGATTTTAGCCCTTGTCGAAAATCCACCATCTACATTAAGTCCCCTGCTTACTGAGGAAAGCTTTGTTCCTCAGTCAGCATTAAATGGTGATTTTCCGGCCATAAATAACAATACCAGTAATTGAATTTAGTCGTAAGTTGAGACTATACCGGATTTAGAGAGCATGAGCAGACCACGACTTGATGAAGGCTTCAATGTCATGATTGGAGTGTCGTTTGGTGAGCATAAATTGGTGTTGAACCGCTGGTTTGGACGACGAGTCCGTGGTTGGTCAGGATTCGTGGGACGAGCCCAATAAGGAAATCCTTGGAAAATTAGGTTTTGGAAATAAAAATTGTATAAAAGGAATTAATCCTTTTTTTTTAATTTTTCCACGCCCACCTCTCCATCACCTCTCCTCCTTCACGCCAGCAGGAGAAGCTTGAAGTTCCGCCGCCACCTGATCGCCGCCGCCGCCAGTCGCCGTTGCCGCCGACCGACCAGGTGCGTGCGTGTTTTTTTTTTGATGTTTGCTGATGTTGTGACCTTCATGAGTTGTTCATGTTTTGATCATGATGAAACCATATACATGGGTGTATATATTGGTATGAGTTTTATGAAAACCCTCGTTTTTGAAAACGTATGTTCGTTCGATCGTTAGTTTTGAAAATTAACTATAATTCTTGATTTAGGAAAGATTTTTTTTTAATATATGAACTTAGGTCCAGTGATAAAACTTAGTGTATGAGCTTTCATGTGTACCACGGTTTTATCATAAAAGGAGTAAATTTTCACGAAATCGAAATAATCCTTCATTTTAAAAGCAAATTACGACGACTCGAAGGGAAATTCATATGATGAACTTGTGTCCAGTGATAAAATTTTGCTTATGAGCTTTCATGTAAATACAAAACTTTATCATATGTATGAGATGTGAGCTTTCACAATATTTTTGAAATAATCCTTCGTTTTAAAGACAAATAATGACGATACGAAGGAAAATAGTTTTTTTTTATATGCAGTCGTGACATATATTGTGCAAAATATGATGGTATATTTTATTTGCATGAATTTTTTTTTATTAGATAAAAATCCTTGAGAATTTATGTATGCAAGTTGCATTAATTGTTGTTTTGAAAAAATCAAAACGTGTGTTTTGAGGAACCTTCGAAGATAGACAATATATTTATGATGAAATATTTTATTGTTAGAAACTTCATAGGTCAGTTGTGTGAATGTTCACATTATGAAAATTGTGTTCGCAATTTCATGAAAATCAGTCTCGGAAATTAATAAAGTCTCGTTCATTATCGCAGGTTTCGAAGAGACGAACGATTTTGAGGTGTTAACTCTAGCATTACTATCACTATTGTTAGTGGAAGTATAAAAGGTAAGAGTTAAGAGTTACCATTTTTGCTTGTATTTCCTTGATTTATATCTGGATGGCATACTGAAGTAGAATTTTCAGCTACTCAGCAAAGATGACAAATTCCCAAGCTGACGACGCCTCGAGGGAAGAGATGTGCGTTGATGATGGTATCTCCAGAGATGAGACATGCATGGATGAAACTTCCGTTGGGGGAGACGAAGACGAAATCCCTGGGATTAAGAATGTCCTGAACATAGATGATGCATTCTTTGAAAAAGATATTCCAGGAGCTGAGCAACATTTGAAATCCCTAGTGCATCGTCTTTTGATAAATCCCAGAACTGTTACTCATAAGAAATTGGTGACTCCTAAGATAGTGATTCGATCTTGTCTTGAACGAGGGATCTTCACCTCATCAATCATAGAGTTTAAGCTTTCTCGACGACCTTTGGAGAAATTTGCCGGCTGGGCGAGGCATATGTTGGGTTTTCCTCATGTGAATAATATGCTCGATCAGGCACAGGTGACAGGAGCTATTCAAGCTTCTGGAGAGTTGTTCATTTATCATGACGCAAGTGGTATCGTGGCTCTGTTTGCTCGCTGGTGCATTCCCACTCACACTTTCATATGTAGATGGGGAGAGTTTACCATTACCTTGGAAGACGTGGCGGCTCTGATGCATCTCCCGATCATGGGCAATCTTTCTGGGGATCTTTCATATGAGGAGACCGCCATTGCTCATGTCTTGACAGCTGCAATGGAGAAAGCGAATAAGGCTGGTAGTAAAGGATGCTATGCTTCCTGGTTGACACACTGGTGTCCCAAAGACGAGGTTTCTGATAAACCCATCGACGGTATGTTACCCATTGTTGCTTTCTTATGTTTATGGTTGTCCAGAGACGTTTTTGAAGACAGAGGAAACTTGTTGAAGCCTTTTGTGATTCCATTTGCTATTAAGATGGATCAAGGTGAGCAACTTCCGATAGGTAGTTTATTCTTAGGCTCCTTGTATTACAACCTGGACTCCTTGATTATAGACTCCAGTGTATCGAACGGCTCTATGAAGATTGAGTGTCATGCCAACACGATGTTTCTTCAAGCTTTGATGTGGGAGCACTTTAAGAATTATGCACCTACTCCATGTAATGTTCTGCAAGGACCGAATACTGATGCGCGCCATACTTTCCCTGAGAAAGATAACGCTAGGATCATGCGTTGGTCCACAAAGGAACCTCGTTCTAAAATACGCTTCAGTGATGTGTTAGATGAAGAATCTGAGTTCAATTTTCGCCTGTGGGTATCAGTCCCTGATTATGTTTCTTAGCCGATGACTTTCAATACTGGAGAAAGCACGAGTTTGACGTCTGGTGCGCATCTGAGTGATGGAGAAAGATCTTTCATGTTGAGTTGCACCCCTGGTCATTTGCTATCAGCCACGTTGTAGATGGTGGATTTTTGACAAAGGCTAATATCGTAAACTCATAATTATACGAAGCTCTGATTCAACAATCAGACGTGAGTATCGAGACACGTCTCTCTCATCGAATTCTCAACGGAGAGTACCTTCTCTCAGAGTACATGTGGATATGTAGTCTCACGACTGGACAACGACATATCTCATGAATACTGAATACTTTCAGTGATTATTTCTATATAGTATCACGAGATGGACGGCTCCTAGACAGCTTGCTCTGCTAGTATAGAGCGATAACGTCTTCAGGAACAAACAATGAGTTTACCCTGACTATATAAAGGATATGACTCACCGACAAGCTCGTATTAGGATAATTAATGCTCCTAGACAGCTTGCTCTGCTAGTATAAAGCCACAAAGTTAATTATTCCTAATTACAATCGCTCTTATTCCATGGTAGGATCCACGACTGGTACCATGGAATGGCAATAACAATTGTTCTGATTCTATGATCGATCCACGGCTTGATCTCATAGAATATCAATAACTATATTATCTCATTACTCCGATTTCATGATCGAATCCACAAATGGTCTCATAAATGGTAATAGATAAATCTTAATTACTCTGATTCTATGGTCGAATATACGATCCCATGGAATGGTAATGCTCACTTTATTATCCTGAATTCGTAGTCGAATCCTCAGCTGATCCTATGAATTAATAATAAACATCTTATTACTCAGTTTTGTGAATTATTCTCCACTGAATTCCACAATTAGTAATAAATAATCAACAACCGGGCGTCTGAGCTACCTCTAAGTAAGCCCCGATTCAAATGGTGAAGGTGTATCCAACGACGATACACTAACAGTCACCGCACGAACGAGTATTTCAAAAATACAACGAAACGATGAACCTATGCAAAATAGAGAGGAAAATAATAAATAATTAAAAATATTGACCAGGGTGCTGGGAGCACGGACACACGACCGACCGACCGTGTCGTGGTCAATCCCACGCCAGTTTTATATTTTTAATGCATTTTTATTATTTTCAATGATTTGATGAAAATTCTCTCATTTTATCAAATCTCCTTCGTCTCGAGGAAACTCCTCGGTTTCATGGTACTTCCATAAATCCATAAAAAATAATATAAAATTACGGAAAGGAGTGTGAGACGTGACCATTGGCCAACCAGCCTCACACCCCACGGTTCCTTATTATTTTATTATTTTTATTATTATTTCTCTAATTTCATGAAAAAACTCCTTGATTTCATGGTATTTTGCACAAATCATCAAATAATAATAATAAAAAAATTTTTTATGAAACTTGTGGGACCGGGCCTTGGCCGGCCGGCCATGCCCTAGTCGGTCCCACACGCCCCTTTGTTTTATTATTTTATTATTAGTTTTCCTTGAATTCATCAAATTCCTTGATTTCATAGTATATCTCTCAAATTAGGAAAAATTCCCTCGAATCATCAAAATACCTAAAAATATTAAAAAATTAGGGAAACTCGTGGGACCGGGCCCTAGTCCTAGCCGGCCGGTCATGCCTTCCACGGTCCCACATGCCCTTGTTTTTATTATTTTAATATTTTTTGCTTCCTTGAACTCATGAAAACTCATTCAATTCATGGAAACTCCCAAAATTTATCAAATTTCTCAAAATTCATGAATTTTTCATAAAATCATCAAAATATTATAAAATTAAGGAAAAGGCACCACGGGATCGTGGTCACGACTGGACGACCATGCCTTGACCACGGCGGTCCCACGCCTCCTCATTCCTTATTTTATAATTATTTTCATCATCTCATGGTGTTTTCCTCAGTTTCGTCGAAACCCTAATTTTGGCATATTTTCACGAATGGATGCTCAATTGCACGCCAGAAAATATCAAAATTCTCAGGACTGAGACGCGGACGCCTTGGGGACACGATCACGCTATCTTTACCGACCAAGATTGGCTCTTTGGCTCACGAAAGCTGGTCCCATCAATTTTCACAGTTTTGACCTAATTTGCACTATTGCTCATATTAGGTCCAAAACTCTCCCAAACACTTTGGATTTTCATGAAGTGATCGTCAGGCGGTCACGGGACAACCCAGGGCCGGTTTCATGACTCCATGGTCGGTCCCTCGCCTCGTCATAATTAATTAGGTTTTCTCACCTAAGGCTCAGACGAACATTTTCGAATAAATGATTAAACCAGCATTTGATCATTCTTTCACCAACAAATATTCAACTCTTCAGGATTTCTTCGTATTTGCTCACGTGAGCATATGGACACTACATGGTTGATCCACGGTCCCATGTAGTCGCTCCATCCTTCGTCCCATGGTTGAAATTCTGACGAACCATGAATTGATCATCAATTGATCAAATTAGGGTTTCTGAATCCAAGGATCATCATTCTAAACTTAATACTTTTACGACGACCTCATGGTCATTAATTTTATTAATTATGCTCGGTTCAACGACGACTTGTATCCTAATTAATATTTTTGGTACGCTGCCAATAATCCATCAGACGAGCAACACATGCTCAGACGATCAAATATTGTTGATCTCAGGTCAGGTTCAGTTACGAATCCTAACACAAACCGTGCTAGCACTAACAACAACAACAATCAGAACATCCCGGAGATAATTCCGAGCTCCAACACTAATGGTGGTGACACTACTCCTCCTCACGCCGATGGTCATCCAATGTCCGGACGACACCCTGAAGAAGTCAGAGGAGATCCACCGCCTAGCATTGTTGATCTTATCAAAGCGCATGAGACTCTTGCAAAGAACTAGACTGACATGGCTGCTACACAGAAGGAGCTGTGTAATTATCTCAAAACTCTTACCGACAAGATGTCAGAGAAAACTCGATAGAAGGGAAAGGAGAAATCCTCATACGACGGTCCTGAAGTAATTCCAATCCATACAGTAGAAGACGACGAAGTCCACAAAACTGCTGCAGACAACTCATCGGCGAAGGGATCATCGAATTTCATCATTCGCGAGGATCTGGAGCACCTCTTAGATAACCATGGAAAAGGAATGACATCGCATGACCATAGTCATCAACCTCCTTATCCTACCGCTACGCAGAGGATTCCACTTCCCAAAGGTTACGTTTCTCCAACTTTCACCTTGTATGATGGAACTGGCAATGCTCGGGAACATGTCTCTCATTTTCTCGAAGCCCTGGGAGAACATGAACATAATTATGTCGTTCGTCTCAAGGAATTCTCAAAATCTCTGAAAGGCAGGGCATACACCTGGTATAACAACATCACACCAGGGACCATCAACAATTGGGGAGAAATGGTTAACGCATTTTACAGGAAATACTTCTTCGTGTTAGAACAAGTCACCCTCTCCGACCTTGGAAGAATGTTTCAGAGGGTCAGTGAAAATCCCAATGATTATGTGAAAAGGTTCATAGTCCAAGCCCTGGATTGTCATGACCCAAACGTCACGGAGCAACAACTGGTGGACTTGTGCATCAATGGCATGCTCCCGGTCTGCAAGGCCTTGCTGGAGAACCTTTGATTCCAGACTTTCTCAGAGCTTCACAAAGCTGCGAAAAGGTCGGCAACCACTGCACCCGCTCTTTTGGAAAGAGAAAAGTCTACAAAGACTGAAGATTCAAAAGACACTCGAGGAAGCAGGCGTTTGATCAACAAGCAGTACAACCTGCAACCTTCAACAAATGCTGTCGCAGAAGGGAGTAAGCGAAAAGAAGAACCAAAACACAAGCAGACTTCCTCCACCCCTTCGAAGGCACACAAAAAGGATAATTCGAAAATCCCTCCTCAGCATACGGAAGATCCAGAAGCACCTGATTTTCCCTGTTCAATGGAAGAAGTTAATGAACTACTCGATGCCTGGATTCAAGATGGCGCAATAAAATTGCCTTATGTCAAGAAGGAACCAACTGAAGAGGCCATAGAAAATCCTCGGTATTGTCGATTCCATAGATACGTCAGCCATCTCACTAGCGATTGCAAAATTTTGAAGCGCATATTCAAAGAAAAGGTCGAATCAGGAGAGCTCAACCTGGGGACTGAGGGGGTGCACAAAAACCCCCTCCCAGTCAGAACTTTTACCATCTCTAAACCTCCTGTCAAGGAAACGGTCCAATCTCTGATCGAACATGTCTGCGAGCTGTTGTATGTTTCGAAAGCTCAAAGAAAAGACATGTTTGCTGCACTGAACCACATCGTGTCCGGAAGACGTCCGCTGATCCAAGAGACCACCACCGGACCTTCAGCCACCGACAGAGAAATGTATGACTGGGGACTGCTCACCACAGTGCACATTAAAGAAAATGAGTTCAAGAGGGCATAGTCGATGTTGGTACCGCCGTCAACATCATCCATTTGAAAAACTCTCAGAGCTGCTGGTATTACTCGACGGGAAGCCACCGACGCTCCCATAGCAATCAGGGACCACGAAGGAATCTCCAGAAACGCATACGGCTTCATCACTCTCAAAGTTACGGAAAGATTGATCTGCACTGAGGCCAAGTTTTTCATAATCCGGGAAGACCCTGGATACCACATGGTCCTTGGGAGAACTTGGATCCATGCTGAAAGGACAACGATGCCTTCAACACATCCTATCATCGACAAGGATTCCGAGTCGGAAGACGAAGCATAGGACGCACCACCGCTTGAGCATCTGGAAGAAGTAACAGCTCTGATGGGGCTTACGCAAGAACTTGGAGAAAATCCGCACATCTTTGTCAGAAGGTTTCGATCTCAGGCAAGTCTTATTCCTCCTCTTGCTCCAATATTACCAATGTTCAAATACGCTACTATGGTCCAGGACTTCTCCCATGAATAATTTAGCAGTCATCAAAAGCTACGAGTGGGTAACTTCGCCTCAGCAATATTACACTCAATGGTTGGGTTCAGAACTCCTTCAAATCGGTCACTCCATCGAGAGGTTTATTGATGAAGACTTGGCTAAGCATGATCAACACTATGTTGGATACTCTCTTCCGCGCGAGTGTCCATACGGGCCACAATCGTGGAATTCCATCAAATAGGGAATTCCGAATCAGCGGAAGATATTCAAGGCACGATCGACTAAGCCCAACAAGTTTCATAAAGGGGACCTGGTTCTCAAAGCAGTTCAACGGGGTATTCATTCTACAAGGAACTCCAATTGGGAAGGACCATTCATGTTCGCTGAGTCCGTGGCCGGAGGATACTACAAATTGACCAACACAGATGGCAGAACCCTACCAGTAATTCACGAAAATTCGCTCAAGGCGTTTATCTGAAATTATTGAACATTTAAGGTATTGGGCGTTTGAAGCACTCATGGCGTTGGGATTTAACATTTAGGATTTTATTTCATTTGTATTTCAATTCCTCCAAAACATTTTCAATACTTGCAATCAGTATTTGAATTCAACGATTTATCAAAATTCAGTTCATATTTCGTAAAGGAAAATCTCTATCAAATCTACAAGAAAATCCTCAACCATCAGTCAATCCAAAACCATCTAAATATCAAAACCCAAGTATAAACCTCACATATCTCAGAAGTTCAGAAGTTCAAGAGATCAGCAAGAAAAGGCTTTCGCTCATCAGCATCCTTCAAGATTTGCAAAGCCGCCCTCTCCTTATTCAACTCCTCGGTCAGCTTGGCAATCTTGTCCTCCTTCTCCTTCACAGCATCATTGGTAAAGGGTATGTTCTTTTCACATGAATCCTTGATAACGTTTATTTGCTTACGAAGCCATTTCACGTTGAGGCCAAGTCTTTCTGAATTCTCCAAGTTAAACTCTCAATCAAAGAGTATATCTGGAGTCACGGTATTCCTGGGTCTCGTATGCATATCACTCACGACACGCAAGATAACGCCTACCTGCATGGTTAAATCATAAGCACGCCCAGGGTTCCTGTCAACGATCATGTGGCCAAACTTCTTCCATATCGTCTCGTACAAGCATGCATATCCAATGGGAACGCTGAATCCACCGACCAGTTCATGATACGGGATTGAAGTGTTAAAGGGAGGATCGAAAGCAACCCCTGTAGTTGGATATTCATACACTATTATACGGTTCTCAGTCACTGGAGCGGCTTCCACGACCAAAGCAACAGTTCCTTCGGTATTCTCCGCTGCTATCTCGGTTTCTTCTATCACTGAGACAACAACCATCTGGTTTTCCATAACATCAGCAACGACCTTCTCATGGCCTCGAAGTGCATGGATGGTCGTCTCTTCATCAATAAATTCGGAAGGGTTAGATTTATCATCATAGGCTCCAGTATCCTTTACTTCGGTATTTAGCACCTAACACGAAGATTACATGAGGTTAGAGTCACGAAGACAAATGAGATTATGAAACACAGTATACCCACAAGGAAATATCATCAAAGTTCATCATACTATTCAAGGCACGAGCAAATAACATGAAAGTCATGAAAACACGTTTTACAATGAGTCCGTCTGAAGAAACGGAACTCTGCCCTGTACTAAGAGACGGACTGAGAGCAATATACAAGGAATATGAGGATGGGTCATATGCCATTCTCTTCGTATGTATGTCCTCTATGACATATCAAACTTTCATGACAATCCGATGAATGAGCGGGTAGATGTGGCCAAAATATCAAGTGATGCGCAATCTGAAAAAGTTCTGGAAGTCTCCTGGAAGTTTACTATTTCGCCTTTTTCAAGCTCTGAACGTGCTCAAAACTTAAAAATCTTCTTTTCTAAAGCTTGGTAATTTTTCGGGATTGAATTTTCACATGCAGATAATTAAAATCCGACTCTGGACGAAGATTCTACAGCGTTTTTACTAAAAAGCTGGGTTCTGAATTTTCTGACGACGAAGTTCGACTAAGTTTTCATATATTCACATGGGTTCTCATTCATTCATTCACAAGTCAGCACTTTTATACTTCTATGAAGAATATACAGGATATATACTTACTTGAGGAGTCTCCAAAGTGTCCAAGGGGTTGGAATTGTCCACATCAACGACAAGAGGAACATCACTTTCATCCGGCTCCGAATCTTGGGAATTACCTCCATTCCCCTTCCCAAAGGATGATTGAGTTCCAGAATTCTCCATCTCCATGAAGACATCCTCCTGTACACGTCCTTTACAATCAATATTTTCATCCATGAAGCACCACATTTGAACATGCGAAAAAATACTTATAGTTTCTTTGTCACTCAAATCAGCGATTGCTTGTTCAGTAACAGAAAATTGAAGACCTTCAAGACTCGATGGAGTAAAATTCTACAACAAAATTAATAACATTGGCTTCATGATTCTAATGTTAATAACAATGAAAGTCACGGTGAGAAATATTGGGAACTCACCAAAGCACCAAATGGGGACTTTACGGTATTGGGTAACAACTTATAACCTTTATGTCTGCCTTCTCCGCCATGAATAACCGCCTCAGTCTCTGAGAAATCTACACCGATTCGAGGTCGTATATTACGACCGTCCTGTGGTGAAATACAGTAATATAATCAGAATACAGTTCTTATAATTTCGTGAAGATTATATGAAGAAACATACCTGAGAGCATCCTGGAGACGACTTTCGTTTATCACCAGAAAGGTACTTCAATCTTGGTCGACTGGAAATCATCTCAGCCGAAGGAATATCCTTGAATGGAGGTCTGGGAAATCTTACA
This sequence comes from Papaver somniferum, assembly GCF_003573695.1. Lineage (NCBI taxonomy): Eukaryota > Viridiplantae > Streptophyta > Magnoliopsida > Ranunculales > Papaveraceae > Papaver > Papaver somniferum. The sequence continues at coordinate 14,092,792 of NW_020622381.1, forward strand.
AAGCCACGCAAACGCCCAAGTTGCTGATCCCAGAATTCTACATAACCTGGGGTTACATAGGAGAATCTATCAGAACCAGGAAACCAATAGCTACTCCCATCCACGTGAGTATGATCCAAATGAGTCCTGAGTTGCTCAACTGATGGCTTCCTTCTCCGTATGGTTGGAACACACTGATCCATACCCATTTGTCGAGCTGCTCTATCAATGTTATACTCCTCCACTGAAAGCTCTCCAAACGTGACTGATAGCAAATGACCATGGGTGCAACTCAATATGAAAGATTTTTCGCCATCACTCAGATGCGCACCAGACATCAAATTCATGCTTTCTCCAGTATTTAAAGTCATCGGCTAAGAAACATAATCAGGGACTGACACCCACGGGCGAAAATTGAACTCTGATTCTTCATCTAACACATCAATAAAGCGTATTTTAGAATGAGGATGCTTTGTGGACCAACGCATGATCCTAGCATTATCTTTCTCAGGGAAAGTATGGCGCGCATCAGTATTCGGTCCTTGCAGAACATTACGTGGAGTAGGTGCATAATTCTTAAAATGCTCCCACATCAAAGCTTGAAGAAACATCGTGTTGGCATAACACTCAATCTTCATAGAGCCGTTCAACACACTGGAGTCTATAATCAAGGAGTCTAGGTTGTAATACAAGGAGCCTAAGAATAAAATACCTATCGGAAGTTGCTCACCTTGAGCCATCTTAATAGCAAAGGGAATCACAAAAGGATTCAACAAGTTTCCACTGTCTTCAAAAACGTCTCTGGACAACCATAAACATAAGAAAGAAGAAATGGGTAACATACCGTCGACGGGTTTATCAGAAACCTCGTCTTTGGGCCACCAGTGTGTCAACCAGGAAGCATAGCATCCTTTACTACCAGCCTTATTCTCTTTCTCCATTGCAGCTTTCAAGACATGAGAAACGGCGGTCTCCTCATCTGAAAGGTCCCCAGGAAGATTGCCCGTGATTGGGAGATGCATCAGAGCCGCTACATCTTCTAAGGTAATGGTAAACTCACCCCATATACATATGAAAGTGTGAGTGGGAATGCACCAGCGAGCAAACAGAGCCACGATACCACTTGCGTCATGATAAATGAACAACTCTTCAGAAGCTTGAATAGCTCCCGTCACCAGGCGCGAGCATAGTCTTCACATGAGGAAAACCCAACATATGCCTCGCCCAGCCGGCAAATTTCTCCAAAGGTCGTCGAGAAAGATTAAACTCTATGATTGTTGAGGTGAAGATCCCTCGTTCAAGACAAAATCGAATCACTGTCTTAGGAGTCACCAATTTCTTCTGAGTAACAGTTCTGGGATTTATCAAAAGACGATACACTGGGGATTTCAAATGTTGCTCAGCTCATGGAATATCTTTTTCAAAGAATGCATCATTTATGTTCGGGACATTCTTAATCCCAAGGATTTCGTCTTCATCTCCCCCAACGGAAGTTTCATCCATGCATTCTCATCTCTGGAGAAACCATCATCAACGCACATCTCTTCCCTCGAGGCGTCGTCAGCTTGGGAATTGGTCATCTTTGCTGAGTAGCTGTAAAGGTTCACACTACATTCTACTTCAGTATGCCGTCCAGATATAAATCAAGGAAATACAAGAAAAAATGGTAACTCTTAACTCTTACCTTTTATACTTCCACTAAAAATAATGATAGTAATGTTAGAGTTAACACCTCAAAATCGTTCGTCTCTTCGAAAGCTGCAAAAACGAACGAAACTTTATTTAATTTCCGAAACTGATTTTTCATGAAATAACGGACACAATTTTCATAATGTGAGCATTCACACAACTGACCTATGAAGTTTACAACAATAAAATATTTCATCATAAATATATTGTCTATCTTCGAAGGTTCCTCAAAACCCACGTTTCTGATTTTTCGAAAAAATAGCAATTAATGCAACATTGCTTACATAAATTCTCAAGAATTTTATCTAATGAAAACAAATTCATGCAAACAAAATATACCAACATATTTTACACAATATATGTCATGGATGCATATAAAAAAAAACTATTTTTCCTTCGTATCGTCGTTATTTGTCTTTAAAACGAAGGTTTATTTCAAAAATATTGTGAAAGCTCACATCTCATACATATGATAAAGTTTTGTATTTACATGAAAGCTTATAAGCGAAATTTTATCACTGGACACAAGTTCATCATACATATTTTCCTTCGTGTCGTCGTTATTTGTCTTTAAAACGAAGGATTATTTCGATTTCGTGAAAATTTACTCCTTTTATGATAAAACCGTGGTACACATGAAAGCTCATACACTAAGTTTTATCACTGGACCTAGGTTCATATACTAAAAAAAATCTCTCCTAAATCAGGGATTATAGTTAGTTTTCAAAACTAACGATCGAAGGAACGTACGTTTTCAAAAACGAGGGTTTTTTCATAAAACTCACACTAATATACACACATGTATATAATTTCATCATGGTCAAAGCATGAAAAATTCATGAAGGTCATAGAATCATCAAACATCAAAAAAGAAGAAAAAAAAATGCACTTGGAAAGTTCGGCCGGAAATTGGCCGGCGACAACGGCGGCGACGGCGGCGGCGCTGGAACTCGGCGACTTCCTGCTGCTGGCGTGATGAAGATGAAGAGTTGATCAAGGTGCTGGTCGTGTGAGGGAGGAATAAAAAAAAAAGAGGGATTAATCCCTTTTATATCAATTTTTATTTCCAAAACCTAATTTTCTAAGGATTTCCTTATTGGGCCCGACCCGCGAATCCTAACCGACCACGGACTCGTCGTCCAAACCAGCGGTTCAACACCAATTTATGATCATCAAACGACGCTCCAATCATGACATTCAAGCCTACATCAAGTCGTGGCTTGCTCATGATCTATAAATCCGGTAACGTCTCAACTTATGACTAAGTTCAATTACTGGTATTATTATTTATGGTCGGAAAATCACCATTTAATGCTGACTGAGGAACACAGCTTTCCTCAGTAAGCATGGGACTTAATGTAGATGGTGGATTTTCGACAAAGGCTAAAATCGTAAACTCATAATTATATGAAGCTCTGATTCAACAATCAGACGTGAGTATCGAGACACGGCTCTCTCATCGAATTCTCAACGGAGAGTACCTTCTCTCAGAGTACATGTGGATATGTAGTCTCATGACTGGACAACGACATATCTCATGAATACTGAATACTTTCAGTGATTATTTCTATATAGTATCACGAGATGGACGGCTCCTAGACAGCTTGCTCTGCTAGTATAGAGCGATAACGTCTTCAGGAACAAATAATGAGTTTACCCTGACTATATAAAGGATATGACTTACCGACAAGCTCGTATCAGGATAATTAATGCTCCTAGACAGCTTGCTCTGCTAGTATAGATCCACAAAGTTAATTATTCCTAATTACAATCGCTCCTATTCCATGGTCGGATCCACGACTGGTCCCATGGAATGGCAATAACAATTATTCTGATTCTATGATCGAATCCACGGCTTGATCTCATAAAATAGCAATAACTATATTATCTCATTACTCCGATTTCATGATCGAATCCACAACTGGTCTCATAAATGGTAATAGATAAATCTTAATTACTCTGATTCTATGGTCGAATCTACGATCCCATGGAATGTTAATGCTCACTTTATTATCCTAAATTCGTAGTCGAGTCCTCAGCTGATCCTATGAATTAATAATAAACATCTTATTACTCAGTTTTGTGAATTATTCTCCACTGAATTCCACAATTAGTAATAAATAATCAACAACCGGGCGTCTGAGCTACCTCTAAGTAAGCCCCGATTCAAATGGTGAAGGTGTATCCAACGACGATACACTAACAGTCACCGCACGAACGAGTATTTCAAAAATACAACGAAACGATGAACCTATGCAAAATAGAGAGGAAAATAATAAATAATTAAAAATATTGACCAGGGTGCTGGGAGCACAGACACACGACCGACCGACCTTGTCGTGGTCAATCCCACGCCAGTTTTATATTTTTAATGCATTTTTATTATTTTCCATGATTTGATGAAAATTCTCTCATTTTATCAAATCTCCTTCGTCTCGAGGAAACTCCTCGGTTTCATGGTACTTTCATAAATCCATAAAAAATAATATAAAATTAAGGAAAGGAGTGTGGGGCGTGACCATTGGCCAACCGGCCATGCCATGGTCCCAACCGGCCCCACACCCCATGGTTCCTTATTATTTTATTATTTTTATTATTATTTCTCTAATTTCATGAAAAACCTCCTTGATTTCATGGTATTTTGCACAAATCATCAAATAATAATAATAAAAGAAAATAAAATATGAAAACTTGTGGGACCGGGCCTTGGCCGGCCGGCCATGCCCTAGTCGGTCCCACACGCCGCTTTGTTTTATTATTTTATTATTAGTTTTCCTTGAATTCATCAAATTCCTTGATTTCATGGTATTTCTCTCAAATTAGGAAAAATTCCCTCGAATCATCAAAATACCTAAAAATATTAAAAAATTAGGGAAACTCGTGGGACCGGGCCCTAGCCCTAGCCGGCCGGTCATGCCTTCCACGGTCCCACACGCCCTTGTTTTTATTATTTTAATATTTTTTGCTTCCTTGAACTCATGAAAGCTCCTTCAATTCATGGAAACTCCCAAAATTTATCAAATTTCTCAAAATTCATGAATTTTTCATAAAATCATCAAAATATTATAAAATTAAGGAAAAGGCACCACGGGATCGTGGTCACGACCGGCCGACCATGCCTTGACCACTGCGGTCCCACGCCTCCTCATTTCTTATTTTATAATTATTTTTCATCATCTCATGGTGTTTTCCTCAGTTTCGTCGAAATCCTAATGTTGACATATTTTCTCGAATGGATGCTTAATTGCACGCCAGAAAATATCAAAATTCTCAGGACTGAGACGCGGACGCCTTGAGGACACGATCACGCTATCTTGACCGACCAAGACTGGCTCTTTGGCTCACGAAAGTCGGTCCCATCAATTTTCACAGTTTTGACCTAATTTGCACTATTGCTCGTATTAGGTCCAAAACTCTCCCAAACATTTTGGATTTTCATGAAATGATCGTCAGGCGGTCACGGGACAACCCAGGGCCGGTTTCATGACTCCATGGTCGGTCCCTCGCCTCGTCATAATTAATTAGGTTTTCTCACCTAAGGCTCAGACGAACATTTTCGAATAAATGATTAAACCAGCATTTGATCATTCTTTCACCAACAAATCTTCAACTCTTCAAGAGTTCTTCGTATTTTCTCACGTGAGCATATGGACACTACATGGTTGATCCACGGTCCCATGTAGTCGCTCCCTCCTTCGTCCCATGGTTGAAATTCTGACGAACCATGAATTGATCATCAATTGATCAAATTAGGGTTTCTGAATCCAAGGATTATCATTCTAACCTTAATAATTTTACGACGACCTCATGGTCATTAATTTTATTAATTATGCTCGGTTCAACGACGACCAGTATTCTAATTAATATTTTTGGTACGCTGCCAATAATCCATCAGACGAGCAACACATGCTCAGACGATCAAATATTCAACAATTCATCACATGAGCAACACTTGCTCAGATGATAAATATTTGTTCAAACCAAGGTATATTGGTTCAACAATAAATATTCAACGATCCACCGAATGAGCAATAGTTGCTCACTTCATCGAAGAACTATACCTCTGTCTCATGACATGTTCAATTCATGAGTTTCAGAACATCATGTTCTACACTCAGCAACTACATGGACTCATCGTCCCATCAAACCACGAAGTCATCAATTGACTAACAAACCACGAGACGTCAATCGTGTCACTTGGGGGGATATCACTTAGGGTTTTGGTCTGGCGGTCTACGACACGTGTGTTCAAACACACGATGGAATGTGATAAAGTCGTGCAATCAGTTGAAGGAATTCACGAGGTAGTGGGTGGAAAATCGACCAAGTCTCCACACGTTGAGCAACTGGTTTCAAACACGATCTCCACTTCCCCACTCCTTGATTCCATCAACTGTCACACTTCATGGAATCATGGTGTCTAATATTCCAGCAATATAAATAAGTCTCTGAATCATGATTGAATCATCAGCATCAACAGTATCATCAATCTCACGTATCATCGACAACACGAGATCATCAACTCATCAATTGAGCAACTACTCTCAATTGAGAAATTTCAATCATTCAGAGCTTATCATATTCAGAATTCACACACCGACAATCTTTGATTACCATTGATTCCACACATTTCCCAGCTTCCCTCATACAGATCAACACATCCTCTCTTGTGACCGAATTTACTCTGGAACGGTCATTGTCTTGATTTAGGCCGGAGTACTACAGATTGATCTCTCGAATCTAAAGCACCCCTTTTGCAGCGGTGCATCTGTGTGAGGTTTAACATTTCGCTCGGTTCAAGGAGTCTCCTCCGTACGAACGTCTCCTCAATTCCTTAAAAACCAGCAAATCGTTTTCCCCCATCTACACACGTTTGGAGAGCTTTTAGTGGAGGAGTATAATATTGATAGAGCAACTCGACAAATGGGTATGGATCAGTGTGTTCCAACCATACAGAGAAGGAATCCATCATTTGAGAAACTCAGGACTCATTTGGATCGTACTCACGTGGAAGGGAGTAGCTACTGGTTTCCTGGTTCTGATAGATTCGCCTATGTAACCCCAGGTTATGTAGAATTCTGGGATCAGCAACTTCGGCGTTTGCGTGGCTTTGTAGGATTTCCCAGACCTCCATTCAAGGATCTTCCTTCAGCTGAGATGATTTCCAGTCGACCAAGATTGAAGTATCTTTCTGGTGATAAACGAAAGTCGTCTCCAGGATGCTCTCAGGTATGTTTCTTCATATAATCTTCACGAAATTGTAAGAATTGTATTTCTCAGAGACTGAGGCGGTTATTCATGGCGGAGAAGGCAGGCATAAAGGTTATAAGATGTTACCTAAAACCGTAAAGTCCCCAGTTGGTGCTTTGGTAAGTTTCCAATATTTTCCTCCTCTTTCTCGCCCATATTATTAGGATCTTGAAACCGATATTGTTACTCCGTTGCAGAATTTTGCTCCATCAAGTATCGATGGTCTTCGGTTCTCCGCCTTTGAGCAAGCAATTCCTGACTTGAGCGATGAAGGAGAAGCTATAAGTATCTCTTCACATGTTCGATTATGATGCTTTATTGATGAAATGCTGATTGTTTGAGAATATGTCCAGAAGGATGTCGTTATGGAGATGGAAAGTGCTTCCACTCAACCGTCTCTTGAGAATAGAGACACAGGCGGTGCTAAGGATTTGGAGCTGAATGGAAGTAATGATCCTCCCATCGTTGACACGGACAATCCCAACTCCTTGAATGCTTAGGATACCCCTCAAGTAATCATATACTCTGTACCTTCTTCATAGAAGCATAAAAGTTCTGATTTTTGAATGAATGAATGTGAATCCATGTGCGTATATGAAAACTCAGTCAAATTTCGTCGTCAGAAAATTCGGAACCCAGCTTTTTAGTAGAAATGTCGTAGAATCTTCGTACGGAATCGGATTTTGATGATCTGCATGTGCAAATTCAAGCCCGGAAAATTTCCAAGCTTTGACACAGAAGCTTTTTAAGTTTTGAGCACGTTCAGGGCCTGAAAAAGGCGAAATAGTAAACTTCCAGGACTTTTTCAGATTGCGCATCACTTGATATTTTGACCACATCTACTTGTTCGTTCATCGGATTGTCATGAAATTTTGACATGTCGTAGAGGACATCCATACGAAGAGAATGGTATATGACCAATCCTCAAATTCCTTGTAGATTTCTCCCAGTTTGTCTCTTAGTACAGAGCAGAGTTCAGTTTCTTTTAGACGGACTCATCGTAAAACGTGTTTTCATGACTTTTATGTTATTTGCTCGTTCCTTGAATGTATTATGATGAACCTTAATGATGTTGCCTTGATGGTATACTGTGTTTCATAATATTCTTTGGATTCGCGACTCTAACCTCATGTAATCTTCGTATTAGGTGCCAAATACCGAAGTTGAGGATACTGGAGCCAACGATGATAACTCTAACCATTCTGGAGTTATTGAAGAAGATACAACCATCCCTGAACTTCAAGGCCATGAGAAGGTCGCTACTGATGTTATGGAAACCCAGATGGTTGTTGCCTCAGTAGTAGGAGAAACCGAGATAGCAGCGGAGAATACCGAAGGAATTATTGCTTTGGTTGTGGAAGCCGCTCCAGTGACTGAGAACCGTATAATAGTGTATGAATATCCAACTGCAGGAGTTTCTTTTGATCCTCCATTTAACACTTCACTCCCATATCATGAATTGATCGGTGGATTCAACGTTCCCATTGGATATGCACGCTTGTACGAGACAATATGGAAGAAGTTTGGCCACATGATCGTTGACAGGAATCCTGGGAGTGCTTATGCTTTAACCATGAAAGTAGGCGTTATCTTGCGTGTCGTGAGTGATATGCGTGCCAGATCTAGGAATACTGTGACTCCAGATATACTCTTTGATTGGGAGTTTAACTTGGAGAATTCAGAGAGACTTGGCCTCAACGTGAAATGGATTCACAAGCAAATAAACGTTATCAAGGATTCATGTGAGAAGAACATACCCTTTCCCAATGATGTTGTGAAGGAGAAGGAGGACAAGATTTCCAAGCTGACCGAGGGGTTGAACAAGGAGAGGGCGTCTTTGCAAATCTTGAAGGATGCTGATGAGCGAAAGCCTTTTCTTTCTGATTTCCTTTGATTATCTCTTGAACTTCTGAGAGATGTGAGGTTTATACTCGGGTTTTTATATTTAGATGGTTTTGGATTGACTGATGATTAAGGATTTTCTTGTAGATTTGATAGAGATTTTTTTTTACGAAATATGAACAGAATTTTGATAAGTTGCTGAATTCAAATACTAATTGCAAGTATTGCAAATGTTTTGGAGGAATTGAAATACAAATAAAAGAAAATCCCAAAATGTTAAATCCAAACGCCATGAATGCTTCGAACACCCAATACCTCAAATGTCCAATAATTTCAGATAAACGCCTTGAGCCAATTTTCGTGAATTACTGGCAGGGTTCTGTCATCTGTGTTGATCAATTTGTAGTATCCTCTGGCCACGGACTTAGAGACCATGAATGGTCCTTCCCAATTGGAGTTCCTTGTAGAATGAAAACCGCGCTGAACTGCTTTGAGAACCAGGTCCCCTTCATAAAACTTGTTAGGCTTGGTCGATCGTGCCTTGAATATCTTCCGCTGATTCGGAATTTCCTGTTCGACGGAATTTCCACGATTGTGGCACATATGGACACTCGCGCGGAAGAGAGTATCCAGCATAGTGTTGATCATGCTTAGCCAGGTCTTCAACAATAAACCTCTCGATGGAGTGACCGATTTGAAGAAGTTATGAACCCAACCATTGGGTATAATATTGCTGAGGTGAAGTTACCCACTCGTAGCTTTTTATGACTGCTAAATTGTTCAGGGGGAGAATTCCCTGGACCATAATAGCGTAACTGAACATTGGTAATATTGGAGCATGAGGAGGAATAAGATTTGATTGAGCTCGAAACCTTCTGACAAAGGTGTGCGGATTTTCTCCAAGTTCATGCGTAAGTCTCATCAGAGTTTTTACTTCTTCCATATGTTCAAACGGTGGTGCGTCCTCTGCTTCGTCTTCCGACTCGGAATCCTTGTCGATGACAGGATGTGTTGAAGGCATCGTTAACCTTCCAGCATGAATCCAAGTTATTCCAAGGACCATGTCGTATCCAGGGTCTTCCCGGATTATGAAAAACTTGGCCTTAGTGCAGATCAATCTTTCCGTAACTTTGAGAGTGATGAAGCCGTATGCGTCTCTGGAGATTCCTTCGTGGTCCTGATTGTTATGGGAGCGTGGGTGTCTTCCTGTCGAGTAATACCAGCAGCTCTGAGAGTTTTCAAAGGGATGATGTTGACGAACGCCCTCTTGAACTCGTTTCCTTTAATGTGCATTGTGGTGAGCAGTCCCCAGTCATACATTTCTTTGTCGGTGGCTGAGGGTTCGGTGGTGGTCTCTTGGATCGGAAGATGTTTTTCGGACACGATTTGGTTCAGTGCAGCAAACATGTCTTTCCTTTGATCTTTCGAAAGATACAACAGCTCGCAGACATGTTCGATCATAGATTGGACCGCTTCCTTGACAGGAGGTTAAGAGATGGTAAAAGTTCTGACTGGGAGGGTTTTTTTTTGTACTCCCTCAGTCCCCAGGTTCAGCTCTCCTGATTCGACCTTTTCTTTGAATATGCGCTTCAAAATTTTGCAATCACTTGTGGGATGGCTGACGTATCTATGAAAGCGGCAATACCGAGGATTTCCCATGGCTTCTTCAGTTGGTTCCTTCTTGACATAAGGAAATTTGATTGCACCATCCTAGATCCAGGCATCGAGTAGTTCATTAACTTCTTCCATTGAACAGGGAAAATCAGGTGCTTTTGGATCTTCCGTATGCTGAGGAGGGACTTTCGAATTCTCCTTCTTGTGTGACTTTGAAGGGGTGGAGGAAGTCTGCTTGTGCTGTGGTTCTGCTTTTCGCTTACTCCCTTCTGTGACAGCATTTGTTGAAGGTTACAGGTTGTACTGCTTGTTGATCAAACGCCTGCTTCCTCGAGTGTCTTTTGAATCCTCAGTCTTTGTAGACTTTGTTCTTTCCAAAAGAGCGGGTACAGTGGTTGCCGACCTCTTCGCAGCTTCGTGAGGCTCTGAGAAAGTCTGGAATCGAATATTCTCCAGCAAGGCCCTGTAGACCGGGAGCATGCCATTGATGCACAAGTCCACCAATTGTTGCTTCGTGACGTTTGGGTCGTGACAATCCAGGGCTTGGACTCTGAACCTTTTCACATAATCATTGGAATTTTCACTGATCCTCTGAAACATTCTTCCAAGGTCGGAGAGGGTGACTTGTTCTGACATGAAGAAGTATTTCATGTAGAATGCGTTAACCATTTCTCTCCAATTGTTGATGGTCCTTGGTGCGATTTTGTTATACCATGTGTATGCCCTGCCTTTCAGAAATTTTGAGAATTCCTTGAGACGAACGACATGATTATGTTCATGTTCTCCCAGGGGTTCGAGAAAACGAGAGACATATTCCCGAGCATTGCCAGTTCCATCATACAAGGTGAAAGTTGGAGAAACTTAACCTTCGGGGAGTGGAATCCTCTGCGTAGCGGCAGGATAAGGAGGTTGATGACGATGGTCATGCGATGTCTTGTCTTTTCCACGGTTCTCCAAGAGGTGCTCCACATCCTCGCGAGTAATGAAGTTCGATGATCCCTCCGCTGATGATTTGTCTGCAGCAGTTTTGCGGACTTCGTCGTCTTCTACTGTATGGATTGGAATTACTTCAGGATCTTCATCTGAGGATTTCTCCTTCTCATTTCCCTTCTCTTGAGTTTTCTCTGACATCTTGTCAGTAAGAGTTTTGAGATAATTACACAGCTCCTTCTGTGCAGCAGCCATGTCAGTCTGATTCTTTTCAAGAGTCTCTTGTGCTTTGATAAGATCAGCAATGGTAGGTGGTGGATCTCCTCAGACTTCTTCAGGGTGTCGTCCGGACAGTGGATGACCTTCAGCGTGAGGAGGAGTAATGTCACCACCATCAGTGTTGGAGGTCGAAATTATCTCTGGGATATTTTGATTGTTGTTGTTGCTAGTGCTAGCACGATTTATGTTAGGATTCATAACTGATCCTGACCTGAGATCAACCATCTTGTGAAATTGTGAGATGGCAACCGAGAGAATGATCTCCCACTGTGGTCGCCAATCTGTAGATGGGGAAAAACGATTTGCTGGTTTTTAAGGAATTGAGGAGACGACCGTACGGAGAAGACTCCTCGAACCGAGTGAAATGTTAAACCTCACACAGATGCACCGCTGCAAAGGGGGTGCTTTAGATTCGAGAGATCAATCTGTAGTACTCCGGCCTAAATCAAGACAATGACCGTTCCAGAGTAAATTCGGTCACAAGAGAGGATGGGTTGATTTGTAGGAGGGAAGCTGGGAAATGTGTGGAATCAATGGTAATCAAAGATTGTGGGTGTATGAATTCTGAATATGATAAGCTCTGAATGATTGAAATTGCTCAATTGAGAGTAGTTGCTCAATTGATGAGTTGATGATCTCTTGTTATCGATGAGACGTGAGATTGATGATACTGTTGATGCTGATGATTCAATCATGATTCAGAGACTTATTTATATTGCTGGAATTTTAGACCCCATGACCCCATGAAGTGTGACAGTTGATGGAATCAAGGAGTGGGGAATTGGAGATCGTGTTTGAATCCAGTTGCTCAACGTGTGGAGACTTGGTCAATTTTCCACCCACTACCTCGTGAATTCCTTCAACTGATTGCACGACTTGCTCACATTCCATCGTGTGTTTGAACACACGCGCCGTAGACCTCCATACCAAAACCCTAAGTGATATCCCCCCAAAGTGACACGATTGACATCTCGTGGTTTTTTAGTCAATTGATGACTTCGTGGTTTGATGGAACGATGAGTCCATGTAGTTTCTGAGTTGAACATGATGTTCTGAAACTCATGAATTGAACATGTCATGAGACAGAGGTATAGTTCTTACGATGAAGTGAGCAAGTATTGCTCATTCGATGGACCATTGAATATTGATTGTTGAGCCAATATTCCTTAGTTTGAGAAAATATTTATCATCTGAGCAAGTGTTGCTCATGTGATGAATTGTTGAATATTTGATCGTCTAAGCATGTGTTGCTCATCTGATGGATTATTGGCAGCATACCAAAAATATTAATTAGAATACTGGTCGTTGAACCGAGAATAATTAATAAAATTATTGACCATGAGGTCGTCGTAAAATCATTAAGGTTGGAATCTAGAATGATGATCCTTGGACTCAGAAACCCTAATTTGATCAATTGATGATCAACCGATGGTTAATTGAAGAATTAACCATGGAATGAAGGAGGGACCGGCTACATGGGACCGTGGATCAACCATGTAGTACCGATATGCTCACGTGAGAAAATACCAAAACCTCTTGAAGGATTGGTGAAGAAATGATCAAATGCTGGTTTAATCATTTATTCAAAAATGCTCGTCTGAGCCTTAGGTGAGAAAACCTAATTAATTATGACGGAGTGAGGGACCGACCATGGGGTCATGAAACCGGCCCTGGGTAGTCACGTGACCGCCTGATGATCACTTCATGAAAATCCAAAGTGTTTGGAAGAGTCTTGGACCTAATACGTGCAATTGTGCAAATTAGGTCAAAACCGTGAAACTTGATGGGACCGGCTTCTGTAAGCCAAAGAGCTAATCTTGGTCGGTCAAGATAGCGCGCTCGTGTCCCCAAGGCGTCCGCGTCTCAGTCCTGAGAATTTTGATATTTTCTGGCGTGCAATTGGGCATCCATTCAAGAAAATATGCCAAAATTAGCGTTTCGACGAAACTGAGGAATACACCATGAGATAATGAAAAATAATTATAAAATAAGGAATGAGGAGGCGTGAGACCGCCGTGGTCAAGGCATGGTCGGCCGGTCGTGACCACGATCCCGTGGTGCCTTTTCCTTAATTTTATAATATTTTTCATGATTTTATGAAAATATCATGGATTTAAAGAGTTTTGATGAATTTAGGGAGTTTCCCTGAAGTGAAGGAGTTTTCATGAGTTCAAGGAAGCAAAAAAATTAAAATAATAAAAAAAAGGGTGTGTGGGGCCGTCGGAGGCATGGCCGGCCGGCTAGGGCCCGGTCCCACAAGTTTTCATAATTTTATATATTTTTTTAATGTATTTTTCATGATTTGAGGGAAATTTTCCTAATTTGAGAGAAATACCATGAAATCAAGGAATTTGATCAATTCAAGGAAAATAAAATAAATAATAATAAAATAAAGGGGCGTGTGGGACCGGTTAGGGCCCGGTCCCACAAGTTTTTCATAATTTTATATTATTTATTTCCTAATTTTTGCAAAATACCATGAAATCAAGGAGTTTTTCATGAAATCAGGGAAATAATAATAATAATAATAAAATAATGAGGAACCATAAGGTGTGGGGCCGGTTGGCCAATGGTCACGCCCCACACTATTTTTCCTTAATTTCATATTATTTTCATGGGTTTATGAAAACACCATGAAGTCGAGGAGTTTCCTCGAGACGAAGGAGATTTGTTCAAATGAAAGGATTTTCATCAGATGAAGGAAAATAATAAAATATGATAAAATATAAAACTTGCGTGGGATTGGTCATGGCACGGTCGGCCAGTCAATGAGTCTAATCCCTTGGCGCCTTGGTCAATATTTTGATTATTTATTATTTTCTTCCTATTTTGCAATAGGTTAATCGTTCAGTCGTATTTTGAAATACTCGTTCGTGCGGTGACTGTTAGTGCATTGTCGTTGAATACACTTTCACCATATAAATCGGGGCTTACTTAGAGGTAGCTCAGACGCCCGGTCGTTGATTATTTATCACTAATTGTGGAATTCAGTGGAGAATAATTCACAAAACTGAGTAATAAGATGTTTATTATTAATTCATAGGATCAGCTTAGGATTCGACTACGAATTCAGAATAATAAAGTGAGCATTACCATTCCATGGGATCGTAAATTCGACCATATAATCAGAGTAATTAAGTTTTATCTATTACCATTTATGAGACCAGTTGTGGATTCGATCATGAAATTGAAGTAATGAGATAATATAGTTATTGCTATTCTATGAGGTCAATCCGTGGATTCGATCATAGAATCTGAACAATTGTTTATTGCCATTCCATGGGACCAGTCGTGGATTCGACCATGGAATAGGAGCAATTGTTATTGCCATTCCATGGGACCAGTCGTGGATTCGACCATGGAACAGGAGCAATAATAGATTATTCTGGGAATTCAGTAGTGAATGTCACGGCAGAATTAATCTTAATTAGGAATAATTAACTTTGTGGCTCTATACTAGCAGAGCAAGCTGCCTAGGAGCCTTAATTATCCTGATATGAGCTTGACGGTAAGTCATATCCTTTATATAGTCAGGGTAAACTCGTTGTTTGTTCCTGAAGACGTTATTGCTATATACTAGAAGAGCAAGATGTCTAGGAGCCGTCCATCTCGTGATACTACATAGAAATAATCACTGAAAGTGTTCAGTATTCATGAGATATGTCGTTGTCCAGTCGTGAGACTACATATCTACATGTACTCCGAGAGAAAGTAGTCTCCGTTGAGAATTCGATGAGAGACCCATGTCTCAATACTCACGTCTTATTGCTGGATCAGAGCTTCGTATAATTATGAGTTTATGATTTTATCCCTTGTCGAAAATCCACCATCTACAACTATACACGTTTTCTATTTCGAGCTGAGTTTAACTCGCCTATCTATTTCTCTAAATATGTGTTGGTAAGCTTTCGCTTTAGCCAAATTCATCTTTACCTAGTGACAAATGTCATGTTATGTTTCAATCACTTTGGAAATTGCTCTGACGAAAAATGGTCTGTGAATAACGGCTATATAACGTCCTCTGAGAATGTTTCAATGATTGAAATGAGAGTTTAGATTACATAACCATTGGTAGGATATAAGCATTGTTGTGGAAACACATATATGTATAAGTCCTTATTCCTTGAACCAAAGTTTGCGAACTTTGTTGATCAAGAGAAACGGAATGTGGCGTGAGCCAAGTCCACGAACTGGCGGAAGTTCTCGACCCGAGAATTTCTGCTGGAGTTTGTGAACTCCTTTCGTGAGCTTAAGTCCGCGAACCCAGTCCGCGAACTTGAGCAGGTTATATCTAAAACCGGTTGTTCTTGAAATCATGTTTATATAAACTAAGGAATGCTTTTGCAAACCGTGGATATAAAGTTCATGAACCGATTCGAGTGAATCGAACCGTTTTTGCTTCGATTGTGTCTTGTGTAGTTACATAAGATCTAAGCAATTGAACAACTCTCTAACTAGTTCATTTGAGTCATTTGAATTAGTTATGGTGAAGAAGAATATGGTGTATATGAAATTAATCATATGGCTAACCATTTGGTTAACTATTGTTTAACCAACAAATGTTAATGTTTGGGAACGGTTCGTAAACCCAAAATTGGACATTTCATTTGTGTGTAACAAGCTAAGTTTTCGATCCAATGATTGAGAAATATTAGCTTGAATCTAATTAGGTTTTCATCTAACGGTGAATATTGAATGCTTTGTTACGAAGCTAACATTGATTGAAAACCCTGATTTAAAAGACTATATAAGGGAGAACTCTAGCAACTGGGAAACCTAATCCCCACAACTTACGTGTGATACTAGTTGCATAGCTAGAGTCGATTCTCCTTTAACCTTTGGTTTCTTCTTCTAAACCAAGTTAACGACTTAAAGACTTCATTGGGATTGTGAATCCAGACCGATACTACTTTTCTTGTAGTTGTGTGATCTGATCTTGCATCTTCTATCGTTACGAGTACGATTGTAATAATTGGCTCGAGATTTATATCTCCAATAGGCAAGATAAAAAAGTAATCACAAACACTTCGTCTCATCGTTTGTGATTCCACAATATCTTTTTTCGCTGCGCCGAATAGGATTATTGTGAGGTGATTGATAACACTAGGTTGTTCTTCGGGAATATAAGTCCGGTTTATCAATTGGTTCCTGTTCACCTTGATTTATCGTAAGACGGAACAAAACACATAGTTATATTCGTGGGAGACGGATTTATCTATTATCATAGACTTTTCTGTGTGATACATATTTGTTTATTAAAGTCTTCGACTTTGGGTCGTAGCAACTCTTAGTTGTGGGTGAGATCAGCTAAGGGAATCAAGTACATAGCATCCTGCTGGGATCAGAGGCGTAGGAGCATAACTGTACCTTGGATCAGTGTGAGATTGATTGGGGTTCAACTACAGTCCAGACCGAAGTTAGTTTGGAGTAGGCCGGTGTCTGTAGCGGCTTAATACAATGCATGTTCAATCTGGACTAGGTCCCGGGGGTTTTCTGTATTTGCGGTTTACTCGTTAACAAAATTCTGGTGTCTGTGTTATTTCTTTTCCGCATTATATTTTGTTATATAATTGAAATATCACAGGTTGTGCGTTGTTCAATCCATTTCAATATCCGACCTTTTGGTTGTTGATTTAAATTGATTGACACTTGGATATTGGTCTTTGGTACCATCCAAGTTATCTCTCTTGTATTTGATAAAGACTCGCAGATTTATAGGCTAGTAATCAAGACTTATAGTTTTGATAACTAATATTGACAAACATGCTTGAGATAGCAATGCATGTGAGTTCGACCGAGTAATGCTCTAACAATCTCCCCCTTTGTCAATTTTAGTGGCAAAACTATTAATACATATGCATACAAAAAATATATAAATTAACTTATGTAGCTCCTATTCCACATGCCTAATCTTCAACATTACTCGAAATCTTCGTCACTTCCAAGTACTCCAATGATCCCAAAGGTTGTAAGTTTAGCATTATCGTTGTTGAAAATCCGTAGCTATAACAACAAGAAAACAATAGTTCTCAATCATTGTTATACAGTGTCATAGTATCATTACACAGCGTCAAAGTTCAATTGTATCACAACTTCAACAACAATACTATGGTGATATGTATCACTCCCCCTTAGTCAATACTCCATCTCACATGGAAACCACTCCCCCTTACATAATGATCTGAAAACCATATGTATTTGTAGTGTGAACTACATATTAATTCTCCCCCTTTTTGTCAATAAAATTGGCAAAGGTACAAGAACGGGATCCTAATGAAATTTCCGAAAGAGACATTTCATGACCAAAAGAAAGAACATACATCATCTTATTTAGATGCAATCATAAAGCCGAAGCTAAATGCATTCATCAAGGAGTTTAAAGATACAAGATAACCCCTATAATATTCCACATCCGCACTCCCCCATATTATGTCATTCCCAAGGCAATTAAGCGCAAGTTTAAAAAGAACTCCCCCCCATATTATGTCATTCCCAAGGTAACAACAAGAGCGACCTTAATTTCGAAAGATAAAAGAAGGATCTCTTTGGACATAAAAAATCACATACAAGTATGAATTTGAATCCAAAATATTAAATTAACCACAAGAAGTTCATGATTAATTTAACCATAAATGCTCAACACAAGTAAACTTATGGAGACTTAAGATCGCTCAATTAGATTAATCACAAGTAAACCCATAATTAATCTAATCGAAATACACAACCAAATTAACCACAAAAGTAATCAATTTAATTGGTCATACTCACATAAGAGAGTCTATGGAGCAATGACTAAGTTAATCATGAAAACAATCAACCCAGTCATGAACGCTCAAACATAAGAAGACTTATGGAGTCATAACTAAATAACCAAACAAGATGATTAATTTAGTTCAAAATGCTCAACATAAAGTACCTTACGAAACAACAACAAGGCTAATCATAAAAATAATCAACTTGTTTGTTTCGTGCTCAACATAAGACACATTACGGAGCCACACAGTAATACATAAAATATAGATTAGGGAAGATCAATTGCTGCGGAATATACAAGGATTCATTCTATTTTCCATCACTATTTGCATAACAACATTTAATAGACATAATCCTTGCAAACAAAAGATTTTAACATATCTTCCATCAATAATTGACAATATAGGCTTAACTTTTGTATTTGTCAAAAGTCCATTCATTCTTTCATCAATCCTTGCAAACAAAAGATTTTAACCTATCTTCCATCAATAATTGACAATATAGGCTTAACTTTTGTATTGACAAGATATGGGACAATCAAGTTCATGGATGCAAACACACATATCCCATAACAATATTGCAATATATAAAACCATAAAGATTAATACTGCAGAAATCATCTTCCAAACAATTTTAGAATTTAAACCAATAAATTTAAAAACATGAAGATGAAAATGTTGGACATAGCTATGTGTAATCACAATAATGGCTGTTCCAACCTCTAGTTATTCTTCTAAAGAAAAACAGAAAAATAGAAGATTTACTAGATGTTAAGACCTTTGAAGAATTCTTTATCGTCCCCGAACTCCTTGTCGTCAACAACCATTGGAACATAAGGTTCATTAAGGTAGGAGTTTATATCAATAAACCTTCTTGGCTGATGTTGTCGAACCAGGGCCTTCTGAATCTCATGAGTCTTATACACAAAAGCCTTTATTTGTTAAATCTCCTTTCACATCTCCTTCAACACTTCAAGAACATCAAAAAATTTGAAGGAACTGCTCTTGGCTTCCTCACATTCTTTCTTTTTCTTTTCAATGTCGGAGATAACAGAGATTTTTATTTTTCCTTCATGATTGGTGGATTAACAATCATATTAACATCTTTTTCATCAGAATATATTATGCTTGGAGTATCCATATGTATGGGTTTGTGAGAGGAAATCACAAATTGCTCAACAAGTAGTCTTGAGATAAAAAGAAGTCACAATGAAGGAAAACAGGAATGTAGGGTTTCGAAACCTTTAACTAGGTTCGTACACTATCAACTCTTGATCCTATGAAGAGTAGAATTGTCGATAATACCCTTTCTTTTGTTTTTGATAGACAAAACGAAGAAAAACTAAGAAAAGAAAAAAAACTTTTCTTAAAGCCTGAGTAATACAAAATCATTGTCTCTTTTGATCAGGCACATGAGATAAGATTTCCAAATCAACACAATCAAGTTGCATTGTGGTGAACAACAATTTGTCCATCATTTTCCTCTTGAGAGGAATCCTTAGACTTCTGTCTATCAAACCGACCCGACCATACTTTCTTCTCTAATGGTCTTGGTTTATCCTTGGAAACTAACTTCTTAGAGGAAGATAAGATCCTACATACCTCAACGGTCTTCTGAGAAAGTTAAGCTTCCTTGCTAAATGATTTGCTCTTCGTTTAAGTTTGTTGACGTATCTCAATTGGTGTTTGTACTTGTAACACCTTGAAAGTTCACGACCCTTTAGACAACAATACGAACACGTCAAACTAGGATAAAAATCATGTTTCTGAGATGTGCACGCAGCTAGACACATGGTGGAACCTTAAACATTGCAAACAGAGTTTCTAAGAAATGGGTCAATTTTTTCTTCCAGATTAGTTGGATTATCTTCCGAAAGAATAGTGAAATTGATGTGTGTATTGCTACAGTTATCAAAATCAATATTTTCACCAAGAAGTGCAACATTTGATTTCTCTTCTTCAATAGAATCATAGATGTCAAACATTTCATCAAGAGTTGCAGCAAGACCTTTGTTCCCAGTGTATTTTCTACGATTTGGGCACTCGTTTGCAAAATGACCAAATCCTTTACACTTAAAGAACTGAGGCATATCCTCATCATCAGTTTCATTTGTTTCCCTCTTTTTAGGAGGAATACGATTATGAGGTTTAACTGATGCTTTAGGCTTATCTGGAGAACTGTTTGCTTCTCTTCAACAGAAGATCTATAAACTGTCTTGTGATCATCGAGACTGACTTGTCAAGATCTTCATCTGATAAATCTGTCTCAGAATGATCATCTTCAGAGATATACACTTTTTTACTCTTATCAAGTAATTTAGTGTCCTTTTGTGCCTTGAACGCAACATCCTTAGTTTTGGATGAATGTTCGTGATCAAAGATCTTAAGCTTCCCAACCAATGTATTTCTGGAAAGATTATCAAGGTTATTTCCCTCAACGATGGCATGCTTCTTAGAATCGTATCTAGATGGCAGCGTGAAAAAGCGGGGGTCTAACAACACCACCCAATATTTCGATTAGCAATCTGTATGTACTAACTTCGAAACACTTTGCTAGAGAATCAACTAGACAGTCAGACTCAATCTAGATAGAAAGTATCTCAAGGAGTTATTATCTCAATCTCTCGATTTGATCTTTACTCAAGCAGATAGAAATTTGCGAGTCTTTATTAAAGAGAGATAACTTGGACGGTACCAAAGACCAATGTCCAAGGATCAATAAACTACAATCAACAACCAAAGGTTGGATTAGAGAAGTTGATGATCACGAACGCACAACCTGTATTATTTCAATTATATAAAATATAATGCGGAAAAGAAATAACACAGACACCAGAAATTTTGTTAACGAGGAAACCGCAAATGCAGAAAAACCCCGGGACCTAGTCCAGATTGAATACACACTGTATTAAGCCGCTACAGACACTATCCTACTGCAAACTAACTTCGGGCTGGACTATAGTTGAACCCCAATCAGTCTCCCACTGATCCAAGGTACAGTTGTACTCCTACGCCTCTGATCCCAACATGATACTGCGCACTTGGTTCCCTTAGATGATCTCACCCACAACCAAGAGTTGCTGTAACTCAAAATCACAGACTTAATAATAAACAAATCTGTCTCACACAGAAAAGTCTATAAGAGGATAAATCTGTCTCCCACAGATAAACCCTAGGTTTTGTTCCGTCTTTAGATATAAAATCAAGGTAACAGGAACCAATTGATAATCCGGTCTTATATTCCCGAAGAACATCCTAGATTAATCAATCACCTCTCTACAATCCTTCCTGAATACACAAGCGGATTGTCGAGGAATCACAAACAGTGAGACGAAGATGTTTGTGACTTCTTTATCTTTCCTATCGGAGAACTCTCACGATATCAAGCCAATCAATCGATTGTACTCGTACGATAGAAGATGCAAGATCAGATCACACAACTACGATAAAGTAGTATCGGTCTGGCTTCACAATCCCAATGAAATCTTTAAGTCGTTAACCTGATTTTAGAGAACAAAATCAAAGGTTAATGGAGATCGACTCTAGCGTGCGCACTAGTAGCACACATACGTGTAGGGATTAGTTTTGCACAATGCTAGATGTATCCTTTATATAGCCTTCAAATCAGGGTTTTGCCTTAGTTACAAAGCAATCTATATTCACCGTTAGATGAAAACCTGATTTAGATTCAAGCTAATATTTCTCAACCGTTAGATCAAAAACTTAGCTTGTCACACACACTTGGGTAGACGTTTACTGGGTTCGTGAAAACCATGCCCAAACGTGTACGTGTATGTTGGTTCAACATAGTAATCCAAAAGGTTAACCACATGAGCATTTCATATTAACCTTGTTCTTCTTCACCATAACTAGTTCAATTGACTCAAATGAACTAGTTACAGAGTTGTTCAATTGCTATGAGATCTTATGTAACTACACAAGACACAATTGAAACAAAGATGATTCGATTCGATTGAATCGTCTCATGAACATTATAGCCACGGTTTGCATAAAGCATTCCTTAGTAATTTAATGTTTCATGTTCAGAGCACATCTTTAGATCATAACCTCTTAAGTTCATAAACAAGTTCGCGGACTTAAGTTAATCGGTTGAGTTTTCCAAACTCAGCAGAAATTCTCGGGATGAGAACTTCCGCCAGTTCGCGGACTGAGCACACAAACAAGTTTTGGAAAATCCCAGCAGAAATTGTCGGTCGATAACTTCCGACTGTTCGCGGACTGAGTCTGCAAACTAGGTTCGCGGACTTGGCAAGCCAATTCCACAATCCTCCCGATTTTTCTTGATCAAAAAAGTTCGAAAACTTCGGTTCAAGTAATACATGGTTATGTAATCTAAACTCTCATTTCAATCATGGAGACATTCTCAGAGGACGCTATGTAGCCGTTATTCACAGACCGATTCACGTCAGAGCAATTTTCAAAGTGATTGAAACTTTTCATGACTTTCGTCACTAGGTGAAGATAAACTTGATCAAAGCGAAACGCTTTACCAACACACGATTTCGAGATAAAAGATAAGCAATGAATTCTAAGCTCGAAATGTCAAATGTGTATGATCTAGTCTATATAACATACGACTTTTGTCTCATAAGAAATAGGAGATAGAAGAGATATACTTTTGAGTGATAGATAAGTTCAAGTCTCCACATAACTTTTTGTTGATGAAGTTCCACGGTTCCTTGTATAGATCTTCGTCGTTGTATGATGAATCGCCATGAATTCCTTGAGCTCAACCACACTTTTCTATCCTAGTCCGAGACTTAGCTATGTAGGCTAGAAATCAAGACTTATAGTTTTGATCACTGACATTGACAAACATGCTTGAGATAGCAACGCATGCGAGGTTGACCGAGCTATATATGCTCTAACACAACGATATGAGAATTTTCATCACAATGTCCTTTTCAGGAATAGGCTTACCCAATGCAAAAGATGCATTAACATTTTCAGATACTTTGTGATTAAACTCATCAAATGTTTCTTCATCTGCCATACGAAGGTTTTCCCAATCGGAATTAAGGTTTTGAAGCCTAGCTTCCTTCTCACTGGAGTTACCTTCGAATACAGTTTCCAAGATATCCCAAACTTCTTGCGACTTAGTGCAATTAGTCACATGGTGCTGAAGATTTCGGGTAATGGCATGTATGATCGCATTTAAACCGTCGGAGTTCTGCTTTGCAGCAAATATCTCAGCAGGGATGTATTCACCAATAGGTTTGGGAACGTTTACATCTCCAACTGCCACAACGGGAGGATCACGCGTTTGAAGAAAAGCTCGCATAAAAATTTTCCACCATAAGTAATTAGAGCCATCGAATACTGGTGGTACGTTAATAGAGATAGCACCTCTGTCCATAGAGTCATATCGCTACAAACACAGACTTGTGAGGTCTTGAACGTGTTTGCCTGCTCTGACACCAATTGAAAAAGCGGGGTCTAACAACCACACCCAATATTTCTCTTAGCAATCTGTATGGAAAAACTCTAATATACTTTTTAGAGAATCAACTAGACAGTCAGACTCAATCTAGATAAAAGTATATCAAAGAGTTTATATCTCAATCTCTCGATTTGATCTTTACCCAAGCAAATAGAAATCTGCGAGTCTTTATCAAAGAGAGATAACTTGGATGGTACCAAAGACCAATATCCAAGTGTCAATCAATTTAAATCAACAACCAAAAGGTCGGATATTCTAATTGATTGAACAACGCACAACCTGTCTTATCTCAATTATATAAACAAATATAATGCGGAATAGAAATAACACAAACACCAGAATTTTGTTAACGAGGAAACCGCAAATGAAGAAAAACCCCGGGACCTAGTCCAGATTGAACACACACTGTATTAAGTCTCTACACACACTAGCCTACTCCAAATTAACTTCGGTCTAGACTGTAGTTGAACCCCAATCAATCTCACATTGATCCAAGGTACAATTATGCTCCTACGCCTCTGATCCCAGCAGGATACTGCGCACTTGATTCCCTTAGCTGATCTCTCCCACAAATAAGAGTTGCTACGACCCAAAGTAGAAGACTTTAATAAATAAATTTGTATCACACAGAAAAGTCTATACGAATATATCAAATATTAAGACGCTACATGATGAGTGCCAAATATTGTATATATTTATCCCTTTTTGTTGGCATTTAACTCATCTTTTGTGCATTAATTCTACATTTTATCCCATATTCTGTATTTTCATTGTTTTCAAGAATAAATATTTTTCTTACTTAATTTTGCATTTTTAGGTAATAAATAAAGTTTGGATGAATAGCAGAGCGTAAAAGAACAGAAAAGTAGTGAAAAGCCGGAAGAAATGACGCAAGGAAGACGCAAAGAATGGAGCGCACGTCCAAAAAGCTAGGAATGGGCTCAAGAAGGAAGAATTGTTCTTAAAGAAGATATGGGCTTGGCATACCCAAGGCCCAAAACCCTTACCCAAACCCATTTTCTATATCCATACCCGCCTCCATTCTCAGCCGTTAGATCGGATCCATTTCATCATCCAATGGTCGCTTCTTCATCGTTCATCAAAATCTGAAGTCCCTGCAAAACACCATAGTACCTAAATTCCAAGCCTTCGGATTAGATCACATTTAGATCCTACGGTCGCTTCTTTGCCTGCGCATCAAACCTCGATACTTCCGCTTAACACTACAACACCTAACTCCATCTGGTGTCGTCAATTTTGTTGTATCTCATAATCCAACGATCGCCACATACCTCTCCATCGTAGCCGTTCGATTCAATCTATATGGGATCATCCAACGCTCTTTACTTGCTGTTCATCAAAACTCGCTACACCCGCTCAACACCCTAGCAACCGAACCCTATTACCCCAAAAAAAACGGACCCTTCTTC
Source organism: Papaver somniferum (assembly GCF_003573695.1). Taxonomy (NCBI): domain Eukaryota; kingdom Viridiplantae; phylum Streptophyta; class Magnoliopsida; order Ranunculales; family Papaveraceae; genus Papaver; species Papaver somniferum. The sequence continues at coordinate 14,118,018 of NW_020622381.1, forward strand.
TCCATCGGGTTCTTCCTCTCTTCTTCCCAAACAACAGAGAGCTGCTCTGCAACTCCATCACCTCCACCAGCTACACCTTCTTCTCGAACCACACCACCACCACAACCACCCGACAACATCACTTTCTCCAACCCTCTAGCCTAGTTGCTTTTTCAAACCCACATCTCTCTGACCTAGGTGTGGAGTTGATGAAACAACTCGAGCTAGGGTTGCAGAGGCGTCAATTGAAGCATGAGAGAGGAGCAGGAAGGTCAGAAAAAGCATGGGTCGAGCAGAATTCACACATGGGTGAGAGAATTTGATTTTCCCCAAATCAATTTAGGGTTTTCAAAATTAGGGTTTTTAGAAATTAGGAATTTGATGTAAGCTATAAATAGAAACTGATGTAGGATGTTAAAAGGGGTTCTTGGGTCATCCGAGTTACCCCCTAATTGGGTTAATTTCATGTTTAATTTCAATTTCCATTTCAAATCAATTTAGGGTTCTTCAATTTTAATTTTTAGGGTTTACTGTTACTGTTAATTTTGTGATGTTTGATACTTTAATCATGTTATGTTAATCACCATGTTTGTTATGTTCTAATCCACCACTAGGGTGAGAAGACCATTGAACCATGTTGGTTAGCCATTTGGGTTACATCCTGTTGAGCTCAAAACACTTAGGTTAGTGACATTCCAAGGGTTCACTGGCTTGTGATTAGTGGTGCTTTAAACAGACCATTAATGCTAGGGGTCAGTGATAGTCTGAGGGATTAACAAAGCCATATTAGTTAGAGGCCTAGAACCTAATTGACCTGTGATTGTTTATGCTTTAATCAGATAGGCAATGCTAGGGGTTAATCCAAGGACTTTAGGTAGTTAACTAGACACATGACAAGGTTAACCCAGGTGAACTAGCTAGGTGAAGGGGATTCTCATCCATCTCCATACACTTCATTCCCATCCACAATTTCTCTCCCATGTTCTGTTTTGTTTACGTTTTTCTTATTCTTTGCCACTGCCTTTGGCTCACTGCCACTGAATTTTCTTTGTTTCTTTGTCTCTTAACTTCACTGCCTTTGTTTAATTTCCACTGTCACTATCTCACTGTCACTTAATTACTTGTTTAGATAACTTTATCTTAGGAAGATTTTAGCTTACTCACACCTTGTCACTGTGGATCAACCCTGCTTGCCCTGTTCTATACACTAGACCCTGTGCACTTGCAGGTATAATGTTTGTGACTCTTTTAGAGAGCCACCAAGTTTTTGGCGCCGCTGCCGGGGACTTGGTTGTGTTGTGTTGAATTTTTCTTGGCTGTTTTTGCATATTGTTTCATTCTAGCATACTCATCATGCATTGCATTCTTGCATTTTAGTGTAACTTGCTGTTTTAGTAGCTGCTGTGTAGTGCAGCTGAATTTCTTAACTTCTAGCAAGAAACTTACTTCTATTTTTGAGCCAACAGGTGTTGTTGCTGCTGCTGCTTCCTGTTGCTGCTTTTCTTCCTTGCTGTCTGCTGCTGTTGCTGCCAAGGCAAGTGCTGGAGAAGCTACTGCTGTGCCTGAGAGCCTCTTGCTGCTAAGGCTGCCCCTGAATTGCTGCTGAACTGCCCCTCCTGAGACTTGCTTGCCAAGAACTGCTGCCTGAAGCCTTCCTGCTAACTGCTGCTGCCTTCTGCTGTGGCTCTGCTGTGGCCCTGTGAACCTGCAAAGCCTGCTGTTGTGCTGTTGCTGCTGCTGCTGATCTGCCCCTGCTGCTAGGCCTGAAGTGGTGCTGCTGCCATTCATAAGCCAAGCCCAACTGGGCCTCAACAAAGACAAAAGCTTAGGATGATCCAAAGCCCAACTGGGCTTTTGCAACCAAACTGAGCAGCTGGGCTGTGCTTAAGCAAGTAAGCCTAAACCCATTAAGAGAACCCAACCTGTGGGCTTCCATTTTTAATTTGTGGGCTTGTAATAATTTTTTCCATTTTTCTGTTGGGTTTGTAACTAATTTCTTGTGGGCTTGTGTTGTTTAATTGCTTGTGGGCTTGTGGTGTTAGATTGATTTGGGCCTGTAGTTTTAAATTAGAAAAACTGAACTTTTGAAAGCCCAACTGGGCCTCAGACCAAACAAGCAACAGTTGGGCTATTTCAAAAGCTACATTGGGCTTCAGTTTGCATACACATTGTGGGCTTAGTTCACCTTCCCTTGGCAAAGCAATTTCTCCCACCAATGTGGGCTTGCTCCCAACACTAAAACCAAAATTCTTGCTCCCAATACTAAAACCAAAATTTTTGCTCCCAATTAAAAACCAAATTTTTCTACCTCTTTAAAACCAAATTTGCTCCCATCAAAACCAAAAGCTCCCAAATGGGCTTTGTCTTCAAAGTCTAAAACCAAAGTTTTCAAAACCCAGTGAACCAAAGTGTTTTCTTTTCCCATTAAGTCCGAATTTTCTAAAACCCATTAAAAACCAAATTTCTTTTTCAAACCCGACAAAACCAAATGTTACCCATAAAAACCAAATTTTTCCCAAAAATCCAAATCCATTAAAAACCAAATTTTGGGCTTTGTAACATAGTTACTTAGCTTTTGAGCCCAATCATGTCTAGATCTTGGTCTACAGTTGGGGAATACAACAAATCCCTTAGAGAACTTGCGTGTGGACATACTTCACGTTATGAACCTCCCATAGACCATGATGTCAATAGTCATAGGAATTATTATGGACATTTTCAAAGTCCCGATCCTCAATACATGAACCCTAATGACTATTCACACATGCATCATTCGCCACAACGTGAAAATGAACATTTTGCTAATACCTCACTCACACAATCATCTCTTGTGGATCAATTAGAAGCTCAAATCGCAGCTTTAGAAATGTAATCACATGAGGAATCTGTCACATCTAATTTTCTTAGGCAACCTGAAATCTATGCATGTCCCGCATGTGGTAGTTTAGACCACCCTGTTGAGAATTGTCATATTTTGTATAATTTTAGGCAATCTAGAGAAAATCCAAGGTATGAAATGCCCATAAATTGTGAGAATGGTAGTCATTGGGACCATAATCAATCCTTTGAGGGTTGCGATCAATCTTTTATAAACCCTAATGACCATGCACACATGTACCAATCACCACAATTTGAACATGAAGAATTTTGTACTCCCATGAATTTAGACTCCACCACAGAAGCTTTCAGACTCAGTGAGCAAAACTTCGATAGATCTACATCACGAATTCAGGCATATTTAGATCAGATTTTGCTTCACCTACAAAAGGAGGAAATTCATGAGGAAATGTATGTTGTCCCTAATGAAGCGTCTAGTCCCATTCATGTAAATGATGTTGAATATGAACCTAATTTAGAGGAACATGAATCGACTAATGACATCACCACTTTTAATGAGGACCAATATGCATGCTACCATGATGATGATTATGATGATTATGATGATATGTTAGAAGAACATGAAAATATTGTGGAACCTGTTGGTTCAATAACATATGGCTTCTCGCCCTCGACCTTCATGAATGTTGTTTTTTCTAATACTCATTGTAATTCATATGATTTTGATATTGACATGGGATTCGTACAATTATTCTGTGAAGATGAGCATGACATAGGAATAGTTGAATCTTCTGTAACACTAATGCTATATGCATGAAAATATTTGATGTGTCTGATTCTCTACCTAGGTCACATTGTGATATTTCTCCTGATTTGCCGATGCATGAGAATGAATTTGTTATGATGTTGATGACTCTGATTGTGATCTTGCCAATTTGTTTGATGATTGTGAGCATGTTGTGACACGTGTAGACTTAGGAGATGTTGATGTGATTAGTAATGATGTGCCTATCGTCCTACATAAGTCACAATCTGATGGCCTTCCACCCAACCTAGATTTGGTTTGTACCCATATTGTCAAACCAACTTTTCTGAGAGTCCCTAATCTAGGTTTGGAACTGTGTGCTTCCCAAGTCCTCTTGGACATTTTGCATTAAATAATATCTTTGAGGAACCACAGTTGGAAATTGCATGTTTGCCCGTCCCTAGCAAAGTTCATTTGAGTAGACCTTGTGCATGATGAACCCCCAAAACTGCGCGATTTTGTTTTCAAAATTATATCTTCTGTAAAATCCAGGTTTGGGGGTAGCTCATTTGTTTCACAGCTTCGTGTTTTCTTTATGTGTGAAGCTGTTGAAACCGCTACACTTTGTCTTTTGGGTTGATCCTCAACTCTTTAGATTGTTAGTGTATGGTGAATTTTTGTATATAATCCAGTAGATAAAATTTCTTAAAAAACCCTTTTGTTCCTTTTGTATATATTTTGCTAATCCAATATGATCTCGGCTGACATATGTGGATTTTTGCCTTGAATAACGGAGTTCTAATATTGCTTTCGCCGAAATCGGGTATTCTCTTTCCTTTTTCTCTACTCAACATGATCCTCTTCATATGTTGTATTATAATTTTTTCCATATTTTGAAACATTGAGGACAATGTTTAGTTTAGGTTTGGGGGTATAGAGTAGATACCACGATAATATGCCATAATTGAAAACAAAACTCCATCTTTTTGAAAAAATTGAAAAATTCAAAAAAATTGAAAAATCAAAATAAAAAATAAAAAATTGAAAAAAAATCATAAAAAAATGGAGCTCATTTACCTTGAAATGTTGACTCTTGTGCAAATATGTATTTTTATTAGGAGTCTTAGTCTAGATATTTAGGCACCCTGATTCTAGCACAATTCACATAGTGATAAGAAATTTGCACGCGCACGATCTACCAATACATGTATGGCCTCGATCTTCAAGGTGTTTGATAGGAAGTCACGATTGCCAATCACTTTAGAATACTGAACGAAACTTGACTAGCTTGTTCTTTGGTTGGTTGGGATAGAAGGTGGAGGTTACATTAAGAAAGACAACCATCGAATTTAACTGGGTGCATCAAAAAGGGCTACCTCTTGCAAAGTGTCATGTAATCTTTTGTTTCCTTTTGTATATGTATCAAAAGTGTTTCCTTTTCAAAAAAAAAAAAAAAAAAAAAAAAAACGATGTATATTCAGAAAAAAAAAATATCAGAAAAATACAAAAAAAAAAAAATAAAAAAAAAAATCAAGTATTTATCAATTCCATCCTCTCTTATTCCAAAAATAAAAAGAGAGTAATCAATGTAAATAAGAGTCATGTAAATAGTCATTTTGTTGTTTCTTTGTAATAAGCAAGGAAGGGTGTATGTCATTGATGTACAACGCGAGTAATTGTGAAATACCTCCAACTCATTCACAATTCTCGTAAAGTCCGGACAGCTAGCTAGATTTCGACCTTGGTTCTTAGCCTGAGAAACTATCTCTTGGTGATTAGTAGTCATAACATCCGATCTTTCTTTACACATGTGTAGATACACTTTACACTCTTATCACATGTCTTTATTTGTTATCAGTGCTAGGATTGTGCCTTCGAAAGCTAGATTGACATCTCCATTTTGCTGTGAGCTTAACTGACTTGCACATGTCACATTTGATGGAATCTGAGCTTATATTTTGACCTAGAACTTTGTAGGTACGTTCTAAGCAAACCTTCACGAGACTTCAACTCGTCCACTAGGGACACTTAGTGGTTTAAAAGGCTTAGTGCATACGCTAAATGCATTCGAGAGACCAGCGACAGTGGTATAGGTAGGATTTCCTTAGTTTTGTTTTACTTGAGGACAAGTAAAATTCAGGTTTGGGGGTATTTGATGAGTGCCAAATATTGTATATATTTATCCCTTTTTGTTGGCATTTAACTCATCTTTTGTGCATTAATTCTACATTTTATCCCATATTCTGTATTTTCATTGTTTTCAAGAATAAATATTTTTCTTACTTAATTTTGCATTTTTAGGTAATAAACAAAGTTTGGATGAATAGCAGAGCGGAAAAGAACAGAAAAGTAGTGAAAAGCCGGAAGAAATGACGCAAGGAAGACGCAAAGAATGGAGCGCACGTCCAAAAAGCTAGGAATGGGCTCAAGAAGGAAGAATTGTTCTTAAAGAAGATATGGGCTTGGCATACCCAAGGCCCAAAACCCTTACCCAAACCCATTTTCTATATCCATACCCGCCTCCATTCTCAGCCGTTAGATCGGATCCATTTTATCATCCAATGGTCGCTTCTTCATCGTTCATCAAAATCTGAAGTCCCTGCAAAACACCATAGTACCTAAATTCCAAGCCTTCGGATTAGATCACATTTAGATCCTACGGTCGCTTCTTTGCCTGCGCATCAAACCTCGATACTTCCGCTTAACACTACAACACCTAACTCCATCTGGTGTCGTCAATTTTGTTGTATCTCATAATCCAACGATCGCCACATACCTCTCCATCGTAGCCGTTCGATTCAATCTATATGGGATCATCCAACGCTCTTTACTTGTTGTTCATCAAAACTCGCTACACCCGCTCAACACCCTAGCAACCGAACCCTATTACCCCAAAACAAACGGACCCTTCTTCTCCATCGGGTTCTTCCTCTCTTCTTCCCAAACAACAGAGAGCTGCTCTGCAACTCCATCACCTCCACCAGCTACACCTTCTTCTCGAACCACACCACCACCACAACCACCCGACAACATCACTTTCTCCAACCCTCTAGCCTAGTTGCTTTTTCAAACCCACATCTCTCTGACCTAGGTGTGGAGTTGATGAAACAACTCGAGCTAGGGTTGCAGAGGCGTCAATTGAAGCATGAGAGAGGAGCAGGAAGGTCAGAAAAAGCATGGGTCGAGTAGAATTCACACATGGGTGAGAGAATTTGATTTTCCCCAAATCAATTTAGGGTTTTCAAAATTAGGGTTTTTAGAAATTAGGAATTTGATGTAAGCTATAAATAGAAACTGATGTAGGATGTTAAAAGGGGTTCTTGGGTCATCCGAGTTACCCCCTAATTGGGTTAATTTCATGTTTAATTTCAATTTCCATTTCAAATCAATTTAGGGTTCTTCAATTTTAATTTTTAGGGTTTACTGTTACTGTTAATTTTGTGATGTTTGATACTTTAATCATGTTATGTTAATCACCATGTTTGTTATGTTCTAATCCACCACTAGGGTGAGAAGACCATTGAACCATGTTGGTTAGCCATTTGGGTTACATCATGTTGAGCTCAAAACACTTAGGTTAGTGACATTCCAAGGGTTCACTGGCTTGTGATTAGTGGTGTTTTAAACAGACCATTAATGCTAGGGGTCAGTGATAGTCTGAGGGATTAACAAAGCCATATTAGTTAGAGGCCTAGAACCTAATTGACCTGTGATTGTTTATGCTTTAATCAGATAGGCAATGCTAGGGGTTAATCCAAGGACTTTAGGTAGTTAACTAGACACATGACAAGGTTAACCCAGGTGAACTAGCTAGGTGAAGGGGATTCTCATCCATCTCCATACACTTCATTCCCATCCACAATTTCTCTCCCATGTTCTGTTTTGTTTACGTTTTTCTTATTCTTTGCCACTGCCTTTGGCTCACTGCCACTGAATTTTCTTTGTTTCTTTGTCTCTTAACTTCACTGCCTTTGTTTAATTTCCACTGTCACTATCTCACTGTCACTTAGTTACTTGTTTAGATAACTTTAGCTTAGGAAGATTTTAGCTTACTCACACCTTGTCTCTGTGGATCGACTCTGCTTGCCCTGTTCTATACACTAGACCCTGTGCACTTGCAGGTATAATGTTTGTGACTCTTTTAGAGAGCCACCACTACACAAAATTAAACCAACTTCGTATAGTTGAGACCAAGCAACTAAACCTATAGTTCGCCTGGTTCCGTCTGTATTCCCACGCCTCCTACTTAGGAATAAGTCACGTAATTTGAACAATTCCTTTGGTTCGTACTCCAAACAGTAAAGGAACAACAAATCTGTTTGGTAGCAAATCTTTTCAAGCAAGTGATTGAGTTCGACAAAGGCTCTTATGTCTATCTCAATAAACTCTTTCGTCAGGTTCTTAGATCTATCTTATGATCAACTACCGAAGTAAAATTGTTAAGATTTTGCAATCAATACTTTTAATCACCAAGAAATATATTGATGTCGATCTACGCAACTAATAAATCTAATCTATCACAAGGATAAAAACCGATTATAGTTGGATCCTCTTATACCGAAACAAGTATTGTGTACACCAATGATTATGAAACCCAAATCAGAAATCTTCAATATCTTCTTTGTCTTCTTCTTAGATCTCCAATAAACACCTGCCAACAACTTGAATCTCTTGTGATCAATCACGCACAAAACGGAGTCTGTTAACAATGGATTATCACAAGACATCTTTAGATCTACAAACAGTCTAAAGATCTTTGTCGAAACTTCGATCTAGTTTGAGTGAATCTTATATCAGAAGAGAAGATTCTCACGCATAAACAAACTAGGTGCAATAAAAGTTCAACCACCGTTAGTCAATCAAATCAATCGAAAACATAAGATAAACCGCAATTATCTAGTTCCCTACCAACGATACTAATAGAGCTTCTCAATCCCAAAGAATACTTTAAATTGAGCGGCCATAAGAGATTTCGCCTAATTAGGTTACTCTTCTCTCCGAATAGGCGGCTTCACCAGTAACAAAACAACTGAGGACGTTTGCTATCACGAAGGATTAGTTTGCTAGAAATGCAAACTTCAAGTATTTATAGACAAGGAAGTTCGGACACCAAGGAATTTCCAAAATCGAAAATATTCTCAAGATATGCAATATATTCCAAATTCGGTTTCCATAATTCCTGGAAATGCTCTGTCCAAAATATTGACCGAAAATCTCTTTGGAAAATTTCCAACTAGTAAATGCACATTACTAATTCTCATTTTCCTAAAATAAAATTAAAAACCTTAAATAAAAGATTCTTAACTTATTTATGTTTCGATCCTGGGATTTTCTTCCTTTAGCTATTAAGGAATAACTTTGAACAATTAAAGATTAGCGTTACTGCACATGTTCAAAGTATGTCGACATCCTTACTTTGTAAGTCCTCTTTCATACTTACAACCTTGAAACCAATTTGCACACTTCCAAACAAGTTTAGAATTGGTTCATCTGACTTTCAAGAACTATGTGATTGATCAAGAACACTCAATCACAAATCATGGGTTTCACGGTTCTACCAAAACAAGTTTCGGTTCTACCTCCATGTGAGTATTGTGCATAGTCACACTAGTTTTCCAAAATTCGGTTGACTAGGTACCAGGATCGGTTCTCCACATATATATGGTATCTAACTTGAATGTGTTGTACATGTCCATAGGATCGGTTCCCCTTTGCCTAAAAATGTTTTGCACATGTCCATAGGATCAGTTCCCCTTTATGCTAAAACATGTGGCACCTCATACAAGGATCAATTCCCCTTTGTGATAGGTTGCACCTCTTACTAGGATTTGTTCCCCTTTATCCAGAGTCGGTCTTACCAGTAACACAAAACCGATCATACCATCTCATGTGATTACTTAAGATCGGTTTCACTAATAAAAGTCATACCAATACATAAGTCAGGCCTTTGTGAATAGTTTTACCAAGAACACAAACAAGTCATGAGCGGTTATACTAATCACACATATTGGTTGTTCACAAGATATGCAATGAATACCAATACCAATAACGCCTGGAGATTTCCTTTTCGATTCACAAAACAAGTTCATGAATTTACTTCCTTAAAACACATGTAAAACATTATTTCCTAGGATGAAATCCTCACCTCATACCCATAAAAAATCACAATAGCATTTAAACGATTATGTCGATGTCTTATCTACAAAGTTTAATGGTTAAGCAATAAACCTCGTATTATATTTCTTAATATTATGTCTAACTAGAGTGTTCATGATTTGCAGTTTTGTTTTCAATATGCACGACTTGAAAGATACGTTAGGGAATGAATCAATTCAAGTCAAATATCACTAACCTCAAGTGGAAGGATGATTTTTTCGTTGTAGCTTCTTACTTCTTCACTTATTCAAGTCTTCGCAATACTTGTAATGTCTCATATTCTAATACTTTCAAGCTAACGTATACGAAGTTGACTCTAGTACATAATCAAGCGACTCTTTAAATGAGTTTTGATTCACTAAAATATGACAACCAAACTTGACATACCAACTCTTGGTGGGTTCAACTGAGCTATGCTCTAACATAGATAAGCGAGATAAACTCGGCTCGAAATAGCAAATGTGTATAATCGAAGTCTATATAACAATACGAATTTTGTCTCAAGATATGAGATAGAGTAAATAGACTTTTGAGTGATAGATAAGATCAAGTCTCCACATACCTTTTAGTCGATGAAGTTCCACCAGTTCCTTGAGTATTTCTTCGTCTTTGCATGATGAACACAGATACCAGAAATTTAGTTAACGAGGAAACCAAAAATGCAGAAAAACCCCGTGACCTAGTCCAGATTAAACACACACTGTATTAAGCCGCCACAGACACTAGCCTACTACAAGCTAACTTCGGTCTGGACTGTATTTGGACCCCAATCAATCTCACATTGATCTAAGGTACAGTTGCACTCCTTATGTCTCTGATCCCAGCAGGATACTACGCACTTGAATCTCTTAGATGATCTCACCCACAACTAAGAGTTTCTATGACCCAAAGTCGAATACTTTAATAAACAAATCTGTATCACACAGAAAAGTTTACAGGAATAGATAAATCTGTCTCCCACAGAAATACCTACGAGTTTTGTTCCGTCTTTTGATAAATCAAGGCGAACATGAACCAATTGATATACCAGACTTATATTCTCGAAGAACAACCTAGAAATATCAATCACCTCACAATAATCTTAATCGACTAGCGAAACAAGAAATTAGGGATTCACAAACGATGAGACGAATTAAATGCACGTTCATTTAGGTTTGTGTAACCGTATCTAAACGTGTACACCTAGTTGGTTTAACAGTAGTTAACAAATGGTTAGCCGTATGAGCACTTTCATATCAACCTTATTCATCTTCACCATAACTAGTTCAAATGACTCATAAGAACTAGTTAGAGAGTTGTTCAATTGCTTAGATCTCATAGAAGTATATAAGACACAATTGAAACAAAAACAATTTTGATTCACTCGAATCGATTCATGAACATTATAGCCACGGTTTACAAATATGCATTCCTTAGTTTATATATGTCTTAGTTCACGAATAAACCGTTTTTAGAAAATAACCCACTCAAGTATGCATACCCGTACGCATACTTAAGTACCCGGATTGAGTTTGTTTTCAGTTCACAAACTCTTGCAGAAATTCACGGGATGTGAACTTCTGGCAGTACACATACGGGTATGCAGACTCAGCTTCCGGACATCCTGAACCAGTAAAGTACGCATACTTTAATTCAATGATTTTGAACTTATACAAGTATGAGTTCACATACAATGTTTATATCCATTCAAGGTTATATATTCTAAACTCTCATTTCAATCATTGAAACATTCTTAGAGGATGTTAAATAGAGGTTATTCACACACTATTTTTCATCAAAGAGATTTTCAAGATATTGAAATAATCAACATGACTTTCGTCACTTGTAAAGATGAACTTGGCCAAAGCTAAAGCTTATCAACACGTATTTCGAGAAATAGATAAGCGAGATAAACTCGGCTCGAAATAGGAAATGTGTATAATCGAAGTCTATAGCAATACGACTTTTGTCTCAAGATAGGAGATAGAGTAGATAGACTTTTGAGTGATAGATAAGTTCAAGTCTCCACATACCTTTTAGTCGATGAAGTTCCACCGGTTCCTTGAGTAGTTCTTCGTATTTGCATCATGAACGCCGTGGAGTCTAGAGCTCAACTACACATTCTATCCTTGTCCGAGACTTAGCTATAAGTAGACTAGAAATCAAGACTTATAGTTTTGGCAATTAAACTTGACAAACAAGCTTGAGATAGCAACGCTTGCGAGTTCGACCGAGCAGTGCTCTAACAATCCCCCCATTTGTCAATTTTAGTGACAAAACTATCAATACATATGGAATACAAAATAAATAAACTTTGCATCTTCTCTTCCACATGCATGATCTCCTTGGTTCTTCAACATTACTTGAAATCTTCGTCACTTCCAAGTACTCCAATGATTCCAAAGATATTCAAATCAGTTTCATCGTTGTTGAAGATCTGTAGCCATAACAATGAGAAAACAAAAGATCTCAATCATTGTTACACAGTGTCATAGTATTATTACACAACATCAAAGTTCAATTGTATCACAACTTTGACAACAATACTATGGTGATATGTATCAACCCCCCTTAGTCAATACTTCATCTCACATGAAAACCACTCCCCCTTACATAATGATCCGAAAACCATATGTATTTGTAGTGTGAACTACACATTAATTCTCCCTATTTTTGTCAATAAAATTGGCAGAGGTACGAAAACTAGTGGGATCCTAATAAAATTTCCATAGAGGCACTTCATGACCAAAAGAAAGCACATATCAACTTTTTAGATGAAATCATATAGACGAAACTAAATGCATCCATCAAGGAGTTTATAAAGATACAAGATAACCCCTATAATATTCCACAGCCGCACTCCCCACAAAGATTTGGCAATTAAGCACAAGTTCAAGTAAGAACTCTCCCCCATAAAATTTCATTCCCGAAAGAACAACAAGAGTGACCTTACTTTCACAATAAAAGAAGGATTTCTTTGGACATTACAAATCACAGAAACATGATTTTGTATCCAAAATACTCAATTAATTAACCACAAGAGAACCCATGATTAATTTAATCGGAAATGCTCAACATAAGAGAACTTATGGAGCCGCACAGTACATACATAAGAAATATGGATTAGGGAAGATCAATACTGCAGAATAAACAAAGATTCATTCTATCTTTCATCACTATTTGCACAATGACATATAATAGACTTAATCTTTGTAAACAAAAGCTCATCCTCTCTTCCATCAATATTTGCATAATGACATAAAAGGCTTAACTTTTGTTTGTCAAAAGGTCATTCAATCTTTTATCAATACTTGCATATCGACATACGACAGACTTAACTTTTGACCACGTATGGGACAATCGTAGTTCACGGACGCAAACACACATATCCGATAACAAATTGCAATATATGAAATCATAAAGATTAATACTACAAAAATCATCTTCCAAACAGACTTTAGAATTTAAACAAATTAAATCTAAAAACATTGAAGATGAAAATCGTTGGACATAGCTATGTGTAATCACAATTATGGCTATTCCAAACTCTCGTTATTCTTCTTAAAAACACAAGAATAAAATTCTCATAAGAAGATTTCCTAGACAAAATCAAAAAAACTCTTAGAGAACATGATTCGAAAAAATATTAAACATAGCCAGCAACCAGAGATTGAACATGGATGAGCTCATCAATTGCTTTCTTCAGTTCGTTTTTCAGAAATTCAAGATTCCTTGTTGCAATTCCAAATTGTTCACGTACGACCTCAAAATCTCGAAGAAGATTTCCTACCAGTTGTGATGACATCTGAACTGATAGTTTGTTTTTATGATCAACATCATGATAGCAGGTTATGAAAACAGGGTTCTCGTGAAACTCGATAGTCTTTCCCTTCTAAACATAGTCCTCCTTGTTGCACCCATCCATTGTGCACACAGAAATCAGGTGAACCTTTTGACGTTACGTAACGGGTATGTACCAAAACGGAGCATGATACATATATAGGAAACCCTAGGGATACTCGTATACGTTATGTGTGGTTCAGGTGTACGTGCACTTATGGTTACAACCTTGGTACGAGACCAAAAGAATAATGGAGCTAAATTTAGAAGAAGTCTTGAAAAACTCAAGAATCATTCTAAACAAAGGATGGCATTCTTAGTTTAAAGGAACATAAGAGAATTGTTGAAGATCAAAGCAATCAACAAGGAATTATTCTCAAGAGTGAACGATCAAAGACATTACATCATGTAAAGTACTGGAGAAAGGCTCGACAGTTTTATGATCATCGTTTCGTAAAGGACGAATAAAAAAGAATAAAATATAACAACTACTTTTTCAAGACACAAAGGCTTTTTGAGAATTATGTGCATCCTTCCATATTACAAGAAGGATGCTACATTGAGCAGTCATGTTGTATTTTGATCAGCTTTTTGCTCATCAAGAATATTGATTTCTTCTCTCTTTCCGTCTTGAAGATTTTCAGAAAAATCACTAGGATTAGTTGAAAGACATTTAACCAGAGGGGAACAAGGAATACTTGAACTTTCCGCTTTCCTTGCCTTTTTGGTGCTCCGTTTGAGTCTGTTTATGCTGATCTTGAGCTCTGAGACTCGATTATTGATATGAATGAAATCTGGAGCAGACACCTCGAGTTCACGGTCTTCTTCAGAAAGAGATAAGGAATTTGGCCTTTCTTTCTTTCTCATATGCCTTTTTCTCTTCTCAGAGTAATTTAAGGAGTCAGTTATCCACCTGACATTCTTCTTTCTACAATTGTAGGCATTTTTTTTTGTCTCAAAATCATAATCTAGAAATGACTCATCACAACAATTCTCTTGATTGCAGACACTTCCTTTTACTCCAACAATATGAGAGACATGTTTAATTACTTCTTTAGACATCCATGCAAGAATGTTGTGAAGTTTCTCATTCCTCAGTCGAAAACGACATCTTCGTTCAAGATGTCCTTTATTTCCGTAATAATAGCAGTTAAAGAATTTTTTCTTGACTGTTCTCATGTGAGTTAAATTTGAAGGAGTAAAATCCTTGTTCCTAAGACCGTCGGCTGCTGGAAAAGTTTTTTCACATGAAGAGTTGTCATTAGCATGAACAAAATTGATCTTACCAGTACTTGGAGCGTCTATTCCCATATAACCCAGACCACGTGTATCACGATGTTCTTTACATGCCCCAAGCATAGAAGATAATTTTGTAGAGCTAGAATTGAATCTTTTCAGATTCTCTTCCAGTGATTTTACCTTATTAAGGGAAGCAGCGAGATCGGTCTCCAAAGATTTTTCTCTTGCGAGGAGACTGAGTTCTCTATCATTAAAACATTCTTGTTGAGAGTCATATCTTGCTTCAGATTCCGCAAGTCTTTTGATAAAATTTTTAATTGTTGTAGTAAATAGGATTCGAACTCTAAGACTTGTGAAGATTAAATTTAAAGATTTAATAAAAAAGGGAGAGTTACTGGGTCTAGGATTCCACCGATATCATAAGTCTCAATAATTATTTTCAACAATTATCGCTCAATAAATAAATAACATCGACTCTTATTTTGCCAAAGTAGATTCTCAAAATATTAGTTATAAATCATAAGCATGGGACATCAAACATCTAAGCAAGCATGACCAGTAAAATAAAATAATAACTAATTAATTCAAATCATAATTCTATTTTAATCAGTGCAAAAGTCATATAGAAAATAAAATGAATTCACCCATGTATGAAGTTCGGCTTCCTCCGTCAACCCAGTGTTGGGGTTTAGCTTTTCATGATGAAAACACACTCAAAAATATAATTCATAGATCAAATGGTGTTTTTATAGAAGAAAACTAATAATACAATGAATCTGCAACGCTGTATTGGCGTTACAGAAGTCAGCGTTACAAGAGTTGTTGCAAATACAAAACAAGCGTGCCAAACTGACTGTTGCGAGTACTGTTTATGAACGACAGTTCTCTGCGACAGTCAGTAGGCGTCAAATTTTCTTCTTCTCTGCGGCAGCAGAGAAATCTGCCCTGCAACCCTCTGTTCTTCTCTCCAACTCTCGATGACCTTCTCTGCAGCACCATGAAATCTCGCTCAATCACTCCAAAAATTCTTCCATTACTCGGCAGTAAAACAATAAATCCTCGAGATATTTTCTTCCCTTTCTTTTCTTTTCACACGTCAACTAGTAGTTGAATTTCTCCCAACGCGACACCAATACGT
This sequence comes from Papaver somniferum, assembly GCF_003573695.1. Classification (NCBI taxonomy): domain Eukaryota; kingdom Viridiplantae; phylum Streptophyta; class Magnoliopsida; order Ranunculales; family Papaveraceae; genus Papaver; species Papaver somniferum. The sequence goes on from NW_020622381.1 coordinate 14,133,932, forward strand.
TCTCAGCAGAAGTTAAAATTCTCCAGACACATACAAACCTTCGAAATATAGGATAGAAAATCCTGAGAATAACTCACAAATGTGCTTGCCCTGTTTTCTCTAACTCGGTGATTTATTCGAATCCAGCTAATATACCTATCCTGTATAATTGAAACAAGATTATTCCAAGCCCAAGAAGCAACCAAATCCGTGTAAGACTCATGCAAACCAAATCCAGGGAAATACCGTGTATAACTCTCCCTGTTTTCTTCCAACCGAATAATTATCCCATTATTTTCGAATTTAATGTGTTAACCTTTTCTGTTTAATTGTAACAGGATATTCCCAAACAAATCTCAGAAAATCTTCATGAGAAAATCTCTCAAATCACTGCCAGTATATGACTATCAATCGAGCCTTTAACACCTTCCATGTTTTCCAAAAATATACGATTTCCTTCAACTCTAGACACGTACAAAGTCTTCTTGTTATGGTAATACTATAATCATGTCTTAATGACACAAAAATCCTCATAAAATCACGACCAGAATCTCACACAGTTGAGATTTCTTTTCCCGCAAAAAAAAAAACAACAGTTTCTCGTGAAGAAGATGGGTGTGCCCCTATATAGAGTAGGGGTTCCCTTAGTAGGTGGGTGTTGAGAATGAATTTGGTCTGTACATAGCCATGGGTTCCTCTTATCCAAACTTGGAGTCCGATTAGCAAATGTCCTCCAGGGGTGGCTTTAACAACTTTTCGAGCTAATTTTTCCAAAAATGTTTATTGCCAAAAACACCTACAAACAAGTTTATTAGTGCTAAAATGAGTCCCAACTAATGTAATTACGGGTGAAAAAGCATCGCACTTTCGTGCTTATCAAATTCCCCCACACTTACATTTTGCTAGTCCTCGAGCAAAACAGAACGAGACCCGCTACACAGCTGGTCATATAATAAGAGAGACCCGCTACACAACTGGTCATAATTTTTTTTTAGACCCGCTACACAGCTGGTGATAACATGCAAGGTAAAGAAAAAGACCCTCTACACAGCTGGTCATAACCCTAGCAATAATATTTTTATTTTTATTTTTTTATTATTATTTTTTTTTAGACCCACTAAACAGCTGATCAATCATTCCTTTTTTTAAGACCCGCTACACAGCTGATCATGATTTGCAAAAACAAATTCCTGAAAAAAGTAAAGTAAAAAAGTTAACCACTCCCCCACACTTAAACATTACATTGTCCTCAATATAATTGAGTCATCCAACGTAAAAATTAAGATGGGAAATTCATAATATTGAAAAAGTAAATGAAAACATAAAAAATAAAATAAATATACCTACTGGAATGTACAGAAACAAATCTCCAAAAATTAACAGCCTGAAAATTTGGGGATCAACCCAGAATACAGTATTTACAAACGACAGCTTCACAATTATGTTATCAAAATATGGTGACACTGAAACTGTCAGAAATAAACGATCACCCCCAAACCTAGTTTTTAGTTCACATGGAAGTGACTATAGAACAAAATATGGGGATACTATTGGGACTGGGAAGATATCAATTGGCTCATGCACGGTATCAGGAACAGACAAGTCCTCTGGGTATTTGGATGCAAAGTGATCCAACAAAATTTTAGAAGCATACAATTCTAACCCTAAATTAGGTAACTTTTGGAAGTCTAGGGGTCTAGAAACAACCTCTAAGTCGGTTGAATGATCTTGCGAGATAGGTTCATCTATGGAATTAGGAAAATCATCTACACAATCATCCACAGGGTCATATATATATTATGTATGGAACAAGGAGTCACTACAAGACTGATCATCATCATCATCAAATAATTTTTGGCATTCCAGAATTCTCAATCTTTGTTCCAAACTAGGTGGTGTGTATTTGTAATACTTCTCATATATCATTAGAGGATATTCTTCAATTACCTCATGTGGAGCAGAAACTCCATACCATTGCCTACGCTTATATTCAGCAAGCGTCATCTCAGATGAGGTTTCCTGATAATTTGACTTTCTAAGCTTATATTCCGCCAGCGTCATCTTAGGTGACGTCTCCCCAGAAGAATTCATCATCCTCAAATGTCCCTGAAAAGAAATACAAAAATAAACGCATAAAAAGGAAAAAAAAATCTAAAATGAAATGAAAATACTGTACAAAATAAAAATAAACCTAAGACAATTAATCTAAAAACAAGTCTGCGTCGGCGGCGCCAAAAATTGATAAGATTTTTAATTGTTGTAGTAAATAGGATTCGAACTCTAAGACTTGTGAAGATTAAATTTAAAGATTTAATAAAAAAGGGAGAGTTACTGGGTCTAGGATTCCACCGAATTCATATCATAAGGCTCAATAATTATTTTCAATAATTATCGCTCAATAAATAAAATAACATCGACTCTTATTTTGCCAAAGTAGATTCTCAAAATATTAGTTATAAATCGTAAGCATGGGACATCAAACATCTAAGCAAGCATGACCCATCAAATAAAATAATAACTAATTAATTCAAATCATAATTTTATTTTAATTAGTGCAAAAGTCATATAGAAAATAAAATAAATTCACCCATGTATGAAGTTCGGCTTCCTCCGTCAACCCAGTGTTGGGGTTTAGCTTTTCATGATGAAAACACACTCAAAAATATAATTCATATCTCAAATGGTGTTTTTATTGAAGAAAACTAATAATACAATGAATCTGCAACGCTGTATTGGCGTTACAGAAGTCAGCGTTACAAGAGCTGTTGCAAATACAAAACAAGCGTGCCAAACTGACTGTACGAGTACTGTTTATAAACTACAGTTCTCTGCGACAGTCAGTAGGCGTCAAATATTCTTTTTTTTCTTCTTCTTCTTCTTCTTCTCTGCAGCAGCAGAGAAATTTGCTCTGCAACCCTCTGTTCTTCTCCCCAGCTCTCGATGACCTTCTCTGCAGCACCAGCACTCTTTATATAGCCAGCATCACCAAGCAATCTCGCTCAATCACCCCAAAAATTCTTCCATTACTCGGCAGTAAAAAAATAAATCCTCGAGATATTTTCTTCCCTTTCTTTTCTTTTCACACGTCAACTAGTAGCTGAATTTCTCCCAACACGACACCCACACGTTCTCAACAGAAGTTAAAGTTCTCCAGACACATACAAACCTTTGAAATATAGGATAGAAAATTCCGAGAATAAATCACAAATGTGCTTGCCCTGTTTTCTCTAACTCGGTGATTTATTCGAATCCAGCTAATATGCCTATCATGTTTAATTGAAACAGGATTATTCCAAGCCCAAGAAGCAACCAAATCCGTGTAAGACTCATGCAAACCAAATCCAAGGAATACCGTGTATAACTCTCTCTGTTTTCTTCCAACCGAATAATTATCCCATTTTTTTCGAATTTAATGTGTTAACCTTTTCTGTTTAATTATAACAGGATATTCCCAAACAAATCTCAGAAAATCTTCATGAGAAAATCTCTCAAATCACTGCCAGTATATGACTATCTATCGAGCATTTAACACCTTCCCTGTTTTCCAAAAATATACGATTTCCTTCAACTCTAGACACATACAAAGTCTTCTTGTTATGGTAAGAAAATAATCATGTCTTAATGACATAAAAATCCTCATAAAATCACGACCAGAATCTCACATAGTTGAGATTTTCTTTTCCCGCAAACAAAAAAAACAGTTTCTCGTGAAGAAGATGGGTGTGCCCCTATCCAGAGTAGGGGTTCCCTTAGTAGGTGGGTGCTGAGAATGAATTTGGTATGTACATATCCATAGGTGCCTCTTATTCAAACTTGGAGTCCGCTTAGCAAATGTCCTCCAGGGGTGCCTTTAACAACTTTTCGAGCTAATTTTTCCAAAAATGTTTATTGCCAAAAACACCTACAAACAAGTTTATTAGTGATAAAATGAGTCCCAGCTAATGTAATTACGGGTGAATTTCGTGCTTATCATCTTTCTTTCAACACAAAGATATTTCGAAGGAGATTATCACATTCAGACCTTTTTGAGCATAATTCTTCTCCTCGATCTTTAACGGTAGATTGTAAAAGTTTATCTCCACAATCATAACCTTTAAAGAGTTTTCTCATCTTTTTGTTTTCTTGAAAGAGAGGTGCCAAATATTTTCTCAAGCAAGTTGTTGACTTCTTTTCTTTCAAATCATGGTCAAAGAGCTTGATATATTGAGAGACTTCCTCATCAATAGTTTGTCCTTCTTCTGAATCACTCTCATCTGAAAGATCATCCAACTGTTCATCAAGACACTTTTCCCAGTTGAAGGCAGATTCAGACACAGAGGCAGGTACAGGAGGCTTCTTAAATGTTTCAGGATTTGGAAACATATAAGTGGAACTCTGATCTGGTGTTGCGTTATCAGAGAGATTACTGCCATCCATAGAGTCAGATCGCTACAAACACAGACTTATTAGGACTTTAACCGTGTTTGCCTGCTCTGATACCAATTGAAAAAGTGGGAGTCTAACAACCTCACCCAGTATTTCTCTTAGCAATCTGTATGGACTAACTCCAATATACTTTCAAGAGAATCAACTAGACATTCAGACTCAATCTTAAGAAAAGTATATCAAGGAGTTATATCTCAATTTCTCGATTCCATACTTACTCAAGCAAATAGAAATCTACGAGTCTAATTGAATACAAGAGAAATTAACTTGAACGGAACCAAAGACCAATGTTCAAGGATCAATCAATTTCAATCAACAACCAAAGGTTGGATTTACCAATTGATCGATTCAACGCACAACCTGTGATATTTCAATTATATAACAAAATATAATGCGGAAAAGAAATAACACAGACACCAGAAGCTTTGTTAACGAGGAAACCGTAAATGTAGAAAAACCCAGGGACCTAGTCCAGATTGAACACACACTTTATTAAGCCGCCATTGACACTAGCCTACTACAAGCCAACTTCGGTCTGGACTGTAGTTGACCCAATAGATCTCACACTGATCCAAGGTACAGTTGCGCTCCTTACGTCTCTGATCCAAGCAGGATACTACCCACTTGATTCCCTTAGTTGATCTCACCCACAACTAAGAGTTGCTACAACCCAAAGTCGAAGACTTTAATAAATAAATATGTATCACACAGAAAAGTCTATACGAATAGATAAATCTTTCTTCCACAGAAATACCTACGAGTTTTGTTATGTCTTTTGATAAATCAAGGTGAACATGAACCAATTGGTATACCGGACTTATATTCCCGAAGAACAGCTTAGAAATATCAATCACCTCACAATAATCTTAATCGACTAGCGAAACAAGATATTTTGGAATCACAAATGATGAGACGAAGATGTTTGTGACTACTTTTCTATCTTGCCTATCGGAGAAATTAATTTCAATCCAATCTTACGATTGCACTCAATCAGGATAGAAACAGCAAGATCAGATCACGCAACTACAGAGAAAATAGTTGGGTCTGGCTTCACAATCCCAATGAAGTCTTCAAGTCGTTAACCTACAGGGTCTTGGTAGAAACCTAAGGTTAAAGGAGAATCGACTCTAGCTTATACAACTAGTATCACACATGAGGGGTAGGGATTAGGTTTCCCAGTTTCTAGAGTTCTCCTTTACATAGTCTCCAAATCAGGGTTTGCAATCAATGCTACCTTGGTAACAAAGCATTTCAATATTCACCGGTAGATGAAAGCCTGATTAGATTCAAGCTAATATCTTTCAACCGTTAGATCGAACTTAGCTTGTTATACACAAATGAAATGCACGTTCATTTAGGTTTGTGTAACCGTACCTAAACGTGTACACTTGTCACACCCCAACCTAATAACCTGCTTAGACAATAGGGTTACAACCTAATTGAAGCAACAAATCTAGATTACTGATTTTAAGAATCCTAGTTACATAAACTAAACCCGATACAAACCCAAAAACTCTGACATTATGTAAATGAAAAATCCCTCAGGTTGATAGAATACAATAATGTGTTGTTTTAAAGAATAAATAAAATATACATATACAAAAAAGATTCACAACATCTCTAATATCACTACTAGCTTTAAGCTACGAAAACGGATATCTTCACACGCACCATTTCTTCTGATTACTGAAGCTGAGTGGGAACGAGTGAGCACATCATCCCAAAGGGGTGCCCAATGGAAACATATAACTTTCAAGTAATCACTAACATGCTTCACAATTCTAAAAGATAATAAAATTAAAAGAAGCACAACAACACGAAGCAGCAGAAATACATATAACACCTTTAACACACAACACGAAGCAGCAGATTGCTTCAACTCTTTTCCCCAGATATTGCGTCCATCTTGGAAATATCCATGAAAGATCCACCACCGGGTGGATCTACGAGAATTGAATTAAACAATCTAAACATATGTTATCCTAACCTCGTCTCACTCAATGGAGAACAAGATGCTAGGAATAACTCATGTCTCAAATGATAGCATGAATCCAGGTACCGTAAGATATTATCGTGGAATGCGTACACCTCATAAATCCCAATGCCACCATCTAAGTCTAGAATATAATGAGGTTTTGGTTACTATGATCTGACCCTGCACAACAGGTTCACAAAAGGCCCAATCATTATTCGTAGGAAGATTTCTCCAAATAATAACCGTATCCAGTCATGAAACTAGAATGTCTTCCTAAGTCAAGATCATAGTAACCCAGTCATACTACTAAGACTGAAAAAACAAGTATGATATGCATATGAGTGAATTCCCCAAATAAAATAGTATATATACTATCGAAACGGATGAGTTATCGCCCTTCTAAGGTAATATTGCATACAAATGAGTTACCGTCCTTCTATCTTAATAAGCAAGAAAATAAGTAATATTGCAAACGGATGAGTTACCGCCCTTTTATCTTAATAAGCAAGAAAGTAAGTAATATTGCAAAAGGATGAGTTACCGCACTTCTAAGTAATATTGTAAACGGATGAGTTACCACCATTCTAAAACTTGGCAAGAAGCCATGGGGAATCGCAAACACTCCTCGAAGGGAACCACATAATGCATATCACACAACATACTCATTCAATTGCAAATATCATGTTCACTGAAATAAAGAACTCATCATGCTCGCAGATAAGGTAGACTCAATGATTACAAGAAGGTTACAGAGTACCCACCTGATTTGATGATAAGCCTCGCCTACCTCGAAATCCTCAATCCACTAGTTCATCCTTTGAATCGATCGTTGTTAAAAAATACTAACTATTAATCACACAATTACTCCAAGAGTTTAGCCAAAAGGCTCAATCAAGTTTCATAACATAATCTCATACAATTCTTTAGTTATATTCTAAGTGAAATGGTTCTAATCCCATTTATCGTTCTACATTTTTCCATTACCTATCTTTAGCACATTCAAAGGTTTACTAATTCAACTAGGTTGATTCTATAGTCCATTAACTTAGTCTTATGAATATCTACTGTAGAAGAAACCAAAGTCTAATTCGGACCATAAGGGTCCAATTTATGTACCATAGGAAACAGACTCTAAGCCCAAGTCCACTAAACATGCCCATTAAACCAAGGTCCAGTCTAACTGGTTCAACTAACGGTCAATAAAGTCAATTAACGGTCCACGTCAAGTCAAAGTCCAGGATCATTGGTCAAGTGGTCAAGAGTCAAACTGGAATCGGTCAACAGACCCACTCAGGTCAAAATAGGGAACTCGATGAGTCAACACCGATTCAACCGAGTCAGATAAACTAAGTCGGCTAAGGACAGAATTCTAGCAAGCCTAAGCTTCTGCACAGGCCAGAGCCATTGCTCAGGCCAAAGAACACCAATGCACAAACATTGTGCAACACCAAAACTCCTAACTCTACAATATCAACTTCTTCATTTACATTGCTACATAAATTCTATGTCTACAAAATCACTATAACACATTCAATCAAAAACAATACTCAACACATTCAATCAAAAACAATACTCCATAAGTCAGTTACAACATTAAACATGGCTTACCTGCAATGGAAGCTTTAAGCACAACTAATTCAACTTAAACAACACTCTTCAATATCACTTTCCAGACCTACACCATTCACTCATGCCCCATTAACTGTCGCCAACAAACAACACAATTTCCATTCTAACAACATCTTCTTTACAACTACATATCTCCATCTCAAATTCCACTACACGGACAACACCACCGTCCTTGGATACCTCCCACAATTAACCTAACATTCATCTAAAACTCAATTCATTCAAGACAACCTCCCCTTCATATAATATCATCAATCCAGAACAATCTCAACATCTTTTGATTCATGTAGTTTCATCTTCAACTCGACCACAACTGAATCACAATTGAACAACTCTAGCTTCAGAACTACGAACCAACCAAATCACCAACTCAACCAATTAAGCAGTACTATATCCATTCCTCTAAATTCAGTTCAATTAGCTTTAGCTGGAAACCAATTCGTTGAAGACTCCAACTCTAAACTTTATTTCAAAAGAACCCATCTACTGGTTCATCTAACTCTTCTTAAATCACCACTCAAATCAACTTCAATTCAATTCCCAGAAAAACTCTAATTTCAAATTGGGGAAGAACAGAAACCCTAATTCTCTTTGAAATCAAATTAAACTTCATAGAAACATCTCAATTTCATGCTTGGTTAAAACCCATCTCTAATTAATCAATAACATCCTCAATTTCACATAACACAGAATCAAATCAAGAAACTCTAAATTACCTTTTCCTTTCGATTCAACTTCAGAACAGCTTCACTTCATCAATTCGGTAATAGCCTCTCAATTCTTCATCCATTAACAACTCAGTTCACTTCTCAATTTCATTCCAAACCCTAATTAAGTTTTCTCTCTAATTTTTTTCTCTTTTCTGTTGAATCCTAAATCGACCATACCATAATCTTCACCACCAATAACCCTTTGTGAATCTTTACCAACTTACTAATAATCTCAAAATCATGAATTGATTTCTTAAATTTCGTCAACATATGATGAACAGGAGAAGAAGAACGAAAAGAGGAAAGAAAAAGAAAGAGAAAGAAAAAGAGTGAATGAGCTTATTTGCTCGATTGGTTCTGATAAGGCCAAAGACAAATGATAAAGGCACCCACCCAACTGATATGGGCAGCCAGTTCAATCTATCAACGAAAAGACTATTTTTCCCTTTAAACTCATATGATGATTACTTTTTCATCTGGTATCCGATTGACACGTTCGAGCAGTCCATTCCACATAACTTTTCGAGATCAATCTAATGATACTAATTTCATATCTACATCGTTGTTAGATTAATTTCTATTAATCAACGTTCATGTCAAACTAATCGAGTCATTATCGGCTTAGTCATCTCTTGACTATCGCTAGACCAGTCAAATAGTGTTGAAGAGCTTGAGGGTCCTTACAACCTAGTTGGTTCAATAGTAGTTAACCAATGGTTAGCCATATGAGCACTTTCATATCCACCTTATTCATCATCACCATAACTAGTTCAAATGACTCATAACAACTAGTTAGAGAGTTGTTCAATTGCTTAGATCTCATAGAAGTATATAAGACACAATCGAAACAAAAACGATTTTGATTCACTCGAAACGATTCATGAACATTATAGACACAGTTTGCAAATATGCATTACTTATATATGTCTTAGTTCACGAATAAACCGTTTTTAGAAAATAACCCACTCAAGTATGCATACCGGTACACATACTTTAGTTCGAGGATTTTGGACTTACACAAGTATGAGTTCACATACAATGTTTATATCCATTCAAGGTTATATATTCTAAACTCTCATTTCAATCATTGAAACATTCTTAGAGGATGTTAAATAGAGGTTATTCACACACTATTTTTCATCAAAGCGATTTTCAAGATATTGAAATAATCAACATGACTTTCGTCACTTGTAAAGATGAACTTCGCCAAAGCGAAAGCTTACCAACACATATTTTGAGAAATCTATAAGCGAGATAAACTCGGCTCGAAATAGAAAATGTGTATAATCGAAGTCTATATAGCAATACGACTTTTGTCTCAAGATAGGAGATAGAGTATATAGACTTTTGAGTGATAGACAAGTCCAAGTCTTCACATACCTTTTAGTCGATGAAGTTACACCAGTTCCTTGAGTAGTTCTTCGTCTTTGCATGATGAACGTCGTGGAGTCTAGAGCTCAACTACACTTTTTATCCTAGTCCGAGACTTAGCTATAAGTAGACTAGAAATCAAGAATTATAGTTTTGGCACCTAAACTTGACAAACAAGCTTGAGATAGCAACGCTTGCGAGTTCGACCGAGCAGTGCTCTAACACAAACCGATCATACAAATCTAAAAGACTTGTAAAAAACCTATAAGAGTTAAGCACGAATGTTTCACATACCACTTTAGATAACCAATATTAAAACCGAAACTACAAAAGTAATTTAATTTCAATATGTTATCAAGGAAACAATTGCCTGAAGCAATTTTCCCTAATAGTCCAATAAATCGACTCAGAAACTTAATTCCTTTGTTAGACTGACTGGATATGTACAATCGCTTGTTTCGATAAGACCAAAATAAAGATCAGAATTGACTTTATTTTTCTTATCAGGCTCTAATTATTCAGACAATAATTTAGACCTTTCTCTTTAGACAAGACAAACACTAGGTTAGTTAACTAGTTTTCTTGTCAAGGCATTCGATTAGACTTGAATAACCGAATCCTCAAATTTGATAAGTCTAACTAAGATCAGAATTAACTTATTTCTCTTATCTAGAATCAATTGGACTAAACAAATGATCCCGTATTTTTGTTAAGCCACAAATAATACATACAAACCAAAATAAATTGACTTGCACAATTATTTTTCTTAACCGGAAGCAAGTGAAACAAATATACACATTACAACACTGCAATTGCACTGAATTTCGTTAAGCAAAAACATTTGATACCCAACAATAAAGAAGATACCAAACAATAAGCCAAATAAATTGACACAATTTTTCTTAGCCGGAAACAATTGAATCACACCAACATCCATACACAATATAATGGAACATATCAATTGTACCGAAAATTTTTTAAGCAAAAGAAAAATATATGCAGTATAAACAGGATTTTCTTAAAAAGGAAAACAATTTACTAACAATTCGTTACCTCAATTTCCGCAACCTCTTCTCCCCAGAAAGATATATCATTAAGCGCAAGTTCAAATAAGAACTCTCCCCCAGTATGTTGTCATCCTCTCACAAAAACAAAAGAACAACAACAAAAGCAACCTTTACCAGAGAAAGGTTGAATCTTTTAACTAATGCGTGCCAATAGCAAAAGTTGAAAACCCGAAACACCTATGTTATGCTAAACACAACTAATGTAAACACAAATTGATTCAACATATTGTGACTTTTCACATATGAGTTTCAATCGAAACACCTTATGATCCTTTAATAAGTACTACCAACATGGGCTAGAACTTAATCTCGCTAAATGAAAAAGCCACACAAATCATAAGGGTTACATCATATGAGATCGAATATTAAGGTTAATGAAAACCGAAATCAGACATCTTATAAACCGAAAACACATACCAAAAATATAAACATTCATTCACAGGTTATGTAATCGGTAACTATCATATGAAACAAACATTATAAAATAATAATTTTATTCATAAATAACAATAATGATAGTTTTATTCAAAATAGACCTTATACAATTCTTGAAGTAAATCAAAACATTGATGTCTATTTTCTGGATCAAGTATTACAGCATATAACTTAGTGGTACTCTGATTGTTCACTAAGGTTTCTTCAGTGTTCAAACTCTTTAAGCATGTCTCGAGAGACTTGTCAGCAACCACTTCTTGTTTTTCAAGCTTTTCAACTTGTTTCATCAATCATATCCTTCAACCAATCTTGATTTCGAACCGTTATTATGAGATTGGTTCTTAGTTCTTCAAAACCGTGGATATAGTTTATCATACTATCAGAAGGTATCCACTTGGTTTCTTTTGGATCTTCAAGGTTGAAATACAATAGACATAACTCATCTTGGGATCCGTTAGAACTATCAGATTCATAATCATACATGTTTTTTGATATGATCTTCTTCTTCCTTTCTGTATTGAGTCCTTGACAATCCTTAACTCTTTGAGCTTCCTCCTTATTTAACTTTGTAATACTGCGAGTTATTGGAGGCATGCTCAAGAAGTTAAATAAGAATTAATCAGGATTTCTCAATACAAGCAACATAAAGTTTCTCTTAAGAAGAGACAACTCTCGGACTGAAAATATTTAATAATTTCCGAAAATATATCAAGAATATATTTTGTTTCTTGTGTCCGAAATTCTCATGCTGGAAGGTTTACTAAAATTTGAAAATTTCCAATAAAACCCAATTATGGAAGATCATGATAAACATGAACAAATTTTTTAGACAAAATGGATTCGCAGTTTATCCCAAAAATTTTACACAGATTTTTTCTGATACAAACACAAAAACATGTGCTCTCGTTTTATGTGCTTCCTCGTCCCAAAAGTTATGAGTACGAACTTGGATGAGGGTGCACATTTTCCATACAACTAGGTTGTAATGGAGTAAGCCTTATCATGCTTACAACGAGTATCAGAGACATAGTTAATGTTTCTCTTTGGAAGTTTCTGCCCAAAGTATTTTCTCCCAATAAGATCCTTCCTTGATCTAAATGAATGATCACCAGGAGAAACTGTACCGATGTGAGAATTTTCAGAGATAGATAGATCTCTCTTAATTCTATTAATGATATTTTCATATGATTTTCTCATTCTAAGGATTTCCTTATTATGCACATCAGCTTGATCATTGGAAACAACTATTGGAAAGCTTCCATGATTGTTTCTTTCAGCCCAAATTATTTTCTTCCCTTTCTTCTGGATCCATTCAGTAGGTGAACAAGTTTAATGTAAACAAATATTGTTTCGACATGAGTGAGGTGATTATCAACTCTTTCATCTTTTGAGTTGATTTTATCGGGTTGGGGTATATTCTGTCTTTCTACTGAGGAATGATCTTTCAATTTTTTAAGACAAAATACTACTTTTAATGCTTTTACAATTGCATTTTGAAGATGTATAAGTTTCCTTTCAAGTCACTGGAAGTTTTATTCCTTAAGATCTTTCTCAGGAAATCGGTTCAAAGTTTCCTTTGGACAAGATTTTGTTTGATCGTCAGTTAGGTATACTACCATCATCATGATCTGTTTCAGACCTGATCAAACAAGTCTTGTTATCACAACCCGTAAATGTCGAGCAAGGACTTTTGGTTTCCTCATCAGAAGAAATTAAAACATAATCATTGGTCAGAGTCATAGGATGAATCTCTTGTTCTTGAGTAAGATATTTACCAAGAGCTTCTATTTTGACAGTGAGATCCATATTCTCTTTGGCTAGAGTATTTAGTTGAATGTCATTTTCTCTGATCACTTGCTTAAGAAGATTATATTATGTCTTTAATATTAACATCCTTGTAGACAAAGATCTTATAGGTTTTAGGAGTTTTACCAACTCTTTCTCAGCATCTTCTTTGATATCAGAGTTTGACTCAAATCTCCTTAACTCATGGATCATGAGTTAGCGAAGTAGTAGCATTCCCAACTTTTGAGTATTCACAATCTTGTATAACGTTAACTGAATCAGACATAGATTTAATTCTTATAGGTTGGATCGCACTAAAAATAGATTGTTAGATCTTTTCGTGTTTGCATGCTCTGATACCAATTGAAAAGACGAGGGTACCCAAATACACCACAATCTTTTTATTTCAACCTATAATTCCTCTACCGTATGTGATTGTCTATGGACAGAGTCGAGACCATACGATAATTCGGTTCACAGTTCGTGTGATTGTTTATGGATACGAGATCGAGAGAATACAACAACAAGATAACTTTAGTGATTGACTATGGATACAAGATCGAGATAATACTACAACAAACTGTGTTACTTGATAATAGATTCGGTAATAACCAAACTTTATAGGATCACTATCAAGTACTATGGAGTTAATGTATTTATGTGTTTTATTTTATTATAATAAACAATTATAATGCGGAAATCAAAGTAAAAGACACAACAAGATTTTGTTAACGAGGAAACCGCAAATGAGAAAACCCCCGGGACCTAGTCCAACTTTGAATACTCACAGAATTAAGCCGCTCAAAATATAATACCAACTTCGTATAGTTGAGACCAAGAAGACTAGCCCTAGCTACTTAGTTCCCTTAGTATCCATGCGTCTTCGACTTCTAGAGTCACGCACGTGAATAAAAAGTCCTTTGAATCGTATTCCAAACAGTAAATGAAGGATATATTTGGTAACCACTCTAATCAATCTTGCTAAATACTTAGATGAGTTATTGATAAAGGCTTTTCCGTTTAATCTAATTAACTCCTTTGTCTGGTTAGGTCAATCTACTTTTAACTACCGAAATAGTCAAGTATAGATTCGCACTCAATCAATATAGATCTCAAAGAGAAATATATATAGAGAATTTCGATCTCATGCAAATAAACAATCAGATCTATTGAATATGAACTGATTCTAGTTGGATCCTAGCCGATCAAGGTTTTTGCACACAATTCACAAGATACGAAAACTAACAAGAAATCTTCTTCGTCTTTAAATCTTCTTTTATCTTTAATAACCTGCACAACACCATTTGAATCTATTGTGATCAATCACATACAAAATGGAGTCTGTTAACAATGGATTATCACAAGATGTCTTTAGATCTAACAACAATTCTAAATATCTCGTCGATACTCTGATCTAATTTGAGTGAATCTTATATCAGAAGAGAAGATTCTCAAGCATAAACAAACTAGGTGCAATTAAAGTTTCAACAATCGTTAGTCAATCAAATCAACGAAAACTAGTAACACTGCAATTATCTAGTTTCTCACCAACGGTACTCGTAGAGCTTCTTGATACCACAAATGTCTTTAAACAAGCGGTCGTAAGAGATTTCGCCTAATTATGATACTTTCCTCTCCGATTAGACGGCTCCACCAGAAACAACAAGAAATGAAGTTTGCCTGGCTCTTAGGATAGTCTGCTAGAAATGCAAACTTAGGTTTTTATAGACCAAGGATATTTGGACACCAAGGGATTTACAAAAATGAAAGTATTCTCAAGATATGCAATGAATGTCAAATTCAGTTTTCCTAATTCCAATAAATGCTTGTGAAATATTTCCGAAATCCCTCAATAGAAAATCTCCAATTAGTAAATGCACATTACTAATTTTTATTCTCTAGAGTTATGAATTAACTGATGGTAATTAAATCATATAAAACTAAAAACCTTAACTAAAAGATTCTTAATTTATTTCGGCACAGGATCACCTTGAGTACCAAGGAATATTTTTGAACAATAAATGATAAGACTTACTGCTCGTGTTCAAAGTATGTCATCTTTTCACTGCAGATCCTTATTTCATATTTACATGGATTTGCATTTTTGGAATCGATTATACCACACTTCTAAACAAGTTTAGAATTGGTTTACCTGTATTCCAAGACTACTATGTGATTGATCATACCAAATCACATACATGGGTTCAATCGGTTCTACCAATCACTAGGCTCGGTTATACCTAAATATGAAATTACTTGTGATCGGTCACACCAGTCACGAAGATCGGTTACACCAGTTACAAGGATCAGTTACATCCACATATGATATCTACTTGTGATTGGTCACACCAGTTACCAGGACCGGTTACACCAATTACAAAAATCGGTCACACAATACTTATGATCGGTCACACAAATTAAAAGGATCGATCATACCATCACATGGTGATTACTTTGGATCGGTTACACCAGTTATCAAGACCGGTCATACCAAATCATAAGTTAGGAATTTTGATTAGTTATACAAAGATACATAACCTAAGTTGAGATCGGTTCTACCATCTCACACATATTGGTCATCCAAAGATCAATGAATAACCGAACCAATAAGCCTATTGATTTCCTTTTCGATTCACGAAATAAGTTCATGAATGTACTTCCTTTAAACTAATGTAAAAAATTGTTTCCTGGGATGAAATCTCACCATAACCCATTCACATAATAATAACACTATATACAAGATTATGTCGATGTCATATCTACGAAGTTCAAAAGATAAGCGTTATACTTCTTAGTATAATTCCTTAATACTATGATCATGTCACATCACTAGAGTATCATATACAATATGTACAGTATATACAGCTTTGCAGTTATTTTTCAATATAGCATGACTTGAAATATATGTTAGGAATGAAACTGTTCAAGTCAATATTACTAACAAGTGGAAGGATGATGTCGTCGTTGTAGTTCGTTAATTCTTCACATTCTTCAGGTTTTCAGAGTAATAATTGTATGTATCAACATTCCTAGACTTTTTAGTCTAACCTAAACAAAGTTGACCCTAGTATTTAATCAAGCGACTCTAGATGAGTTTTGATACTAAAATATGACAACCAAACTTGACATCCCAACGCTTGGTGAGCTCAACCGAGCTATGCTCTAACAGATGACATCATGAAACTTTATGATGATTTCAAACTTCAATTACAAGAACAATTTGATTTTATGACATCCAAATATAGTTTAACAACAGATATGTGGACATGTAAACATACAAAAGATGATTATTGTTGTGTGACAATGAATTACATAGATGATGAATATAAACTAACTAAGAAAATACTAGCATACATTTTAGTGCCATCACCACATACTGGAGAAGTTCTTGCAGACTTTGTGAAAGCTATAGTTTTAGATTGGAATATAGATAATAAGTCTTTTGATTTAGCTAATGACAATGCTAGATCTAATGATGTTATGATGGAAAATCTGAAGACTTGGGTTGGTAGCAAGGATTGTCTAATTCTTGAGAGGAATTTGTTTCAAATTAGGTGTAGCAATCATATATTGCATTTAGTTGCATTATGTGGGATGAAAGTAGTTGCTGCATTTACAGAAAGTATTAGAGAGTGTGTGAAATATGTCAAGGCAAGTCATGCTAGGATAGAGAGGTTTGCAAATGTTATAGCACAAGTTATGCTTCCTGAAAGGTTTGTTGTTTGGATGTGGAGACAAGATGGAACTCCACCTTTAAGATGCTAAGGATGAAATTGATTTGAGACAAGGATTTGTTAGGTTAGCTGAATTAAATTCTGATTTCACTATACTACGTACCAAGTTCAGAGGAGTGGCAACAGAGAATATAAATTTGCGAATGTTTGGAAGTGTTTGATGTGATTTCAACTAAATTTGCAGGGATTAAGTACCCAACATCAAATATGTATTACAGTGGGGTCTATGAGATTAGTAAGAGTATTAAGTAATGAGAATCTAGTCCTCATGTGTATATTAGAGAAATGAGATTAAAGAGGTCAAAATTTGATATCTATTGGGAAGAGTCTAACTTGTTGATGAACATTGTAGCGATTTTAGATATTCCTAAGTATAAAGCTAGATGGACTGAGTTTGTTTATAAGAAATTACACGGTGTACAAAACTATTATACTCATTATAACAAATTTCAGATAGCACTGAATGTACTTTTCTGTTCATATGAATGTGAAAGCAACTCAACAGCTCCAGATTATTTTGTAAATTCAGCTAGTGGAATGGCTTCAGCTGGAATTGAGAATTCTAGAATAAGTAGATGTGATTTAGAGTATGATGAGTTTATGATGGAAAACAATGAAATTGAGGTTCAAAAGTCAGAGTTGGAAAAATACTTAGAAGAACCACTGGTTAATAAAGGCACACCCAACGAGTAATTTATGTTTGATATATTGAATTGGCGGAAGAATCATGCTCCCAAGTACCCAACTCTTGCAAAGATTATAAGAGGTGTGTTGGTTGTTTCAGTGATAAATGAAGCATCAGAATCCATGTTCAGTGATGGTAGTAGAAATCTTACAACACAAACAAGTTCATTAGCTCCAGAAGATGTTCAAGCATTGCTTTGCTAAGTGATTGGTTAATTGCCAGATCTCACTGATAATGCTAGTATTGGTTAGTAACTTTCATTTCCTTTCATATTTCTTGCATTGCCAACTAACACATTTCAGTTTCTTTGAAATGCAGATGTAAGAATACTCTATTTTACATGTATAAGAGTAAAGAAGGAGGAATGAATTTGCAGGCTGTTTACAAGTTATGAAAACTCACATTTCAGTCCAAGGATCCAACTTTTTGAATTTCTTTGTGTTTTCTTTTGCAAGAACATATAACTAAGCAGTTTGGAACATTTGTACGTGTTTACTTTGTGTTTGGCATGAATTTTAGACTGAAAACTGAAAATTTTAACCTAAATTTGAAACTGAAAAACTGGTTTTCTTGTTTTCTATCGGATACCAGAAATAATCGGAATACTATCTGATATCCGATAACTTAAACATAACGGAACGATAATTGAATTTCAGATAACTTAAACGTAACAGAACCATAGTTGAATTTCAGATTTCCGACGGAAATTATAGCATACATTAAGATAACTATTATCATAGCGGAAACGGGATTATCGGTTACCATAAGTTCCGTCGACAGCCCACCCCTAAGTAAACACGTATTCAAATCGTTTATTAAAAAAAAAGAAACACGTATTCAAACAAGACGGGTTCATAAATAAGTCGTCTCGTCTGCAAGAAACAAAAGAAAAATAATATCACAACTCCCAAACTCTCTGCATTATTTTCCTTCTGAAGAATCTACATTTTGTCACCTCCATTTACCCAAATCATGGAATTCCCATTTGGACATCACAATCGCCATCGCAGAGAACAAGAAGAAGAGGAATATCGTCATCAGCCACCACCACCACCATCATACAGAAGTGAACAAAAATATGAATATGGTTATGGACCACCACCACCACCATCATACACAAGTGAACACAAACAACATCACCATGAAAGACCTCCTCCACACAACGAGAGATTTGAGGAAAGACCTCCACATTATGAAAGATTTGGTGAAGCACCTCCACCACCACCAAGACAAGAATTTGGATATGGGGGATACTCTCAATCCCCTGGTTATCCATCGGTAGTTCAACATGTTTCACATGAGCATCAAAGTTTTGAACCAAACCCATCTGATGAATTCTGCCATGAAAGTTTCGGGAATCATCGTCGCCCAGCTAGTCATGAATATGATGGTAGTAGGGAGGGTTCAGCTGGTATGCCTGAAATTCATAACAAACGCACTTTTAGGATTTACTCTAAAGAAGACCCTGATTATTCTCTTACCATTAGAGATGGAGAAGTTGTTTTATCCCGATCTAATGAAAACGACGAGTTTCAGGTACTCATAATTTCCACTTGGGATTTCATTGATTTTGATTTTTAAACTTGGGTTTAATCATTTTTTTTTAATTTTTTTTTACTGTTCTACTAGCATTGGATCAAAGACGAGCAGTTCAGTACAAGGGTTAAGGATGAAACGGGTATGCCTTCATTTGCTCTGGTTAATAAAGCTACCGGCCAGGCAATTAAGCACTCCATCGCTGAGACTAATACCGTAAGAACTCCAGCTTCTTATCATCATTATTGTTATAATATCTCTTGTTGGTTAAACTTCAACATAGAAGTCACTAACAAGCTGGTTAGGACAAGATTAGGAAATTGATGTAATCCTAAGGGAATTAGAAGTCATCTAGTTCTAAGAAAAGGAAAGACATGTAATAAGGTAATAGGACTAGGAAAAGGAATTCATAGTTCTATATATATATGATCACCAAAGTTGTGGTTGATCATATGAGCAAGATTAGAGCTTGTGTTTAGTTTTGAGAGATTTTCTAAACATCAATAAAGAGAGTTGTCTTATATAATCTAAGTTTCATCTTGCAGTTGCCATTAATTGGTATCAGAGCTTGTTTCTGAGCCATGGAAAACGACACCACCATTTTGGGTGCAAAACAGTTCACGCCACCATCAATACAAGTTCCAATCCTCAACGCCACAAACTACACAGTATGGGCCATGATAATGAAGGTACTGATGAAAATCTACAAAGTTTGGGAAACAATTGATCCTGGTACATTGGACCCAGACAAAAACAATGTTGCCATTGGATTACTCTTTCAAGCAATACCAGAATGTCTTGTTCTACAAGTTGGTGAACAGGAAACTTCAAAGAAAATTTGGGATGCAATAAAGGCACGTAATCTCGGAGCTGATCGAGTTAAAGAAGCCGGTCTGCAAACCTTAATGTCTGAATTTGAAAGAGTGAATATGAAAGACACTGATACTATTGATAGCTTAGCAGGAAATCTATCAGAGATAGCCTCAAAAGATGCGTCACTTGGACAATCCATTGATGAAGATAAACCGGTAAAGAAGTTTCTCAATAGTTTACCAAGATCCAAGTATATTCATATCATAGCTTCTCTCGAACAAGTCTTAGATTTAAAGAAGACTAGCTATGAAGATATAATTGGAAGATTGAAAGCATATGAAGAGAGAATCCTTGATGAATAAAATAATGGAGAAACTCAAGGAAAACTCTTGTACACAAACTCTTACCAATAAAACTCTGCGACAAGAGGAAGAGGTCGTGGAAGAGGTGGTAGAGTAAACAGAGGACGAGGAAGGGGAGGAAGGTTTAACTCACAAGATAGAACAACAAGTCAGAATGATCAAAACCAAGTGAAAGAAAAAAAGGATAAATCAAACATTATTTGTTACAGATGTGATAAACCAGGACACTTCTCCTCTGTATGCCCTGAAAGAATACAAAAGATGGAAGAAGCAAACAAGAATGAAACAAGGGAAGCAGATACATCTCTTTTCATGCACGAAGTTGTATTCTTAAACGAAGGGAAACTAATACCAAAGAACTACGAATCAAAGGATGGAGAAGAAGGAATCTGGTATTTAGATAGTGGAGCCAGCAATCACATGACTGGTAAG
Source organism: Papaver somniferum (assembly GCF_003573695.1). Lineage (NCBI taxonomy): Eukaryota > Viridiplantae > Streptophyta > Magnoliopsida > Ranunculales > Papaveraceae > Papaver > Papaver somniferum. Next base: position 14,154,870 of record NW_020622381.1, read on the forward strand.
AGACACTACTTTTCTGAACTCAATGAGAAAATCAAAGGACAAGTGAAGTTTGGGGATGGATCTTCTGTAGAAATTGAAGGGAAAGGATCAATTCTATTTCAGATCAAGACCAGAGAACAGAAGCTTGTCACAAACATCTATTTCATCCCAAACTTACAAAGCAACATTCTAAGTTTAGGACAAGCTACAGAAGTTGGATGTGATGTTAGAATGCGACAAGATTATCTAACAGTTCATGACCCAAGTGGAAGACTTTTAGTTAGAGTCTCACGCTCACATAATAGACTCTACAAGATAAGTCTCATGATTGGAAGGCCATTGTGTCTGAATATGAGACTGGAAGATCAGACATGGAAGTGGCACGCAAGGTTAGGACACATAAGTTTCAGAACCTTAAAAACTATGTCTCAGAACAAGATGGTTCGAGGGATACCACAACAAAACGGAGTGGTGGAGAGGAGAAACATGACTCTAATGGAGATGACAATAAGTTCTTTAAAGGCTATGCAGGTACCTAATTATCTATGGGGAGAAGATGTACGACACTCCACATACCTGATAAACAGGATACCTATGAAAGCTCTGAAAGACATGACTCCATATGAAAGTTTGCGAAAGAGAAAACCAAACATAGATCATTTAAGAGTGTTTGGTTGCAAAGCATACACAAAAATTGATTCTACAACTCTTAAGAAACTGGATGATCGATCTCAGACTCTTGTGCATCTAGGAATTGAGCCTGGATCCAAAGCTTACAGATTATTCAATCCAACAACGAAAAGAGTAATAGTGAGTCGAGATGTGGTATTCGAGGAAAAAGCAAACTGGAACTGGAAAGAAACTAATGATTGACCAAGTAGGGATCCAGGAATGTTTCACATGAGATGGGGTCAAGTAATTGATGAAGGCGAAGGACCCATAATCATCAATACCAATGGAAACAATGATGTTAATCAAGAAGAAGAAGAGAATAATGAAAACACTGAGAATAACGAATAAGTAGAAGAAGAAGAAGAAGAAGAAGAAGAGATCGATGAAATAACTCAACCCATTCCAATGCGAAAATCAACAAGACAGATACAAAAGCCACAGTACCTGGAGGATTATGTTCTTCAAGCTGCAGAAGAATGTGAGATTATGCTACTTTCTGTTAATGATGAACCAAGGAATTTTCAGGAAGCAAAGATCTCGACTAAATGGACACAAGCATGTAGAGAAGAAATTATTTCAATCAACAGAAACAAGACTTGGTTTCTAGTTGATAATCCAGGTGGGGTAAAAGTGATTGGTCTTAAGTGGATCTTCAAAATAAAACGGAATGTTGATGGTACTGTCAACAAATATAAGGAAAGACTTGTAGCTAAGGGATACGTTCAAGAATCAGGCATAGACTTTGATGAAGTTTTCGCACCAGTTGCTAGACTAGAGACAATTCGTCTCTTAATAGCAGAAGCAGGATCAAACTCATGGGAAATTCACCACTTAGACGTTAAGACGGCATTCTTACATGGTGAATTGCGAGAAGATGTGTATGTTGAACAACCAGAAGGTTTTGAAGTAAAAGGACAAGAGCATAAGGATTATAAGTTATCAAAAGCTCTATATGGTCTAAGACAAGCTCCTCGAGCCTGGAATACAAAGTTAGATCAAATATTAAGAGAAATCAGATTTGTTAAGTGCTCTAAAGAAACATCAGTATACAGAAGAGAAGAAAAGGGAACGCTTCTTGTGATTGCAGTCTATGTAGATGATCTATTTTTGACTGGCAACTCCCTTAAGGTGATCAATGAGTTCAAGAGAGAAATGTCATCAAAGTTTGAGATGTCAGACCTCGGAAAACTCACTTATTACCTTGGCATAGAAGTCCATCAAGGAGTAGATGGGATTCAGATTAAACAAGAAGCTTATGCAAGGAGAATTCTGAAAGAAGCAGGACTTGAAACTTGTACCAACTAAGATACCAATGGAGTTTGGACTTAAAGTTTCAAAGGCACAAGAAGAAGCTGAGATTGATCCAACGAGTTATAGAAGAAATGTTGGATGCCTTAGATACTTGTTACACACAAGACCGGACTTAGCTTTCTCTGTGGGAGTAGAAAGCCGTTATATGCAGAGTCCACGCAAGTCTCATGGTGATGTAATAAAACAGATATTGAGATATCTAAGAGGAACAATCAGCTGTGGATTGAAGTATGGTCGAGGAGGATCAAAAGGAATTGTTGGGTATAGTGACAGCAGTCATAATATTGACCAAGATGATGGAAAAGGTACAACTGGTCATATATTTTATCTAGGTGAAGCACCTATTACATGGTGTTCACAGAAGCAAGACACTGTAGCCCTCTCATCCTGTGAAGCTGAGTTCATGGCCGCAACATAAGCAGCTAAACAATCAATATGGCTTTAAGAACTGTTGGGTGAAATCAAAGGAAGAGAACCTGAAAAAGTTCTCATCAAGATTGATAATAAGTCTGCAATTGCACTCACTAAAAATCCAGTGTTTCATGGGAAGACGAAACACATTCACAAAAGGTATCATTTCATACGAGAATGCATCGAGAAGGAGGTCATTAACGTTGAACACATACCAGGAACTGAGCAGAAAGCAGATATATTGACAAAGGCATTAGCTCGGATCAAGTTTGAAGAAATGAGACAATTGATTGGAGTACAAGACATGTCACGGGTAAGGTAGAAGCTTAACGGGGAGAATGTTGGTTAAACTTCAACATAGAAGTCACTAACAAGCTGGTTAGGACAAGATTAGGAAATTGATGTAATCCTAAGGGAATTAGAAGTCAACTAGTTTTAAGAAAAGGAAAGACATGTAATAAGGTAATAGGACTAGGAAAAGGAATTCATAGTTCTATATATATATAATCACCAAAGTTGTGGTTGATCATATGAGCAAGATTAGAGCTTGTGTTTAGTTTTGAGAGATTTTTTAAACATCAATAAAGAGAGTTGTCTTTATATAAGCTAAGTTTCATCTTGCAGTTGCCATTATCTCCGAGTTTACTTGAAAATATTGTGGTGTGTGAGTTCTTGATTTATATATCCTTGTAGAGGTAGATGTCAATCCACTTGGTTACATTTCACATTTTTGAAACTTTTCAAGAGGATGAACATCGGGTTTATTATGTGTTCAATCAATCAAGATGCTTCCATTTATTTTACACATATGAAAGCGTCAAACATGATACCAAACGAAAGTTGGAAAATACACAACTCATCGAGTATAACTTTCTCGTCTTGAAATGAATAAGTAAAACCCTTTCTTTCGTTCTTTTAACTCAGTCTCAAACTCATACTCTCTCCTCCGTGGAGTGTAGAAGTGAAATCCTTTCACCCTAAAATAAAATTCCCAAAACATTTTGGTTGAAATTTGTTATAATTTAACAACTAATTCGATTGTACATGTGTGAGTTTGGTTTATTGGGAGGAATAGCACTTAAAATGGTCTCTGCCATTGCCTTCTGGAGGAGGTAATATATGGGTTTCAACCAACCCACCACCCTATTTATTTTCGGTTCTTCACTAATCCATCTCAAAATTCTACCTTGAAAAACCCTTTTAATTCTTCTCTCCACAACTCAAATTCCCAATTCTTCAAACCCTAGACGTGGTTAGACGTGGATAGCATTTTGCTGTCATTCATTTTTTTTGTATTATTGCCATCGCGTAACACGAGCCGCATAATGTCTGTTTGGATTTTGTTCATCGATCAATTTTCTATTGTGGGGTATATATAAAGAAAAGATTAAAACTGAAATATCATACCGACTCGCCAAATATTCGAAAGAATATTACCGATTCTTTTTTTATTTTTCTTTTATTTTTTTAGAAAAGAAGATGCATAACAACATATTTGTTCATGTTGTTTTCAACTTATAATGACCGTGGCATATTTGTTTATGTATGATTGCAGGTCCGACTAGTTCCCTACAATCCAAATTATCTCGATCAGCCGGTCTTGTGGACAGAGACCAAGGACCTGGGTAATGGTTATAGATCCATAAGGATGGTAAATGATATCCATTTGAATATTGATGCTTTCAAGGGAGATAAGCAAGATGGAGGAATACATGATGGGACCATTGTCGTTCTCTGGAAATGGAAGTATGGAGAAAACCAGCTTTGGAAGATCGTTCCCTACTATTGTAAGCCCTTTCTATTGATGTTGTTGAGATAACACTAAAATAGATAAGCATGCACGATAGTTGTCACAGTTCTTTTAGATGGTAGCCAGCTTATTTTCACCACCCACATCAATAATATACTCGCCACGAGAAACTTGGCCGCAGGACTGAAAGCAAGAGAAGCCTGTAACTATTGTAGTAACATTCCGATATTTCTACAAAGTTTTTTCTTGCCTTTTTCTCAATGTTCTCACTTTTAACCTTTTGCCTATTTTTTTACTCAATCCAGGAGGTGTATGTTGGTTTCTATACCTTTCTTATTTGGAGCTTTAGTTGTCGCGGGAGAAGAAGAACGTATACTTTTATGGGAAAGCTGCTTGCTCCTGTTCAATATAAGTTCGATCCACCACTATCAATCAAATCATGATATTTACTACTCTGTATTGCATCAATATCGAGTGTTGCTTAATGCTTATTATGCGTTGTAATAACTTTCCATTATTGGGCCAGTGGGCTTGTATATCATATCATATACATGTAATATGTTCAGTGTTTGTATGGATACGATTGTGTTGCACATAAGATACGTATGTATGTGTCGTGTGATTCGTATATGTATGACTATGCCGGATTTATGCATGTTGTTACTTAATTGGTTGGATATATTACTAATATGGTATATGTAAGTCATCTCAAGTGAGAATCCAACTATGCTATTTGTTGTTGAAGCTGAGTGTATATGCCATAATTTGCACCTGACATGTTGCAAGCATTGATAGCCACAACCGGATGCTATAAAGAAACGCCGTGTACCATATCAGTTCCAAGATAACTTGGATCCTAAGCTAAGGACCATTCCGTAATATACCATTTCCAACTTTCCCTTATAAGCAGAATTAACACTTCTGCACTTTATTTTTATCTCATGATTTATGTTTATATCTCGTTTTACATCTTCCTTTTATCATTTTGATCAATTGGTCGTGCTACTGGATAATTGTTAGTCACACTGAGAAAGAATCTCTCGACATTATGAACGTAGCAATGAATACAACAAAAATGGATGGATACAAATTAACAAAAAAATGAAGCAACTGTTAGTGATTTACGAAGCCACTTGTTAAGTCACATCCTTGAAAAGAAGTGAAAATGGCTCTTAAAGTGTCAATGGAGTGAAGTACTAGAAGGGTTGATGGAACCAAACTCAAGAGAAGCAGGAAACTGAACTGTCAGTCTTCCAACATTGATAGTTAACAATTGGGTCTTCTTATATAGTATTCATGAAATCTAGGGCTTAGATTCCTTCCATGACCGGGTTTCACACGTATTAGAAGTCCAAAATTCGCATACCCCGAACTGCGTGTGGTTGAGTTTTTCTGAGTTCCCCACCGATTATTCCCTGACTTTACTTGCGGTTGGGTTTCCCAACCGAATGTGCTCCTGAATTTACTTAACCCAACCGTATGTGCTTTTAAATCTCCTCATTTGTCTTCCTTCACCATTTTGGTTATGATTTCTTCATCCGACGTCCGATTAATCTCATTCTTTTTTGCGTTGCCTTTGTATCATCGTCCTTAACAAGATGATGTCTTCAAATCCTTCATATTTCTTTTTTTGCACTTACATTTAGGTTAAGATTACTTTCCAAACCGTAAGTGACTCTGGTACGGTTTGGTTTCACAATCGTAACTCTGACACTTCTCATGTACCTGGCTCTCTTACGGTTAGGATGAGGTGACTTCCCAACCGTAACTCTGGCAGAATTTGTGCTCCACTTCCCAGTTATACGATTAGGGTTTCAGCATTTCCTAATGGTAGGTACTTCTGGATTTTCACTCCGAAAGTTGTCTTCTTAATTAAGCTCCAAGTATTCTTTCTCTTCTAACCCCGATTCCATTAACCCTGGATGATTCACCTAAAGAAACAAATAAAAATAGAAAAGAAGAGTAATACAAGGATAATATGGAAGAAATATAACTAAAACAAGTATGGGATCGATACTAAGATCATGTGAGTTATGCACTTATCAAATTCCCCACACTTGACTTTTGCTAGTCCTCGAGAAAACTACCTAACTTAAAATAAATTACAATAACTCATTGTCGTTGAAATCACAGTTGTACTTAGCATGTGCAACAGGCCTTTAAACCCCTAGGTGTCCCTAGTGGATGAGTTATAGTCTCGTGAGGGTTTACAAGAGGTATACCCATAAAACCTATATTCTAAACCTTATCTACCTGTGAAGAATCTAGGAACGACACTAAAACAATCTCTATAGTTGGCCACTTATTAAATTAGGATATTGGAGGAATTACCCTGTATGAATCCAATTGTTGTACACGAGTTTGCACTAAAGCAAACTAAAATTTATATATAAGTTATCTAGAGCTACTCGGATAGTCGTATAATGAACCACGATACTCGAAATCTAATAAACAATCACATAAACAGATTAAAAAGATGGACATAGAGATAATGAATCTTGACTAAGGTGAACGGTATTTCCCAGAATATATGTATGAATGTCAATGCCAAGATGAATCCTAATAGATTGAGATACGCTTCCACTGGTGTTTTTCCTAATTCTACTATAAACTCAGCTGGTATATACAGTCGGCTTATTTACTGAGTATATATATATTTATCATGAATGATTCAACAACGATTGGATCTTTTGAATCCAAGCGCATGCTCCCTTTTTAGCATATTACACGATAATTCTCATGGATCCTGCATTGCACTCTTGCGTAGGAGACGGAGACAGGGAGAACACACACATATTGTTATCAAATTGTCAATAATCAATCTTTTTTTTAATAACTTTTGATCTAATTTAAACAAAATACGATAACGGGGATTGATCTCAATCACTCTGCTTCATCCCAGTGGCAAAAACAAGGCGATACTAGTGCCCTACCAAATCACTTAGAGAAACATATAAAGTTGCAAAAATAAGACAGAAAGTAATATGGTGACGACTCCGAGATATGGTGACGACTATCATGTTATTTATCACACCTGAGTTTGACCTTTTACGAATAGACCATTTAGTTGGGCATCTCAACTCGTACAACCAAGAGGGTTGTTTCCATCCACTTAGATTGGTTAGTGTTATCCTGAATTGGCACAAGTTTCTATACTCTAGAGTTTATTTTACAAAAAGTTAAAAGAAAAAAATTCCTAGAATGGAGAATACCTACAAAAATCTATGTGCTTAGCCACTCCTCCGCACTTAAACCTTATATTGTCATGGATGTAAATTTAATCATTCAAAGTAAAATACAAGGTGGGAAATTCCTAAAATGATATGCAAAATAAGAAAAACAAAAGACTTAAAAATAAAAAGATATAGGTAAAAATACAAAACTGATGGGTTGCCTCCCATGTAGCTACTTAGTTTAACGTCCTCACCCCCACTTGGCCCTCATTCACTAGCCAACAAGAGATTTTTTTTTTATTTCTATCTGACTTCAACAATCATCTTATCACTCTCATCATTTGTAACAATCGTGAGCACAAATACAATCCAAGTCTCTACCAACAATTCCAGTGGGGAACGATGTTTCAAAACAAGCTCATACACAAAATTCCCACTGTAGTTAGATATTACAATTGATCTATCAAATGCCTTTCCATGATCAAATAAGGAACGAGTAAAAAAAATAAAGATAAAATTAAACAACTACATTCAAACTTCTAGCAGTATTAGCAACACCACCATTAGCTTGTATACTAGAAATTGAAGCAGTAAACGACGAATCTGGTAAGTACCCATTCTTATTAACAGGTTCCTGAAAATTTTCTTTAAAAAATCTATCCAAAAATTTCAAACACCTAAAAAAAGAAAATCCAAACTCAGAATCAACTTGCAATTTCTCTTTTCACAATCAAATATGTTATGAGCAGAATTGAGAATAATGTTAAAACACTCACCACATTCGATCTGATATTTCCCTTCAATATCATTCACGGTAGGTTCAATAATTTCTTCGAATTGAAAACTCGCAAAATCAGTTGAATCATCGTTTTCCTTGTCAGCAACATAATAAATCGATTTAGCTCACCCTAGTTTTTATACCCTCTTCAATTGAGAAATCAACCCATTATTTGAGACATCCTCTTCATTAAAGAAAAAGAAGGAATTAATTCAAAATCGATAGATTCATACTTGTATATTGTCCTCAATTGTTCGGCTACTGACTGAAGTAACTGGAGACTTTCTGCTGAGTGCTCAGCAAATTGCCTGCGTTTTATCTTCAATGTTATTTTTATTTATGCCAGTAAGAAGCTCTTGAATTGATAAATAAGTTCAGTCGTCCAGTTATACTTCACCTTCTCGTAAATTCTAGCTTGAAATCTTGGAAAGTTATCCATCTTGATGAAAAATAACTCGGTTTTTGTGACTCTCACTAATAAGGATCTTCCATATCTGAAGCTTGATTTGCAGTGAGATACTCGTATCTTTCCATGGTGAAACTAGCGGAATCGAACGGCTCTAAATACCAATTTTCATGCACCTGAAAGTACAATTACAAGATTGGGTTGATAATTTGAGGGTAACCTCCCTTGATTCTCACGAATCAAACCTATCACAGCCTAAAGAACAAAGTTCCAATTTAATTAATAATTCAATGGTTTTTTAATACAGACCAATTAGCTTATAAAACTAAGCTTCCCATCCAACGCTCAGTACACCCCCAGATGGTTACATTTAAGCCATCCTTAAAATTGATAAAGCACCCACTCACAAGTTAAATATTACTAAAGACTGATGTACAACATGATAAGGGCACACCCTCACACATATAGATCTACACTTTTTCCAAGCCATGTTCCATGGTTTCATAAAAGATATATTCGAATCCAAATAAGTGACAATCGGAATCGCGTTAAATGTTATTCGGGATCGCGTTAAACGCTATTCCAAATCGCGTTCAATCTTGTGGTTGGTTTTATTTATAAATCTGATGGTCTCTTTTTAACCATCGATTTATGGGTCAAGAATGAGGATTAGAGTTTAATGCGATTCTGAATCGTGTTTTGGAATATAATTTTCCTTCACCATTAAACTTGAACTTCTATGATCAATTCCAAGTGCTTAGTTAGGTGTACAATTCTTCCACCATAAGACTTGCTCTAACATGAATATAAGTAAGTTTTGTAGCTTTTGCAGGAGGTTTTTTCTTTTCAGCCTTTTTGGATTAACCATTTCAAGCAATTTAGGCACACTTTTTTTTTGTCAGAATGCATCTTTTGATGAAAAATCAAGCATATTAGCAGTACTAACCTCTTTGGTTTCCCAATCTTCGGAGGCAGAAAAATCACTTCCCTCTTCAACTTCATTAAGAGCATCAATTTTTTTAGAAGAAATGATAACACTGGGGCTCTGCACAATATTCATAGGTAATTTCATTACAACTCCACTTGTGTCACCAACTTCAGGAACAAAAAATTTAGCATAATGGGTAACCACCAATTCCTTGAGAAACAACATTAGTTCTTAATTGTCTTTCTGACTTTCTTTCCGATTTCTTGCACATCAGTTTCAGATTGCGAATTGACTTGCATTACAGATTCATATTCAGATACTAAAAAAATCAACAATTTGTTTCACCGGTTTTAAAACACCTATATGCACATGCGTACTTCGTTCAATTGTTTATATTGGAAATCGCTCTGCTTCGTCATCCTGACGTAAGCACTCATTTCCTCTCTATGTTCTCTGAATCTCAATTTCTGAGAATTCATCCAACTAGCATCCATCAATTAGCCCTTTTTCTTGTGTTTATCATCTGTAATCATATCATCTACAAAGCATATTTCATCTTACAAGAATTACTTCAACAAAAACATATTCAAGAACACAATCAAAAAGTTCCAAGCCAAAAGTAAACAGTTCATCAAGTACTACCCAAAAAGTTTCAAAGCTAGTAATCATTATTACAACCAAAATCTATTCTCTAACACTTGCTTTATCAGTATTTTCAGACAAACTTGCATCTGTATTGTGCCAAACAAAAACCATCTCCAACACAAAAAAAACTAGAACAAAATCAAACATTTCTACTAGTCAAGAAAACCCCCAGAACATCACCACCTCTATGTACCAACAAAACCACCAAATTAGAAGGAAAGCCGGTCGGAAGATCGAAAACAACAACAGAATCTACACGAACATCTGCAACAAAATCAAGAAGAAAAGGAGCAGCAACAAGCATCGAAAAAGCTGATCTGTTAAAAACATGTTGACCGTTATCGATCTTTATTCTAAACCTGAAATTCTGGCCTTTTCCAACACCTGCGAAGAGACTATTAAAAGTCATCTTCATCAGTGCTCCACCCTTCCTCTTCATATCTTTCACTATCATCACTGTCAGATGGTGCTGGAGAAGTATCACTTGAAGATGCAGATTCCTCATTGTCAGCATTTTCTCCAGTTTCCTCATCTTCTGTCTCGTCCTCTAGCATCTCTTCCACTGCATATCTCGGCTCCCCTTCCTGCATCTTCTGTCTCGTCCTCTAGATTGAGTCTGACTGTCTAGTTGATTCTCTAGAAAGTATATTGGAGTTTGTCCATACAGATTGCTAAGCGAAATATTGGGTGTGGTTGTTGTACCCCCACTTTTTCAAAGTCTAGGGAGGTTTGACTCATAGAAGGTGACAGAAACTCACCCTATTTTCATAGAGTCGCCTTCTTTAGGAGGAAAATAAATGTCATTAGCTGGATAAAGGATTCCCCAAATACTATTCTAACTGATAGAGATAGTATTGGAACTTTCTTTATAAATTACTTTAAAAACCTGTATTTCTCTCATCCTCAAAAATTTCAGGATGAAATCCTTGTTGACCTCCCTATTAAGTTTTCTACTGAAGATAATTCTCTTCCAAATTTACCTTTTTATGCTGAGGAAATAAAGAATGCTATCATTCAAATTGGGGGGGGTGGGGTGGGGGGGGGGGGGGGGGGGGGGTAAAGGCTCCAGGTCCTGATGGTTTTACAGGTCTGTTTTATCAAAAAAAATTGGGACATTGTTGGTGAGGTTGTCATTGACATGACTGAAACTTGCTTCAGGACAGGGCATATTGCTAAAGTTTTCAATCATATTAATATTGCTCTTACTCCTAAAGTTCCTCTTGCTGAGCTTGTGTTCCAGTATAGACCTATAGGGCTTTGCAGTTTCATTTAAAAAATTCTTTCAAAAACTCTTGCTAATAGACTTAAACCTTTTATGAATAACATAATTTCCCAAAATCAAAGTGCTTTTATTCCTAAGAGGAGTATTTCTGATAATATTCTGCTAGCAAATGAAGCTATATTTGTTGTCAATCATTGTGACAAAATTGAAGGCATAGCTGCCATTAAGCTTGACATGTCCGAAGCCTATGATAAGTTAGAATGGTCTTTTCTTAAAAGTGTTTTGACTAGAATGGGTCTCTCAAACCACTGGATCAAACTCATTAACCAGTGTGTTTCTAAAGTTTCCTACTATGTCCTTCTCAATGGTAGCCCTACAGGGTTTTTCCAACCTGAGAGAGGCCTGAGACAGGGGACCCACTGAGAGAGGCCTGAGACAGGGGACCCACTGAGAGAGGCCTGAGACAGGGGACCTACTATCCCCCTATCTCTATATTATCTGGTATGAAGCTCTATCTTCTTACATTGGCAGCCTTCAAAAGAAAGGAATTTTAGAAGGCATCAAAGTCTGCAAAGATACTACATAAATGACACATTTGTTGTTTGCTGATGATTCTCTTTTATTCTCTAAAGCTACTGTTCAAAACTTCCAAGTTATCAAAGATTATCTCCAAAAATACTGTTTGGCCTCTGGGCTTTAAAAATACTTTGATAACTCTGGTATTTTATTTAGTAAGAAAATTCCTGAACACAGGAAAGCTCTTATGGCTAACATCCTTGAGATTAAGAGTAGAGATCTGGGAGAAAAATATCTTGGCACTCATATTGTGTTTCAAGCTTCCAAAATACAAACCCATATGGGTATTCTCCAAGCTGTGGATGCCAGAATCTGAATCTGGCTACATAAGCTCATGTCTCAAGCTGCTAGAACTACTTTGATTAAACATATTGGTCAAGCTATCCCTCTTTTTCAAATGGGAGCTTTTCTTATCCCAAAACATCTTTGTAAATAAATAGATTCCCGTCTTTGTAAATTCTGATGGGCAGAGACCTTAGATCCCAAAGACAGGAAACTGCATCTTTTAGGATGGGACATTTTATGCTCCCCTAAGGCTGAAGGCGGTCTAGGTTTTAGAAAGGCTGAGTTAAATAACCTAGCTATGCTGGATAGGAATGCCTGGAGAATTCTAGAAATCCTACTTGTATGCTAGCTACTATTCTTAAAGGCCAATACTTTCCTAGAACTGATTTCTTGAATTCCAAATGCACCAGTAAGTGCTCTTGGACTTGGAAGTGTTTGCATGCTATAAAAGAACTTATTAAGCCTTTCATTTCCTGGATTGTGGGGGATGGTCATTTCATTGACCCCTGTTGTGGCAAATGGATCCCAACCTTGGGTACAACCACACCTAACCTATTAGTCCCACCTGACCCCAATATCAGAGTCTCTTATTTCATTGATCCTCATACCAGAACTTGGAATTTGTCTAAACTTAATACCCATTTTAATAATGCTTCTGTCAAGAAGATTGCCACCACTCCCTTAAGCCAGCTATGCACTCATGACAGGAGAGCTTGGGATCTTTCGAAGAAGTGGTAATTGAATTATTGTCCCTCCTTTTGATGGCCTTCATAAATATCCCTAAAAAACTTTACAAATATCCCTGATGGCATAATTGAAATTTTCATTAAAATTCTTTTTCACCAAAATTCCTTATTTAACCTTCTGTTCTTATTTCACCTTCTTCTTCCCAACACCATTTTCATCTCTCCCACAACAACAACAGTCGACCCCCAACACCATTTCCATCTCTCCCACAACAGCATCATTCGAACCACCTCCATTTTTATAGCCACTACCACAAACATGAACGCCACCGCTGCCACCAAACCACAATTTCAAAGAACAGATTTGAGGTAGAATAGATTTCAAATCTGAGATTGAAAATCAAACCAAACCCACCACCACCATCTTCATCATCACTAGCTCTGCAACTACCACCACCTTCGCCGTCGTTAACTGGTTCGCGATTTGATCCACAAATATCAACATCAGATGAAACTTTCTTCTTATGTTAAAGATTAGTTTTCAAAATCAAGTTTAAATATGTCGAGATCTGATTTTAGCGTCATCAAAAACGATTGAACAGATAAGTATATCATTATCCTTGTAAATCAATTCAACCAAAAATATCATTTGATCGATTTCAGATCTGAACTTTCTAGAAACGTATTTGTATTGTTTCAATTGATCGATTGTGGTGGTTCTGGTTGGAATGATAAAATTGGAGATAGAGATAGTGGTGGTTGTGATTGTTTTCGGTGGTGGTGGTGGCGGCGGAGGTGAAGATTAAGTGTGATTTTGTTGCCTTTGGGACGGTGGTCGTGCTTGTCTAGGTTTGGGAACTATTCAGAGAGACACAACGGTGGTGAAGCTATAGGTGATGATCATTTTGTTATTGTTTTTTATGTTTTTATGGGATCAACTATGGTTGTTGATCCAATTTTTTATGGATCAACTATGGTTGTTGATCCCATTTATGGGATGAACTCCTGTTGTTGACCCAATTTACTGTTATTGATAAAATTGGAGATATAGATAGTGGTGGTTCTGATTGTTTTTGGTGGTGGTAGTGGTGGTGGCGGTGGCGGTGAAGATTAAGTGTGGTTTTGTTGCCTTTGGGACGGTGGTGGTGCTTGTCTAGGATTGGGAACTTTTTAGAGAGACACAACAGTGGTGAAGCTACAGGTGCTGATCATTTTGTTATTGGTTTTATGTTTTTATGGGATCAATTGTTGTTGTCGATCCATTTATGGGATCAACTACGGTTGTTGACCCAATTTTTTATGGATCAACTACGGTTGTTGATCCCATTTATGGGATAAACTCCTGTTGTTGATCCAATTTTTTATGGGATCAACTATTGTTGTTGATCCAATCAACTTCTATTGTTGACAACATTTTCTTGGATTAGTATAATCATGCTTGTAGTTTAAATCATGTAAATTTCTTCCAATGTTGAACTTATGGTGCAATGGTAGCATGACTGACTCTATGTCAGGTGATGCGTGTTCGACTCATGCCAAGTTCACTCCATTTACATGGATCAACTTTCATTGTTGATCCAATTTTAGTGGATTAACTTTCATTGTTGATCCAATTTTAGTGGATCAACTACCATTATTGATCCACTAAATTGTATCAACTTCTATTGTTGATCCTTTTTTTTTGGATAAACTATCGTTGTTGATCCACTAAACTGAATCAACTTCTGCTGTTGGTTCTATTTTTTATTTGGATCAACTATTGTTGTTGATACAGAAATATCTGAACCAGTGGTGGCGGCGGCGGTGACGGTAGTGGTGGCGACGAAGAACTAGTGGTGGTGGAGGACTGGTGGTGGTGAAGGAGTGGTGGTGGAATATTAGTGGTGGTGGTGGTTGGTAGGTGGTGGTTGTTGAACGGTGGTGGTGGGATGGTAGTTGAATGTTGGTGGTGGTGGTGCTAGTGGTGGTGGTGAAGTGGTAGAGGAAGAAATTTGTTGCATTTTGAAATAAAGAAAAATATTATATGGGTGAGGGTATTAACGGAATGTAATTTTAAATTGATAAGGTTATTAAAAAGTAGGGACATATTTATTATTGTATAAGGATATATTTGTAGGGTGTTAAAACTAGGGACATATAATTAATATACCCTCCAAAGAATGGCAAGTTTTCTTCACAATCTGCCTACATGGGGCTCAGAGGTCTTAGACCCTCCTCTTGTAAAAATCTTTGGATACATATATGGAAAATTAGGGTTCCTTACAGAATCCAAGTCTTCACATGGAAAGTTGCTAGAAATGCTCTTCCTGCGAGAACTATTTTGCATACCAGAATGCCTATGCATAGTGTTGATTGTGTTAGGTGCAATGATCCTCAAGAATCCATAATGCATGCTTTGGTTCTCTGTCCTTTTGCTAGTCGAGTTTGGTTTCTCTCTGATTTTTGCATCAATACTCAATTCTTTCAAAACAAGTCTTTTATTGACTGGTTATTGTTTTGGTTAACTGACCCTTTGTATAGACTCCCTGATGATGCTCAGTGTCTTTTTGTTACTATCTTATGGTCCCTCTGGACTAGTAGGAATAACTTCATCTTCCAAAACCTGAAAGAAACCCATTTAGCTGTCCTAGCAAGAGCTAGAGCCATGCTTTTAACTAGAAAAATTTGTCTTACTGTTTCTCATACTACTCCTATTAACCTATGTGATACATGGATGCCCCCCTCTGTTGGTTGGATTAAGTGTAATACTGATGGTACCTATGATGACCTTACTGGAGCAAAGGATGCAGGATATGTGATGAGGGATTTTTCAAGTAAAGCCTCCTTTTGTGCCTCCCTGGTTTTTGAAGTAAAGTCTGCTGAAGAAGCTGAAGCCAGAGCTATTTGGGCAGTCCTGAAGAAAGTCTTGGAGCAGCGTTTAACCCATATCATTATCAAAAGTGATGCGAAGAATCTCATTGACCAATTTTCAGTTGGCCTGTTTGGTGGAAACTCGCGTATATATGCTATTTTCAAAGACATTCAGTTTTTTCTTCTAAATTAGTGGCTTGTATCTTTAATTTCCAACAGCGTGTTCTAAATTAGTGGCTTGTATCTTTAATTTCCAACCGCGTGTTTGTAATTCAGTAGCTCATGAGTTGGCTCAATGGACAAAAACAAACAAAGCCTCTATGTACTGGTTTGTGCCTCCTGTTTGGTTATTGCCAACAGTTAAGGGGGTCAGTTGAGGGTGGTCATTAGCCTTTTTGAAGGCCTTTATCTTGAAAAAATAAATAAATAAGTACAATGAGAGCAAAAATTTGGACCCTTTGGAATTTCCACTGATTGATGAAAACCAGCAAACTTAGAGATTCCACCTCAGGAACTGATTCAGCATAATCAATTTCAACGAAGACACTCGCATAATAACCAACCTCTCTGCTAAAAGCAGTATCGCAGTATCGTCTACACCAACAGGAACGCCAAAAGCATTCCCAAGAGATTAAAAAATTTATTTCTTTCCAGTATTCAATACCGAGACCAGGAAATTCTGCCCAAACCACAACAGTAGAAACATTCTAATTTTCAGGTCTGAAATGTGGTTCGCAGTCCCTAATTCGAACCACTTGAGAATCAACAAACCACAATTTACTTCTCCAAACAAAGATCTTATTAGCTTCACAAAAAAGAGATTCTATTTAGGTT
This sequence comes from Papaver somniferum, assembly GCF_003573695.1. NCBI lineage: Eukaryota > Viridiplantae > Streptophyta > Magnoliopsida > Ranunculales > Papaveraceae > Papaver > Papaver somniferum. The sequence goes on from NW_020622381.1 coordinate 14,171,376, forward strand.
ACCATCCCTTGCAAGAAGAAGAGCTCTTAGAATTGAGTTGATATCATCATTACATAACACAAAGCCAGAAAATTACAACCTAAAGGTCCTAAACCATGAACTGTTTTTACATTACACCCAGACAGACACACACAACAACATGGTTTTTATTTACTGAAGTTCCAAACAGAACACATACATAGGCTCCCACTTCCGACAGTGGAAATAGCAGGGAGAGAGAGAGAGCAGACGTAGGAACTAGGCTGAAGTTTCACCTTGCTTCACCACGGTGACGGGACAAGATGCATTGCTCACCACATAGTTACTAACACTGCCCAAGATAGCCCTGTAGTACATAGGAAAAACAGAAAGAAAAAAATCAATTCAAACTCAAAATTGGACAGATAAGAGTCAGGTTAATAATTCCCAGGCTCGAGCACAATCTTTACCCCTAAGCTGTTCAGTTATTTGGATCTCTTTTTCCTCTGTAAACTAGTGGAGTGCTCGCATTATTATGTTAAAACTCTGTGTACACCTTTGAACTCGGGTTGCTCGAGCAAGCCGACTAAAAAAGTTTAACAAACTAGCAAGGTTGATCGTTTCTCTCTGTCAACCCAACTTAAGGTCGTTCTGACATAGTCATCCAATTTCACCTGAAACTATATGACCCAACACCTAGAAATATATTTCTACCATAAATACAAAACCATTAACGCCTACGAATATGCAGTCATGAACTCTGCACGAATAAGCCGTTATATCAAAATCCATTAACAAAATTTATAACTTTAAAGGAAAAGTATCAAGCAAGACTCTCAAGTCTCAAATTTAACAATAGTAATTTTTCTTGTTTAGAATATCAGTTATTACCTCTTGAGCTTCCCGAGTCCTCTATTCCCAATGATGATACAACTGAGAGGAATGTTATCAACTGCTGAGCATAACTTCTCACGTGGGTCCCCCCAAAAGATCTTTGCAACCACCACAATCTGTTCACATCAATAAGCAAATCTCATTCATCTTATCTCCCAACACTATTAGAATGCATTTCAAAATCTTATTTTTCAACTAGTTAACTTAGCATACCTCTGTCTGGCTAGCAGCACAGTTAAGAATCTCCAAGGTTTCAGCATCAGGTTTCACCCCATACTTCTTCATGATTACAGCATCTGAGAACTCACTCAACGGAATCAAAGCTGCATAAAAAACAAAAACAAAAAAACAAATACCTATTAAACTGAGAACTAAAAAGACCAATCATCACTTAATGTTAATGAGCCAATAACGAAACAATGTAAACTATTTTGCACTGCCCTCTCTACTAGCCGAAACTGTCTTCTTTTGTCAATATCTGTCAATAGACAGCGTAACCATAAATGGCAAATCAACGAGCGGATGTTTCATTTATTTTTCTTGCTGCGGTTGCTTTAGCATTGCTCAATTTTATAACCAAATGTTAGTGTTACTATCCTAGGTTATCTTCATATGTGATCACATCATAATTGAGTTGAAATTAGGTATTACAGCCTTCTATTACTCAGATGACTGAAACAAGCAACTAACCAGACCAGCAACATACCTAATTATTTCTCTACCAGTAAAACATACTACATCCCTTGAGACAAAACTAACATAAAACCCCAACAAATTTATAAACCAATCATGTGACCAAAAATGTATTAATACAGGTTTCCGTTAAACAAATTGCAAATGAGCCAAACTAGGACAATAAATATCTCTCAGTCTATGGAAATTGTTATTTTTATGGAGATTTTTTTTTTTTGAAGCATGTTTTTATGGAGATTAATACGTATGATTTTTTCATCTGGTTTTCACCTGGATCAATTCACACAACAAGGTATACTAGATATTTCCAGCTCCAAGGGTGCTTTGGTCATGAACAACATAATTTTCATTTTCACTTTGATTTTTGGTTTGCCCAATACAAGTCCAAAGATCAAATTTATAGGTCTTGATTACATAAATTTAGCACGATTACACAAAACCCCAAGTCACAAAATAATTAATAATCAAACAAAAAAAAAGCAGAAAATCTTGGAACCCTTAAAAAAATTGAAAAAAGTGAAGATAAAATTTGTAAAAAGACGGATAATTAGAGAAAGAGAGAAAAAGGGAGCTTACGAGAACCGGTGGTTTCCCAGAGTTGCATTTCACCACCTTCATAGTAACCTTCAGGTTGGATATTAAGAAGGATAAGATGATCACCAGTACGAACAACGTTGTCAATTGCCCATTTCAGAGCTTTCTTGCTACATCCTGAGAAATCAACTGCAACACCAATTCTTCTCTCACTTGCCATCTTTCTCTCTGATTTTGATTTTCTAAATTTAGGTTAAATTATTGAGCTTTGCTGTGAGAATTTCACACTTTTAACACAATACTTTATAAAAGAATGCTGCACTCGGCAGAAGAAAATTCGACACGTCACATACAATTACACAGAACCGGCTGCTAAGAAATGACGCTAACGGGAGTATCATTTTTCTTAGAAGGGTACCAATCAAATAGGTGATAGATGTTTTTTATTGGCATGGATTTTGGTATTCCCTAAACAAAATTGGTACCCCTATTAGCAGAGTTGTTTAAAAAGGTAAATAAAACAAAAGTGAACAGGTGTGTTGCATTTTTAGTGGCTTTGGTCGGAGTCAAATGTTGTGTCACTTCATTTGCATCCTTTTTCTTATCGGCGCTGCTTCATTTGTATAATTAATCTTTGGCACGCCTAATTTGTTAATGAAGAGCAAAGTCCAAATTAACTTTTTTTTGTTTTTGTTTTTTTGTGTCCTAGATCTGTAAAGAATATGATGCTTGCCAGTTTATTGTACGGACTGGTAATTTACATCACCCAATATCTTTATCACCGGGAATTTACACGATGTGTGCGTCCTTGCAAAAACAGGGAAACTACTTAGGTCAATTGACTTCTAGCACGATTTATTGCAGCTTCATGCGCAACTAGAAGAGGTTGAACCACTTATTAGTTCTTCTATTATATGCATTCACTTGTTCGCAAAGGCCCGCGTAGAAATTGTCCTTGCCGACGATATTTTGATCGCATACTAATTTCTTGAAGAATTCCGGGACCATTTCATCGTTTCCTAAACGATTAGTTATAATTTTGTGCTGTCGAAGTACTTGTACGTCGTTTGGAGATTGAATGAGACCATCCATGAAGAACACATAAGATGTGACATACATTGTAGAGTTCACAGAACAAAGCTCCAAGGCGATGAGGTTGCGTAAGAGATTATTTGTGTAGTTATGAATCCTCAGAGGCGGGATTTTCAGAACTCCGTTCGCGAACTTTATGTTTAACAAGCTAATGCCATCCGTCGCTCTCTTGAACTTGATTCCTGAATGCATAAGCTTCTCTGCAGGATTTACATTTCTATACATTTCATTGTTTTGTTTTGGTAACACTTTTGGATATGAAGGGAGGTAAGTGTTGCGAACTAAATCAAGTAAATGGTTTCCTTCTCTGGAAAACTTCTCATGAAGAATGTCATCATCGTCTCCCGGGATTAAAATTCTGAAGAAACGAAATGCGAGTTCAAGAAGAGATTGGTCACACTGTTTGGGAATTGGAACGAGTTCAAATAAACGCTGAAGAACGAAAAAGGGAAGTTGGTTTTCCAGTAGTATCATGTCAGACCTTACACTGAAAAGCATCCAGCTATTGGCAAATATGGGTTCCCTTCTTTGCCTTAATTCCTTTTTACAGTAAGTCAGGAAGAGTTCAATAGTGAAGCAACCATCAACAATCATCATCTCCACAAATTCATTACTACTCATATTGCTTAGTTCTTCGTAGCACTTCCGGGCTCTTTGTTCCAACTGCTTCATTGCTTTGACACAATCGTCAAGGACCGACTCCAGGTTTGGTCTTCGGTTGAGAAGAGCACGTAAGTATCGCCATTTATGTTTTTCCATTGCTTCAAGCCCTTGTTTGCCGTGGTGAAATGGACCAATTGAGACTAGAACAGGCTCGAAAGAATTCTCGTTACCCTTGCGTAGAACTTCAGGGGCTACATAGATACAAAGTGAGGGAGAAACTGATTCCATCTTTTCTCTGATCAGGGAAACCAAGGCATCACTTGAATTTCCCATCTCAGCTATTCTTCCATGATCTCCCACTATTGTTGTTGTTTCTTGTTTCAGGTTTTCAGAATCCATCTTCGTCTTGAACAAATTCTTCGTACGAAACAATTAAGACTGCATGAAATGCTGAAAATTCTACATGCAGATTTCTGGTAACTACAAAGAATGACAAGTAGGAAACAGCTTGGTATGACTTTACTTGGCAAAGTAGCCAAGGATTTTAAAAGGGTACTGAACAACTAGTATTCCTTGCTTGCGAACTCAGGACAAAGTAATTAAGTGGGAACATTCATAACTTGATTGATAATTTAAGTACTAAAAACAGTTTAAACCACATAAAAAAGAGAGGCTGATACAGTGATAACATAAACAAGGACCAAGAACGAGCAGTTATCCTCTATCCTGATATTAAACCAACAAAAGAATGGAGCAGAATTGATACCTGTTTTGTACCAGCTCTAAAAAACTGCCACTGTTTTTACACAAAAAATAATGCTACTTTTAGATGGGCATTCATCCCAGATTAACAAACAAACCTAAATACATCAGAAGATCAGTTTTAGTTTCAGTGCAGGGCCACCTGAAAAACCTAATATAGAGAAAGGGGCCCTTAAGCTACATATAGTATACAAAAATGTACCTCATGCAAAGTTACGACCATTAAGCAGGGATGTGGTGGTCTTCATCACAAACCTTTTGCCATCTGGGTTTTGTCCCATTTTTAAGCTCTTCATTTCTAAGCCTTCAGAGGGTCCAAAACACAGACTAGAAGACAGCATTAAAACCTTTGCTCAAAATGGAGTCATCGTCCTTCATGCAGGTCTTCTGAGAACACCGCTGTCCTAAAGAGGTTGTCATGATCAAAAGCGTTCGCCCCAGAGAAGGGACCTGAGGAAAACATTGACGAATTCCTGTCGGATTCATAGTTGCCATTTGACTGTCCTAGATTATTGGGAGGAACAGAGGTGGTGGTCAACAAGGATTCTTGATACTCTGTGATCCTCTGCACCATTTTAAGAGACTGCACAACTTCTCCCATTGAGGGCCGCTGGGTTGCCTCGGGGGAAACACAAGCTGCTGCAATTGTGCAAACACGTAGATAGTCCTCCTTTGGGTATTTGCGGTCAAGTTTTGGATCAGCAAGTTCCTCCAAGCGATCCTTATCTCGAAGAATTGGTCTGGCCTTCAAGAACAGAACCCATTCGTTTTTAATTTTGCCAAATATGTATAGAGATAGTTATCACATTTGTATATATAGCAAGATAACTCTAATTAATAAAGTCGATTGATTTGGTTTAGTTTGATCTGTGCATACAAATGACAGATATATTATTCACCACAAGAATTGAAAGAGGACAATAGTTAAGCTAAAGCTAGGCACTTACCCAAGTTACCAGGTTCTCCTGGCCTGAACGTTGTGACATATCTACAGGAGGCTTTCCAGTCAACAGCTCAAGAAGCACAACACCATAGCTATATACATCGCTCTTTACAAGTAGATGTCCAGTCATGGCATACTCAGGAGCTACATACCTTGAGATCAGTAAGGTTCTGTCATTATCACTTGATAGTAGAGTAATCATATGAGAGGAGAGAGGACATAAGAGAGGTTACTCACCCAAATGTGCCCATCACACGAGTAGACAGATAATTTCCCTGTCCTTCAGGTGCCTGTTTGGCCAGACCAAAATCAGCAACTTTGGCGTGGAAGTTGTTTTCGAGTAATATATTCGACGCCTTGAAATCTCGGTGGATTACACTAGGTTGTGAGTCCTCATGTAGGTAAGAAAGACCTCTTGCAGCATCAAGGGCTATCCGCATTCTGGTGTCCCAATCCAAAGGACAGTTTATTCCCAAGGGACCTGAAGAATAATATAGCTCATATCAGATTAAATTACATTAAGGAACTATATACTGTACTTGATAAGAAAATCAAGAACCTTGGTTCCTTTGGTCTCTATCAGCACCAGAGGGAAACAACATTTTCCAACAATAACAGGTAGGAAAAAGTTCAGAAAAATGGATTACCATGTAACCAGTCTTCTAAGCTTCCATTTGGGACAAGCTCATAACAAAGAAGGTTCTGTGAAGATTCGCGACTGCTAAAGTATCCTACAAGCTTCACAAGATTACGGTGATGTAGCCTACTCAGCATCTGCACCTCAACCAAAAATTCTTTGTCACCTTGATGTCCTCCATTTGTAAGCTTCTTAATGGCGACAGCCGTGCCATCAGTTAGGAGGCCCTTGAAAACCTTGCCAAATCCACCCTCCCCAAGCACGCTTGCAGATTCAAAGTTATTTGTTGCTTCTTTAAGCTCTTTATAAGAGAAAAATCGGGTACTGGCAGGATGGGGAAGAGATCCTTCTGCTGGAGCTGTATCTGCCGTCCTTGGCTTAACTGCAACATACATCCATTGACTTGATTGGTTGAAAAGATCCAAAAGAAAATAAAGATAGACGCACTTCACATACTTTTGGTTCCTGCAGAAATCGTTTTTCCTGAAGAGTTTCTCTAGGTAAACGGTTTACTCATGCAGAGTGGCAGTTGTAAAGGCACGTCAACTGCATCACAAATGAGTGACTCAAAGGTATCTTGTTGCATCTGGCTTCATAGTGAGATACACCCTTCACATCCCGAAGTAGGAAAGGTATTTATTTCACTTTGAAAAATTCAGGCAGATTAGACTAAACCCAGTAACTCATATGGAACTAGATCTGCTGCACTTTCGCCAGTTCAAAGCAAACAGAAAGGAATCATCCAAGAAAACAAAATGACATGCTGGAAGGAGTTGATGGCATAGTGGAGGGTCTTTATTATCTAAGTTGCTTTGGTTCTATGGTAAGTTCTTTCCAAAAAATTGTTGCGACAGCAAACCCTGATTAATTAGATGGCTCTAGCAAGATTCCAAATATCCTACTCTCAGTTAAAACAAAACACAACATGAATGAGGTAACATTTGGCATGACAAGATAATCCTGGATAATATACCTGGTTCTTGAGCGGGAACATCCTTCTTTACTAGATCCGATGTGCATGAATAGATCACAAGCGCACATATAATGACAATGATCAGGATACCAGCTCCAGTACCAAGAATAGGAAGATAACTTGTATTTTTCCCTTTGCTTGCAGAAATAGATGTTGATGGAGGTGATACGTCAGGTGGGCCAGCAATAGGCGATGCAGCTGGAACAGGAGCTGTAATCAGACGCAAAATCAAATCAGCATCCAAGAAAAAACTGAAACATGGGTATAAACTAATATGAGATTTAGTGACTAAATATATAATTCAGCAACTTTCTATGAGAGGAAACATTGCAATTACCACGAGAAGAAGGATCCCCTGGCTTGTACCAGGTTAAGCTCAGAAGTTGGTAATCACCCACTAAGGAAGGGTTGAGACGTATTTTATGCAGAGCAAGTGAAGAATTCATATCATCCCTGTCGGCGGCGGAAAAGCTGATTCCAGTATGTGGAATGACATCCATTGAAATATTCAGGTTTGATAAGCTAATTACATAAAAGTTGATGATCTCAAACTGCGAAACTCGCAGCCTCAGCTGAGACGCTAATTCCTCCAGAAAAGGACTCCAGTCTGAATTAAGAGACACATTCATGAGAAGAAGGTCAAGCTTTATAGGATACACACAGTGGCAATCTTTACTCCCTTGTTTCTGCACCATGTCATGTTCACAGCAATCTGATTGTTTGGGGGGAACCAAATACCCATGTTAGGATAGATTCAAATATGTTCTTACATGAAACGGAAATATACAAATATGCATAAACAGCTTCACTAGATATTGTCTAAACCTTCATTCCTACATGTTTGGATAGATTCAAATATTGTGTAACCCTTCATTCTTCACTAGATTTTTAGTTTTACTTGGTATCCTGATTTAAACAGCTTAAACTTTTATTTCGGGAACCACCTAAGTTAAGTAAGTCAAGTTAGGAAATAAATAGAATGTAAATTTACCTGCTATTCGAGGAGATAATGGAGGTTGTGATAAACCATTAGGAATTATACCCGTTCCAGAAGGTGTTGGGGAAATAACTGCCAACTGATGAGGTAAAAACCCGTTACCGGGAATCGGAAAATGAGTACGCTTCATTGACGGTTTTGATAAACTTGGATTTGAAGGAGGCTGACCTGCAGTTACCAATGGCCCATAATCTGGAGGATGAGCAGGAGCCGGTGTTTGTGATGGTGTACCACGCAGTATGAAATGTTTACCATGCCTTCGATGAAACAACGGACGTTTAGAAGGGGAAATCTTAGAAGTAGCTGGTGAGGAAGCAGTACTCTCAAAGTTTAATAATGGTTCTTCCAAATGATTTTGAAATTTTGCGCCTAAAACAAAGGTCATGTAAGAAGCAATGACCAGCAATTCGAGCATCACCCATTGAACCTTTCTGGACAATCCTGCATATAGAGTTTCCACAAGATGTCATTACCCTTGCAGTGCATCCTTCGGAGTCTTTAACCTAACAGTTCACTAGTCATAAAAGCAACCAATTTTTTTCACAGACAAACAGCAAAGAAACTAAATCTACAGGACCACACAAGTTGAGTTCATTACTAGAAATAAAAACTAGCCAGATAACCAAAACCCTAAAAATCCTACTTTGATTCCTGTAACTTCATTGTCTTCTAATAACATTCAAAACCCAGCACAAGCACAGCCTCACATTTTACTCAAATACAAAGCTCGAGGAGAGTTGGAAAAATACCTTCTGAAACACGGAAATTAGACATGGCCGCCATAAGCTTTAAAGAATCACTTCAGTTGAGATCTATATAAATTCTGAAGAAGAAAAAAGAAGACTTCTGAATCTGACTGCATAATACTTAACAACAAAATTAACTACTTCTGAGCAAGTACTAAACATGACCGAGTACTTAACAACAGTAGAAAATTAAGAAAGTGAGCTCAAAATGAATGATTTTTAAGATAACCCACCATTAATAATGAATCAAAAATCATATATTTCGAGCCCATAAATAAATAAAATCAGATTATCTTTTTTCTTATAGTTGAGACTTCAGAAAGTGAGAGATTTTGACTGGTAAAGTGAAACCCTTTGTTGGTATTGTTTTTATTATTTAATTAGTCATTAGTGGGAGTGCTATTATACTAAAATCAAACACTACTGCAGGTTCTTCTCATTTATGTCTCATAACGTTTTTGGTCAGCGTTTCTAACGGAAAACATTTCTTATTTTATACTACCTTTAACTATAATAACGGAAATCAACATGTTACACAACGGTTTCCATGGAGAAATGAATATCTTCATCCCATTCTTTGGCTGAAAAAATTCTCGTGCATTTGTTGCGTGTAACCCAATTTCTGAAACAAAAGAGTTATCTTATCTATCATTATTACATTGGATTCCATGTGTCCATTTATCCTCTTCTGTGCCACATTGAAAACTCAATGAATAATAAGTGCTAATCCTACCAGATTAGGTAAAACGTAAAATAGGATCAAACACCCTTTTGTGTCATCTTAGAATAGGCGTGATATATGAATTGATCTTCTGAGTGTTATAATATAAAATATTATCCACTGTTTATATTAAAAAAAGAAAAGAAAAGAGGAAGAAAGCCTTTTACTTTTTTGGCCTTCAAAGAAGCATATGGTCATTTTCTGCTTATCAGAGGGAATTCAGGTTCTGCAAGGAGACAGTCTTGTAAGGCTTGAGAATTGAATTCTTAGTAGTTTACTCGCATTTCAAAGCATGAGCAATTTCCCAAATAACTGACTCATTTTCTCGACTCAAATAATCTGAATAATCCATATCTCGGTAATTTTCTTCTTGTCTATTGCAGTTCACAATTGTGACAATGAATTTTTCATTCACTAGTGTGTATAGATACATAGCTTGTTCATCCTGAAAAAGATACAAATCGAACAATGAAATGACATAACTTATCCTCTTAAACTAAATAGGTTGCAAATAAATAATCAAAAGGAGATCTACGATTTAGCTTATATACATGCATATAATTACCTCGGACAGCTCATAAAATTCATCGGGAGAAATTTGCAGCAATTCTGCAGCAGCTGGGCCAGTACACCATGCCAAAATCTTTGTGCTATCATCAACAAGCGGTATTTTCAAATGGAAAGTTCGAACAACTTCATCATCACAAGCACAACGACAGAAATTGCATTGCAGGTATCCATCCGGCATTTCATTCGCAAAATGACCACAAAGGGAATGTGAAAATCTTGAGTTCACATGAAAATGTTCAACTTGAGCAAGTCGAACAACGCATATCTGGTCAAGTTGAAATCAAGGAGAATAGGTCTTTTGTTAGATGTGGTATACAGGAGATAAGTGCATAAAAACTAAGACCTGGCACATCAGCACGGCTTCATAGCGGGAAGAAGATATCTAAGATATATGGCATTAGAAGCTTACTCAGAATAAAGGGACCATGAGTTTAAAAAAAAAACATACACGTGTGATGTTAGTCAGACCGGAGAGATCAGAAAGGCAAGACAACTTGTGAAGACAAGATGAGTTCAGCAATGAAGGCGAGCAACTTAGGTTAACTAAAGAAGCTCCAACGTCCTTCTCAAACCATGAAACTTCAATCCTGTCAAGTGAAGCGGACCAATCATATGACGAGTTCAGTCTATGAACAATCAATTTTGTTAACAGTGAAACTGAAAAGTACGTACAGTTTTTGTGGTGTCATATAGCATGTCAATCCAGATATGTAGATTGTGTGCCCAAGGTTCAATCTTCCAAGTGACCTGAGAAATAACCCACATATTCAAATACTGGTACACGGAAGGAGTGAGGTGAAGTCCTGAAACCTAATTTAAGCAAAATTCAATTTGAAGTGTGCTCCTTTCTTGTAAGGCACTTCATGACATATATAGGTATATACTTTTTCTTTTTAAACTACAAGCCTTGATAATTACATATTTTACCAACACATTTAGAGGACTCGAATAGAAAAAGTTATTTTTGAGTACTGAAGCGATTGTTACCAAGATGTGACAAAATGCAGCTTGGCTGTTATTGCTCCTGTTTTATCTTCAATTTGCAAGACAAAAACAGTTTCCCCAGTCTTAATTTCTCGAAACATATTTGTAACAATTCCATAAAGGCTGACGCTAGTCATCTTGTCATGTAGATCAATCACAAATGTCTGCAACAATGCTTCAACGCGTAGCAGTGTTAATAACCAGAAATTCAGAGAAAATTAAGCAATAAAAGTGGCTGTCAGGCTTACCTATATATTTTCAAAGCACTTGGACAAACAAACACAGTCAGTAATAAAGGAAAGTTAAGGATAAGCAGATAGAAAACCAAGTATACAAGATATATATTATATCCAGCCATATAGCCAAATTCAATAAGCCTCAAGGTGGAGAAAAGAAAAAGAATAGAAGAGATGTTTACAAGTAGCAATTGACTATAAAAAAAAATTGAATACTCCAACAAAAGCTTTACGACTAATATATTATACTTACTCGAAAAGGATAGTTACTAAAGTCAATAGTGCCCTCAGAGTTGCAGGGTAAATTCACTTGAGAAACCTTAGGTCCCTGGGTATGACTTGTTGCATTCAGTGCCCTTGATCCTTGACTTCGGTTTTGAGTGGACGCAATGCATATCTAAGAACCTTTGAATCAGATCAAATCCAAACTCTACATAGTATTATTTTATAATTAAGGTAGTACTGAGCAGGCAACAAACCTGTTCCTCACGTGGAATGAAGGGAACCAAATATAGTTATGTAGCAGTACCATATTCTAGGAAAAGCTCCTCAGAAATTTCGATATTGCTCTTTACAGCATTTGCAACCCAAGGTCTATCCAGTGCAAGCATGCCTCCAACACTGAAACGCAGTTGAACATATAGAGTGTGTGAGGAAACAACAAGGTTACATGATTTGTTTTTAACAGTTAAACTGATAGAGAGGAGAAAATAAATCTGTACATTCAGTATAAGTGTGTACCTGAAAAGATTGACAAGGAGAAGCTGCTCTCCCCACAAGATAAATTTTATATTGACACCTTCATTATCAACAAGAGTTATTTGCTTTGGCTGTACACTACCAAACCTTCCATGATGTTTGATAAAGCCGATCGATTCAATCCTACAAAAATAAAAATGTCTCCTATTAGCATACATAGATACAACAAGCCCCCAGTTGCCACTGAAGGTAAGTTTTTTGTTTGGATCTAATTAAGCATGCTTCGTTAAATGGTAGATCTTGAGACTTGACTTAACTAGTAATTAAGTCATAGTAAAATCTTAGAGCCTCGTGGCTTCAGCGATTCACATCAGAATAAAAATCTCCCTAGTGCATGGTGTCATGTTGTCTAACTGAATATTGCAGTTGTAGGCATAGAGCTGAGGCATTGAAATAAGAAGCGCTTCTTCAAGGAACCATACGATATTAGAAAGCATGAGCTTGAAGCCAGCGGTGAACCTTATTCCTACCTTGCATAAAAAGAATATGCAGCCCCACTATTATTAACTGCATCATGCGAGATGGAGGAGAAAGTATCCGAACAAAACTGAGCTCCCAGAAGCATTGCATCCTCATCTTGATTCTGCGAGAAAGCAAAAGAAAAAAAAAACAGCTCTGGCTATTCAGATATAATATCAGGACGAGATGGATACGAAGGATCTGAGTCAACTAGTGGAGGAAAACATTAAACCATGGTTGTACAGAAACTTTCAAACCATGATAGATGAATGCGAAGGCATATATTACTCAAAAGTCAGTGAAGCTGTAAGAAAGATAAAGTGGTGATGAGATGAGTAATTATATTTATTTGCTTTCTTCATTCTGTGATGCAAGGTGAAGAAAGTCCATACATGGAAAAATCAATCTTATAGCAGAATTCAAGCAAACAGATCAGATAGCTCAGTGGAAGTTGCTAAATTTCATTCAAGAAATTTCTTAAAGCTAGTATAACCAAGAAAAGCAACATTGCAAGATAAATTACTACCTCATCTAACAGTATCACAAGATATTCTGTTGGCAAAAGTCGTCTACAACCAGAGCCTTCGGCAGCAGTCCGGAGACAACATCCTGTTAGGAAGATTTCCCTTCCCTTCTTAAGAATCCCATTATCGGGTGACTCAGGATCAACCAAGTCATAGTATCTGTCACGACCAATCATGCCATGGATCAGAAAAGGAACACCAGTGATAGGGTTACATTTATGTAAGAGTGAGCACTTTCGAATAAAGTTTAAAATGAATTTGGGATTAAAAGAAAATATCTATGTGATGGTTGACAAGATACACAGTAGGAAAAAGGTGAAACACTGATACCGATAATGGAATGGTAATACATTGCCAACATAGTTGAACGAAATACATAAATGAGCATAACCTACATAACTCAAACCGGGTTGAATGAGCCTTCAAACAAACTACAATCAAATAACTTCGTGTACAAGTATATAAGGGTATGTCTGCGCCACATTTTCGTAGAACAGCTAGCAATAGATATTATTGAATTAAAGCTTTAGAAAGTAGCAATCTCAAGTCAACCATTGACAATAGAAGATACTCCAAAAAGCTGTATAATATATATACCTACGGTGCAGATACAGATCAATAGTATTGGAACTCCAAAAATCTCCCAGACTGATCATATAGATATTCGTACCTGAACAAGATACATCAAATCAAAAACAAAAGTTTATTCTTTAAACAGAAACCTGTAATGCGAAGACATCTGCAAAGAGAAAAGAAATGTTAAATTAACAAACTCAAACCTGGAAGCACAAACACATCGAGAACAACAGCTTCAAGAATACTACTCTTAGACAAAAAATTCTTCTCGTATATCCAATCAATCGTAACAGCATTAGGAAGCCGTGTTCTCCGATGTTTCTTTTGCAATTGAGTAATCAATTCTGGCTTCCTTTTCGAAAACCCAAATTGAGATTGTTCATTCCATGCCTAAACAGTAAAAAAAAAAAATTTAATTTATCGTCTTTTTCATCATTTTTAACCTACACCCATTACACGGAGAGATTAAAAAAATGAGAGAGTACCTGAGAAAGATCAGATAAGAGAATAGCAGAAGTAACACCACTTGAATAAGCAGAACATGTTTTTAAAATCCGAGATACAATCCAATTCCAAGATGGACCTGTGTAATTGTTACTACTTTCTACATCCCTATCTGAGTCATTCTTTTCATCAGATGTTAAAATTGAAATAGCGTAGTCAATGAATCCAAGAAATGCATCTTCTTCTTCTGCTTCAACTTCGCCATTGTTGTTGTTGTCTGTGATGATTGGGTCAATAAAAGTAGCCATGTTAAGAGTTTTCTAAGGGGTTTTCATTTCAATGTTAAGAGAAGCCCTAATTATCAATAGTTTGATTTGAAACCCTTAAACCCTAACCAAATGTGGGGAGGTGTGAGAAAAATTGGCGCCAAAAAAATGGTGTTTTCCCCTTTCTGGAGCGGCAGATTTAACTTTGGGAATTTTAACAAACTGCCACACTTCCAAATCCCGATTCAAGAAACTGCCAACTGCCAACGTTTTTTTCAGAGTTTATTTAATGCCACAACCGTTAGCACTAACGTCTTGGACCCACATGATTGGTCAAACTTTTTTGACTTTGTCCATATTACTTACACGTGTCTTATGTGGACGGCTCAAGATGTCGTGCACGAGATTATTACACGTAGCACAGGCTAAATGACTATTTTATCCTTCGTGGGATTGAAAACAGTTTGTAACTTTGTATCGTTTCATTTTTCTTCTAGGGTTTGCTCGTTCTCTCTGTCCGCTCTGTTCTCTAGTGGAAGAAATTAGGGTTTGGGTCAGTTTTCAGCGGGGTTTTGCTTAGGTTTAGTGTCTGAGTAAAGGGTTTTAGTAAAGATTGAGATTCAGAAAAAGAAGGGGAAGGACAAGCAGCAGATATGGTATGATTGCAAACCCTAATTTCGTTTTTCTGAGCTAAATTAGGGGTTTTCTCTTAGGTTTCTGTTTCTCTTTCTTGTACTTTTTTTCTCTTGCTCTATGTCCGCTCTGTTCTCTAGTGGAAGAAATTAGGGTTTGGGTCAGTTTTCAGCGGGATTTTGCTTAGGTTTAGTGTCTGAGTAAAGGTTTGGGGAGCTAAAGATGAAGAAGAATAACGGGAAGGACAAGCAGCGGATATGGTACGATTTCAAACCCTAATTTCGTGTGTTTGATGAATTTTATTTTAGGAGTTTTCTGTGTGAAGTGTGGAATTTTTAAAACCCTAATTTCGTGTGTTTGATGAATTGATGAATTTTATTTTAGGGGTTTTCTGTGTGAAGTGTGGAATTTGATGAATTTTATTTTGTTTGTTCATTTACAGTGATCATACATATTATCCATATAGAGATATCAGTGTGTTTGTTGTGAATAGTAAACTTAATTTGCTATTCCCTCACATGGATAGAGATAGAATTGACCTTAAGGAATTTGAGCAGATGTTGCGTGTTAAGTTGCATCTTGATGAAACAGAAATTCCAAATTTATATTGGACCATAGACCCATGTCTGCCTGAGTATTTGGTTACAAATGAAGACTTGTTTAAGTTTTGGGAGCATGTTGTACCTGATGATAGAGGCTTCATATGTTTACAAATGAGTGTAATGAATTCAGAATTTAGGAATGATAATGACTTCATTAAGGCTGCAATGGAACAACCAGTAGTAAAAATTGATGAGACTCCTAAGAAGGCACCTAAGAGGATTGCTAAGAAGCCAGTTTCAAAGGAAAAGTCAGTAAAGATATCACCTACAAGGAGATCACCAAGGTTGCATGCTCAATCAAAGAATGAAAACTCAAATGGAGGAGCATCTAGGAAGTTGTTGTTCATGGATCTGTTAAATGAAGTGGAATCTCAGGGTTTTTCTTGCCTAAGTCAATCCACTGTTGTTGGTTCTAGCAGTACACCAGTTGATAACTTTAATCATGATTACTGGGTTGTACAATGGTGGAAGACCAGCAAAGAAGAGGAAGAGGAGCTATGATGAACCTGAAACTGTGGTGAAGAAAAGGAAATGTGGAAAGTGTGGATCTACTGTTGGTCATAATAAGAGAACCTGTGCTGGTGGTGATGTTGGTAAAAACCCAACTGGATTCATGCCAAGCACCGAGTATGATGCTGCAAACTGCACCTTCACTAGTAGAGATCATCTTGAAAGTAGCAGTGCAAGGGGTAAAGCAAAGGTGAACAAATCCAGAGGTACATCTTCATTTGTTGGTGAGTCAACATGACCTAAAAACTTTGAAAGAGCACCAGCAGAACCTAGCACCCATGGATCTACACAAGATGTTCTGAATTTCAGTCAGAACTTTACTGGTATTGGATCTGTTAGTCAACATATTCCTGTCACAAAGGGAAAGCAAAGCAAGGCTAAGAAGAAGTAGAAGTGTGTGTGCTTCTTGTTGTGTTAGATCTTTTTTTTTTTTTGCTTTAGACACTGATATCATTGTGTTAGATCTGTTTTTTTTTTATGTACCAGAATTCAGTTTTATTTTGATGGATAATCTTACTTTATGAATGGAAATGATAAGATATTAGTTAAGAACTAATTACATGTTAATAGTCTTTTGAAGTTCCTTACATATGGCATTGAGATTGAAACTTGAATGGATAACCCTATTTTTTGCAGCAATGAAAAGGTGGTCTGAAACCCATCTAAATGCTTCACAATCTGTGCAGATCAGGTAAGCAATGTTTCTATTGTGTTCATTTTTGCATATTCTCAGCTGCATTATTGACTTGCATTGCTCTTTGTAGCATTCTTGCTTATGCAGTGGGCATTCTTTGTAACAGTGGGTCTCTTCTCCACAAGCACAACAACAATTCTCTTTGGGTAACTTGATATTCTTGGATTTGAGTGGATGATTGGCAGAATCAAACCATTCAAAGTAGGTGCAGGTAGGATTTGAACACTTCAAGAACATTTCTCCATCTGTTTCTCTTGTGCTGGATCTTAGTAGTTGTCTTATACCATTGCAAGGTATATGTTTGCATCTAGAGTACATCCAGGGACAAACCTTAGACTCATGACTTCCTTGTTCACATGTTGGACATAGATCCGGGGTAGTTTGCTGTCTAAATTTGCTGTTGCTGCTGCTCTTGCTACTACTACTGCAACTGTCACTACCTGGAGAGTTTATAACCTTTTGGCTCATTTTTATGTGTTGAAATTCTGAAGAAATTGACTAATGAAGAGTTTGGGATCTTCATTAGTATATATAGAGCTTCAAGATGATGAATAAGACCGTTATAAATCCAGGTAAAATATGGATCGTCGATTTTTTCTCTTAGATTGATCCCACGTGTATTCCGACCGTGAGCGAATCTTGCACGTTTTTCTCACGTGCACCGAGTCGCTAGTTAACTCACTACTCTATAGCCGGTTAACTCAATCCCAGTGAACTGATTAACTCAATCCTTGTTAACTGATTCAGGGGCTTCTATGTAATTTTGTACGGATTATTTAATGCCACGTATGCACTAACAGAGACTAACAGCCGTTAACCGTTATCTCAAAAAAACGGGATGAAAAAAGTCAAGAGTATGGCATTTAATAAACTCTGAAAAAAAACGGTGGCATTTTCAGAAACTGCATATTGGAAGTGTGGCACTTTATTAAAATCCCCTTTAACTTTTAAGTCTCTATCTGGAATCGGAATATGGCTCTTCCAAGGCTATTCCCAATTGCCACGTCATCATGGGTAGAGCTTAGCCCAGCGATAATTCCCCATTTCATTATGTGATCTTGGGTAGAGACATTTAGGTAGGATCTTCTTAATCTTTTTAGCTCTTGGCATTGCACTTATGTGCCTAAAGAGAGGAATAAGGCGACAGATATTGTGTCTAAAACAGCTAGAAGTGATAGATTAAATAAAGTTTGGATGTTTGCACCTCCTAGTAACATTACTTGTTAAAGCTAGCTGAGGATGCTAGCTACGTAACTTCTTAACTATCAATATATTTTTTTTTCAGTTTCAAAAAAAAATAAAAAACTTGAGTAGAGTCTAGCCCCAGCGACAACAACAAATAACTAATTGTTTTGCTCTAATTCGGTCAAGTATTGTTTGTTTCTTTATCTTGACTTGTCAAAGCAATTAGACACGGTTTATGGTTGTCTGTTTCGTAAATTGGTTTATAGGAGAAACAAATTTTTCGTTCTTCATTGTTCTTTCTTCAAGTTTGTCTCCAAAAAAATTAATGGTAAATAAAATCTAAGTTGTATACTACTAATTCATACAATTCTTTTATTGGGTTTGATCTTGAGGGTTTCAATTGTTAGTTTCAAAAGCTTCCGAAGAGATTCATTAACTCAAGAATCAAAGGTAAGCTTTAATAAACTTGATAACCCTAACCTTTTAATTTTGTTGAATTGATATGATTATTATTAGGGTTTTCAATAAATAACATGAATTGAAATGATTGCTACGGTAACATAAAAGTTCATATCATTTAGCAAGAGATAGTTTATAATACCCAATATCTTTATTGATAGTTTCGAGTCGATTTTTACCCAAGTTAGCTATTTACCTTGTTATTTGGGTTATTTTTGAGTCACTCCTTTTGTCTTAGTTTAGGTTATGACACTTGAAATTTAAATATCTATGGCAGTTCCTACGATAATAAGCAAACTATTATTCTTTTGCCAGTACACATGGATGAACAAACAAACTGTTATTTCCACTACGGAAAGATTAATCAAAATTAACAAAACTCGTTTTAGTGGGCCCACTACCCCACCATTGTTTATATTTACTCCACTAACTTTTCACTACCGAACAAAACAAACTAATATTATATAACTGGTTTATAAAGTTTATATAGTATGAAATGTTATTTTATTATAATATACACGTTTAAGTTGTAAAAGTAGAAGTGGGCGGATGTAATAAGGCCGCCAGGGGCTCAAGATTATTCGCGCGTCCAAACTCAAACCGCGCGCCTTAAGAAGAAGCGCGCGGTTGATCTAGAACCGCAATGGGAAAACCAATAAAGTTTCACGTTTGCCCATCCATTTTTCTCTTTTGTTGAGTCCATAGTTGGATCAAAATGATTTGCCCATCCCATAGGAGTTGTCATTAGGAAACCTTCTCTTATAACTTAGTAAAAGTCCAGGGCGAAAATATAATCACCTGATAATGATTTTAAAATAGAAAATAATGTAAAAAATTAGAGAGAAATGCAGAGACAAATAAATAAAAGTAAATAAAATAATAAATATGTATGTGTACTTGTATTAACACTGAGAGCATCTCCAATGTTAGGGGTCGAGGTCATCCTGTGTGGAGGTCTTATTAACATTTTTTGTTGTGGGTCATTTACTACATGATAAAAAAAAACAGAGATAAGAATCTCTACCTAAATTTCACCTTCAATCCCCAAGGTCTTATTTAACACTTTTTTTTTAACTTTAGAGACAAAATATGATGTGGACTTAAGACCCAGGATCATGAAGAAAGTCTTATTTAGAATTTCTCCTTTGCCCCCACTTAGCCATGTCATATTTATTTATGACCTTCACCCTTGCATTGAAGATGGAAATTTGGTGGACAAGGTCTTAAATCCTAGGTGTCATGCAATTTTAAGATCTTGACCCCTTGCATTGGAGATGCTCTAACATATAGACTGTACTAATAAATATAGAGACAAATAACTTTAGATATTAGAAACTCAAAGGCTGGAGAGAATGAGAAAGAGATGCAACAAACACTCTCTATCAATCCAATGGCCGGCATAAAGATCATCAACTTCATTTGATAATTTTAGCACAACACCACAACATCATCTGGTCTCAAACTCCATAAATCAACAATCAACAACGGCTAAAAGTGACGTATGTACCTTTCCCTACACTGGTCGTGGAATGGGAAGAAGATGAAGGTGGTAGCCCTGCGGAATAAGCATGGCGCCTTTAGTACGTTATGACTTGTGGCAGTCTCGAGTAAAATAGCTGGGTGCTTTTAGTAATTATCTGCATTCACAAATTCCGCAACTTTGACTCGCTTCAAATTCTTGTAATAACTTCTTCATATGACGTCAAAATGACTCCATTCTTTCAACGTTAGCTTCGTCTTTTCGTCCGCTTTAATGTCATAAGAAGAAATCTTGTGTTGTATTTGAAATTAATAAAATAATTTTAAAAGATTAGTTGAATTCAATGAAATTGCTAGTACTCGCTTAAACTTTCATATCTCGATCACTGTATAAATTATCAGCATCTTGATTTCACAAAACACCAATAACCATATTTCCAATTCAAGTTTTGGTGAGCCACATGCACCCCAAACATGTTATCTTGTATACAAAAAAAAAGAAGAAAAAAAAAAGAACTCTTTTTACATGAAGCATTGTAACTCTTTAAGCAGACTTGTATAAAAGGAGTGTATGTTAGAGTAATGCTCGGTTAAACCCACAAGTTTTGCTATCTCAAGCTTGTTGTCAATGTTAGATGATCAAAATTATTTCTTTATTTCTATTATACTAAGTCAAGTCTCGGACTAAGTTAGAATTTGGTAATTGAGTATCAGACATCACCCTCAAAGACTAAAGATCGACGAAGACATTTGAAGAACTTTTGTGTCAAGTATGTGAAGACTGAACCATTCTATTTTTCTCATTATCTTACCATTCTATCCGTTGAGACTATGCCGTATGACTTCTAGTAGATTTACAAAGAAGAAGTTTCGAGTCAAGCTTGTCTTGTTAAAAATCTCGAAATATGATTTTAACAAAGATGTTCAACGGTCCTTAACAATATTAGTTCTAAGCAATTTATTATTAGTGAACTAATTTTGGATCAATTGAAAATTTCCCATGCAAATGATTTTATTACTTGGGAGTGTTTTAAAAATCATAAGAGAGAAATGCAGAACTTCTGATATTTCTGCTCAGGGTAGGATGGCATACCAGTTCGCAAACTATAGAAATCTGAGTTTCAGAAATACAGGTAAGGTTGGCGAACCATTTCGCAAACTATAAGTTTAGTTGGGAACAGTTCACAAACTGTGGCGAACTGGATTTTTGAAGTTGGTATTATAGGATAGTAGTTAGTGGACCCGGTTCACGAATCGTGGTCAAATGAGTTTGTAGTCTAGTAAAGTTGGCGAACCCGGTTCACGAACCATAGAACTCTGACATTAGCAACCCTTACGGTTCACAAACCGTTCTACCAACTGTCCCAACAGATCTTTTCAGATGCTTAAAGACTTATTTTTTAAATATATTTAGCATTGATAAAACTCTCTTTCACACTTTTAAGACTTCATTGATCACTCAAATTAACACTTATGTGTGTGCATCATGATTAAATTCTTAGGTGTTTAAATGAACATAGAATTGCTTTTAGTTCTTATGGCATAATTGCTAAACCGAATAATTATTGTACACGGTTCTGTAAGCGGTCCATATTGTATTTTCAAGACCTAAAGTGTTCGCTTGTTTCCAAAGTTATATTAGCTTGAATTCTAAGCAACCCTCGGTCTTGAAAATCTATAAATAGAGATGCTCTTTCAACATGGAAATTCAATCCCTCACACTTTATGTCTCAGTTGATTATAAAGTCGTCCTCTATAGACTTAGGTTTCCTATGGAAAACATAATTAGGTCTACGACTAAAATAATTAGCTTTGGATATTTGTGAAGACAAGCCCGACTATTTTTACTTCGATAGTTCGTATATCATGATCTTGTTTTATGTTATCGAGGTTTTCAAAATCTCTTTCGGGTAAGATGGATAGCAATCGCAAATTTCTTTTCATCTAAGACTTTGTGATTCCTGAAGATAGATATATGAAAACTGATATTAATTGATCTTTTGAAGATTGTTCTTGAGAGGTGGTAAAAGATCAAGGATTCTCATATAAGTGAGTGTAAGTGTTCCGGGTTTTGAGGTTTACTATCTTTGTCTATTGAAAACAGATTTCCAAGCCTTGATCTTTGATCTAATGGGAAATCAAATAAGCTTATCTGTCAGAGGAAGATTGGTATGAAAAGTCTTCACTTCGTCTGAAGCAATTCTTAGGTTGTAAAGGACGTCAACTAAGAGAATCAATTGCGTACGGACTTGCGAGGTTCAAAACACGTAAGGAGCGCGACTGTAACTGAATTGCTTAGAGGGTAGATTCTGTCTCAACTAGATTCCAGTCCGAAGTCTGATAGTAGGCTAGTGTTTGTAGTGGCTTAATACAGTTTGGTTTTCACATCTGGACGAGGTCCCGGGGTTTTTCTGCAGTTGCGGTTTTCTCGTTAACAAAATTTCTGGTGTATTGTAATTTTCATTTTCCGCATTATATTGTTTATCTTTATAATTGGATTGACGCAAGTTGTACGAATTTAATCTTAGTAGATACGTCCATCTAGTTGTAATCGATTACGAGACTTGTTTCTTGTAGAACTCGTATCTTGAAAGATAGATAACGAGTTTCATTAATTGGCAGAATTCCGATTGGATTATGGATACGACTAGATTGTTCTTGGATATTGATTTTTGAGATCGTCCAAGTACTCTTCTTAACAATCAGGTTCACTGACTCTTTTTCTATATACATACTGATTGAGAAGAGGTAAAGATATAAACTCTGTATACATATTATCAAGGATTATTCAGTTGGTATACTTGCAATTGTATTAGGTTTTGTCCATACAGGTTGCCGAACGAAAAAGTTGGTAGTGTAATTGGTACCCTGTATTTTCAATTAGTATCAGAGCATCCAAACAATATAAGACTTGAAAATTTTGTGTTTGTAAACGGTCTAGATCTGTATTCAATGAGTCAGAACATGTTTCCTCAGTTATAAAGAAAAGACTCATTGACATATTACCTAGAATTAAGAACACTAATGGTAAAGAGACCTCTCTCCATGGAAACTTATGTCTCTATCAGAGAACTTCCTCAACCACTCTTCAAAGACAGTTGAACAACCGGTTTTTAAATTCTTTTGATAAACTAGTTGGAAAAACTGGAAGTGTCGTTATTGTTCTTAGCTCTGATGAGGAGTCATGTTAGAGCATTGCTCGGTTGAACCCACCAACCGTTGGTATGTCAAGTTTGGTTCTCATATTTTAGTATCAAAACTCAATTAGAGTCACTTGATTAAATGTACTAGAGTCAACTTTGTTTAGGTTAGACTATAAAGTCTAGGAATGTTGAGACATACAAGTATTACCTTGAAGACCTGAAGATCGACGTATCGACTACAACGAAAACATCCTTCCACTTGAGGTATAGTGATACTGACTTGGCTCGTTTCCATTCCTATCGTTGCTTTCAAGTTGTTTAAGATTAAAATTATAACGTGCGAAGTTATATTTAATACTCTAGTATTAGACTTGGTCATTTTATCATGATCAAAGTGTTAAGGAAAAATATATGATTACGAAGTATAACGTTTATCTTTTGAACTTCATAAATATGACATCGCCATAACGTATGTAACTCATTACCTGATTGTGTATTGGATATAAGTGTAATTTCATCCTAGGAAACTATGTTTGATTACATATGTTTAAAGGAAGTACATATACGAAACTTGTTTCGTAATAGAAAGAAAATTAATAGGCGTTTTGGTCCGATTTTCATTGAAGATCTAGTGGATGACCAATTCGAACCTAGTAAGAATTTTGGTAGAACCGATCTTGACTTCTATTGAGAGTTATGGTGGAATCGATCTTTACTAGTTTGGGACATGCGGTAGAACCGATCTTGACTTATGTTGAGAGTCTTGGTAGAACCGATCCTTATCTATAATAAGATACATGGTAAAACCGATCCTAGATATTGTTGGGATTCTTGGAAGAATCGATCCTTACCTATATTGGGATACATGGTAGAACCGATCCTAGCTATTGTTGGGAGTCATGGTAAAACCTATCATTACCTATATTTGGAGACTTGGTAGAACCGATCTTAACCTATTTTATGAGTCATGGTAAAACCAGTCCAAATGGCAAAACAAATCCAATATATTCACATATTATTTTACGATTTTGTGTGAGTTTGGAATTAGGGTTTGCTAATTAGGAAAGTTCTAGATGTTGACATAATTTGGACATGAATATAATTCTTATCTTTTATTGTTCAAAGATATTCCTTGATACTCAAGGTGATCCCAATCCGAAATATTGAGAATCTTTTAATTAAA
This sequence comes from Papaver somniferum, assembly GCF_003573695.1. Classification (NCBI taxonomy): domain Eukaryota; kingdom Viridiplantae; phylum Streptophyta; class Magnoliopsida; order Ranunculales; family Papaveraceae; genus Papaver; species Papaver somniferum. The sequence continues at coordinate 14,195,635 of NW_020622381.1, forward strand.
ATTTTCGATTATATGTTATTGATTTTCCAGCAAATCAAAATATATCTCTTAGAAAGTTATACTAGTTAGGTGCTAAACTAATATTAGATATTTTCTAATGAGAGATTTCGGAATTACGGGTTGGATATTCATAATAAACAACCTATTTATACAGACTTAGATATGCACCAATATTTTAGGAAAACTAAAAAAAAATTTATACAAACTAACCTTACAATTAGCTCATTTGGCCTTAGATATTTATTTTGACCATACAGCTATAGCAACAACTAGGGTAACTCCATAACTCAAGATATGATAAATGATATCGGCACTCTGAAATATAAGAGTTAAGCATTTCCTTAATCAAACTACATAATTGAATGTCTTAAATTGAAAAATCTATTCAATAGAAAAACCTACGTTAGACAGATGAGTGGAAGATGATCCTCCAGCTGACTGTTTATGCATATCCTTGTGTAACTACGACACCTAAAAGAAATATTCAAAACTGAAGGTAAATCTAAGTTCTTAACAAGTCTATTATCACTTTCAAAGCTTGCTGGTAGAGCTCAACTTCTGGTTTCTGCAAACACAATTAGATAATACAATACAATTACAATATGATATTTTTCCGACACATCATAAAAAATAAAATCAATAAAACCACGACTAAGTAAGAGTGCTAAAGTATTCCTTGGACCAAAGCACGTAAGTAATATATCTTGGTTGTTGAAAAGTAACTTTTGGCCTCGCGATAGTCGGAGTTTGTTAAGAAATCCAATAAACTATTGGCATTTCCCAAAGACCGGAGAATATCTGAATCCAAGGGATTCATATCTTCCTCTGTGGTAAGTTTCTCTATAGCATCCACACTATTTGAGTTGATTAATATCATTTCCTTTTTAAGATCAAAAAGGGAAGGGAAATTGTTACCTAATAACAAACTCAATTAATAAGATTTATTCATGTTACAAATTCGTATTTTACTGTTGAATTATCAAACATAATTGATTGGAAACTGCAAAATCCTTTCTTTAAGATGTAGGTTATGGTATTGCCTACATATGTTGTGTGGAATATATATATATATATATATATATATTTTGAAGCATAAATGTTGTGTGGGATATATAGCACATCCAAATATTATGGGTTGATTGTAGGTATCAAATCAAATTTAAGGTTATTATAATTAGAGTAGCCATTGCATCATTAATTTTCAAAAGAAAAACAATATTCCATATCTCATAAAATTGATTTTAACATATCTTATATTTATAACACATAGAAAACCATTGACTACTTGATGTTGTAGACATTATTATTACTCGAATCAAACTAGTTACATATAAAGTTAATAAACTTAATAAACAGACAACATTAACAAAAATAGTCCAAAGAAAAAGACAACATAAATTTGTAAAGTGGAGGTTAAAGGTCAACTATTAACTCAACTATTCAAAACACTAATCCCTTTTCAAAAGAACAATCCCATTTTAAAACCTAGAAATAAGTACCTAAAACAAACCAACAAAAAAAAATCTTACCAAACAGAAAAAGAAAACAACATATCTAATAGCATTCACCTTTACAACAGTAAAACTTTCACACTGAGATAATTCCACCAGTGCCACGACATATCCATACAGATTCTGCAACAAAAAAAGAAAACGAAAAATTAGTTTATGTAAAATAAAAACTTAAAATGGAACTCCAACATTATATTACTTACTCGAATGCTTCACAAAAAAGAAAGAAAAGAAAAAGAGAAAAAAAAACTTACTCCAACATCTCCTGGATCTCGAGCGTACAATTTTTCGGCGTGATTGAAAGCATGTCTTAAGGAAAATTTTCGATCTTGATCCATAGTTTTAGTCTGTAAAGTCTAATATCTTGTCTTTCTAGTTTTTTTTTCTATTCTTCAGTCGACTGAATCTAGCTCTTAGAGTGGGAAATAAAAGGTAGAAACTATCAAAAAGTCTTAATATCAGAATATGTGTCTGTTTGGTTTTGTTGACTTGGTCCAATTATTCTAAGGTCCTTTTTAAAATGTATCTTTAGTTTGGTCCATGAAATTATTGTTAGAGCAATGCTCGGTCAAACTCGCATGCGTTGCTATCTCAAGCATGTTTGTCAATGTTAGTGATCAAAACTATAAGTCTTGATTTCTAGTCTCTTATAGCTAAGTCTCGGACTAGGATAGTAAGTGTAGTTGAGCTCAAGGACTTCATGGCGATTCATCATACAAGTAGAAGATTTACTTAAGGAACCGGTGGAACTTCTCGACAAAAAGGTATGTGGACACTTGAACTTATCTGTCACTCAAAAGTCTATCTATTCTATCTCCTACTCTTTGAGACAAAAGACGTATGCTATATATATAGATTAGATCATACACATTTGGTATTTCGAGACGAGTATACCTCGCCTATCTATATCTCGAAATATGTGTTGGTAAGCTTTTCGCTTCGACCAAGTTTATCTTTACCTAGTGATGAAAGTCATGAATGTTTCAATCACTTTGAAAATTGCTTTGACGAGAAATAGTGTAACAACTATATAACGTCCTCTAAGAATGTTTCAATGATTGGAATGAGAGTTTAGATTACATAACCAATGGATTCCTTGAACCGAAATTTTCGAACTTTGTTGATCAAGATAATCGGAAGTATGGCAAGTGCCAAGTCCGCGAACTCAGTCCGCGACTTGCCGAAGTTCTCAAACACAAGAATTTCTGCTGGAGTTGACAAACTACTTGCGTGAGCCAAGTCCGGGAACCTAGTCCGCGAACCGGCGTAGTTTTCGAACCTGAGAATTTCTGCTGGAGTTTGTAAACTCTATCCGGTGTCTTAAGTCCGCGAACCTAGTCTGCAAACTTGAGAAGGTTATATATCTAAAGATGATTTCTGAACTTAATCTTAAAAGGCTAAGGAATGCATTTGCAAACCGTGGCTGTTAAAGTTCATGAACCGATTCGAGTGAATCAATTCATCTTTGCTTCAATTGTGTCTTATGTAGTTACATAAGATTTCCTTGCAATTGAACAACTCTCTTAACTAGTTCATTTGAGTCAATTGAACTAGTTATGGTGAAGAAGAACATGGTTGGTATGAAACGCTCATATAGTTAACCTCTTTGGGTAGACTATTGTTGAACCAACAATGTATACGTTTGGGTGAGGTTAACAAACCTAGAAGCGTACAATCATTTGTGTATGACAAGCTAAGTTTTCGATCTAACGGTTGAGAAATATTAGCTTGAATCTAAATAAGGTTTTCATCTAACGGTGAATATTGATTGCTTTGTAACTAAGGCAAAACCTTGATTTGAAAGGCTATATAAAGGAGACATCTAGTATTGTGCAAAACTAATCCCCACACCTTACGTGTGATACTAGTTTGCGTTCTAGAGTCGTTTCTCCTTTAACCTTTGGTTTTCTTCTTCTAAAACCGGGTTAACGACTTAAAGACTTCATTGGGATTGTGAAGCCAGACCGATACTACTTTTATCGCAGTTGTGTGATCTGATCTTGCATCTTCTATCGTAACAGTACAATCATATTGATTGGCTTGAGACCGTGAGAGTTCTCCGATAGGCAAGATATAAAAAGTAATCACAAACACCTTCGTCTCATCGTTTGTGATTCCACGACATCTTGTTTCGCTACCATACGATTAAGATTGTTGTGAGGTGATTGATTAATCTAGGCTGTTCTTCGGGAATATAAGACCAGATTATCAATTAGTTCATGTTCACCTTGGTTATTATCAAAAGACGGAATAAAAACTTTTAGGGTTTTTCTGTGGGAGACAGATAGATCCTTTGATAGACTTGTCTGTGTGAGACATATTTGTTTATTGTTAAAGCCTGCGATTTTGGGTCGTAGCAACTCTTAGTTGTGGGTGAGATCATCTAAGGAAATCAAGTACGCAGTATCCTGCTGGGATCAGATACGTAGGGAGTACAACTGTACCTTGGATCAGTGGGAGACTGATTGGGGTTCAACTATAGTCCAGTCCGAAGTTAGCTTGGAGTAGGCTAGTGTCTGTAGCGTCTTAATACAGTGTGTATTCAATCTGGACTAGGTCCCGGGGGTTTTCTGCATTTACGGTTTCCTCGTTAACAAAATTCTGGTGTCTGTGTTATTTCTATTTCCGCATTATATTTGTTTATATAATTGAAATAATAGAGGTTGTGCATTTGAATCAATCAATTGGAAATCCGACCTCTGGTTGTTGATTGATATTTATTGATCCTTGGACATTGGTCTTTGGTACCGTCCAAGTTATTCCTTGTGTTTTATTATAGACTCGCTGATTTCTATTAGCTTGAGTGAATCAAAACAAGAGAGATATATTAACTCCTTGAGATACTTTTATCTGGATTGAGTATGACTGTCTAGTTGATTCTCAAGTAAGTGTTTCGGAGTTATTCCATACAGATTTCTAATCGAGATATTGGGTGGTGGTGTTAGACCCCGCTTTTTGAATTGGTATCAGAGCAGGCAAACATGTTTAAGACCTTACAAGTCTGTGTTTGTAGCGATCTGATTATATGGATAGAGGTGCTATCTCTATTAACGTACCACCAGTCTTCGATGGCTCTAATTACTTATGGTGGAAAATTGCTATGCGAGCTTTTCTTCAAGCACGTGATTTTCAATCATGGGTATATGTTGTTAATGGCTATGATGCTCCTGTTGTGGCAGTTGGAGATGTAAACGTTCCCAAACCTATTGGTGAATATACCCCTGCTGAGATAAATGCTGCAAAGCAAAACTCCGACGGTTTGAATGCCATCATACATGCCATTACCCCAAATCTTCAACACCATGATTCTAATTGCACTAGGTCTAAATATGCTTGGGATATCTTAGAAACCGTATTTGAAGGTAACTCCAGTGAAAAGGAAGCCATCTTCAAAACCTTAATTCCGATTTGGAGAACCTTCATATGGCAGATGAAGATACATTTGATGAGTTTAATCACAAAGTGTCTGAAATTGTTAATGTATCTTTTGCATTGGGTAAGACTACTCCTGAAAAGGATATTGTGATAAAAATTCTTAGATCGATGCCATCTAGATACGAGTCTAAGAAGCATGCCATCGTTGAGGGAAATAACCTTGATAATCTTTCCAGAAATACATTGGTTGGAAATCTAAAGATCTTTGATCATGAGCATACATCCAAAATCGGAAAGGATGTTTCCTTTAAAGCACAGAAGAACACAAAAATAATTGATAAGAGTAAAAGTGTTTATGTCTCTGAGGATGATCAGTCTGAGGGTGATTTTTCAGATGAAGATCTTGACAAATCAGTCTCCTTGATCACAAGATAGTTTAGGGATCTTCTATTGAAGAGAAGTAAACGGTTTTCAAGAGACAAACCTAGGTCATCGGATAAACCTCACAATCGTGTTCCTCCTAAAAACAGGGATGCTGACGAGGCTGATGACGAGGATATGCCACGGTGCTTTAAGTGTAAAGGTTTTGGTCATTTTTCAAACGAGTGCCCAAATCGTAGAAAATACACTGGGAACAAAGGTCTTGTTGTAACACTTGATGAGATGTCTGAGATCTATGATTCTGATGAAGATAGAAAATCAAGTGTCGGTCTTCTATGTGAAAATATTAATTTTGATAACTGTAGCAATACATATATCAATCCTGATGGTTTCGGTGAAGATAAGAATCCAATCATGCTGGAAGAATCAATTGACCTAACCTTTGGAAACCTTGTCTGTAATGTTTCAGGATCTACCATGTGTTTTGCTGTTGTTGCACCACAGATGCCTGATTATTATCCAAGATTGACGTGCTCGTTTTGTTTTCAGAAGGGTCATGAACTAACAAGATGTTACAAGTACAAACATCAATTGAGGCACGCCAACAAACTTCAACGAAGAGTAAATCAGTTAGAAAGGAAGCTTAAACTTGCTCAGAAGACCGCTGAGGTATGTAGGATTTTATCTTCGTCTAATAAGTTAGTTTCCAAAGACAGAACAAGACCATTTGAGAAGAAAGTATGGTCAAATCGCTTTGATAGACAGAAGTCAGAGGATTCCTCTCATGAGAAAAATGGTGGACAAATCATTGTTCACCACAGCACAAATTAATTGTGTTGTTTGGTAAATCTTGTCTCATGTGCCTGTTCAAAAGAGACAAGGTTGTGAACGCACATGCTTTAGGAAAAGTTTTCTTAGGTTTATTCTTTTCTGTCTATCAAATAAAAGGAAGGGTTACTTTCGACAATTCTACTCTTTATAGGGTTTAGAGTTGGACGTCCACGAACCTGTTCAAAGGTTTCGAACCCTACATTCCTTTTTCCTCTTTGATATTCTTTATATTCCAAGACTGCTTGTAGAGATTGTGAATTCCAATCACAAAAATCAGTTGGTTATAACTGTTCTCATAAGCATCATGTCTTTGGATGGAAAGGATGTCAACATGATTGTTAAGCCATCAATCAAGGAAAAATAAAAATCTCCAGTAATTCCGTCCTTAAAAGAAAAAGGAGGAATACAAGAAAGCCAAGGGTTGTCCCTTCTAACTCTCATAAATTTTACGATGTTTTTGATGAGTTGAAGGAGGTAAGAAAGGAGATTCGTGATATAAAAGCTTGTTGATTTAGTATTGTTGCCTAGTATGTCTTCTTTTTGGCTTAGTTGGAAGAATAACTAGTCCTTTGAATAGCGATGATTGTGACTACACATAGCTATTATTTTCATCTTCTTGTTTTTAGGTTTTTTGGTTTAAAATTCTAAAACTATTTGGAGGATGATGTTTTGCAATATTTTTGATTTTGTTATATTGCAACTTGTTATGGGATATTTGTGTTTACGTCCGTGAACTTTGTTGTCCCATATTTTGTCAAAAGTAAAGTCGTTCACGATCGGTATTCATGTATTGGTTTAAGAATGAATAGACTTATGACATATACAAAAGTTAAGCCTAGCCAACCCTTGACGGAAGATAGGTTAAAATCTTTTGTATCCAAGGATTATTGCTATTTTATATGCTTGTGCAAAAGAATGAATCCTTGTGTATTCCACGGTATAGATCTTCATTGATCCATCTTTTTGTATTACCGTAAGGCTCCGCGATGTGTTTTATGTTGAGCACGATACAACTAAGTTGATTATTCTTGATTAGCTTGGTTGGTTGTTTCGTGAGGTACGTTATGTTGAACATTTAGAACTAAATTAATCATCTTCTTGGTTATTTAGTTATTACTCCATAAGTTCTCTTGTGTTGAGTACATTAACGATTAAGCCAATCACTCTCTTGTATGATTAACTTAGTCGTTGCTCCGTAAGTTTACTTATGTTGAGCACAATGAATTAAATTGATCACTTTTGTGGTTAATTTGATTATGTATTCCGATTAGATTATTCATGGGTTTACTTATGAATAATTTGATTGAGTGTTGGATATAAAAATCATTCTCATGGTTTTGGTGTCCAATAAAATCCTTTGTTTCTCTTGAAATTAAGGTCGCTCGTTGTTGTTCCCTTGGGAATTACATCAAATGGGGGAGAGTTCTTTTGAACTTGTGCTTAATGGTCATATCTTGAGGGGTGTGCGACTGTGAAATTTTAGAGGGGTTATCTTGTATCTTTAAACTCCTTGATGAATGCTGTTAGCTTTGGCTATATGATTGCATCTAAATAAGAAGATGTGTGATTCTTTCTCTCAGTCATGAAATGTCTCTTACGGAAATTTCATTATGATCCCATTCTTGTAGTTTTGCCAATTTTATTGACAAAAAGGGGGAGAATTAATACGTAGTTCACACTACAAATACATATGGTTTTCGGATCATTGTGTAAGGGGGAGTGGTTTTCATGTGAGATGGAGTATTGACTAAGGGGGAGTGATACATATCACCATAGTATTATTGTTGAAGTTGTGATACAATTGGACTTTGAAACTGTGTAATAATACTATTACACTGTATAACAATGATCGAGACCGATGCTTTCTCATTGTTATAGCTACGGATCTTCAACAACGGTGATGCTAAACTTACAACCTTTGGGATCATTGGAGTACTTGGAAGTGACGAATATTTCGAGAAATGTTGAAGATTAGACATGTGGAATAGGAACTACTAAAGTTTCATTATCTTTTTTGTATTCCATATGTATTGATAGTTTTGTCACTAAAATTGACAAAGGGGGAGATTGTTAGAGCACTGCTCGGTCAAACTCGCATGCGTTGCTATCTCAAGCATGTTTGTCAATGTTAGTGATCAAAACTATAAGTCTTGGTTTCTAATCTCTTATATCTAAGTCTCGGACTAGGATAATAAGTATAGTTGAGCTCAAGGACTTCATGGAGATTCATCATACAAGTAGAAGATCTACTCAAGGAACCGGTGGAACTTCTTGACAAAAAGGTATGTGGAGACTTGAACTTATCCGTCACTCAAAAGTCTATCTATTATATCTCCTACTCTTTGAGACAAAAGTCATATGCTATATATATATATATATATATACTAGATCATACACATTTGGTATTTCGAGCCGAGTATACCTCGCCTATCTATATCTCGAAATATGTGTTGGTAAGCTTTTCGCTTCGACCAAGTTTATCTTTACCTAGTGACGAAAGTCATGAATGTTTCAATCACTTTGAAAATTGCTTTGACGAGAAATAGTGTAACAACTATATAACGTCCTCTAAGAATGTTTCAATGATTGGAACGAGAGTTTAGATTACATAACCAATGGATTCCTTGAACCGAAGTTTTCGAACTTTGTTCATCAAGAGAACCGTAAGTATGGAAAGTGCCAAGTCCGCGAACTGCCGAAGTTCTCAAACCCGAGAATTTCTGCTGGAGTTGACAAACTACTTGCGAGAGCCAAGTCCGCGAACCGGCGTAGTTCTCGAACCTGAGAATTTCTGCTGGAGTTTGTAAACTCTATCCGGTGTCTTAAGTCTGCGAACCTAGTCTTCGAACTTGAGAAGGTTATATATCTAAAGATGATTTCTGAACTTAATCTTAAAAGACCAATGAATGCATTTGCAAACCATGGCTATTAAAGTTCATGAACCGATTCGAGTGAATCAAATAATCTTTGCATCAATTGTGTCTTGTGTAGTTACATAAGATTTACTTGCAATTGAATAACTCTCTTAACTAGTTCATTTGAGTCAATTGAACTAGTTATGGTGAAAAGAACATGGTTGGTATGAAACGCTCATATGGTTAGCCTCTTTGGGTAGACTATTGTTGAACCAACAATGTACACGTTTGGGTGTGGTTAACAAACCTAGAAGCGTACAGTCATTTGTGTATGACAAGCTAAGTTTTCGATCTAACGGTTGAGAAATATTAGCTTGAATCTAAATCAGGTTTTCATCTAACGGTGAATATTGATTGCTTTGTAACTAATGCAAAACCCTGATTTGAAAGGCTATATAAAGGAGACAAAAACTAATCTTCACACCTTACGGGTGATACTAGTTTGCGTGCTAGAGTCGTTTCTCCTTTAACCTTTGGTTTTCTTCTTCTAAGACCAATTTTAATGACTTAAAGACTTCATTGGGATTGTGAAGACAGACCGATACTACTTTTATCGTAGTTGTGTGATCTGATCTTGTATCTTCTATCGTAACAGTACAATCATATTGATTGGCTTGAGATCGTGAGAGTTCTCCGATAGGAAAGATATAAAAAGTAATCGCAAACACCTTCATCTCATCGTTTGTGATTCCACGACATCTTGTTTCGCTACCATACGATTAAGATTGTTGTGAGCTGATTGATTAATCTAGGCTGTTTTTCGGGAATATTATACCGGATTATCAATTGGTTCCTGTTCACCTTGGTTATTATCAAAAGACGGAATAAAAACTTTTAGGGTTTTTCTGTGGGACACAGATTGATCCTTTGATAGACTTGTCTGCGTGAGACAAATTTGTTTATTGTTAAAGCCTGCGATTTTGGGTCGTAGCAACTCTTAGTTGTGGGTAAGATCAGCTAAGGGAATCAAGTGCGCAGTATCCTGCTGGGATCAGAGGCGTAGAGAGTACAACTGTACCTTGGATCAGTGGGAGACTGATTGGGGTTCAACTATAGTCCAGTCCGAAGTTAGCTTGGAGTAGGCTAGTGTCTGTAGCGGCTAAATACAATGTGTATTCAATCTGGACTAAGTCCCGTGGTTTTTCTGCATTTGCGGTTTCCTCGTTAACAAAATTCTGGTGTCTGTGTTATTTCTATTTTCGCATTATATTTGTTTATATTATTGAAATAATACAGGTTGTGTGTTTGAATCAATCAATTGGAAATCCGACCTTTGGTTGTTGATTGATATTGATTGATCCTTGGACATTGGTCTTTGGTACCGTCCAAGTTATTCCTTGTGTTTGATTATAGACTCGTTGATTTCTATTATCTTGAGTGAATCAAAACAAGAGAGAGATATTAACTCCTTGAGACACTTTTATCTAGATTGAGTCTGACTATCTAGTTGATTCTCTAGTAAGTGTTTCGGAGTTAGTCCATATAGATTGCTAATCGAAATATTGGGTGGTGTTGTTAGACCCCCGCTTTTTCAAATATTATTTGGTTCTTAGGTAAACATTACTCACGCGAAATGGCATCATCAATAACGTCTTCATTTTCAATTCGTGCCATAAATAATATATATATTTCTTCTCCATTTTCTCTCTCTTTATAAAAATAAGTTTGAAACTTAAATATCTTTTGAACCATAAGCCAAAAAATAATAAATTATATATATTCGGAAAGTTGTCGATGAGATCTATCCAATGAGTACCATTTCTTGATATATTTTAAATCTTTTAATTTTTACTTTATGCTTTAGCTAAAATTCAACTATAAAATGAACTACCATAACTATTCGAATGAACTTCCATAATAGCTAGTTCATTCTACAAAGTAAACTGCTTGAATGAACTATCACATGAGATTTTTTATACAAATTGGACTTTTAGGATACAAATTCATTCTACAAAATGAACTGCTAGAATTAGATAGAATTACCATGCTCTAAACACTAGTGGAAAACGGGGTTTTTACTACCCACATTTGTGACCCCCATTTATAGTATTTTGACCTTTGACCGATCAAAACAGTAGCAGATATTAAAATAAACAAGAAATCGATAAATTTGGTTAAAATCGATAATATAATATTTAACATTTTTGCCTTCAATTTGCTAACGATGATTGGCGATGTATATGTGGTTAGATGAACGGTTGGAGATGCTTAAGATTTGAGTCTGTTAGAGCATTGCTCGGTTGAACCCACCAAGCGTTGGTATGTCAAGTTTGGTTGTCTTTTTATAGTATCAAAACTCAATTAGAGTCACTTGATTAAATATACTAGAGTCAACTTCGTTTAGGTTATACTAGAAAATCTAGGAATGTTGATACATACAAGTATTACCTTTAAGATTGAAAACATAACATGCAAGATTATATTTAATACTCTAGTATTAGACTTGGTCATTTTATTATGATTAAAGTGTCAAGGAAGAATATTTGATTTCGAAGTATAACGTTTAGCTTTTAAACTTCGAAAATGTGACATCGACATAATCTATGTAACTCGTTACTTAATTGTGTATTGGATATAGGTGTGATTTCATCATAGGAAACAATGTTTGATTACATATGTTTAAAGGAAGTACATATACGAAACTTGTTTCGTAATAGAAAGGAAATCCATAGGCGTTTTGGTGCATCTTTCATTGAAGATCTATTGGATGACCAATTCGAACCTAGGTAAGAACTTTGGTAGAACCGATCTTGACTTATGTTGAGAGTTACGGTAGAATCGGTCTTTACCTAGTTTGATATATGTGTTAGAACCTATCTTGACTTATGTTGAGAGTCTTGGTAGAACCGATCCTTACCTATAATGGGATACATGGTTGAACCGATCCTATATATTGTTTGGAGTCTTGGTAGAACCGATCCTTACCTATATTAGGACACATGGTAGAGCCGATCCTAGCTATTATTAGGAGTCGTGGTAGAACCGATCCTTACCTATATTTGGAGACTCGGTAGCACCGATCTTAACCTATGTTATGAGTCATGGTAGAACCGGTCCCAATGGCAAAAGCGGTCGTATATATTCACATATTATTTTATAGTTTTGTGTGAGTTTGCAATTGGGGTTTGCTAACTAGGAAAGTTCTAGATGTTGACATAATTTGGACATGATTATAGTTCTTATCTTTTATTGTTCAAAGATATTCATTGATACTCAAGGTGATCCCAATCCGAAATATTTAGAATCTTTTAATTAAGATTTTCGATTATATATTTTTGATTTTCCAGCAAATCAAAACATATCTCTCAGAAAGTTATATTTGTTACGTGCTAAACTAATATTAGATATTTTCTAATGAGAGATTTCAGAATTACATGTTGAATATTCATAATAAACAACCTAGTGATACAAACTTAAATATGCACCAATGTTTTAGGAAAAGTAAAAAAAAATAAACAAACTAACCTTGTAATTAGCTCATTTGTCCTTGGATTTTTATTTTGACCATGCAGCTAGCTAGAGCAACAACTAGGGTAACTCCATAACCCTAGATATGATAAATGATATCGACACCTTAAAATATAAGAGTTAAGCATTGCCTTAATTAAACTACATAATTGAATGCCTTAAATTGAAAAAATTGTTCAACACAAACCTACATTAGACAGACGAGCGGAAGATGATCCTCCAGCTGACTGTTTATGCATATCCTTGTGTAATTACGGTTCCTAAAAGAAATATTCAAAACATAAGGTAAATCTGAGTTCTTAACAAGTATATTATCATTTTAAGTTCTACAATAACCTAAGGGATAGATCCAATTTACAATAAAAAAAAATCCAATATCCTTTAATGCTAGACATGTCGAAAACGTTTAACATTAACCTTACATGTTCAATCACTTCCAAAGCTTGCTGGTGGAGCTCAACTTCTAGTTTTTGTAAACACAATTAGATAATACAATACCATTACAATATGATATTTTTCCGACACATCATAAAAAATAAAATAACTAAAACCACGACTAAGTAAGAGTCTTAAAATATTACCTGGAGCAAAGCACGTAAGTAATATTTCTTGGCTGTCGAAAAGTAACTTTTGGCCTCGTGGTAGTCGGGGTTTGTCATGAAAACCAATAAACTACTGACATTTCCCAAACACCGGAGAATATCTGAATCCAAAGGATTCATATCTTCTTCTGTGGTAAGTTTCTGTATAGCATCCACACCATTTGAGTTGATTAATATCATTTCCTTTTCAAGATAAAAAAGGGAAGGAAAATTATTACCTAATAACAAACTCAATTAATAAGATTTATTCATGTTACAAATTCGTATTTTACTGTTGAAGCATCCAACATAATTTATCGGAAACTGCAAAATCCTTTCTTTAAGATGTAGGCCACATATGTTGTGTGGAATGTTTTTTTTTTCTTTTTTCTGAAACATAAATGTTGTGTGGAATATATAGCACAACCAAATATCATAGGCTGATTGTAGGTATCAAATCAAATTTAAGGTTTTATTATTACTAGCATAGCCATTCCATCATTAATTTTCAAAACAAAAACAATATTCCATATCTCATAAAATTGAATTTGACAGATCCTATATTTATGACACATAGAAAATCATTGACTACTTGATGTTATAGATATTACTATTACTCAAATCAAACTTGTTACATTTAAAGTTAATAAACTTAATAAACAGACAATATTAACAAAAATAGTCCAAAGAAAAATACAACATAAATTTGTAAAATGGAGGTTAATGGTCAACTGTTGACTCAACTATTCAAACACTAATCCCATTTTAAAACCTAGAAATAAATACCTAAAACAAACAAAAAAAAAAACAATCTTACCAAACAAACAAAAAGAAAACAACATACCTAATAGCATTCTCTTTTAATACCTGTAAAACTTCCACACTGAGATAATTAATTCCGCCAGTGCCACGATATATCTATACAAATTCTGCAACAAAAAAAATAAAAATAAAAATTAGTTTAGACAAAACAAAAAAACTTAAAATGGAACTCCAACATTATACTACTTACTCGAAAGCTTCAAAAAAAAAAAAACTTACTCCAACATCTGCTGATCTTGTTTACGAAAAAGTAAACATCCTTTAAAAATTGTTTCGTTGATTGAGCACTTGGAACAAGTTCCATTTCATAGTTTTTGTGAATTTTCTTATCCATTTTGTTGATTGAGTAATAAGATTTTTTACGAGACTTTGTTTTTCTCCTTTTAAGAGTTTTTTTTTAACCATTGTACAAGCAGTGAAAGAGTCAAATTAAAGAAATTCTCGTCCTTCATATCAATCGATTTAGGACATAAAGAATTTACATCAGGTGCAACAATATGATTGCAAGACACGTGAATTTTTTCTATTTTGCTTAATTCATGATAAAAAATCTTTAGCTTTTCAACAAGAGTATTTTTGGAAAGAGTTTCAAGGTTATTTCCTTCAACGATGGCATGTTTCTTAGAATCGTATCTAGCTGGCAATGACCTGAGAATTTTCATCACAATGTCCTTTTCAGGAATAGTCTTAACCAATGCAAATTATACATTAACAATTTCAGATACTTTGTGATTAAACTCATCAAATGAATCTTCATCAGCCATACGAAGGTTTTCACAGTCAGAATTTAGGTTTTGAAGCCTAGCTTCTTTCTCGGAGGTATTCCCTTAATATACGGTTTTTAAGATATCACATGCATCTTTAGACTTATGGCATGTAGTTACATGGTGTTGAAGATCTGGGGTAATGGCATGGATGATAGCATTTAAACCGTCAGAGTTTTGCTTTGCAGCTAGAATCTCGCCAGGATCATACTCACCAATATCCTTTGGAACAGTTACGCCGTTTACTGTAACCAATGGAGGATTATAGCCATTAACAACACGAACCCATGATTGAAAACCACGCGCTTGAAGAAAGGTACGCATAGAAATTTTTCACCATAAGTAATTCGAGCCATCGAAGACTGGCGGTACGTTTATAGAGATAACACTTCTGTCCATAGAGTCAGATTGCTACAAACAGACTTATGAGATCTTTAACGCATTAGCCTGCTCTGACACCAATTCAAAAATCGGGGGTATAACAACCACACTCAATAATTCGCTCGTCAATCTGTTTGGACTAATTAACTCCAATATAATTCCGAGAGCACCAACTAATAAAGCGAGCACAACCAAGAAAGATATCAAAGAGTTATATCTCTTTTTCTCAAATCAATCAGGAAATCAAACAGATAGAAATCTATGAGCCCGATTGATATGAGAAATAACTTGGACGGTACCAAAGACCAGTGTCCAAGCGTCAATAAATTTATATCTAACAAAAAAGATCGGATTTACCAATTGTTTGAACTGCGCACAACCTGTGATATTTCAATTATATAAACAAATATAATGCGGAAAAGAAATAACACAAACACCAAAAATTTTGTTAACGAGGAGACCGCAAATGCAAAGACTGAGACGAAGATCTTTGTGATTACTTTTTATATCTTACCTATCAGAGATAAATCTCGAGCAAATCTTAGAGAACATAGTACTCAATACGATAGAACAAGTAAGATCATAATACACAACTACAGAGAAAATAGTTGGATCTGGCTTCACGAATCCCAAATGAAGTCTTCAAGTCGTTAACCTATAATGGTTTTGGAAAAACCTGGGTCAAAGGAGAATCCACTCTAGTCGCAACTAGGACACAGGAAAGTTTCGGGATTAGGTTTTCCAGTTGCTAGAGTTCTCCCTTATATAGTCTTTCAAATTAGGGTTTTCTTACAAACAAAGCCAAGATAGCTTAATAACAAAGCATTCAATATTCACCGTCAGATGAGATCCTGATTTAAGATTCAAGCTAAGTTTGCTTAAAACCAAAGAAATATCTCTCCACTGTTAGATGATCTTAGCTTGTTACACACAAATAAAATAGACATTCATTTAGATATGGGTAACCGTACCTGAATGTGTATATTGAGTTGGCTCAATAACAGTTAACCGAAGTTGGCCATATGGACACTTTTGTCTTAACCACACTCATCTAACACTTCTTGATAAACTATGATGATCAATCAATCATGAATGTTAATCAAATGAATCTAATTGTGTTTCGTAGAGTTGTTCAATTGTTCACTATCTCATAGAAATATATATGAACAAATTGAAACAAAATCAGATTTATTCGTAATCGTATAAAGTACTTATGTAAGAATAAATTCATGAACATTAAGCCACGGTTTGCAAAGATTGTATTCCTTAATTCATTAATGCATTTGTTCATGAGTATGAAAAAAATACTTAACCACTAAGTTTGCAAACAGGTACGCAAACTATAACATCTGGACCTTGGTCTTGTCCAGCCGTTTAAACGCGTACGCAAACAACCGTCCCGGACCTAGTTCAGGTAGAACCGTTCGCATACTGGAAGGTTCCCGAACTTTAACAGTTAAAACCGTTCGCATACTAGGTATGCAAACTAGGTTCCCGGACCTGAATCATACCACAACAGTTTGCATACTAGGTACGCATATTGTACTGTATCCAAATAAAGGTTTTTATTCTAAAATCCCAGTTCAATCACTACAACATCCTTAGAAGACGACAATATCTGTCTCACACAAACTATTATCTTATAAGTAATCTTCAAATAATTGAATGATCAACACGAAACTTTCCAAGTCGACATCAAATGATTGTCTCACACAAATCATGTAAGATGTTTCAAGGCAATTTCCACATGATCATTTTTTGACATAATATTTAGTTTCCAACAAATAGATTGTTTCCAACTAAACTCGTCAAGAATAATGATGAAAGTAGCTAAACCAAAAAGCTTCCAACACGTATTTCGAGAAATAGATAAGCGAGATAAACTCAAATCGGAAATATCAGATGTGTATAATATAAAATTTTATATAGCTATATGACTTAGTCTCATTAGGAGATAGAATAGAATAGACTTCTGAGTGATAGATAAGTTTTAGTCTCTACGTACCTTTTGTTGATGAAGTTCTTCCAAGCTCTTCTCAGTAGATCTTCGTCTTCAATCGATGAATGTCGTGAAGTCTAAAACTCAGCTACACATTGTATCCTAATCCGAATAGCTATAAGTAGAATAGAAATCAAGACTTATAGTTTTGATCAACTAAACTTGACAAACAATCTTGAGATAACACGTTTGCGAGTTCGACCGGGAAATGCTCTAACAAAACCAATAAGAGTTTTGGTCCAGGTTTCATTGAAGATCTATTGGATGACCAATTCGAACCTAGGTAAGAACTTTGGTAGAACTGATCTTGACTTATGTTGAGAGTTATGGTAGAACCGATCTAAACCTAGTTTGGGATATACAGTAGAACCGATCTTAACTTATGTTGAGAGTCTTGGTAGAACCAATCTGAAAAAGCGGGGGTCTAACAACCACACCCAATATTTCGGTTAGCAATTTGTATGGACAAAATCTAATATACTTTCTGGAGAATCAACTAGACAGTCAGACTCAATCTAGATAAAAGTATATCAAAGAGTTTATATCTCAATCTCTCGATTTGATCTTTACTCAAGCAAATAAAAATCTGCGAGTCTTTATCAAATAGAGATAACTTGGATGGTACCAAAGACCAATATCCAAGTGTCAATCAATTTAAATCAACAACCAAAAGGTCTGTTAGAGCATAGCTCGGTCGACCTCGCATGCGTTTCTATCTCAAGCATGTTTGTAAATGTTAGTGATCAAGACTAAAAGTCTTGATTTCTAGGCTACATAGCTAAGTCTCGGACTAGGTTAGAAAAGTGTAGTTGAGCTCAAGGACTTCATGGAGATTCATCATACAACGACAAAGATCTATACAAGGAACCGTGGAACTTCATCAACAAAAAGGTATGTGGATACTTGAACTTATCTATCACTCAAAAGTCTATCTATTCTATCTCCTACTTCTTATGAGACAAAAGTCGTATGCTATATAGACTAGATCATACACATTTGACATTTCGAGCTGAGCATTCATTGCTTATCTTTTATCTCGAAACCGTGTGTTGGTAAAGCGTTTCACATTGATCAAGTTTATCTTCACCTAGTGGCGAAAGTCATGAAAAGTTTCAATCACTTTGAGAATTGCTCTGACGTGAATCGGTCTGTGAATAACGGCTACATAGATTCCTATGAGAATGTCTCAATGATTGAAATGATAGTTTAGATTACATAACCATGTATTCCTTGAACCGAATTTTTCGAACTTTGTTGATCAAGAGAAATCGGGAGGATTGTGGAATTGGCTTTCCAAGTCCGCGAACTCAGTCCGCCGACTCAGTCCGCGAACTGTCGGAAGTTCTCGACCGAGAATTTCTGTTGGATTTTCTAAAACTCGTTTGTGTGCTAATTCCGCGAACTCAGTCCACGAACCCAGTCCGCGAACTGGCGGAAGTTCTCTTTCCGAGAATTTCTGCTGAGTTTAAAAAACTCAACCGATTAACTTAAGTCTGTGAACTTGTTTGTGAACTTAAGAGGTTATGATATAAATATATGCTCTGAACATGAAATATTAAATTACTAAGGAATGCTTTATGCAAACCGTGGCTATAGTGTTCATGAGCCGATTCAATCGAATAGAATCATTTTTGTTTCAATTGTGTCTTGTGTAGTTACATAAGATCTCATAGCAATTGAACAACTCTTTAACTAGTTCATTTGAGTCAATTGAACTAGTTATGGTGAAGAAGAACAAGGTTGATATGAAATGCTCATATGGTTAACCTTTTTGGGTTACTATGTTGAACCAACATACACGTACACGTTTGGGCATGGTTTTCACAAACCCAGTAAACGTCTACCCAAGTGTGTGCGACAAGCTAAGTTTTTGATCTAACGGTTGAGAAATATTAGCTTGAATCTAAATCAGGTTTTCATATAACGGTGAATAAGATTGCTTTGTACCTAAGGCAAAACCCTGATTTGAAGGCTATATAAAGGATACATCTAGCATTGTGCAAAACTAATCCCCACACGTCTGTGTGCTACTAGTATGCCCGCTAGAGTCGATCTCCATTAACCTTTGATTTTCTTCTCTAAAATCAGGTTAACGACTTAAAGACTTCATTGGGATTGTGAAGCCAGTCCGATACTACTTTATGGTAGTTGTGTGATCTGATATTGCATCTTCTATCGTACGAGTACAATCGATTGATTGGCTTGAGATCGTGAGAGTTCTCCGATAGGCAAGATAAAGAAGTCACAAACATCTTCGTCTCACTGTTTGTGATTCCTCAACAAACCGCCTGTGTAGTCAGGAAGGATCGTAGGGAGGTGATTGATTAATCTAGTCTGTTCTTCGGGAATATAAGACCGGATTATCAATTGGTTCATGTTCACCTTGATTTTATATCTTAAGACGGAACAAAACCTAGGGTTTATCTGTGGGACACAGATTTATCCTTTGATAGACTTTTCTATGTTAGACAGATCTGTTTATTATCGAGTCTGTGATTTTGGGTTGCATCAACTCTTGGTTGTTGGTGAGATTATCTAAGGGAATTAAGTGCGTAGTATCCTGCTGGGATCAGAGGCGTAGGAGTACAACTGTACCTTGGATCGGTGGGAGACTGATTGGGGTTCAATTATAGTACAATCCGAAGTTAGCTTGGAGTAGGGTAGTGTCTGTAGCGGCTCAATACAGTGTGTATCCAATCTGGACTAGGTCCCGGGGTTTTTTTTCATTTACGGTTTCCTCGTTAACAAAATTCTGGTGTCTGTGTTATTTCTATTTCCGCATTATATATGTTTATATAATTGAAATAATACAGGTTGTGCATTTGAATCAATCAATTGGAAATTCGACCTCTGGTTGTTGATTGATATTGATTGATACTTGGACATTGGTGTATGGTACCGTCCAAGTATTCCTTGTATTTGATAAAGACTCGCTATTTTTTTAGCTTGAGTAAAAATCAAATTAAGTGAGAGATATTAACTTCTTGAGATACTTTTATCTAGATTGAGTCTGACTGTCTAGTTAATTCTCTAGCAAAGTATTTCAGAGTTAGTCCATACAGATTGCTAAGCGTAAAATTTGGTTGGTGTTGTTAGACCCCCGCTTTTTCAATTGGTAACAGAGCAGGCAAACACGTTCAAGACCTAACAAGTCTGTGTTTGTAGCGATCTGACCCTATGGACGAGTCTTTCTCTAATAACGTACCAGTTCAGAAATTACCAGATGATTTTAAAAGCTTGGATTCACCTGAGAGAACTGTCACATCTAAGTCAATATCCAAACATTCTCTTGATGTAAAAACTGTTGATTGGGAAACTCTCCTAGAAGAACAGTTGGATGAACTTTCTGATGAAGGTGATTCAAATATTGATAGAGATGTTGATGAGGAATTATCAGAGTATGTTAAGTTTTTGGATTCGTGGAATAGGAAGAAGATTACAACTTCTCATGTAACACCTCGTCTGACTCCTCTCTGTCGAGAAAACAAGAAATTGAGAAGATGTTACGCATGTATTTATTTTTCGAATCGTTCTACTGAATCGATCCTCAAGGATTCTGAGGAAAACCTACGTATGAAGTCACTTGAATGTGATAATCTTTATCAAAAGTACTTTTTATTGGAATAGAAACTTGCAAAATCTGAAGCAAGGTTTACTCCCAGCAAACAAGTTTTGACGACAGAGAAAGCGCTTATCTCAGTCGAGAAAAACGCCTTGAGGATGATTTAGCTGCTGCTCTTCATAAAATCAAAATGTTGGAAGATGACTTGAAAAAGTTCAATACTAGTTCAAGCAAATTAACCATTATGCTATGAGAAAGTAAAAATCATCGTGATACACGAGGATTGGGCTATAAGGGAATAGATGCTCCAAGTACTAGCAAAGAGGTAAAATTTGCCAAGGCTAGTTATTCTTCTCAACAAAAGGTTTCCACTGATGGCAAAAGTGAAATACCTTCTCCAGCAGTTAAGGTTCAAAAGAGCAAAGTTTATCAACCTCCAAAGTTAGCACACACTGATCGAGGTAAGAACATTCCTTATGTTTGCCACTATTGCGGAAATAAAGGTCATCTGGAAAGGAGATGTCGTTTCCGTATAAGGAATGAGAAACTTCATGATGTTCTTGTTTGGGCATCACAAGATGTTGTGAAACCAAGATCATACGTTAAGACTGATCCTCTTAACGTTACAGGTTGTAGTTATCCAACCTTTAGGCAAAGGAATAAGTGCTATGATAGACCTAGATTTGCCTATAAACGTCGTACGAATTCTTTTCATAATCGTAATGGTTATCAAAAGGATAACTCGGTAAAGACGAAGATAATATCCGATGCTCCCAATTGGAGAAAGACTAACTTTCAAAAGAATAGTCAATCCAATTCTCTTCCAAGAATTCTAGAAGAGAGTGATGGGAAGAAGGTTCCGACTGTTCCTAAACGCACTCAGAAGTGGATACCGAAGAAAGACAATGATGTTTTGAGTGTGAAAAGGAATGATCTTCCAGAAAACTCCATGACTATGGAAAAGGCAGTATCCATGATGTTGGAACTTAACAAGTTTTTTGGAAAAATGGAATTGGATGTGAAAGGTTCTAAAAGTGATCTCTTTCATGATAATCCAAAGGTCACTTGTGGTGAGCAAGACTTTGTTCACCCAAACGCAACTTGATTGTGTTGGAAGTGCATCCTCACCAAGGAATGCCCTGCTTTGTATACGGTGAGGGAAGCACAAGAATTGGGGCACACAGATTATGTTCTGTAAGGCGGTAGAATTCGATTGGATTTATCTAAAAAGGTATGTCTATAAACTTGAGCAAGATTTGTACTTTTATTTGCTTAGAATACTTATAATAATCTTGCTTATCGTTCATTTCTACCTAACTTGATCTGTGTTTAAGGTTATTAAATATTTAGGTTTGAAAATAATAGTTCGGGATGTTTGGACTACATGGTACACATACCAAGTATGCATAACAACATTTAAATTCAAAAACCTGGGGTTTAAATTCGCAAATCCGTTTGCATACTTGACGTCGATATTCGGTAAACTTGTTTTGGCCGTAACTTCTTCGTCCGAACTCGGATTTACCTCGCTCTTTTTGAATTCTCTTCCTTATTGAATTCCCTTCAAAATGGAGATGAGAATTGTTGAATTTGGATGAGTTAATATTGGTCTTTGTCCTTCTCTTTTTTTTTTAGTGTTTGCTCCGTTTCGTTGCACTTGTTCTATTCTCTTGGACTTGGTGTTTATGAGTGAAAACTATTTCTGCCGGTTTTGGTAATTTGGGGTGTGCGGATGAGAAATGAATTTAAACCCTAAACAAATGCACTGCACGGGAATGCTTTTGATTCGAGAAATCAATCTGTACAACTCTGGCCTAAACCAAGAAATAGCCGTTCCAGACTTGCTTCAGTCACAAAGTGAAGGAGATGGGGTCGATCTTAGGGAGGGAAGCGAAGAAGGTGTTGAGAATGTGGAGGTTTTGGCTGTTTATGACTTATATCAGAAAGCTGAACTGGCTTGCAGAATGTAAGCTATCAGTTCTGGTGTTTGGATACGATTATATCAACACTTGGTTTCTGTCTTGTGTTGTTTTGAAATAGGGAGGAGAACCTATTTATGCAAGTCATTGAGACTTACCCACGTCTATCATAGGAAGTGGAGAAAGTGGAGTGATGGAGTAGTGGAGTTGCGTGTGTTAGTGTCACACGATTAGTCTTTCCCACTTCACCCATCATCACTAACCGTCCATGTCTTCCTGACACATTCTTGTGATGGCGCGTTGTGCGCTGCACGCTGTACAGCGTCAGACCAATACCCCAGTATGTATCCCCCAGTTTTTGACATGATTAATGTCTCGAGTGTGTGGATCGTGGGACCCACAAAAGGTAGCATGTGATGCTAGGTTAAATAACTACGTTATTTAGGAAGTCGATATTTGTGAAATATCGTGTGTATTCTATGCAAGTAATTCATCGAATATAATCAGCATGTGTGAAGCATCGCTGTTTTAAGGCTTAATGGAGTAAGTCATGATTAAGCGTCTTAAAATAGATGCATGTCTATCCATCTTCGAGTGATCGTTTGGAGGTTGTATCGGTAAATCCTGACTTGGCCGATCACTTTATGTGGAAGAGTGGTGGACGGTGATTGTGGTGATGCCTCACTGGTAGCCTAACTCCTGTCTTAGGTTGTCCGTCCAAGCTAGTGAAGTTGGACGGAAGAGATAGATTGTGACCCACATCTGCGACCGTTGGATTAGGGTTTAGGACGTGCTCAAACACCAACCTTTAGCTTGGTCGAATCCAAGCATGGAAGACATATTTGGCAGAGCCGATCAGGCATGTGTGTAGACGGCATGCTGGTGTAGGCGCCTATACCTCACTGTCTCATGAAGGTGCAATCTAGACCACTAAATTTGTCAGGCAAAGAGGAATGGCGAGATTGATTTGCGACAGAAATCTCATGAAGGTCGCGTGGCATGCCTACTTCGGGCACGCGTTTCGAGACGACCAAGCCTGTCGGTCTTGGCCGATCAGTCAGGTGTGCAGAAGGCGGGATAATATACACGTCTGTACCTTATTGTCCAATAGAAAGGTGATCTAAGCCACTCAATTTGTCCGGCGAAATTGAGTGGTCGAGATTGGTTTGCAATTGGGAAGTGTGACCACGCCTAGTTTGGGCGTGCGAATCGAGGCAACCAGCCATGGTATGCCTTGGCCGATCGGGTGTGGAGATAGGTGGGCCCACAGTGATCGTGTTGATACTCACCGGACCTGCTTAGTCTATTTCTGGACCCTTCATTCGAGCAGGAGAAAATGGATGCTCGTGATCGATTTGCGACACAAACCCTAATTAGGGTTTCTTGGCCGGTCGTGTGCATGCATGTTTGGCTAATAGAAAACATGTGCTACATACCTCATCCTGAGAGGTCGACCGTGTGGGACCCTTGTTGGGCCGGTGGTGAGCATGGTGGTATATGTCCGACCACCTCAGGCTTGATCTAAGCCATCCAACCATGCTGGTGAAGTTGGATGGTCGTGATCAATTTTAGGTTTTTAGTGGATTTTTCTGCGACCCTCAATTCTCCACGCTGACCCAACTTCGGACAATCGTATATTGCAATCTGTTCAGGTTAGGGAAGAGTTGGTCATGCAGGTAGGAAGAAGGTCCGCCGGTGTACATGGCAAGCTTTGCAAATTTGAGCTTATTTCAGTGAGACTAAAGAGCTGGAAAAATTTGGGTATCTTCCTTTGAGCCTAACATGATTGTTTTGGGTCTTTGGTTCGATGGATTTTGGCTAGAACTCGAGTTAAAAGAAATCAGGGAGTTACGGGTTTTTCATGAGAAAACCCGAGAGTTGTTGTTTTTGATCTTGGAGACTTATGGAGTGATTCAATCACTCAAATGGATTGATATGGGCCTGTTACATCTAAACAGGACTGGTAAGTCCATCAGAACCGGTGAAACTGGGCTGTAATTGTGGATAGAAGAAAACATGGAGGTTTGTTTGGCCGAGAAGACATTCACGGGAAATAACGTGAAGATAATGTTCTTGCATGAGTTTTACTTCACCAGGGACTCATTCTAAGCGTGTTTGGAGCATGACTGAGATTAACAAGGAAGGTCGGACAGCTGCAGATGCATGATTGTGAAAGAAAGGAAAGAAAATATCTCCAAAATATTTTCTTTTACTGCCGAATATTGGAAGGATTTTCCGGAGTAATGAGCAAAGATTCTTGTGACTGTTGAGTATAAATAGCCTATTAGGGTATCACTGAAGGGTTACAGAGAGAATTGGGAGGATTTAGAACATCTCAGAGGCGAGAAATTGAAAGTTGCAGAGAGTCACCATTTCTGCTGCTGCATAGCTGAAGAACACGAAGAACAAACCAGCAAAGACAGTCGTTTTTCTACAGTGGTAACGACTCACAGCCGCGGGTCGTACATCAGAGGCAGACTTATTTGCTACAGTATCAGTGACACATACTGTGTGTCGTTCTGGTTTGTAACACATATAACTGTTACAAACCCAGTTTCCATTATATTTCTCCCTTTTCATCATTTGTAAACCATTTTTGAACAATAATAATGAATTTCGAGCGTGTTTCCAACATGATGATGTGCTAATTCTCTCACAACCAAGGCAATGAGGAAGCTATTTACACATGAATAATTTTGTAACTATTATATTTTCTCTAATATGTAATTATAATTCACTCAATCACTGCTTTTGCAGAGTTTTTAATTGTTTGCATAATTTTCTTCATTAGTTGTGATTCAATTAGATAGGTTATGCTTTGATTAGATAATCTATGCTTAGGGGATACAATTAATTTTTGAGATTGCCTGATTATTTGTGAGTTAAGAAAATAAGGGACTTAAAGATAATTAGAGTTTTGGGTTATTTACCATCATTCATTCATGTGTAATAGTGGAATCAGTGTCTTGGTTATTTTCTCATATCTTGAAATCAAATTTTGAAGTTAATTTTTCTTTATTTTAAGTTTTGTTAAGTCTAGAATCTTTTCCTTTCAGAAGCCTCAACGAACTTATTACTACAACTCAATTGAAAATCCCACCAATTTTTGGCGTCGCCGAAGCAGACTTGTCTTTAGGCTAGAGTTTTTAGATTTTTTTTTTCTTTTTTAGGTTTTTATTTTATTATTTTATTTTTGTTCTTCTTTGCGTCTTTGGGTTTTTGTCTTTTCCTTACAGAATTTGGAATTTGGAACGAAAGAAAATTTTGCCAAAGCTTTTGGTGAATACTTAAAGACTTGGAGTAAAAGGCAAAGCGAAAGGAGCGAAAGAAGAAGAATATTTTTTTATTTTATAAAAAAAATAGAGAAAAAAAAGAGACATTTTTATTTTTTTTAGACTTAACTTTTCTTTTGCACTTTACTTTTGGACTTTAAACTTTGGGACATTATTTTTAAACCCTACGGAAGGGTAGTTTAAATATTAAGCTGTTTGCAGAGAAGGATGGTGATTACGATATCACCTCGGCCCCTCGGGTTCGTACATGACATAGGAGTCGTGGCCCGAGTCGACTACAACGGTTCATCCCCCGTCTGGAACGGGAGGTAAGTTTGTCGAAACACTCGCGAATCCCCTGTCAGCGAGTTACTGTCTTCCTTCGTGTGAATATATGTCGAGGAACTGAAAACGGCTGCTTTAATTTCCTAGAAAAAGGGCAAGGACTGGCCATACAAGATAAGGGTTCGGATTTCATCACCGTTCTCTTCTTGCCCGCCTTAGGAAAACGATACCAAACGCGAACCTAAGCTTAAAATACTGACTAGAATGAGACCTATAGAGTAGCGAGCTTAATAGGAAAGTCGTTCGAAAAATATTGGTTACTATTTTAAGCATACTTCGAAGTTCATAATGGTTTCTGTGAGTTGAATGCGTGACTGCGCTGCCTTGTAATGCGGTGAGGCCTTGGGTATCAAAGCTCCACGCAGCTGCCCTCGCCTCTATTCAACTTACTTTGACTTGGATTGATTCCAGAGGGGTTTGATTAAATTGTAACGAATTCCCTTTCGAAGGATTAGAAGCTGGTATAGAAACAATATAAGTGGAGCCATCATGCTTTTTGTTTGCTATAAATCAGTAGGTTTGTTGTGGTGAAGTCAGCCTTGTTTGTGTTTGCATAAAACTTCCCTTCCTTTTAGGATTTTTCTTTTTGTTTTGTTTTTCTAGTGTATGCCAGAGGTTATTAGAGAGCGGTCTTGGAAAAGAAAAACTCTAGGTCGTTTGATTAGTGATAAACCTAGTAGTTCTTCTTGTGAAGGCGGGGAGCTCGAAGACTCTTCTTTTGAGAACCCCGTGTTTGGAAACTTCAGTTTTGAAAATCTGTCTCTTCGTGAGGAAGGTACCCCTAGTACTTCAGCTGTGCCAGCGATGGCAACTTTGAAATATTATATGTTCCCAACTAGGACCAACCGAGCTTCGTGCATTAAATTGCCAGCCAATACGGCTAATTTCGAGATAAAACCTAGTATTCTTCAGATGATTCCTATATTCTAGGAAAAGATGATGAGAACCCTTATTTTCATATTAGGGACTTTGAGGAAATCTGTGGGACAGTTAGAATAAAAGACCTCACTGATGAAGTTTTGAAACTTAAGATGTTTTCCTTTTCCTTGAGAGATAAATCCAAGACCTGGCTAAACAACCTACCACCTGAGTCCATTGAAACATGGTAGGAACTTGTTGCTGCTTTCTATATGAAATTCTACCCTAAGCATAAAACTGCAGCTGTTAGGCAGAAAATTAGTGCTAGTGTGCAACAAGAGGGAGAGTCTCTTTATAGGTTTT
Source organism: Papaver somniferum (assembly GCF_003573695.1). Taxonomy (NCBI): domain Eukaryota; kingdom Viridiplantae; phylum Streptophyta; class Magnoliopsida; order Ranunculales; family Papaveraceae; genus Papaver; species Papaver somniferum. The sequence continues at coordinate 14,222,982 of NW_020622381.1, forward strand.
TAGATAGATTCAACGATCTCCTATCCCAGTGTCCTCACCATGGATTTGATAAGATGAAACTTGTAGAGATTATTTATAATGGTTTAAACTATTCGACCAAAGCCGTGGTCGAGTCTATGTGCGTTGGTGAGTTCACCAGTAAAAATGCTGATGATGCTTTTACCTTCTTAGGAGCCATTGCTGAAAAATCCCAACAGTGGGAGTCTTGTGTTGAACCCCCTAAAAGACTCTTGATCAATAAAAGTAGCACCAATGTAGTAGATACAAGCATCGGGTCAGATGCTAAGTTTTCTTCTTTGTCTAGAAGGTTAGAAGCTTTGGAATTAAATCAACCTAAACATAGGTCTCTTGTTGAACCCAATAAAGCCCTCAAGTCTCTAGTTGTGGAATAGAGCCCGATAACTCATTTTGGGAAGGTCAGGTCAGTGAAAAGCAAGCCCATGCTATCTATAACAATGCTAGGTTTGAGAACCGTCAGAAGTTTGACCCATACTCAGAGACCTACAATCCTGGTTAGAGAAACCATACTAATTTTTCTTGGTCTAAGGGCCAGAATCAAGGTCAGTCTAGTAATTCTCAGCCTCCCCAGGTTTTGGTTATACTAAGAACTCTTCAGGTCAAGCCCAGTTCCAGAACCCTTCTGAGAATAAAATGACTAGCTTAGAGGAATCTCTTAGCATATTAAAAAAGAGCCAGGATATGCTATCACAAAGCCAGGAAATGTTAATAAAGAGCCAGGTTAGTTTTCAAGAGGAAACCAAGCAGAATTTTAATAATAATTCCCAGTCTCTTGCTAAATTAGAACTTCAAGGTGGCCAAATAGCTAAGTTTCTCACTGAGAGAGAAGATGGAAGGTTCCCTAGTCATACTGATCCTAATCCAAAAGGAGAGAAATCGTACAATCATGTGAATTCTGTTACAACCCTTAGGAGTGGGAAGAAAGTTGACAATAAGGTCACCATGCCTGAAAGTGAACATGCTGCAGTTCACCCTTCTGAGACAGAAAATGAGGAGACTGATAGAGTCTCTAAAGAGACCAATGAGGGTCATGTTGAGCCCGGCTTTGTTCCCAGAGCCCCGTTCCCCCAGCTGCTAGTTCCAACTAAGAGGGAGTCTAACTTTAATGATATATTGGAGGTTTTTAAGGAGGTAACTATCAACCTACCATTGTTTGATGCGATTAAGCATATTCCCGCTTATGCCAAGTTTCTTAAGGACTTGTGTACACGAAAGCGTAAGCTTAGTGTCCAGAAGAAAGCCTTCCTAGCTAGTCACGTGAGTTCCATTATTCAGAATACCACTACTCCTAAGTATAAAGACCTAGGGTCCCCTACCATTTCTTGTACAATAGGTACATACCGTGTTGAGAAATCTTTGCTTGACTTAGGAGCCAGTGTGAATTTACTTCCACACCATGTGTACCTCAAGCTAGGACTTGGTGATATGAAACCTACTCAGATGACACTTCAGTTAGCTGATAGGTCCGTTAAAATTCCTCGTGGTGTGATCGAGGATGTTCTTATTGAGGTCGACAAGTTTATTTATCCAGTGGATTTTGTTATCCTAGATACCCAACCTGTCTCTGACCCAGAGAACCAGATACCAGTGATTTTAGGTCGCCCATTTTTAGCAACATCCAATGCGATCAATAATTGTCGAACTGGTATTATGAATTTGTCTTTTGGTAATATGACTATTGAGCTGAACGTCTTTCATATTAGTAAGCTACCCTATGAACTAGATGACTCGAGCATAGAAGAGGTAAACATGATAGGAACATTAGTCGAGGAGTCATTACCAAACACTTTGTTAAAAGATCCGTTAGAGAAATTCCTAGCTCACTTTGGGATTGATTTCGATGTGATTAATGAGGTGAATGCTTTGTTAGATTCAACCCCTTTGTTAGACACTAGTAACTGATGGAAGCCTAAGTTCGAACCACTACCAGTTTCTAAGTCTACCCTAGTTCCTTCGTTAGAAGAGCCTCCTAAGTTGGACCTAAAACCATTTCCAGATACCCTGAAGTATGTGTTTTTAGGCCCGTCTGAGACTTTACCTGTGATTGTTGCTTCCGACTTGGATAATGATCAGAAAAGTAGGCTAGTGACGGTCCTTCAAAACAACAAGGAAGCTTTAGGGTGGACCATAACAGACATTAAGGGTATAAGTCCTACTATTTGTATGCATCAGATCTATTTAGAGGAAGATACCAAACCTTCTAGGGAGATGCAACAAAGACTAAACCCTAATATGAAAGAAGTAGTTCGAACCGAGGTTCTTAAGGTTTTAGATGCAGGCATTATCTACCCCATTTCAGACAGTAAGTGGGTCAGCCCCGTTCAGGTTGTTCCCAAGAAATCCAGTATTACTGTAGTCCAGAATGATAACAATGAGTTAATCCCGACCCGAGTGACCACGGGTTGGCGTGTTTGTATTGACTATAGGAAATTGAACAAGGTCACAAGGAAGGACCACTTTTCCCTTCCCTTTATCGACCAAATGCTAGAGAGATTAGCTGGACATAGTCATTACTGTTTTCTAGATGGATACTCAGGCTACAATCAGATCGTTATTGCCCCAGAAGACCAAGAAAAAACTACTTTTACCTGTCCCTTTGGTACCTTTGCGTATAGACGCATGCCTTTTGGGCTATGTAACGCCCCTGCGACTTTTCAGCGTTGCATGATGAGCATATTTTCCGATATGGTAGAAAAGTTTTTAGAGGTCTTTATGGATGATTTTTCAGTGTTTGGTTCGTCTTTCGATGAGTGCTTGCATCATTTGTCATTAGTGTTGACTAGGTGTAAGGAAAAGAATCTAGTGCTTAATTGGGAGAAATGTCATTTCATGGTTCGATCAGGAATTGTTTTAGGGCATATCGTATCTTCTAAGGGTATAGAGGTAGATAAAGCCAAAGTTGACCTTATCGAGACTTTACAGGTCCCAAAAACCGTAAGAGATATTAGGTCATTCTTAGGGCATGCAGGTTTTTATCGTCGATTCATTAAGGATCTTAGCTTGATTTCTAGACCTCTTTGCAATTTTCTTGCAAAAGATGTTAAGTTTGTCTTTGATGATGCTTGTTTAGAGGCTTTTGAGAATCTCAAGACTTTACTCACTACCGCCCCCATAGTCCAGGCACCCAACTGGAACTTATCCTTTGAGATCATGTGTGATGCTTCAGATTATGCTATTGGTGTTGTGCTAGGTCAGCGAGAAAACAAATTACTTCATGTGATTTACTATGCTAGCAAAACTCTGAATGATTCCCAGTTGAACTATACCAGTACCGAGAAGAAACTGTTAGCCATTGTGTCTGCCTTAGACAAGTGTAGACCCTATCTCTTAGGTTCTAAGATCGTCATATATACTGATCATGCTGCTTTGAAATATCTTTTGTCTAAGAGGGATACAAAACCTAGATTGGTTATGTGGATCCTCTTGTTACAAGATTTCTCTCCAGACATTAGAGACAAAAAGGGTGCCGAAAATGTAGTAGCAGACCACTTGTCTAGGCTAGTTGTTGATTCCCCTGATGATTCCCTTCCTATAATGGATAGTTATCATGATGAACAACTTTTCTTTGTTACCCAAGCACCTTGGTATGCGAATATAGTGAATTATCTTGTTACTGGTCGAATGCCCCAACATTGGGGTAAACAAGATCGTTCTAGGTTTTTAGCCGAGGTTAAGCACTTCTTTTGGGATGATCCTTATTTGTTTAAGTATTTTCCAGACCAGATTATTAGGAGATGTATACCTAAGAGTGACCAGTCCAGCATTATTTCCTTTTGTCATGATCATGCTTGTGGGGGTCACTTTAGTGCTAAGAAGACTGCTGCTAAGATATTGCAGTGTGGATTCTATTGGCCTTCGTTGTTACAAGATTCTCATAGTTACTGTGTTACTTGTGAACGTTGCCAGAAATTATGAACTATTTCCCGTAGGAACACGATTCCCTTGAACCCGATTCTAATTGTTGAGGTCTTTGATGTGTGGGGTATTTACTTTATGGGTCCATTTCCTAATTATTTTGGTAACCTATACATCCTTGTCGCTGTAGACTATGTCTCTAAGTGGATTGAGGCGTTTGCGTGTAAAACCAACGACCATAGGGTTGTGATTGAGTTCTTGAAAAATAATATACTTACACGTTTTAGTACACCGCGAGCTATAATTAGTGATGGAGGGTCGCACTTTTGTAATGGGCCTTTTAGGCTTCTGATGAAGAAATATGGTATTACACATAAGGTAGCTTCCCCGTATCATCCTCAGACTAGTGGTCAGGTTGAGGTTTCCAATAGGGAGATAAAACGTATATTAGAGAAAACAGTTAATCCTAATCGGAAAGACTGGTTGTCTAGGCTTACTGATGCCTTATGGGCTTACCGTACTGCGTTTAAGACCCCCATTGGAATGTCGCATTATCGGCTTATGTATGGCAAGGCATGTCATTTACCTGTTGAGTTAGAACATAGAGCTTATTGGGTTGTTAAGCAGCTAAACTTTTCACTTGACAAGGCAGGAGCCCATAGGAAACTCCATCTCAATGATTTGGAAGAGATTTGTATAGATGCTTACGATAGTGCGAAGGAGTATAAGAACAAAATGAAACTTGTGTATGATAGAAATATTTTACGGAAGTCATTTTCTCCAGGTCAAAAAGTTCTTCTGTATGATACCCGCTTGCATCTTTTCCCTGGGAAGTTACGTTCTCGGTGGACGGGTCCTTTTTATTGTTCGCACTGTCTTTCCTCATGGAGCTGTTGAAATTGAGACACCGGATGGTAGTAGTTCTTCGAAGGTTAATGGTCAGAGATTGAAACCCTTTTTAGAGCCCTTTCCTACAGGTGATGTTGAGGAGGTCCCTCTGGAGGACCCTGTTTACCCTTGATTGACCATCGAGGCGATTGTATGTTGTATATTAGTCTTTGATTTCTCTTTTCACCCAAGTACTATCTTTCCGACTTCTCTCTTTACTGATTCCTCATGTTACTTTACTTTTTGGTATTGCTCTTTGATTAGAAACATTGAGGACAATGTTAGATTTAAGTTTGGGGGTGGGGAAGAAACATTTTGGTGCAATAAATAAACTCCAGAGCCTAGAAATTTATGCTTATTAAGGTCGGCACTAACCAATCTAAGTGGATGGGAACATCTTGGTTGTTGGAGTTGAGGAACCAATCTGATTAGATGGAAACATCTAGAAGAGTCTATTCATAAAAGCACAGAGCTCAGGTGTTAGAGAAAAAAAAAACATGGTAGTTTCGCCATATCCTCGTGATGGAAACATCGAAAGAATCCTGATCACTTCTTTTTATTTTTCTTTTTACCACTGCTAGGGTGAAATAGAGTGACTGAGATACAAAAAAAAAATGAGACCAGACCACCAGACCAACCGGAATAAATACAATAAAGTCGACCACTGGTACCCTTGTATATGCCAGCTGAGTTGACCTAGAGTTAGGATTATCGACCACTGGTTCCCTTGTATATGCCAGTGTGTTGATATTAGTCCAGACCAGTATCTCAGTCCATTAGGATAGGTTCACCTTAGTCAACATCATCCACGTTTTTCTCTACATACATCTTCTTAATCTATCCATGTGATTGGTTGACTCTGGTTTATGATGTCCAGAAACTATCCGAGTAGAGCTCTGTCACTTTATATGAATTTTAGTATGCTTGAGTGCAAACTCGTGTACAACAATTGGAATTTCGCATCATGGTACTTCCTCCTGTAGTCAATAGGTATGCCAACCAAGTAGATTCTTTAGTGCTTTCCAAGGTTCTGCATAGATAGTTAGGGTTTGGAGTAAAGGTTTTGTGGGTACACCTCTGGTAAACCCTCCCGAGATTAACTCGGTTTTATTTTTATTTTTTAGTTTTGCTCGAGGACTAGCAAATAATAAGTTTGGGGGTATTTGATGGACGCATTTATGTGTCTAATTTGTCCTTAATGTTTCGTATTGTTAGTACTCGTTTTCGTCCTTATTATGTTGTTTTGTGTGTTTGTAGGTATTTTTTTGGAAATAAATATTGTTGGAAAATTCGTCTCGAAAAGTTGCTCGAAGCACCCCCGAAGGACATTTGCTATACGGACCCCCACTTTTGCTATGTGTCACCCACGGCTATGTATAGCCCATTTGTCCACAACACCCATTTGTTATTCGGCACCCAGGACGTTGGATAAGGGCTAACCATCTTCTTCATTTCAAAAGTTATGTTTTGGCGGGAAATTTTTGGTTTCAATGTCAGAACTAGGGTTGCAAATTTGAGCTTGTTTCAGAGAGACTAAAGAGCTTAAACATTTTGGGTATCTTCCTTTGAGCCTAACAGGATTGTTTTGGGTCTTTGGTTCGATGGATTTTGGCTAGAACTCGAGTTAGAAGAAATCAAGGAGTTACGGGTTTTGCATGAGAAAACCCGAGAGTTGCTGTTTTTTTATCTTGGAGACTTATGGAGTGATTCAATCACTCAAATGGATTGATATGGGCCTGTTACATCTAAACAGGACTTGTAAGTCCATCAGAACCGGTGAAACTGGGCTGTAATTGTGGATAGAAGAAAACAGGGAGGTTTGTTTGGCCGAGAAGACATTCACGGGAAATAACGTGAAGATAATGTTCTTTCATGAGTTTTACTTCACCAGGGACTCATTCTAAGCGTGTTTGGAGCATGACTGAGATTAACAAGGAAGGTCGGACAGCTGCAGATGCATGATTGTGAAAGAAAGGAAAGAAAATATCTCCAAAATATTTTCTTTTACTGCCGAATATTGGAAGGATTTTCCGGAGTAATGAGCAAAGATTCTTGTGACTGTTGAGTATAAATAGCCTATTAGGGTATCACTGAAGGGTTACAGAGAGAATTGGGAGGATTTAGAACATCTCAGAGGCGAGAAATTGAAAGTTGCAGAGAGTCACCATTTATGCTCCTGCATAGCTGAAGAACACGAAGAACAAACCAGCAAAAACAGTCGTTTTTCTACAGTGGTAACGACTCACAGCCGCGGGTCGTACATCAAAGGCAGACTTATTTGCTACAGTATCAGTGACACATACTGTGTGTCGTTCTGGTTTGTAACACATATAACTGTTACAAACCCGGTTTTCATTATATTTCTCCCTTTTCATCATTTGTAAACCTTTTTTGAGAAATAATAATGAATTTCGAGCGTGTTTCCAACATGATGATGTGCTAATTCTCTCACAACCAAGGCAATGAGGAAGCTATTTACGCATTAATAATTTGGTAACTATTATATTTTCTCTAATATTTAATTATAATTCACTCAATCACTTCTTTTGCAGAGTTTTTAATTGTTTGCATAATTTTCTTCATTAGTTTTGATTCAATTAGATAGGTTATGCTTTGATTAGATAATCTATGCTTAGGGGATACAATTAATTTTTGAGAATTTGCCTGATTATTTGTGAGTTAAGAAAATAAGGGACTTAAAGATAATTAGAGTTTTGGGTTATTTACCACCATCCATTCATGTGTAATAGTGGAATCAGTGTCTTGGTTATTTTCTCATATCTTGAAATCAAATTTTGAAGTTAAGTTTTCTTTATTTTAAGTTTTATTAAGTCTAGAATCTTTTGCTTTCACAAGCCTCAACGAACCTATTACTACAACTCAATTGAAAATCCCACCAGATATCGGTCTTGCCTGCTTCGATCGACCTTGCTATGCCTGCTTCGGTCGAGAGCCTGCTCCATGCTTGCTCCGTTCGAATGTCGGTCTTGCCAAATCGACCTTGCTATGCCTGGTTCGGTCGAGGGGCTATTGCGCCTGCTTGATCGAACGTGGGCTTCATGTGCCTAATCGACGAACTGCTGCGCCTGCTTCATTCGTGGGAGTACGCCAGGTGTGACGACGAGCTTGGTGAGACCGGTTTCCTCCTTCAGGTATTTGAGCCAAGAAGGGAATAAAACTTGTATGCTCCTTTTCCCTTAGACAACCGTGCATGTAACCCTGAACGGATGTGGACCCCACCATGTATATGCTTCGACCAAACGTTACCCTGTTGCACCTGTTTGATAGGCATGTGGGCCCGCCTACTTCGCTCAACCGTGGGACTCATCATGCGCCTGCTTGATCGAACGTGGGCTTGTTGTGCCTGCTTCGGTTAAACGTGGGTCCACTGTATGCCTGCTTTGGACGAACGTGGGACCCGATGTAAGCATGCTTGCTTCGAACATGGGCAGATGTGCATGCTTTAATTAAACACGGGTCCACCGTGTACATGCTTCAAATGTCGGCCCTGTGCTTCGACTGAAAACCGGCCCTGTTGTGTGTGCCTATTTCATTCGAATACCAGACTTATGACCTTGATCAACTCCGGCTTCGTGGACTCGACCAACACCGGCCTTGTTTGCTGACGTGGCCCAATACCAGCCTTACTTGCTGACGTGGCCCAATACCATCCTTGTGACCTTGATCGGCCTTGACCAATACCGGCATGATGTGACCTCAGCCTACTTGCGTGACGCGATACCAGTCTTGCTTGTGTGACGGGATATTAGCCTTGCGATCTCGACCAATACCAGCTTCGCGGACTTGAGCAACACCGGTTTCGTTTGCTGACGTGGCTCAATACCAGCCTTGCTTGCTTTGCCCGAACGTGGGACCCCCGCGTACTGCTTTGCTTGGGTCCGGCTGTGCCTACTTTGACTAATCTGGGGATAGTTGTGCCTGATCGAGTGGGACCCGCCGCTGCTTTGACCAGACACCAAACATGTTGCCTCACCCAACACCAGACTTGCTCCTTGACCAACACCGGCTTGCCTTGACGAACACCGGCCTTGCTGATTTGACGAACTCCGACCTTGCTGACGGATATCGCTGCCTCGACCGACACCGGCCTTGCTGTCTTGTTTCGTTCGAACACCGGCCTTGTCCCGTATACCAGCTTTGTTACTTCTACCAACACCGGCCTTGCTGCTGTGATGTCTTGCTGACTAACACCGGTCTTGCTAACCATCGGTCTTCCCTTTGCTCGTGGGACACAGGCGTGCTTGCTTTGCCCAAACATGAACCTTGTATGTTCGAACGTGGTGTGGGTCCCGCTGAGAGCGTTGAAGCAGCTTCTAGAGCGAGCAGGTCCTTAAGAGCAGCTTCTGGAGCGAGCAGGAACCGGAGAGCATTGAAGCAGCTTCTGGTGGAGGGAGCATTGAAGTGGCTTCTGCTGGAGAGAGTGTTGAAGTGGTTTCTGGTGGAGAAAGCATTGAAGCGGCTTCTGATGGAGAGAGTGTTGAAGCGGCCTCTTCTTCATCTTAGTTTCCCTTTGCGAATTACATGCTTCTTGATTGACTATCTCTCTTGTGTAAAAGAAGTTCTTGACTGACGGCGAAGGAATTTCATGTTGATCCTCAGTCCCCAAGCGTGATCTACGTGGCTCCATCTTGTATGCCCGATGGGTCTTTTATACGTAATGGTTGTTAATATGGTGAAGCTCTGGATGGTATCAAGACTCTTGGCAACAGCTGTGATCAGAAGAGACTGGCAGGGAGAGGCGTGGTGGCAACTTGCACGAACTTGGCACCCTCTTAAATCCCAGGTGCAATCTCCTTTGGTAATGGAACTACTTTTTCCACGGGAGACAAATTATGAAAGCGTCTCTAATTGATGTAGTTACCGTCGATCCATATATGGAATATCTTGGACGTTGTTTCATTATTGCGGCAGTCGCGCACGTGGTGCTAGAGTTGAAGTTGGCAATTTTGGATGCGCAGGATGTTGTATCTCGGTGGCTTTCCTCTTGCTGCTTTAGTGAAACTGCTTAAAGAAGGATGAAGGTTGTATTGCCTGTTGGTGAGATGTATGCTTCTGCGAACATCATGAGGCTCTTCATTACTGGCAGGTTTATTCTTCTAGCAGGGCAGGTGCTGTCGCAACTAAACGTTTAGCAGCTTCACAGAGTTCAGAGGGTGTCTGAAACCGCAGGTTCTTCGACAAAGCACGATAAACAGGTTCCGTCATATTGATGCACAATTACACCACTTGTTGTTCAGTCACATTTGGATCGTGACCCTCAAGTGTCCTGGATTCGGGACGCTCCAGTAGATCCGAAGATGTCCCTGGATCGCTCTTTGTCCGGGCTGACATGATAGGTGAACCCTTTGTGATGATTTGGAGATGACAATATTCGTTGAATCTTCCGAAACGCTTCCTGTTGTAGTGAGGTCCAGACGAAACTTTCTCCTCTCTTCAGCAAGGGAGTGAATGAAGCAACGAGCTGGGCTAAGCCAGGTATAAAACGTGGAATTCATCTTGCCCATGAAGCTGTGGAGCCCCTTAACGGTTCGCGGCAGCGGCATTGTGAGGATATCTTGAGTCTCGGGTTTGACTACTATATCGTCCACGTAGTCTCCAACTTGCTTATGCATCATGTCATGGAAGATTGTCGTCATAACGCGTTGATACGTCACACCGGCACTTTTCAAACCGAATGGAATTACGGTAACAAAAGTTTCCAATATGGTTTGAAAAGATGTCTTACTTGCACCATGCACATACATCCTTATCTGGTTGTAGCCGCTATATCCATCCATGGAGGAGAACATGCCGTGTTAGCTGGTAGCATCTACCAACATGTCGATGTTAGGTAGAGGAAACGTCATTGGGCCATCATTCGTTCAAGTCTCTGGAATCCATGCAACACCTGATCTCGCGCCTGAATTGCCTCGGAGATTGTTTGACCGGCTTGGATCGGAGATTGTATGAATGCTTACACAAGGTCGAGCTGATGGAGATAGGTCGAAGATTCCTCATCGTCGAGCTCATCAGTTGTGGAGTTGGTACCATCTTGCAGCTGTCGTCGAGCGTCTAACACTTCTTCTTGTGTCTCATCGTTGTTGTAGCATTGCGTTGGGCGGAGAGAATAATTGAGATGCCTCGTCAGCAAGGATGCATCATGGGGCCTAGCCTTCGATGATGTAAGTCGGTCCTCCTCCTGGATTGACGCTCACGTGGGGAGTGGAATGCAATGGACTTTGTCTGATCCTTCCTGCGGAGCTTCCCTCAGTTTGAACAGTTCCACTCCGCATATTCGTTTGTAAGGAGACAATGATTCAAGAATACGAATGACTTATTTATTCAGCATAGTCTTCAGGAATTGGTGATACTTTGAAGGAACGATCCCGTATGTGCTGGTCTGGTTTCCTTCAAAGTCTGTCATTGTGGTAGGATGCCATACGATCTTTCCTGAGCGAACCTGGGACGTCCTGAGAGTCTTGAGAGTAATCACATTCGAAGACGCTCCCGTATCGATGAGGGCCCTCTTGAACTCTGAATCCTTGATGCGTGAATTAACGCGTAGGGCCCGGTTGTGACCTTCTTCTGGTTGATTGCAGCAAAACGTCTCTGCCCGCTGATTCTTCGAGAGGTGTAAAAGTTCGCATAAACTTTCCACTAGAGAAACCGCTTCCTGATCCACCGGCCTCTGGCTCATAGTGAGACTATTGACTTGAGGAGGATCGTTGTGAGGATCAGTCCCCAGTGTAGGAATCTCCATGACAGGACCGTTCATATCTGATGTCGCTTCTTTGATCAGGTCCATGTAGGTCCGCGCCGCTGAAGTACCTTCTCCGGGTGTGTTGAATGTGTTCCTTGTTGGCTCCAGGGGATGTCGCGGCTCTTGTGGCAATCGATCAGTTAATGTCTTAAGAAAAGTGAGTACCTCTTTCTGAGTTGCAGCCATATCCGTTTGAGTCTTAGCAAGGACTTCCTGCCTCTCCATCAAATCTGCGATGGTAATGGGAGTTGGTCCTCCTCTTGCTCCTCCATCTCCTCGTTCTGATGAAGGGGTGGAAGTTGTTGCTCTTGTGACCGCCGGAGGCGTTACACTTGAGGAGATGCCGGGATTTGCGGCTGCTCTGGCTCTGGTGATGGGAGGTGTTACACTTACTGGAACATCTCCTGATCCTCTGGTGCTGGTAGTAGAGGAAGCAATTCCATGAGATACATTGATGGTATTGACTGGATGCACGGTGATACCTGGGATATCAACACCGAGAGTGTTCTCAGTGTTAGTCCCGTCAGGATCGGTTGCTGATCCAGACCTAAGATCCACCATGTCGAAATTAATAAGATTGAATTGGATTTGAAAATTGATTTTGCAACCGAGAGATTAATCTCCCACTGTGGTCGCTAATTGTTTATGGGTGAAAACTATTTCTGCCGGTTTTGGTAATTTGGGGTGTGCGGATGAGAAATGAATCTAAACCCTAAACAAATGCACTGCACGAGAGTGCTTTTGATTCGAGAAATCAATCTGTACAACTCTGGCCTAAACCAAGAAATGGCCGTTCCAGACTTGCTTCGGTCACAAAGTGAAGGAGATGGGGTTGATCTTAGGGAGGGAAGCGAAGAAGGTATTGAGAATGTGGAGGTGTTGGCTGTTTATGACTTATATCAGAAAGCTGAACTGGCTTGCAGAATGTAAGCTATCAGTTATGGTGTTTGGATACGATTGTATCAACACTTGGTTTCTGTCTTGTGTTGTTTTGAAATAGGGAGGAGAACTTATTTATACAAGTCATTGAGCCTTACCCACGCCTCTCATGGGAAGTGGAGAAAGTGGAGTGATGGAGTAGTGGAGTTACGTGTGTTAGTGTCACACGATTAGTCTTGCCCACTTCTCCCATCATCACTAACCGTCCATGTCTTCCTGACACATTCTTGTGATGGCGCGTTGTGCGCTGCACGTTGTAAACCTCCAGACCAATACCCCAATATGTATCCCCCAGTTTATTGACATGATTAATGTCTCGAGTGTGTGGATCATGGGACCCACAAAAGGTAGCATGTGATGCTAGATTAAATAACTAAGTTATTTAGGAAGTCGATATTTGTGAAATATCGTGTGTATTCTATGCAGGTAATGCATCGAATATAATCAGCATGTGTGAAGCATCGCTGTTTGAAGGCTTAACGGAGTAAGTCACGATTAAGCGTCTTAAAATAGATGTCTATCCATCTTCGAGTGATCGTTTGGAGGCTGTACAGGTAAATCCTGACTTGGCCGATCACTTTGTGTGGAAGAGTGGTGGACGGTGATTGTGGTGATGCCTCACTGGTCGCCTAACTCCTGTCTTAGGTTGTCCGTCAAAGCTAGTGAAGTTGGACGGACGAGATGGATTGTGACCCACATCTGCAACCGTTGGATTAGGGTTTAGGAGGTGCTCAAACACCAACCTTTAGCTTGGTCGAATCCAAGCATGGGAGACATATTTGGCAGGGCCGATCGGGCATGCGTGTAGACGACATGCTGGTGTAGGCACCTATACCTCACTGTCTCATGAAGGTGCAATCTAGACCACTGAATTTTTCAGGCAAAGAGGAATGGCTGAGATTTATTTGCGACAGAAATCTCATGCCGCAAAGGCCGCGCGTCATGCCTACTTCGGGCATGCGTTTCGAGACGTTGGATGGTCGTGATCAATTTTAGGTTTTTAGTGGACTTTTCCGACCCTCAATTATCCATGCTGACCCAACTTCGGACAATCGTATATTGCAATCTGTTCAGGTTAGGGAAGAGTTGGTCATGCAGGTAGGAAGAAGGTCCGCCGGTGTACATGGCAAGCTTTGCCTAACCGGTCATGGGATAATCTACGCCGTCCAACCATGCTGGTGAAGTTGGACGGTCGTGATGAATTTGAGACTGCGTAGGCGGTCTTGTGCGCACAAGCTTTTCCAAGCTGCTCCACACCAGTCTGGATATCCATTCTGGGCTGGCGTTTGGTGATTATTTTTTCAGGCGTGACTTTGCACCTTTGTGGCCGACTTGCATGGTCGTGATTATTTCCAAGACTGTCGTAGACAGTCCAGATGCTCGATCGGGTTAGTATAACACTCCGAGAATTGCAACCTGTACGGGTATTTCGTATATGCTTCATTATTAACGCTTGGAGATTTGTGTTGCTCTGCTGAGAGCAACACTCAGTCATCATGCCGCACCAATAATGAGAGTGGAGCAGTACAGAAAATACAAGGCTGGTCATGCATTAATGGATAATGCTATAAGTTTATAGTGAGGAAGTATTCACCATTTTATCAGTGGCTTTATCCTTTGCAGGATGTTAGTGCATAATTTCGGCCTTTACAATTTTATCCTTTAATGAAAATCCACCATCAACACTAGGTAAATTGGCGAAGTGAAGAAGTATTCATCACTTATCAGTGGCTTTATCCTTTACAGGATGTCAGTGCATGAATTTGGTTTTATAATTTTAGCCCTGAACTAAAATCCACCATCAACACTTGGGCACTGGGATTCTTGGAGAAATCCTATTCTAAGCTATTTTGTGGCTGTTACAAGAGTGATGTTGGTGAATCACAAATAAGAAAGTCCGAGAATAGGTAGTAGTTCATATTGCTATATATTCTTGAGTGTTCACAATCATCTCATGTGAACTATGGTGCATAGTCGTCAATGACTTTGTATGTTCTTCTTTGTTAAGGAAATATTTTTATATGCTTTTGGTAACCACTCTTGGTATAAATCCGTGCGAAAAAATATTGATTCTACGTTCTAAGGGCAAAGATTGTTATTGCAGTATTAATCTTTATGGTTTTGTGATATTGCAATTGTTTATGGGATATGTATTGTTTGCGTCCGTGAACTTGAAGGTCCCATATGTGTCAAAAGTAAAGTCGTTCATAAATTGATATTCGTATTGATGAAAGGACGAATGGACTTTTGACAAATTACAAAAGTTATGCATATGCAGTCATTTATTTGATGGAAAGTAGGATGAAATCTTTTGTTTGACAAGGATAAAGTTTATTATGTCGTTATGCAAATAGTGATGGAAAATAGAATAGATCCTTGTATGTTATCCACGGTATTGATCTTCATTGATCCATTTTGTTATGTTTTACCGTGAATGATCCGTTGTGTATCTTATGTTGAGCATCTTAAAACTATGTCGATTAATAGTGGACTTGTTGGTTGTTCCATGAGATGCTATATGTTGAGCATTCTTGATCTAAATTAATCATCTTGATTGGTTATTAGTTATTTGCTCTGAAAGTCTTCTTTTGTCGAGCATAATCTTTTGACAATTAAATTGATTGCTTCGCAGATTAGTTTGGTTGTGTATTCCAATTAGATTAATTATATGTTCTCTTGTAATTAATCTAGTTGAGTTTTTCATATATTCCACAAGTTCTTGTGTTGAGTATATGAACGGCTATACTAATCATGTTCTATTAGTTGATGTAGTCGTATATTCCGTAAGGTTTTCCTTGTGTTGAGTATTTGAACGATTAAGGTAGTCATCTCCGTGTGGTTATCTTAGTCGTAGCTCCATGAGTTTTCTTATGTTGAGCACAATCAATTAAATTGATCACTTTTGTGGTTTGATTTAGTTGCGTATTACGATTAAATTAATCATGGGTTTACTTGTGATTAATTTGGTTGAGTTTTGGATATAGAAAATCATTTCCTATGGTTTTTGGTGTCCAATTAAAAACAAATCCTTCTTTTCTTTCGAAATTAAGGTCGCTTTTGTTGTTCTTTCGGGAACGACATCAAATGGGGGAGAGTTCTTTTGAACTTGTGCTTAATGGTAATATCTTGCGGGGTGTGCGGCTGTGGAATTTTATAGGGGTTATCTTGTATCTTAAAACTCCTTGATGAATGCATTTAGCTTCGACTTTATGATTGCATCTAAATTAAGTTGGTATGTATTTTTCTTTTAGTCCATGAAATGTCTCTTGTGGAAATTTCATTATGATCCCGTTCTTGTACCTTTGCCAATTTTATTGACAAAAAGGGGGAGAAATAATGTATTTCACACTATAAATACATATGGTTTTCGGATCATTGTGTAAAGGGGAGTGGTTTCCATGATCGAGATGGAGTAATGACTAAGGGGGGGTGATACATATCACCGTAGTATTATTGTTAAAGTCGTGATACAATTGGGCTTTGATATTACATAATAATACTATGACACTATATAATAATGATCGAGAATCTCGATTTCTCTCATTGTTATAGCTACGGATCTTCAACAACGGTGATGCTAAACTTACAACCTTTGGGATCATTGGAGTACTTGGAAGGACGAAGATTTCAGGGAACATTGAAGATTAGTGATAGACACATTTTTGTGTCTAATTTGTCCTCAATGTCCGTATTGTTGGAACTCTATTTTTGTACTAATATTGTGTTTTTATGTATTTTTAGGAAATAAACATTTTTGGAAAATTCGGCTCGAAAAGTTGATTTTGGCACCCGGAGGACAAGTGTTATTCGGGCTCTCGCTTTTGGATAAGGGGTAACCTAATTACTAAGGGGACACCACTGTTTGCTAAGGGGACACCTTCTTCACGATTTGAAAAAATAAAATTGGCGGGAAAATTGGTTCATCAACTGGCAGAATTTCAATCGACAAAATGAAGGTGTTGTGGTGCGATTCAATGGCTCAAACTTGGTAGGAAGATGTGATATAGCTTAAGGAACACAGTATGGGTGTCAGAATTGATCAATTTAGGATGGAATTCTCGGTTCGATTCACCAAACTCAAAACAGAGCAACACACACTGAACACGAGCTCAAGTGTGTTTGTGCTGTGCATGGAGTGATGTGGAGGTGCGGGAAAGCTTCTGAGGCATGAAGAAACTAATTTGGAGCGTTTTGGGAGCGAGTTAACGTGTGGAAATTCTATAAATGGTAAATATTCTCATTTTTGGGCAGCAAAGAATAATCGAATTAAATAGAAAATATACGCAATCAATGGTCGGATTTCTTGCTCCAAAACACTATAAATACAAGTATCGGTCATTGGGAAGGTTTGGGGAGTCTTGGGGAAAGTTTAGGAGTCGAGAGAATCAAAAGAAAATCACGCAGAGAAGAGAAGCTTGCTGCTGGTGCAAGGAAGAACACGAAGAACATAATACTCACAGGGACAGTCGTTTATCAACAATGACATCGACTGTCTTCTGTGGGTCGTAGTTTCCCAACGACAACAGCACTTCAGCTTTGTCGTTGACTCCGGACGCCTTCTGTGGGTCGCAGAATCCTGTTTTATATCATTTTCTTGTCTTTCTCTTCATTGTAACACACTTTTGAGCATCAATGAAATATTTTGAGAGGTTTTCCAACATGATGAGCGGCTAAAATACCTGATGACTGAGGCGACGGAGGAGCTATTCACTCATGTTTGATTGGTAAATTCTTTTTATAATTTCTTAATTATTTATTTTATTTAATTCACTTGGATCAATAAAAAAAAGAGATAAAAATGGTTTTCTTAATTAGTTGTGAATCAGTTTGATATTTTATGCTTAGAATTAATTCTTTGATAAATCATGCTTAAGGATTACAATTTAATATTTGGACACCTTATAGATTAATAAGTGATTTAATGGAAAAAGAGCTAGATAATAATTATGAAATATTTTTGTAACCAATCAACTTGAAGTAATAGTGAATCCGGAGCCTTAGTCCATTTTAAATCTTGACATCACTCTTTGAAAATTAATTTGCTTTATTTTTATTAAATCTAAAAAAAAAAAGAGTTACCTTCACAAGTTCGAAAAGAACCCCTGTTACCACAATCTACAACAACTTTTGAAAAAACATCAATTTTTTGGCTCCGCCGACGCGGTCCTGTGCTTAGGTAGAATTTTTTTTTTTAGGTTTATTATTTTTTTTTCCTTTTTACGTTTCTTTTTTCTTTGATTTGCAGGTTCGGAGTGGAGTACTAAGGACCTTGGAAGGAAAAGCTTAAAGCGAAAGGAGCGAAAGAGGAATTTTTTTTGTTTTATATATAGAAAAGAGAGAAAAAAAAGAGAGATTTTTATATATATATATATTTTTTTAGGGTATTTTTCTTTTTCTTTTGCACTTTACTTTATTTGGACTTTGGACTGCACTCTTGGACTTTATTATTTTTTTTAAAAACCCTACGGAAGGGTAGTTAAATACAAACTGTGTGCAGGGAAGGACGGTGATTACAATATCACCTCGGCCCCTCGGGTTCGCACACGGCATAGGAGTCGTGGCCTGAGTCGACGACAACGGTTCATCCCCCGTCTGATACGGGAGGTAAGTACAATCGAAACACTCGCGAATCTCCTGTAAGCGAGTTACTGTATTCCTTAAGGTGATCATTGATTGAGGACGAATTTGGACTGTCTTTATTTTCCTACTAAAGGGAAAGGCCTGGCCTAAACAAGATAAGGGTTCGGATTTCATCACCGCTCCCTTCTTGCCCGCTTTAGGAGAACAAAACCTAACGCGAACCCAAGCTTTAAAATCTGATTATAAAGAGACCTATAGGGTATCGAGCTTGTTAGGAAAATTTTTCGAAGGATATTGGTTATTCTTTTAGCATACTTCGAAGTTCATGACGGTTTCTGTGAGTTGAATGCGTGACTGCGCCGCCTTGTACTGCGGTGAGGCCTTGGGTATCAAATCTCCACTGAGCTTCCCTCGCCTCGATTCAACTTACTTTGACTCGGATTGATTCCAGAGGGGTTTGATTAAATTTTAACGAATTCCCTTTCGAGATATAGAAGCTAGTCTAGAAACAATCTAAGTGAGCCATCATGCTTGTTGTTTGCTAGAAATCTCTAGGTTTGCTGTGGTAAAGTCGAGTCAGCCTGCTGTGTGATTGCTAGAACCTTCCTGTTAGTATTTTTATTTATTTTTGATTTTTTTTAGTGTATGCCCGATTTTGTTAATAGGGCTTGGAAAAGAGATACTCTAGGTCGATTGATTAGCGAAAAACCTAGTAGTTCTTCTGATATAAGCAGGGAGCTCGAAGATTGTTCTTTTGAGAGCCATGTTTTTGGAAACTTCAGTTTTGAGAATCTGCGTCTTTGTGAAGAAATTTCTCCTAGTCCTTTGGTAGTGCCAGAAATGGCAACTTTAAAATCTTTATTGAACCCAACTAGGACCTCTCGTCCGTCTTGTATCAAGTTAGCTGAAACCGAGGCAAATTATGAACTCAAACCTGGGACTTTACAGATGCTCCCAACCTTTTTAGGAAAAGAGAATGAGAACCCCTATTTTCATGTTAGGGAATTTGAGGAAATATGTAGTACTCTGAAAATTAAAAACCTTAGTGATGATGCACTGAAACTTAGGTTATTTCCCTTTTCCTTAAAAGGTAAAGCCAAATCTTGGCTGTATAGTTTGGATTCTGAGTTAATTGAAACCTATGAACAACTTACATCTGCCTTTATACATAAGTTTTTCCCAAGGCACAAAACATCGTCTATTAGGACACAAATTTGTACTTTTTCTCAACAAGAGGGAGAATCTTTATATAGGTATTTAGAAAGGTTCAATGACTTAATTTCTCAATGTCCTCATCATGGTTTAGAGAAGGTTAGGTTAGTTCAGATCCTCTACGAGGGTTTAGACTATTCAACAACGACCATGGTTGAGTCCTTATGCACAGGTGGGTTTGAGAATAAAACTGTTGATGAGGCGATGACATTTTTGAATGAAATCGCCAATAAGACCCAACAATGGGAAAATAATAGGGAACCCCAGAAAACAATTCTTCTAAGTAGAGGAAATGTCAATAGGGTAGAAGGATCCTATGAGTCAGATGCTAAAATAGCATCCATAGCCAAAAGGTTAGAAGCGTTGGAATTAGGTCATTCTAGTGGTACTAGTGGTAGAATAGATCCTTTTTGGGAAGACCATACTGTTGAAGAGCAAGCCAATGCTCTTTATAACAACACTAGATTCGATAACCGTCAGAAGTTTGACCCTTATTCAGAAACCTATAACCCTGGCTGGAGAAACCATCCCAACCTTTCTTGGTCTAAGGGCCAGAATCAAGGTCAGTCTAGTAACTCTCAAACTCCCCCAGGTTTTGGCTATCCTAAGAATCCTTCAGCCCCGGAACAGTTTCAGAACCCTTCGGATAAGAAGATTATGAGTTTAGAAGAGTCTCTTGCTTTGTTAACTCGTAACACTATGCAGTTTCAGCAATCTGTTGCTCAAGGTATAGAAGAAAATAAGAGAATAGGTCAGGCTAACTCTCAGGCTATTTCCGAGTTGAAAACCCAGGTTAGTCATATAAATGAGTCTTTGAGGGAAAAAGGTAAGTTTCCTAGTCAAACTCAACCCAATCCTAAAGCAGAGAAATCGTACAATCATGTGAACTCTATTACAACCCTTAGGAGTGGAAAGAAAGTTGACAATAAGGTTGCCATGCCTGATAGTGAACATGTTGTAGTTCACCCTTATGATCCAGAAAATGAGAAGATTTATAGAGTCTCCAAAGAGACCAATGGGGGTCCTGATGAGCCCGACTTTTCTCCCAGAGCCCCGTTCCCCCAGTTGTTAGCCCCAACAAAGAAGGAGTCGATTTTCAATGAGATAATGGAAACATTTAAGCAGGTGAACATCAACATTCCATTATTAGAAGCAATTAGGCAAATTCCTTCTTATGCCAAGTTCCTTAAAGATCTTTGTACAAGAAAGCGTAAGCTGAATGTCTATAAGAAAGCCTTTTTAGCTGGTCAAGTAAGTTCAATCTTCTGAACCAAACACCCCCTAAGTATAAAGACCCTGGATGCCCCACCATATCTTGTGTTATTGGTAATCATGTAGTTGATAAGGCATTGCTTGACTTAGGAGCTAGTGTTAACTTACTCCCTATATCATGTGTACACCCAGCTAGGTCTTGGTAAGTTGAAACCGACCAATTTGACACTTCAATTAGCTGATAGGTCTGTCAAAGTGCCTCGTGGTGTCATAGAATGTTCTCATTGAGGTCGATAGGTTTATATACCCGTGGATTTTGTTGTTCTAGATACCCAGCCTGTTCAGAACCCAGGTGCTCAAATCCCGGTGATTCTAGGTCGCCCATTTTTGGCCACATCTAATGCTGTCATCAATTGTAGAACCGGACTTATGAACATATCTTTTGGTAATATGACTTCTGAGCTAAATGTATTTAATGTCATTAAGTCTTCTGAAATAGATGATTTAGAAGTGGTGAACATGATTAGCACTGTAGCTCCTGATCAGTTAGCCTGCAGTATGTTTGATAATCCTTTATTTGAGGAACCCTTTACTGATTCGGAGGAGATAAGCATGAGGAACACCTTAGTTGATGAGCCTATGATAGAGATTTTCTTCGATAATCCTTTATATGATGATGTTGTTCGTTTAGATGACCAGTCCCCAAGAGAAGTTAGACATTGTGTTGACTTTATGGACCCTAGAATCCATCCCATAGATTTTGGTCCATTTGAGGATAGTGTTCACCCTAAGTTTGGGGGTAATGATGATTCTAGTGATCGGAAGCATCCCTAATTGAAGTCCCTAACTTGGGACTCGAGCTTTGTGCCTCTAAGGTCTTACTTGAGTTTCTTCAAACTCTGCTACCTGATCCTCCCGATACTTTCCATGAGGAAATCCAGTTCTTAGAAACAAGTCATCCAGTTGAACCTAATTTCCTAGACACTCATATAGAGCCCAAAGGGACACCCCAGATAAATCTAGTTGCCTTGAGAAAAACCCTAGATCAAGTTAGGCTCTGGTTGCTCATTTTTATAATCCAAGATGGTAGTTCTATATTTGTGTCAGCTCTTTTTGGTTCCGAGGACCCGCAGCTTTTTCGGCTATTGGTATATGACTTTGGAAGGTGACAATACTTTTTGTGGTATTTGATGTCTGGCTGAAGACTTTAAACTTAACACTTCTTTGGAGGTAACCCAATATTCATGCGACATGGTAATATCTTTCCTTATCTCTTTTGCTTCATTGGTAACAGTTTCTCCTTTTTCATGCTTTTAATTTTATCTTTAGAACATCAAGGACAATGTTAGATTTAAGTTTGGGGGTATGGGAGAAACATTTTAGTCGCATTTTTGAAACTTCTAGCGTCACATAGTACCCGGTTAGCTAAGTTTACATACTGTTTCTCACCGAAAAGATAGAAATTGGAATGCTAGAGATAACAACCTATTGAGACATTAGAGAAAAAGACATTGAGATCCTTGAAATTCAGGAGAGAACTTGTTCCTTTTAGAGGGTAACCGTGATGGACCTAACCATCCATGATGGAAAGGCAAGTAGGTCATAAGGAAATTCCAGAAAGACAGCAACCTCACAATGTAGTCTTAGTTACTGATTACGACTCTCTCTCGGTAGAAACTTATCATCATCAACAAGCGGAGTGACATCAAAATTTATGAAAAAGTTGAAGACTTTTAAGGTTTAGAAGCAACAATAGAAAAGAATAATTCAAAAATCAAAGTTGAAGACTTAGTTACAAGAAGTTACAAGAGCAAATGATATAGTTGTTGAAGTTCATGATACCAAGACATCACAAGTTGTGAAGATCCAAGTTCTAAAGTCCTTCTCTCATGGCCATGCAAATTTTTGTCTTGTAAAAAAAAAAAAAAAATGAAAAAAAAAAATGAAAAAAAAACATCATTACGTTCTTTTTGTTCAATAAGGCCATAGGGTAGAAGAAATTTATAAGTCAAGCAAGAAATCGAAGAGAAGAGTTAATTGTCAAGGTTCTATGAGGTTCGAGAGTTTATCATCAACAGTTGAAGACCGAAGAAGACGTTATTCCTACTGAGCACTGTGAGAGAGTCGAAGAAAGATGCATTTTGGTTGCTTTGTTAGTCTGCTTTCAATCTGGCACAAGATCTTTCTAGCACTGGTTTAACTCATCACACGTAATTAGTCCATCTATGTAGCAGATGTCCCTCTCATCTTTATCTCTCTCCTAATCTTATCCAGCTGTAAAGCAGCGGACGCATCTTACAATGTTTATCTAGCTGTGTAGCGGATATCTCTTTATCTAGCAGTCGTGCGGATGTGTCTCCCTTTTCTTCAGTCAGCTTTAGAGCTGACACCTTTAATTTCTCTGGCATTCTAGTTACTTGGAGATAGGTTGAGAATATGTATGTCCTCATAGCTCTTTGGATACTTGTGACCAATTAGAAGTCTTGGTTTTTGTGGGTACACCTCTGTTAAACCCACCCGAGATTAACTCGGTTTTATTTTTTTAGTTTTGCTCGAGGACTAGCAAATAATAAGTTTGGGGGTATTTGATAGACACATTTTTGTGTCTAATTTGTCCTCAATGTCCGTATTGTTGGAACTCTATTTTTGTACTAATATTGTGTTTTTATGTATTTTTAGGAAATAAACATTTTTGGAAAATTCGGCTCGAAAAGTTGATTTTGGCACCCGGAGGACAAGTGTTATTCGGACTCTCGCTTTTGGATAAGGGGTAACCTAATTACTAAGGGGACACCACTGTTTGCTAAGGGGACACCTTCTTCACGATTTGAAAAAATAAAATTGGCGGGAAAATTGGTTCATCAACTGGCAGAATTTCAATCGACAAAATGAAGGTGTTGTGGTGCGATTCAATGGCTCAAACTTGGTAGGAAGATGTGATATAGCTTAAGGAACACAGTATGGGTGTCAGAATTGATCAATTTAGGCTGGAATTCTCGGTTCGATTCACCAAACTCAAAACAGAGCAACACACATTGAACACGAGCTCAAGTGTGTTTGTGATGTGCATGGAGTGATGTGGAGGTGCGGGAAAGCTTCTGAGGCATGAAGAAACTAATTTGGAGCGTTTTGAGAGCGAGTTAACGTGTGGAAATTCTATAAATGGTAAATATTCTCATTTTTGGGCAGCAAAGAATAATCGAATTAAAGAGAAAATATACGCAATCAATGGTCGGATTTCTTGCTCCAAAACACTATAAATACAAGTATCGGTCATTGGGAAGGTTTGGGGAGTCTTGGGGAAAGTTTAGGAGTCGAGAGAATCAAAAGAAAATCACACAGAGAAGAGAAGCTTGCTGCTGGTGCAAGGAAGAACACGAAGAACATAATACTCACAGGGACAGTCGTTTATCAACAATGACATCGAGTGTCTTCTGTGGATCGTAGTTTCCCAACGACAACAGCACTTCAGCTTTGTCGTTGACTCTGGACGCCTTCTGTGGGTCGCAGAATCCTGTTTTATATCATTTTCTTGTCTTTCTCTTCATTGTAAAACACTTTTGAGCATCAATGAAATATTTTGAGAGGTTTTCCAACATGATGAGCGGCTAAAGTACCTGGTGACTGAGGCGACGGAGGAGCTATTCACTCATGTTTGATTGGTAAATTCTTTTTATAATTTCTTAATTATTTATTTTATTTAATTCACTTGGATCAATAAAAAAAAGAGATAAAAATGGTTTTCTTAATTAGTTGTGAATCAGTTTGATGTTTTATGCTTAGAATTAATTCTTTGATAAATCATGCTTAAGGATTACAATTTAATATTTGGACACCTTATAGATTAATAAGTGATTTAATGGAAAAAGAGCTAGATAATAATTATGAAATATTTTTGTAACCAATCAACTTGAAGTAATAGTGAATCCGGAGCCTTAGTCCATTTTAAATCTTGACATCACTCTTTGAAAATTAATTTGCTTTATTTTTATTAAATCTAAATAAAAAAAAGAGTTACCTTCACAAGTTCGAAAAGAACCCCTTTTACCACAATCTACAACAACTTTTGAAAAAACATCAAATTTTTGGCTCCGCCGACGCGGTCCTGTGCTTAGGTAGAATTTTTTTGGGCATGGTTTTCACAAACCCAGTAAACGTCTACCCAAGTGTGTGTGACAAGCTAAGTTTTCGATCTAACGGTTGAGAAATATTAGCTTGAATCTAAATCAGGTTTTCATCTAACGATGAATAAGGATTACTTTGTACCTAAGGAAAAACCCTGATTTGAAGGCTATATAAAGGAGACATCTAGCATTGTGCAAAACTAATCCCCACACGTCTGTGTGCTACTAGTACTCCCGCTAGAGTCGATCTCCATTAACCTTTGATTTTCTTCTCTAAAATCAGGTTAACGACTTAAAGACTTCATTGGGATTATGAAGCCAGACCGATACTACTTTATCGTAGTTGTGTGATCTGATCTTGCATCTTCTATCGTACGAGTACAATCGATTGATTGTCTTGATATCGTGAGAGTTCTCAGATAGGAAAGATAAAGAAGTCACAAACATCTTCGTCTCACTGTTTGTGATTCCTTGACAAACCGCCTGTGTAGTCAGGAAGGATTGTAGAGAGGTGATTGATTAATCTAGGCTATTCTTCGGGAATATAAGACCGGATTATCAACTGGTTCATGTTCACCTTGATTTTATATCTTAAAACGGAACAAAACCTAGGGTTTATCTGTGGGAGACAGATTTATCCTTTGATAGTCTTTCCTGTGTGAGACAGATCTGTTTATTATCAAGTCTGTGATTTTGGGTTGCAGCATATCTTGGTTGTGGGTGAGATCAACTAAGGGAATCAAGTGCGTAGTATCCTGTTGGGATCAGAGGCGTAGGAGTACAACTGTACCTTGGATCGGTGGGAGACTGATTGGAGTTCAACTATAGTCCAGTCCGAAGTTAGCTTGGAGTAGGCTAGTGTCTGTAGAGGCTTAATATCATATGTATTCAATCTAGACTAGGTCCCGGGGTTTTCTGCATTTGCGGTTTCCTCGTTAACAAAATTTCTGGTGTTTGTGTTATTTCTTTTCCGCATTATATTTTATATAATTAAAATAATACAGGTTGTGCGTTCGTGATCATCAATTGGAAATCCAGCCTTTGGTTGTTGATTGATATTGATTGATCCTTGGACATTGGTCTTTGGTACCGTCCAAGTATTCCTTGTATTTGATAAAGACTCGCTATTGTTTTTAGCTTAAGTAAAAATCAAATCAAGAGAGAGATATTAACTCCTTGAGATACTTTTATCTATATTGAGTATGGCTGTCTAGTTGTTTCTCTAGCAAAGTATTTCAGAGTTATTCCAAACAGATTGCTAAGCGAAATATAGGGTGGTGTTGTTAGACCCCCGCTTTTTCAAGGTCGGATATTCTAATTGATTGAACAACGCACAAACTGTATTATTTCAATTATATAAACAAATATGTTGTGGAATAGAAATAACACAGACACCAGAATTTTGTTAACGAGGAAACCGCAAATGCAGAAAAACCCTGGGACCTAGTCCAGATTGAACACACACTGTATTAAGCCGCTACAAACACTAGCCTACTCCAAATTAACTTCGGTATGGACTGTAGTTGAACCCCAATCAATCTCACGCTGATCCAAGGTACATTTATGCTCCTACGCCTCTGATCCCATCAGGATACTGCGCACTTGATTCCCTTAACTGATCTCACCCACAACTAAGAGTTGCTACGACCCTAAGTCGAAGACTTTAATAAACAAATCTGTATCACACAGAAAAGTCTACGATAATAGATAAATTCGTCTCCCACGAAGATACCTACGAATTTTGTTCCGTCTTTTGACAAATCAAGGTGAACAGGAACCAATCAATAATACCAGACTTATATTCCCGAAGAACAGCTTAGTATTATCAATCACCTCACAATAATCTTAATCGATGCAGCAAAAAAAGATATTGCGAAATCACAAACGATGAGATGAAGTTTGTTTGTGATTACTTTTTATCTTGCCTATCGGAGATAGAAATCTCAATCCAATTATTATAATTTTACTCGTACGATAGAAACAACAAGATCAGATCACACAACTACGATAAAAGTAGTATCGGTGTGGCTTCACAATCCCAATGAAGTCTTTAAGTCGTTAACCAAGTTTAGAAGAAGAAACCAAAGGTTAAAGGAGAATCGACTCTAGCTTATCACAACTAGTATCACACAGAATGTGTGGGGATTAGGTTTCCCAGTTGATAGAGTTCTCTTTTATATATACTTTCAAATCAGGGTTTTTAATTAATGTTATCTTAGTAACAAAGAATTCAATATTCACCGTTAGATGAAAACCTGATTAGATTCAAGCTAATATATCTTAACCGTTAGATCAAAAACTTAGCTTGTCACACACAAATGAAATGTCCAATTTTGGGTTTATGAACCGTACCCAAACATTAACATTTGTTGGTTCAACAAGTCAACCAAAAGGTTAGCCATATGATTACTCTCATATCAACCTTATTCTTCTTCACCATAACTAGTTCAAATGACTCAAATAAACTAGTTAGAGAGTTGTTCAATTGCAAGGAAATCTTATGTAACTACACAAGGCACAATTGAAGCAAAATCGGTTTGATTCACTCGAATCGGTTCATGAACTTTATAGCCATGGTTTACAAAAGCATTCCTTAGTTTATTTAAACATTAGTTCAAGAACAACCGATTTTAGATATAACCTGCTCAAGTTCGCGGACTGGGTTCGCGTACTTAAGCTCATGGAAGGAGTACACAATCTCCAGCATAAAATCTCGGGCCGAGAAGTTCCGCAAGTTCGTGGACTTGGATCACGCCACTTCCATTTCTCTTGATCAACAAAGTTCGCAAACTTTGGTTCAAGGAATAAGGACTTATGCATATATGTGTTTCCACAACAATGCTTATATCTTACCAATGGTTATGTAATCTAAACTTTCATTTCAATAACTGAAACATTATCAGAAGACGTTATATAGCCGTTATTCACAAACCATTTTTCGTCAGAGCAATTTTCAAAGTGATTGAAACATAACATGACTTTCGTCACTTGGTAAAGATGAATTCGGCTAAAGCGAAAGCTTACCAACACACATTTCGAGAAATAGATAGGCGAGATAAACTCGGCTCGAAATAGCAAATGTGTATGAAGAAAGTCTATATGTCAAAACGACTTTTGTCTCAAGAGTAGAAGATAGAGTAAATAGACTTTTGAGTGAATGATAAGTTCAAGTCTCCACATACCTTTTAGTCGATGAAGATCCACCAGTTCCTTGAGTAGTCCTTCGTCTTATATGATGATTGCCATGGAGTCTTGAGCTCAACTACACTTTTTATCCTAATCCAAGAACTTAGCTCTAATAGGCTAGTAATCAAGACTTATAGTTTTGATCACTAATATTGACAAACATGCTTGAGATAGCAACCATGCGAGTTCGACCGATCAATGCTCTAACAATATCCCCTTTTGTCAATTTTAGTGGAAAAACTATTAATACAAATGGAATACAAAAAATCAATAAATTAACTTTTGTAGCTCCTATTCCACATGCCTAATCTTCAATATTACTCGAAATCTTCGTCACTTCCAAGTACTCCAATGATCCCAAAGGTTGTAAGTTGAGCATCATCGTTGTTGAAAATCCGTAGCTATAACAACAAGAAAACAATAGTTCTCAATCATTGTTATACAGTGTCATAGTATCATTATACATCGTCAAATTTCAATTGTATCACAACTTCAACAACAATACTATGGTGATATGTATCACTCCCCCTTAGTCAATACTCCATCTCACATGGAAACCACTCCCCTTTACATAATGATCCTAAAACCATATGTATTTGTAGTGTGAACTACGTATTAATTCTCCCCCTTTTGTCAATAAAATTGGCAAAGGTACAAGAACGGGATCCTAATGAAATTTCCGAAAGAGACATTTCATGGACAAAAGAAAGAACACACATCATCTTATTTAGATGCAATCATAAAGCCGAAGCTAAATGCATTCATCAGGGAGTTTAAAGATACAAGAAAACCCCTATAATATTCCACAACCGCGCTCCCCACAAAGATTTGGCAATTAAGCGCAAGTTCAAAAAGAACTCTCCCCCATAAATGTCATTCCCAAGGGAACAACAAGAGCGACCTTAATTTCAAAAGAAAAGAAGGATTTCTTTGGACATAATAAATCACATACAAGTATGAATTTGAATCCAAAATATTAAATTAACCATAAGAAGTTCATGATTAATTTAACCAAAAATGCTTAACATAAGTAAATTTATGGAGACTTAAGAGCGCTCAATTAGATTAATCACAAGTAAACCCATAATTAATCTAATCGAAATACACAATCAAACTAATCACAAAAGTAATCAATTTAATTGGTCATACTCACATAAGAGAGTCTACGGAGCAATGACTAAGTTAATCATGAAAACAATCAACCCAGTCATGAACGCTCAAACATAAGAAGACTTATGGAGTCATAACTAAATAAACAAATAAGATGATTAATTTAGTTCAAAATGCTCAACATAAAGTACCTTACGGAACAACAAAAAGGCTAATCATAAAAATAATCAACTTCGTTGTTTCGTGCTCAACATAAGACACATTACGGAGCCACACAGTAATACATAAAATATGGATCAGGGAAGATCAATTACTGCGGAATATACAAGGATTCATTCTATTTTTCATCACTATTTGCATAACGACATTTAATAAACATAATCCTTGCAAACAAAAGATTTTAACCTATCTTCCATCAATAATTGACAATATCGGCTTAACTTTTGTATTTGTCAAAAGTCCATTCATTCTTTCATCAATACCAATTCATGAACGACTTTACTTTTGACACGATATGGGACAATCAAGTTTAGGACGCAAACACACATATCCCATAACAATATTTCAATATATAAAACCATAAAGATTAATACTGCAAAAATCATCTTCCAAACAATTTTAGAATTTAAACCAATAAATCTAAAAACATGAAGATGGTAACATTGGACATAGCTATGTGTAATCACAATAATGGCTATTCCAACCTCTAGTTATTCTTCTAAACAAAAACAGAAAAATAGAAGATTTACTAGATGAAAACTCCTATAAAGCATTTCACTTACTTTGAGTACTCTTCTCATACTCTCTGTATTCATTAAGTTCATCTTCAATTAGATCAATCCTTGATTCCAGATTGTCCATCTTTTATTCGAGTCTCTTGGAAGAAGTTTCAAGTTCACTTTTTAGGGCACGAACTTGTTCCAAGACAAGATTCATGGTTAAAGAAAGCTTATCAAACTGAGAAACATAGATGTTCCCGTCCAGAGAGGAACCATGAATATCAGGGCTCATCACATTATCAGAAGAATCGAATCGTATCTTCTTAGAAGGAAAGAGAACAGTCCAAAAATCACTTTCCTTACTAGAAAGACTTGAAGAGGACATGATAGAGAAGATAGAAGAAATGTTATGCTAAGGAGAAAACCCTCATTTTAAAAACATCCGAGGATAAGATAAATATCCAAAATGACCTTTGACCAAAACCCTAAAAATTTATCCTCAGAAAAAGATTTTAAGAAAAACGTTTGAAAACTAGGGTAAACAGAAAACTTCCATCACAACCCTCTTGAAGATTATGATTTTTTTGTTTAAGAGGGATAAACAAAAATCATCAATACAGTATTACAGACTGTAGTTGTTCCAATCCCCTACAGAACTGGGTTACTTATTTTGAGGGGATGAGGTGTACGTTGTTCCTTGTTTTGTTCTTAAGACAGAAGAGTTATCTTCATCATTCTTTCTTTCTTTTAACACAGATTTCAATACCTTGATTATTGATTTTCGTAAACAATGCATTGTATTGAAAATCTCTTTTACAAAGGAGGGAGGTTTTGTATGAGATTTGTTTTTCTTCTTCTGCAAACAATGCTTGACAATGGAGATATTTTCCTGTTTCAAAGTGCCACAGATTTTAAGACGATCCTGATAAACATGTGAGGAAATCACAGGAATAGGTAAATTCTTGTGATTTTCTATATGATCCTTGTTATCAAAATGACTTAAGAATGATATAGAATCAGACGGAATTTACTGACAATTCATAGTTGAAGAGATTCGATATGTTTTGTAAGAATCACAATTGATCAACTCTGATTTTAACTTAGACAGTTGGTGTTCCAGATTTTCAATCCTTTTAATTAAAACGTCCTTTTCAAGATGAAGATTTTCTGAGTAAGTAAGATTATTTATCATGGAATGACTGTTAGGAGGAGAGATGTGATTATCAGCAAAGAGATTAAGAGAACCATCATAGACATCATCCTCAAGACAATAGTCAAGAGTAGCCATCCATGCCTTAGTTATCTCACTCGTTTCCGTATCAGGACATTTGGAAGTATTGTGAATACTTCTATAGCACTTGAAACTGTTAACATAGTTTTTATGAACTTTTTTATTGATTGACTGAGCTTTCTTTTGAGAGTTTCTTTTTCATTGTCTCAGAGATTTCTTTAGCTGTTGTATAAACAGTGACAGAGTCAAATTAAAGCAATTCTCATCCCTTTTATCATCCAATTTATGACGTCGAGACTTACGATAAGATGCAGTAATATGATTGCTAAACAGATGACGTTTCTCTCTTTGTTCAAGTTCAAGATCGAAAATTTTCAACTTTCCAGCAAGAGTATTTCTGGATAGAGTATCAAGGTTATTTCCCTCAACGATGGCATGCTTCTTAGACTTGTATCTAGATGGCAGCGATCTGAGAATTTTCATCACAATGTCCTTTTCAGGAATAGTCTTACCCAATGCAAAAAATGCATTAACAATTTCAGACACTTTGTGATTAAACTCATCAAATGTTTCTTCATCTGCCATACGAAGGTTTTCCCAATCGGAATTAAGGTTTTGAAGCCTAGCTTCCTTTTCACTGGTATTACTCTCGAATACGGTTTCTAAGATTTCCCAAGCTTCTCGCGACTTAGTGAAATTAAACACATGGTGCTGAAGATTTGGGGTAATAACATGTATTATCGCATTCAAACCGTCGGAATTTTGCTTTGCAGCAAGTATCTCGGCAGGGGTGTATTCACCAATATTCTTGGGAACGTTTACATCTCCATCTGCCACAACGAGAGGATCATAGACATTAACAACATATACTCATGATTGAAAATCACGCGCTTGAAGAAAAGCTCGCATAACAATTTTCCACCATAAGTAATTTGAGCCATCGAAGACTGGTGGTACGTTAATTGAGATAACACCTCTGTCCATAGAGTCAGATCGCTACAAACACAGACTTGTGAGGTCTTGAACGTGTTTGCATGCTCTGATACCAATTGAAAAAGCGGGGGTCTAACAACTACACCCAATATTTCGCTTAGCAATATGTATGCACAAACTCTAATATACTTTCTAGAGAATCAACTAGACAGTCAGACTCAATCTAGATAAAAGTATATCAAATAGTTTATATCTCAATCTCTCGATTTGATATTTACTCAAGCAAATAGAAATTTGCGAGTCTTTATCAATGAGAGATAACTTGGATGGTAACAAAGACCAATATCCAAGTGTCAATCAATTTAAATCAACAACCAAAAGGTCGGATATTCTAATTGATTGAACAACGCACAACCTGTATTATTTCAATTATATAAACAAATATAATGCGGAATAGAAATAACAGAGACACCAGAATTTTGTTAACGATGAAACCGCAAATGCAGAAAACCCCCGGGACCTAGTCCAGATTGAACACACATTGTATTAAGACGCTACACACACTAGCCTACTCCAAATTAACTTCGGTCCGGACTATAGTTGAACCCCAATAAATCTCACACTGATCCAAGGTACAATTATGATCCTACGCCGGTGATCCCAGCAGGATACTGCGCAATTGATTCCCTTAGCTGATCTCACACACAACTAAGAGTTGCTACGACCCAAAGTCGAAGACTTTAATAAACAAATCTGCAACACACAGAAAAGTCTACGATAATAAATAAATCCGTCTCCCACGAATATACCTACGAGTTTTGTTTCGTCTTTTGATAAATCAAGGTGAAAAGGAACCAATCAATAATACCAGACTTATATTCCCGAAGAGCAGCTTAGTATTATCAATCACCTCACAATAATCTTAATCGACGCAGCGAAAAAGATATTGCAGAATCACAAACGATGAGACGAAGTTTGTTTGTGATTACTTTTTATCTTGCCTATCGGAGATAGAAATCTCAAGCCAATTATTATAATTGTACTCGTACGATAGAAACAAAAAGATCAGATCACACAACTACGATAAAAGTAGTATCGGTGTGGCTTCACAATCCCAATGAAGTCTTTAAGTCGTTAACCAAGTTTAGAAGAAGAAACCAAAGGTTAAAGGAGAATCGACTCTAGCTTAGCACAACTAGTATCACACAGAATGTGTGGGGATTAGGTTTCCCAGTTGCTAGAGTTCTCTTTTATATACACTTTCAAATCAGGGTTTGTAATCAATGTTATCTTAGTAACAAAGCATTCAATATTCACCGTTAGATGAAAACGTGATTAGATTCACGCTAATATTTCTCAACCGTTAGATCAAAAACTTAGCTTGTCACACACAAATGAAATGTCCAATTTTGGGTTTATGAACCGTACCCAAACATTAACATTTGTTGGTTCAACAAGTCAACCAAAAGGTTAGCCATATGATTACTCTCATATCAACCTTATTCTTCTTCACCATAACTAGTTCAAATGACTCAAATGAACTAGTTAGAGAGTTGTTCAATCGCAAGGAAATCTTATGTAACTACACAAGGCACAATTGAAGCAAAATCGGTTTGATTCACTTGAATCGGTTCATGAACTTTATATCCACGGTTTGCAAAAGCATTCCTTAGTTTATTTAAACATTAGTTCAAGAACAACCGATTTTAGATATAACCTGCTCAAGTTCGCGGACTGGGTTCGCGGACTTAAGCTCATGGAAGGAGTACACAAACTCCAGCAGAAAATCTCGGGCCGAGAAGTTCCGCAAGTTCGCGGACTTGGCTCACGCCACTTCCATTTCTCTTGATCAACAAAGTTCGCAAACTTTGGTTCAAGGAATAAGGACTTATGCATATATGTGTTTCCACAACAATGCTTATATCCTACCAATGGTTATGTAATCTAAACTCTCATTTCAATCATTGAAACATTCTCAAAGGACGTTATATAGCCGTTATTCACAAACCATTTTTTGTCAGAGCAATTTTCAAAGTGATTGAAACATAACATGACTTTCGTCACTTGGTAAAGATAAATTCGGCTAAAGCGAAAGCTTACCAACACACATTTCGAGAAATAGATAGGAGAGATAAACTCGGCTCGAAATAGCAAATGTGTATAATGA
This sequence comes from Papaver somniferum, assembly GCF_003573695.1. Taxonomy (NCBI): domain Eukaryota; kingdom Viridiplantae; phylum Streptophyta; class Magnoliopsida; order Ranunculales; family Papaveraceae; genus Papaver; species Papaver somniferum. The sequence continues at coordinate 14,256,916 of NW_020622381.1, forward strand.
AAGTCTATATATCAAAACGACTTTTGTCTCAAGAGTAGGAGATAGAGTAAATAGACTTTTGAGTGACAGATAAGTTCAATTCTCCACATACCTTTTAGTCGATGAAGATCCACCAGTTTCTTGAGTAGTCCTTCGTCTTGTATGATGATTGCCATGGAGTCTTGAGCTCAACTACACTTTCTATCTTAATCCAAGACCTTAGCTCAATAGGATAGTAATCAAGACTTATAGTTTTGATCACTAATATTGACAAACATGCTTGAGATAGCAACACATGCGAGTTCGACCGAACAATGATCTAACACAATCCTTACCTATATTAGGATATATTTTACAACTGATCCTATCTTTTGTTGGGTGTGGTAGAACCGATCCTTACCTATATTGGGAATCATGGTAGAGCCGATCCTATTTATTATTGGGAGTCATGTTAGAACCGATCCCTGCCTATATTTGGAGACTTGGTAGAACTGATCTTTATCTATATTAGGAGTCATGGTGGAACCAGTCCCAAGAGCAAAACACATCCTCTACAGTCACATATTACTTTACGGTTTTGCGTGAGTTTGGAATTAAGGTTTGCTAAATAGGGAAGTTCCGGATGTTGACATAATTTGAACATGTGTACAATTGTATCTTTTCTTGTTCAAAGATATTCCTTGATACTCAAGGGATCCCAAACCGAAATATTGAGAATCTTTTAAATAAGATTTTCGATTATATGTTTTTGGAAATTAATATTAGTTAACTGCTAACACTATACCAAAAATGAAGTTTTGCACCGGCTCCTACTGTTGCAAATGAGTGCAGTTGTGAAAGGGAACGACTCGAATTTCCGCAACGGAAATATTAATCCTACACTTAATGCCCCACAAACCCCCTCCCGTCTCTTTCAGATGTACTGGGATCCCCTGATTTTGGGGCGGTTCTCTGTGAGTAATTATTGCAGCTGGATTGCTGAAGCTGCTGCACGTTCTATGGGATACTTTATCACCGATAGTCTAAGTAATTTTACTTTTCCTGCAGCTACTAACGTATCTTCTGCGGAAGTGAAAGAACTGCATGGGATACGTTTAACTCTTAAGAAAGTTACGGAGCTCAAACTAACACATATTCTAGAGAGTAGTGCTTGTTCCTTAGCCGATAAGATTTCTTTGTAGTATTGTGATGGTTCCTTACTCATTGATGATTGCAGGAGGGATATCAAATACTTATATTTATTTTATTAGACACTTTAAGTGCATTTATATTGCTTGAAAATTCTAAACAAAGGGCACATTCCTTATCCGCTTGGAATAGATTTTTTTTCCCCTTTTAGTTGTATGCCTGTTTAGCTTTTTAAGAGATGAACTTGATATATGAAGTCCATTTTTTTTAGAATAAATAAACTAAAAAAAAAAGAGAGGATCTCACAGGACCAAAAACAAATGATATTAATTTATTTTTTTTGCTAGGAAAGAGAATTTTACTGATACGCAGAAACAATTACAAAAACTAAAGGAAGAAAGGGAAAATAATATCACCTTATTCTCCAGTTACACCATGGTTTCTACTGTATTTGGCAGTAGCGTATGCTAAACTATCAAAATCTTTACTCAGAGATTCTTGACATATCAGATTTTCATTAAAAAAATTGTTTAATAAGACTTGTCAATTTTCTAAATTGGAAGTAGTTAAGCAGCTAATCTAGTTTGAAGTTTTATTAATATAAAAAATAAGTTAAATAACATTCTTGACATATCTCTTGATACTAATATATACTTGAAAAATGTTTAGTTATGGACTATTTGATCTTTTCCAAGACAACCAGGCTTTCTGCTTCTTATTGAAACCTTTCTATGCCTTAAATCATACTGCAACCTTGGTAATTCCTTGCAATATTAGTTTAAAAAAATGCCAATTCATGATATAATGTGTCAAAGAAAGCATCAAAATAACTCAAGCTAATATCCTGTAGGAGCTCATTAATAGGAGACTCAGTTTGATTAGGAAGTTCAAATGGGGAAGAAGAGTTATGCTCATTGGGGATTAGGGAATTGATTGAGTTTAAATAGGATTTTCAGATTAGAAAGAAGAGTTATGCACATTGCGGGTTAGGGACTTAATTGTATCAGAGATTAAGTGAATGACATGTCTAGCAGTAGTTAGAAAATTATGATGCTTATCCAGGAAAACTTTGAAGCACCCCTCTCTCCAAATATACCAAGCAGCAGTCATAATAAAGATAAGAAGATTGTGATCTTTACAATGAATAAGCCATTTACTTATCCACTCATGATCAATGCTAGTATTGCGATTCGATTTTCGCAGGACGAGGTGACCAAAAGAGGCGGCAAACCAAATTCATTACCAATAAAAAAAATTTCCAGACTAAACATAATTAGAAAAACTAAAATTAAAGTTAGATGATAATAACCTTAGTTTTGCCTGACGTAGTGTGGGTTATGCAAGGCTTGACAAGCCGGCGTGAAATTATGTTATACTTTTATGAGATACTCTCTAGACGACCTGGTACTTGCTACTGGAAAAGGCTTTGGATTTGGATTTGGATAATAACCTTAGTTAAGGAATCCATTTTGATTTTTGTTCTCTCAAAATAACCAAAAAAAAAAAATCTCTATATAAAACAGAGTTTTTTCGAGCGCTCTCATTAACCGGAGCTTCTGGTTGATTCTGGCCCCATCATATTTTATTTTTGGAGATATTATAATTCTTGACCAATCACACACAATAAAAACATTACCTAAAACAACTATTTATTATAATATTTCATAGTATTGCCAAGAATATAATAAAAAATTGCTACGAGTATGTTTAATCCTAATTTAAAGAGTAGTTATATTTGAAATTAAAAATAAATCACATCAAGTAGGCAGTGGAGAAGACACCGCAAAGTACTTGAAGTAGGGTTTACAAGGAGAGTGCTTCTAGTTTTACTGAGAAACTCCATCATTATATCATCTTTTTGTGATTAATACTTTTTCTATTTTTTGAATTTTTTAATTACTATGGTTTCTTTTATAAGTTTATATGGTTGATTAATCTTTTCTTCAAGATTTGTTGTTTTTCTACTGTTTGATACTTTCTCATTTCTGCTCTTTATTAATGGATTTATAACTTTTTGCAGGTTCCTCTTGATTTAAGATGGTTCCCAACCAGTTTTGGACCTTTGTGTTTCATTTCATCCTATTGACATTTTTGTCAGAATGACTATATTGCCTGATAGAATACAACCTCAATCAGCAATTTTGCTAGCAAATCAGAGTTCAGTATTAAGAATGTCTCAATATGAGAATCAACAACCTCCCTCGTATCAAATTTTTGAATCCATTAGCTTCCTGTCTCACTCATCGACTCAATATCCGATTCCAGTAAACCAAATTCAAAATCCCAACTTTCCGCAATTTCATTCCCGAATTGGTAGGATCTTGCAGGATTTTCCGCCATCTATACAACCCATTTATAACATATTATATTCTTTCCTTAGTTTGAATATTTCTATTCTATATCTAGGGAAACAAAAAATCCTGATTTCCTTATTTGTCTCTCAATCCAGGTATATAGGGGTAGCTAACCCTAGGAAATCTATAAGCATTATCGCCATCCACTATCTTAATCAACAGAATTTTTACTGTAAAACTATGGAGGCCGAAAACACCAACACACATGAATAACATCAATGAGAAGATAAAGACTACTATGATAAGGAATCCCAGAGGTGACATTGGATCGACTAGAAATCTGACTGAAGTTGCTGGTGCATGGGCAAACACCTTGATTGGCAAACTAATAACAAATGACAATGATATTAAAACATCAGCAATCAAAAATGAGTTGATATCCTTTGGAAGAATTATAGGAAAAGATAAATGAAGACGGTAGGAAAATACCTATTTATCTTCAAGTTCAGCTCTTAAAAAGACATGAAGGATGTTCTTAAGCAAATACCATGAAACATCCAAAAAAATCTCTTAGCACTTCAAGAGTACACCACTGAAATAGCTTACAAAGATTATAAGTTCTCAAAGCAGGCATGGAATGTTCAATTCAAGGGACTTATGTTGGAACATCATCATGTTGCAGTTGTAGGTGAAGCCATTGAAGATCTGGGTACGAAAATATCTACTGAACCTAAAAACTGCAGACCTCGTTCTGGTAATATGATTACTGCAAGGGTGGATATCGACCTAAAAAAGCCCTTCAAAAGAGGTGAATGGTGGAACACTAACTCAGGAGAACCAACTTGTATCAGATATCATTGGGTTAAGCAACCTCATAGCATGTATGATAAATGCTATACTATAGATCACAATGATGAAATGTGTGAGGAAGTAGCAGAACTACTGAAAGAAAGAGCCATGACACAAGAAGAATATGAAGCTCATGTTGCTGCAAAGGAGAAATCCACTGTTGCGGAGATTGAAGATAAGGAAGCAGATGTTGAAGATTTTTTTCATGTTGAAAAGATACGGACCTGCAAGAGAATGCTGATGAAAATAGAACCTCTAAGAGAGCTAGGAACCAAAATATTCAAACCAATGGATCTAACCCATTAATTCACGGTCCCATCTTAGATGCTAATGGAGGGGGTGCTACTGGTGCTGATGCTATAAATACTCAAGCTGAACTCATGGATATGGCTGAATCTTGTGTTACTAACACAAATGATGAACGCACAAAGGTGGATACCATGCAAAATCAAGGGGAACATGCCACTGAGGTATTAAACTCTTATTTATCTTTCCTTTTTAAGCATTATGCCCTTTCTTTTCTTCTTAGATATAATCATTTTATTATCATTCATAGCTGCATAGTTTTTCCTAATTGTCTGTTAGAGAATATAAACATGAGAGTCATAACTTGGAACTTTCAGGGTTTCAATAATAAAACCACTAGAGACCATCTCAGGGACTTAATTTATCGTTATGACCCTGATATCATTTTCATATCAGAGACCAAATTAGGTGAAGAAAAAATGAAAAAACTCACAAAATCTTTTAAATATCCAAAACAGTAAACTCGTCCCATCAATTGGTGCAGGAGGATTATTTCTCCTATAGAAGGATGGGTTTTTTGTAGGGTTGTGCATGCAGAATCTTGGATTATTAATGTTTTAGTGCAGGATGAACCCTCTAAGCCGGAATACCTGCTTACATGTATGTATGGTTCCCCGTATCCAAACAACAAAGAGATACAATGGAGTTATATAAAGGACTTAAGCCATACCATCCAACAACCGTGCGTGATTATAGGCGACTTGAATCTGGTCTTTAAAGATGAAGATAGAGTTCGTTTTTCGTCTAACATATCTGGAGCTCAATGTACTTCTAAATCAGTAACTTCTTCTTCAAGAGATGCACCTTATGTCCACATGATCTATGAAGTGGTCTAGAAGATCTTGGTTATGCTATAAGGTCGTTTACATGGTATAGTAATATTCATGGTACAGAAGTTCTCAGGTCAAGAATAGACAGAGCATCGGGTAATGGTGAATGGATAATCAATTTCCCGGACTCAAAAACTCATGCATCTACCTCAGTTGGGATCAGACCACTGTCCCATCATGTTAGATACCTCATTCTCCAATGACAATAGTAAGAGAAACTGGAAATATTTCCAGTGTTACGAACACGATGAATCTCTCAAAAATGAAGTTGAGACAGCTTGGAGTCAGCAAGTTGATGATTCTAAGGTGTTTCAAGTCTCAAAAAAATTAATCAAAACAAGATGTCGTGTCTCTAAATGGAATAGAGAGAAGTTTGGAAATATCCAAAGCAATATTTTTCTCTTTCACCAACAGTTAGGGGCAGTTCAACAAGAAGATCCTAACCAACATACCAATTATCAAATACAACATGTGGAGAATCAGATAGAATATTGGCACCAAGTTCAGAACGATTTTTGGGGGCAGAAAACAAGACATGAGTTCTATCTTAACATGGATAGAAACACAAAATATCACCATTCCAGTGCCAACAGAAGACGTTCCAGGAACAATATTGCATCTTTAAAAGATGAACATGGAAATTGGTGTACTACAAGAGATGAACTTGAAAAATTACTGGTGAGCCATTATAGTACATTGCATACTACTACTTCTCCAGTATAGAATGAAGCCATTCTTCAATACATTCCCCAAACAATTATTGCGGAAGACAATGTGGAGCTAACACGTATCCCAGAAGATGCAGAAATCCTTAAAGCTCTAAAGGACATGAAATCATGGAAATCTCCTGGGCCAGATGGATTCCCGCCAGGTTTTTTCAAAACTCATTGGGAGATCGTAGGTGGAGATGTGATGGAAATGGTAAAACAGTTCTTTCATTCAGGTTATATTCCTAAAAGCCTTAATGCCACCAATATCACTCTTATTCCAAAGACGAAAAATAAGCAGTTCCCATATGATTTGCGCCCAATTGCACTGTGCAATACATCATATAAAATAATATCTCAAGAATGAATAAAGTTATGAAGAAAATAATTTCTTCATTACAGGCGGCATATGTATCGGGTATACAAATTTCATATAATATACATCTTGCTCAGGAAATTGTTCACACGATGAACAATAAAAAGGAGACTAATAAACACCTGGCTTTGAAACTCGATATGTCAAAAGCCTTTGACAGGCTCGAGTGGTCCTTCCTCATTAATGTAATGTTGCAGATGGGTTTCAGTCAGGAATGGTGTCACCTAATAATGCAGTGTATAAGCACAACACAAATATCCATACTTCTCAATGATGCCCCTTGCCATGCCTAAAAACCATCACGTGGAGTTCGCCAAGGTGATCCGTTATCGCCTTATTTATTCATCATAGTCATGGAAGCATTTTGTCGTCAACTTCTTCATGCATAGAACAACAACAAGATTCAGGGTATTAAGATCGCTTCAGGTGCTCCTTCAATAACCCATCTATTCTTCGCGGATGACTGCCTTCTTTTCATCAATGCAAATATGTATAATGTTAACAATCTATTGGATATTGTTAAGGATTTTGGACAAGCTTCCGGGAAGATGGTAAACTTTAGCAAATCTAGCGTCTACTATAGTGTGCACGTCCCACAGAAATTTTGTAGATTGCTTACTAAAAGGCTAAAAGTTCCCAGAATGAACTCGAATGAACGCTATCTGGGCCTTTCCTCTCTTGATTGGCAAGAAAAAAAATTGAGTGCTTCACGGGTTTGGTGGACAGAGTCAAAGGAAGATTATCTAGATGGAGTGGCGATTCCATGTCTCAAAGTTGTAAGTCTTTGATGATAAACACTGTAACCAACACAATTCCTGCATATTCTATGAGTTGTCTTCAACTGCCAGTTGCCATCATCAAAAAAATTGATAGCTTGCAGCGAATTTTTGGTGGGGCTTCACAGAAAAAAGGGGAACATATATCACCTCTTGGAAAAAACTAGGTTTTCATAAGAATCTTGGTGGGCAGGGTTTTCGTGACTTAAATTTTTTGAATCAGGCTTTGCTTGTCAGAGCTGCTTGGAGGATATGTACAAATCCAGACGAGCCTTGGGTGCAAGCAATGCAAGCTAAGTATTTCCCATGTACAAACATGCTCCATGCAACTACAAAGCAAGCTGTTCTTGGGATTGGAGAGGACTACAACAACAAATCCCTTTTATAAAGTAAAATAGTCGATGGAGAGTTGGTTCAGGTGTTAAGATCAAGATATGGCTCGATATTTGGCTGTCAGGTTTAGTGGAACCACCAGTTCCAAAGCATGGTATCGAGAACAGTGAAGATTATGTTTGGGTTCAAGAACTGATAATTCAAGATGAGAAGAAATGGGATGATGTGTTAATACATCAATTGTTTGAACCAGATACTACAAATTTAGTCTTGCAGATGAGAATTCCAGCGGCATCTGATGATAAGCTCATCTGGAACCTGACGAGGAATGAAATCCTCACACTCAAATCTGCTTACAATAAACTGCACGAAATTAGTTTAGGAGACACTGAGGTTTCATTAATAATTCCAAAATCAACAACACAATGGAAGGAGTTGTGGTCTATTAAAACTTGGCCAAGAGTTAAGCATTTCTGGTGGAAATGCCTCGCTGGCATCCTGCCAACAAATGAGAGACTACAACGATCCTGCAATTACATAAATAGCATTTGCCCATTATGCAAGCAGTTCGAGGAAGAAGTCATGCATGTTCTGATTGCCCTTTCTCAAGAGCAGTCTGGATGCTCATCCCACAGGGTTCACGAGCATTAACTGGGAGTTATAATGATATTGCTGTTGTGTTTGAATCATGGTTAAAATTAGCCCAACAAACCGGTTCTAATTCAAACTGGTTAAATCTGGCGATGATAGTCTCATGGACTATTTGTAATGAACGATGTGAAGTGTTGTTTCAACATAAGAAGGCTAGTCCGGAAGTAGTTGCTAGAAAATATATGAGCTTTACTTCTTATATAGAAGGTTTAAATACTAAACAGCAACCTAGGACAGTGTTGGTGCATCATAAACCCCCTGAACATTGGAAACCCCCTGCATATCCTTATTTTACTATAAAATGTGATGCCCCCTTTGATAAAAATACAACACTGACAGGAATTGCACCACATTTTGCGTGATTTTGCAGGACACTGGAGGGGAAGCTCGGCTAAATGCTATGCAGGAGTAAAAGACTCCGAGCATGCAGAATGTCTGGCGTTCTTAGAAGCTGTCAAATAGAGTGCAACTATGTAACAAACACATGTAGTTTTGGGTACTGATTTGCAAGGAATTGAAAACTACATCACTAAGCAAGCACATGTGATATCTTGGGAGAACGAAAACATTATTCTTGATGCCAAGGACTGTCTGGAAAATATCCTCACTGGGAATGTCATTTTGTTTCTAGATGTTGTAATAAACCTGCTGATAAGTTAGCTAAGTACCACAGGAAAAATAGAGTAACTAGGGATTGGTTTGATAAACCTCCTGATTTCATTCCAATATCCTTTTCGTTGTTCATCATGATCTCATCAAAAATTTATATCGATAAATAAACTTATGAAAAAATAAGCCAATGTTCAATGTCCGATTACACTTTTTATAGCTAAAAAAAATAATCCTAATTACAATTCCAATCTCTGAAAAGAAAATTAATTGGTTGCAGTTGCATTTTAAAATCTTTGATCAAACTCTGGATGATTGGAATTTAAAATCCAAATGCTTGTATATTGAAGGATCGATTTTTCCTCTTTTGCGAATAAGTTAATTATTAGTCCTGTCCAACAATAGAAATACAAAATCGTTAGTACAAGATCGAGAGCATTTGAAAAGAACATTAAGAATGAGAAAATCACATAATTATAGGTGCAACAAACAAGAATGAATGCGTTTTTGTGTTAGAGCTTCTTGGAGGATATGTACAAATCCAGACGAGCCTTGGGTGCAAGAAATGCAAGCTAAGTATTTCCCATGTACAAACATGCTCCATGCAACTACAAAGAAAGCTGTTCTTGGGATTGGATAGGACTACAACAACAAATCCCTTTTATAAAGTAAAATAGTCGATGGAGAGTTGGTTCAGGTGTGAAGATCAAGATATGGCTCGATATTTGGCTGTCAGGTTTAGTGGAACCACCAGTTCCAAAGCATGGTATCGGGAACAGTGAAGATTATGTTTGGGTTCAAGAACTGATAATTCAAGATGAGAAGAAATGGGATGATGTGTTAATACATCAATTGTTTGAACCAGATACTACAAATTTAGTCTTGCAGATGAGAATTCCAGCGGCATCTGATGATAAGCTCATCTGGAACCTGACGAGGAATGAAATCCTCACACTCAAATCTGCTTACAATAAACTGCACGAAATTAGTTTAGGAGACACTGAGGTTTCATTAATAATTCCAAAATCAACAACACAATGGAAGGAGTTGTGGTCTATTAAAACTTGGCCAAGAGTTAAGCATTTCTGGTGGAAATGCCTCGCTGGCATCCTGCCAACAAATGAGAGACTACAACGATCCTGCAATTACATAAATAGCATTTGCCCATTATGCAAGCAGTTCGAGGAAGAAGTCATGCATGTTCTGATTGCCCTTTCTCAAGAGCAGTTTGGATGCTCATCCCACAGGGTTCACGAGCATTAACTGGGAGTTATAATGATATTGCTGTTGTGTTTGAATCATGGTTAAAATTAGCCCAACAAACCGGTTCTAATTCAAACTGGTTAAATCTGGCGATGATAGTCTCATGGACTATTTGTAATGAACGATGCGAAGTGTTGTTTCAACATAAGAAGGCTAGTCCGGAAGTAGTTGCTAGAAAATCTATGAGCTTTACTGCTTATATAGAAGGTTTAAATACTAAACAGCAACCTAGGACAGTGTTGGTGCATCATAAACCCCCTGAACATTGGAAACCCCCTGCATATCCTTATTTTACTATAAAATGTGATGCCCCCTTTGATAAAAATACAACACTGACAGGAATTGCACCCATTTTGCGTGATTTTGCAGGACACTGGAGGGGAAGCTCGGCTAAATGCTATGCAGGAGTAAAAGACTCCGAGCATGCAGAATGTCTGGCGTTCTTAGAAGCCGTCAAATAGAGTGCAACTATGTAACAAACACATGTAGTTTTGGATACTGATTTGCAAGGAATTGAAAACTACATCACTAAGCAAGCACATGTGATATCTTGGGAGAACGAAAACATTATTCTTGATGCCAAGGACTGTCTGGAAAATATCCTCACTGGGAATGTCATTTTGTTTCTAGATGTTGTAATAAACCTGCTGATAAGTTAGCTAAGTACCACAGGAAAATAGAGTAACTAGGGATTGGTTTGATAAACCTCCTGATTTCATTCCAATATCCTATTCGTTTTTCATCATGATCTCATCAAAAATTTATATCGATAAATAAACTTATGAAAAAATAAGTCAATGTTCAATGTCCGATTACACTTTTTATAGCTAAAACAAATAATCCTAATTACAATTCCAATCTCTGAAAAGAAAATTAATTGGTTGCAGTTGCATTTTAAAAATCTTTGATCAAACTCTGAATGATTGGAATTTAAAATCCACATGCTTGTATATTGAAGGATCGATTTTTCCTCTTTTGCGAATAAGTTAATTATTAGTCCTGTCCAACAATAGAAATACAAAATCGTTAGTACAAGATCGAGAGCATTTGAAAAGAACATTAAGAATGAGAAAATCACATAATTATAGGTGCAACAAACAAGAATGAATGTGTTTTTGTGTTATTTTTCTTAATATTGTTCATTTCGTAATTTTTACTAAAAACAGACATCTAGGATATAGAAAAATAAAGGTCTTTTTCAAGTTTTTTTGTGAAATAAAGAAATTTTATGTAATTTTTGAATCAAAATATAATTATATTGGCCAAAATTTTTTATTTTTATATTGTCTAAAACAAACTATCCAAGATAAATTTTTTAATTAGGTAAAATTATAACAAAATAATTTCTTTTCCCATAAAAGGAACGCGCAATTGGGGGATACCAAAACTAATTGGGGGATAGAGGAAAAAGACAAAAACTGGATCCAAATATCAAATCAGGGTCACCTCTTATCTAATTATTTTTTTAATTCCAAATTTATCCCTTACTAATTAGGTTTAATGGTTAATTAGAATTAGTAAAATCTTAATATTTTTTGTTAAATGATTAGTGTGTATTTTTATTTGAATTTGGGTGAGTGAGGTGAGAGTAGAAGGAGGGAAAAAATATTTGAGAGGGAACTTTTTTTGGTGAAAATGGAGGATGATTGTGAAGAGAGAATTGCTGCTAAGAGGTTGAAAATTTGATTTTTTTCTTTGAATCCACCATTGTTGCAGCTGAAATAGCTCGGTATCGGCATTGTATTCAACCGAAAAAACCATGCCGGCATTTGTTGGAAATTTTCATAAATGTTTGCCACTATCCAAGGGGGTCAAAATTTTCTGGTTTTGATCTTCAAAACCTTTTTTTTTTTGGTTTTAATCAGTCCACTGCCGGCACAGTCAGTTAATTCTCGAGCATGCCGGTGCCTATGCCGGCATAGTATGTTGCTTAAATTTCTATGCCGTCACATGATGAAAAGTATCCAAAAAATTGATTTTTTTTTCACTTGAATACCGGCTTTGATAGATTTCTATCGAGCATACCGGCATCAAGTTACGGCGTTGAATGTTAGTTACCAAGCATGCCAGCACCATTTTCCGGCATGGTCTTCATCACTTCCAGCGATGTAAATTTTTTTTATTTCCGGCATGGTATTCATCACTAACGACATGGTCTTCATCACTTCCGGCATGGTCTTCATCTATACCGGCATGGTCTTCATCACTTCCGACATGATATTCATCATTTCCGGCATGGTCTTCATCACTTTCGGCATGGTCTTCATCATTTCCGACATTGTCTTCATCACTTCCGGCATGGTCTTCATCACTTCCAGCATGGTCTTCATCACTCCCGAATGTTAAAAAAAATCGTTTTCAAAGTGAGGAGCGGGCAGAGAAGGAGAAGAGAATTTGAAAGGGAGTGGGGAAAATCTAGAATTTGAAAGGGAGTGGGGAATATTTAGGTTTCAAAGCCCTAACCTTAAAAGAGATTAATAAGAGGTGCAAATGGAAATGGGGGATATGTTTTTGTGTTTTGATTTTAAGTTTTTTTAATTTTTATTTTGAGGGAAGGGTGTTTTAGTATTTTATCCCCAAAAAAAACCCCTTAGCAGACACCTTTGGTTGGGGGAAGTAATTCATATCCCCAATTAGTTTTGATATCCCCAATCGCGCGTTCCATAAAAAAGGTTCAATATATATTATGGTTGTTATTCAAAAATATATTTTTCCATATTCAATATTCTCGATATTCCTAATTCCATAAAAAATAAATATTAATTTTATTCCTAGAGATCCTAGATCTTGTGAATACTACATGTTTTGGACAAAATTATATACGCATATCCAAAAAAAAATAAAAACTATAGATATTTTAGGTATTGATTAATACTATTACCATGACAAAGTTTTGTTTTATGGAATTTGTGGATTTGGTGTCTATATAAAACATTAGTGCAAATACCAAAACTCGACTGCTAGGGTTTTCTTGTGATTTTGGTTTTTTTTTTGTCTGATTTACTTGCATTGTTTGTTTTGCAGGTACTGATAATGCATCTGTTGTAGCTGTTTTAACTGGACATGATTGAAGCAATATCAAGGTATAAATAAACCCATCCATTCTTGTGAATATTCTTTTTTCACTTTTGGTTAATTCTCGATGTCTAAAGCCAGGGAGAAATGTAGATAAGATTCGAGTGAAAACCGACCGGGAGGAAATTTTTGAGAAGGAAAATCTTGCGTAAATTTCCATGCCCTCGATCCCTCATTTTTCTCGGCGCGGTATCGCCGATTGGAAGCCAAATCTTGCAGGCTCACTGCTCATATATAGGTACTCTTCTTTATGTTCACATAACCCTATTTTTTTTCTTTGCTTTTCTCATTTCTTAATTATTTTTATTGTTGAAACATGTCTTATTATTGTCTTCTCGATCACACAATCATTGAACCTACAATAAATTCTTCCTTGCGTCGGAAGTGTTGTCTATTGTGGCGGCATGCAACAACTGCATATACGAGAGTTTTCATAGCTTCTGAGCAAATGCCAAACTCATTGGTTCAACTGCTTCTCTCTTTTTATGTTGGCTTTTTATTTTTATTTTTATTTTATTTTCTAATACGTGATTGTCGTTTGGTTTGGAGGTATTTTCGAGAATGTATATACGTTGCTTCTCTCGCTCGCTTTGAAGTTTGTTGTTGTACTAAATTGAGGTTTTGTTCTCTGATAAAAATTGTTAATTATTTCAATAATCCGTTTTTTAATGTTTTGGTGTTCAGTAATTTTTTTGTTCATGATGGATAGGAGTTTTAAATCTCTTTGTGTTGTATATTTGTTTTTATTATTTTCTTTGTCCGGTTTCGTGGTCGCAGTTTGTTTTGTAGGTATCATGGAAAGTGTGTTCCATGGATGTTCTCTCCGGTTATATTGGAGGCTATTTTTTACAGTCGATCAAAGTTCTTAGCTTAAATGGTTTCTGACTATGAAAAAAATTTATTGATTAGTTACATAATAAATTCATGAAAAACTGCGTTATTTCTTAAGTTTCGTTTCTTTTCCATATTTCAATAGATTTTTTGGGCGCAGAATGTCTCCAAAAACAGAAGAAATTAAAGAGATCAGTAGATAGCCCAAGGAAAAATATAGTTGACAGTCAATGAATCTTTATGAGTTAATGTATAGAGATCTGCAGACAACAACAAAGGATCAATAAATAGCCAAAGAAAAATATATAGGTGACAAGTCAATAAAAGAAACTGAAATTGTCTTCATATATTTTCATGATTGAGAGGTACGGGAGAATCAATATTTAGAACTGACTAATACTTTAATGCCTTGCTTCGAGGGCCTCGCTTTCACCTTTTCAAGTATATGAAAAGCCCCAAGTCGTTGTATATAATTATATTGACATATACAAAGGGATTGTTAACCACAACGAGTGTTCCTAGATTAAGTGTTCTAGCGCAATAGGTGTGCTCATTTCATAGGTTATTACGGTATGCCTAGGTGTACCTTCTTTATAATTGGCTCAACATATAAGAGAACATAAAAAAATATAGTGATTTGGATGAGCATCGTACTCCGACGATTTTTGAATTTCAAAAGGAAGGTTTCAATTCTCTTGGATGTGTACAAGTTTGGATTGAGAAGGATTGATATTCTTTTATATCATAGTGTACAAGTTTGGATTGAGAAGGACTGACATTCTTTTGTTTCATAAATTTTGTTCGACATCCTTCTATTTTCCTGGCCATTCACAAAACAAAGGGGAGACAAATCAATAACATGTTCAATGAGTAAGTTTAAAGTTAAACGTGCATTGGATGTTCCATGTTCTAAATGCATACCATTCCACAATATTTTATAAGCATTTTATGTGGCTATATTATTTAATCGTGTATTCTTGGTTGTATGTATAATTTCTTTTATTTTGTTTGTTTTTTGAAGCAAATCGTCGAATTAATAGTCTTTGAATAAGCTGGTTTTGTTTAGCATTTCATGTTTGTAATGCAGGCGCTGCTCAAATATTGAAAAAAATTGGTATATGTGTCTTGGAGTTAGGTGATTATCTGGGTACTACTCTCTTTTAGTTCTACCTTTGATTTTGGTGTTTGTGGTTTGTTATGATTTTTTTCTATTAATTCTTTTGCCTTTCTATTTATAGACTCAGTTTGCACCTTGGAGGAAATATTTAAAATGCTTTGTCGTCGTTTCTACTAAAACAGTCTATGGTCATGCAGCTAAACATATTGCATCATTTACTTTACTAGTTAGGTCCTTACCTGCAAGGTGCAAACAAATTGTGGTGATATTAAACGCAGTCCAGAGATTCGATCTCAGTCACATTAACTCTAATGTTGTATAGCATCTCCGATGGCAGCTTCTTATATTTGTTTTTCATAAGCATATGCATCATTATTTGGAATTTTTGTAAGCTTCTCCTTTAATAAGCACGTGTTGTATGCTTCAGCCATCTTTTCATTACTGGTGTATTAATTTGCACCATTTTCGGGCATGATGAAGTGTCTGTGTCTTCTCTAGGAAGTGTCAGTGGTGGCGAATCCCAAGGAGACGGATGGATGTTCATAATAGCTTATCGAAGGAAATGATACAGCATCTGCAGATTCGTATTGTTTTTAGATAACTCTGTCAAGCTTCAAACATGTGATCGCTAATTGAGTCGTGAGCTATGAAGCACGGACACACAGGTATTGGCTCCGTGTCCGCGTCAGACGCGCGACCGACGCACGACGCACGTGGGACACCGACACGACACACGTGAAGAAATCTATACTCCATTTTAGTAGTTTGTTGACCTAGTGTGTCAAGGAACTCAGTATAATAGTTAATTTTTCAATATGTGAGCTAACCTAACGGTATAAAATAGAGTTTTTTCATGTATTTGCGTGATTAATGTATTTGATATACTATAACACCATGATCTTAGTATATAAAAACCATTTTATTAATGTATATATAGACGTGTCCGTGTCCTGATGATTTTGAAGTTTTGCCGATCCCCGTGTCCGTGTCGTGTCGTGTCCGTGTCCCGTGTCAGTGTCCGTGCTTCCCAGGTCGTGAGTTACTAGGTTGCTTAGGGTTTCCTATTTTCAGTTAAAAGATTTCCCCTAGATGAAAAGTTATATATAATACTGGAGTATGATGCTATGGAAAATTAAGCTCATAGAAGCTTAGAATATAACGGGCATTTCAAACACCGAGACAAAATCGAGAACTTAGGAATTACATACATGAGATGTGAACCTTTTTGGGATACAACCCAAGCTCCTTGGGAGTAATTTTCATTCAATAAGCCTAGATTTTGTACACAAGATATGTTCACGAGAGGAGATGTATTAAGGGAATTCATCGCTGTGAACTCGATATATATTAATATCGATCTTAGACAGTATTTGTATCTCCTCTTTAAATATCTAAGCAATGTGAACGAAACTTTGACTTCTTATGGGCTCAAATTGATTTTTTTTAAAGCATAATTTTGGTGCGGACACTTGGCAATTGGTTCAAATATTTTAGGGAAACTCAACTTTTGATTAGTTGTTTACTTAGAAAAGTGGTGCAATTTGTTTACGCCGGACACTTTATACAATGACCAGTGTCACCAACGGTGGGTGGACGACACTTGACAAAGAGTATTAGTCGAAAATTTTATAATTCTTCCTAAAAAAATCTAAATTCTAAATCCGAAATCTGAAATATGTTGGATAGCATAATATACTATGGATTATCGGATTGGTATTAAAACATAAACAAGGGGTACATAGAAATATATAGGTTTCTTATTATTTCCAAAATTTTGTGAGCACTAAAAGTGTATGATAACACTTTGAAATTAAAAATATATGAATTATTATATAATTTCAAAGCTCTCGACTGCATTTAACATTTTCAGAGCCCCTTTGAATGTGCCCATGCTTCATCATATCTTTACTCGATATTTTCAGTTCTTTGTTTTGCTTAACAAAAATTTCATCTTGGACAATTTCTTATCATTATCAATTTTATACTCAAGTATTTGATTCTATTGTAATTCTGTTTTTCTCTATATTTGGAGATTTATATGAAAAAATACTTTTAGATTTGTGTAGAGAAATGAAAATCAAAAGACGACCGTTAAGTCACCGATATTCATTTTATTTGAATAAGATTCCAAAATAATTGGATGACTGATTGAAATGGAAGAACTTATGAAAAATGAAGCTCCTAAACAAGTTTTTTTTTTTTTTTTGAGATTACTGTACGATGTATCCCAATCTCGACGAAGCTTAAAGTGGTAAAATAAAGTCATATAATAGTTGGATGGACCAAAAGAGACGATTCTATATTAAAAAATACATGATTTTCAGAGATTAAATAATATCAAAATTTGAAAAGAAGACTGGTAGAAAATAATTTTTGGTCGATTTATGAAACTGGAATAATAAGTATTATAAGGTTTGAAGATTAACTTAATAAAATGCATGCTTCAATTGTAACATCAGATTCTATGAGCGTAATATTCCCACGTGTAATCTTAGTTTAACTTAATAAAATGGATACTTGGAAAAGAAAAAAAGGGTTTGAAGATTTTAACACAAGTCATAAAAAATTTCTTTAAAAATATATAAATTTTCATATTGTCATTTTTGTTAATTTATTTCTTAAATTTTTTAATAGTTTTTAGAGTTAAGAAATTATTGAATTTTTTAACAATATTTACGTTGGTAACGAAATTAATTCAAAAACACAGATACAAATTATTGGATTTTTAACAGTATTTACGTTGGTATCGAAATTAATTTAAAAACACAGATACAATATTCCATAAGCAAAAAACATAGCATGGGTGAAAAACTAGTAATCCGTAGGGTGTCCTCTAAAACATTCTCTAATCTAAAAAAAAGAACAAAACTAGTCAAATAAAACCAAGGTGACCAAACATGTGGTACAAAAAATCCAGCCATATTATTTTTAATGAATGAAAACCATTTAATTAAAAAGTGACACAAAAACTCCAGGTCAAATAATAATGTGCAAATTTAGTTTTTATTACTTTAAAAAAAGCCAAACATACCATTTTTATCTTGTCTTCTTCTTCTTCTCTCCTTTCTTTTTTCTATTTATGCGGTCTTCATCTCCCCACCACCATTAACACCAGCAACAACAAATATCTCTCCATGAACACCATCGCAACACCTCAGTCACCACCAACAACAACACCTCCGTCACCACCAGCAGCAACACCTTCGTCTCCTCCATGAAACCTTCGTCTCTTTTTCTTCTATTTCTATTCAGATCTATCACCAACAGTAGCTCCGCCACCATGAAACCAACCGATGTGTCCAGATCCGCCACCAACAGAACCTCCGTCTCCTCCATTAACACCATCATCACTTCCTTCTCCTCCATTAACACCATCATCACCTTCTTCTTCTCCGTCTACAGATTTTCCATCAACAACACCGCCTCCTCTTATTTTTGGTTTTCCCAACAGTACATCAGATCCGCCACCAACACTACTTCTACCTCCTTCTTTTATCATATAAAACCACCACCAATACCTTCAAATCGGCCACCAACAACACCTCATCTACAATCAACACCAGTACCTGCAGATCCGCTCCCAACATCACCTCCGCCTCCTCGTTCAATCCTCTACAATCACCACCACCACCTTATGATGTTTTCATCACCAGCAAATGATGATACATCTTCAAAGTCGAAATCAGTATTGTATTGGGAAATGACAGATTTATGATGAAACCAAAATTGGTTTCATCAAATTCTGACAGTTTTGGTTGGTGAAAACAGTAAACTAATGATGAAACCAAATTTGGTTTCATCATAAACTTGCCTATTTTCTGTCATGAAACCAAAGATTTTAATGATGAAAATTAAGTTTATGATGAAACCAAATTTTGGTTTCACCTGATTTTTGTCTAGTTTATTCGGTCTGACTTGAAAGACGACATGTTTGGTTTCATCATTGAAGTTATGTTGGTGAAATGACAATATGTGGTTTCGATTGTATGTACAATGGTGGTTTTGATTATATGTGTGTATGAATTGGGAGAATGTGTATAGCAGGGTCTGGTACTGGTACTCCAGGTATTGATGAAGAAGTTTTGTTGGTAGTGGTGGCCTTAACTGAAGTTATGGAAGTGATAAAAAATGGATTAACTGAGTAAGGGTGGTGCTAATGCAATGAGAGTTGTAGTTGAGCTTCAGGTGTTGCATAAAGGACTGGTATGGGTTATAATTAAAGAGGTGTATGTCTGCATTGTTAAAAGTGTAATGAATTGGCTGAAGTTGATGAAACCTAATTAGGTTTCATCGTATTTTTTTCATTTTGTTGAATATTAATATCTGTGAAGCCAATTTTTGATGGTGGGATACAGGTGGATTATTTTTTGTTGAAACTGGTTGTAGTTGAGGGGGTAATGGTAGTGGTGGTTGTGGTGCTGGTGGTTGTGGCAACGATGGGGGTGGTGCAGTTGACGGTGGTGGTAGGTTTCATCTTATTGTGGATTGTTTTTTGTTGAAAGTAGTCTTAGTTAAGGAGGTAATGGTAGTGGTGGTTGTGGTGATTATGGTTGTGGTGGCGATGGGGGCGGTGCAGTTGACGGTGGTGGAAGGTTTCATCTTATTGTGTTTCATTTTTTCTTCTTCTTCTTTCTCCTTTCTTTTATGATGAAACCAAAATTTGGTTTCATCTTATTTTGGTGAAACCAATTTTTGGTTTCATCATTTTTCTGGTGGTGGCGCGGTGGTAGTCGGTGGAGCCGGCGAAGGTGGTCGGTGGCGGCGGCGGCGAAGGTGGTCGGTGGCGGCGGCGACGACGGGCGGTGGTGGTGTTGCTGGTGGTGGGTTGTTCGTGGTGATAATATAATAAAATTTAAAGGTTGGGTTGATTTTTGTTTTTATTGGGGTGATTTAAATAATAAAAAGGTAATGTAGACAGTTTATGTTAAATGAGGTTCTTGTGAACATTTTGTTTTGGTGGAGTTTTTGTGTATGGATGTGACAACTTTGGGGTTATAACTCTACGGACCGAAAAAAGAAAACGTAAAGTTACAAGTTTAGAGTTTTAATTGCCACTTTTAATGGAAATCCAAACGTTTCAAATTTAGTGTTTCTCATATTCAGGTTCATTGTTTTCTCCTTCACCCATCTCTAACAAACTTAATTCTTCTCTCCCAAAAACAAACACCAAACTAATTGAGGTAGTAACTACAACAGGAATAAACAAAATTCATCTTCTCTGTTTTTCATCATTTTCCTGGTTCTCTAGCCACATATAGCAGAACCAAGGCAAGTCTCTCTATCTAATGTTCCTCCATGATGAGGAAAAGATGGATTAAACCAATCCAAATTAAATTATAACAAAAGGAAAATCTAGTTTCTTTATCTTCATTTGTTCAAGGGGTACAGGAAAACGTTTCATCAATTCTTTAAGTTCTTCACCATTACACATTACTCTGTTTTCCTGTACACCCTTCCAATCTATCAAGCAATGGATAGCAGAACCCAGATTTTGTTTCGTCTGTTTTCTTTGGTTTTTGTTTTGAATTCATTTCATCAATTGAGTGCTGCTGCAACGGATACTAGTTATTTTCTTTCATGTGGTGCTGCAAATACGGGTACTGATTCTGACGGTAGAAAATGGGAACCAGATACAAAATATCTCGTTTCTTCAGATAATTCAATTCTTGCTACAGCTCAATTCCAAGACCCATCTCTTCCATCCCCTGTTCCATATATGACTAGCAGAATCTTCAATAAAGAATCAACATATACATTTCCTGTAGCGTCGGGTAAACGGCACTGGCTCAGGCTACATTTCTATCCTTCTAATTACAATTCTTTAAATCCCAGCGATTCGTATTTTGAGGTTGTCGCAGGAGGAGTCACTCTGCTCAGCAATTTCAGTGCTTCTATTACAGCATTAGCACTGACTCAATCTTATATTATTAAAGAGTTTTCTCTCATTTCGTCAGACGACAAGGTTCTCAACATCACTTTCAAACCCTCTCCGGATTACGAAGGCTCTTATGCATTTGTTAATGGGATTGAAATTGTAGCAATGCCCGATCTGTTCAAGCCAGCAAATTTGGTTGGCATGTCTGACCAGACAGTTGAAACCGCGACATCAACTTTGCAAACATTGTTCAGGTTGAACGTTGGTGGACAGTTTATTCCAGCAGTTAACGACTCCGGTCTGACACGAACATGGTATGACGATACTCCTTATCTCTACGGCGCTGCAGTTGGTGTTACTGGTAAAGCTGATGGTACTAAGATTGAATTTGCAAAGGACTACCCCCAGTATACTGCTCCATATGATGTCTATGCCACATTTAGATCAATGGGTCCAGATTCGCAACTCAACACAAATTTCAATCTAACATGGGTTTTTCAAGTTGATGGGAACTACATGTATGTTGTAAGACTTCATTTCTGTGAGCTAATAAATTCCAAGCCTAACCAGAGAGTTTTTGACATCTATGTTAACAACCAAACGGCAGAAGCAGCAGCTGATGTAATTGCTTGGTCTGGAGGCCAAGGAGTCCCATTTTATAAAGATTATGCAATATTTGTGAATGATGGACCCGGAGACGAAGAGATATGGGTCGCTCTTCACCCTACTGTATCAGAAAAGCCAGAAACTTATGATTCATTGCTGAATGGGATGGAGATTTTCAAGGTGAACAGCACTAATGGAAGTCTTGCTGGGCCAAACCCAAAGCCATCAGATATGCTGCTTAAAGCTCAACCTGAGGAGGCTAAGGAATTTGAATCAGATAAAAAGGGAAAAGGCGCCATAATTGGGGTTTCATGCAGTGCTGCTGCTCTTGGTTTCCTTGCAGCTATTTGCATTGCCTTCCATCACAATAAAAAAAAGAGTGAGGGATCTGACTCTGGTTTAACTTCTGGTTGGTTACCCCTATATACACATTCGACAACCTCGAGCAAAACATCCAACTCTAACAGGAGCTGTACTAGTAGCCATCTCTCTTCACTGGCAGCCGGTCTTTGCCGGCATTTCTCCTTGCCGGAGATCAAACAAGGTACCAAAAACTTTGACGAGTCTCAAGTTATTGGTGTTGGAGGTTTTGGTAAGGTTTATAAAGGAGTTATTGACGGAGGGACTAAAGTTGCCATTAAAAGAGCAAACCCATCTTCGGAGCAAGGTGTTCACGAATTCAGGACTGAAATTGAGATGCTTTCGAAGCTTAGACACAGGCATTTGGTGTCTTTGATAGGTTTTTGTGAAGAAGATGATGAAATGATCTTGGTTTACGATTACATGGCTCATGGAACTCTGCGAGAACATCTCTATAAGCACAACAAGACTCACCTTGAATGGAAGCAGAGATTGGAGATTTGTATCGGAGCTGCAAGAGGACTGCATTACTTGCACACAGGTGCCAAGTACACCATCATTCACAGAGATGTCAAGACGACTAACATTCTTGTAGACGAGAATTGGGTAGCTAAAGTTTCTGATTTTGGTCTATCAAAAACTGGTCCAAACATGAACCAGACGCATGTTAGTACAGTTGTCAAAGGAAGTTTTGGTTATTTGGATCCTGAGTACTTTAGAAGACAACAATTAACGGAGAAATCTGATGTTTATTCTTTCGGTGTGGTTCTCTTTGAAGTGTTAACTGCAAGGCCAGCACTGAATCCAAGTCTACCAAAAGAACAAGTTAGTCTTGCGGACTGGGCATTGCATTGTCAAAAGAAGGGAGTTCTTGAGGACATAATAGATCCTCATCTGAAAGGAAAAATCAACCCGGAGTGTTTGAAGAAATTTGCAGAAACAGCCGAGAAGTGCCTAGCTGATCACGGAGTTGACCGTCCGTCAATGGGTGATGTTCTTTGGAATCTTGAATTTGCACTTCAATTACAAGAGAACCTTGTAGGAGATGGCGCAGCAAAGAAGACTTCCGAAAGGCCTGCACCACCTGCACCTGCAATCAGTCTCCATGACTTGGAGCTTGAAAATGAGACCACAGATGCAGATGGCATAAACACAAGTGCGGTATTCTCACAACTCATCAACCCACAAGGAAGATAAGTAGAATTTTTCCGAGATCAATGAAATTTTTATGCTGTAAACACTAGAAAATCAGATAGAATGATGTCTAAAAACAAACAACAGCAAAACCAGAAACTGATCGAATCTCCTTTCTTGTCTTTGTACTTCGTATTTGATCTGGTTTCGATATATATCTTCTTTTCTGTTAGTATATTGTATACTTAGGCAGTCTGTTGAACACAAACATATGGGTACATTGTATTAAGCTTCGAACAAAATCTGTCTCTCCATTATGTTTAAACTCCAGCTCTGTCTGTTATTCTATTTATATTCATGTGTGTTAAACTATTACATATATACTCGGTTTTAGTATCTTTTTTGTTGCAGTTAGAATCACAGAAATGTATACGGGATGCAGTTTTTCATTAGTAAACAACTTTCTTCATATTCTTCACAAACTCATTTTTTAAGCTTTGGGTACAACTGCTGGCTTTCTATCCTTGGTTTTACTAATAATTTTGGATGTGTTTAAGAGGTTCAAGGGATACATTCGTTCATTGCTGTTCAATCACTAGTTGAAAAAAGAAAACCAAAATTACACCCCTAGATAACACAGCGGACTCTTTCAGTTGAAGAGGGAAAATCTACTTATGGCAATGTCACGTTGTGGACTGAGCATCAAGAGATTAAATACAATGAACGCATCCCTGCTTTCAAAAGAGTTGGCATTCTCGTGCGAAGGTCAGATATGGCAAAAATCAAGCGAAAGAGGCAAATTAAAATCCGTGCCACTGCTAATTTAACTTCCAACTGTTGGAAATTCTTTATGGCGTGCAATTGTCAATACTGGGCCTGTATTTTGCTGTATACGTGGTTGCATTTAGGGGTGTACAAAAAGTCCGTAACCGCGGATTTTATCCGTATACGTCCGTAAAATTACGGGTGAAACCCAATCCGCAAGATTTATGGGCCGGTTACGGGTGGGATTCTTAAACTATGAATTACTGGCTAGTCCAGGAATGAGGGAATCGGTTACTGGCTAGTCCACTCCCAGAATTGATTTATCCTCTGGTCCAAAAACATGTTTTTGGACCAGAAACTTTATCCCCTAGTCCATCCACGTGCGGTTTACACAAGACAAGTTTTCAAATATTCCCAACATATCCTTCTGCAACTCAAAGTGACGAACATAAAACCAAGTCAGTTTCTTTCCTCTTTTTTTCTTCTCAGATCAGTTTCTCTCACTCTGCGTTTTGGATAGAATCAATTTCTGGTACTGTTTTTCAATCATCTTCATCTGAGCTTCGAATTAGGTTCTTCTGAGTTTCGAATTAGGTCATCTGAGCTTCGAACCAAGGTATTTATCCTTTCAATCATCCTCTTCTGCTGCTATTCTAGAAATCTTGATGAATAATTAGGTTTATTCTGATCCGATTTCTATCAGGATAATTGTATATGATGTACATTGTTATCTTTTTATGATTTCGTTTTATGATTTCTGTTTTATGATGATTTACAATGTCAATTCAGTTTCGAAGTAATTTTCGTTCGTTTTTTAAGTAATTTTCGTGATTTTTGTGTGTTTCAATTAGGTATTTGAGCTTCGAATTAGGTTTATCTCAGATTCGAACAAGGTATGATTTCTTTTTATGATTTCTGTTCTGTTTTTTGTAATCTGATTTTTTGTATTTTCTACGTTTTTCTGCTGCTGTTCTGTTTAGTTTTCATTAGACAGATCGTGTAGTATGTATTACCAATACGTACTGCAGTAGATGCCAATACATATCAATATGAGTCAGTACATGTCAATACGTACTGCTTATAGCATGTCAATACAAAGACTCTTTTTGTTTCATCTCAGTACATGTCATTTTTTACAGGGTTAACATGTCTGACGTTGCTCCCAAACCAGACTTCTCCATCTATTCTCATGTATACCATAAGCAATATCATTTTGCATATGAGGTTACATCGTTTTCAACTTTAGAGGATTTGAAATTTTGCATCTGTAATATGTGGAGCTGGTTGACTCCATCGACTATTCTGGTTAACTATTTCCAGAATCAAGCGATAGTTCCTATTCTTGCCGATGTAACACTCCAGGGCATCTCTGGATTACATTCTTCAAAGCAATCAGCTTTCTTTGATTTGCACGTGGATGTAATTTCAAATGGCGCATCTAGGCGTATGGAAGTTGACAGTAATGCAGACTTAGTTGTCAGTGCAAATAATAGTTATTTGAAATAAGGTAAAGAAGCCCCAAGAGTGTTTTTTTCAGATGGTTGGGATAAGATTTTTGATGGTGGTGTTGATGTCGTACGTATAGCATGCCAAAAATACTGCATGAGAACTGGATATGAGGTAATTAAGAAGAAGAATGACCTTGAGAGATTCACCGCCGTATGTAGTGTGAAAGGTTGTTCATGGAAGCTTCACGCAACTGCCATCGGTAGTTCTATTGATGTTTTTAAGATAAAGGAATATGGGAAGGCACACCTGTGGTGGTGGTTATATGTTGAAGAATCCAAGAGTTACAAAAAAACTCATGAACAGTCTAATTCATGAGATGGTCAGGCACAACCCTCGCATAACACCAGCAGAGATCATAGATTATCTTAAAGTTGATGGTGGCATTGAAATCCAGTATCACCACGTATATCATGCAATTGAGTTGTCGCATAAACAGATTTTTGGTAATGATGTGAAGTCGTACATTGATTTTTCTTGGTGGGTGAATGCTGTTAGGGAAACAAACCCTGGGTCATTTATTGATTTCGATTTCAATGATGCTACAAAAAGATTCAATAGACTTTTTGTTTGCTTTGGAGCTTGTATAGAGGGATATAAACTATGTCGTCCCCTGATTTTCTGTGACTGTACATTTCTCACTGGAACTTTTAAAGGAGGTCTCATGGCAGCAACATGTCTTAATGGAAATCAAGGTAACTGGTTCTTTTTTTTTTCTGATATGTAGTGTCTGGTATTTAGATCACTCATATTGACCTTACTTCACTATCTGACAATGAGTATTGACCATACTACATACTACATATTGACCTTACTGAGTATGAGATAAACTATACTGCATGTGAAAATGTAGTGTCAGTCAGTTGCTTAACATGTCATTATGTAGTGTCAGGTTTTCACATATCAACAAAGAGGTAAACCATACTGCATGTCAATATGTAGTGTCAATATTAATTGCTTAACATAACTAGTAATTCGTTTTTGCAGGATTTTATCCGCTTGCGTTTGCTTTAGTACCCGGTGAAGACAATATCAGCTGGGAATGGTTTTTCAAGAAACTGAAGGAGGCTTTGAATGATGATCGTCCAATCACTTTTATGACTGACCGAGGTGAAGGGTTGGTTAAATATATTCCCAAAGAGTTCCCTGATTCTCATCAAAGATATAGTTACTTCCATTTGGACAAAAACTTACCTATCGAAAGTCTGACGAAAAGTATAAGGAAGTGACTGATGCTTTCCGAAAGGCGACATATGCTCTTTCTCCTGCAACATACGAGGAAGGTCTTCAAGAAATGGTTAATTTGGGAAGGCCTTGGGTTGCTGACTACTGCCGCAACATTCCAAAAGAAAAGTGGTCCAATGCTTTCTTCAAGGGCTGTAATTATGGTTACACTTCATCTAGCGTTGCTGAATCGTTCAATAGCTGGATTAACAAAGAGAAGAAATTACCTGCGTGTGCGTTCGTTGACTCGATCAGGTTTGTATCAGTTTCCTTAGTCACAGTACAAGCTTATATTAGTTTTCTTTTTGTAACAGTATTAGCATATATGTTCTGTTAATCTACGTATATTTTTAGTATAATAGACTTTCTATTCCCTTATCGTGTAGGATACGTATGATGGAAATGATGTCATAACGTCGTGAAGAGAGTCTCTTGATGGACCCAGAACTGCTAACCCCTACGTATCAATCCTTGCTTGAGCTACACATCCAAATTGGCCGTCCCTGGAAAGTTAGCCAGTCAGATGCTAATCGTTATGAATTGCATTCTCCAAGGTTAGCGTTTACCCCTAATCTCTATCATCTGAATGTTATTTACTTTCTCTTTCTTTTCTTTAAGTACCATGTTTCTGTGAGAACATATAAATATGTACTGTGTATATTAGGTGTACTGAAAAATAACACATGAATATGTACTGTGCAGATCTCATATGGTAGATCTAGAGAGAAAAACTTGTACTTGCCAACAATGGCGCGTTTATGGTTTTCCATGCTCGCACGCTACTGCAGCTATTACTAGATCTGGAGGAAGTATTCTTGATTACGTTGAATATTATTTCCAAGTTACCACTTTTCGTAAGCTATATTCAATAGCTATTAGACCTGTTCCTAACCACGACATGTATGTGTCTTTAATCAGTACATTTTCATATTTTTCATAACAATATGTAATGGTAGATACCACTTACACATGTAATAGCAATTGAAACTGTCAACATAAACCTACTTACATATGGATGTTACATACTGATATGTAATGGTAGATACCACTACATTTTTTGATATTTTTTTTCAGGAACAATATACCGTGTACATATTCATATGTAGTTGTGGTTCATTCCATTTATATGATACTGTTTTTTCTCACAGGCCCGATGAGTATCACGTAGACGATATCGTTCTCCCAGCAGAAGTAATTAGGTCTCCACCAGGCAGGAAAAAGGGGAAACGTATTAAGTCTGCATATGAGACTAGTAGAAAATCTGTCAAGTGTTCAAACTGTAATTTGAAGACTCATCACAACAAGGCAACATGCAATCTTATCCGACAGTATGAACTTTCTGAAGAATGATTTTGTGTCAGGTATGTATTTCAGTCAGATACATATTAATGTCTTAATTAAGTAAGTATGATACAATACAATGTACTTTTAAGCAAGTAGTGTTCTGATTTCTCTTTTTCTTTTATCACAGGCTTGAACGTGCAGCAGAATGTTATATCGATGATGTTGCCAGATTCCTTTTCCACAATTCTTTCCTCTAGCCCTTGTTATTCTACCGTTTTTCTTTTTGATTTTGTCAGTACCAACTGAATTTGGTTAATAAGTATTTCATTTACAGTACATACATTACAAGTGTACTGAAAATACTGTTTTTGTTGTTTCTTAGAACATCTTTTGGTTTTTGAAACATTATAAGTCTATCAAAATGTAGTTATTGTAGTTATTTTCGAATAATGAAATATGTTGTTAAGTCTATCAAAATGTCAGTATCTATCACCAGTAGTGAAGTATTTACATACTGAAATTACATGTCAGTATTGTAGTGTTTAACCATCTTCCACTAAGATTATTTAGAACATATCATAATTACAATTCCACAAAAACTTTTGTGGTTTCAATCAGGTTAGTACATATTAAAGAAAACAATCAGTACTTACTGATATGTAGTGGTTAGTTTAATTATGATATGTGGTTTTCCAGCTGATTCACCATCTTCACGGGGGTCGAGGGGGCAGCGCCCCTCGTATCAACAACACAAAATCATGTTTAAGTAACACAATTGAAATATCACTACATTAAAGTTAAACCCAAATTCAAATTAAAAATCACTACATATTAGATATACCCAAAAAAAACATGTTTGGAAAAGCTATATGTTTTTGAACATTCTTGAACTCATGAAATGAAATGTAACCAAGAATAAAAAGAAAAGAAAATAGGTAAATAGTGATATGTACTGTCAGATTACTTTTAGTAAGTAAGACTATTTTTGTGTTATCTGCCAACTGATTTCTGGTGGAGATGCTTTCAGCAATTTGCATGCTAACGGGACCCTTTTGTTACGAATCTTCGCTTGCACTTCTTCATCATCTCCCAAAGGCACTCCCACATATTTTCTTTTTGACTTCATCTTCATAAAATGCATCACAAACAGTAGACAGTCTGGCGATCCCCCTTGTTGAGGTGCTTCACATTCATTCACTATTACATTCTTCATTGTTACTTTGTTCTTCTCCAGCAAGTACACGTTGATAGGTACGTACATGTAATCTGCCATTTTGCAGGCGTGTGGATAACAAATACCTCCCCATTCAGCCTTAGAAGAATTGTAGTGGTTGAACACCATTTTTTCGCAGTCATACTCAAGTAGCGTCCAATGAAGATTGTGGTGGACATTGGTACAAGAATCTTCTTGATACTTTCATCCATCGCCAATATTGGTTTGTAAACAGAATCATGTGCTGCTCCTTTGAGGTTATCCGAGAACTCGACATTGTACTGAAACATGGATGTACTTGAAATAGTTTATATCTAATTTTGTTTTATGCAATATCGATATGTAGTGTACCTACCCCTACATACTTTTTAATTTTTGAATATGTGTTGTAGTAAATATGCAGTGTAAGATAACAACTTACCCAAGCGGACGGATCCAGATGCAACACAGGCAAGTATTTCCTGTATACTTCGTGCATCGTTGCTCATTCTGAAATTTGGTGTTAAGCTTGTATTGTGCGTAGTTGAGAAGATCTTGTTCTAATAAATCGTTCTGCACCAAGTCATCAACTGTAGTTCCACTTACACAAAGACCACCTTCTCCCACTCTCCAAGCAATTGAGCTAGAAAATAAACGACGTAAAGGTTAGTATTCTTTGTGTAACAGTACATACTGATATGTCTTTCTCAGTATTTTTTATACAAATATGTATGTATATCAAAAGTACATACACAAACTAATAGTACATATCAATATAAAAGTGTCAATTGAGAACTCACCTAAGATTTTTTGCATTATTGATGTATGTGGAAAGAGTACTCTTTTGTTCATCGTTCATGTCATTATAGAATGGTGATTTAGTCAGTTTCCGGAAATACTTGCAATTTAAGCTTTCTCTTTTTGTTTAGTGGTATTGCTTCTGCTGCTGCAGCTTTCGGTCCTTTATATGATGGTGAGAACTTACTTCCACTCTCATATATCATCTACCTTCTTTGCAGGATGGGAACGAGTAACAGGTCTGGTGGGTGTTGTTACCTGCTGCTTTTCGGGCTTTGTAGCGCGCTTTTTGTTCACTTTTACCATTTTCTGTTTCTGGCTTGGGCTAAACTGTTCCTGCATTTTTAATCAACATAAAAAAATATGTAAATATCTATATTGCATAAAACATAGTTACATCACCTAATCATTTTTGAAAGCATGTAGTGGTATATGATTGTATGGTATAGTGATTTCTAGTGCTACCATACTGATATACATATCAGTATATAGTGATTTGTAGTGTAATATTAACTACACAAAATGAGATTTTTAGTACATATCATTCACCTGTGATGGAACCTCCAAAACATCTTGCGAGGGGACATCCAGAACATCTTGTGATGAAACATCCAAAGGATCTTGTGATGCAACCTCCAAATGACTTTTTGAACTGGTTGTAGGTATGTATTCTTGTTGCTTACCTGTAACTTCACCTGCATCTTTCGGTTCAATGGGTTCTTGTTGCTCAGTTGTTTCTTGTGGAATTTGTAAAGGCCGCAAATCTCTTCCAAACAGATTATCAAATTGTTCTCGTAAGTTAATACCAAAAAGACCATCGTTGTTATCTGGAAGGAGGTCTGCAAACTCTTCGACATAAACACCAATGCCAGAGTTTGCCATTTCTATAAAATCTGGCATAGACAGCTTTTCAATGTGTTCCAAACTCGACATCATAGTAAACAAAGGTACATCCAGCAAATGAAACTCTTCCGCCGCCAATCCCGTTATACTCTGGAAATTTCTGCGAATTAACTACAACTGAAGACTTCGTTTCTAGCATAGTTGTAAGCAACTCCTTTGTGCTTCCTGCCTAACTTCAAGTTGATCAACCTGCAAAAATCAATTGAAACTGTCAACAAAAACCTACTTAGCTTGAGTTTTTGCTATGTCTACCACCACAAGAATGTACTGTTACATATAAATATGTTCCACTACAAGAATGTACTGTTACATATCAATATGTAATGGTAGATACCACTACATATTGATAAGTAACAGATAGATATTGATATGTAACAGATAGATAGTGGTATACAAGAATGTACTGTTACATATCAATATGTAATGGTAGATACCACTACATATTGATATGTAACAGATAGATATTGATATGCTACTTAGACTACGTACTGATATGCTACTTACCTGTGTGTTTTCTTTGCCCTTTTTCTCTTGTATCTCTTTGACTTTTTGCTCCAAATTAGATTTAGCCCAATTTTTAACCTCAGAACGCGGAACTTCAACATCATGGAACTTCAATACTGAAGTTGTTGACAATTCAACCTCAGAGGTGGCATTAGCATGAGTTTGATCTTTCGGTGTTGACAAACCAACTTCAGTAATGTTGACATTAGCATCTGTTTGATCTTCCGGAGAACCTTGTATTTCATTATCAACTATTTGGTTCACATTCAACTCTTCATTGGGGTTTCTTGGAGTAGGTGTACATCCAAAGCTAACATAATCTTCCTGGATGGCTTCTCTCTGCAAAGGGAAATCTTTCCGGTAAATATCATGCAACATGAACTCAAGCTTTGAAGCGTCAACCGGTTCGCCCTCTTGCTGCATTGTGTTGAATTCACTCCATTTGGCAGATATTGTATTCCTCAAATCATCGTATTTAATCTTACAATCTTCTCCCCCCAATACTGAGTCATCTTCTTCCTTCTCTTCTTGCTCTTCTTCCGATTCGGAATTGTCATATAAACAAAAAGCATCATCATTTGCTTCCTGTTGAATCCTTCTTGAAATACGATTAAGGATTTATCTTTCTTCGTGTGTGATCTCGTCTATGAAATCAACATGGAACTGGTACAAATCAAATAAATGTAAAAAAGCAAATACATATTAGATATTACCAAAAAAAACACATGTCGTAGTTCTTTATCTATTAGATACACAGGGAGAACTACATATTGATATGCTAATAACTACATATCAATATGTATCACCACAAATTGATATGCTAATAACTACTACATATTGATATGCTAATATGTAGTAGCATATTGATATGCTAATAACTACTACATATTGATATGCTAATAACTACATATCAATATGTCGAACTACATGTACTTATCAATATATATTTTATTATGACAAAATATGTACGACAAGTTTACCTGATACTCAGAAAGATCAATATCCTTTAGGAACTCAGCACATATCTTTGTATGATTCCACCTAGCCACTCTTGGCACATACATTCCTGCAGGTTCTGTCACTGTATCCTCGGGCGCCACCAAATGGGTATGCTCCGCAAACCATGGCTACAAAATATTGATATGCAGTATTAGATATACTATCAAAATATATAAAACACATAAAACAAAAACATTTTTAAGTAGAATAAACAAATAAATAGATTCTTACCAACAAATAAATAACACAACCATTTGTGCGTTCTACGGATTCCACGTTTTCATTCAGCTCTTTCTCTAAATGAGAATGGATGAGGTCAGGCCATGAAATATTCTTAGCCTTCTCAAGATCAAGAACGAAACCAATATATTTTTCAGTCAAAGCGTTTGCATCACTTGTATCGAAAAATAATGAAGTGCACATATACAGGCAGATAAGCCTAACAAGATCTTCAGCATCTTCCTCGTCTTCTTCAGAATCTTCATTTGATTAATCACCCACGCTTTGCAGAGACTCTTCATCAGACTTCTTCTTTTTCAGATTAATTGGTGTTCGTTTAAGGATTTTCAAGATTGCCTTCACAATCATTGGCCTAGTCACTTTATCACCAGCTTTCATATCAGTAGGAAAAGTCCTTTTTAAAAATTCTGTTTCACGCCATCCACTTTTTTTATTGACTTGTGTAAGCCTATAATCAAGATATTTCCTATTTGGAATTCACGGCATCCCATAAATAAGTGCAATTTCTTCTGGTGTGGATACTAGCTCATTCGGTTGGCCATGCCTTTTAAAGACAAATCTAAGCTTGTTTGGATCTTGACCCCTAACGTAACAGCGTAACATTTTCTTCATTGGATCTTCAATCTTCAACCAATGTTCCAACTCAAATCTTGTGTACCAGAACATTAGTAACAGGTTACCGAATGATGCTTCAGAAATCATCTTCAGCTGCAACTCACTCAACTCAAGGTTTTCAGTGGACTTAGCAATAGCCTTCTTAGTGGTCCTAATAGTCTTCGCAAGCCCCCACAAGCCCCTGAAACCGCCACGGTATAAACTTCGTGGTTTTCCATCTCCTTTCTTACGCTTATTAGCACCTACACAATAACAAAACCAAAAACTATTACAGTACATATCAATATGGTATATCAAATATGTAGTTACATCATCAATATGTAGTTGTAATATCTACCAAGTCTTGAAACTACATATTATTAACAGTACATACGAGAATATAAGTATCTACCTCTACATATTTATATGTAATATGTTACGAGAGTATAAGTATTTACCTCTACATATTGATATGTAATATGTTATGAGAGTATAAGTATTTACCTCTACATATTGATATATAATAGTAGATACCACTACGTATTATTTTAACTACATATCGATTTGTAATAGTACGTATGACATATGTATCTGCTTTGATACAGTAAAAATGTAAAAACACTTAATACCAAAAACAAGCACAACAATGCATCATTACATACTCATAAACATATGTTATTAAGGATACATATTATTCA
The DNA here is from genome assembly GCF_003573695.1 of Papaver somniferum. Taxonomy (NCBI): domain Eukaryota; kingdom Viridiplantae; phylum Streptophyta; class Magnoliopsida; order Ranunculales; family Papaveraceae; genus Papaver; species Papaver somniferum. The sequence continues at coordinate 14,290,722 of NW_020622381.1, forward strand.
TACGCTTTGTTCTTATATGTAGTTGTACTACATACCTTCTACATTTGCTTTCCCCCCTTTTGCTTTTGGTGAAGGAGTAGCAGCTCTCAAGGCAAGTGCTTTCTTCCCTTTCTCTTCCCCTACACCATATCAAATATGTAGTTAATGTATCTACCATGAACATGAAACAACTACATATCAAATACCACAACATACTGGTAATTTTATAACTACATACTGATAACTACATATAAACCACAATTTACGGGGGTCGAGGGGGCAGCGCCCCCTCATTATTAAGAATGATCTTCACTTTTAACATTACAAACCTTCTTTCAGGAGCGCTTTTGCTTTCCCCCTTTTTGCTTTTACCTTTCCTTTTGGAGAAGGAGTAGCAGCTCTCAGGACAAGTGCTTTGTTCCCTTTTGCTGGTGGTGAGGAGTAGCAACCTTTGTCGTTGTTTTTCCTTTTGCTTTAGTAGTTGCCGCTGCTGTTTTTCTTTTGCTTTTTACTTCAGGAGCAGCATCTGCTTTCTTTCCTTTGGTTTTTGCTGTTTTTGTAAACCAAAAGTTTTGTACACATTACATATTACAGGCAGATAATAATATGTAGCACACATATCAATTTGAGATGCTATCATTACATATCAATAAATACAAATTGCAGACAACATATTGATATGTAGTACAGATATAAAGCATATGAATCACACACTGCATGTCAATATGTTGTGTCAAATTACATACACAACAGATGAAAAACATGTAAAACATATGACTCACAGAGATGTTGTGTTTCTATTGAACAAAAAACATATGAATCACACACTGCATGTCAATATGTTGTCTCAAATTACATATACAACACATGAAAACATGTATACCAGACACTACATACAAATATGTAGTGATTCCATTGAGCATAGAAATCAAAAAGAAAAACGACAACAACTTACCTATTTTCTGATCGATATGTTTCTTCCTCTTTGTTGGTGAAGGAGTAACAACTTTACTCCTACTTCTTGTTATTGGTGAAGGAGTAACATCAGGGGGGTTTCTTCGGGGTTTGTTGTTGGTGAATCATCATCGTTTTTTCTTCTTTTTTTTGCTGGAGAATGGTTTTGTTCTATAATTTCTTCTGTAATTGTCCTCTTAATTTTTCTATTCAATACCATTTTCTCTCTTCAATTGAATGAAATGAAAATTAGGTCTGAAAATTAGGTTTTCTGTAACTATTGTTGATAGATTTTCAATTTCAAATTTCGGTAATTGTTGTTGATGACCTTTATCGATTTCGTTTTCCTGTAACTGATTTCAAATTTCGGTAACTGAATTTGAAAGAAGAGAGAGAACTGAGAGAGAAGAAACTGAAAACTGAGAAGAAGAAAAATGAAAAAGGAACTGACATAATCCCGTGTTATGGGTATAAAGGTAATTGCCGCTGTTTTTAAACATTTTTGGACCAGCGGATAATTTGTTTATCCCTCTGGACTACACAGTAATCCCGGGTCGGGTTTTTGGACTAAACAGGAAATTTCTCATTCTTAAATCCACACTTTTAGCGGTTTGGTTGCGGTTGGACTTTGGAATCCGCGGATTTACCCGCACCGTAGAGTAGCAAGGAGATTAAGACGATACGTGAGAGATTAGGTCTTGTTTCTACGATAAATGATTTTGCTAATGAAATTTATAAGAGGACGGAAGATGTGAAGCAGATTAGTAAACTTCTTTTTTTAACCATGCAATGTGTGTTCCCTACTTTCTGTTTCTGATATAAACATTCTGTAAAACTCGAGAGAAATAAAGAGTTAAATACGGTTTCGTAGACTAGTAGTTATTCTCACAACGAGATAAACATCATTGCGGTGAAAGTGTACGCCACAAATCATAATCTATCCAACAATTAACACGAAATCCCATCAAACATCAAGCAACTGAGGACGAATTGTCATAACCTCCGGTAACAAGGGTTGTCTAATCAAAGGGAGAGAATCTCATGTCATCATCGCTCTCCTATTTCTCTTCCTTCTTCTCCTCAGCTGCAGGTGCTTCAGCACAATCAACTGATGCTTCAAGAGCTTCCTGAACCAATTTCCTCTCTAAATAATAAGCACAAATCGCGGTTAATCCGCATCCGTCCCGTATCACCCGTCGATCCGCGAACATCAAATCCGCGGGTGATTGAGCCGGACACGATTGGATTTTCCAAATCCGCAAGTTTAACGGGTTGGACGCATGTGACCCATAATCCGCATCCGTCCGTCCGTTGCACACCCCTAGTTGCATTTGCTGGGACTGATGAAAGCCCATTACCGCTAAAACCTATAGCTCCAGCGAACAACGGTATATACAAGCTTATGAACAAAATGGAGTTTTAGGTCATCCCACAGGGTCAAGAACATGGATGACCTGATTTCAGGCCAGGCCATCATGACTCTAAATGGTTAACACCCTTTCAAGAAAGTTGGATTCCGAAAATCCCCGGGCTAGCTTACTCAGCTTTTTAAAATCGCAAAATAAATAAATAAATAAATAATGGACATTTATCCATGTCATAATTAAATTTCTGGGAAGTATTTGTACAATGTAATTTTTTTGTAAGAAAAAAAAGAAGACGCTAGCTTTCAAGACATTTTTATAATACGAAAATAATTTATGACTCCCAATTTTAGTGCTTCCACTGCTCCCAACATTAGGTGGCGTCTAGGTGGATTTTTTCTTAACTAATCCTTATAAATCATATTTCGAAGTTCATCGTTGATTTTGATTGTGTTTCAAAAGCAAAGTTTTTTGATCTATGGAGAAGAAAAATCTAATATGGATTTTTTTATTTAAAAAGATTTAAGAGATCATTACTTAATCATGTATTATAACTTTTTCGATTTGTACTACTTCATCACTTGTTAACGTGTTCAAGAATTAGACTGACGAACGTACCTCCATTTATATGTTTGTATGTATTGTAATTTTACATGTGAAAAGAGTGTACACAAGAAAAAAGAGTAGACTAACCACCAAAAACTCCCAATACCGTTAAAAGAAAAACCACAATCTAAAATTGTGTATCATCGCCATTACGCCACAGCAAACTAAACCCCGTGTTATAACTATTTCAATTTGAAGATTTTAATATGAAAAATCATCGGTTTAACTCCTCACTAGTGGACATCCATCCTCTGTAATTTCCATTAGATACTCCATATGTATATTAACTCACGTTACGCAAAACTCCATCTTTCCATTGACAATCGACTATTTCATTCAATGTAACTATCACTCAAACATTAATTTTTTTTTTTTTTTTTTTTTTTTTTTTTTTTTTTTTTTTTTTTTTTTTTTTTTTGCAGTTTGTAATTGTCTATCTCCAATTTCATAGTTTGCCAATTTTACTTCCCGTAAGAAGAAGAAAAGCATACTGTGCAGGTTTGAGAATTGATGATAAATTATAAGTTGTAGAACTGAAAATCATAGAAATCAAAATTTTGGTAGCAAAAATGGTGATATCAAGTTACGGGCAAATGCTTTTCTAGGATTTGCAGATTGGTTAAAGAGAAAAAGACAGAGGTAGAAATATCAAGTTTTAATCAACAAAGAGCGTTAACAGTTTCACACTTTGTTTTCTTAAAACTAGCTTATGTGGACTGCCATCTAATGTTTGTTGGGAGCACTAAAACTGGGAGTCACAAATCATTTTCGTTTATAATAACCATTGATGAGCTGGTTGAGGATAATTTTAATGACCCTATGTAAGGCAACAGTTCCACTACAACTCCTGTTTATCCACCTGGTTTTGAACCTGCACGTTCAAATGAACGTGGTAAATGATGCTTGCTAATTATCGTAGTCAAGGAGTGTCATTCCCCAGAAGCTGGTGGCTGAATATAAAGGATTAGGTATTAATGTTGCAGAAATTGCCCAGTGCGACTCTAATCCAGAAGAACAGGTTTGGGCAACACTAATATTAAATGAATATACAACTTTTATCCTGGAATATTAGAGGTCTTTGTTCAATAAATAGAAGATCAGTTATGAAGAAATTGATTCAACTATATAAGGCTTCTATAATTATTCTGCAAGAAATAAAAATGATGCACTGCTCGGACTCTGAGATCAATCAAATTTGTGGTAACAACAAGTTTGGGCGTTGATTCCAACAATCTGTTGGAAGCTCCGGAGGAATGATAATTTTATGGGATAAGGATATTTTAGAGATATTTGATTCTCTAGTGGGCGATTACACTTTATCCATTGCTTGTAGCAATAAGATCGATGGATTTCAATGATGTGTATAGTCCCAACAAGCCTCATGAAAGAGATGGTTTACGGGAGGAACTGGATATTATAAGAGCAATTTCTGGAATCTTCATTGGTGCCTAGGTGGTGATTTTAACACTCTGCTTAAGTGTGAGGAAAAAAAAAGGTTGTTTTTAAGATATAAAAGAGCATGGAGAACTTTGCTGCTTTCTTAGCTCAGCATAAGCCGATTGATCTACCCTTGAAGGCGGTTAGATACACTTGGTCCAATAACCAAACTAATCCAATTATGTGCAGATTGGATAGGTTTCTTTTTTCCCCCTTCTTTTGAGATTAAATTCCCTCTAGCCTCTCAACTTGCTAAACCCAAACCAACCTCTGATCATACACCCATTCCTTCTAGGGGTCCTAGTCCTTTCAGATTTGAAATTAAATGGTTCTTGGAGAAATGTTTTGTTTAATTATTGGAGAATTGGTGGAGTTCTTTCTAATTTGCAGGTACACCTAGCAATGCTTTCTGGTTAAATCTCAAAGAAATGAAGGATTTGCTAAAATTCTAGAACAAAGAAACATTTGGTCACACAACAACTAAGTTGAATAATATTTTGTCATAAATTCAGATGATTGACAATACAACAGAAAATACCATTCTTTCTGAACGAGAAGTTCTTGAAAAGATTAATTTGAAGGCTAACTTTCAAAGAATCTATCTTATGGAAGAGACTGCTTGGAGAATCAAGTTCAAGACTAAACGGCTTAGAGAAGGAGACAGAAGCACTGTGCAATTCATGAGAATTGCTTCTGCAAAAAGGAGGTATAATAGAATTACGCAGCTTTATGTTGATGGTATCTTAACTTCTGATAAATTTAAGTTGTAGGACCATACAGTTGATTTTTACAAGGTTTTTTCCACTGAAGAACAATTGATTAAACCGGAATTAGAAGACATTCAGTTTGACACCATTAACACGGAAGAATCAACCTTTTTGGATGTTATTTTCACTGAAGAATAAGTTTTTTCTTCCATAAAGGATTTGGATCATGACAAAGCCCATGGGCCTGATGGTTACCCAATCATGTTTTTCTTGAAGTGTTGGAGATTCTTGAAAAAATATTTGATGGATGTTATGCATGAATTTTGCTCTAAAGGTTGTATTGATCCAAGACACAATACTAGTTTTATCTTTTTAGTCCCTAAGAGAGATTGTATTGAAACCATCAAAGACTGTAGACCCATTTGCTTATTAACCAGTGTTAATAAAATAATTTCTAAGGTGTTAGCTTCCAGGTTGAAGTTGGTTATGGATAAGCTTATCTCTCCCGTGCAATGTGCATGCATATATCCAAGACACAATGCATATAATTGATGGTATCTTAATTGCTAACGAGTTGGTTGATTCCAGAATTAGTGACAAAAAGCCAGCTATAATGTGCAAAATTGATTTAGAAAAGGATTTTGATAGAGTAAGCTGGTCTTATCTAGATAAAGTGATGCACAAGGTGGGGTTCAGCTCAAATTTGTGTAAGTGGATCATATTTTGTTACTCTAGCTCTTTTTCAGTATTGAAAAATGGTTCTTCTTTCGGTCGTTTAAGAGTTCTAGAGGATTCAGGCAAGGTGACCCTATCTCACCTTTACTCTTTAACATCGCAATTGAGAGTTTCTCTAGATATTTGGATAGAGTGGCTAGCATGAGTCTTTTTAATGGTTTCTCCAGTGTTCATAATGGTATCATTGTCAACCACCCGCACTATATATGCAGACAACACTATTCTCTTCATGGATAATAGCAAGGAAGAGTTACTGAATCTATGTTCTTTAAAATGATTTGAATACATTGCAGGTTTAAAGATTAATACAACAAAAACTAGGCTTATACCTATTGGTAACTGTCATGACTTACCTATCTGGGATGGGGAGCTCGGTTGTTTGACAGACAATATATCATTTTTGTATCTTGATATTCCTTTAGGTGTTAAAGCTAATACTAAGCCTCTATGAGATCTTATCCTAGTGAAATTTGATAACAAGCTCTCTCAATAGAGCAAATACTCTATCTCCAAAGGTGGTAAGCTCACAATACTTAAATGTATTCTTTCTTACCTTCCTATGTATTGTTTTTCGCTTTTTAGAGCTCATGCTTCTATTATTCTTCAACTAGAGAAGAAAATGAGAAACTTCCTCTGGGAAAATAATGAAGAGGATAAAGCTTCTCATTTGATCAATTGGAAAATGGTTGAAGAGTCGAAGCGTAGAGGTGGTTTAGGGGTTTTAAATTTGAAAATTATGAATATTGCATTGCCTACTAAGTGGTGTTGAAAGTTTAGGGTTTAGAAAAACAGCTTATGGTATAAAATTGTCGTTGAAAAGTACGGTTCAGTTATCTCCATCTGGTTCCCTGGTAAAGTTAGCTCCACAAGTGGTATCTCTTGTTGGAAATCTATTGCAGAAGTGGGTACCTTGATTAATACTCACTCTATCATCACATTACATTCCGACAATAAAGTATGTTTTTGGTTTGATAACTGGTCTGGTGGAGATTCTTTAAGATTAACTTTCCTTGAGCTATACAGTCTCACAAAAGACAAATACACAGTTCTATGGATGATCATATTTCTAATGGAAATTGGTGCTTTGACTTTAGAAGAAGACTACTTAACTCTGAAACTAATTAGTTTTTTGTACTTCTTATGCATATTGGTATACTTGATGGTCACTTGGCATTAATGGTATTTTTTGGGTAAAAGTCTATGTCAAAATCACAGAAGAAAAAGGTGTTTCAAAAGGCAAAAAATTTGTTAGAAAAAACCAGAGTTAAAAATTACAACCCCAAATAAAGAACCAAAGAAAAAAAAAATAAAAAAACAGAGCAAAAAAAAAGACAAAGCAAAACTAGAAGCAAAACCTATAAAAACCTATAATAAGACTGCTCTGGGAATTCAAGACTTAACATGCTTCTACGTCTCTCATTGAAAGTCAAGCTCTGCCCCTTCTGTAGGTGTACTCCCTTCTTAGCAAAATGGTCAGCAGAGAAGTTGATTTCCCTGTATACATGATTGAAAGAAATTGATTGAATGCTAGCCATAAGCGTTTGCCATCTTGCCAGGAGGAACCAAGGAATCTACTTTTGCTATAAGGTTGTAACACACATCTTAGAATCTGATTGCAGGATTAATTTGAAATTCTGATGATCAACTGCCCATTCCAAAGCTTTGATACAGGGAATGAATTCTGCAACATAGTTAGTGGTAATCCCCAGACTACCAGATTCTGCAAAAATGAAAGCACCAACATGATTTCTTACTACAAATCCATAACCAGCAGTACCTGGATTCCCTCTAGAAGCACCATCACAGCATAAGAGCAATTCATTCTCATTTGGCAGATGAAAAAAGATCTCAATTATATTTGTTTTTTAACTTTCCTGGCTTGGATATAGAAATATTGTAAGATGTTTTTTCAGCGTTAGAACCCCACATATCTCCTTTCAATCTTATTTCACATTCATGGACCATTCTTGTTATTCTTAGTTGTATCTTGGTTATAACAGGCTTCTCATCATCATAGTAAATTGCATTTCTCAGGAGCCACACTTCAACCATGGCAGTATAAGAGCTTATAATCCATATTGTTTTTACCACATGACTAGAATTTTTACACAGTTTCAAAACATCCTCAAAAGAATTTGTCTTGGAAAAGAGGAAGATACATGTTAGCCAGCTCCATAATTTGTTACTGAATTCACACTTCCATAAAATATGATCCATACTATCTTCTCCATCATGGAAAATGTAGCATCTAGAAGCAAAATTAAAGCCTTTTTTTCTCAGATTCTCCCCTGTTGCACAAACTTGTCTAGTAATTTTCCAGACATTAACAGAAATAGAAGGAATTACAACAGGATTCCAATTTTTTTATACCAGTGCAATTTTGGCTCATGTAGTTTAATTTTATTCACAATATCAGAGACTGTGAAATGCCTAGAATGACTGTTACACCATATGAGTAAGTCTTCACCTTCTTTAATAACAGGTAATTGTTCAATACTGAAAAACTGCAAGAAGTCCTCAAGGAAACACCAATGATCATCCACAATCAATTCTTGAACTTTCAAATGAGGATGTAAGGAAATATAAGGATGGTTAGGGAAAAGCTTACAAATTGGTTCTTCAAAGATCCATCTGTCATTCCAAAGAAAAATTTGAGAACCAGTACCAACAAGCCATCTAGTATTCTCATTAAATTCAGGAATGACCCATTTTATACCACTCTACACAGAAGATCTTTTGTAATAAGTAATCCAGTTCCCATTTTTATCCTTGTACTTAGCAAGAAAGAATTCAGACCATTCATCTTGACAGCGAAGAATTTTCCATAAGAGCTTCATTAATAGTGCCTTATTCATATCTTCTAATTTTCTGATGCCAAGACCCCCTTTTTCTTTAGGAATACATATATTATCCCACTTAAGAGTAATACATTTTTTCTCCTCGGCATTGCATGTCCATAAGTAGTTTCTAATAATTTTTCACAAGCTTCTAAAACCTTTCTAGGCCATTTATAAATGGACATGTTATAAATTGGAATAATACTAAGGACATGATTAACCAATGTAAGTCTAGCTTGAAAATTTAGAAGTTTACCACTCCAATCATCTAGTCTAAGATGCATATACTCAACCAAATGCCAAATGTGTATAGATTTCATTTTACCTTGAGCAAGAAAAACTCCCAAATACTTGTCAGGGAATGAAGAAAGATCCATTTGGAAAAAGTCAGCAATTTGTCTCTTTCTAGTATCAGATGTACCATCTATAAAACATTTGCTCTTAGTAGCATTGATCGCTTGAGCAGAAGCAGCTTGGTATTCCATTAAGAGGGATTTCGGATTTTCAATACTTTTCTCACCTCCATTGCAAAACAAGAAGATGTCATCAGCAAACATTAAATGAGTAGGGTAAATACCATTTCTTACCACCATTGGCTGAATTTTGTCATCCATGACTAATTGATCAATATTTCTACGTGGCACATCTTGAGCAAGAATAAACAGAATGGGAGAAGGTAGGTCTCCCTGTTTAAGGCCTCTACCAACACCAAAAAAACCAATTGGACCGCAATTAAGCATAATTGATAATTTGGTAGATTGAAGAAGAACCATGATCCAGTTACAAAACTTAGCAGAAAAACCAAGCTTCTTTAAGGCTATGTATAAGAATTCCCAACTCATAGTATCATAAGCTTGTGATATATCTAATTTGAGACCCACATTACCCCCTCTTCTAATAGATGACATTTTATTTACCAAATCAGAAGCTAGTAAAATTTGCTCATGAATGTTCCTATTTTTAATAAAAGTGAAAAAGCGGGGGTACAACAACCACACCCAATATTTCACTTAGCAATATGTATGGACAAACTCCAATATACTTTCAAGAGAATCAATAAGACTCAATCTTAATAAAGCATATCAAAGAGTTATATCTCTCTTTCTCGATTCAATTTTTACTCAAGCAAATAGAAATCTGCGAGTCTAATTTAATACAAGAGAAATCACTTGAATGGTACCAAAGACCAATGTTCAAGGATCAATCAATTTCAATCAAAAACCAAAGGTCGGATTTCCAATTGATTGATTCAAACGCACAACCTGTGATATTTCAATTATATAACAAAATATAATGCGGAATAGAAATAACAAAGACACCAGAATTTTGTTAACGAGGAAACCACAAATGCATAAAAACCCCGGGACCTAGTCCAGATTGAACACCACACTGTATTAAGCCGCTACAGACACTAGCCTACTACAAACTAACTTCGGTCTGGACTGTAGTTGAACCCCAATCAATCTCACACTGATTCAAGGTACAGTTGCGCTACTTACATCTCTGATCCTAGCAGGATACTACGCACTTGATTCCCTTAGATGATCTTACCGACAACTAAGAGTTGCTACGACCCAAAGTCGAAGACTTTAATAAACAAATCTGTATCACACAGAAAAGTTTATAGAATAGATAAATCTGTCTCCCACAGACAAACCTACAAGTTTTTGTTCCGTATTTTGATAAATCAAGGTGAACATGAACTAATTGATAACCCGGACTTATATTCTCGAAGAACAGCCTAGTATTATCAATCACCTCACAATAATCTTAATCGACGCGACGGAAGAAGATATTATAGAATCACAAACGATGAGACGAAGATGTTTGTGACTACTTTTCTATCTTTCCTATCTGAGATAAAGATCTCAAGCCAATCGTTACGATTGTGCTCAACACGATAGAATCAGCAAGATCACATCACACAACTACGAGAAAGTAGTATCGGTCTGGCTTCACAATCCCAATGAAGTCTTTAAGTCGTTAACCTGGTTTAAGAAGAAAACCTAAGGTTAAAGGAGAATCGACTCTAGCTAATACAACTAGTATCACACGGAAGGTGTGGGGATTAGGTTTCCCAGTTGCTAGAGTTCTCCCTTATATATTCTTTCAAATCAAGGTTTGCAATCAATGTTAGCTTGGTAACACAACATTCAATATTCACCGTTAGATGAAAACCTGATTAGAGTCAAGCTAATATCTTTCAACCGTTAGATCGAAAACTTAGCTTGTTACACACAAATGAAATGTACTATTTTGGGTTTATGTAACCGTACCCGAACATGAACATTTGTTGGTTCAAAAATAGTTAACCAAATGGTCACCATATGAGCACTTTCATATCAACCATGTTCTTCTTCACCATAACTAGTTCAAATGACTCAAATGAACTAGTTAGAGAGTTGTTCAATTGCAAGGAAATCTTGATCAACAAAGTTGCTACGACCCAAAGTCGAAGACTAGAAATCAAGACTTATAGTTTTGATCACTAACATTGACAAACATGCTTGAGATAGCAACGCATGCGAGTTCGACCGAGCAATGCTCTAAAAAAAAGCATATTGTTGCTGAGATACAAGACTTGGCAGATAACTAGTAAGTCTCTCAGTAATAATCTTGGTGATAATTTTAAAGCAGAAGTTGCTAAGGCCAATTGGTCTAAAGCTTTTAGCATTCTTAGCCCCTTTCATTTTAGGAATCAAGACAAGAAAATTGGAGTTCATACCACTAGGAATCATGTTATTTATCCAACAGAATTGAACAACATCCAATAAGTTGCTTTTGATTATGTACCAAGCTGCTCTGTAGAAAACTCCGGTAAATCCATCAGGACCTGGTGCACTATCAACATTCAAATTAAAAACAACTTTCTTGAGTTCATCTTCATCAGGACATCCCTCCAACAAAAGATTGTCAGCATCAGAAATAATTTGAGGTACAACATCAAAAATTGAATCATTAATATGAACTGACTGATATTCAAATTTCTTTTTGAATTATTCAAGTAAAAGATCATATATACCTTGTTGAGTAGTTATAATATCCCCAGAATCATTCTCCAACTCAGTGATTGTATTTTGAGATCGTCTCATTTTTATACTAGTATGGAAGAACTTTGAATTCACATCACCATCCTTGATCCAATTTAATCTAGCTTTGTCTCTCAAAAAAGTATGATAATTATTTGCAGCCACTTCATATTCACCTCTAGCAGTAACTAAATTGTTTAATAAAGATATATTAGAAGGATCAACATCAGATTTAACAGTTTCTTTCATAACCTTGTCTTCAACCTTTTTTAGATTTAGTTGAACATCTCCAAAAACTTCCCAATTCCAAGACTTAAGACATTTTTTCAATCTCTTTAACTTGTTCATGAAAATAAAAATAGGATTACCAGTAATTTCTTCATTCCAGGAGTCAATAACAACTTGTAGAAAAGAAGGATGAGAAAGCCACATTTGCTGAAATCTAAAAGGGGTATTTAGAGCTCTACTAATTACAGTATCAGAACCAATAAGGGGACCATGATCAAAAATTCCTCTAACAACTACATGGTAATGCTATCCACTAAAAGTGTCTAGCCATTTCATATTAAACAGAGCTCTGTCCAAATTGCAGAGAATTCTCTTACTCCCAACTCTGCCATTACACCAAGAGAACTCTAAACCACCAAGAGAACTCTAAACCACTTTTGGTGTGTCACTCATGGGAAGATTAATATTATCGATGTGTTAAGGAAAAATGTATGACTAATTTAAATGATTGTTTTATGTCATGTGGAGATGCGAATGAGACTGTCGATCACCTTATTCTGCACTTCAAGGTTGCTTGCAAGGTATGGATTATGTTAACTCCTTCTCATTGGGCATGGTCATTTCCGAAGTATTTCTTTGATCTAGCTTTGTGTTGGCAGTCAGAATTTTATGCTGGTAAGTCTGTAGTGTGGAATCTAATCCTTATTGCAGTCATTTGGGTGCGCTCATGAATAAAGAGAATGCACGTATTTTTACAACCAATCATTTATTTAAAACAAATGATGATCTTGACATTGATGCTAAACCTCTAATCAAGGTGTGAGCCGCTCCTTTTGGCCATATTATCTTCACAAGCACAGTTTAACAATTGGGATGTTTTATTTCACAATACATAATTTGTTGTATTTTTTTTATTTATTTTTTGCTACTTCTTGTAGATATCTACACATTCTTTCTTCTTAATAAAATTTTACCTTCAATAAAAAAAAATGTAATATTTTTTTGTAGGACATTCTCTTTAGTTTGCAAATTATTATTATTTTCTTATCTAGTATTTCCTTTATTTAGGATTTAATATTTTGAGAATCTCGTTTAAGCCTGTATAAACAGATGGTCTCAGATACATCTTTCATATTAATTATCAATATTATTGTTTTTGTTTAACACAAATTTTCTTTATCCATTCTTTTTCTTGTTGATCAATATCATCTATTCACATCTCTTTTGTCTCTTTGCATTCCTATTATATTCTTCCTTTTATCGTTCTACATTAGTTGGCATCAGAGCCACAAATTTAGATTCTCATTCAAAATTCGATCCTTATATCACTTCCAAAAATCAAAACCCTAATCTAAAAATTTCTTTAAAACTTTTTTTTTCTCCAGAAAGTTTTATCCGTTCTAAGCTGCGGGGAAAAGAAGAGGTTATTATGGAAGATCTTATAAGAAACGAGAACACAAATTAGAACTTTTTGATAAGAAACTGGATGATCATACCAAGACTCTAACGAAATATCTTGGTAGTATTGAGTATGAGGAGTACTTAAATTTTACTTCTCAGTTGGACCAGGAGAATTCTGTTTCTATGGAAGAAAAAGAAAAAAAAAGAGGTTTCACATGCTCAAAAATTGACTAATGGTGAGTTATCAAATCTTGAAAAAGTTAATTATTTAATAGATCCCAATGTTGAAATAATTATTTTATCTAGGGTTGAGAATAATCAAGTTGTTAAATATAACAAAAATGTCCAATATATACCCTAGCACTATTCAACTTGTTGAATCAACTATGGGGATTCTTCTGTGTCATCTTATATGTATGTATATGTGTGTGAATATCAATATGATTAAGAAGACATCATTGTAGAAAATTACTATCGAAGAATTCGTTGTCGAATATTCTTAAACGACGAGAGAGTATCGTTAACAAGAGATTTAAAAGTAATGTTAAACAAGACTTCTTCCACTAGGTTTGTTTTAGAACCTGATGAGGTGTTTGTACAAAGAGATTGGATTGAGAATAACTAAGTATGGGATGATGTATGGTACTCTAAAGATACTGAAATATAAATATTTGTGCTAAGTATTTATTCAAGGGTTGCTATCTCAAAATTGTTGTCAAATTTAGTTGATAAAAACTATATCTTGATTTCTAGTATACATTTATTCAAGTCTCGGATTAGGATAAAGTGTGTAGTTGAGTACCAGACATTAATGCGTTCTACCGTTTGAAGGCGAATATCAACATAAGACATTTGGAGAACTTCATCGAAAAAAGGTAAGTGAAGACTGAACCAACCTATTACTCAAGTTTTCACCTTTCTATGTATGAGACTAAGTCGCATGACTAAGTGGACTTCAACAAGCACAATAGAAATTTCAAGTCAAGTTTATCTTGTTAATTATTCTCGAAATACGAATGACTAAGCTTAAGAAAATTTGTTCAAAACTTGATGAATTTGGTTATGAACAATTTATTGTTGATGACCTAAATCATGATTCAAGTTAATCATTTGAAAATAACATGGAACAATGATATGTGTCATTGATGTTATTTGAGAATGTTTCAAATCGATTATTAGAGAGATATAAAACGACTATAAATCTGGATACAAGACAGTACACATACCCATTCACATACTGGCGTAACTATTATAGGTCCAGATCCGCAGTACACGTATCAACATAGTTATAGTTCGGGAATGGCTTTGGTACACATACCCGGTATGGATACCAAAAAGATATGTTGACTCGTGAACCCAGGAAGGTACACATACCCAGTATGGGTACCAAAAAGTTTTGTAGAATCCTGAACTGTTTTATCTTAAGGGTACACATACCCAGTATATGTACCATGACAAAAATAACTCATGAACTGGAAGTAAGTACATATACTTACCCAATCGAATATTTTCAAATGCATAAGAATTATTTCTATGAGATAAACAACATTTGAACAACTCTCTAAAACACATCTAGACGTATTTTATCACATTATAACATATGGTTGTGACTCAAGATTAAAGTCTAAAGGTGTTATATGAAAATGACTAAGCTTATAGTTCGCCTGGATAGTTTCGGCTAACCTTTCATGAGCAAGTCATTATACACGGTTCGGTTATGGTTCATCCTAACCAGAGTGTATATTTTGTTGTGTTTATCTCAAATCAAAGATTCATCTAACGGTGGATATTGCCTGATTCCAAAGCTACCTTAGCGTAAATCTAAGTCAACTTTTGATCTTGAAAGTCTACAAAAGGAGAACCTCAAGCAACTGGGATATTTGAATACCTGATACTTTTCTTGTGTGTCCTAGTTGTAAACTATAGTTGTCCTCTCCTTTAAACCTTTTTAGGTTTAACGACTAAAAAGACTTCGCTTAGGAATTCGTGAATCTAGGTCCAACTATCTTTATCTTGATAGTTCGTGTATTCTGATCTTGCTACTGATTGTGGAGTCTCACTCCTATCACGCAAGATAGATAGAAATCAGAAAGTTCTTTGTCCCAGAATTTGTTATTCCACATGTATATTCCTTTATAACGATTCTTTGTTAAAATCGGAGTATGTTTTACTTGTGTGGTGAATAATAATCTAAGATGTTCTTCGAGAGTCGTAAGTACCGGATTTTGAGGTTTGCTAGACCTAGTCTACTACAGACGATTTCCTATCTCACCTTGATCTAACAATCAGAATGAAAATCACATATAGGTTTTTCCGTGGGAGGAAAATTGGTTTAAAGTCTTCAATTGACTTGAAGCAACTCTTAGGTTGTAAAGGACGTCATCTAAGGGAATTAATTACGCAGAGTCTTGCGAGATTCAAGAGCCGTAAGGAGTGCGACTGTAACTGAATTACTGTGATGGTGGATTCGTTTTCAACTACATTCCTGTCTGAAGTATTGATAGTAGGCTAGAGTCTGTAGCGTCTTAATGCAATTTGTTGTTGAAATCTGGACCATGTCTCGGGTTTTTTATGTATTTGTGGTTTCTTCGTGAACAAAATTTCTGGTGTCTGTGTTATTTCTTTTCCGCATTATATTGTTTATTTATATAATTGAAATATCACAGGTTGTACGTAAAATCAATCAAAGTAGATATGTACATCTTAATTATTGATACGACTAGATTGATCTTAGATATTGATCTCTGGAATCGTCCAAGTGCTCTCACGATACAATCAGGTTCATGGACTTGTCTTCGTTTACATACTGACTGTGAGAGAAAGAGATATAAACTCTTCATATAATTCCTGATTGAGATTCATGAAGTCGTGACTCTCGGAATTGAATTTGAGTTCAGTCCATATAGGTTGCCAAACAAAAAGTTGGTGGTGTATTTTGGTATAATACTACCCCCACATACACAAATACACATCATTTTCAAGTATGACCCCTTTGAAAGCTATAATGTAATTTGTAGTGATGTGCAAGGGTTTGAATCACAGTCGAACGTTGGCCTTAGTAATAAGAATTGGTTAAGTGGGTGTATCAGAAGGACTATATTGCAGTGTCATACAAACAACAATGCAAGTAATACAGGTAGGGGAAGGAAATAATTACATACTTTTCTGAAACATGACAAGATGAAGATGCTTGTTTCTGTCGATCGATTTGAAGCTGTGCCTATAAAAGAATATTAAATCGATATACTAAAGTTAAGAAATGACATGACTGCATGTCCATAGATTGGTACTTACAAGAAGAACAATTTTGTGAGATGGGTGACAACATGAGATATAAGATGGACAGCTGCATATCTAAAACCTTCCGTTGAGTATGTCATTCGCTCATCTTTGTCCGAGTAGGAACTATCAACACCAAGCGATGATATGGTGCTAGCACTAAATTGTCTTTGGTGAGTTGTAGCTGCGAGAAATTTGGTCTTTTTGGTGATAGAAAAAATGTATTTCATCATAGAGTTGTTGTATACCTACCAACCGTGATTATACCCAGTGTCAAGTTATTCGGGAAACAAGTATTAAAGCATGCAAATGTTGATAATTAAATAAGGTATCACTAATTTGGATAATCTCTTGGATTTTTCTATCCAGTTCGTTAAGAAATTATACTCCCAAGAATTAACGTTATTTCTCTAAGAAGTGAAGAAGTTGTGATAGTTTCTGTTGAAAAACCAGGCGTTACAATTCAACATGACTCGAACTGGTCTAGTGTGGAAGGTTAGGTTGCTCTTATATGGCAGCATGACAATGCTAACATCTTTTTTTGAAAACGACGACATATTTTTTAGGAGACATCACTACTATTGGAGAGTTTTTGTTCTTTCCTTGAGATTGCAGACTTATTACATTGCTAAAAAAATGGTTTTAGAACCCTGGACTAAAGTGCATATTCTTTTGTATAATTTCAAGACGGATTTCTCACATGCTTACATGAATTCCTAATAAAAATTTCATCTAAACTGAGAAAGTGTTTTCTTGGATTTCGAGTTATCTTAGCTTGAATTCAAATCTACCTAGAGTCTTGAAAATATTTAAATAGTGAGACTCATCCAACATGATTTCTTAATCCCCTGACACTTCTGTGTTCAATTGTTAGTTAGAGTTTTCCTCTAAAAACCTAGGCTTCCTATGAGATACATAATTATGTCACGGATTAAAGACTTATTTTGCCGCAAAGATCTTACCAACAAGACTGTGAGGAGCTATTAGGACTCTCCAAGTTGTTTTAGCAAGAAAGTCTAAGTTGTGATATTTAAGGTTCTTAATTCCCAGACCACTTGCTTCAATTGGAAGACATATAATTAATTGTCGTTGTAACCCCCGCACATTCCTTGTTCTCTCACCTTTCATTCACCCCTTCTTATTCTCCAACGATAACACCACATGCGACTCTTCCGCTGCTAAGATTTAATCCATTTTGGGCTAGATCTGAGTAGGTTTCTTCACTTTTCTTGCTTTCTAATTTAGTATAATTACTGTAGTTTAGTTCTTATCCTGTTTTATGCTAATCCACACCATTATGGTGGTTTTATCTCCTCTTTAGAGGTTTATCTTCACTTTAATGACGGTTCTTGGTTATTACTTTGGGTTTTAAGATGAATATGATGCTCTCCAACGACGAAAGCTTCATCCTTGTTTCTTCGACGGCGTAATCTACGACAAAATCTTCATCATTAATTTATTCGGCGACTGAGTCTTCATCGGTGATTTTTCAGATGACGGAATCTTCATCCCTAGTTACAAGAGATTTGAGCAAATCACTCATATTTTCGGATGACATCTTTCTAAAGAAGAAAAATAAACAAAATGGTTGGAATATAGTTTAGAGAATAACCATTCTTCCCCCTATTTGATCAGATCTTATTCATACTTGTATTTATCTTACTCCATTATTTTTTCTCTTTCTCTTATCGGATTTCCTGGTACTGTATTTTTACGGTATGATCTTGTTTATCTGTTTTTTCATTTTTCGACCTTAAACTCATCATAACCTCGAATTAATTTCAATCTTCAACTCATTATAAATTCGGATTACCATTCATTGAAAATGTTCCTTGATTATCAAAATAAAAAAAATAAGATTAAAAAGAATTCTTATCCAGTAGCACCTCTACCCATCCATAAAAAAAATTCTCCGGATTTAACAATGGCTTTAAAAACTCCACTAGGAATACGAATGGAAGCCATTAGGTGGTTTAAGGAAGGGTCTAACACTGACTTGATGAGCACATCCTCTACCTGCAAAATCAGGAGAAGCCATTTTCCAACCCTGAAGTCTGTTGGTTTAAGGGTCTAACACTGACTCGTGGCACCAAATTGATCATTCAATTGGACCCAGAATATATTAGCCCCCATCCAGATAAAACCGTACATAATTAAAATCAGGCAAGCAAACTCAAAAACCAATACCATTCCCTTCTATCTCAGCAAATTTTGATTACCCGCCATGGCTTCAGCGTCGCAGGTGTGTTGCATCATCAGCTGCCCTAATCAACACAAGAAAAACTTGTCATTTTCGCGCCAAATCCTTAGTTTCAGTAATTCAGTCTCTTCAATATCCGCAACAATTCACCGTTTCCCTAAAAAATCCTTACGTATAAATTATATCTCCGTCATCAAATGTTCTGCCTCTAATAAGCCCGAAATCAGGTAAAAACAAAGTACGTTTTTAAGACATTTTATATGTTTGAACCTTATGATTTTTCACTGACGGGAGATTTTGTTGTATTCAGTTCTATAGCAAAGATAAGGAGTGAGGTATTATCTCCATTCCGGTCAGTTAGAATGTTTTTTTATCTTGCTTTTATTGCTAGTGCATCATTAGGTGGATTAATTGCGACAACACAATTGATCGGAACTTTATCAAGATCCGGTAACGTAGAAGAGATTTTAAAAGGATTAGGTATTGATATTGGAGCAGTAGTGATATTTGCATTTCTTTATTCAAGAGATAATAAATCAAGAAATGCACAATTAGCTAGACTTTCTAGAGAAGAAAGTTTAGCTAATCTTAAACTTAGGGTTGATGAGAAAAGAGTTATTCCAATTTCTTCTTTACGAGGATTTGCTAGGATTGTTATACTTGCTGGACCTGTTGAGTATATTATGGAGTCGTTTAGTAGGAGTAAATCGTTTACGGAGGCTCTTGTTGAGAGAGGGGTTTTAGTAGTTCCATTTCCGACTGATGGGAGTTTGCCTCAATTTGAGTTTGATGATGAAGTTGACTTGAAGACAAGAAAAAGACTTTGGCAATTAGTTCCTCTTCTTACTTCTGAATGGTCGAGGTAGGAGAATGAGGCTTAATGTTTTTGGTAAATTATGGTAAATTTTGCTGTAGTGTGGTGATGAATTTATTGTTTGTGTTTGTAGTTGGTTGGATGAACAGAAGAAAATGGCTAATATTTCACCAGATTCTCCTGTGTAAGTTTTTCATATGAACTGCGTGGAACTTGTCAATATAGAGATAACGAATTCAAATTTCTCAAAGAAATGTGTGTTTACTCCTAAATGTAGTACTTATGTTTTGTTAATTTTTTTTTGCTTGAAGTTACATCTCTCTACGAATGGATGGTCGTGTACGTGGAAGCGGTGTTGGTTACCCTCCATGGAATGCTTTTGTTGCTCAGTTACCAGTAGTGAAAGGTATGTGGGGAGGTGTACTAGATGGCATGGATGGAAGAGTTTAAAGTTTCTTCTGTTTTACTCTATGAACAAGGTTAGTCCTTCCTTAACATCAGTGTCATATTTTCTTTGTCACCAATCTGTAGCTCATAGCTATCAATCTACTACAACTTCATTAAGCTTGATTTGTTGCGTATCATTAGAACTCTGAAGTAAACCTCCATCAATAACATATCAAAACATTCTGAAGTCTGTCCCGAGATTGACAAACCATTCTATTATGGAATCTGTTCACTCATTGTTGAGAAATTCATCAAACTCTAAAGGCTTGAACAATCAGAGGCAAGTCGCTTATACCCAATCCAAGGGTTTGTCAGGTCGAATATCTAAGTGACCAAGTCCCTAAGACAAGAAATACCTCCACAGTTCGCAGATAATACTATATATTCCTCAGTTCTCCGCGAGATGCTTGAGATAACCCAGATACTGGAGACTACCTGCCTGGGAACCCTTAAGGTACAGTGGTCTGTGCCACTATCTAAGTGGAAAGAAAGAATATGTAAAGTTGTAGAGAATAAATAATTGTGGTGTCCTCATATGTTAATTTGAAGAAAGGGTACATGTTCTGCAATACTCGGACAAATCTCAGCTGTTGCCAATCACTCTGGCCGTATCTATGTATCTTGTTTCTTGTTTTCAAGTCCTGAGTCTTTTCTACCGATGTGCTGGTAATTGGCTCTTCATTTCAGATAAAACATAATAATCTTTGAATGAAACCTGGAACCCTTGCAATGAAGATTAATCTCTACATGGTGGTGGTAGTTTTGAATGCGTCAATGATTCTCATGTAGTGACACCAGCGAAAATTGTAAAATTTATTATCATGTGAAGGTACACTACTTTTTCTTACCTTTCAGAAACATCCAAGTCTATGTCATTGTGAAGTTTTCTTCATAAATTCAGTTTTATGTAGTTCTTATTTCAAATTCATTTTGTGGTTCTTGTTGTGAGTAGTTCCTTCAATAGGAAAGATATATATGTAGAGAGAGAGAGAGAGAGAGAGAGAGAGAGAGAGACAGTCGTAGAGATCCAAGTCCCAGGCACTGTGTTGTGTGCATTGACTGGAAATGGTGCTTAACCTATTCTTTTATGTAACCGCCTTCATATTTTCTCTGCTGGTTCTGCTTGGTACTGTCGTTTCTTTCAAAAGTAGAGTTAATGTAGACTCCCACCGATTCCGATAGCATTACCAACCATTGGACATATGCATCTCATAGATATCGTCCCTTACCGATCTTTTCACAAACTTGCTATCCGATATGGTCCTTTCCTCTCCTGAATTAGCAAAAGAGTGTCATATGACCAATGGGCTTACCTTTGGTTCACGTCCTGCAACCATTGCTATCGATTACCTCTCTTACAACTCTGTCTGGCTTTGCTTTCACTCCTTTTGGAACTGTCTGGAGTTTTATGAAGAAACTTTTAATGTCAGCTCCTTGGCAGCCAGGCTCCGAAGAAATTCCCGACGAGACGAGATTCAGAGCTTAGTTCAGCTGTTATTGAAGAAATCTATCAATGGGGGAAAGAGTAAATGTTTCAGAAGAACTCATGAAGTTTTATAATAACATAATTACTCAAGTGATGCTTGGTATCAAGTATGTTGCAACCAAAGAGAGGGGACAAGAAGTTCCGTCACTGATTATAGAGGTTACAGAGATTTTGGGTCAGTTGAATGTCTCAGATTTTTTTGGGTTTCAACAAGACCTAGATTTACAAGGGTTTCTAAAAAAATCTACTGACATAAGAGGCAGATATGACATTTTACCTGAAAGAATCATCAAGGAGCGCGAAGAAGTACGAAGCAAAATGAATAGTGAGGGTGGTAATAAGAATGTGGAAGATTTTTTGGATATCTTGATGTTTTAGAAAATATCAACTCAGAGGTCAAACTTACCAGAGATCATGTTAAGGCTTTCGTCATGGTAAGTCCGTTATCCTTGCACATTCCTAGATATGCTTCTAATACTCTGTAAAATTTGTGATTTTAGTATTAACCTCTGTAGTAATTTGACATAAAGGGTTAAGTTGCTGTCGGACTTGGCCATGCTTAAGTTAGGCTGTTAGCTGTTTGAGTAAGAAGTATAGGTTCACTTGTTCAGAGTTTAATCACATGTTGTTCCCTTAACTTTGTGGTTTATTAGGATATGATGACAGCAGGGACAGACACATCAGCTGGTTCTACTGAATGGGCACCATGGGAGCTCATTAATCATCCAAATATGCTTCAAAAAGCTAGGGAAGAGATAGATTCAGTTGTGGGTAGAAATGTTAGGTTGGTGGATGAATCTGATCTACCAAATCTTTCTTACCTTGAAGCAGTCTTTAAAGAAGCACTTTGTCTTCACCCTCCTGGACCCATGCTTGCTAGAGAATCCACCCAAGGTTGCGTAATAGGAGGCTATGGTATATCCCAGCTAAAACTAGGTTGTATGTGAATGTATGGTCTATCAATAGAAACCCCAAGTACTGGAATGACCCCTTAAAATCTGGACCAGAGAGGTTTATGACACCTGAAGTTGTTGATGGCAAATGTGATCTAAAATAGAGTGAATAAGGATGTTAGGGGGCAAGATTTTGAAGTCCTGCCATTTGGATCTGGGAGGAGAGAGTGTCCTGGGATTTGGTTCTCTACTCGATGGACCAGCAGTACTGGCTGCTATAATCCATTGCTTGGATCGGGAGGTAGTCAGCAGTGGTGGCAGCAAAGTAATTGATATGACTGACCAACCTGGATTGACCTTTTCCTATGACCCCTATCTTGCTTGACCTGCGCAGTCGATCCGTTCAACCTTGAGATGTAATTGACATGAGCTTGACAGTGGAAGCTATAAACGTGGGGTGCTTTTGAATCTGACAAGGTTCTGGCTGCAGATTTGAAAATGAGACGTCTTCCATTTGACCTAAGTTGTGGTATACAAATTAGTTAATCTACCTATGAGTGTGTTTAACGGCATGCATCCTGTTAAATTTTTATCAGGCTTGGTTATTTTTCTTGCTTCTGTTTAATTGCAAGATTTTAGGATACTCAAAATTTGTACTATGCATCATGATTATGTATTCTGTCTTCCAACATTCAGAAAAGGAATGTACTCCCCCGTTTCTAAAAAATAGGTTTGTTTGGTTTGAACAAAGATTAAGAGAATTAATCACACTTTTTCCTAATTTATCATTGGTCCCATTGATTTGTTATTCCAGAGAAAATTGAGAGAGAGTCCCCTCTTTGTAAGAGAGAAAAAGAAAAGAGAGAAGTGGTCCCGTTTGTAGTAGGGTGTTCTTGTATATACCCCTGAGAATCACTAACGGTACCCCCATTAATTGGTTATGTTAGTTAAAATTTCGTTAAAGATAAAAATTCTTAATTTTTGTATATTTTGTTATACCTATACCCCTCCTTCTTCCTCTATGTCACGTGAAAAACTCCCCGTATGATAAAATCCCATCGAGATCTCTTATCCAAAAATAAAGAAATCAGGATATTATTTTAGCCTTAGTAGTTAGTTCTGATCAATTTTCATATTATTTCCTGATTATCTTTGAAAATCCTTTTTTTTTGTTTGACAGGAAGTTGATTAAAAAATAATAATCATCTAAACATCAAATGCACTTATAACTATATTCTCATACTACGGTTTCACTACCAGATGTCCAGAGCCACGGACAGTTTATGTGAGTAGAGAGATGATGGTGTTTAATTCCACTTTACCCTCTCGTATTGATTTTTTTAATGAAAAAAGTTATGTAAATAGAAGCAAACTTAGATGCTTGGCATAGAATCATTACTAAAGAAATTAGTTATGTATGAACCAGAGTAGTATGTATCTATTAATCATCATTAAGCAGTATGAACTTGTTCGCTACCTTGTTGAGAATCAAAAGTATTTTTACTAATAAGCGATTAAGAAAATCTCTTTAATAAGTTCATTTTGTTTAAAAGCTCTTATGATTGTTGTCTCTTCCATTTTAGAGATTCAGATTATAAATCCCAAAATTTTCTAGGGTTTTTCATTATTTGTTTTCGGTTTTGAAGAACAATACTATTAAGGTTTATTTGTTTTCTTTTGTTTTGTCTTTCCTCCCTCATCCAAATCGTAATCTCTATCTTCCAATCTTTGAGTATACGGAGATGAAGAGCATGATTTGTGTTGTACCCAATTCATAATTCCTCTATTCCCTCGATGTTTTGTTGTGTATTTTGTTCCTCTTTAGGTATATACTCGGGGGTATATAAAATTAACTAGTTTGATGGGGTAGGAAGATAGGTTTTATGGGTACAAAGATAAAGGGGTATCGTTAGTGAATTTGGGGGTATATAGAGGAAGACTCTTGTAGTAAAAGAGAAATGGAAAAGAGAGAAGTGATAAATTAGTAAACTAATAATATTCGACTTTCCAAATAAAGAAACATAGTAAACTAATAACATTCAACTTTCCAAATAAAAAAACAAGCCTATTTTTTGACATATCCAAACAAGGAAACAAGCATATTTTTTTAGAAACAGAGGGAGTAAGTATTTAATCCGTCTGGTTTTAAATTTCAAATATATGAATTAGAAATCGGTTCCACTTAAATCCTGATGTAAAGCACTTGCTGCATCTAGACACATTCCAGTCTTGCTTGACCTTGCTGTGCATTTGAATGAATGTAATACATTTACATACTCCAATGTTATGTAAAAGAAAACTGAGAGCATCTAAATAAAGTTAGCCATTTTGTGAACTGAGTAACTGTAAAAATTTGAAGAACACCCAAAAAAACATGAAAGTAATTCATTGGTCATTGTCTAATTTGCTTCGAATATGATTAACAATCCTTATTTCCTTTTGCACCTCTTGATTTGATCGATTTTTCCAGAAAGTTTTCAACTCCAGTTTTAGTCTTCTTGGCCAATATCTTTCAAAGTAACATCATTTCTCGGTATCTTTCAAATAAGTAACAATTTTTTCTCCCAAATCTTTCAATGAAACAATGCTCAGAGTGAGGGGAATCACTTCAATGCAACGATATTCACATTCCATATCCCTGGTTATATCATCTGGGAAACCACAAAGAGATGAGAAAGCTAGCAAAATGGATCCGAAACTCTAAAGTCTATTATTGGTAGCCTCTTGTATTTAACAACCACGAGACTTGACATTGCCTTCAATGTAGGTTGTGTAAGATTTCAAGATGATCCCAAAGAGTATAACATCACAAATGTAAAAAGGGTCATTTGATATATTAAACATACTATTGGGTTTGGTCTCTCTTACACCTTTGATACCAACATTGAACTTACCGCTTATTCTGATGCAGATTGCAACATGCAGATTGGGCAGCATGCAGAAAGAGTATATCATGAGGATTTTTTCATGGAGGACTAAATTTTGTAGCTTGGCATATCAAGAAACAACACTAACAATCCTTATCAACATGTGAAAAAGAATACATTGCAGCTGGTTTGTGTTTTACTCAACTCTTATGCATGAGACAAATGCTTATTGACTATGGAATAAACGCAAGAACTATAAAGATCTTTTGCGATAACTCAAGTGCGATTTGATTTACTGACGAAAATCCCGTTGTGCACTCAAGAACAAAGCACATTGACGTAAGATATCACTTCATCAAAGATCTCTTTTAGAATGGTTTTGTCAAAATTAAACACGTGCCTTCTGATTGACAATTGGCAGATATCCTCACCAAGCCTCTAGATACCCGAACTTTTCAGGACCTTCAACAAGGTATTAGTGTTGTTCGAGTTCATTAATGCAACCTGTTTCTATTGCCCATGATCTTATTTATATCTTTTGGGAAATAAAGCTTTGGTTCCAGTAAAGGGATTGTCGTCGTTCTTACTTTCGATCATTTGCTATTGTGTTCAGCATTGTGTGGTGGTTCCTTAACATGTTTATGATCCATGTTTTTTTTTTTTTTTTGATAGAGAAAGGGAAAATTGAATTAAAATGCAAATGCCACAAGAAGTGACAATTACAAAGAGTACAAAGAAAAACTAGTAACTAGCAATTTCCAATCACTGCCTCCCAATTACAATTTAGAGTACTTAAAGAGTAACCATCAAAAATCTTAAAAGGCATAGACCAATTAAAGAGGGTATACTTTATAGCAATAATAAGCTGATCAGAATTTCTTTTCCTTCCACGTACAATCTAGCATTTCTTTCTTGCCAAATTGTCCACCAAACTGTAAAAGGAATAAAACCCCATACTTTGTTCTTCATGTCTCCCCTTTTTTTTGTTAATCCGTTCCCAAAGTGAAGCTTCAACATTTTCCGTAAAAACCCGATCATACCCAGAAGAAGATAAGAAGTAATTCCATACTTCTGTAGTTTCCGAACAATGAAGGAAAATATGCATATTTGTTTCTGTCGCCATATTACAAAACAAATGTTTATCTGTATCCGCTTTTCCATCCTTAACTAAATAATCCAAGGTAGGAGCACCTTTATAACAAAGGGTACAAACCAAAAAAGAGACTTTCAAAGGAACTTTAGGATTCCAGCCCTCTACATCTAAAGAAGTATAACAATTAGACACAGTAAACTCTCCTCCAGCATCCCAAATTCTATCATCCTCTAAACAAACTCTTATTATCATAAAATTTAGAGGACTATAGTTATCACGTTAAATTGTTGAGCCTTGCTCCAAAAAGATGTGTCCCAATTGAACCCGTAGGTACGATTGTTATCATACATATGTCCTCTTTGTACCATATGTAAGTCATAACTGAATTGGTGCTACCACATTACAAATAGTAAGTCCAAAATGTAATGATTCGATGTGGATATTAACAGTTTCATAAGCTTTTTGTAATAAATTCTCCTTACTTATCTGACTCCTAAAAAGAAGACGAGAATGAGATCCATGAGAATTCTTACTGAAAATGCGGGGGTCTAACAACCACACCCAACAATTCGTTTGGCAATCTGAGAGGACTTACTCCAATACACTTTCTAGAGAATCAACTAGACATTCAGACTCAATCTAGAATAAAGTATATCAAAGAGTTTAATATCTCTAACTCTTAATTGAATCCGCAATCAGCAAATAGAAATCTGCGAGCCCGATTGAATAAGAGGAGTAACTCGGACGGTACCAAAGACCAATGTTCAAGTGTCAATAAATGTAAGTCAACAACCCAAGGTTGAATATTCTAATTGATTGATCTTAACGCACAACCTGTGATATTTCAATTATATAACAAAATATAATGCGGAAAAGAAATAACACAGACACCAGAATTTTTTTAACGAGGAAACCGCAAATGAAGAAAACCCCCGGGACCTAGTCCAGATTGAACACCACATTGTATTTAGCCGCCACAGACACTAGCCTACTACCAATTACCTTCGGATTGGACTGTAGTTGAACCCTAATCAATCTCACATTGATTCAAGGTACAGTTGCGCTCCTTACGTCTCTGATCCTAGTAGGATACTACACACTTGATTCCCTTAGTTGATCTCATCCACAACCAAGAGTTTCTACGACCCAAAATCGAAGACTTAATAGACAAATCTGTCTCACACAGAAAAGTCTATAAGATTGAATAAATCTATTTCCCACAGAAATACCCAAGAGTTTTTGTTCCGTCTTTTGATAAATCAAGGTGAACAAGAACTAATTGATAACCCAGACTTATATTCCCGAAGAACATCCTAGAATTATCAATCACCTCAGAATAAACTTAATCGACTAGCGAAACAAGTTATTGTGGAATCACTAACGATGACACGAAATGTTTGTGATTACTTTTCTATCTTGCCTATCAGAGATATAAAATCTCGAGCTAATTATTTCAATTGCACTCAACACGATAGAAACAACAAGATCAGATCACGCAACTACAAAGATAATAGTTGGGTCTGGCTTCACAATCCCAATGAAGTCTTCAAGTCGTTAACCTACAGGGTCTCGAGAAGAAACCTAAGGTTAAAGCAGAATCGACTCTAGTTATGCAACTAGTAACACACAAGAGGTGTGGGGATTAGGTTTCCCAGTTGCTAGAGTTCTCCTTTATATAGTTTTCAAATCAGGGTTTGCAATCCAAGTTATCTTGGTAACGAAGCATTCAATATTCACCGTTAGATGAAAAACCTGATTCAACCAAGCTAATATCTTTCAACCGTTAGATCGAACTTAGCTTGTTACACAGAAATGAAATGTACCCTCATTTAGGTTTATGTAACCATACCTAAACGTGTACACCAGGTTGGTTCACAAATATTTAACCGAGGTTATCCATATGATTACTCTCATATCAACCTTATTCATCTTAACCATAACTAGTTCAAATGACTCAAATGAAACTAGTTAAAGAGTTGTTCAATTGTATAGAAAACACAAACGAAACCAAATCGGTTTGATTAACTTGAATCAATCATGAACATTATAGCTACAGTTTGCAAAGATTACATTCCTTATGATTTAAATTTTTAAGTCCATGAACTGACCAATTTGACAAAGTAACCAGCTTAAGTATGCGTACGGGTATGCGTACTTAAGCAAACGGATTTTGACTTTTTTAGGTTTCCAAACTTAGCAGAAATTTTCGGTTCGAAAACTTCCGCCAGTATACGTACGGTTACGCATACTTATCTTGTCTCCTTCACCAATTTCGTATACCCACATATACATACTCTTGGTTCCCGGTTTATGGATTTATACACTAATATGCGAACACACTATATATGTTTATATCTGAAGATGGTTACATCATCAACTCTTTATTTCAATCATTGAAACATTCTTCTATAATGATGTTTATGGGTGAAAACTATTTCTGCCGGTTTTGGTAATTTGGGGTGTGTGGATGAGAAATGAATCTAAACCCTAAACAAATGCACTGCACGGGAGTGCTTGTAATTCGAGAAAACAATCTGTACAATTCTGGCCTAAACCAAGAAATGGCCGTTCCAGACTTGCTTCGGTCACAAAGTGAAGGAGATGGGGTTGATCTTAGGGAGGGAAGCGAAGAAGGTGTTGAGATTGTGAAGGTGTTGGCTGTTTTATGACTTGTTTCAGAAAGATGAACTGGCTTGCAGTATGTAAGCTATCAGTTCTGGTGTTTGAATACGATTGTATAAACACTTGGTTTCTGTCTTGTCTTGTTCTGGAAATAGGGAGGAGAACCTATTTATACGAGTCATTGTGCCTTACCCACGTCTCTCGTGGGAAGGGGAGGAAGTGGAGTGATGGAGTAATGGAGTTGCGTGTGTTAGTGTCACACGATCAGTCTTGCCCACTTTTCCCATCATTACTAACCTTCTATGTCTTCCTAACACGTTCTTGTGATGGCGCGTTGTGCGCTACACCCTGTAAACCGCCAGACCAATACCCCAGTATGTATCCCCCAGTTTGTGACATGAAGATCGTGGGACCCACAGAAAGCATCATGTGATGCTAGATTAAATAATGAAGTTATTTAGGAAGTCGATATTTGTGAAATATTGTGTGCATTCTATGTATGTAATGCATCGAATATATTCAGCGTGTATGAAACATCGCTGTTTTAAGGCTTAACGGAGTAAGTCGTGAAAAATAACATCACGTCCAACCATCTTCGAGTGATCCTTTGGAGGATGTACAGGTAAGCCCTGACTTGGCCGATCACTCTGTGTGGAAGAGTGGTGGACGGCGATCGTGGTGATACCTCACTGGTCGCCTAACTCCTGTCTTAGGCTGTCCGTCCAGGCTGGTGAAGTTGGACGAACGAGATGGCTTGCGACACACATCTGCGACCGTCGGATTAGGGTTTAGGAGGTGCTCGAACACCAACCTTTAGCTTGGTTGAACCCAAGCATGGGACACGTCTTTGGCAGGGCCGATTGGGCATGCGTGTAGACGGCATGCTGGTGCAGGTGTCTGTACCTCACTATCCCATGGAGATGCAATCTAAGACACTCAATTTGTATGGCAAAGAGGAGTGGTTGAGATCAATTTGCGACATAAATCCATGCCGCAAAGAAATTGAAGACCACACGTCGTGCCTACTTCGGGCGCGCGTTTCGAGACGACCAACCATGGTCGGTCTTAGCCGATCAGTAAGGCGTGCAGTCGGCAGGCCAGTGTACATGTCCGTACCTCACTGTCCCGTGAAGATGTGATCTAAGCCACTCAATTTGTCCGGCAAAGTTGAGTGGTCGAGATCGATTTGCTATTGAAAACGCACGGCCATGCCTAGTTTGGGCGCACAAATCGAGACGACCAACCATAGTTGGTCTAGACCGATTAGTCATGTATGTAGGAGAGACCACGGTGATTGTGTTGACATGCTCTGGGCCCTATGAATCTACATCCACACCCTCCGTCTATACCTGCGAAGATGGATGGTTGAGACTGATTTGCGACACATGTGATGTGCCGCAAATCCTAATTAGGGTTTCACGTCCACACTGCTTTGGCTGGACGAATTGGAAAGCCACGCTTCTCTTTTGGGAAGGACGACCATGTGGGGCCCACGTTGGGCCGGTGGTGAACACGCCAATACCTTCCTGGTGGCTATGGGTCCGATCTAAGCCATCCAATCATGCCAGTGAATTTGGATGGTCGTGATCAATTTGGGACCTTTAGTGGAATTTCCTGCGACCCTTTAAGCTTTCACGCCGTCCCAACTTCGGGAAACCGTACATGGTTCTGTGGCTAGGTCAGGGGAGGATCGATTATGCAGGCGTGAAGGGGGCCCGCCGGTGTGCAGGACAACGCTTGTCCAACCGGTCATGGGACGATCTACGCCGTTCAACCATGCTGGTGAAGTTGGACGGCCGCGTTATTGGCAGTCTTGTGCGTACATGTTTTCCAAGATGCTCCATACCAGCCCAAACATCCTACTTTAGGATGGTATTCTGTGGTAGTTTGGGAGGCGTGGTATGTATTCGACCGACCATGGCATAAATGGGCCCGCTGTGGGTCATTAAGGTGGTAGCCTGCTCCTGCTGAGGATCTTCCAGGCTGGTTAAATCATACGGCCAACTTGCGTGGTCGTGATTGTTTCTGAGACTGATATGGTCAGTCCAGATTCGAATATGCTTAATCGGGCTAGTATAACATACCGAGAGTTGTAGCCTGTACAGGTATTTCGTGCATGCCTCATTAGTGACACTTGGAGATTCGTGTTACTCTGCTGATAGTAACACTCAGTCTTCAAGCCGCACCAATAATGAGGATTCAGTGGGAAAAACACAGGAAATACAAGGCTGGTCATGATGCCATAAATTCATAGGGTACATGGGATTGTTGTTACATGCTCCATTCTAAGTAAATTAGCGAAGTGAAGAAGTATTCATCATTTTATCAGTGGCTTTATCCTTTGCAGGATATCATCGCATAATTTTGGCTTGTGCAATTTTAGCCTTAAATGAAAATCCACCATCAACATTAAGTCCCCTGCCTAGCGCATAATGGTTACACTATTGTGGGGTAGGCATGAGATGGTGACAAATTTGTATACTGAAATGATTAAGCTAAAGTAAATACGCATTTACCGCATAGATAGATATCTTCAGGTGTTGCCTGGCTGGTCGAACCTGATTAGGGTTGTGGGGGAAGCAGGACTTGGTCAGGTGATCCGGTTCCCTTTGGTTTCCTCCGCACATATCTAGACAGAGCTTGGATCGCTTCTTGTACTGGGTGTACTCCCTTCCGTTATACGGAGGCTTCTCTCAAATATATCCGATAAGCATTGTTGATATTTATCCCAAAATAGCAGCCTTTATAGGTGGCCAGTGAAGACTCCCTTTCTCCCTGGGATTCTGTTGGATCGTGAAATATAAAGAAAATTCTGAGGACTCCTCCTATCACATAATCGTTTTCTTCTATATTCCAGGTATTGCTCCCCGCTTATCTGATCTTCTGATCGATCAACAATAATGATGATTTTTTTTGTGACCATAACTTCTTCTTCTTCGCAGTTTATCATGGAGGCGATTGGTGATGATCACTCTGTAACTTCTCCATAAAAAAGTTTCGAAGTCAATAAGCCTGAGGAGGCTGGTGCACATGAGGAGGTAATAGATAAAATTGATCTCCTACTCCGTGAAGTCGGTCGTGCTATACATGGGATGTCCATTATGCAGCTGTGTATTACCAGGGGACGCATCTGTGCCCTTTCAGCTGCGATCGATATGGAGGAGCAATGGAGGCGCGATGAAGCATTGCGAGAATCAACAAGAGCAAGAGCTGAGAGATTTGCAGCACGGCTAAAGAGGCGGAGGGTTGAACACAAACGGACTCTCGGTGAAGATAAATGTGATTACCCAATCCATGATGGCGTGATAATCCTCGATTCTGACACAGACGAACCTGAGTTTCTGAAAGTGCTCAACACAATTCCTAACGCTGTCGTGGCTCTTGAGGAAGATGTGGAAGCTATCTCTGTTGATGTTGTTGAGGCGGATAGCATTGCTGCAGAAATATCCGAAGCGGAAGCTGAGGCAGATCCGGAGGAAGAAGCAGTAGCGGTCCACGATGGCGATGGTGTTGAAGCAGGTCCTGGTGGTGGTGTAGGCGCGGTCGACCTTCTTGATGGATAAACCTCTTTGCTTATTTTTCTCTTTTCAAATATATTCCCGTAATTCGTGAACATCTTCCTTGTACTCAGTGGCGGCTGAGTTCAAGATCTTCTTCTTTTGTTTGCTTGTTTGAATAAAGGTTTTTATGTTATAATCTTTCGTAAGACTACATATGAACCTTTTCAGGCACAATGGTGTGCCTTCATATGTATGTGATTTTTCATGATAAAAGAAATAATGCCATAATGGAATACCACGGACCTGTATGTGCTCCTGACGCGAGATCTCCCTTGTCTTACTGGGATAAATGGCTCAAAGCATCTTCTTTTCTGCACATATTCTTGACTTCTTACGAAATGTTTGCTTAGGATTTCCTTCCTGGCTTGCTCTAGTGGGTTGATTTAGGCTGACTCAGGATTTTTTGTCTTCCTTTAGGGGGTAAAGAAGTTCTTAGATGGAAATAATATTTCAATTAACTTGAAAACTGAACATTGAAACCCTAATTATGAATGCAAGTATTGCAATCATTTTCTGGAGGAATTACAAATATGGTATGAAAAGGTAATTGTAAAAGAAACACGCTGGAGGAAATAACACAGCGTCTTTTTTTTTTTTTTAAGTGTGGAGGACGCTGGAAAGTGGTAGCACAACGTCTTAAGTATGGTAGGGTTTGAGCCATCGTGAGTGAATTGTTAGGCCTTCCAGCTTGTCAGCGTTAATGAGCTTGCAGTAGCCGCCTAGGATAACATCTGCTACCAGGTATGGTTCATCCTGTCTTTCGGTGGTGAGTCAGGTGGAGTGGTCATTTTCACTGTCATGCTCCCAACCTTGAATGTAGTCATCTTCGTCACCAGATCTCCAATAAAATGGGTTTGGGCGTGCAAATACTTTGACCTTGGCCTCATCGTCTTTGATCGAGACAACCTCTAAGCTCTTGATAAAACCTTTAAAGGGGACGGCCTCCCATTCAATCTCCTAGCCGGGTTTGGTTTGTTGGTTGGAACCAGTCCCCAGTACTTGTCAGAGTGAGGAATGATTGGTTTCAAAAAGGGTTGCGTGGCGATACTTACTTGAGATCGGAACCTCTTAATGTATGTTGATGGGCTCTATTCAGGAAGTTTTGTCACGTTGGCAAGCTGCAGGTGCTGTAACAGACAGTCTTCAGGTACGGACGGCTTGTTGGAGATTCTTTCGGGTATCGTATCCGGTAGAGGACAAGCTCTCAGCGTTGCCTTGTTGTCTTGTATCCAAGAGCGTCCCAGGATCATGTCGTAATTGGGATGCTCTTTGACTAGGTAGAATGTTGCTTGCGTCGAGGCATCACCCAATTTGACTTCAAGATCTATGTATCCATATGCATCTCCAAGTTCTCCCTCTGGATTCTTAATCACAGTTGGGCTGCGAGTGGCTTCTTGCTTTGAAATCCTTGCTGCCTTCAAGGTCTTGACAGTGATGATGTTGAATTCGGAGACCGTATCAATCAATGTGCTATCGAACTCAACATCCTTCAAACAAGCGACGGTTATGAGTCCCCAGTTTCCCTTGCTTGCATCTTCACTTCCCTTTCTAGATACAAACGCCTGTCTGAGACAACGCGGTTGAGGGCTGCAAATATGTCCTGACGCTGCGCCTTGGAGAAATATAAAATCTCGCACAAACGTTCCATCATAGATTGTGCAGTCTTGAGAACAGAATCCACGGAAATCATGTAGTTCCTGATAGGGAGAGGATCTCTATTAACACCTTCGTTTCCAAGCTGGAGTTCTCCTGCCTCTATCTTTTCTTTGAAGATTTATTTCATCCTGTTGCAGTCTTTGGTCGGATGATGGACAAACCTATGGTAGCGGAAGTACTTGGGGTCCGCCATGTCTTTCTCAGTTGGCGGGCGTCTGATAGGAGACAGCTTGATAGCATCGTCTTGAATCCATGCCTCCAAGAGTTCCATTACTTCACTCATGGGGAATGGGAAGCCTGCATCTTCGGTGTCTTGTGCAGGAGTCTTGCCTGTTCCTTTTTGAGACGAGGTTGTGTGTGCCGGAGCCGCACGCTTGGGTTGTCGTTCAGTTGCTGGAGATTTCCTTTTTCCTCCTCCGCCTACCACGCTCACAGAAGGACCAATGTTATATTGCTTGTTCGTGAGACGCCTGCTTCCTCGACTCTCACGTGGATCTTCGTTTCGATCAACCCTGGTTCTCTCTAGCAATGCTGGGGAAGTTGTGGCTGAACGCTTGGCAGATTCATGGAATTCTGAGAACGTATGAAAGCCCAGATTCTCCAGTAAAGCGCGGTATATGGGTATCATCCCGTTGATGCACAGTTCTACCAACTGACGTTCAGTGATGTTCAGATCATGACAATCTAGTGCTTGAGTTCTGAACCTCTTGACGAAGTCGTTCGGATGTTCGTTGTTCCGCTGAGAGACTCTCCCCAGATCTGAAAAGGTGATTTGCTCGGACACGAAGAAGTACTTTTTATAGAAAGCGCTGACCATCTCGTCCCAATTGGATATGCTGTTAGGCACAATGTTGTTGTACCAGGTGTACGCCCTCCCCGTAAGTGATTTCGATAATTCTTTCAGACAGAGAACACGATTGTATTCATGCTCTCTCAAAGATTTTAAGAATCGAGAGATGTGTTCATGAGCGTTACCAGTACCATCGTAGAGGGACAACTGAGGAGAGGTGTATCCTCTTGGAAGAGGAATTCGTTGCACATCTTGAGGGTACGACGGCTGATGTTGGTGCGCCTCCATCATGTTTCCTTTACCTCGGTTTTGGAGAAGTCGTTTCAGGTCTTCACACGTGATGAAGTTGGATGGCCGGTCCATCTCCCTTGGGCGTTCAGGAGCAGCACAAGCTTCTTCATTCATGTGGGTCTGAGTGGAAACGCCTGCTCTGGATGTATTGAAGGCATCCCTTGCTCTTTCTGAGTTACAGCCATATCCGTCTGAGTCTTAGCAAGAGCTTCCTGCATCTCCATCAAGTCTGCGATGGTAATAGGAGATGGTCCTCCTCTTGCTCCTCCGGCTCCTCGTCCTGATGAAGGAGTGGAATTTGTTTCTTTGGTGATCGCCGGAAGCGTTACACTTGAGGCGATGCCGGGATTCGCGACTGCTCTGGCTATGGTGATAGGCGGCGCTACGCTTACCGGGACCTCTCCTGCTCCACTGGCGTCGGTGGTAGAAGAGACGACTCCACGAGATGTATTGACTATACTATCTACACTAACATGTACATCAATATTGAGAGTGTTATCCGCACTAGCTCCGTCAGAATTGATTGCTGATCCTGACCTAGGTTCTACCATCTTGAAACAAGTTGATGATTGAATTGAATCTAAGATCTACCCCATCGAAATTGATGAAATTGAATCAGATTTTGAAGAAATTGACTTTACAACCGAGAGATTAACCTCCCACTGTGGTCGCCAATTGTTTATGGGCGAAAACTATTTCTGCCGGTTTTAGTAATTTGGGGTGTGTGGATGAGAAATGAATCTAAACCCTAAAAAAATGCACTGCACGGGAGTGCTTGTGATTCGAGAAATCAATCTGTACAATTCTGGCCTAAACCAAGACATGGTCGTTCCAGACTTTCTTCGGTCACAAAGTGAAGGAGATGAGGTTGATCTTAGGGAGGGAAGCGAAGAAGGTGTTGAGATTGTGAAGGTGTTGGCATTTTTATGACTTGTATCAGAAAGCTGAACTGGCTTGCAGGATGTAAGCTATCAGTTCTGGTGTTTGAATACGATTGTATCAACACTTGATTTCTGTCTTGTCTTGTTCTGGAAATAGGGAGGAGAACCTATTTATACAAGTCATTGTGCCTTACCCACGTCTCTCGTGGGAAGTGGAGTGATGGAGTAGTGGAGTTACGTGTGTTAGTGTCACACGATCAGTCTTGCCCACTTTTCCCATCATTACTAACCGTCCATGTCTTCCTAACACGTTCTTGTGATGGCGCGTTGTGCATTTCACGCTGTAAACAACCAGACCAATACCCCAGTATGTATCCCCCAGTTTGTGAAATGATTAATGTCTCGAGTGTGGATCGTGGGACCCACAGAAAGCAGCATGTGATGCTAGATTAAATAACTAAGTTATTTAGGAAGTCGATATTTGTGAAATATAGTGTGCATCCTATGTATGTAATGCATCAAATATATTCAACGTGTATGAAGCTTAACGAAGTAAGTCGCGAAAAATAACATCACGTCCAACCATCTTCGAGTGATCCTTTGGAGGCTGTACAGGTAAGCCCTGACTTGGACGATCACTCTGTGTGGAAGAGTGGTGGACGGTGATCGTGGTGATACCTCACTGGTCGCCTAACTCCTGTCTTAGGCTGTCCGTACAGGCTGGTGAAGTTGGACGAACGATATGTCTTGCGACACACATCTGCGACCGTCGGATTAGGGTTTAGGAGGTGCTCGAACACCAACCTTTAGCTTGGTCGAACCCAAGCATGGGACACGTCTTTGGCAGATCCGATTGGGCATGCGTGTAGACGGCATGCTGGTGTAGGTGTCTGTACCTCACTGTCCCATGGTGATGCAATATAAGCCACTCAATTTGTCTGGAAAAGAGGAGTGGTTGAGATCGATTTGCGATAGAAATCCCATGTCACAAAGGAATTGAAGACCGCACGTCGTGCCTACTTCGGGCGCGCATTTCGAGACGACCAACCATGGTCGGTCTTGGCCGATCAGTAAGGCGTGCAGTCGGCAGGCCAGTGTACATGTCCGTACCTCACTGTCCCGTGAAGATGTGATCTAAGCCACTCAATTTGTCCGGCAAAGTTGAGTGGTCGAGATCGATTTGCTATTGAAAACGCGCGGTAATGCCTAGTTTGGGCGCACAAATCGAGACGACCAACCATAGTTGGTCTTGACCGATTAGTCATGTATGTAGGCGGGCCCACGGTGATTGTGTTGACATGCTCTGGGCCCTATGAATCTACGTCTACACTCTCCGTCTATACCTGCGAAGATGGATGATTGAGACTGATTTGCGACACATGTGATGTGCCGCAAACCCTAATTAGGGTTTCACGTCCACGCTGCTTTGGCTGGACGAATTTGCAAGCCACGCTTCTCTTTTGGCAAGGACGACCATGTGGGGCCCACGTTGGGCCGATGGTGAACACGCCAATACCTTCCTGGTGGCTATGGGTCCGATCTAAGCCATACAATCATGCCGGTGAATTTGGATGGTCGTGATCAATTTGGGACCTTTAGTGGAATTTCCTGCGACCCTTTAAGCTTTCACGCCGGCCCAACTTCGGGAAACCGTACATGGTTCTGTGGCTAGGTCAGGGGAGGATCGATTATGCAGGCGTGAACGGGGCCCGCCGGTGTGCAGGACAACGCTTGTCCAACCGGTCATGGGACGATCTACGCCGTTCAACCATGCTGGCGAAGTTGGACGGCCGCGTTATTGGCAGTCTTGTGCGTACATGTTTTCCAAGCTGCTCCATACCAGCCAAACCATCCTACTTTAGGATGGTATTTTGTGGTAGTTTGGGAGGCGTGGTATGTATTCGACCGACCATGGCATAAATGGGCCCACTGGGGGTCATTAAGGTGGTAGCCTGCTCCTGCTGAGGATCGTCCAGGCTGGTTAAATCATACGGCCAACTTGCGTGGTCGTGATTGTTTCTGAGACTGTTATGGTCAGTCCAGATTCAAATATGCTTAATCGGGCTAGTATAACACACCGAGAGTTGTAGCCTGTACAGGTATTTCGTGCATGCCTTATTAGTGACACTTGGAGATTCGTGTTACTCTGCCGAGAGTAACACTCAGTCGTCATGCCGCACCAATAATGAGGGTTCAGTGGGAACAACATAGGAAATACAAGGCTGGTCATGATGCCATAAATTCATAGGGTACATGGGATTGTTACTACATTCTCCATTCTAAGTAAATTAGCGAAGTGAAGAAGTATTCATCATTTTATCAGTGGCTTTATCCTTTGCAGGATATCAACGCATAATTTTGGCTTTTACAATTTTAGCCTTAAATGAAAATCCACCATCAACAAATGACAATAGCCATTTTCACACACTATTAGCATCAAAGCCATTTGTAAGATATTGAAATAATCATTATCGAAATATTCCAAGCCTATATCAAATGATTGTATCACACAAACCATGTAAGATGTTACTCGGCAATTTTCTCATGATATAAGATGAACTCGATCGAAGCGAAATCTTACCAACACATATTTCGAGAAATATGTAAGCGAGATATACTCAGCTTGAAATCTTAAATGTGTATAGAGAAAACTATATCGTAACACGACTTATGTCTCAATATAGGAGATAGTAGAAATAGACTTTCCAAGTGATAGATGAGTTCAAGTATCCACATACCTTTTTGTCTAAGAAGTTCCACAAGCTCCCCTTAGTAGTTCTTCGTCTTCAAGAGATGAACGCCGAGATATCTAAGCTCAACTACACTATCTATATCCTAGTCCGAGACATCTATAAATAGGCTACGAATCAAGACTTATAGTTTTGATTACTAACATTGACAAACATGCTTGAGATAGAAACGCATGCGAGTTTGACCAAGCAATGCTCGAACAATCTCCCCCTTTGTCAATTTTAGTGACAAA
The DNA here is from genome assembly GCF_003573695.1 of Papaver somniferum. Lineage (NCBI taxonomy): Eukaryota > Viridiplantae > Streptophyta > Magnoliopsida > Ranunculales > Papaveraceae > Papaver > Papaver somniferum. Next base: position 14,329,861 of record NW_020622381.1, read on the forward strand.
ACTATCAATACATATGGATTACAAAATAGATAAAAATTGTAGCTACCCATCCACATGCTTGATCTCCTTGGCATCTTCAACGCGACTCGAAATCTTCGTCACTTCCAAGTACTCCATGATCCTAAAGGTTGTAAGTTCAGCATCATAGTTGTTTAAGATCCGTAGATATAACAATGAGAAAACAAAATGCTCTCAATCATTGTTATACAATGTCATAGTATTATTACACAACATCAAAGTCTAATTGTATCACAACTTTGACAACAATACTATGGTGATATTCATCACTCCCCCTTAGTCAATACTTTATCTCAACATGAAAACCACTCCCCCTTACATAATGACCCGTAAACCATATGTATTTGTAGTATCACACTACACATTAATTCTCCCTCTTTTTGTCAATATAAATTGGCAAATGTGCGAAAACTAGTGGATCCTCATGAAATTTCGACGGAGATACTTCATGACTAAAAGAGAATACCATACCAACTTATTTAAATGCCATCATAAAGCCGAAGCTAAATGCATTCATCAAGGAGTTAATAAAGATACTGTTAGAGCATAGCTCGGTTGAACCCACCAAGCATTGGTATGTCAAGTTTGGTTGTCATATTTTAGTGAATCAAAACTCATTTTAAGAGTCGCTTGATTATGTACTAGAGTCAACTTCGTATAGGTTAGCTTGAAAGTATTATGATATGATCCATTACAAGTATTGCGAAGACTTGAAAAGTGAAGAAATAAGACGCTACAACGACAACATCATCATTCCACTTAAGGGTAGTGATATTTGAATTGAACTGTTTCATTCCCTAACGTATCTTTCAACCCGTGCATATTGAAAACAAAACTGCGAAGCATGAACACTCTAGATAGACATAATATTAAGGAATACAATATGAAGTTTATTGCTTAACCATCAAACTTTGTAGATAAGACATCGATATAATCGTTTGAATGCTATTGTGATTATGTATGGTATGAGGTGAGGATTTCATCCTAGGATACAATGTTTTACATGTGTTTTAAGGAAGTAAGTTCATAAACTTGTTTATGAATCGAAAAGGAAATCGCCAGGCGTTATTGGTATGTTATTCATTGCATATCTTGTGAACAAGCAATATGTGTGATTTAGTATAACCGCTCATGACTTGTTTGTGTTCTTGGTAAAACTATTCACAAAGGCCTGACTTATGTATTGGTATGACTTTTATTAGTGAAACCGATCTTAAGTAATCACCTGAGATGGTATGATCGAGTTTGTGATTTGTGTATGACCGAATCTGGGTAAAGGGGAACCGATCCTAGTAAGAGATGCAACACATTACAAAGGGGAGTCGATCCTTGTATGAGGTGCAACAAGTTTGTAGCAGAAAGGGGAACCGATCCTATGGACATGTGCAACACGTTTTTAGGCAAAGGGGAACCGATCCTATGGACATGTGCAACACATATAAGTTAGATACCATATATATGTGGGGAACCGATCCTAGTACCTAGAAAACCGAATTTTGGAAAGCTAGTGTGACTATGCACAATACTCACATGGAGGTAGAACCGAAACTTGTTTTGGTAGAACTGCTAAACCCATGATTTATGATTGAGTGTACTTGATCAATCACATAGTTCTTGAAAGTCAGATGAACCAATTCTAAACTTGTTTGGAAGTATGGCAAATCGGTTTCAAGGTTGTAAGTATGAAAGAGGACTTACAAAGTAAGGAGGTCGACATACTTTGAACATGTGCTGTAACGCTTATCTTTTATTGTTCAAAGTTATTCCTTAATAGATAAAGGAAGAAAAACCCAGGATCAAAATACAAATAAGTTAAGAATCTTTTACTTAAGGTTGTTAATTTTATTTTAGGAAAATAAGAATTAGTAATGTGCATTTACTAGTTAAAGATATTCCAAAGAGATTTTCGGTCAATATTTTGGACAGAGCATTTCCAGGAATTATGGAAACCGAATTTGGAATATATTCCATATCTTGAGAATATTTTCGGTTTTGGAAATTCCTTGTTTTCCAAACTTCCTTGTCTATAAATACTTGAAGTTTGCATTTCTAGCAAACTAATCCTTCGTAACAGCAAACTTCCTCGATTGTGTTGTTACTGGTGTAGCCTCCTATTCGGAGATGAGAGTAACCTAATTAGGCGAAATCTCTTACGTCCGCTCAGTTTAAAGTCTTCTTTGGGATTGAGAATCTCTATTAGTACCGTTGGTGGGAAACTAGATAATTGCGGTTTATCTTGTGTTTTCGATTGATTTGATTGACTAATGGTGGTTGAACTTTGATAGCACCTAGTTTGTGTATGCTTGAGAATCTTCTCTTCTGATATAAGATTTACTCAAACTAGATCGAAGTTTCGACAAGTATTTTTAGATTGTTTTTAGTTCTAAAGACAATCTTGTGATAATCCATTCTTAACAGACTCCGTTCTATGCGTGATTGATCACAAGAGATTCAAGTTGTTGTGTGCAGGTGTTTATTGAAGATCTAAGAAGATTTGAAGACAAAGACGATATTGAAGATTTATGATTTGGTGTTCATAATCTTTGGTGTGCACAATACTTGTTTCGGTATAAGAGGATCCAACTATAATCGATTTATCCTTATGGTAGATTGGATTGATTAGTTGTATAGATTAGCATCAATACAATTCTTTGTGATTAAAAGTATTGATTGCAAAATCTTAACAATTACCTTTGGTAGTTGAACATAAGATATATCTAAGAACCTGACGAAGGAGTTTATTTGAGATAAACAAAAGAGCCTTTGTTGAACTCACATCACTTGGTTGAAGAGAGTTGATACCAAACACATTTGTTGTTCGTTTACTATTTAGAATACGAACCAAAGGAATTGTTCCAAGTACGTGACTTATTCATAAGTTGGAGGCGTGGGAATACAGACGGAACCAGGTGAACTATAGGTTTAGTTGCTTGGTCTCAACTATACAAAGTTGGTTTAATTTTGTGTAGCGGTTTAATCCTGAGAGTATTCAATTCTGGACAAGGTCCCGGGGTTTTTCTACATTTGCGGTTTCCTCATTAACAAAATATTGCTGTGTCATTTACTTTTATTTTCCGCATTATAATTGTTTTATTATAACTAAAGTAAATTACACAAACGTTAATTACTATTTACTTGATAAGAAATCCTATTGTATTTGGTTAAGTCCGAACCTTTTTATCAAGTAAACATACTTCGTTGTTGTTTTTCTCGATCTCGTATCCATAGACGTTAGCATGAAGTGTGAACCGATTAGTTGCATTGTCTCGACTTAGTCCATAGACAATCACTTTCGGAGAAAGGACTTATAGGTTGGAAATGTTTTAGCTTGAGGTATATTTGGGTACCCTTGCCTTTTCAGATACAAGATAACCCCTAATATTCCACAACCGCAGTCCCCATAAAGATTTGGCAATTAAGCACAAGTTCAATATGAACTCTCCCCCATAAAATGTCATCTCCGAAGGAACGACAAAGGCAACCTTACTTTCACAAGAAAATAAGGATTTCTTTGGACAAAATCAAATCACATGAAAACATGAATTTGAATCCAAAGTATTCAATTGAATTATCCACAAAAGAATTCATGATTAATACAATTGAAATGCACAATTAAATTAATCACAAGAAAACTTATAATTAATTCAATCGGAATTACACAACTAAATTAACCACACAAGTGATCAATTCAATTGGTCATGCTCGACATAAGAGAACTTACGGAGCAACAACTAAAATAACCATAAGAGAATGATAAATTTAGTTGATCATGCTCAAACATAAGAGAACTTACGGAGCAACACAATATATGCACAAAAATGTGGATAGGAGATCGACAAATACTGCGGAATAGACAAGGATTCATCCTATTTTCCATCACTATTTGCAAAATGACATACAATAGGATTAATCCTTGTAAAGAAAAGTTCTATCCTTTCTTCCATCAAAATAATGACATAAAAGTCTTTAACTTTTGTAGTGTCAAAAGTTCGTTCTATCTTCTATCAATACATTCATACCGACAGAATAGAGATAACTTTTGAAGAAGTATTAAAACTTCTCATGGATGTAATACTTTTAGCATGAAGTAAAAAAAAAATTCAAAGCTAAATAAAAAGTTATTACAACCCTTAGAGTATCACTTAACAAAAGAAGTTTAACAACAGAAAAAGAAGGAACTAAGCTTGATTGCGATTATATTTATCAGCAATCTTACACACATGTTCAGTTAATTCAGGATGAATTCCCAACACGTAGCACAGTTGTTCCTGTAGGCACTCGATTCTTTCATTAAGAAGTGTAGTTGCAGGAAATCCTACACTACACCCCTCATATGATTTCATTGTTGATCAACTCATTTTTAGGTTAACACTCTTAATTTTATTGATTAATTTTTGAATGTTCTTACAAGAAAGATAAAGAAATCAAAAATGAACTCTACTCTGAACTTTCTCTCTCCTATTTACTTGTTTCTTACTTCAAAAAAGATCTCTCTCCCTTTGCAACTCGAATGATTATTTATAAGGAAATATGTAGTGGATGACAGCTAATCTGTCCTTTATTTTCGAATATGGTTTGCGACATTCTCGCAACCTTACAAATGTTCACTTCGCAAGCACTCTAATTTTCGCAAGACTATCATATCTTTCTCATGATCCTTGCTGACGTCGTTTCTGAAATTGTTCTGCGGACGCTATTGTGCAATACCATTGATAATTTCGCTGAGACATAATTGTTGCGAGATTCTGATCCTACATCTTGCCTCTTCTCATATCTTCTCTGCAAAGTAGAGAATGATGTGAGAAATTCCGCAACTGCTTATCTTTTCATATTCCACATTTATCACACGTATTCTTTCTTCCATTTATTTCTCGACACGTCTTTTGTAACCGTTACTTTTTAACCGCTTAAATCTTTCCGTATTAACCGTGTTTATTTTCTCGAGGAAAAATTCCCTCTATATATATTTCTTTTCATTCTCTTCTTCTTTCCTTTTATTCTCTCTGCAACTTCATCGTTCTTCTGCAAATCCCATTATTGTAATTTTTATTTTTTCCTCTTCAATCTTTTCAAGTTCTTCTTCATCTTCAAACTAGATCTTCATAGTTCGTGATCTTCTTCGAGACAATCTCCATACTATCATTTTCCATGGATTCATCAAGGTTAGTCTTCTCTTTTCTTCCTTATAAGTTTTGCTGAAATTCATATATTTGAAATTAATCTTGTTTATCGCCTTATGTTATTTATGTGATTCCCATACTCTTGTTATTTCAGCAAAAGCGGCTCCAACACTAAATTTACAGTTCAGAACCCTAACAAACCCAAATCGCAGCATAAAGTTGTCGCACACAAAAGAAAGTCTGCGAATGAGAAGGTAGTAAGAAACATTATCTTTTTCTAATAACAATATTGTTGCCTCTGTTTTTTATCTAGATTGTTATTCGCAGGGTGATAAAGATCTTCATAAGCCTCACAAGAAATCTCGCCACCTCAAGACTGTTCCAACTTCTGTTCCCTTCCACCTACTCATTTCTTTCAAATATCCTGCGACATCTTCGCAAGATAAACCTTTATTTCCAGTTCAGGAAGATGCTGCTTCTGATTTCATTTCTTCCAAATCTCCTGCGACCTCTTCGCAAGATAAATCTTTATCTCCAACTCGCGAAAATGTTTCCTCTGATTTCATTTCTCCAATTGATCTTTCTACGATTGAAATTCCCCTTATGGGTCCTTCTACGAATGAAACCTCTTATCTTCCCATTGAGAATGTTTCTTAACCTTCTATCTCTACTAGTTCTCTACCCAAGTCTCTTCCTTTATCGAAAGAAACCGTGGAAGGGATAGATATGGCTTTCAAGGTTTTATCTGAGATTCTGGATGATGGAAAGAAGTCTTCTACTGATCCTATCAAGTCTAATGTTTGTGAAATTCTGAGCAAGCATTTGGGTTCTGACAAAGCTGCTTCGCAGACAGCTTTAGAAAAAGAATGTAATGCTATTCGTCTTGAAAATCAGAAACTTCAGAATGTTTTGCTGGATCGTGAAAATCTTCGCAAGAAGAATAATGAATTAATAGGTATGATTTCCTTATCTATGTCTTTAATTTTCCTTTTTGATGGTTTTATCCTTCCCATATTTAATTATAATTTAAATCCCTCTTTCGCATGTTAAGCATTAAATCAGAAACGAGTAATGGAGAGATATCAATTTGAATCTGCTGTTGAAGAAGCCCGTGTTGATAAAGAAGTTTTAATGGGTATAACCAATTATATAACCTCTATTCATATTCCCTTGACCAAATAAATAATCTTACCAATGAAAATACCCAATTAGTTCAAAGACAAGATCTATTAAGTAATGAAGTATCTCGTCTTTCTTATTCCTTAACCAAAGCTAATTTAGGGATGGGAACTTTATCAGATGAGAATAAAACCTTATCTCAAGAGAAGCGAGTTTATTTAAACAAGATGGCGATATCTTCGCAACAACTTAATATTCTCCAAAAAGTATGTGCTGACCAAGAGAAATCTCCTCGCTCTTTAAGAAATGAACTTAAAGAAGTAACAGAATCATCTATCGCTGAAAGAGATACACTCATTCAAGGTAGAATAACTTTAAGTGTGAAGGAAAATCAGCTTAAAGAACAATATTCCAAATTAGAAGAATCTTATTCTTCTCTTGCGAAGAAAAATGCCTTCCTTGTTTCTAAAGAGAAAAATCTTCAGTCTCGACTTAAAGGCTTAGTTGGAGATAAATTTGATGACGCCATGGACCATTGGGAGAATAGTTGTCTATCCTTGATTCAACACATTATTTCGCAAAAGGAAGGTAGTCATAATAGTTTGACTGCCTTAATTATCTTTTCTTTGTCATACTCTCTGAATTCCTTATTTTAACAAAAATTTGTATTCTATTTTTCGCAGAGTCTGAGAAGAATCTTCATTCCTCTATTTCTGACTTGGAGGCTAAATATGCCAAAATTCGCAAAGAGAATTCCTTGCTCGTCTCTACTCTCACTGGTTCTCGCGATCGAGCAGAAAGAAGACTTGATTACCTTGCATATTTTAAAGATATTCAAGATAAGAATCATCAAAGGGCACTTCTTCGCCAAGTTCATATCCGGGCTGAAGTCCTTGTAGATGACATCTTACTGTACAACTCTCTTCCTCCTACATCAATTGATCCTCTAGAAGTAGATGATGATGAAGTTCCTCGTCCTGCTGATAGTGATTACGATTACGAAAGCGGTGCATTGGATAATTTCCTTGAAGACGAAGAAGAGGTTCCTTCTAAAGAAGTATCTGCTGGTGTTAATCAAAATGAGAAAGAAATTTCTCCTGAAGAAGTAATTGTTGGAGATAATCAAAATGCTTGTCATGGCAAAGATCAAATCCGAAATGAAGGAGAAGCTTGCGAGAATTTTGGCGAAGAATTTATGTCATCTCCTGCTACTGATATTAATATTGAAGCTTGAGCTTCTTTTTTAGCTTTGTTTTCTTGAGCTGTCTTATTTTTATCACTTTTGAGAGCTACACTTTTCAATAACTTTGAAGTCAACTTTTCCTTTTAATATTTTGTTGATAAGAAAGATAATGCTTCTTGTATATCGATTCCCATACTTGCCTCTCATTATCTTTCTTTGCACAAAATAATCTGTTGTGAATGCTTATCATCAATTTTTTTTTTATCATATAGTCTTATTTTGCCTTCCTAATTAAAGGTCTTATTATGCCATCTCTTGTCATTGCGACAAAATCGCAGGACGTCCTTGCATTTTCATACAAAAACCCATTGATCTTGCCTTAACCTTTTCTTTTGTATTATGGCCTCTTCAGGAATGTTGCGACAATATGACAGGCCTAAATATTCTTGCGAAAATAAAGATCCATGACATTGCCGTCTTGCGACGAAATCGCAGGACGTCTTTGCACTTTCATGCGAAAACCCATTGATCTCGTCTTATCTTTTTCTTTTGTTTTATTGCCTCTTCAGGATTGTTGCACAAATATGACAAGCCTTAATATCCTTGCGAATAAAAAGCCTCATGACATTTGCGTCTTAAGACACTTATCATCTCCCTAATGGAGGGTGCCGCCCTTATCTCCCCCTGGTTTCCCCTTCAAGGAGGCGTACTTATACCATACAAGGTTAGATCCTCCCATCCAGTCTTAACAACAACCAGTTGTTTTCGCAGCCTCTTATCCCTTTTGCCTACAGGGCTTATGGTTACGAGACTGCACCCTAAGTGGGGTTTTCTTCAGGACGAGTGCAGTATAAGCCTGATAGGCACATTTTTGTGTCTTATATAATCTCAATTGTATATATTATTAGTGCTCGATTTTATATTTATTATGGATTTTTATGTCCCTGTAGGTATTTTGGAGAAATAAACTTTTGCGGCGAAATTGGCTCGAAAAGCGGTTTTTGTGCTCGTGGGAGAAAATTACTATACAGACTCTCATTTTGGATAAGGGGTAACCTAATTACTAAGGGGTGACCTATTTCCAGGCAGCTGCTAAAGGGAGAACAACACAGGATAGGGGGACACCCACCTTCTTCACGTTTCAAATTAGAAATATTGGCGGGAAAAGAGACTTCACGTCTGCAGATTTTGGACGTGAAGCTTTGGGCAGTTTTAAAGAGATTCAACACCGGAAATTGATTGGGCTGGACTTCTCATGGCTATACAAGTTTACTAGAAGCAATTGGATCGATCGAATTGGGCTGGAATGGCCGGAAAAGGGAAACATAGGTGAATAAGGAAATACGGCTATGTGGATTTGTTTTAGGAAATTCAGAGAGAATAAAGACCTAAAATTCGTTCCAAAGGTACATATTCTATCTAAGGAAGAGTTTGATATAAGTGGGAGAGCTCAGAAACGCGTAAAACAATTTCTGGAAGGAATTATTGCCGTGACTTCCAAGGAAGGAAAGAAGAGATTTTGATGCGATTTGGGAAAGATTCAATGACCCTTTTATGTATAAATAGGATGCTTAGGTCCCCTAGAAGGAGGAACGGAGAGGTTTGGGGTCGAGAGGAGAGCTCAGGAGGCGAGAATCAGAGTTGCAGGAAGTTACGTCTCTGCTGCTGCTGCTGCCATTGAAGAGCACAAAGAACACGAAGAACAGACTTCCAAAGACAGTCGTTCTTCTACAGTGAAAAGGACAGACGCTTGGCAGTCTTAAAACAACAGAAACAACACTTCAGTTTTATCGTTCTTTTCTGGACGCCTTCTGTGGGTCGCAGATTCACTGATTTTATTCTTTTCACTCTTTTAATCAACTTTTGGGCTATAAACATGTATTTTGAGCAAGTGATTAATATGAGGAGCTAAACCCCAACACTGGGATGACGGAGGAAGCCCTATTTCACGCATGTGGTAATTCTAATAATTCTCTTATGACTATTTGCATTGATTTTTAATCGATTTATGATTTTTATTGAATGGGTGTGATTTCGTTTGATGGTGTATGCTTGGTCTATGTATTTTTGATACATCATGCTTTTGATTTACAATCATTACTTTTCAAAAATCTACTTTTTGGCAAAGAATAAGAGTCCATATTTTTAATATTTGATCTATAATTGATTGGAATTATTATTTGAATCACATGAATTGAATTTGGTGGAATCCTGAGTCTCAGTCTCTCTCGATATTCGTGACAACCTTGTGAATATATTTTTAGTATTTTTATTCTTAGTTCTTAAAACAAACCTTTACACAATCCGAGTTGAACGAACTTTACTACCACTTTCAAAACTACATCGACTTGTCAAGAATGGAAAGGACGCTTCAAACGCCCCCGGCACCCTTGACTCAACCGTGTACCTCGGCTCCTTGATCAAATTCTGCACTCCTTGAGAGAGTCCTTAGTACCTTAGTCGCCCAACCTAAGTCATATGCTTAACTTGAGAATCCAAGGTGCCTCTCCCGGATGGGCTTTATTGACCCCAAATCTCCATGACTCAGGTTCCGGTGGCGGTGTAGCCTTTCCCTGAGCCATGTATCAGTTACCCCCTAATATGACGTACTTTAGGTCTTACATTTGCCTCTTGCGAAATTTTATTCTCGAACTAGGGTGTACGCCATAAAGGTTCGCCCCTTTCTTTTATGTCATTGTTCTGTGGTTATCTCTGCGACAATTTCGCACATCATGATCTTCTTTTAATATGAGTAATTCTGCAATTATTTTTTCAGAATTCATAACTTCCCAAAGCTTCTTACTGATAATATCTTTTCAAATACAACCTGTTCCATGGTCTGTCTAATCTATGACCAACATCTCTCCCTTCTGGATCCATTAATATATAAGCTCCTGTTCCAACTATCTCCTTAATGATGTAAGGTCCATCCCATTTTTTCGTTAATTTTCCACCATTTTCTCGTTGATATACTGGTGTTTCTCGCAGAACTAAATCTCCTGATTGAAATTCACGTATTTTGACACGTTTATTATATTCTCGAGCTAATCTTCGCTGATAATTATCCATATGTTGTAAAGCTTTTTCTCTTCTTTCTTCTAATTTATCAAGTTTGTTTAAAATTAAACCCGCACTAAGATTTTTCTCCCAAGCTTCTCTTTTTGTTTTTGGAATAACAACTTCTGTTGGTAACACCGCTTCAACTCCGTATGTTAAACAAAAAGGTGACATTCTAGTAGTTTCTCTTCTAGTTGTATTATAAGCCCATACTGCATTATGTACTTGTTCGCACCATGATATGTGATGTCCTTCCAATTTCTTCTTTAATATATCTGCAATTGTTTTATTTGTTGCTTCTACTTGGCCATTAGCTTGTGGATATAAAGGAGTGGACTTTCCACATTTTATCTTGAATGCATTAAGTAACATTTCTATATTCTGCCCCTCAAACTGTTTCCCATTATCAGATACCAACTGTGCAGGAATTCCAAATCTGCAAATGATATTTTCGAATATGAATGTAAAGATATCTTTGTCGCGAATATGTTGTACTGCCTTTACTTCTGTCCATTTTGTGAAATAATCTGTTGCGACTATTAAATATCTTCTTTGTCCAGTTCCTGGTAAAAATGGCCCCACAATGTCTAAGCCCCATTTTCCAAAGGGCCATACACTGGTTGAAGATGACAATGGTGCTCCTGGTGCATGCATTTTCTTTCCATGTCGCTGGAAATCTTCGCAGCGTCTTGATATTTGTTTTGCATCTTCATGCATGTATGGCCAATAATAACCTTGCATTTTTGCTCTATGTGCCAAAGATCTTCCTCCACTATGATTGCCAGCATCTCCACTATGTAACATTTTCAGCACCTTTTCTCCTTCCTCTCGTGTCAAACATCTGAGTGATGGTCCACTAAAGGATTTTCGGTATAGAAACCCATCTCTTAATTCATAATTCGTTGCTCGGATTTTTAACTTGTGTGTTTCCAATCTATTTCTTGGTGTTTCTCCTTTCGCCAAATATGCGTGAAATTCCATTCTCCAGTCTGCGATATTGTTCATTTGTTCTTCTTTTTCATTATCTATCACCATCACATCCATATCTTCCTCTTCTTTATTTATTGATGGTGACAGAAGTGTTTGTATTTTTATGCATCTCGCAGTTGGATCTGTCATCATGCTTGAGATAAAAGCAAAAGCGTCTGCGAGTCTATTATTCTTTCTTGAAATGTGCCTCCATTTTATCTTTGGGATTTTCGCTGATAATTCTTCAACCAGCTTCTTGTATTTCTTCAAGGATGGTTCATTTGTAGTATACTCTCCTTTTATTTGGCGAATAACTAGCTGCGAATCACTAGTGATCCTGGCATTTGCTAGTTTCATTTCTATTGCGAATTTGAAAGCATGTATCACAGCTTCATATTCTGTTTCATTATTAGTGGATGCAAATTCCAATCTGAATGAAAAAGCCATCTTTATTCCTTCTGGCGAAATTAAAACAATTCCAATTCCATTTGATGATCCATCTACCAATATTTCCCATCTATTTGGTTCTGTTAATAAATCTTTTGGATCTCCATGTTCTTCTTCTACATCCATCATTTCTTCTACTGCTTCATCATCTTCTAAAGGAAATTCTGCCAAGAAATCCGCAACAACTTGTGATTTTGGTGAAGATAAAATTTCATATTTAATATCAAAGTGTCCTACTTGTGCATTCCATCTCTCTACCCTTCCTGATCTTTTAGAATTCTTCATCACTGATTCAATTGGTACTTTTGTTAATACCTTTATCTTGTGTGCTTGAAAGTATATGCGGAGCTTAAATGATGCACAGACCAATGCTAAGATTAACTTTTCAATCTTTGAGTAATTATTCTCAGCAGTATTAAAAGTTTTGCTAATGTAATAAATGGGTTTCTCTACTCCTGCGTCTACTCGCAATAACACAACACTTGACGCATGTGACGTTGTCGCAAGGTAAATCAATAATTCTTATCCTGGTACTGCCTTTTGCAAAATAGTTGTATTCATAAGATGTTCTTTGATTCCTTGAAAAGCCTTTTCACATTCATCACTCCATTTAAATTTTGCACCCTTCTTGAGTATATCGAAAAAATATTTGCATTTGTCTGATGATCGCGAAATGAATCTCCCCAGCGAAGCTAGAAGCCCATTCAACTTCTGTACATCTTTTATTGTTGCTGGTGTTGGCATGTCACGAACTGCTTGCAATTTTTCTGGATCAACCTGTATTCCTTCCTTTGATACAATGTAGCCTAAATTTTTTCCCGATGCCACTCCAATAGTACACTTCTCAGGATTCAATTTAATGTTATACTGCCGCATTTGTTCAAAAATCTCCCTCAAGTCTTGTACATGGTATTTAGCTTCTTTACTCTTTACTAACATGTCGTCCACGTATACTTCTAATGTTTTATGTATCCATTTTGCGAACACCTTCTCTACCATTCTTTGATATGTCGCTCCCGCATTTCGCAAACCAAATGGAATTTTCGTGTAACAATATAAACCTCTAGGGGAAAAGAAAGCAGTATGTTCTTGATCTTATTCAGCGAAAGGAATTTGGTTATACCCCTTGTACCCATCTAAAGATGATACCCTATCATTTCCCGCTGCAGATTCCACCATTTGAGGAATATCGGGTAACGGAAAACTATCTTTGGGGCAAGCTTTGTTCAAATCAGTGAAATCTATGCAAATCCTGATTCCCTTGTTTTTCTTTGGAACAATGACCATATTCGCTATCCATTCTGGGTACTTAGATTCTCTTATAATTCCTGCCTCAAGCATTTTCTGTAATTCTTCTTATATTTGGGAATGGTAAGTTGTTGCAATTTTTCTTATTCTCTGTTTAAATGGTCTCACATTTTTGTTAATCTCCAATTTGTGGCAAGCAATTGAGGGATCTATTCCTGGTATCTCATCCATGTTTCCTGCGAAAATATCCTTATATTCTCGGAATAAGTTGATAATTCTTTCTTCTTCTTCTACATCCATTTTGGTTCCAATTCTCAACATTAGAGGCTCCTCTACAGTCCCAACATTTATTTCTTTTGTTGGTTCTGCGGCAGTGTAACTGGATTTAGGTTCTCCCATTGGTGTTGGTTCTTTTATTGATTTTATGGGTTCTTCCCCTTCTTCCGAAATTTCGCTGGGTATTCCTTTTCCTTCTTTTGCCCTTATCATATAAACTCTAAATTCTTCTTCCTTCTTTGCTTCCTTTGCCAATTTTCTACGAAATTGTTTCCTTTTTGCTTGTTCTTCATAATGCTTTACTTCAATTTTTGATGGCATAATTTCGCATTGTCAACATCTCCTCTAATTTCACCTATTCCACTTGGAGTGGGGAATTTAATACATTGATGCAACGTTGATACCACAGCTTTTATCGCATGTATCCATGATCTTCCTAATAACATATTATATGGCGATTCCATATCCACCACACACAATGTTACATATGTTTCGATTTCTCCAAGTGGAATTCGCACCACTATTTCTCCAAGTGGAATTCACACCACTATTTCTCCAAGTGGTTTTGTTGTGGATTTTCCAAAGCCGTGAACAAAATATGCTGAACTGGACATTTCTTCGTCTTTAAATCCCATTCCCCGGAATGCATGATAAAATATTATGTCAACTGAACTTCCTGTATCGATTAAAGTTCTGTTCAACATCCATTCTCCTGCGTATTTTATTGTTGTATCCTTCTGTTTTCGTGTAACAGGCACTGTGATGACCAACGGAGATGTATGATTTAAATTTTCTTTTGGTATTTCTTCCGCCATGAATGAAATTTTTTTTTTCCCACTCTTTCAAGGATGATATTTTTTCTACCGCTATAATTTTCTTCCCTTCAAAATTTCGTTTGTGTATTATTCCTTTGACGTTTTCATGAAATTCATTGATCAAGCTTTTTGTTATCGTATTACACTCCAATATTTTGCCATTTTTATTAATTCTTCTCATCTTTCTTTTAACCGATTCACTGATTTATTTAATCACTTTCTTGATTTAAATATTCTCGACCAACAATCTTCAACTTTCCATCTTCAATTCACTGATTCCCTGTTTCTAGCGCCATTATGTAGTTGCAGGAAATCCTACACTACACCCCTCATATGATTTCATTGTTGATCAACTCATTTTTAGGTTAACACTCTTAATTTTATTGATTAATTTTTGAATGTTCTTACAAGAAAGATAAAGAAATCAAGAATGAACTCTACTCTGAACTTTCTCTCTCCTATTTACTAGAAAGATAAAGAAATCAAGAATGAACTCTACTCTGAACTTTCTCTCTCCTATTTACTTGTTTCTTACTTCAAAAAAGATCTCTCTCCCTTTGCAACTCGAATGACTATTTATAAGGAAATACATATTGGATGACAGCTAATCTGTCCTTTATTTTCGGATATGGTTTGCGACATTCTCGCAACCTTACAAATGTTCACTTCGCAAGCTCTCTAATTTTCGCAAGACTATCATATCTTTCTCATGATCCTTGCTGACGTCGTTTCTGAAATTTTCTGCGACGCTATTGTGCAATACCATTGATAATTTCGCTGAGACATAATTGTTGAGAGATTCTGATCCTACAAGAAGATTGTCTTCAGAAGTGATTGGCTTCTTCATCTTGTTGATGTGTGTCTGGGATAGAGGAGAAGCATAACCAGTGCAGGTGCCAATAGGTTTAACCTTAAACTGACTGCAAATTCTACTGATAAGACATGGTAACCCAAGATTCTTTTTCTGCGAAATCATATGAATCATCTGACGAATAATCAGACCACAGAAATCAATCTCTTCACCCGAGATAAGATAACAAACCATCTCAGCAAGGGTTCTGCTCCATAAATTCTTATCAAGTGTACTTGGAATCATATTTGCAACAACCAATTTACTGAAGACCTTCAAATGAAAGCTAATGATGTCAACAGACAACTCGCCCCCAGACCACGATTCACTTCTATTTAGAAGCAATTCGGATAGCTGACCCTGAGTTGGTCTGTGATTCTCAGGTTGAGGAATTGCAAATGAGCGATCAAGTGATAAGTTCAACAAGTATGCAATCACTTCACGATTTACCTCAAATGTTTCCCTCCAACCATTGTCTTGAAGCAAAAACTGACTTTGTTGGCAGCATGCAGGTTAGTATAAAACTGGCAAGTCATCTCAGGATAAGAAGACCCAAGACCATCATGAATATAACCCCACTCATGTTGGTTCATAAATTGGTGAAACTCAGGTTCGCTAACAGTATGATCATAAACCCTTTCTATGAAAAACTTCCCTTTAAGAAACTTGACATATTTATTCCTAGCAAGAAGACTAGTAAAGCTAATTTGAAGAGCAGGATCATAAAAAGGTTGTAAATCGTCTAAACCAATTTCATCATCTTCAAACTCATTATCACTATCTAAGTTTGGACTGGGTATAAGTACTTGAACTTTCACCACGGCTTAACCTTTTCCTAGAAGCCATTTTTGAACAAAAACACAACAGAGGGGATGAACAACTTACTTGGTTCATGAACTGTTGTTGATGGTTGAGTTCAAAACCGGTGAGCAAAGTAAGAATCGTTCTTGACCCAACATGCAAAAGCTTCTTCTGGTTCTAATGGTACAAACCAATCAAAAATTGGTTATGAAAAGAGAAGGATGAGAAAAAAATGGTACATGAACAGATGGGTTTCTCAATCGTACTCGAACTGTGAAAAGAGAAAGGTGAAGAGAACGAAGAGAAAAGTTTTCTCTTTTAATGTGACAAATGGTGGAAATCGAACCGGATATGTTTGAGCTGGAACAATATTTATTCATATGAGTTCAGAGTTAGTGAACCGCACGTGTGAAGCAGGGGCTCGTTTGTTTTGTGAGTTATTGTAGAACTATGTACAAGGATGTTCGGAGCAAGGCTCAACAACACTTTTTCCCGCAGTTCACAAGAACATCACTTTGCACACCATGACACCAAGAGAGGGTTTCTTTCCAATAACTTTCACATTTTCTAGTAGCGAGAGACACCCAAAGAACTGTCTTTATAAGACTATCACATAACTTCAAGAGATCCCCATAAAAAATGAGTTTGTGATTTCTTGTTTTCCAACTTATAAAATGCATTTTCTGCAGATAGTTTATATTACTGTAAAGGGAAACTCTTTTGATAAAAAGAGACGTCCTAGCTTCTTCATGAAAGAAGATAATACTACTATCTTGATACGAAGTATCATGGATTTAGCGATGAATTGATTCATTCTTTGAGGTGATATACTCAGATGTCTGAGATTTAAACTCCTCTTGTAACACGTCTAGTTTGTTACCACTAATTGGTTTACACAGAGAAGGAGTATTGCACTCACTGATTAGCAAATCAATATCAACTTCAACATAAATATTATTCATCATAACTTGATTTAGCTTGTCAAGAGAATCTTGTTCTTTGTGGAGATATGATTCAACATCAGAAGATAAGCTTTCAAGTTTCTTTTCAATTCCTGAAAAAACTTCAAGGGATTTTAGACCTGGTGGAGGTTTGGACAAAATTTCTTCTATGGATTTAATTAAATCAGACATGGAAGCAACTTCTGGAATCCCTGGATCTGGTGGTGCATTTATTGAGGTAGCACTTATGTCCATATCAGATTGCTACAAACACAGACTTATTAGGTATTTAATGTGTTTGCCTGCTCTGATACCAATTGAAAATGCGGGGGTCTAACAACCACACCCAACAATTCGTTTGGAAATATGAGATGACTTACTCCAATACACTTTCTAGAGAATCAGCTAGACAGTCAGACTCAGTCTAGAATAAAGTATATTAAAGAGTTTAATATCTCTAACTCTTAATTCAACTCGCAATCAGCAAATAGAAATCTGCGAGCCCGATTGAATAAGAGGAGTAACTTGAACGGTACCAAAGACCAATGTTCAAGTGTCAATCAATGTAAATCAACAACCCAAGGTTGTATATTCTAATTAATTAATCTTAACGTACAACCTATTATATTTTAGTTATATAACAAAGTATAATGCGGAAAAGAAATAACACAGACACCAGAATTTTGTTAACGAGGAAACCGTAAATGCAGAAAAACCCCGGGACCTAGTCCAGATTGAACACCATATTGTATTAAGCCGCTACAGAGACTAGCCTACTACCAATTAACTTCGTATTGGACTATAGTTGAACCCTAATCAATCTCACACTGATTCAAGGTACAGTTGCGCTCCTTACGTATCTGATCCCAGCAAGAAACTACGCATTTGATTCCCTTAGTTGATCTCACCCACAACCAAGAGTTGCTACGACCTAAAAGTCGAAAACTTGATAGACAAATCTGTCTCATACAGAAAAGTCTATAGGATTGAATAAATCTGTCTCCCATAGAAATACCCAAGAGTTTTTGTTCCGTCTTTTGATAAATCAAGGTGAACAGGAACCAATTGATAACCCAGACTTATATTCCGGAAGAACAGCCTAAAATTATCAATAACTTCACAATAAACTTAATCGACTAGTGAAACAAGTTATTGTGGAATCACAAACGATGAGATGAAGTATTTGTGATTACTTTTCTATCATGCCTATCGGAGATATAAAATCTCGAGCCAATTATTTCAATTGCACTCAACACGATAGAAACAACAAGATCAGATCACGCAAATTCAAAGATAATAGTTGGGTCTGGCTTCATAATCCCAATGAAGTCTTCAAGTTGTTAACCTACAGGGTCTCGAGAAGAAACCTAAGGTTAAAGGAGAATCGACTCTAGTTATGCAACTAGTAACACACATGAGGTTTGGGGATTAGGTTTCCCAGTTGCTAGAGTTCTCCTTTATATAGTTTTCAAATCAGGGTTTGCAATCCAAGTTACCTTGGTAACAAAGCATTCAATATTCACCGTTAGATGAAAAACCTGATTAAACCAAGCTAATATCTTTCAACCGTTAGATCGAACTTAGCTTGTTACACAGAAATGAAATGTACCCTCATTTAGGTTTATGTAACCGTACCTAAACGTGTACACCAGGTTGGTTCACAAATAGTTAACCGAGGTTAGCCATATGATTACTCTCATATCAACGTTATTCATCTTAACCATAACTAGTTCAAATGACCCAAATGAAACTAGTTAAAGAGTTGTTCGATTCTATAAAAAACACAATCGAAACCAAATCGGTTTGATTCACTTGAATCAATCATGAACATTATAGCCACGGTTTGCAAAGATTGCATTCCTTATGATTTAAATGTTTAAGTCCATGAACTGACCGATTTGACAAAGTAACCAGTTTAAGTATGTGGACGGGTATGCGTACTTAAGCAACCAGATTTTGAGTTTGTTAAGTTTCCAAACTTAGCAGAAATTTTCGGTTCGAAAACTTCCGCAAGTATACGCATACTTAAGGTGACTAGTTTATGAGTTTGTAATTCCCAAACTCAGCAAATATTTTCGGTTCGAACACTTCCGCCAGTATGTGTAAGGGTACGCATACCTATCTTGTCTCGTTCACCAATTTCGTATGCACACATATGCATACTCTTGGTTCCCGGTTTATGGATTTATACACTAATGTGCGAATACACTATATATGATTATATCCAAAGATGGTTACATCATCAACTCTTTATTTCAATCATTGAAACATTCTTCTATAATGACAATAGCCGTTTGCACACACTATTAGCACCAAAGCCATTTTCAAGATATTGAAATAATCATTACCGAAACATTCCAAGCCTACTTCAAATGATTGTATCACACAAACCATGTAAGATGTTACTCGACAATTTCTCATGATATAAGATGAACTTGGTCGAAGCGAAAGCTTACCAACACATATTTCGAGAAGGGATAATTGATGTTTAATACTCAGGTTTTGACCAACACTAGGTTTTGGTCTAACATTTGTCCAACGTTAGTGTTTGGTACCTGGACCCGACGTTGACCCATGTTGACTCGATTAAATTTTTACTTCCGCTTAAAAAATTATTAATAACTATATATAAAATCTAATTAATAAATGAAATTACTATCACACCATTTACTTTACTAACATTTACATAATAATAATCTGTATCCCTAAAATTAAATCACGAAACCCTGATCTCTTCTTCTTTGCGTCGACCATATCCACCATAGCCGCCACTGCAAAATCCAGCATCAACCATGATAGTTTTAACACAATCCACAAAGCTTGAAAATCTCCATTAATCTGCATATTACTTCTTCGTTAATAGGTCAAATAGAATTTCATAATTTCTTTCAATTTTCCCAAAAATCCTCAAATTGGAACTTGATTCTTTCTATTTTTAGAACCCATTAACAATTGTAAGAATCCCTTCAACAAATAATTTGTTCTTCACTGTCGTCTTCCATCTCATTTCTTCCTCTCCTGCAACTCAAAAATTTGACATAGATTCATGGTTATTAGTATTCAAAACATGAACAACAGACTCCACAAAACCCATTTTACTCTAAACAACCTAAATCAGCAGCAGCACTTTACACTCTTTAAATTGATGCTCAAATTAAAACCCCCAAATCAAGTTGATGCAAAAATCAAAACTCCTGAATCAAATCAATCTGATTAAAACACCTCAAATCTCGCCAAAAGTCAACCTCAAATCTATGCTGTACAGGTAACAGGGTATTGAATTGATCTGCTGGAGGTAAGAACAAGAGAAGAAAAAAAAACGGCACCCAAATCTCAAATTAAATTTATAATAATGGGTTACTGATGGATTTTTTTTATATATGGGAGTTGGTTTGTGGATTTGGATTTGTTATTTTCTTTTTTCAGCTGGCGGTGGGTGGGTGGTGTTCTGTTTGTTAACTGGGAAGGAGATTGGGTTTGAAACTCTACTGCGGACACGGGGAAGAAGAAGAACTGGACTGGAGTAGAGAAATTAGTTTTTTTCTTCTTCTTTCTTTAAGATCAGTGAACGTTTGATCTCACCGTAGGCTATATACTTTTGTTAAAGCCGTTGATCCTTGGTCAGTTAAAGGGTACATTTGTAATCTGGATATTGTTATTCTATAAAATTAATTAAAGACCGTCAAAGAATGTCAACAACAGTCAAAGTCTGGTCCAGGTACCAAGCCCTAACATTGGACAAATGTTAGACCAAAGCCTAGTGTTGGTCAAAACTACGGCTGTCAATGGGTACCCATTACTCGGATCCGGAACCGGACCAGGTATATTAGGGTCCGGTTCCGGGTCCTAAAGTTGGATCCATTAGCTACTTAGGACCCGGCGGGTAATTACCCGATTGGACCCGAATTTAAACGGGTCCAAACGGGTAATACCCATTGGGTACCCGCGGGTATCGGGTACCCGTTTATTCATTCTTTTATTCATGTTTTTAGCAAAATTATAAGTATTTTTTCTAGTTTTAGCTTTGATATTTTACTCATTTAAATTTTTTCTGTTACATTTAATCTTTATTTAGTACATTCATAAGAAATAATAATAATTTTTTATAAAAATTACTTAAATCCAAGCTAAAAAGAGAAATATATTAAGTTTTTGGGATTTTTTAAATAATTTTCTTTAGAACCAATGGGTACCCGGAACCGACGGGTACCCGGGTATTTAAACGGGTCCGGTTCTGGGTCCACAAATTTAGGAACCGGACCCGGAACCGTTAGGAACCGGACCCGACCTTTATAAGTAGGGTCCGGGTCTAGTGATACCCGGGAGGACCCGGACCCGTTGACACCCCTAGTCAAAACCTAAGTATTAAACATCAATTATCCCTTTCGAGAAATATGTAAGCGAGATATACTCAGCTCGAAATCTCAAATGTGTATAGAGAAAACTATATCGTAACACGACTTATGTCTCAATATAGGAGATAGTAGAAATAGACTTTCCAAGTGATAGATGAGTTCAAGTCTCCACATACCTTTTTGTCGAAAAAGTTCCACAACCTCCCCTTAGTAGTTCTTCGTCTTCAAGAGATGAACGCCGAGAGATCTAAGCTCACCTACACTATCTATATCCTAGTCCGAGACATCTATAAATAGACTAGAAATCAAGTCTTATAAATAGACATCTAACATTGACAAACATGCTTGAGATAGCAACGCATGCGAGTTCGACCGAGCAATGCTCTAACACTTACATAATAAGATAAGAAAAATATGCGCTAAAATTAACCTATCCAATCATAATGTTTGATATTTAAACTTAAAAGAACCAATTGAGTTGAATTAACAACACAAAATATCATGGATATTCTAAGGAACATCATTCACCTAGTCTAACATGAGAACCTTTCTTTCTAAAAATCGCTTTAATTTAAGAATACTACAAATTTTTAGTCCTGCATTGGTTATCCTATGATTGTGTACACTACTTATGCTAACGTTACCTGCACACATATTTCCTGATGATCTTCCAATTGGTGCTTGGTGTTAAGCTATTTTAAAAATCATTTTTCCTGAAAAGGTCGTTGTGTTGTTCTCTTGAGAATGACATCTAATGGGGGAATATTCAACTTTGGCTTGTGGTTAAAAGCTATATTTTGTGACGAATGCGGCTATGAAATTATAGTTGACGACTGTACCTTTATCTCTCCTTGATGAAGACGTTAAGTTTACTTAATGGAATCATTTAAAAAAGTTGGTATGTTATCTTTAGTCTGGATAACTCTTTTGTGTACTTCATTAAAATCCCCTTTCTTTCACATTTGCCAATTTTGTCTACAAAAAGCGAAGAGAATTATCTAATAGTATTCAACTATAAATCTATAACATATGGCTTCCTGGAACGTAATATAAGGGGGAATGAATTGAAACATGTAGGTTTTACTTATTATGCAAAAGAGACAAGCAAGGAATAAAGGGGGTGGACATATCATCATAGTATTACTACAAAATTTTGTTCAATTGGACTTTGAGGTAGGTAAAAATACTATGCATCGATGTAACAACCATTGAGTAGACTGACTTCATCATTCTAAATAACTTTAAACGAGTATTCTCATAGGTTGCTAGCTAGGATTTTCAATAACAAAGGTGCTGACATGATCATATGCAGATGTAGATGGTGGATTTTCGACAAAGGGTAGAATTCTAAAACTATACTCCAGATTCGGCAACCGGATGAGTATTGAGGCTCATGTCTCTCATCAAAGCATGAAAGCTCATGTCATAAAATCTCTGACTGAGAAGGCTGTCTCTCAGAGTACATGTAGATGTGTAGTCTCTCAGCTGAGGCCACGGCACATCTCATGAATACTGAGAAATTTCAGTAACTACTCCAGATCCGGCAATCAGATGAGTATCGAGACTCATGTCTCTATGCATGAAAGCTCATGCCACCTCTGATGGAGAAAGTCTCTCAGAGAAGATGTAGATGTGTAGTCTCTCAGCTGAGGCCACGACACATCTCATACTGTATAGAATCGAAAGGTTGGGCGGCTCCTAGACAGCATGTCTGCTAGTATAGAGTGACAACGTCTTCGGGATGTAACCAAGTTTTCCGCGACTATGCAAGAGGAATATGACACTCCAACAAGTTCATATTGCTCAACCCTCAGATAATTAATGCTCCTAGACAGGAAGCCCTTCTAGTATAGAGCCATCAATTAATTATCTTAAATCGTCTGAATATCCAGCAATATTCTACGAGCCATCGCCTGAATATCCAGCAATATTCTAAGAGTCGTCAATTAATCGCCTGAATATCCAGCAATATTCTACGGTTCCTCGTTATATTTCGTTACTTCAATCTGTGGTTCTTCCCAACAGAATTCCACAGGTTAGTAATAAATATTCAACGAAACAGGCATCTGAGCATCGAATAAGCCCTGACAAAAATGGTGCAAGTGTAATTAGCAGATAATGCACATGCCATCATTTTGAATGCACGAACGAGCATTTCAAAAATACGAACGAACGAGGAACCTATGCAAAATAGGAAGGGAAAATAATAATAAAATATTAAGCAAACGCGCCAGGGGACTAGGCTCACCAACCGGCCAGTCATGCCGTGACTAGTCCCGCGCCCAATTTTATATTTTATCATATTTTTACTATCTTCACGATCTCATGAAAATCCTCTTCTTCGAGCAAATTTCCTTTATTTCAAAGAAATTATCTAAATCACATGATTTTATCAAAAGTAATAAAATTAGGGAAAGGTGTTGCGGGACCGAGCACCAGCCGGCCATGTCTTGGCCGTGACCGGTCCCACACCTCACGTCCCATTATTTTATTATTCCTTCTCAAATTATGAAAATTCCTTGATTTTATGAATTTTCCCTAAAATCATGAAAATTACCTAATTTCATGTATTTTTATCTAAATCACATGATTTTATCAAAAATAATAAAATTAGGGAAAGGTGTCTCGGGACCGCCGGCCGGCCGGTCATGCCTTGGCCGTGGCCGGTCCCACACCTCACGTCCCATTATTTTATTATTCCTTCTCAAATTATGAAAATTCCTTGATTTTATGAATTTTCCCTAAAATTACCTAATTTCATGTATTTTCTCTAAAATCATGGAAAATATTAAAAAATTAGGAAAACTTGTGGGACCGGGCTCTAGCCGGCCGGCCAAGCCCTAGTCGGTCCCACACGCCCATTATTTTATTATTATTTGGTGTTTTGTTTCCTGATTTCATGTAAACTCCCTAATTTCAACAAAATATCTTGGTTTTCAACAAATCTCTTTGATTTTATGAAAATTATCTAAAATCATCAACATTACATAAAATTTGGAAGAGTGCCTTGGGACCCGCGCCCATTGGCCGGCCGGCCATGCCACGGCCATTGCCGGTCCCACACTCCCATTCCCTATTTTATATTTTAATTTATGTCTCTCATCTCATGGAAGTTCCCTAATTTCGCCAAACTCTCCAGTTTCATGGAATTTCCCTTAAATCAGAGAAAATACACAAAATCATATAAAACTGGGAAAAGCATGTGGGACCGCGTGTCAGCCGGCCGGCCATGCCCTAGCCGTGGCCGGTCCCACACCTTGTGATTCCTTGTTTATTTAGTATTTTCATCATCTCATGTATTTTTCCCAGTTTCAGCAAAACCATGGATTTTTCTTATTTTCTCCAAATGTTGCTCAAACGTGCACCAGAAAATATCAAAATTCTCAGGACTGAAGCACGAACATCATCGTGACACGGGCACATCCCCTTGACCGACCAAGGGTGACCCTGAGGCTTGCAAACAGCTGGTCCCGCATGTTTTAATGATTTTAACCTAATTTGCTCAGTTGCTCATATTAGGTTCGAACTCTTTCCAAACAATTGGAAGTTCACTCAAACGACCATCTACTGGTCCCACGACCACCAAGAGCCGGTCTCATGACCTCTTGGTCGGTCCCTCATATTTTCTACATCAGGTTTTATGATTTGTCGCTCACACGAGCATTATTTCAGTAAATGATTAAATCAACATTTAATCATTCTTTCACCAACTGGTCCTCAAGAGACTTTGGTATTTTTGCTCATTCGAGCATTTGGGCGTTATATGGTGAACCCGTCATCCCATGTAGCTGGTCCTATGTGATTTGAAGTAAATCATCATCTCGGTAAAATTAGGTTTTTGAATCCAGAACTCTGCAGAAACGTGATTCTGAGCAGATTCGAACACTCTGATAATTTTATGTTGATTTCATGATTAACATTCGTATTTATTTTGCTCGACTCAGCAGTCAGTAACTTAAATTAATATTTTATTTGGTCCAGCTACCAACGATTTATCAAAAGAACAATATTTGTTCAAACTAGCAATATTTTCTCAATTAGCAATATTCGCTCAGACTAGCAATATTTTCTCAAATCAAAGAATATTGGTTCAACTATCAATATTCAACAATTTAGCAACACAGTTTTGCTTGTCTTAGGTTATGATGATACCTCGTCTCAGCATACACATTAATTCATGAGTTTCGAAACATTTGCTAATCATGTTCAACTCAACAATACATGGACTCATCATCCCATAAAGTCAGCAATTGACTCCACAATCACGAGATTTCAATCGTGTCACATGGGGGATACTAACTAGGGTTTTGGTCTGGCGGTCTACGGCACGTGTGTTCACCCACGATGAGAATGTGAGCAAGTCGTGCAATCATTTGGAAGAGTCATCAAAGTAGTGGGTGGAAAGTTAACCAAGTCTCTGCATGATGAGTAATTGGTTTTAACACGATTTCCCCATTTCCCACTCTCTGATTCCAGCAACTGTCACACTTCATGGGATCATAGTGTTTTCAACTACGACATTATAAAATGTCTCTGAATCCTGATTGAAAAGACAGAAGTTTCCGAACATTCGAACAACATTCGCCAAAACGAGCAATTTCTCATCAAAATTTCATACAGACAATCTTTCGTCTATACGAACTCACAGAAATTACTCTCAATTGAGCAAAATTCAATCATTCAGAGCATTTTCATGCTGAATTCACAACACACCTACAATCTCAAATCACCATTGATCTCACACATTTCTCATCTTCCCTCCTACAGATCAACCCATCCTCTCTTGTGACCGAATTGACTCTGGATCGGCCATTGTTCTTGGTTTAGGCCGGGGTCTTACAGATTGATCTCTTGAACTTAAAGCACTCCCTTCTTGCAGTGCATCTGTGTGAGGTTCAACATTTCGCTCGGTTCAAGGTGTCTCCACACGGTCGACTCTTCAATTCCGCAAAAACCAGCAAATCGTTTTTCCCCACTCACAGCAAAACCATAAAAGAATTTGAAGTACGAAGAATTCAAGTAGATGTTAAAGATTTAATAAATCAAGCATGATAGAAATTTGAGATGAAAGCTTTATTTTATTGAATCCATATGTATTGATAGTTTTGTCACTAAAATTGACAAAGGGGGAGATTGTTAGAGCATCCCTCGTTCGAACTCGCGAGTTTTGATATCTTAGGCTTGTTGTCAATATTAGATGTACAAAAAATATCCTGATTTCTAGTCTACTAAAGTCAAGTCTCAGACTAGGATTACAGTATAGTAGTTGAGTATTAGACATCATTGAATAACCCTCGAAGATCGAATACTGAAGAACAAACAAAGACATTTGCAAGAAATTCATCACAAAGAGGTATGTGAATATTGACCTATCCTATTTACTCACGACATTTACCATTTATTTTATGAGACTATGTCGTATAATTTTAGTATATTTAATATCGTAAACAAGAAATTTCGAGTTCAAGCTTGTCTTATTTTAACTCTCAAAATATGATTTAAGCAATGGATTTTTCGTAGATCCTTAGCAATCTTAATTAGAACAATTTATTGTTCACAAACTATTTTTATTTCGAGTTAATCATATGGAAATTTCCCAAGTCAGTCTGAATAACTGTTTCGAGTTAATCATATGGAAACTATTTTTATTTTGACTTAATCAGAATAACTGTTTGGCCATAGGTATACATACTCGTATATTTTACCGAAGTCAGTATGAATTCCTTGAACTGTATAGGTTATCAAATACGATTTGAAAACCCTTTACATCAGAGTTATGAAATGAGTGGGTTCGTAAACCCAGTTTGCAAACCCCTTCATCTGACTTTTGGTGAACAACCAAGGTGTGCAAACCCTTATGGCCTGACTTTCACGAACTGCCAAGGTTTGCAAGCTCTTGTGCCTTGACTTCCGCAAATTTTCAGAAGTTTGCAAACCCGAATTGCAAACCTGTCTAGTTCTAGTATTAGCAGAAGTGATCATGAACCATTCAACATTATTATGTTTGATATTTCGACAACTCTCATAGACACTTCTAAGAAAACATTATTCACAAAATCACTTTGTGCTTGTGGATCATTGATTAGTATTGACTGTTATTAAACACTATTATGTGCTTATAAGTTCAAAGGCTAATTAGTCGCTATGAACCATCATTGTGCATGGTTCTATAAAACCTTGACCATAATGCATATTCTTCTGTATAATTTCAAGGAAATACATCTTACATGCTTAAACAAATTCCTATGAAAAAGTGTTTGCTTGAATTCAAAGCTACTTGGAGCCTTGAAAATCTATAAATAAAGAGACTCTTGCAACATGATTTCTTAACCCAAGGAACTCTTGTGTCCTAGTTTCTAAGGTAGAGTCATCCTCTAAAACCTAGGTTTCCTCTAATAAACATAGTTAGGTTACAACTTTGAATACTTCACTTAGGGATTCGTGAAGCCCGGTTAGGATATTTTTTACATGATAGTTTGTGTATCTGGATCTTTTTCTTATTGATCTTTATGGTTTTCGTGATCTTGTATCAGAACAAGATAAATATAAATCACAAATTTCTCTCTGTATCGACTTTGTGATTCCTCAAGATAGATATCTAAACTCTTCTTTGATTTGTTTGGGTTTTTCTTGCCATGCTTCTCAGCTAACTGAGTGTAAGTGTTCCGGATTAGTGAGGTTTTCTGGAATTTGTCTACTGCAAATATATATCCAAACCAAGATTAAAACATATCAAAATAGAAATCAAATAGGTTTCTCTATTGGAGGCAGATTGGTATCAAAAGTCCTCACTGAGGTTAAAGCAACTCTTAGGCTATAAAGGATATAAAATAAGGGGATCAAGTGCGTAGAATCTTGAAAGGTTTAAGAGACGTAAGGAAAACTATAGCTGAATTACTTGGGGCGTAAATTCTGTCAAATTATATTTTAGTCCGGAGTCTGATAGTAGGCTAGTGTCTGTCATGTAGTCACCTAAAACATGGGTTTTACTTATGTGAACCTAGGGTGACTTCATCCGTTCTTATCTTTTGTTTACTTTTTATATTTTTAGCCTTTAGGAGTCTCACACGTGTCGTGTGTTGATTGAGTCCTTCTTTGTTTAGTTTTTCCCTATTAATGGTGTAGGAAGGGCGGCTGTAAGGATATCAATTATTGAATTTATTAAGAACTTCGTTCACAGGCTGATTTCCGAATCAGAGTTACCATTTTCGATTCATCTTTTGTTTCAATTTGTTCACTATAGAACAATTGGCATCGGAGCTAATCGATCCCGTCACCATGGGAGGACAGGGAGCTCAAGCTACTAAGGATTTACAGGATACATAGAGAAAACAACAAACCCAGCTCGATAAGGTGAATCAAGATGTTTCAGAAATAAAAGAACAACTTAATCAAGTGCTTCTACAATTACAGAATCTAAAAAACAGAGAAAGTGATCATGGAGAATCGAATGCCTTACCAAAGGAGGGGAGTATTGTACCAGTCGTTAATCAACTCACCGAGAATCGGAGTTTCAATAGCTACAATCGATTCCCAAAGCTAGACTTTCCTATATTTGATGGTACTAATCCAAAAGGGTGGATCCAAAAGTGTGACATATTCTTTCTTCTCCACAACATCAAAGAAGAAACTCAAAAAGTGAAGATGACAGCTATGCACATGGATGGTAAAGTAGAAAGGTGGATTTCTAACTTACAAACTTATAGATCTATCTTATGTTGGTTTGAATTAGCTGAACAATCCTGTTTTCATTTTGAAAACCCATCAAACGATAATATTGTGGGTATGTTCAATTAGCTAGCTCACACAACTACAGTAGAGTAATTTTTTGATGAATTTGAGGTTGCTAGGTCCATAATGATGAGCATTCATCCTGAATTTCCCGAAAGTTATTATGTAACGAGTTTCATTGGAGCTCTTAAGGAACAAATCCGACACAATGTGCTGATGTTTCACCCTACCACCCTCATGAGAGAATTTTCTTTAGCAAGGTTACAGGAACAATCCTTACTTCATCAACAAAAATCTTCAAAACCCACCACAAAATTTTTTTCCAATTATTTTTCCATGGGAAAACCAACCTATTAATCTAATATGTCCCCAAAACCTCCAGCTCTCCCACTACCACCACCACCACCACCACTTCTTCCTAATTCAAACCCCACCCACCCTCCCATTAAGAGACTCACTTCTGAGAAGCTCAAACTCAGGAAGGCACAAGGATTGTGCTACAATTGTGATGAAGTGTATAGACAAGGGCATGTTTGCAAAACACAACAACTATTTTGGATAGTTGCAGAAGAAGAGAGTGCTTACACCATTACTGAAGAAGACATACTACATGATGAGGGTACTGATTCTCCAGTTGACAGTGACATGGCAATTTCTCTAAATACTTTAACATATACTAGTAGAGGAGACACTATTAGAGTTCCTGGTCTTCTTAAGACACAAAGTATCTCTATACTTATTGATACTGGCAGCACCAACAGTTTTATATATTCATCTTTAGCTAAGCAACTACACTGCATTATTACTCCTACTACTCAGTTGGCTGTCACTGTGGCAAATGGTGCCAAAACTTTCAGTTCAGGCATCTGCAAGTCATTAAAATGGACAATGCAAGATCATACATTCTCTGGAGATCTCAGGATGATTCCCTTGGGTGGTTGTGGCATAGTGCTGGGGGCTGACTGGTTAAGCCAATTTGGTAATGTACTTTTTAACTTCAAAACTTTGAGTGTTTCCTTCCTGCATCAGGGTGTAAATGTTACTCTCACTGGTACTTCTACAACACCTAGTTTGAGACCCATAAGCAATAAGGGTGTCCATAAATTCTTCCAAAACAACACTCATGGCATTTGTGCTCAACTAATGTCAATCTCAGACACTCCCCCTCCTACTTCACATCCTCCAGAAATTTCTTCCTTATTGCAAGATTTTCAAGATGTTTTTGCAGAACCTATATCTTTACCACCTCACAGAAGTCTGGATCACACTATTCCTCAAAATCCCAATTCACAACCAGTCAATCTAAGACCTTATAAATGCCCCTATGTACAGAAAGGTGTCATTGAGGACTTGATTCAGCAAATGTTACATCAAGGCATCATCCAACCTAGCCATAGTCCATTTTCTCACCCATTTTATTGGTCAAGAAGAAGGACAATGGCGGGAGATTTTGTGTTGATTATAGGAGGATAAATGATCTCACAATTAAGGATAAATTTCCAATTCCTATAATTGATGAGCTATTGGCTGAGTTACATGGTTCTGTAGTTTTCACCAAGATTGATCTCAGATCACGGTATCATCATATCAGATTATTTCCACTGACATACCTAAAATAACTTTCAGATCTCATCATGGTCACTATGAGTTCCTTGTCATGCCTTTTGGCCTCACCAATGCCCCTGCCACCTTCCAGGCACTCATGAATGACATCTTCAAACCTTTTTTGAAGAAATTTGTTTTGGTTTTCTTTGATGATATCCTTTTTTATAGTCCATATATGGAATCACATAAACTTCACCTTCAAAAAGTACTCTCTGTCCTGAGACAACATCAGTTACATGCCAAGTTATCAAAATGCTATTTTGCACAAACTGAATTGGAGTATTTAGACCATATCATCACAGCTCAGGGTGTTGTAGCTGACCCTGCAAAGATCAGTTGCATGACTTCTTGGCCAACTCCCAACACTATCAAGGCATTAAGAGGGTTCTTGGGCCTAACTGGCTACTATAGAAAGTTTGTCAGGGGTATGGCACTATTCGTAAGCCATTGACTGAACTTTTAAAGAAAAATGCTTTTTATTGGTCCCCAGCTGCTGAAGAGGCATTCAACAAACTTAAAATGGCAATGACAACTACTCCTGTGCTGACACTTCCAGATTTTTCAAAGAAGTTTATCCTAGAAACAGATGCTTCTGATTCTGTCATTGGAGCTGTATTGATGCAAGATGGCAGACCCATAGATTTTCATAGTAAACCATTGGGTCTCAAAGCTATGGGATTATCAAACATATGAGAAGGAGTTTATGGAAGTGGGCTCAGCAGTTACTAAATGGAGGCATTATCTCCAAGGACATCACTTCACCATCAAGACTGATCATGAGAGCATTAAATTCTTTCTAGAGCAGAAGATCATCACTGGCTTACAACATAAATGGATGATAAAGTTATTAGGATTTGATTATGACATCTAATACAAGAAGGGGACTGAAAACAAAGTTGTTGATGCCTTGTCTAGGGGAAGTCATTCATATATTACACTCCAAGCCATCACACTGTCCAAACCCATCTGGATGCAGGAGGTCATTCTTAGTTATGTCAATGATCCAAAGGCCCAACAATTGATTGCTCAGCTGCTGCTCTCACCTTCTGAAACTCCTTACTTCACCTATCATGATGAGGTCCTCAGGTACAAGTCAATATTATACATAGGTACTGGGAACAACATCAAATCCTCTATTTTATCTTCATTACACACATCAGCCATTAGTGGCCATTCTGGTATTCAAGCCCCCTACAATAGAGTCAAACTACATTTTTTTTGGCCAAAAATGCAACAATATATTATTTCTATGGTGACTTCTTGTGATGTATGTCAAAGAAATAAGCATGAGCACACTCTGCCTGCTAGTCTGTTGCAGCCAGTTCATATTCCTGAGCAAGCATGGCAGCATATATCAATGGATTTCATTGAGGGTCTTCCCCAGAGTGAGCACAAGGATGTTATCCTAGTATTTGTGGATAGACTCACCAAGTACAACCATTTCATTGGCCTCAAAAACCCCTATACTGCAGTCACAGTGGCTAAGCATTCCTTCATGATATCTTCAGATTACATGGCTTGCCTGCTTCCATCATCTCTGATAGAGACAAGATATTCACTAGTAATTTTTGGCAAGACTTTTTCATCATTTGGGTAATACTCTCAAACTCAGCACTGCCTATCACCCTCAGACAGACGGTCAAACTGAGAGGGTTAATGCATGTTTGGAGAATTATTTAAGATTTATGACAGGATTTCAACCCAAGAAGTGGTTCAACTGGTTAGCACTTGCAAAGTGGTGGTACAATACTAGCTACCATACTAGTATCAAAATGACTCCTTTCAAGGCTCTGTATGGTTATGATGCTTCTCATTTGGCTTTCCCAACCACTCTAACTACTTCTGTAGCTGCAGTTGAAGACTATATTCAACAAAGGGCTGCCATGCTGGATATTCTTAAGGACTCCTTGTCAGTTGCTCAAGCCAGAATGAAGTTTTTTGCTGATTAAAAGAGGACTGAAAGATCTTTTGAAGTGGGGGAATTAGTCTACCTCAAGCTGCAACCCTACATACAAGCCTCTGTCTCTCTAAGAAATAATTTTAAACTTTCAGCTAAGTACTATGGCCCTTTCCCTATTATTGCTAAAGTGGGTTATTTAGCTTACAAGTTGCAACTTCCTCCAGAAGCTAGAGTACATCCTGTTTTTCATGTGTCTCAGCTTAAGAAGAAGATTGGGTCTACTTATGTTCCTTCCCCAACTCTGCCATTAGTGGATCATGAAGGACAAATTATTGTGACTCCAGTCTCAGCTCTTTCTTATAGAACAACTACCAAGGGTGATCACATTGTCCCACAGGTTCTTATTCATTGGTCTAATGCCACAGCAGAAGAAGCAACTTGGGAGGACCTACCAAACATTACAACTCATTTTACAACTTTTGTCCTTGAGGACAAGGACAATCTGAAGGAGTAGGCAATGTCATGTAGTCACCTAAAACATGGGTTGTACTTATCTGAACCTAGGGTGCCTTCATCCGTTCTTATCTTTTGTTTACTTTTTATATTTTTAGCCTCCAAGAGTCTCACACGTGTTGTGTGTCGATTGAGTCCTGATTTGTTTAGTTTTTCCCTATTAATGGTGTAGGAAGGGCGGCTGTAAGGATATCAATTATTGAATTTATTAAGAACTTCGTTCTCAGGATGATTTCCGAATCAGAGTTACCATTTTATATTCATCTGTTGTTTCAATTTGTTCACTATAGAACAATGTATATAGCGGTTTATACAATATCGTATTGAAATCTAGACGAGGTCCCAGGGTTTTTCCGCAGGTGCAGTTTTCCTCGTTAACAAAATTCTTGTGTGTGTACTTTTTTACTTTTTCGCATTAAAAGCTATTCTTTTGATTGTTAAAAGTACACAATTTAATACTCATATCAAACGAAAAAGTTGGTGGTGAACTTGGTATCCTTTTCAAATTGTGTCAGAGAGGGTTTGTGTACTTTGGTGTAACTACAGACATGAGGATCCCTTGCTTTGATAGAATCAGTCTGTGTACAGATTCTGAGTGTGTTCTAGAAACCATCAGTGATAATTTGTCCACTAACCTGAATAAAGTTATTCATAATCTTTGTCGTGAGAAATAACAATTGATAAGGAAAATTGATGAACTTCATTGTGAATTACATTTCAAGAATTCTGGTCTTCGAGAAAGATCTGAAACAGAGAGTATTCTTAAAAAAGGTTTGGATGATTAAATCCATATAGACAAGGAAAATGTTGCCATGTTAGCTGATTCAAAGGCTCTCTTGGAAAAATCTCTTGTAGATTAGAAACCTAGAAAGGAAGAATTGGAACCCTCGAAGGATCTGAATCGTCCATCTCTTGAATCTTGTTTAAAAAATTATCGACAATCAAGAGATAAACGAGACCTTGTCTTTGAGAAACCTGGTATGAATCATACTTTATCGAAAGGACCTAATGATGTAAATTTCACATTAGTTCACTCATGTATTTTTTTGGTTCACGTGATCACTATCAGCATACCTGTAAGCTTTTCCGACAAAAGATAAAGATTGTTAAAGGTCTTCAAAAAAAGACTCAAAAATCTTGTTTCGATTATCAGAAGACTTGCAAAGAGTTTGATAAGATATCCTGAAAAATGGAAACCTAATGTCAGTATGAGGGTGTTTACTTTAAAATCCACATCACCCTTTGTATGGTTTCTGAATAGTGGTTGTAGCCGACACATGACAGGTGACCTTTCATGGTTCGTGAATGCAGAATATTTCAAGGGAGGATCTGTAACCTTTGGAGACGGTGGTTGTTGCTATATTAGCAAAAAGAAACGACTAAACTTCATGGAGTGCCTGAAATTCGTGATGCTATTTATGTCAAAGGTATGACTATTATTCAAATTTGTGACAAAGACCTGTTGATGGTAGTTTTCGGTTCAGGGTTAAAATTGTAAAACCCAGTATTTAATGTATCGTCATTCTGCAAAGAGACGAAGCCACTTAAAAGTGATGATCGCTCAGGCCTCTTTACTTACACACGTATTGAGCAATTAGTATATTTATATGAAATTCATCTAGAATGGTGCATGTAGCAACAATCCCAAATATTCTGTAAATTTTATCTTCTCGCTTGCGTTATTCATTAATGTACGACTTATTGAGTATTTTTCCTATGCTATGTTTCCAGGCTGAACCCTTAATATTGATATGACATGACAATTAGTGTTCACTCACAGCTGAGTCACATGAATTTCCCGAAGTATCAAGATTAAGGTCTGCATGAAAGTACTCAATCATAAGACGCATTGACTGCTCTCTGAGAATAAAATTAAAAATTTTGTGTCAACACACAGAATTCACCAAATTTGATCAATTTTGTGACAACTCGCAAAATTCAAATTTTAACCTAATTAATTTGCAAAATTAGGTTTTTTGCACCCTGCGCAATATCTCGAACCCTATTGGTCAAAACTAAACCTAGGATAGCTAGGAAATTAATCCATCATGGAGCTACTAGGAGCAAGATTCTATTAAAAAGCAGAAAACAAAGAAATACATAGGAACCGCGGCAAGTAAAAGTAGCAACAAAGGGAGGCGTGGCCACGCCATTTGGCCGACCAATCTGCTCCAGCAGGCGTCACCCGTGGCTGGTCCGCCACACTCCATGTTTCCGCTTATCGACCATCACTCCCACCGACCAATAAGATCGCTTTAAATGCGCCACACACACTTTTAAATAAAGTTGGAAGTTGGATGGTCCATACACCTAATTCCTTAAGAAATTTAATATAGGCTGCCCATATCAGTCTTAAAACAATCACGACCACACGATTTGGCCGCCCAACTCAATGATCTTGGCCTCTTCTCAATGAGACCAAGCAAACCTCATGATGTCTACCGGCGGTCCCACCACCATTACAGCCAATCAGAATCCTCTTAGACTTCCAGTAACATCCCTGACCGATAGCTGGAGCTAGGCTAGTCGCGTTGCTGAAAAGAAGTTCAACGAGTTAAGACTGGCAAGTCTCAAACTCATCGCATCCTTCCAAATTCTCCAGCCAAATTGGACGGCTCAGATTTTGTTTTGGACGACCAACAAGGTGCTGGCATGCTCACCAACAACCCATCTCCATCCCTAGCCAGTCGAACTGCCCACGACATGTCAGGAGCACACCAAACCGATTGCTCAAAATAGGCTAGACGCGCGGGTTACAAAACCCTAATTTATATTAACAACAATATATTACTTCCGCAAAATGATCTTGGCCGCTCAACTTCTCCAGGCGGATTGACTGTCCTGGATTCAACCTTAATCAACATGCAAGGAGCGGATACGTTCACCGGCAGCCCGACTATTGTGCTGGCCGATCGAACATCTCCCAACACCCGCCAACACTAAAAAATGTTGGCCCAAAATGGATTGGCCACACAACATTTTTAAAACCTAAGTTGAATCAACGACAGCTATTAATTTCCGCAAATCATCTCGGCTGCCCAACTTCTCCAGATGAATCAGCCGGCCTAACTCCTATTTTAGGCGTTCAACAAGATGTGGCCATGAACAACGGCCACCCCCTTGCATAATCCGCAATCGGCCAAGTCGCGACCTGCACATATGACTCCTACACGATCGCCCAAAGATGGTTGGCCGCGCTCCTTATGGAAGTCTTAAATAAAGTAGCGGCAATCGATAACTGTCACAAATCATCTCATCCATCCAATTTGGCTAGCCAATTTAACCGGTCTAGATTTAACTTGGACCGTCCAACAGGATGTCAAAATGGCTACCATCCATCACTCTCCTATAGGTACCGACCTACCTACCTTTGGTATGCATAAACAACTCCCAGCAGCTTCCTGAAAGTAGCCGGTCATGCTCCTTTTAAGACACTAGGATCTGCGACCAACCAAGATAGGCTCAATACAACAATGCTTCACATGCATTGATTATTTTGAGCTGCTTGCTTAAAAGCGATGCTTTACATGCATCGAAATACATATGATATTTTATGAGTATCAGTTTCACAAATAACTTAGTTATTTAACCTAATAACATTACATGCTATTCTTTGCGGCAAGTCTCATGACTTTGAATCGTCACACATGACTACCCGCCGCCTAGCTTGCACGTGATTGGTCAGAATAATTAGGCAAGACCCACTCAATAACTTGCTATATATTTTCTACGAAAATACTCGAGACATCTAATATGTCACAAACTGGGTGATGTTCATCAGAGTATTGGTCTGCCGGTTTGCAGCGTGCGGCGCGCAATGCGCCCATTACGAGAAAGTGTCAGGAAAGGGCGGACGGTTAACAACAGTAAGAGAGTAGTGGGTATAAGGCTAACCAATCTTCCCTCCTGATGGAAACGTGATGGTCACCACCTTTTACACAACCCCACTTCTCCATACTTAACTGTCTCCACTTCCTACGAGATCAGGGTGCACTCAATCATGACTTGTATAAATAGGTTTTCAACCTATTTCGACAGAGGACAAGTGTTATCAACACAAGTATCCAAAAACCACATTCTGATACAAGTCATAAAATAGCCATACCATCAGAGTTAACCATTCTGAACTCAACACCTTTTTCGCTTCCCTCCCCAAGATCAACCCTTCTCCTTCACTTTGTGACCGAAGCAAGACTGGAATGACCGTTTCTTGGTTTAGGCCAAGATTGTACAGATTGATCTCTCGAATCTAAAGTACTCCTGTGCTGTGCATTTGTTTAGGGTTTATATTCGTTTCTCGGCGGCACACCCAAATTTACCATTTCCAACAGAATTAGTTTTTACCCCAAACAACTGACGACCACAGTGGGAGATTAATCTCTCGGTTGCGAGATCAATTTTCAGTTTCATTCCAATTTTGTCAATTTCAAGAGGGTGGATCTTAGGCCTAATTCAATCGTTAACCAAAATTCATTTCAATCACCAATTCCTACTTTCTATTTCATGATGTACCCCGGTCATCCAAATTCTTCAAAATCCACGAATGCTCGAAATCCAATCACCATAGATGGCGTGGCAAAAATGTCAGAGGATGTTGCGCAAATCAAGGTGATATCATCAAGATGCAAAATGAGATGTTGTGTCTCCTAAAGAGCATGGAAAACCGGTTGTGGCAAGAGTCAGCGAACAATCGCTCGGAAAACGCCACCGATGCTAGAGATGATACAAAAAATACGGAATCCTTTTCTGGGGTCTGTGGCTCCGCTAATGACAATGCTGATAAAGCACCTAGCCGTATCGGACGAGAGTAGAAAGGAAATGACCAACTAAATTCAGCCATCGACAAAGAGCTGAGACAGTTTCACAAGGCTATGGGGAGAGATCTTCCAGGTGCGTCACAATATTTGCAAGATAAGGGTAAGGAGACGGCTTATGAAGCTTTGTTGGAGAACCTGTATCTCCATACCCTCGCGGAAGTTCGGAGAGTTGTCCAGCAGTCAGCAACCACGACCGCTCTAACCTTACTAAAAAGAGAAGCACCTGAAGAAGGGGAAATCTACCAAGGCACCTATGAAGACGAGATCCGCGCTAATGAACAGTATTCAGTCCAACCACTTCACATTGTTGTCACCGATGCAGGGCCGTCAAGAGAAGTTGCATTCCAACAAAATTGTCGAACTAAACGATCCGCGCCTGAATCAACACTCACTCGAGTCTCAACTCTTCCCTCGAAACGATTTTCGTATCAAAGCTTACAAGAGTTTCCACCATAACAGCCGCTAACGCGAGAGAAGCCAGACTCGAAGTACCCGCGCTTCCCGTTCCCTATAATAAGAGTTTTGGAGTTACTGGAAGTTTGGGTACGAGATCGGGTAGTTCAACTGCCTCCCGTATGGCGTCCACCAACTGATCAAAAGATGTTAGATTTGAGATATTTCCACTATCACAGGTTCATCCATCATCCTACCGGTGAATGTAATGGTCTGAAGCGCATTGTCCAAGAAAAGTTTAATTCAGGAGAATTGCTCCTGGGAACTGAAGACCCTCCACTTTGCCGCGGATCGACATAAATATGTGGCAAGAACAATAAAAAAAAACAGCTGGAGACTTCTCATTACTAGGGATGCGTCGCACAATAAATTTGGATTTGAAGCAACTATCCAGGAAAATCCAGTTTTGTTGGGAGGTCGTGTTAACAAGTTTCATTAAACAATCGTTCACACAACTAATTATTTTGAAATTTACTAGGAACTGACACAAACGTCAGTCCCATGTTAAGAATAGAAGCCAATAACCCAATTATTCTAAAATGTCATATCACTCCAGCATTTCCCCTTTTCATGTAATATTTACAATTTCTCCAAAATGGTTGCACTATTTGCATTCATAATTCGGATTCCAACTTATTAGTTGATCCAAGCATCATTCCTTCCAGAAAATTACTCACGAAATCATTTCTAAGAATAAACCAACTCAAAACTCCTCACAAAGCAATCACTTGCTAGTCCAAAACCAGAAAATAAAACTACAAAAGAGGCCTCTCTTGCCTTCAAAAAAAAAACTAAGAGGAGAAAGTTCAGAAAAATAAAAGCATTCAAGGGAAATCGTCGAACAACGACTCATTCTTCTTGGAGAAAGCGTCCTTCATGTTTTGGAGAGAAGCCTGCTTCAACTTCAATTCCTGGGATAACTTCTCGATTTCCGCCTCCTGCTTATTAATAAGATCCAGGGAGGGAACCTCGTTCATTTCAGTTTGCAGCTTTTGGATTTTAGAAAACCCTTCACAGAACCAGGAGGCGTTAAACTCAAAGTTCATGCACATGTCCCGATGGTACTCCCAGCTTGAGACTACTTCTTCAAAAACGGTGTGTCCAGTCACATTGCACATATCATGGATTGAAGATAGGGCTTCCTCCACGCGTTTAACCAACGAAAAGCGACTGTTGATTTTCTTGGTCGTTGCGATGTGTCCATGATTTTCCCATATTTGGGTATACAACTCTGCATACTTAGATGGTACGCTGAATCCTCCAACCAGCACGTGATCCTTATAGGGAGCCACAAATGGAGAGTTGAAGATAGCACCTGCAGCTGAATGTACGAATAACGCTCTTTCAACTCCAGAAGATTCTTTAGAAACGATTGCACCCACAGCCACATGCGTGGTTTCCACTATTGAAAGCGTAACAACATCTTCATTATGGTTAATCTCAATCTCAGGGTTATCTCCAGATGCATCTTCTTTCTGTAATACCACCAATTGGATATTTGTTCCGTATATAATTAGAATAAATAATTCAAGAAGAAAAACGTGTGGAAGACTTACCAACTCATCTGTTGGCTCACTGGAAGAGTATTCGCTACCACACTCAAAAGTGCTTTTCTCGTCACCACCAGACCCTGAACTTTCCTCTTCTTCATCTTCGCTTTCGAAAGACTCAGTATCGTCGGATTCCTCCTCTGGAGGTGCCATATTTTGACCACTGCAAGTATGGCAAAGGCGTTCATGTCATCAAGGCCCTGAATTAAAAGAGGAATGTTCAGTGAGGATAATCCAAAATATTTAAATAATCTGGCCAGGTCAAAAGGAAAACCATACATACTTGCATATTCGAAGAATTGAAGAGCACTGGAGCTGCTGAACCTGATCGGATACCACCTGCACGACTTTATGACCTTCGCTCCTTTCTCTGGGGACTGTTGCCTCCTTGGTCAAAAAATTTTCGTTTACCCGAAGGAAGCGGCTTCAACAACTTATGCTTTTCTAAGGTCTTGGAAGAAGGCTTTCCGCGTGGGTCCTTCACGATGTCCCGCACGAATCGATGAAGAGCGAGAAACTCCTCCTGCAAGAATTCCTTATACTTGGGGGTTATCACCGGCTTTCTTCCTGGGAGCAAGAATGGGGGGGATCTTCTTTGTTTCAAAAACACTACTATCAAAAACAGATGGCAAAATGTCTGTTGGAGGCGTCAATGGACGGTGGAACGGAATCCCTGGTCGAAACCCATCTGACGGGAAGCTCTGTGAACATCATAAGGAACCATATCAAAATATCCCTTGAAGAAAGATGGGACATATCCAGGTATACAGCTTCGCATAAACACGGTTTCTCCAATACTCATATTCTCTCCATCAGAATGCAATGTTGTGACCGAGACGGAAGCAAAAGTATCCGGCTGAACTATAGATGTGTGAGCCGGTACTCAAGGACGGAAATTAACTGCATGCACGTTGTCAAAGAAATCGATAAGCCTTAAACCAGGTTTTGGACGCTTCTTCAGCCAACGAAGTATCCTATCTCCTCCATATGTATTGGAAAGCGAAGCTACAGGATTAGGAGCATAATCTTTGAAATGCTCCCACAACCATGCCTGGAGAAAGGCAATATGAACGTATGATTCTATCTTCATATATCCGTTAGAAGTATACATGTCCGCTGCTAGGCAATCCAGATGGGTATACAAGGAACCAAGAAACAAGCTGCCTATGGGAAGACAAATACATTGCGCCAACTTAATAAATAATTTAACAAGCTTCTCTCTTATTTCCTTCTTGCCGGAGCCATCATCAAAAACATCTCTAGACAGCCACAAGGATAAAAACGCAGCGACACTGAGCGTTTCATTCAACACCTGATTCGGTTTAGGTTTCGCAGGAAACCATTCAGGAACCCACCAAGTATAGAAACATTTTTCACCATTTTCATGTCGATTATATCCTTCGGCCTTCTTAACTAGAGTAGCTTGCATCATTTCTTCTTCGTTGGACAAGCTAAAATCAAGATTTCCTACAACTGGAAGATTCAACAGAACATCCACATTCTCTAAAGTAATAGTCATCTCGCCCCATCTACATATGGCTGTGTGAGTAGACATACACCATCTAGAGATGAAAGTAATCAAACATGCAACATCTTTCGTAATACGAAGTATTGCAGACGCCATGACATCATCTGCAATTTGTGCCTTAATCAAATTATTCCTAACTGGTCATTACTCATCATGTATCTCATCCATCCGTCATAAGAACGCAGTGGGTTATGGAAAATATTGAAGTCAATAGGAGAAGCCAGATACTCATTCCTCTGGAGACAAAACCGTATCACACGCTCTGGAGAAATCGACTGAACAGTTCCTTCATTCTATGAATCAGTAAGGAGGGTTATTTCATGGTCGGGACGTGTTCTTGCAACTGTGTATGACCTTGTGAAGAATTCATCAACTACATTCGGCATATCTTTGGAATTGTTAACACTTCCCAGTGTAGCAGCAGAAACATCTCCAGGTGACATCTTATCCAAACAAAAATTCCTTTATGTTACTGTTCACTTTGGAGTAACTACAATGAGAAAAAAGGGAGAAGAGTCACTACTTCGTACTTCAAAAAAAAAAGTTAGTTTTACCGCGGGTATTACACCCGCGGGAAAAACCTAAAACTAGGTTTTACAAAAAAGGAAAAATAAAAAGGAGGAAAAAAGGAGCAAGCATTGGCGCCTACCTCAAATTCTCCTTCTAGCCTCACTATGATCCTGTTATCGTTGATCACTTCTACCGGTGCTATTAATCCTTACTCCAATGCTACCAGCAAAAGAAGCTTCACTCAGGATTGATGGGATTTCAAAAAAAAAAAAAAACTATGGAGGCAACGCATACAATTGGAGTTCATACATACAAAAAGAAAAGGAGGGGATAAACAGGATGTACTTAGCTTGCTGCTAATGGCTGACGACTCGATGAAACTGTTGGCGGCAACGACGAACAAAGATAAGCTGCTACGGACGGGAACACCAGCTGCTACCGAAGAGGAGCGAACACAAAAAGAAAAATAAAGGAGTGTCGCTCCCCTTTTATACATAAACGGATTTTCCAAATCCGAATGGGAGGAGGACCTCCTCTCGGTCCGTGCATAAAGGTGATCGGTCGGTCCCGCGGACACATTAACGCCTTGTGCTCGTAATGTGTTGATACAAATACCACTATCCATACGGTCCCATTGCTGGAAGACAAATGCAACTTTCGTGGTAACTGCCACTCCCCTCATCTTTTCAATATCGCTTTGTCTATCACAATCTATTGCTTACTCCGTAACAATGTCATTGTTACGTACTAAGCAGGGACTTAATATTGGTGGTGGTTTTCGGTTCAGGGATAAAATTATAAAACCATGTATTTAATGTGCCGTCATTCTGGAAAGAGACGGAGCCACTTAAAAATGATGACTGCTCAGGCCTCTTTACTTACACACGTATTGAGTAATTCAGTACATTTATATGAAATTTATCTAGAATGGTGCATGTAGCAATAATCCCAAATATTCTGTAAATTTTATCTTCTGCCTGCATTATTCATTAATGTACAACTTATTGAGTATTTTTCCTATGTTATGTTCCCCGGCTGAATCCTTAATATTGATATGACATGACAATTAGTGTTCACTCGCAGCTGAGTAGCATGAGTTTCCCGAAGAATCAAGATTAAGGTCCGCATGACAATACTCAGTCAGAAGACGCGCTGACTGCTCTCTGAGAAAAAAATTAAAAATTTTGTGTCAACACACAGAATTCACCAAATTTGATCAATTTTGTGACAGCTCGCAAAATTCAAATTTTAACTTAATTAATTTGCAAAATTAGGTTTCTCGCGCCCTGCGTAATATCTCGAACCCTATTGGTCGAAACTAAACCTACGCAAGCTAGGAAATTAATCCATCATGGAGCTAGTAGGAGCAAGATTCTACTAAAAAGCAGAAAACAAAGAAATAAAGAGGAATTGCGGCAAGTAAAAGCAGCAACAAAGGGAGGCGTGGCCATGCCATTTGGCCGGCCGATCTGCTCCAGCAGGCGCCACCCGTGGCTGGTCGGCCACACTCCATGTTGCTGCTTACCGACCCCCTTTCCCACCTACCAATCAGATCGCTTTGACTGCGCCACACACACTTTTAAATAAAATTGGAAGTTGGCTGGTCCACAGACCTAATTCATTAAGGAATTTAATATAGACTGCCCATGTCAGTCTTAAAACAATCACGGCCACACGATTTGGACGCCCAACTCAATGAGCTTGGCCTATTCTTAGCGAGACCAAGCAAACCTCATGATGTCTACCGGCGATCCCACTACCATTCCAGCCAATCATAATCCTCTTAGCCCGCCAGTAACATCCCTGATCGATAGCTGGAGCTAGGCTTGTCGCTCTGTTGAAAAGAAGTTCAACGAGTTAAGACTGGCCATGGCAGTCTCAAACTCATCGCATCCTTCCATATTCGCCAGCCGAATTGGACGGCTCAGATTTTTTTTTGGACGACCAACGAGGTGCTGGCATGCTCGCCAGCAACCCATCTCCATCCCTAGCCAGTCGAACTGCCCACGACATGTCAGGAGCACACCAAACCGATTGCTCAAAATAGGTTAGCCGCGCGGGTTACAAAACCCTAATTTATATTAGCAGCAATATATTACTACCGCAAAACGATCTTGGCCGCTCAACTTCGCTAGCCGGATTGATTGGCCTAGATTCAACCTTAATCAACGTGCAAGCAGCGGATGCGTTCACCAGAGGCCCGACTATTGTGCTGGCCGATCGAACATCTCCCAGCACCCGCCAACAGTAAAAAATGTTAGCCCAAAATGGATTGGCCACACGGCCTTTTTAAAACCTAAGTTGAATCAACGACAGCTATTAACTGTCGCAAATCATCGCCAGATGAATCAGCCGGTCTAGCTCCTATTTTAGGCGTTCAACAAGATGTGGACATGAATAACAGCCACCCCTCTTGCATAAGCCGCAATCGGACAAGTCGCGACCTGCTCATATGACTCCTAAACGATCTCCCAAAGATGGATGACCTCGCTCCTTATAAAAGTCTTAAATAAATTAGTGACAATCGATAACTGCCGCAAATCATCTCAGCCATCCAATTTGGCTAGCCAATTTAACCGGTCTAGATTTAACTTGGACCGAACAATATGATGTCAAAATGGATACCAGCCATCACTCTCCTATAGGGACCGAACGACCTACCTTT
Organism: Papaver somniferum; assembly: GCF_003573695.1. Taxonomy (NCBI): domain Eukaryota; kingdom Viridiplantae; phylum Streptophyta; class Magnoliopsida; order Ranunculales; family Papaveraceae; genus Papaver; species Papaver somniferum. The sequence continues at coordinate 14,374,332 of NW_020622381.1, forward strand.
GGTATGCATAAACATCTCCCAGCATCTTCTTGAAAGTATCCGGCCATGCTCCTTTTAAGACACTAGGTTCCGCGACCAACCAAGACAGGCTCAATACAACAATGATTCACATGCATCGATTATTTTGAGCTGCTTGCTTAAAAGCGATGCTTTACATGCATCGAAATACATACAATATTTTATGAGTATCGGTTTCACAAATAACTTAGTTATTTAACCTAATAGCATTACATGCTATTCTTTGCGGCAAGTCTCATGACTTTGACTCGTCACACATGACTACCCGCCGCCTAGCTTGCATGTGATTAGTCAGAATAATTAGGCAAGACCCACTCAGTAACTTGCTACATATTTTCCACGAAAATACTCGAGAAATTTAACATGTCACAAACTTGGGGATGTTCATCAGGGTATTGGTCTGGCGGTTTAAAACGTGCGGTACGCAATGCGCCAATTACGAAAAAGTGTCAGGAAACGGCGGACGGTTAACAACAGTAAGAGAGTAGTGGGTATAAGGCTGACCAGTCTTCCCTCATGATGGAAACGTGAAGGTCACCACCTTTTACACAACCCCACTTCTCCACTGCTTAATTAACTATCTCCACTTCCTACGAGATCAGGGTGCGCTCAATCATGACTTGTATAAATAGGTTTTCAACCTATTTCGACAGAGGACAAGTGTTATCAACACAAGTAGACAAAAAGCACATTCTGATACAAGTCATAAAATAGCCACACCATCAGATGTAACCATTCTGATCTCAACACCTTCTTCGCTTCCCTCCCTAAGATCAACCCTTCTACTTCACTTTGTGATCGAAGCAAGACTGGAACGACCATTTCTTGGTTTAGGCCAGGATTTTATAGATTGATCTCTCGAATCTAAAGTACTCCCGTGCAGTGCATTTGTTTATGGTTTAGATTCGTTTCTCGACGGCACACCCAAATTTACCATTTCCAAAATCAGTTTTTACCCCAAAACAACACCATAAAGTTATCTTCAATGCTAAAGGATGTAATACAGAAGAAAAGTATGGAAAGTTTTCATGGCATTCGTGGAAAAAACAACTGTTATCTTTTAGATATTCAGTATAATATCTATCGCAACTTGACTACAATGGAATTTACACACCTTTGGTATGAGGGTGTTGGTCACATCAATTATCGCTTACTCGACGACATCATTAATAAAGAACTTATCAGAGGATTACCCAAAATCAATGTCAAGGCCTATAATGTTTGTGGTGCTTGTCAAAAAGGATAAGAAGCAAGAAATTCCATATAAATCATCACAAGACATTGTCACCAAAGCATCACTTGATTTAATTCATGTAAATCTTTTGGGTCCAACCAAAAAACCCACTGTTGGAGGGGAAAAAATATGGTTTAGTAATGGTTGATGATTACAAAAAATTCACTTGGACGACGTTCCTAACTTATAAGAATGGTACTCTCAGTGAATTCAAGATGATTGTGATTAGAATCCAGAATAAACAAGGTCGCAAACTAAAAAAAATCAGGAGCGATCGTGGAATGGAATTCAGAGATCCTAAGGTATTCGAATTATGTGACACACTGGGTATAATTCAACAATACTCACCACATATAACTCCACAAGATAATGGAGTTGCAGAAAGAAAGACCAAGAACATCTAAGAAATGACTAGGGTAATGATCCATAACAAAACTTACCTCTAAAGTTTCGGGGAGAAGCTTACTTTATATCATATTACCTAATCAACAGGGTAACTTGAGGTCACGTACCCTAAATAGTCCCTACAAGTTATGGTATAATAAAAAACCTAATTTGAGTTATCTTTGTGTATTTGGAGGCAAGTGTTACATTCTCAAGGATCTAGAACAAAAAGAGAAATTAAGTTCCAAAAATGATGAAGGAATTTTCCTAGGATCTGCCTTAGATAGTCATGGGTTTAGACTGTACTATTCCGAACCAATGCCATGATGGAATCAAATAATGTCATTATTGATGACTTGAGAAATTTTCATCATGATAACAATCCTGCTGAATTGCCTCCTATGGAAACTGAAATGACAAGGGTATCAAGTACACCACATTTTTTTCTATATCAACCTATATGACAGGTACCTTGCATGATCTAATATAAATGGAGACTGTCAAGAAGATAACATCCACAAGGTATAAACTTCATATAAAGAATATTTATAAAAACCAAACTTAACTATAGGAATCAAACCAAGTTTCTTGATTAATGTACAAGTGCATTTACATTAATTATAAATACTATCTAAATAATGCAGAAGTAAAGTAAATAACACAACACAATATTTTGTTAACGAGGAAACCACAAATGCAGAAAAACCCGGGGACCCAGTCCAGTTTTGATACCCTCAGAACTAAACTGTTACAAAAATACTACTACCAACTTCGTATAGCTGAGACCAACTAAGATACCTCTAGTTATTTAGTTTCCTCAGTATCCCCGCACCTTCAGCCAATCTGTACAACACACGTGATTCCTAAGATAGAGTCTATTATCTTAAGTTGCTTCACCAATCGTGAAGATTTCTTGCACTTAGTTCTTTTGGATCGTATTCCGAAACAACAAAGGACTAATTTGTTTTCGGTAACTTCTCTATCAATCTCAAGAAGTAAATCAAAGATTTATGTTGGGTCAAACAAAGGTTCTTCCATGGTATTTCGGGCGGGCATCTCCCGAAATCAGCATTCTCGAGAAGCAAAAGATTAATAAATTCCCTTCTTTGGTTTAGATCAACCAAGATCTAGGTTTACAAACTATCAGATTCAGATCCTGAAGAATACCACCAAATGATAGATTGTTGATCTATACGACTATAAGTAAGATGTCTATCAAAATATAAACAAAGCTTAGTCGGATCCAAGCTGATCAAGTATGTGCACGAAGTAAATCACAAAGATCAGAAACCAATACGAAATCTTCTTGTCTTCAAATGTTCAATGTCTTCAAAGTACATGCATAAATAAACTTGATTCCTCTTATGATCGATTACGCACATAACATAGTATGTTAATAATGGATGATCACAAGTCTATCGTCATATCTAAAGACAGATTTGAACTACCATCAATCATTGATCTAGTTTGAGTGACCTCATATCATAAGAGAAGACTCTCATGAATAATAAAACTAGGTGCAATCAAGGTTTTACAACCGCTAGTCAATCAAATCAATAACTGACAACTAAAAAAAAATGCAAATTCTAGTTTCCCACCAACGGTACTATCTAGAGGCTTCTTGATCCCATAGAAGTCTTTAGACTAGCCGACTTAAGAGATTTCTCCTAATTAGTCGGCAACCACGGTGACTACAAAATGAAGTGTGTGTGTCAGGATAAGTTTGTAAGATGAAAAAACTTCACTATTTATAGACCAAGATATATTGACATCAAGGAATTTCCATAACCTAAAATATTCTAAAGATATGCAATAAACACCAATGTTCGATTTTGTTTAATTTCAACTAATATACTGAAATCCCTCATGAATGAAAATTCAATATTAGCTAGCATACAAATATGTTTTACGATATATTCAAAAATCTCAACAAAAAGATTTTCAAACATTTGATTTTGGGATCTCACCTTGAGTATTAAGGAATATCTTTGAACAATAAAAGATAGTTTTTTAACTCATGTTCAAATTCCTCATAATATCGGCATCTTGAAATTTACTTAATAACGAGTCATATTCCGATATTCACAAACCCTAAAGTATATGTAAAACCGGAAATGTGAGATTTGCTATTGGGAGCGGTCCTGCAAGAGATCCCCAATAGGGACCGATCCTTATATGAATCCCCAAGTCAGGGATTGGTCTTGCTATAAATCCCCTAATACGGACCGCTCCTGTTATAGATCCCCTATAAGAATCGGACCACCACTCATATTTATTCCTTTCAACTATGAAACAAGTTTCGCAAGTCTACGTTCTTAAACTCATGTAGTTAAACATAGTTTCTTGGTATGGAATTAACCCTAAATTCATTACAAAATCTAGTAACAAGTTAGAAAGATGGTGTCTATGTCGCAATTAAGAAGTTTAAAAGATAAGTGTTATGCTGCGTAATTCAATATACGTAAATTGTGATAAAACTTGTATATTCTTCCTTGACACTTTGATCATAATAAGATGATCAAAATTATAAATTATATATACATATAACTTCGCATGTTATGTTTTCAATATAAACAACTTGAAAATAACGTATATTGAAATGGAAACAAGTCAAGTCTTGTATTAATAACCTCGAGCAGAAGGATAATGTGTTTGTTAATGTCGATATGCCTTCAAATTATCCAGGTTTTCAGAGTAATACTTGTATGTATCAACATTTCTAGGCTTCCTAGTCTAACGTAATTAAGTTGACTCTAGTAGTCTAATCAAGCGACCTTGAGATTTAGAACTAAAAATGACAACCAACCTTGACATACCAACTTTTAGGGGGTTCAACCGAGAAATGCTCTAACAGAGATAATTAAAAAAGTCAAAGAAACACCAACAACAGTTGAAGTTGCTCCAACTGTTGTTGATCTTGATGTAACTATTAATGAGGAGAAAATCCCTGACAAGGGTGTTCCTATTGAATGAACCACTGTTCAATCAATGTGGGTTCAAAATGATCATAATATCAACAATATCATTGGGGGAACAGATTCTACTACTAAAACGCGAGTTCAGCTTCAAAATATATGCAATTTTGTACGCTACCTATCGCAAGTGATCCCAAAAATGTTGATGAAGCTCTAAATGACCCTGCATGGTTTAATGTTATACATAATGAGATGAATCAGTTCAAGATACAAGATATTTGGAATCTTTTCCCTTTCCCTACCAATGCAAATATTGTAGGCATCAAATGGGTATTTAAGAATAAGTCATACAAATTCGAAATGATGGTTCAGAATAAAGCAAGACTTGTCGCTCAAGGATATTATCATATCCAAGGGATTGATATAACTGATAATATTCAAGACGAAATTCTCGTTAAAATATATAGATTTTCCTTCATGATTGCTTCAGTGATGAAGAGTTTCATTTCCTTTGCACCTATTATAAATCAAATATCCGCAGTCTCAGTGAAAGAGACAATGTTGTTTTGAAGTTGCTCTGATCGAAATTATTGAAAAACAACATAATAATAGGTAATGATAGGCAAGAGCCGAAAAACAAAGTTAGTCCAAAAACACGTCAAAATGTACGGATTAGTCCATCCCGAATTAACTAGGTACAATTTAATTCAAAAGTTATTTAAAATATGGAAAATACACAAATAACCTTCCTAATTTACAATTTACTCCAAATATTTACAGTTTAGTCCAAAGTGACTCATGCTGATGTCAGCAATTTTAAATAATATAAAAATAATTAGAAAACAATTTATCTTTCAAACGGTTGGTCCAAAATTCGCAAATTTTATATATTCGGAAGGATCTTTTCGAGATCTACAAAAAAAGTACCCATATGACTATATAATCTTCATTTTATTTATTTTTTGGTTTATACTGGCGTATAACTATGTACATACATCTTCAAAACATGCATGAAAATAATCACTCATACCTACACTCAGACCTACTTTTTCATGGGAATTACACTGATACACCAATACATACACCCTTGCAAAACATAAATAAAACCAATTATTCATAACCACACACAAATCAATTTTTTCATGGAAAATACATGAGTGCATTAATATGTACACCACTGCAAAACATGCATAAAATCGATCATTCATAACCACACACAAACCTATTTTTCATGGAAATTACATAGGTGCACCAATATGTAAACCCCTACAAAACATGCATAAAATCGATTAGTCATAACAACAAACAAACCTACTTTTTCATGGGAATTACATAAGCGTCATAGATAAAATCGATCATTCATAACTATATACGAACCTATTTTTTCATGGAAATTATACAGGTGGACCAATATGTACAACCCTACAAAACATGCATAAAATGGATTATTCATAGCCATACACAAACCTACTTTTTCATGGGAATCACATAGGTGCACCAATATGTACACTTCTGAAAAACATGCATAAAATTGATCATTCATAACCACACACAAAAAACCTATTTTTTATCAAGTGCACCAATATGTACACCCCTAAAAAACATGCTTAAAATAGATTATTACTAATCGGACAGAAACCTAATTTTTCATGAAAATTACATAGGTGCACCAATATGTACACCCCAAAACATGCATAAAGTCGATCATCCATATCCACACGAAGACCTATTTTTCATGGAAAATACACTGGTGCATCAATATGTACACCTTTACAAGAACCTACAAACAAAACCTACTGGTGCACCAGTATGTACACACCTTAAGACATACATGCCAAATGTGTTTAACTAAGCCGTTTGATGTTTGTGAGTCCTTAAATTTAATACATATAAAATCATTATATGCGTAATAAAGGAAAAACAAGCAAGCTACACTGGTAGCGTTGGTGAACACGAAAGTTGTATTGGTCAAATTCAATTAAGAAACCTCAGTAACACAATCATGTTATCAGATGAGACCAACATTAAGATAAGAATCAGAAAGGGAGCCAAGTATACCTTGAACCGTGTTGCAGCATATTAGGTTGGAAGCATAGCAGCATAAGGTGCGGTCATTTCCAAAGGAAAATGTGCTCACAACCTCCTTTATCATCTTCAGCTCATCCTCTAAGTTAAACAGTGAGGCAACTCATCCTATGAGCTTATCCAAATCCTGTAAATAAGATCAGAAGAACAACATCAAAATGAAAAGCAATTTAATAAGAGACATTATATAAAAGATCAAATGCATATGCACAAACCTCGTCAGCTCTGACCAAGAGGTATGAACCGATTTTAATGTCAAGCATAGCGACTTAAAATCAACATGTGTACAATTATGTATACATTAAGAATGAGAAGGTGTACAACTATGTGCACATTAAAAATCAACATGTGTACAATTATGTACACATTAACGATCAACAGGTCTACAACTATGTGCACAGATACGATCAATAGAAGTAATATGAAATCAAAAGTAAATCTGCATATCTATGACAAAATTGAGCGCTAATGTTGATCTGACCAAATGTAGTGACATTCTGATTCTATTCATTTTTGAAGCAAGTTGGGGAATATGATTCAAGTTAAGTAATAGAGCCTTAGCGTGGGCTAATCCTCCTCTAAAACAAAGTAGTAGCAATAACTATGGACAAAAGAAAATCTAAATTAAAACAAACAAAAATTTAATCACGCCAACATATACACATGTAATAATATGCCAAATTGATCTTATCGTATATAAATATAATCTCAAACTGGTAAAATAATAATTGAAGAAATGCAAGTCATTTTGGTGTACACATGTAATTTCTGTCACATGTGTACAACGATGTACACTTATATTATAGGTGTACTAATGTGAATACATGTGCAATTTTTGTCATAACCAACAGTCATTGGCTCATGGCATCATTGATTTAACATTCAAAAAATGAAAAAGATTGGTCACTAAAATTTGATTAAGAGTCTTAGAGTGTGCTATTATGCATACACGTAATTTATGTCACATGTGCAAAACAATATACACTTATATTATAGGTGTATCAATATGCACACATGTACAAATTCTATCATAACCAACAACCAGTGACTCATAGCATCACTGATTCCACATCCATGAAATTAAAAAAAAAAAATTGATTGCTAAAATTTGACTAAGGGTCCTAGAGTGGGTTTACTGCCATTATGGTGCTCAGTAACATCTCCATTTCCCATCTCAATATCAACAACATTTTCACCTAAACATCCTAATGACTATAACTTAATGCACGAGCCATGATAAATTAAAACATGGTGGGAAAAACATAAGCTAACCTCTTTTTTGTTCCATGGAATTTTAAAATGTGCTCCTGTATCAACTGCCACATGCTTACCGAAGGCGCATGATGTTATTGTCCTAAAGAATCTAGCTGACACTTTTCAACAGCCTTCGGTGTACTCTGAAAACACAAATTTTGTTCCTTTGATTGATTATGGGAAACATAAATGGAGATGAACTATCTATTAAAGGAATCAATGAAATAAAGAAGTTGCATTTAATCTTTTGGAAAATGGGTTATTTGTTAAAATATTTTTAAAATCACGGTTCAAATGGACGGGTAAAAAATAGTTTGGGTGAAATGGCCAAAAAAAAAATAGTAAGGATGAAACTGGATACATCCTGTTTAAATTAAAAATAAGAAAAAATATTTGAAAATAGGCACGATGAAATTGGTTACATCTTGCCTATTTTTATATTTTTGGCCATTTAAACAGTATCAAAATCTAACTGTCCATTTCACCCAAAATTGTTGATTTTGGTCTTTTTAACCAATTTTGTGTTAATCTTTCCACTATCAAAGTGTAAACAATGGAAAATCCTTACGGCGAATGTAGCCTCTGTAAATGGGGTTTGCACATTTAGCGAGTGAAATGATGCTTTATAGCCAACAAAATTCCGATAAAATTTCCTACGCATGTCATGCTATTTGCAACAAGAATGAGGTGCTTCTTCATCACATCTTTCTCAACATCTCTAATTGATGTTGTAAGCCGCTGTACAAGAACAACCACAATAATAAAAAAAGAACTTCAAGAGTGGCGTGGGAATCTGAAAATTGCAATAGAGTACAAAGCAAGGGACCAGAAATTATAATGATGTATGAGCATTTAGCAAGTACGAAATCTATAACTTATATGGTGCAATATTTGTGACGCTAAAACTAGCTCAAGAAATCAAAATGCACATAGTTTGTCCTAAGAAGATACATGCAACATTTCTGGCAATCACAAATAAATTTGGGCGTTACCTCAATTTGATCAAAAGCACAAGAAATGCCAATTACTTCTTGTAATTTTTTGATGCCATATGGTTAGATTTACGTGTGTCAGTCAGCTGGATTAGAAATAATGTACCTTATATTCCTCCTCCACACAACTCTTCAAACTAAAAAAATCCATATGATACATAAAAAATTGCTAGTTCCGCATTTGCATCTAGCCCCATTAAAATCTCTAGTTCTAGATTTGCATCTAACATCTTAGAAAATATCAACTTCTGCATTTACCCTCTTTACAAAACTAACACTGTGTCTAAAACGAAAGATAAACTCCAATACATATATATTTTAGATGTGCATGTCAGTTTCAGATCAATAAGAACAACATAATAAATGTGATGTTTGGTCAAAATTGTTGTACACATAGCTAACAATAAAGCCTTACCATCCCAACACCATAGACAGATAATATTCCATTATATATAATTAGCTTCTTCCTCCTTTACCAAACATTTTCATTCATTTATTTCATATAATATAGAATCATTGATATAAACGAAGTTTGTTGATTCTGGCAGCGAACGAGGTCTTTTCAAAGGCTAAACATTTAGATTGATAAACTGCAAAACATTCCTCACAGTTGTAATCACTATTCATATAAGAATCATTTTGATAATTTAATCACATCGGCACACATCAGTAACAAAAAAATCAAAAGACAAATTTGCTTCTTATGAGATTTATCAATTGGCACTATCACCTCTACATAAACACTACTACACTACAAATAAAATTCCCAAGTCATCTACTATTCTAAATCACAATATCAAATGCATTGTTGTCTAATCACATACATTTCAGATTTAAGAGTAATTATAAAACAAGATCGTAGAAAGATGCAAATAAATTACCTACGAATGATGTGCTCAATTACATCAAATCCCTTCAATGATTGATTTTTTATCAGTTTCAACTCCGTTCGTTGAGTTTAACATTAGAGATGCATCACATCCCATCTACAACAAAAACAAAAATCCGGACTATAGTAAAAACAATCAAAATTATGGTAAATCAAAATCAACATAGAAATTGTGAAAATCCATTAATTATTACCATAAAGAAATAGTCATGGATAAGTAATCGAACAGGAGGAGGAGCCACTATATTGATTTCTATAAAGTTGAAGAATTGTGGATCTTATTATTTCCATTTTTGTTGAAATATTACCTAATTCTATTCTCCAAACAAAAATCAAATACTACAATTATAAATCTAATTTCTCATCATGAATCGAATAAGAGATTCGGTCTGAAATTTTATCTTTGTAACGTTGTATTCAATAGCGGTAAATGGATCATGGGAGCTGTTTCGACATATCAAACGGAAGAAAAGAAATGAAACCAAACTGAATCATGAAAGTTTATGGGTATATTTGTCATCAGAAAAGTTATCTTTGGACTGAATCGTTCGTAAAAGGACAGACTCGTCTTGAATTAGGCATATTTGAATCTCCTAGTCTCCGAGTACTAGGCTTAAGAGGGCTTTTTTTTTTTAATAGAAAAAGAAAATTCTAGGCTTGAGAGGGCTGGAGTAAAGTGTCTAAAGCCCAACATATCTGGGACTAAATGTTAATTTCTACAAAAACATAATGTGGGACTAAATGTTAATTTCTATGGTGCTTCCTAGGCTCCCGTTTTCCTACGGAGAAAAAAAAGAAGATCAAAAATACATATGGTGCTGCCCAGGCTCGAACTGGGGACCTTCAGTGTGTAAGACTGACGTGATAACAGACTACACCACAGCGCCATTGTTATATCTTTCCCGTAGATATCTTAATAATCGGTAACACGAGATGTAGCACAACGTTTAACCCAAGGAGCAACATTTATATTTGTTCTGTTATTTTACCATCTGCTGCGACGGCCAATTTCAACCTTGTTTGACTGATTTTTGCAATAACAGTTCTATGGTAGAATTCTGTTTTTCTATCTTACGTTACTTGAGATGACAGAAAATGGATCCGGGTACTGGTCAAACATTTTGGTTCACGACATTGTCTGATGAGCATTTGTCCCCCCATCATAATCGTCAGTAACTGGACACCCTGAACATTTTTTGACGGGCAACTCAATTATTCTGTGATGACAAGTTCAGTGTGTGTTGCATATTATAATGTGTAGGATTCATTAACTGAGACTTCATTAATTTTCAGAGATCCTGAGTGATTGATTGATTAAGTTAGTAGTACAATGATAATGTTATGGTCCATTATAGTTTGGAATAAGTTAGTTCCCAGTGAGCTGGTTTCCATTTCAAATCATTTCACATAATTATCTCAGAGAAGAGTAAAAAAAAACGAAGCACAAATAAAACACACTACAAGCTAATGTGCCCGAGGATAGTCTGAGATCTTGTATTTAATAAATTTTAGATAACTTTATTTATTCTTGCAAGTCAGTTTTCAAGGTTAGTTAATCGATAAACTTCAAAAAGGCATTGCAGCAGGCAATTTATTTCATTAACATAGTGAGGGTCATGATAAGCTTTGGATGAAATTGCATTCTGGTTATCGTTTTCAGAATCCATTCCGAAAAAACAAATATCCTTGAAGAAATCTATCATTGCAGTCGTTGGATTTATCGAAACAAAAATCAAATCTAACCAAAGCTGACATTTTGTTTTTCTTATGGGGAGGAAGAAAGTTAGAGATAGTAATTTCAAAGTCGTCCAGAGTTTTCTGATGGATTTGGTCTGGTCATCATTGAGATTTTCTTTTAGATTTTTTTACTAGATGATTTCTTCTGAATGGTCCAGTACTCCAGTCCATATGTTTCACCTAACAAGCCAATAGTAATATTTTCTCTTGTCTAACATAACATTACTCCATTTCACCCTGAGAGACTATTTTACATTTTTTTATTAAAAGTTCCATTTCCATACTAACTTTTTCTAGAAAAGTTGTGCAGGATAGAAAGTTAAAAAAAACGACACAAGGACAAAAGATCACCTGAGACGCTATACTTTTTTGTTTGAAAAAATGAAATGCATCAGCAGCTGTGCAGCAGGCTGGTACCATTTTGATTGCAACAAGGCAATGACAATTCAACTTCATAAAACAAACTGAATGACTACTCTCACTTCACTGACTTATTCACATGTTGCCTTAATTTACTTGATACATATGATTTGAATTATCTACATTTGAAGCATTGATCCCATCCTTTATCTTTCACCTTGGGTGAGTAAAAATTTGGATAAGGGAAGTACTAATGACATTAAAGAGAAAGTACTAACCGCACCTTCGTGCATTTCTAGTAATGAGAATAATTCATTAAAAGAGAAGGAAGATATATAGGTAGTAGAGATGTCGTTGTATTGATACCCATCTATGTGGAAAGACGAAGCAAGATTCCGTCCCGCGGATAGATATTGCTTTTATCATCGCCTGCCTCATCAGGCAAAATTTGATCCAATCCCATATTGTAAAGCCATGTAAATTTGTTATTTAATAGTTAGTAGGCTAAAGAAAAGAATCTACAATGCTTTTGCTAAGCTTTTTTAATGAAGTGCTTTTACTTATCCACAAGAAAGTGGGAGGAATACAATTATTTGCTTGCTTACCGCCTCACACATTGCGTGCCACAGTCCTCTTTCTAGCCATATTAAACTGATACATATATCTAACCAGAAAACAACCATTTCTTTAGTATCTTATCTAAAGAAAACATAGTATTCACTACTCCCCTATCCTCAACTATCTTATCTAGGCTGTTTATTTGAGTAATTGGAAATAGCGACATTTCCTGCGGACCAAATAGATATGCATACATAAAAACAGAAAGATCAGCTTTGGTTACTATAGAAAATTAAATGTTTAAAACATCTTACGTTTTTACCAACCTAGCTAGGAAGAGTTGTAATTGCTATCACAACTCAGTTTGTGTGTGTGTCTTGGGGTGTGGATGCAGACACTCCACAACTCATTATATTACATCACAAAAATGACTGTCATTCATAATATGTGTTATCAAAATTTAAACTCTTCCATGATGCTGAGTGATAGAAAGTAAGTAGGGTTTTGGAATAGCTCTCTCTCTATATATATATACACACATTATATAGCTAGCGAGGTATATAGTGTTGGAAGCAAAGGGTGCATGGTGGGATCTCACTTGGTTTTACTGTGTGCGACTAACAACACTCTATGCTCAAAACAATTAAGAGAAACATGGATGAGGGTCATGCGCTTTACAACAACAAAATCCATATCAGAGAATATAAGGAAGAGAGAGATATTGAAGTTGTAGAAAAACTTGAGAAAGTTTGTGAGACAATAGAATCATGCGGTAAAGGAAGAAATGCACCAATCATTACTAACATTATGGGCGATCCTTTGTTTAGGATTAGGTTCTACAAGTATCATGTTTTGCTGGTAAGTAAATGTTGCTTTTCTTCCAACTTACTGTTTATCTAGCCAGTTCCATCTTATGCTTCTATCATAGTATTTTGCTTGCTACTTGTGGCATGTTCATGTACACTCCTTGCCTTATCTCTTTGCATGTCTATAGATGTTTATGTTTTTGCATGTATATATATATATGTGTGTGTGTGAGTTGATTAGTGTTTGTATATGTAAATGAATGGGCCATTAAGTTTGCAATAGTCTACATGTAGATTGCCGAGAAGGGTGAAAATGGGGAGGTTGTTGGCGTAATCAGAGGATGCATCAAGTATATACGCTCTGGTGTTGATCAAGGAACTAACAGTAGTACTGTCAAGATGGGTTGCATTCTTGGGCTTAGAGTCTCTCCGAAACACAGGTAAAAAGGAACTGTTTTTTCTGTTTCTTTCACAGTATATTTTTCTTGATGTAAATACAAAAAAAAAGTTGTCTGTAAAAAAGGAAAAAGCATGCAAAGTACAGAACTGAATCCGTTTGTGAAGAAAACAGTTCTGTCAAGTATGTACAAGTACAGTATCCATAATCAACACAGCTTCAAATTAAGATGGAAACAACTGATTAAGCTCTTACCATATACTAAGATTAATTTCTAGATCCATGGCAAAGCTCAGACATCCACACTAAAAAAGTAGGACCGTTAGTGGAGAGTGCATATGAAATTAGTCGCCAAGGCTGATAAACCGATATGTCAACTGTTGGACGACCAAAAGAATCCGGTCAGTAGACAATTCAATTGGATTAAGAAATAGTACCATATTTATTTTCAAAAAAAAAACAACATATTTATTAAGTAACTGCAGTATCTATGTGCATTTACGAATTGCAACATTTTGTAATTTTTATACTACGTACTTTCTTACGATTTCGTTTAATTCGTGTAGGCGAAACGGAATTGGTTTGAAACTAGTGAAATGTGCTGAAAATTGGGCAATTCAAAATGGAGCACATTATACTTGCATGGCTGCCGAGGAAGACAACATAGCATCAACAAATCTTTTTGTACATAAATGCAATTACGTTAAGCTAAGTCCGCTAATAATATTCACTCAACCAATTCATTCTCGTACGAAAGAAAAATCTTCTAGCAAAATTATCATACAGAAGTTGAGCGTAGAGCAAGCAATTTCTTTGTACAAGACCCAGTTTGGATCCAAACAGTTGTTTCCAGTAGATGTTGATGCAATACTGAAACAAAAGCCTAGTATTGGAACTTGGGTATCATTTTTCAAGGATGAAAATTGGGTTGGTCTGAATGGTAAAGACAATAGTAGTAGCAGTCATGATGAATTCATCGAAAAGGCTCCGGGGTCTTGGGCAATGATAAGTATATGGAATAAAACTAGAGATATTTATAAGTTAAAAATCGGAAAGCGGGACACTTCTTTTTTGCATTGCTTCAATGGAAGTAGTAGGCAATCTTCATTGTCAAGAGGTGGCAAAGTCTTTCATTGTTTTAGAAAATCAATTTTCAGTTTATTAGGCCGAAAATCATCAGGATTCATTTTCGTGTATGGGCTTCACGGGGAAGGAAAAAGAGTGGGAGAATTGATGCAATCTTTATGGAGGTTTGCACACAATGTGGGTAAAAATGTTAAAGATTGCAAGTTGATCATTACAGAATTAGGTGTTGATGATCCACTCAGAGAACATTTACCGCAAGGACCATCAATGTCATTCACTAATGATGTTTGGTACTTGAAGAAAGTAAATGGGTCAACCAGCGAAGATGCAAGTGGTGGTGATGAAATGGAGTCTTTGCTAAATAAAAAACCACTAACAAATTTGTTTGTTGATCCAAGAGATTTCTAGCTAGCTTTTATAATGTGCCATAAGCAGATTCTTCTTAGTCGGAGGGCAAGAGAGGAATCACTAGAATAGTTGTAATAATTTTACTTGAACCAATTGAAAAAATGCTCATACTCGGTATTCTTTATTTGGTGTATGACACAAATTCGAGCTCAATTACTAAAGGGTGTCCATTTGGATATAAAAGCCTAAAAGCATGTATGCCTTGTGTTTTGAGGGAGATTATTTTGCCAGTGTACTACATTTGTTTGCAGGCTCAGCTGTTCCAAGGGTGGACATATGTTGTTCTTTTTTTGTTCGATCGATTTTTCATCGGTTTTCATATATGCATTATGCAAGTAGTAGAAAAGCATACAGAATTTTGTAGTAAACCACTTTTAAAATGGCAAGGCATTTTAAAGAAGAAAAGAAAAGTAGAATTATTCTGCTTTTCTTAGATTCTCCTTCCAAGGTATAACACAAAAATAAACACTCAGTCAGAAAAGAAAAAAGGCTTTTCCTGTGTCCCAGCGCTTGGGCACAATGGAAGGTCAGCCATGAATTAGTTGTTCAAGTGGTGGGGGTGGGGCATTCTTGAGTGACTGGTGACTGGTGTATTTATATAAGAACGAGCAAAATAAGTGCGTAAAATTTCTGTTCAAGACACGAGGTTTAATTCACAACCCTTGAAGTCCCTAGCAATGGCAGAAAACTTCATTTTGAATTTCTACAGTTTGAGAATGTCAGACTCTGCCATATACTTATTCTCATCTTTAAAATCTAATCCACAATTGGAATTTGTTCTTGGAGTTTTTATCATTGCAGGCTATGCGGCTAAAACATAATCATTCATGCAGTAAAAAGTTCCAGAACACCTTTCTTGTTTACCTTTTGCTACTGCTGCCTTTTGGTTTACGGTGCTGAAATACTCTGCTTTTAGCTTTTCGAGGTCGCGCCTCTTTTTTTTTGTATGCTCGGTGGGAATATCAAACTTATGCCCAGCACTGGAGTATCTTCTGGAGATGTTGATAGATTTTGTCAGGGATCTGAAAATGAGAGAATAATTTTTCACCAGACGTATTGAGGAGATAAGAAAATTTGAAATACAGGCAAGCGAATAAATCTAAGTAAATGTGATGGACCATGACACAAGCAGCTAGCCTCACATTGGAATTCTAGGATAAGTTGCACTTGTGGTGGCTCACATGCGTGATCCACAGAAAACAAAAGTAAGTAAAAATTGGGACGAAGTCTAATAACGACTGCTCAATAAGGATACCATGCCAAGGCAAGGACAAAAAAAAAGTATTGTTAATCTCTCAATGGAAGTAGCTGTAGGTATAATTCATCTACATTGACGGACCATAAAAGTCGCAATCAAAATGTCGTGTAATTACATGAGATGCAAACTCTAGTTTCAAGCAAAACTTGAATAATATCCTTATGATTCCATAATAGCTCCCTCAACACAAGATCAAAATTTATTCTATGTAAAAGCCACGATTCAAGCATAACCAAATGATAAGAAAGCACCACCAGGCTTGCAATTAGTAGTCTCTAAAAGTAAAATACAAGTTGGAGATGCTGATAGTTTGTTCTACGTTGAGCTTTTACCGAACAAAACAAATCAAACCAAATCAATTCAGACCTAAAAGTTAAACCTTGCTTTTCTATCCTCATCAACTGAAAGATAAATGTATTCGCATAATCTCTCAAACCCCAGTATCTAGTGTATACTTGTGCTGCTGTGCATGCTAACCCAGTACCACTCACTAGACTTGTTAATTAAAGAGAACAAAACTAGTCATAAAAACTAGTAAAGAGAAAGGACCTGTTATAGTTTCTATAACTCAAGGCCACACCACAATCACCAATTATTTGTGCAGGAAACCTAAGTAACAAACCTGTTATAGTTTGTATATTGTACTAAACTTGACGAAATAAATAGATAAATATATCAATGCTTAATCATCTACAAATAAAAATTCGACAGCATTCGAACGCATACCAGAGGCTCATCAACATCATAAAAACTTCCTCTTTTTATTCATACTATTCAAAGTGTTGAGAACTGACATAGAACATTCAAATTTATAACATATACCTCAGGAAAAAGGACTAATACAAAGTCATTATATATATTAGAAATATGTTTTGGTTTTTAATAGGCTTATTTTGCACTTAAGAAATGAACAATAATAGTGCACTGCTCCCAACGTTATTGTGCACATTTTAGGCATTTTCATGGTGCATCCCTTGGTCGGGGATGGGCTTTCTTGAAAAGGAAAAGTGAACGCCAGGATCACTATGAGTGCAGGAAGCATGGAAGAGAATGGAGTTGTTAACACTTTGAACATTACTATTCACGAAAGCGGTCATAGGTAGTCCTGACTTTGACCTGTCTTTCTTCCTTGATTTACTGCTCTCACTGCTGCTGCTTCCTGACTCATTACCATCCTTTTTTGCACGGGAATTATGAGAAAGAGTATGAGGGTTCCCCTTGTAGTCATGCTTCCTGTTGGAAGAACCTAGCTCCATATAAGCTCCTTTGTTCTCACCAGCTATCGTAATCACCCTCATACCAGAATCCTTATGGTCATCCAATTTCTTCTGATACTCCTTTTCCTTATGACGATTGCTCACTCCACCTTCTTTTCTCCCATTCTGGCCAATGTGAGGCTTATCCTCCTCATGTTTCCTTGCATCAAACTTTTCTTTACGCTCTTGGACGAGCATATTCTTCTGCTCAGCTACCAAACTCTTACTCTCAGGCTCTGGTGCAGCTCTTAACTGGGAGGGTGGAAGTGAAAGAGAAGATGGAGGAGGTGCATAAGGTAGGATCTTGGGGGACTGAGGTGGAGTCCTTGAAGAAGGCTTGATGACCTTGGGAGATTCAGGTGGACTGGATACACGACTAACTGCTCTTTGCATTTGAAAACTCGGCAATGGTGAGGAAGCCACTTTGGGTGGGGACTCTACTGTTTTCGCAGGAGGAGCATTAGCAGATGGGGCTGGTTCCGGTGCTTTTTGTATGGGAGAACTTGCCAATGACGAGGATGGCAATCTGGGTGAATAATTAACCTTTGTTGCCGGAGGAGCACCATTATAAGGTGCTGGTTCTTGTGTGTTTCTTAATGGGGTTGTGGGCAATGATGAGGAATTCAACGTTTTGATTAACGGAGTATTTGGAACCGAAGGAGTGGGTCCCACGGGTTTCTGTTGTGGGGATGGTGGCAATGAGGAGGAAGACATTTGTGTGCGTTCTCCAGCTGTTGCCGGAGGAGGCACCGCCGCAGATGGAGCAGGCCCTTGTGTTTGAGTTGGAGGAGCAGGTCGAGGTTGAGGCTGTGAAGGTATAACTATTGAGGGCCTTGGTACCGGAACAAATACTTGTCTTGCAGGTGGTGCAGCAGCTCTAGCTTGTGGTGGCTCAATACGAGCCTGCGATGCCAACCGAAACCATGGGCGATTTAGCGGTGGCGGTTGTTGCTGTTGCTGCTGTTGTTGTTGCTGCTGCTGCTGTTGTTGATTCTCCATTATGGGAGAAAACAGGAACACTCAAGAATTGGAAAGTTTTACTCAAAATGAACTAAAACCCAAGATCGGCCAAAACATAGAAATGAATGAATGAACATAAACAAATAAGGAAACTCTAACTTGGAGTCATATTTATAGTGTTAGCAGAATTAGTAATCACCGTCAAATGAAAATGAAAAAGAAAATCATTAAAAGAAACCCCGTTAAGATAGTAAAACTAACGTAAGTTTGTGTATCACATTTTTTTTTCAGCAGAAAAGAGTTAAAGAATCAGATTCGGAAGTGAAGGAGACAACACTCACCAACACAGCTTGCAAAGCAAAGATTTGTTCGTTAAAGTACATATTCATTTCTACGTTATCGAAGACGAACAAAAATACTCCCTTCTATTCAAGTCCTTTGTGTTTCATCTGACTTTGCTTGTTAAGTGCTTGATTCTTCCTTCTTATTGAAGCCATCTTTTATATGGGGTCTCTATTTCCATTGCTTGAAGGTATGAAGAATCGGAATCAATATGAGAAAAGGAAAAAAAAAAGGGTCTCATCACATGCCTTAGTTGAAGCAGTAAGTATTGCTTCCAGTACTGTTGTCTGATTCCTGTTAAAGAGAAGGATGTTATGTTTGTTTACAGATAGAGGGGTCAAACAAGTCTTTCGCGCCAAATTTGCAAGCGTCAAAGTTTGTAAATACAAACAGACACTACCGAAACTAAATAACTAATTTCTCGCCGGTTGACACCTATAAAAGATTAGCCTATGCGAGTAAATATGAGATAAATGTAGGTTAGGCGCTCACTTTTAACCTTTTAGTGTGAAAAGTGTCGATATGAGTGAGAGTATGATTTGGAATCATTGTGCAAACTTGGAATTGTAATATAGTAATACGCAACATTTTGTTTACAGAAAGGCTAGCAAACCAACAGTATCGCGATATAGAGCGGTGGTGTATATTCCTTGAATCAGTATCAGCCTCTTTAACTAAATATGCATGACAACCCCGTGAACAAACCAGTTTACCCATCCTCCTCATTAACGGGTGGATCTTGATTTTTACAGAGCATCTTTACTCCAAAATATTGGTTTTTTCTTTTATTACCGTCAATTAAATGGCTCGAAAAACGATTATAAGCCTTTTCTGGGTCTTTTCGAAGAATATGACGACATGTTGAGGAGTTTTATTCAACATTATGAATCACATTAGGTTGGCCAACCATTTGCCTTGTGGAATAGTCTGCCAAGGGAAACTCCAGTGAGATACCGAAATATGTTGGTTTGACGTGCCAGGTGGATGGACAAACTAATTTTGGTGCAGTCGGAAAAGGCTCCTCGATCCAAACTGAACCGACCGTAGCAACATGAGACAGTCGTCCCGTATTGAGACGACGATCGGTTCAAATTAAGCCGAGCCTCAGTCTCAGGTAAGGCCGACTATCCCCAGCTGCTGCCATAACGGCTGATTGTCATTCCAACCCCAATGAATATATGTCCAATCAACTATATAAACACACGAAATTCACACTCGACTACTATCCGTTCTTTCACAAAAATCTTCAAATTTCTCAACATATTTCTTGTTTTCATTCATTATTGATCCTAATATGGAATATGAGGAAGCACAATTATTAACAAACGTATTTTTGCAACAACTGGATCAAATAGATGCAGATTCAGACGACGAGAGACACCAACACCATGATACAAATACACGGGGCAAGTTCGGAGAGACCCGGTACAAGGAGCTATATTGAAAAGAAGATATGTGTGGAGATTTCGAGAGGAAGGTCAAAAACAAATAATGCGTGAGTATTTTGTTAATAAAAGTGTGTACTCCGATCAAGATTTTCGATGTCACCACCGCATATCCCAACACTTGGTTATGCGTTAGAGAGTTTTGTCTGGTAAACGCTCAATTTAACTACGATTGCATCCTTAAGGATTCTAGGTTATGGTGTTCTTGTGGACGCGTATGGACAAAACAACAGCATACCAAAATCTCAAAATGTTTTGCGAAACTGTAGTCAACCATTTTTGTCCACGTTATTTACGACAACCAACGCAAGATGATATCGACCGAGTACTAGCTGAAAATAACAAAATAAACTTTCCGGAAGCTAGGTAGTCTTGATTGCATGCATTAGGTGTGGCATGGATATCCCTATGCTTGGCAAGGTCATTATAAGGGCCAATACACAAAACCAATTGTGGTTCTGGAAGTGGAAGCTTCTTATGATTGTTGGATACATCATGCTATTTTTGGTCTTTCGGGTTGCAATAACGACATCAGTATCTGCTATAAATCACCATCGTTCAAAGAATTCAATATAGAAATGTTCCAACTGCTAATTTCATCATCAATGGTAATAACTATATAACATGGAGTATTTTTTGGTGGGACGGAATTCATCCAGCGCGTTCAACTTTAGTTTAAGCTTACAAGGAGGTACCCATATAGGGGGAATTTATCCATGCTCAAAGATTATTTAACAAAAAAACAGATGGCGTGTAGGAAGGATGTCGAACGAGCATTTGGAATTTTAAAGATGAAGTTCCATATAATTTGTATAATATAGTAATTGAGGAAACTCGGCGGGATAAAAGTTAGACAAGTTATCCAGATAAGGATTTGAGAAAAGAAGTTCGCCTGGGGTGTGGCCGGAACAAAGATATAATGGTGGAAGAGAGAATTCAAAGCAAAAGTTTACATTTAAAACTAAGGGAGTATCTCACTGCACACTTGTGGGCTGATTTTGGAAGAAGAAACCCTCACAGGATTTAGTTTTATTTCTAATAACTGAGGATTTAGTTTTCATTATTTTAATCGAGGGTTTAGTTATCTTTATTTTAATGAGAGTTTAGTTTTTTTTCTTTAAATATAATATGATTTGTGGAATTTGATTAAACACATATATTAAAATTGAAATTAAGAATCAAATTGGAAAAAACCAACACTAGAACTCAAACTCAAACTACGGATTAAATTGAATTTAAAACAAAAGATAACATCGAAATTAAACTAAATGTTGCATCTAGAATTTCAAACTGAAAAGACGAGGGTACCCAAATATACCTCAATCTAAAACTTTTCCTACTTATAAGTCTTTTTTCGAAAGTGATTGTCTACGGACTAAGTCGACACAATGCAAATAATCGGTTCACACTTCGTGTGTTCGTCTATGGATACGAGATCGAGACAATACAACAACGAAGTATGTTTACTTGATAAAAAGTTTCGAACTTAACCAAACGTACAATAGGATTCACTTATTAAGTAAATAGGAATTAACGTTTGTGTGATTTACTTTAATTATAATAAAACAATTATAATGCGGAAAATAAAAGTAAATGACACAACAAGATTTTGTTAACGAGGAAACCGCAAATGCAGAAAAATCCCGGGACCTTGTCCAGAATTGAATACTCTCAGGATTAAGCCGCTACACAAAATTACACCTAATTTCGTATAGTTGAGACCAAGCAACTAAACCTATAGTTCACCTAGTTTCGTCTGTATTCCCACGCCTCCAACTTATAAATAAATCATGTACTTGGAACAATTCCTTTGGTTCGTATTCCAAACAGTAAAGGAACAACAAATCTGTTTGGTATCAACTCTCTTCAACCAAGTGATATGAGTCGGAAAAAGGCTCTTCTGTTTATCTTAACATAAACTCCTTCGTCAGGTCCTTAGATCTATCTTATGTTCAATTACCGAAGTAATCGTTAAGATTTTGCAATCAACACTCTTAATCCCAAGAATTATGTTGATGCCGATCTACTCAACTAATCAATCCAATTTCTATCATAAGGATAAAAACGATTATTAATTGGATCCTCTTTTTACCGAAATAAATATTGTGCACACCAAAGATTATGAACCCCAAATCAGAAATCTTCAATATCTTCTTTGTATTCAAATCTTCTTAGATCTTCAATAAACACCTGCACACAAGCACTTGAATCTCTTGTGATCAATCACGCACAGAACGGAGTCTGTTAACAATGGATTATCACAAGATCGTCTTTAGCACTAACAAGAGTCTAAAGATCCCTGTCCAAACTCTGAACTAGTTTGAGTGAATCTTATATCAGAAGAGAATATCCTCAAGCATAAACAAACTAGGTGCAATCAAAGGTCAACCACTGTTAGTCAATCAAATCAATCGAAAATAAAAGATAAACCACAATTATCTAGTTTTCCACCAACGGTACTAGTAGAGCTTCTCAATACCAAAGAAGACTTTAAACCAAGCGTCCGTAAGAGATTTCGCCTAATTAGGTTACTCTCATCTCCGAATAGGTGGCTTCACAAGTAGCAGCACAATGGTAGTTTGTTGTTCCGAAGGATTAGTTTGCTAGAAATGCAAACTTCAAGTATTTATAGACTAGGAAGTTTGGACACCAAGAAATTTCCAAAACCGAAAATATTCTCAAGATATTCATTAAAGAACAAATTCGGTTTCCATAATTCATGGAAATGCTCTTTCCAAAATAATGATCGAAATCTCTCGGAAAATCTCTAATTAGTAAATGCACATTACTAATTCTTATTTTTCCTAAAAATAACCTTAATTAAAAGATTCTTAACTTATTTATGTTTCGATCCTGGGATTGTCTTCCCTTAGCTATTAAGGAATAACTTTGAACAATTAAATATAAACATTCACATCACATGTTCAAAGTATGTCGACATCCTTACTTTGTAAGTCCTTTTTCATACTTACAACTTTGAAATCGATTTTCCACACTTCCAAACAAGTTTAAAATTGGTTCATCTGACTTTCAAGAACTATGTGATTGATCAAGAATACTCAATCAAAAATCATGGGTGTAACGGTTCTAACAAAACAAGTTTCGGTTCTACCTTCCATGTGAGTATTGTGCTTAGTCACACTATCTTTCCAAAATTCGGTTGACTAGGTACTAGGATCGGTTCCCCACATATATATGGTATCTAACTTATATGTGTTGCACATGTCCATAGGATCGGTTCCCCTTTGCCTAAAAACGTGTTGCACATGTCCATAGGATCGGTTCCCCTTTCTGCTATAAACCTGTTGCACCTCATACAAGGATCGATTCCCCTTTGTGATGTACTGCAGCTCTTACTAGGATTGATTCCCCTTTACCCAGATTTGGCCAGACATAAAATCACAAACTCGATCATATCATCTCAGGTGATTACTTAAGATCGGTTCACTAATAAAAGTCATAGCAATACATAAGTCAGGCCTTTGTGAATATTTTTACCAAGAACATAAAAAAGTCATGAACGGTTATACTAATCACACATATTGGTTGTTCAAAAGATATGCAATGAATAACAATACTAATAACACCTGGCGATTTCCTCTTCGATTCACAAACCAAGTTCATCAATTTACTTCCTTAGAACACATGCAAACATTGTTCCCTAGGATGAAATCCTCACCTCATACCCATACATAATCACAATAGCATTTAAATTATTATGGCGATGTCTTATCTACAAAGTTTAATGGTTAAGCAATAAACCTCGTATTGTATTCCTTAATACTATGTCTATATAGAGTTCAATCATGCTTCGCAATTTTGTTTTCAATACACAGGACTTGAAAGATACGTTAGGGAATGAAACAGTTCATGAAGTCAAATATTACTAACCTCAAGTGGAAGGATGATGTTGTCGTTCTATCTCCTTGCTTCTTCACATCTTTCAGTCTTCGCAATACTTGTAAAGTCTCATTATCCTAATACTTTCAAGCTAACCTGTACGAAGTTGACTCTAGTACATAATCAAGCGATTCTTAACATGAGTTTTGATTCACTAAAAATGACAACCAAACTTGACATACCAACACTTGGTGGATTCAACCGATCTCTGCTCTAACACAAACTAATTACAAAGTGTTAGAGCATTGCTCGGTCAAACTCACAAGTATTGCCATCTCAAGCTTGTTATTAAATTTAGTTGATCAGAACTATATCTTGATTTCCAGTCCACATTTAGTTAAGTCTCGGATTAGGATAGAAGCGTGTAGTTGAGTACCAGACATTACTGAGTTCTACCGTTTGAAGGAGAAGATCAACTGAAGCTTTTGGAGAACTTATTTAGCAAAAGGTAAGTGAAGACTGAACCACCTATTACTCAAGTTTTCACCTTTCTATCTATGAGGCGGTGTGGATGACTAAATTATACATTACATGCATAATAGAAATTTCGAGTCAAGTTTATCTTGTTAATCGTTCTCGAAATATGCTAAGCTTAAGAACATTTGTTCATACTTGATGGATTTGGTTAAGAACAATTTATTGCTCATGTCCTAAATTATGATTCAAGATTTAATAATTTGAAAATAGCATGGAACAGTGATATGTGTCATTGATCTTATTCGGGGAATGTTTCAAACAGATTATTAGAGAGATATAAAACTAATGTAAATATGGATACAAGACAGTATGCACACTAGTTCACATAATGAGAGAACTGTTATAAGTCGACAGCCGCAGTACATGTACCATGTACACGTATCTGTGTAGCTATAGTTTGGCAGCGACTTTTTGGTACACCTACCTAGTATGCAAACTAAAAAACGATGTGTTGGTTTCTAAACCGAAAAGGTACGCATACCCAGTATGCAAATCAGAATAGATTTGTGAGTTCCTGAAACCTTTTTTGTCTTAAGGTATACATACCCGGTGCACATACTGATAGACGGATTTATGTGTCTATTTTGATCTCAATTATATGTATTATTAGTGCTCGATTTTGTATTTATCATGGCTTTTTATGTCTTTGCAGGTATTTTTGGAGAAATAAGCTCTTGCGGAGAAATTGGCTCGAAAAGTGGTTTTTGCGCTCGTGGGAGAAAATCACTCAAGACACCCCTCAGTTGGATAAAGAGCACCTCAATTACTAAGGGAAAATCACTAGTATTCACACCCCAGTGATAAAAACACTCCAGGAACAGATATGGGCACTTCATCTCTTACCGATTAAACTAGATTTTTGGCGGGAAAACTGAACCATCGCTTGCTCAGTATTCTATGCGGATTTTGGAAGATGCATAATGAGATTTAATCGCTCTTTTTGTTTGGGTTGATCCTGTTAAGACTAAAAAGGGTTAGTAGGTCCAACAGAATCAATTAAATATGGCAGTTCATCGAGTTGGCTTAAACAGGGAGAAGCTATCACGGGATTGATTTTCATGTAACTTGGTCGAGTTTTTATGGGAGATTATCACGGGATTTGTTTGGGAACGACCTGTTTTACTGCAACAGGGATTGTACGTGTCTCGGAATCATTAAAAAAAGAGGAAATAATTCATTTAATTCTCAAAACAAGGAGGTGGACTTATTTTCGGACTTCTGTTCTATATCTGGAAAAGATTTGGGTGAGATGTATTCAGATTGTTTCGTGGATTCGGATTTGGATGAGCATGTCTTGATAAAAACAGGCTAATAGTTATCTCAGGTTCGTAAATAAAGGAAGGTTCACGTATATACACGATAAAATAGAAAAAAGGAAATAAATGATTCGCGAAGAAATATTTTCCATGGAAGAGAAGAAAAGAAAACGAAGATATTCCTGGGAGATTTTTGGTTGTTGCATATATAAATAGAGACCGGAGACGAACTGAGGAGGGTGTCGAGAGTTAGGGATAGTTTTAGAGCAACAAAAATCGCTGTCGAGCGATTCTGCAGTAGCAGAAGAGAAAAGGAAGAAGAAGAGTTGCAGACGATATACCAGAAGTGACGTTCTCAAGAACCCTAAGATGAAGAACATATAGTTGTAGAGAACAGTCGTAGTCAGTGTCTTATATTCAATATGTTCTGTAACAGTCCGTTAGTAACTATTATCTTCACTTTTGCAACAATTTTAGTAACAGTGATGATGCGTGTCGTAGCCACAATAAATTAATCAAGATATTTCCCACTAATTAACTGGTAATATAGAAGTATTAAGGATCGTTCCCACAGAGAGCTGTGTAACTGATGTGTTATTTAGATAGCAAAATAAGATAAAACAAAGGGGGATTGGTTAGGAATAACAAATAAAAGAAAGAGATGATCAAGGAATCCTTCGCCGTTACCAAGCGATAATTGGATTAGTATACATATCTATCTTTGTTAGAACCATTCATCACCAACCGTAGAACAACACCTAGCTCAGTGTTATCCCTAAAATTCCTTATACCACGGATACGGAAGCTCTCCAATATCAGATTCTATTCAACTGAATCACAAAGTAGTAGCTCACTCAAGGTGTAGTCCAATAGAACGATTTAAGCTTTGTGAATTAGGTTGATCCCAGTAGTTAAACTCTTAGCTCAAGGTTTACTTGCTGGTGTTATCTTCACACACGATTCCTCCACAGAATCCCTCTGTAAGGTTTCGCGATTTCTACTTGTGTAGAGAGTTATTCGACGATTACTTATCTCCTAACATCCACTAGAAAAGAACGATCAATAGATCATCTAGCGAGCATTCCAAATCAATCTAAGAATCAGTCAAAAACCCTAGATATGGTAAAGACAAACGATGATGATAAAAACTCTCAACAGATTTGTATTATTAATAAAGCTTCACGCTTAGAACATTGAATTCATCCTTAATCAACAAAGGATTTAGCTTCTCATGATTACACAATACCCGGTTTCCCCCTAAAGGGGTAAACCCTAGATTTTTGATGAAGAACAAAAGTATGATATGAGATGTAGAGATATATCCAATTTTATATTAAGAAGTCTTCTTTTATAGGTTTGCAAGAGTAGAAGTGACCGTGCTCCAAATCCCGTGTAAAGTTGGTTGCCAAAACCTAGCCTACATTCGAAAATAAGCTCACGCCCAACTCTTTGTCGTGAGAAATACTTTAAACACCACTGATGGGCTCACTCGAATGTCGAACAAGTCCAGCCCATTATCATCGTTCAACTGCCGTTGGCCCGTCAGTTTCTGGGAACTGACATGCATAGTTTTAAGCTACCCCAATTCCCCTCGTTCATTCCTCGGGAACAGTACCATCCGTGAGTTTTATATTTCCCTGGATTTTGTAAACTTGGCCGATACTTCCACGGATACTCGTGCCTCGGAGAAAATAATATTCCCCTGAGTTTTACATTCTCGACCATTCCTTTCACGGATACCAGGCCCTCCGAGAGTTTCCTTTTCTTCTGGATTTTGTAATCTCGGCCTCAGCTTCCTTCTTTTACTCTCGCAGCAACCCAGCTCGAGTTATCCAGCTCCATCAACCTCCATTTTTGATTCTCAACAGTCGCCATTAACAACATCACATCATTGTCAAACCCGAGCACATCCTTTCTTCCATCAGCAGCCATCAATATTCATTACTCTGTAACATCGCTGCCATCATCACAGCAACCTTCATCTCGAACTAACAAGCATAGATTCGAACCACAGCATATATAACCCCCTTCACAGTCGTCTATGGCAGCAGAAACAACTGGTTTCTCTACTCCTTCTCTGTCTTGATCTCTCCATTCAATAACAACAGCCAATCATCATCTCCAGTATTCAATCATCTCCCATTCTCGTCATTGGTATTGGCAGAGAGCTTTCATTATCACCACAGCTCGAGTTCTCAACAGTTTCCGATAATGGCAACAACTCCTCACTGCTATGGTAGAGACTAAGCTGCAAACTCGAGCTCTATCTTCGTCTCATGTTCTCCATCATCAGCATCAGTCTCCGGTCAATAATGGCAGCAACCACTGTCGAGTTCATCTCACTTCTCTGTAAACTCCATATCTTCGAATCACACAACCACTACAGCTCCTCCATCACTGCCAAGCTCCATGATCATCCAACAGAATCACAAACTCAATCATCGAGACTCCATATTCGCAGCAACTCCCTCTTGATCACTGTCATTTTCTCCCTTGGTTCTGTCGTGCTCAAACAGACTCAACTGTCAGCTTTAGAGAACTGACAGTTCAGTTCATATTCCGTGGCTGCCCCTTAGTAATTCAGGTGGGCGCCTTTATCAACTCTGTGTTATCTGAATTGTCGCAACTTTAGCTTGCTCCGAACGCTTGTAGATTCTTCATACGACGTCGGATTGACTCCATTCTTTCGCCGTTAACTTCGTATTTTTATCCTGTTCGATGTGATGGGAAGAAATTCTCAATTTGAGAATGTTCTACTTGGTATTTGGCCCTTCTCCACTTGTAGACTTCACTTTTGTACCTCTTTTCACTATGAGTCACCTAATAAAATATAAATAGAGAAAAACAAACGTAATATACAATAATTTACAAGAATAAAAGCAATTACTAGCATGGATTCGACACTAAATATATGCAAAATATGCACTTAACAAATTCCCCCACACTTGGCTTTTGCTAATCCTCGAGCAAACTATCTAAAATAAACAACTCCATGTCGTCGAGGATACGGCTGCACTTAGCATGTGCAACATGCCTTTGAACCCCTAGGTGTCCCTAGTGGACGAGTTATAGTCTCGTGAGGTCTTACGAGAGGTATACTAACAAAACCTACTCCAACTTCAAAGCGTTCCAGCGTCCCCAAGCATCCTAAGAGCTATGAGGACATAGAATTTCTGCATGCTAGTAATAAGAAGTTAGAAATACCAAAGAACATATTCTCATTCTTAAATGTTGAGTGAGAAATAACCACAACATAATGAGAGAACGCATGTTTGAGAGCGATCAATAAGCATTTCGCCTCGACTTCTGCCTCACTTAAAAGGATTTTATGATAATTGCACTCAAAAAGACGGCTTTTTTATGGGTCTCACATTGTGTAGGTAGGAATGAAGAGAAAAATCCTACACACGTTGAATGGTGGGAAGGAAACCTTCCGAATAATTTCTGGAGACCCCACAAGATCGTGGGAAATAAAACTTTTTCTGATGATCTCTAAGAAAGGAAATCAACCACTATTATCGAGGATGAGAGTACTTACTACCTTCACATCTGATTCCAGTGATGAAAGCACCACTCTCACAGCATCCAATAGAAACGTAGTCTTGAGCTCGTCTTCTTCATCTTCTTGGTCTTCGGTCTTCAACTGTTGATGATAAACTCTTGAACTCCGTAAAACTTTGACAATTTGCTACTCTTTTCCTCAAATTCCTTGTTGCTTGAAACTTCTTTATATATTTTTTTCTTCCCCATGGCCTTATTGAAGAAATAACAACCTAATGCAAATCTTTTTGTATTTTCTCTTCTCTTCTTTTTTTTTTCTTTTTTCTTTTTTTTTTCTTTTGTCTTTTTTCTTTTATTTTTTTTCTACCAAAAATATTGGAACTACAAAAATAATAACGAAATTAAAATTAACATGGCCATGAAAGAAGTACTTTACCACTTTGATCTTCACAACTTGTATTGTCTTCGTATCATAAACTTCAATCACTCTCATCTTTTGATTTTCTTCACTCTTGTAAATAAGTCTTCATACTTAGATATAGAATTCCGCTCCTTATATGTAAGTCTTCAACATGTATATAAAAATCTGCTCATTATATGTGCTTTACTTGGATATGAAATTTGCTCTTCCTTGTATTGTTGCTTGTGAACCTCAAACGTCTTCAACTTTCCTTGTAGATTTTGATGTCGCTCCAGTTGTTGATGATGATGTGTTTCTATGGACCTGTTGTTAGCGAGAGAGAGAATGGTGCTAACTACAAATCAAACTACAAGAAGGTGGTTTTCATCTATAGACGTCCCCTCATGATTGACAAAATTAGCACTCAACAGATCAAAAATAGTGCTTCTATTAATGGGAGGTTGGGTAGCTCACCATTCTACCCGGAATTAATGTATGGTGACACACACTCAAAATAAAGCTCTTTAGTCAGCTACACAGAAATTTGGTCTGGTGCCTCTGTTGATTTGAAAATAGGTAGTCTCCACTAATGATTGATCAACAACTCTAATAATGCATTTCTCCCTGCTCCTAATTTGCATCACCGGCATGATTAAATCCATTATTTAACACTCTAACAAGTAAGAAATCCGAAGGTAGTTCCCTAACACTTCCAAGTTCAGTTATGTCGGTCAGAATTCTCTATGTAAACGTACCTAGAAGTATGCTAGTGACTCTAAATTCTCTACAAGTTGGAGGTTTTATTCAAATATATACAAAGAAATTTAAAATTTTGACTCGAAAAGGCTAAAAACTCTATATGCAAAAGACTCCCCCATACTTAAACTTCACATTGTCCTCAATGTGTAAAACTGAAAATTTGGAATTCTGACGTAACAGCAGATAAAACGCAAAAACTGTACAAATTGGTAAGGAATTTGGAAAAACTTCATTCCACAAAAGTTGTTCATCTACGTGTTTTCTACACAGTGTTTAGATAAATGTTTTGACAGTTATGGTCTCTGGACTAAACTACATGCAGTCTGAATTTGCCTAACTAAAAGGTATTCGTCTTAATTTTCTTCTAAAATAGATTATAGACTCAATGAAATTAAACATGGGGATGCAAACATGACATGAAAATAATAGAAACAAAAAATAAAAAGGGTTTAAGATGCAAAACCTATGGTTTGCCTCCCATTTAGTGCTTGGTTTAAAGTCGTCACCCCGACTCTCTTGTTATCGTCCATATACCAACAATCTGAAAATCTGGTAGTCCACCCAGAAAATAATCTGCAATTATAATAACAACTTCACACAATGAATAGCATAAGATATGAATAATGAAATTGTTATAGCTTGGAAGTTTCCCCCACACTTTGTCCTTTCTACACTCGGAAGTGGATATAGAACATAGAATTCGGGAAATTCCAAAGGTTTTTCAGCATGGCGAACCTGCAAACTATTAGAATCAAACACATCAAGTGGTAGATACTTAGAAGAAAAATAATCCGTTAAAATTTTGGAAGCACGCAACTCCAATCCTAAGTGATGTGGATCAAAAGATTTAGAAATATGCAAAAGATTAGACAAACCTTCCACAATCTCTTGTATTGTAGGATCCTCATCATTCTTAAAGAATTGCAATGAATTATTTACCTCGTGTGTATCGTGGTCCTCTATCAAGCTACTTATCCATTCTTCGTCTGCTTCAACCGTAATCTCAGCATCATTATAATCTTTGGCAAGCTCAATTGGGTCTTCCACGACTTTAATCAATTTGGTTTCTTTCTCAATTTCAATCTCTTCAAAAATTTAGTCATCAGAATCAGAATCCTCCGCCAAAAAATCTAGTTCGTTGGTGCAAATCCTAAAATCTTCAGTTGTATACGTTACACCATTTATAACAACGGTTATGTCATATCCATTCTCCTCCTTTTGAATATGCGAGTGATCGTCATTATGATCTGGAGTTGAAATAACATTACCATTATTGCAAGGTCTTTCGAAAGGTTGTTCGTCTTCGTCCGAATCTTCGTCAATCTCATAATCTTCAATATCCGAACAACGTTGAAGTTCCGTTCGTATTACCTTGTTAATTTCTTCGAGTGTCTTTTCTGATGCTCCAGCTTCTTCTAATTGATCATATTGCTTAGAAAGTTTTCTGATATTAATACGTTTTCCGTCGTTATTCATGATGGAATATTCAGACCGTAACTCTTCTTTTGACATAAATGAAGAAAGAACATGATAAAGAGGAGTAGGTCTTTCCAAACTCTCTGTCATCTGCACATTACTAGAAAACAATTGATCAGAAGTATAACTATCCTCCCGTCCCTGTGATTGCTCACTTACATACCCGTCATAAGGTTGTTGATATGTATGAGAGTATCCATAAGGCTCCGTAGGGTATGGTTGGTAGTTATTATATGAATGAGATTGAAATCCAAATTAATTACCACTATGATATGATGATTGGTCTTGTGCTTCGTACATGTTATGTCCGTAAGGAAACATGACTACTCACAAGAACAAAGAAGAAATCCAAAAACAAAACAAGCTAAACAAATAACAAATCAATTAACAACCGCTCTCCGACAGCGGCGCCAAAATTTGATGCCTGTCGTAGCGACAACAAATTAAGCAAGATATTTCCCACTAATTAACTGGTAATATAGCAGTAGTAAGGATCGTTCCCACAGAGAGCTGTGTAATTGATATGTTATTTAGACAACAAAATAAGATAAAACAAGGGGGGATTGGTTTAAAGTAAATAAAAAGAATAACAAATAAAAGAAAGAGATGATCAAGGAATCCTTCGCCGTTACCAAGCGATAACTGGATTAGTATACTTATTTATCTTCGTTAGAACCATTCATTACCAGCCGTAGAACAACAGCTAGATCAGTGTTATCCCCAAAACTCCTTATACCACGGATATGGAAGCTCTCCAATATCAGATTCTATTAAACTGAATCACGAAGTAGTAGCTCACTCAAGGTGTAATCCAATCGAACGCTTTAAGCTTTGTGAATTAGGTTGATCCCATTAGTTAAACTCTTAGCTCAAGCTTTACTTGATGGTGTTATCTTCACACACGATTCCTCCACAGAATCCCTCTGTAAGGTTTCGCGATTTCTACTTGTGTAGAGAGTTATTCGACGATTACTTATCTCCTAACTTCCACTAGAAAAGAACGATCAATAGATCAATCTAGCGAGCATTCCAAATCAATCTAAGAATCAGAAAAAACCCTAGATATGGTAAAGACAAACGATGATGATAAAAACTCTCAACAGATTTGTGTTATTAATAAAGCTTCACGCTTAGAACATTGAATTCATCCTTAATCAACAAAGGATTTAGCTTCTCATGATTACACAATACCCAGTTTCCCCCTAAAAGAGTAAACCCTAAATTTTTAATGAAGAACAAAAGTATAATATGAGATATAGAGATATATCCAATTTTATATTAAGAAGTCTTCTTTTATAGGTTTGCAAGAGTAGAAGTGACCGTGCTCCAAATCCCGTGTAAAGTTGGTGGCCAAAACCCAAGCCTACGTTCCAAAATAAGCTCACGCCCAAGTCTTAGTCGTGAGAAACACAACAAACACCACTGATGGGCTCACTCGAATGTCGAACAAGTCCAGCCCATTATCATCGTTCAACTGCCATTGGCCTGTCAGTTTCTGGGAACTGACATGCATAGTTTTAAGCTACCCAAATTCCCCTCGTTCATTCCTCGGGCACAGTACCATCCGTGAGTTTTATTTTCCCCTGAGTTTTGGTTTTCCTCCCGTCAGAATCACGGCCACTCACCAGCCGTGAGTTTTATATTTCCCTGGATTTTGTAAACTTGGCCGATACTTCCACGGATACGCATGCCTCGGAGAAAATAATTTTCCCCTGAGTTTTACATTCTAGACCATTCCTTTCACGGATACCAGGCCCTCCGAGAGTTTCCTTTTCTTCTGGATTTTGTAATCTCGGCCTCAGCTTCCTTCTTTTACTCTCGCAGCAACCCAACTCGAGTTATCCAGATCCATCAACCTCCATTGTTGAGTCTCAACAGTCGCCATTAACAACATCACATCACTGTCAAACCCGAGCACATCCTTTCTTCCATCAGCAGCCATCAATCTTCATTACTCTGTAACATCGCTGCCATCATCACAACGACCTTCATCTCGAACTAACAATCGTAGATTCGAATCACAGCATATATAACCCCCTTCACAGTCGTCTATGGCAGCAGCAACAGCTGGTTTCTCTACTTCTTCTATGTCTTGATCTCTCCATTCAATAACAGCAGCCAATCATCAGCTCCGGTAGTCGATCATCTCCCATTCTCGTCATTGGTATTGGCAGAGAGCTTTCATCATCACCACAGCTCGAGTTCTCAACAGTTTCCGATAATGGCAACAACTCCTCACTGCTATGGTAGAGACTCAGCTGCAAAATCGAGCTCTATCTTCTTCTCATGTTCTCCATC
This sequence comes from Papaver somniferum, assembly GCF_003573695.1. NCBI lineage: Eukaryota > Viridiplantae > Streptophyta > Magnoliopsida > Ranunculales > Papaveraceae > Papaver > Papaver somniferum. The sequence goes on from NW_020622381.1 coordinate 14,408,783, forward strand.
ATCAGCATCAGTCTCCGGTCAATAATGGCAGCAATAACTGTCGAGTTCATCTCACTTCTCTGTAAACTCCATATCTTCGAATCACACAACCACTACAACTCCTCCATCACTGCCAAGCTACATGATCAGCCAACAGAATCAAAAACTCAATCATCGAGACTCCATATTCGCAGCAACTCCCTCTTGATCATTGTCATTTTTTCCCTTGGTTCTGTCGTGCTCAAACAGTCTCAACTGTCAGCTTTATAGAACTGACAGTTCAGTTCATATTTCCGTGGCTGCCCCTTAGTAATTCAGGTGGGCGCCTTTATCAACTCTGTGCTATCTTAATTGTCGCAACTTTAACTTGCTTCGAACGCTTGTAGATTCTTCATACGACGTCAGATTAACTCCATTCTTTCGCCGTTAGCTTCGTCTTTTTGTCCTCTTCGATGTGATGGGAAGAAATTCTCAATTTGAGAATGTTCTACTTGGTCTTTGGCCCTTCTCCACTTGTAGACTTCACTTTTGTACCTCTTTTCACTACGAGTCACCTAATAAAATATAAATAGAGAAAAACAAACGTAATATACAATAATTTACAAGAATAAAAGCAATTACTAGCATGGATTCGACACTAAATATATGCAAAATATGCACTTAACAAGTGACTTCTGTGACGCCAATACAGTGTTACAAGTTCATGTGTGTATTATTTCTTCAATAAAAACAACTTTTGAGCCATGAGTTATTATTTTTAGTGTGTTTTCACCATGAAGAGCTAAACCTTAACACTGAGACGACAGAGGAAGCTGTATTTCATCCATGTGGTAATTTAGTTAATTCTTTATTTACTTTTTGCATCGATTTCAATTGAATTAAAATTTCGATTAATTACTTATGACTTTGTTTGATGGAGCATGCTTAGTCCTAGGGATTCTTGATGTGCCATGCTTATAACCTACAAGTGATGTTTTATGGAATCTACTTTGGCAAAGAATAGAGTTAATATTTGTTTTGTTTTGAGCTATAATTACCTATGATTAATTTTTGAACCACTTGAATATGGAAAACAGTGAAATCCCGAGTCTCGGTCAATTCTTCATCTCGACAAATTTTGTATATATTTTATTATTTTTTAGTGTTTTCTATTTTTAAGTCTTAAATCAAACCCTCGACATGTCCGAGCAAACGATACTTTATTTACCACTTCTACAATTACATCAATTTTTGGCGCCACCGACGCGGACTTGTTTTTAGGTTAGGTTTTAGATTTTATTTTTTAGGTCTATTTTATTTTGTTTCTTTTGTTAGATTTTACTCTGGGTATTTTTGTTTTTGGTGTGTAGGTTTTGCTGGAAGCTAAAGGTGGAAAGTTGGACTTGCCTAAAAGAGCAGAAAATCCATATGATTTGTTGACTCCGGATGTTGATGTCCATAGTGCGACTATCCGAGTATATCTTCGTCACTTATATATGAATTTTAGTATGCTTGAGTGCAAACTCGTGTACAACAATTGGAATTTCGCATCAGGGTACTTCCTCCTGTAGTCAATTAGAGTATGCCAACCAAGGAGATCCTTAAATGCCTTCCAAGGTTCTGCGTAGATAGTTAGGGTATGGAGTAAAGGTTTTTTTGGTATATCTCTAGTAAACCCTCCCGAGACTATAACTCGGCCACTAGGGCCACCTAGGGGTTTAAAGGCTTGTTGCACACGCTAAGTGCAATCGCGATGCTTGCGACAGTGAGTTAGGATTTATTTTTTAGATTTAAGTTGCTCGAGGAGTAGCAAATAATAAGTTTGGGGGTATTTGATAGACGCATCTATTTTGATCTCAATTATATGTATTGTTAGTGCTCGATTTTGTAGGGCTTTTTATGTCTTTGTAGGTGTTTTTGGAGAAATAAGCTCTTGCGGCGAAATTGGCTCGAAAAATGGTTTTTGCGCTCGTGGGAGAAAATCACTCAAGGCATCCCCAGTTGGATAACGGGCACCTCAATTACTAAGGGGAGCATCACTGCTATTCACACCCCAGTGATAAAGGCACACCAGGAACAGATATGCGCAATTCATCTCTTACCGTTTAAACTAGATTTTTAGCGGGAAAACTTTACCATCGCTTGCTCAATATTCTGTGTGAATTTTGGAAGAGGCATAATGAGATTTAATCGTTGTTTTTTTTTGGGTTGATCCTGTTAAGACTAAACAGGGTTAGTAGGTCCAACAGAATCAATTAAATATGGCAAGTTCATCGAGTTTAGCTTAAACAGGGAGAAGTTATCACGGGATTGATTTTCATGTAACTTGGTCGAGTTTTTATGGGAGATTATCACGGGATTTTTTTGGGAATGACATGTTTTACTGCAACAGGGATTGTACGTGTCTCGGAATCATAAAAAAAGGAAAGAATTCGTTTAATTCTCAAAACAAGGAGGTGGACTTATTTTCGGACTTCTGTTTTATATCTGGAAAAGATTTGAGTGAGATGTACTCAGATTGTTTCGTGGATTTGGATGAGCCTGTCTCGATAAAAACAGGGCTAATAGTTATCTGAGGTTCGTAAATAAAGGAAGGTTCACGTATACACACGATAAAATAGAAAAAGGAAATAAATGATTCCCGAAGAAATATTTTCCGTGGAGAGAAGAAAAGAAAAAGAAGATATTCCCAGGAGATTTGGGTTGCTGCATATATAAATAGAGACCGGAGACGAACAGAGGAGGGTGTCAAGAGTTAGGGGTAGTTTTGGAGAAACAAAAATCGCTGCAGAGCGATTTTGCAGTATCAGCAGAGAAGAGGAAGAAGAAGAGTTGCAGACGACATGCCAGAATTTTCGTTCTCAAGAACATATAGCTGCAGAGAACAGTCGTAGTCAGTGTCTTATATTCAATCTGTTGTGTAACAGTCCATTAGTAACTATTATCTTCAGTTTTGCAACAATTTTAGTAACAGTGACTTCTGTGACGCCAATACATCGTTACAAATTCCTCTGTGTATTATTTCTTCAATAAAAACACCTTTGAGCCCTGAGTTATTATTTTGAGCGTGTTTTCACCATGAAGAGCTAAACCCCAACACCGGGACGACGGAGGATGTGTATGCTCTTCCGGTAAGTGACTTCGAAAATTCCTTCAAACGAAGAACATGATTGTATTCATGCTCACCCAAGGATTCCAAAAATCGAGAGACATGTTCACGTGCATTACCGGTGCCGTCATACAGGGAGAATTGAGGGGAAGAGTACCCTCTCGGAAGAGGAATTCGTTGTACTTCAGGAGGATATGGGGATTGATGTTGATGTATGTCCACATAATCGCTTTTGTCTCGGTTTCGAAGAAGTCGTTCTAAATATTATCGTGTGACAAAATTGGACGATTGATTTCTCTCTGCTGGAGTTCCTAGACGAGTCTCTTCGACTACAAAAGTACGCCATGCTGAGGTATCGGCGCCAGGGGTATTGAAGGTGTTCGTCATTGGCTCTGGCTGGCGTGATTCCTGTGGTAGCCGCTCCGTTAATGTCTTGAGAAAAACAAGCACCTCCTTCTGAGTCGAAGCCATGTCCGTCTGGGCTCTAGCAAGAACCTCATGTCTTTCCATTAAATCAGCAATGATAATATAGGATCGGCTTCTTATGGCTCCTCCAGTCTCTCGTCCTGATGGTGGAGTAGCAACGACTCTGGTAATGATTGGAGGCGTCACACTTGAAGAAACGTTGGCAGTGGCGGTAGCGGCTCTGGATCTGGTGATCGGCGGTGTAACACCTGAAGGAACATTTTCCGCGCCGCTGGTGTTGGCAGGTGGCATATTAATGCCACTGGAATGAGCGTTAGTATCGGGGATGATTTCAGTGCTAGTGTTCTCAAGGTTTGTTGCTGATCCGGGCCTGAGTTCTACCATCTTGAGATCGAGGTTGAAAAATAAAATTGGGAATTGGAAATTGATATTGTAACCGAGAGATTAATCTCCCACTATGGTCGCCAATTGTTTGTGGGTGAAAACGGTTTCTGCCAATTTTGGTAAATTTGTGTGTGTGGATGAGAAACGAGTCTAGACCGTAAACAATGTACTACACGGGAGTACTTTTGATTCGAGAGATCAATCTGTACAATCCTGGCCTAAACCAAGAAATGGTCGTTCCAGGCTTGCTTCGGTCACAAAGTGAAGGAGAAGGGTTGGTCTTAGGGAGGGAAGCGACGAAAGTGTTGAGACCAGAATCGTTGATTCTGAAGGTATGGTTATTTACGGCTTGTATCAGAAAGTAGAACTGACTAGCAGAATGGGAAGCTATCAGGTGATTTCTGGATACTATGTTGTTCTCTGACCAAAACTTTTTCTTTGGTGGAAAATAGGTGAAACCTATTTATACAAGTCGTAATAAAACGTACCATGGTCTCGTAGGAAGTGAAAACGATTGAGTAGTGGAAGAGTAATGTGTAACGTCAGGAATTATGTTTCAATAATAAAGGAGGTGGATCTGTTTACACCATTACTTCCTGTCATTACTAACCGCCCCGCTTTATGAAACTTTCTTGTAACGGGCATATTGCACGCCGCACGCTGTAAACCGCCAGACCAATGCCCTGATGAGTATCCCCCAGTTTGTAACATGTTTGATGTCTAAAGTGTTTTTTGTGGAAAACATGTAGCAGTTTGCTACGTGTGGCAGGTTAAAATCAAGAGAATTTCCATAGGAAAATAACATGTGATGTTATTAGGTGCGTCTTGGCTGGTCACCTAAAAGTTGCCACAAGTCTTCCAGTACGGTGGCGAACTTGGATGGCTGAGATTGCATCTCATGAGGAAGGGTAGCCGTTGATTATGGCTACCTTCTGTTGGCGTCTGATAATGGTACAGTGGCGTTTTGGTATATTCCAGTGGTAATGCGGCATGGCCGTCATGGCTCGTGCGTGTGGTAGGTTTCTAAAAGACCTACAAACTAATACCGCAAGTGCACGGTGTCGAGGTGTAGAACAATGCAAATACGGGTCGAATCCACAGAGACTAGGGTGTGTAAGTTGAAGTTTCCTAAACTGTTTTCTAAGCTTAACAGAGAACAAAGGCAGTAGCCAAAGGCAAGGCAGTGAAGTAAAATAAAGACAATGAAGCAAAGGTAACAGTGGCAGTGAAACAAAGGCAATGAGCCTAAGGCAGAGAAGCTAAGCAGTAAATGCACTGGGGGATTTGAATTCACCTTATGGCCTAGCTAGGAAGCATCAATCTAGTTTATGCTCTTGTCCCTAATGGACAAAGGTGGAGGCTCATGCCTTCCTATAATCCAGGGCATACATAGATAGAGAGTTAATTAACTAAGCTCACTAGCATCACCCCTAGCATTGAGTGTCTTCTTACAGCACACTCAATCACAGGTGATGTTTGATCCCTAAGCTTCATAACTTCCCTACTTTAGTTAAATGTGGATGGTTAAGTCCCTAAATTCTCTAGTTCACCCCTAGCATTGAGTGTCTTCTTACAGCACACTCAATCACAGGTGACTTCAATCACCAAGAACACTAACATCCTAATTCAATTAAACCTACAAGAGTGTTCACTAAGATTTTGCTACCCAACAAGGTCTTCAGGCTTCATCTAAGCCCTAGCAAAAGTAATTAGAACATATTGACAGTTATTGTAAACATGATAAACATAAAGAGTAATTGAAATTGAAACTTGGAATTAAAACAGAAGATTACAAAACCTAACAGTGGAGAGCACTGGCTAATCCAGGCCTCCAAAGGGTGCTCTGGCTAATCCAGGCATACCCACAACAACACAAAACACCTTCTATTTATACCCAAATTAATCAATTAGGGTTCCTACACAAAAATCCCCAAATTCCCCCAAATCAGGGCAGTTAGGGTTTCGAAATCTTACCCATACTTCTCGAATTTCACTCATACGCTTCTACCCACTTGCGTCTGCCTCTCCTAGACTTCCTCCATGCGTCACTTTCAGCTCTAGGTTACCTACTTCATCAATCTCCCACGTTTAGGGTTTCAGGGAGAGAAACGTGAGAGAGTGATGGAATAGGGAGCTAGATGGAAAGGAGGGTGATGGGTTTTAGTGGTTGGAGTGGTTGTGATGTTTCGGTGGAATTTGGTGGCTGGCAGAGACGAGGGTGTGGTGGCGATAGAGTTGGTGGATCTGTTGCAGAGGGATGGGGGAGAAGATGGAGAAGAAGGTGGTCGATGGAAAATTGGTTAAGGTCTGTTTGGCTGACGGGTATAGGTGTTAGGTGCTCGGGTGTTGAGCGTGGACAGCAAGTTGGATGTACAGCGAGGATGAGACGTTGGATGCGAAGATGATGGATCGATCTAACGGCGAGATGGAAGGAAGCGGGAAGCGACCGTTGGATGCCCGATACAACGAAACTGGCGGCTCAAGATGGAGTTAGGTGTTGTAGTGTTTGACAGGAGCTTCAGACTTCGATGCACGACGATGAAGCGACCGTAGGATGCTGAGATGATCCAATCTGACGGCTAGAAAGGGAAACGGGTATGGATATAGGAATTGGATTTGGGTGAGGGTTTTGGGCCTTGGGTATGCCAAGCCCATATCTTCTTTAAGAATAATTCTTCCTCTTCAAGCCCACTTCTAGTTTATCCGGCTCTTGAAAACATCATTCTTCGCTGCCTTCCTGCGGGAGTCTTGACCGTTTCTTTGCTCTTTTCGCTCAACAATTCATCCAAGCTTTATTTAGTACCTAAAAATACAAAATTAATTAATAAAAATATTTATTCTTGAAAACAATGAAAATACAGAATATGGGATAAAATGTAGAATTAATGCACAAAAGATGAGTTAAATGCCAAGAAAAATATATAGAAATATGCACTTTTTAGCACTCATCAAATACCCCCAAACCTGAATTTTACTTGTCCTCAAGTAAAACAAAACTAAGGAAATCCTACCTATACCACTGTCGCTGGTCTCTCGAATGCATTTAGCGTATGAACTAAGCCTTTAAACCACTAAGTGTCCCTAGTGGACGAGTGAAGTCTCGTGAAGGTTTGCTTAGAACGTACCTACAAAGTTCTAGGACAAAATATAAGCTCAGATTCCATGAAATGTGACATGCGCAAGCCAATAGAAGCTCACAGCAAAATGAAGATGTCAATCTAGCTATCAAAGGCACAATCCTAGCACTGATAACAAATAAATACATGTGATAAGAGTGTAAAGTGTATCTACACATGTGTAAAGAAAGATCGGATGTTATGACTACTAATCACCAAGAGATAGTTTCTCAGGCTAAGAACCGAGGTCGAAATCTAGCTAGCTGTCCGGACTTTACGAGAATTGTGAATGAGTTGGAGGTATTTCACAATTACTCGCGTTGTACATCAATGGCATACACCCTCCTTGCTTATTACAATGAAACAACTAAATGACTCTTTACATGACTCTTATTTACATTGACTACTCTCTTTTATTTTTGGAACAAGAGAGGATGGGATTGATAAATACTTGATTGATTTTTCTTTTTTTTTTTTCTTTTTTTTTTGAATATACATCGTTTTTTTTTTTTTTTTATAAGGAAACACTTTTGATACATATACAAAAGGAAACAAAAAAATTACATGACACTTTGCAAGAGGTAGCCCTTTTTGATGCACCCAGTTAAATTCGATGGTTGTCTTTCTTAATGTAACCTCCACCTTCTATCCCAACCAACCAAAGAACAAGCTAGTCAAGTTTCGTTAAGTATTCTAAAGTGATTGGCAACTAAAACTTCCGATAGAACACCTCAAGGATGAGGCTATACATGTATTGGTAGATCGTGCGCGTGCAAGTTTCTTATCACTATGTGAATTGTGCTAGAATCAGGGTGCCTAAATATCTAGACTAAGACTCCTAAAAATTACATATTTTCACAAGAGTCAACATTTCAAGGTAAATGAGCTCCATTTTTATGTTTTTTTATCATTTTTTAATTTTTTTTTTGGAATTTTTAAATTTTTTTCAAAAAGAAGGAGTTCTTGTTTTCAATTATGGCATATTATCAAAGTATCTACTTTTCACCCCCAAACCTAAACTAAACATTGTCCTCAATGTTTCAAAATATGAACAAAATTATAATACAACATATGAAGAGGATCATGTTGAGTAGAGAAAAAGGAAAGAATACCCGATTTCGGCGAAAGCAAGATTAGAACTCCGTTATTCAAGGCAAGAATCCAACATATGTCAGCCGAGATCATATTGGATTAGCAAAATATACAAAAGGAACAAAAGGATTTTTAAAATTTTTATCTACTGGATTATATACAAAAAATTCACCGTACACTAACAATCTAAAGAGTTGAGGATCAACCCAAAAGACAAAGTGTAGAGGTTTCAACAGCTTCACACAATAATAATATGATAGGCATGCAAGTGAAGCTGTGAAACAAAATGAGCTACCCCCAAACCTGGATTTTTCAACAGATAAAATTTTGGATACAAAATCTCGCAGTTTTTGGGGTTCATCATGCACAAGGTCTAATTCGAAATGAACTTTTCTAGGGACGGGTACACATGCTAATTCCAACTGTGGTTCCTCAAAGATATTATACTTAGATGCAAAATAGTCCAAAAGGACTTGGGAAGCACACAGTTCCAAACCTAGATTAGGGACTCTCAGAAAAATTGGTTTGACAATATGGGTACAAACCAACTCTAGGTTGGGTGGAAGGGTATCAGATTGTGACTTAGGCAAGAAAGTGACATCTAAGTGTATCACATGCATGAGATCAAGAGTATCAGTATTATCAGTCACATCAGCATTATCTAAGTCACACTCAAGATGTGTAGCATGCTCATCATCACAAAAAATTTGCACAAGTCCTAATTCAGAATCGTGGTTATCCGATATATTCAAATTATCATCAACAGAAGCAATATATTGTGGCTTAAGTATGGAATCAGACACATCAACTATGTTTTCCTGCATAGGATCATTAGTGTCAATAGAAGATTTACCTAAGTCATGCTCTTCACAGGATAATTGCACAATATCAAAATCAGTATCAACATCACATGCATATGGAATATTAGAAGAAATATCATTCATGAAGGTCGGGGCAGAAAAGCCTATTTTATTTGAAACCAAAGGTTCCACAACATTTTCAGCATAGACATGTTCTTCTAACATAACATTATCATTATCATCATCATAGTAATATGCATACTTGTCCCTATTAGCAGTTGTGGTGTCATTAGTCAACTCATGTTCCTCTAGATTAGGTTCATATTCAATATCATACACATGAGAAGGACTAGACATGCTATTTTCAAAGTTCAATTCATTACCACCTATATCATGTGATAGTGTCTCAGTTTCCCTAATGGATTCCCATTGACGGGTTTTCTCCGCAATCTCAGCTAAAAATTTCCATGCATCATCCACAGTTTTATCAAGAAATTCACCATTACACATACACTCAACCATGGCTCGAGATTTAAAGTCTAGTCCCTCATAGAGGATAGCGACAAGTCTCCACTTCTCAAATCCATGGTGTGGACATTCGCTCAACAAATCATTAAAACGTTCAAAATAGTCAAAAACAGTTTCCTCATCCAATTGGACAAAACAATTGATACTTTGACGAATAGCGATGGTCCTATGATGTGGAAAGAATTTTTTAAAAAATAGATCTGTGAGTTGGTCCCAAGTGTTGATTGATTGTGGTCTCAAACCGTAAAACCATGTTTTGGCCCTTTCCTTTAGAGAAAATGTAAACAAACGAAATTTCAGAGAGTCTTCGGACATATGATCAGGTTGCATAGTCCGACAAATTTGTTCAAACTCTCTTACATGAGTATAGGGGTTCTCAGAATCGAACCCTCGAAATAAAGGAAGTATTTGTATCATGCTTGCATTTATTTTAAAAGGGTTATTGGTTTGAGGTAAGACAATACATGATAATGGAATTTTTATTGTGGGATACATGTATTCATGGAGAGCACTAGGTTGGCCCATATTGAAAAGACACAAAGCCCACTATTTGGTTTTAAAGGGTTTTCAAAAATATGGTTTTTTATGGGAAAATTTTGGTTTTTATGGGTTTTGAAAACTTTGGTTTTTATGGGATTAAAAATTTGGTTTTCGAAATTAGGAGCAAATTTTTTTTTTTTTTTTTGTTGGGTTTTGAAGCCCAAATTTTAGTTTAAAAGAAACTACAAGCCTAACAAACAACTAAATTACAAGCCCAAATAAAGAAAGAAACAAAAATAAAACTAATTATTACAAACCCACAAAAAAAAGAAAATAAAAATAAAACTAAAATTATTACAATCCCAAATAAAAAAAAAAATTAAAATAAAATAAAATTAAAATAATTATTACATGCCCAAAAAGATAATTACAATTACAAGCCCAAAAGAGAATAACAATACAAACCAAAAAAATTACAAGCCCAAAAAATTTGGGTTTGGGTTTAGGCTTACCTTTTTGGAGGGAAGCCCAGTTGGGCTTTTATCCCAGTTGGGCTTGGGATCTTCCTAAACTTTTGTTGGAGAGGCCCAGTTGGGCTTTGGCTCTCAGCAACAAGCTCAGACCAGCAACTCAACAATAGCAGAAGGAAAACAACAGCAGCACCAGAGGCTGGCTGTAGCAATGGCCCAAGCACCAGCAGCAGCAGGAAGAAGTAGCAGCAGCAGCAGGGAGAAGAAGAAAGTGGCAGCACAGCTGCAGCAACAACAGCAAGAGCACCAGAGGCTCAGCACCAGCAGCAGCAAGTGGCAAGCCCAGCAGCAGCAGCACAGCAGCAGAGGCTGGCAGCAGCAGCAGCACAGCAGCAGAGGCTGGCAGCAGCAGCAGCAGCAACACCTGTTGGCTCAAAAAGAGAAGTAAGTTTCTCTTGAAAAAGAAGCAATGAGGGATCAATACAACAGTGATATGCAAACTAAGATGCAAACTAATATGCAAGATGCAAGATGCTAATGCAAGTTACACTAAGATGCAGTTAACCTAAGATGCAATGCAAAACAGTAAGATGCACAGCAAGTTATGCAAAAACAGCAAATTAAGATACAAGAAAAACTTCAACAAAACAGCAGCCAAGTCCCCGGCAACGGCGCCAAAAACTTGGTAGGTTTCTAAAAGACCTACAAACTAATACCGCAAATGCACGGTGTCGAGGTGTAGAACAATGCAAATACGGGTCGAATCCACAGAGACTAGGGTGTGTAAGTTGAAGTTTCCTAAACTGTTTTCTAAGCTTAACAGAGAACAAAGGCAGTAGCCAAAGGCAAGGCAGTGAAGTAAAATAAAGACAATGAAGCAAAGGTAACAGTGGCAGTGAAACAAAGGCAATGAGCCTAAGGCAGAGAAGCTAAGCAGTAAATGCACTGGGGGATTTGAATTCACCTTATGTCCTAGCTAGGCAGCATCAATCTAGTTTATGCTCTTGTCCCTAATGGACAAAGGTGGAGGCTCATTCCTTCCTATAATCCAGGGCATACATAGATAGAGAGTTAATTAACTAAGCTCACTAGCATCACCCCTAGCATTGAGTGTCTTCTTACAGCACACTCAATCACAGGTGATGTTTGATCCCTAAGCTTCATAACTTCCCTACTTTAGTTAAATGTGGATGGTTAAGTCCCTAAATTCTCTAGTTCACCCCTAGCATTGAGTGTCTTCTTACAGCACACTCAATCACAGGTGACTTCAATCACCAAGAACACTAACATCCTAATTCAATTAAACCTACAAGAGTGTTCACTAAGATTTTGCTACCCAACAAGGTCTTCAGGCTTCATCTAAGCCCTAGCAAAAGTAATTAGAACATATTGACAGTTATTGTAAACATGATAAACATAAAGAGTAATTGAAATTGAAACTTGGAATTAAAACAGAAGATTACAAAACCTAACAGTGGAGAGCACTGGCTAATCCAGGCCTCCAAAGGGTGCTCTGGCTAATCCAGGCATACCCACAACAGCACAAAACACCTTCTATTTATACCCAAATTAATCAATTAGGGTTCCTACACAAAAATCCCCAAATTCCCCCAAATCAGGGTAGTTAGGGTTTCGAAATCTTACCCATACTTCTCGAATTTCACTCATACGCTTCTACCCACTTGCGTCTGCCTCTCCTAGACTTCCTCCATGCGTCACTTTCAGCTCTAGGTTACCTACTTCATCAATCTCCCACGCTTAGGGTTTCAGGGAGAGAAACGTGAGAGAGTGATGGAATAGGGAGCTAGATGGAAAGGGGGGTGATGGGTTTTATTGGTTGGAGTGGTTGTGATGTGTTGTGGTACCAACACCTATTCATATTAGTTTACTTATTTAATTTCATTATATTTAGCTTATTTAGTTTCCTTGTTTAGTTTGAACTCTATAGTTAGCATTACTTGTTTCACAAGTATTTGTAGTTATAAATACTAAACCTGATCCTTGTAAAATACTCAAGAATTAATACGAGAAACTCTTCTTCAATCTCTTCTAGACTTCTTTTCTTCTTCTTAATCCTCTCATTCTCTTAATTCTTCTTATTATCCGGGTTCTATATCTATTTCAGTCACGTAAACCTAGTGTTTTGGTCTAGAACCATAACATCTGGTATCAGAGATGGTTAGGTCTTTATCTCAAAAACACCAAATTTTTTTCCTTTCTCACGCTTCCGCATCATGACACTCACGGATGAAGTTAACCATCTTTTATCTACCATACAAACCCTAGATACTTCTGTTCATGATTTTATGGAGACTGTTATTGAGAATTCTCAGAAGGTAGATCACTCTCGCCAATTTGTTATCGATGAACTTCTTCAGAAAACACAAGCTTTGCATAATACCAGTTTGGAATCTATCTTAACCGCACATCGACGAGAGATGAGTACATTGCTGCAATAACACAAACAAGATACCACCAATCTTGCTGATACTGTCATTACTAACCCTAGTATTAGTGATGGAATTCTTGAAACTCCTATTCGTGATGGAGCGATTACAGTTTCTACATGGGAAGAATTTTGTTCCATGAAACAGAAAGTTTCATCGTCAACTCAAAAAGAAGAAGAAAAACAACAGGCCAACGAGGTTCCATATGTTTTTCATGATTCAGGAGAAGTTACTGTTCTAGAAGAAGCAACCAAAACGACTTCTCAAAGGAATGAAGAGACTCATGTTTCTATACAACAAGAAAATCTGGTCGACGAAGAGGAGGAATCGCATAACGATAATGATGTATCGTTGTCAGCTCAAGAGGACTCATCATCACCAATTGAAGATAGAACTGACATGTTTTCGGCTACATTAATCGGTGCGGATGATATAAATACTTCTCAGACGGACGAAGGAGATCAAGTTGAAGGGTTTACGGATGATTCGTTAGAGCCTAACGGTAAGTCTTCAAATTTTGGTAAACCTAATGATTTAGTAGTTCAGAACTTTGATTTATCGTTATCTGCTGTTGAGAATAATCAAGTTATTGATCATGAGGAAACATATATCGCCTCTTATATAAACCCTAACAAGGACGATGTAGTTGAGTCTGTATATGTGGATTCATCCTACGAGAAATCTTTAATGTCAGTCGATTTGCATGTATGTCGATCTCCAAATGATATACCATTGGAACATTATTTTGGAACGATATGTGGTCGTATTTTCTCAAAATCCAAGAGAGTATCATTGACGAAAGACTCTGTAGTGAAGTTAAGATACAACATGAACTCATGTCCAGAGATGGATATTTGCGAAAAGAACACTTTGGTGCAATATCCGAGTATAAGATGGACAGTTGCGCATATTGTTTCTGACATTGCATATGGAATTTATTCATCTTTGTTCGAAACGGGACTATCGACATCAAGTGATGCTTACAATGTCGTTACTAAATTGGATTTTGGAAGCTGTAGCTGCAAGAAATTTGCTCTTCTGGGTTGTAGGAAGAATGTAATTCATCCTGGAGTTAATACACAATGCTTCCAAAGGATTAACATTATCTTTGGAATTATTTTTATGGAAGGTCGGGTTACTTTGGAGTGGCAGCATGACAACGACAATATCTTTTCTGGGAGACATCGTTATTGTTGGAGAGTTTTTGTTCCTGCCTTGAATTTGCACGATTATTGCAGTCTTCTAGCTTATTGCATTAATAAGAAAATCAGTAGACGTGAAAAGGCCAGACAAGTGAAACTCCAGCTTATTACCAAATCTAACAGGTTGCTATATGAAAATCCATATTTTTTTCTCGAAACTGGGAGAAGAAACGACAAATAAGCTCTTGTTTGGAATCTCTGGTATTCTATTGTTACTTCCAGCTTCGTTTGGAATTCTTGTTTTTGAAATTGATTTTGTGCACAATGATGCACCATGGTTGAACAACAGTAATGATCTTACTTCACAATATCTACATCCGGAACATGCCAACGGTCGTATGGATTTGCTTCATATAAAAACAGATTCATTAGTTGTGCAGTATCATGGTTTTGATCAAGAAAGTGCAGCCCTGAATATTCAATTTGGTCGAAGCACGGAGGATTATGTTGAAACATTTTTCAAGTTTTTGGATATCTCATCTCATGCTTCGCCTCTTCTACACGATAAAAAGGGAAGACTTTATCTTGCTGTAACAGTTATCGGCATGTACCCAAGTGGGTTATAAAATATTTGCAAGGTGTACGTATTTCACGGGGGTTTAAGACTCTAGTTAAGAGGACTACTTACTGCCATTTTATTTCAAAATATGATGTTCACGACACCTGTGGTTTCTCTCAAACCGTACTACAATTTATGGCTCTCGAAGAAACGAGGACGTGTATGTGTTTGGCAGTAGACGTGATCATTCCAAAGTTAGGAAACTTCTCTACGGATGGCATTCAGTTTTATATCATGCTTGCCTGTTCAGAGTCCCATATCCAGAATGATGTCAAAATACTAGTCTCAATTAGAGGAATGGTAATCGTCGACCTTGTTAATTGTGACCATTTTCCAAAGTTGACTTCAGTTCTTCGTACCGTAACTCCGAGAATGTTGTCGTCTGGTCCTCCAGGATACCACATTTATGAAAAGACCTTGGCAAAGGCAGTGGCTAAACATTTTAGTATTAGATTGCTTATGAGTGGATCTCTTTTATCACCTTGTATAAAATTTCCGAAGAAAATAATATTCAGTAAGAGTTCAAAATCTGAGAGATTGGTCTCAGTTCATAAGCAAAGAGCATCACTTGTGGAACTAACCGTACAGACAAAGAAATTAATTTCATATGTTGAGGCTGGGAATTCAATACTAGGCAGTCTTGAAGCTTATCAGAAGTTTTCTTTTCCGGATGATTTTGGCAAATACTACGAGCAAGGCAAGGGAACCCTGAGGTTCAATAATCAGCACAACTCATTTTTATGGCTAAAAGTGTTTAGAAGTTCATTGGAGGATTTTATTCGAAAGGTAAATAGTGGGAAGGAAAAGTCTGTAACTATTGGGTTAATTCACAAGCTAAGCCAGTTATGTGTTTTAAAGGATACCGTCCATAAGAGTGTTGAACAGTGTATAGATGCAGCTAGTTCTAACCAAAGTTGTGAGGATTTCCAACGAGTTGAGGTTTTGGTTTTTTTCTTCGATCGTGGCAAGTCAATACGAACAACGTACAATGATAAGCTGGATAGTCTTCTTGACAAAGGAATGTTTTGGATCAACAACATAGTAGATGGTGTTTTTCTGTTTTGGAGAAGCATTCAAACATCCAATTTGGAATTTTTGGATAATTGCTACGAAAGAGGTAAAGTAGTTTCAAGGATCAACAAACAATGCAGTACCACATTTATGAAGTACCGCAGCTCATTCAAGGGTGCAATACAAACGAGATGTACGTCGATAGAGGAGATCGGTCTTATTGCATATTATTTGTTACCATCAGTAAGGTACATTCTACAACAGCTGGGACTACAGGATCTGATTGCAACACTAAGAATTTCATTGGCACAAGATTCTCTTAATGTTAGTGTCACATGAGGACGAATTTCTCAACTTCCAAGGGATAACTTCAATACAATAGAAACTGTTTATGCAATGATGAAAATTTTGGTTAATCACATGCATTTTGGCGTAGGCTTTCAAGATCTAAATGCTGCAATTGAAGTTTCACTTCAGGTTAACCAAGTTGAAGGAAAAGTGAAGAATTTACTGACGGCTACTTGCATGGTCAACTCCATTACAACCACTAATGAGGTGACTTTGGTGTTTGATGGCGGAAAATTTAAATGCACATCTTATGATGCGTGGAACAACATTTTGTGGCTACTTCGTTTTATAATCTCCAAGGCTATGATTTTTTTGTTTGATCGTGGTAAGCCGTACCAGTAATTTAAGAGAATTATATGGAGAATACAAGCCGCGCACATTCGTTACGTCGTGATGCATTTCCAGAATTTCAGGCTTGAGGACAAGGCATTTTTCGAGAGGGGTGGGATGTTGTGGTACCAACACCTATTCATATTAGTTTACTTATTTAATTTCATTATATTTAGCTTATTTAGTTTCCTTGTTTAGTTTGAACTCTATAGTTAGCATTACTTGTTTCACAAGTATTTGTAGTTATAAATACTACACCTGAGCCTTGTAAAATACTTAAGAATTAATACGAGAAACTCTTCTTCAATCTCTTCTAGACTTCTTTTCTTCTTCTTAATCCTCTCATTATCTTAATTCTTCTTATTATACGGGTTTTATATCTATTTCAGTCACGTAAACCTAGTGTTTTGGTCTAGAACCCTAACATGATGTTTCGGTGGAATTTGGTGGCTGGCAGAGACGAGGGTGTGGCGGCGATGGAGTTGGTGGATCTGTTGCAGAGGGATGGGGGAGAAGATGGATAAGAAGGTGGTAGATGGAAAATTGGGTAAGGTCTGTTTGGCTGACGGGTATAGGTGTTAGGTCCTCGGGTGTTGAGCGTGGACAGCAAGTTGGATGTACAGCGAGGATGAGACGTTGGATGCGAAGATGATGGATCGATCTAACGGCGAGATGGAAGGAAGCGGGAAGCGACCGTTGGATGCCCGATATAACGAAACTGACGGCTCAAGATGGAGTTAGGTGCTGTAGTGTTTGACAGGAGCTTCAGACTTCGATGCACGACGATGAAGCGACCGTAGGATGCTGAGATGATCCAATCTGACGGCTAGAAAGGGAAACGGGTATGGATATAGGAATTGGATTTGGGTGAGGGTTTTGGGCCTTGGGTATGCCAAGCCCATATCTTCTTTAAGAATAATTCTTCCTCTTCAAGCCCACTTCTAGTTTATCCGGCTCTTGAAAACATCATTCTTCGCTGCCTTCCTGCGGGAGTCTTGACCGTTTCTTTGCTCTTTTCGCTCAACAATTCATCCAAGCTTTATTTAGTACCTAAAAATACAAAATTAATTAATAAAAATATTTATTCTTGAAAACAATGAAAATACAGAATATGGGATAAAATGTAGAATTAATGCACAAAAGATGAGTTAAATGCCAAGAAAAATATATAAAAATATGCACTTTTTAGAACTCATCAGCATGCCAGTGGTACGGTGGTGCAAGTGGCGCTTGGCGTAGCCATGGCCACTAGATTTAGGAGGCTGGTCGCCTAAAACTTGGCACAAGCCTATCAGCTCGGTGGCGAACTTGGATGGCTGAGATTGCATCTCATGAGGGAGGGTATTCGTTGATTATTACTACCTTCTGTTGGCGCCTAATAACGGCGCAATGGAACCTTTAGTGCATGCCAGCAGCATTGCGGCATGGTTCGTGCATGCCAGTGACACAGTGGGGTCGCTGGCATAGTTTGTGCATGCCAGCCGCATGATGGTGCAAGTGGCGCCTGGCGTAGCCATGGGTACTAAATGTTTTGCACGTTGGTGTTAGAATCAAACGTGGTGTGGCAACATCAGTTTCAATGGCCACATTGATCCAGTGTTCTGTGGAACATTGTTTGGCTCGGTTGGCGTAGCAACTTTTCCTAAATTAGGGTTTGGCATGTCGAAACCCAAATTAGCATATATGGCATGCAACATGTGGTAGGTGGCCGCTACATGGCATTTTATACAAACGAAAAGTTGCGGGAATCCATAGGTAGGCCACCATGTAAAAACGGCCACGGGAAAAAATATTTCGACGAGTGGCTATGGTGAGGCGCCTTTTTTAGGGTTTCCTGAGTCCGTGCAGCTTTTGGCGTGCTGCGGGCCCAAGGTGACATAGTTTCGTGCCACGATTGAAAATTAGGGTTTCATCTATCGCCTCTAGAGCATGGCCGCGCCTAGGGTTTAGGATGTCCCAATTAAAGTCCATTGTGAAGATGGTCATGCACGGAGAGTGGGTTGACAAATTTTTGGCATGATGTCGCGGTAAGTGGCATGTTTGGCATGTGCGTCTGGCATGCTTGCTTTGGCATGTTTGGCATGCCGTTTGGCATGTGCGATTGACGTGCTTGCTTTGGCATGTGCGCCTGGCATGCTTGTTTTTGTCATGTTTGGCATGACGTTAGAATGTTGGCACGATTTTGGGAAGCCGACTTAGTATGGAGACCTCTTGAAGCAATTTCCACCTATTTTAAGGTTGTGACAGGTTTAGAGCAACCTGATTGGTCAATGAAAGTAGGGGAGGCCAAGCATAGGCGTGACTACCTTTTGGTGCGCGTGGCAGGTTTAATGTGACCTAATTGGTCGATGGGGAATAGGGACGGGCGAGTATGGGACCAACAATAACTTATAGGAATGTGGCAGGTTTAAAGCGACCTAATTGGTCGAAAAGGGAGTAGGGGCCGGTTGGGTAGCGTGGGGCGTGGCCAAGTGGCGCATGTGGCATGGCCACGCTTCCTCTCGTTGTTGGTCCTTCTCCGCGGCTTCGTTACTCTTTGATTTCTGATTTTGGGAAGGACTTTGCACCTATTAATATGCGATGGATCAATTGCTTAGTTGCTTAAGCGTAATTTCGACCAACGAGGTCTAATATACTGCGCAGGGCGGAAAATCCTAATTTTGCAAATTAGTCAGGTTCATGAGTTTTTGTGAGTTATCACAAAAAATTAATTGGATTTTGTGTGCTGCCACAAAATTCCTTATTTACAGAGTGCAGTGTGCTTTCTGTCTGAGCGTTTCGTGCAAGGGCCTTAACTTTGGTACTTGGAAATCCGTGCTACGCTGCTGCGAGTGAACACAAATCCGTCATGCCATAACGATATTAAGGACCAGGGAACATAGCACAGGAAAAGTACTCAGTGAGTCTTATATTAACAAGTAATATAGGCAAGGCGCCGAAATTTACAGAGCATCTGGGATTGTTGCTACATGCGCCAGTCTGGATAAATTTCATGTAAATATATTGAACGGCTCAATAAATATGCCAGTGGAGAGGTTGACACTCATGGCTCCGTTTCCTTACAAAGTGACGTCACATCAGATGCAAGGTTTTATAATTTTAACCCTAAGCTAAAAACCACTATCAACATTAAGTCCCCTTCTTAGCTCGTAAGAGTGGCGTTGTTGCGGGGTAAGCATGAGATGGTGACAGACAAGGATAAAATCGAAATGGAAAGTTATGAATATATCGTCAGGAAAATTTGGCTAACCTTTGGCTGGAGGCATGAAGAATCTGTGATCCTTGCATTGGCGGCTTTGCATAACTTCGGCTTGGCCATAGGGTGTTGGCGTCAGTGACGCAACTTTGGCTGTTGATCGTCATAGGTGGCACTGCAACTTGTTCCGCGGAACGGGCGCTGGCGGCTAGGTTACGGAATGTGCGGAGATGGCGCTTGACTTGGAATGGTGGAAACTGGCTTCAGTCCGTAGAATGGTGGAAACCGCCTTCAGTCCGTAGAATTGTGGAAACTGCACTTGAAACATTAGCTACCAAACAATGAGGATGAAGCCGGTTAGGTCGCAGAATGGGCAAAGATGGCGCAGCTTAGACCACAGAGTGCCGGAGCAATGCTGCTGCTTTGAACGGCTAAGATGGCGCTGCTTTGGCTGGTGAAGATGGGCTGCTTTGAACATCTAAGATGGCAACTTCTTTGGCTGGTGAAGATGGTGCTGCTTTGAACGGCTAAGATGGCGCTGCTTTGGCTGGTGAAGATGGCGTTTGGAAATCCGGCTACCAAAAGTGAGTACGGAGCTGGATGGTTCGGCAGAGATGGCGCGGTTGCGACCAGGGAGTGCCTGAGCCATGACGCTGTTTCGAATGGTGAAGATGGCGCTGCTTTTGCTGGCTGTGGAGCGGAGAAGATGGCGCTGGACTTTGACTGGATGTGGAGCGGAAAGATGGCGCTGGCTAGATCACGGAATGGCAGGGATGGCTGCTGACTTGGATGCCAAACCCTAATTATCTCGTATGGACAAATATCTAATCCAACTGGTATCCCGCGTTCGGAGCCTTAATACACGGATGGTAAAAGGGTTTTTTTCTCAAGCTTCATCAATCTGCTCAATATAAGAGGCGATCTTGAACCTTTCTTTCATATAAATCGTCATAGAATTTTTTCCATCCTCTTCACAGGTATCGTCTCGTGTCTTTTCTCCTAGTTCTCCATTTTGTCTTCTTCATCATGTAGATTGCCGATGCAGACATAGTGTAGTTTTTTTTTTGTAGCATATAATGGGATCTTCTGGTGATGATCATATCTCTGATTCTTCGGAGAAAATTTTTGAAGTCGACACACCCAAGTCTTCTCCACATGAGGAGGTATTAGACAAAATCGATTCTTTGTTCCGTGAAGCCGACCAGATTATACAGAGAATGTTCCTCACCCATCTACGCATCGTGTGGATACGTGTTCAGGCCTTCATGGATTCGATGGACATCGAGGAAAATGGAGACATGATGAAGCATCCCATCGCGTCGGGAAATCTCAAAGTAATGAAGTTTCTCCACAACCCAGCGCTAGGGTTGAACGATTCGCTTCTCGATTGAAACGGCGAAGGACTGAGTCCATGAAACTTCTAGTGAGAGACAGTTTGATTATCCTGTCCATAATGGTACATAACCCTTGATTATGATGTGGACAAACCGGGGCATCCTCAAGAAGCTGTTGGAAAAGCTCCCGAGGAAGATGTCGATACGGTTTACGAAACTGAAATAACTTCTGGAGTGGACGCTGAAACTGTTGTTGGGGAAATTGGAGCGACTACTGAGGATGTCGTCAAAGCAGATGGGGATGCGGTGGAAGCATATGTTGGAGACGTTGGAGAAGATGTGGAGACATATGCTGGGACTTCTGCTAAAACGAATTCTGGATGGGATGCTGATGATGCTACTGAAACGACTTCTGGATGGGATGCTGAAGCTGCTGCTGAAACGGCTTCTGGATGGGATGCCGAACCTGCTACTGAAGCGGCTTCTGGATGGAACGTTTGCTGTCGGAGGGGGTGCTGGGGAAAGTGCTTGAAAAAGCTCTGATGGAGGCGTCATTGGCCAAGGCGTTTGTCATTGACGACCAGTTTTCTACTTTTGCTATTTCTTCTTGGCGTGTAGCCGTTTTTGATATTTCAGGGATTTATTTTCATTTCCTCGTTTACATGACGGAGCTAGGGCTTCGCCAAGTAATATTCTTTTATTCAGCTTTTATGATTTCTCGTCTCTGAATGAATGAATAAAATCTTCGAACTGAAAAGAATCCAAAAAGAAACCCATGTTGCGAAAAATAAGTTGCTCGATTCTCCTAGGCCATCTAGTAAACGGAAAGACACCATACACAAATAGTGTGGATGAAATCGCCATAGGTGCTAGCCAACCTGCTGTTTTCATAGCCAACACCTCCGAGCGCCGACATCATCCATAACGACTCAAAATAGGGGAAATATTAACAATGCTTAAAGGTTTGACCGACCTGTTTCTTGGCTCTCCATTGTAGTAGTACCGTTGTCACACATCACGATAAACAGAGGAGCGTCAAATGAGACTTGAAGCCAGATATTCTTGAAGAAGATATCTGTTCCGCCGCTTGATGATCATCTTTCTTACATATTCTCTCCTTTGGTGTTTTCGAATAAGGCATTTCTTGTAGGGTTTTGACTTTTCTGGTTTGGATTTGATGGACAATGGTTGTTGTGAGGGTTTGAATTTACTCGGTGTTTTTCCCTTGAAGTAATCCAGGAAGGCTTATTTTTGAAGGGAAAATGGATTTTAATTAAAATTGAAACCCTGTCCATGAATGAAAGCAGTGGAATCATTTTGGGAGGAATTACAAATATTTGAAAGGAAATTGCTGAAAGAAATACTAAGGAGAATTTTGAGGCAAGAGGCGGTGTAACACTTTCAAGCTTTAAAGGGTTTGAGCCAGCGGGCATGTATTATTACGCCTTCCAACTTGTCAGTATTGATGAGCTTGCAGTAGCCTCCTGAAATAACTTCTGCTACTAGGTATGGTTCGCTTGCGGGCTTGGACGAAAGAGGATGAGCGGAAATTTTCACCACCATATCTCCCACCTGGAAGAGGTTTTGAGGCTGCGTGGCTTCTTGATCTCCGGATCCAGCATTATCGGCTAGGACATCCTCCAGATTTTTGAAAAAACACTTGAAAGGCCCAGGACCCCATTCACATCTCTTAGTGGCGCCCGGGTTAGGTATCGGATCGAGTCCCCAAGCCTGGACGATGGGAGAAGTGGCTGATTGCAGAAGGGGTTGTTGAATAAGACTTACTTGTGCTCGGAATCTTCGGATGAACGTCGGCGGGCTCTCTCCGGGTAGTTGAGTTACATTGGAAAGTCGTTGATACGTCAAAAGATAATCTCCAGTACCAGATGGCTTGTTGGAGATTCTTTCAGGTATGGACACCGGTAAAGGGACACTCCCAACTTTGCTTTATTTCTGTGTACCCACGAGCGCCCCAGAATCATGTCATATTTTCATCACTCTTTGACAATGTGGAATTTTTCGCGTGTTAGAGCATCTCCCACCTTGATTTCGAGGTGGATGTAGACGTACGCATTCATCGCTTCCCCTTCCGGATTCTTGACCACGATTGGGGAGTGAGTAGCCTCCTGCTTCGAAATGCCTGCGGTTCTCAGAGTCTTGATGGTAACAATACTGAAGTCAGAGGCTGCGTCGATCAATGTGCTATCAAACTCGGTATTTTTTAAACAAACTGTGGTGAGCAGTCCCCAGTTGTATTTTCCAGCACTGCTTCCTGAGGAAGCGCGTGATTCTGGCGTGGCTTCTGTAGTAGGAAAAAGTCGCTTGCCCGATACAACACGATTGAGGGCTGCGAAGATATTTTGACGTTGTGTCTTGGAGAAATAGAGAATTTCGCACACACGCTGCATCATGGATTGCACGGTTTCGTGAACAGAGTCCCCAAAAAGAATGCAACTCCTGACTGGGAGTGGATCTCTGTGAACTCCCTCATTGCCAGTTGAAGTTCTCCTACCTCCACCTTTTCTTTGAAGATACACTTTAACCTACTGCAGTCACTGGTCGGGTGATGGACAAATATGTGGTAACGGCAATACTTGGGATTTGCTATTTCCTCTTCGGTTGGTGGGCGCCTGATAGGAGGAAGCTTGATGGCGTAATCTTGGATCCATGCCTCCAAGAGTTCAACTACTTCCTCGAATGGGAAAGGGAAATCTAAGGCATTTTCTCCGACTTCTTGGTGTAGCGTGATAGACGAATTTTTGTGTCTAATTTGTCCTCAATGTCCGTATTGTTGGAACTCTATTTTTTTACTAATATTGTGTTTTTATGTATTTTTAGGAGATAAACATTTTTGGAAAATTCGGCTCGAAAAGTTACCCGGGGCAACCTTGAAGGACAACTGTTGCTCGGACTCTTAATATCGGTTAAGGGGCACCTCAGTGGACACCTGCTATTCGCATCCCAGTTCAGGATAGGGGGACACCCTTTCTTCTTCGTTTGAAAACTGTTTTTGACGGGAAATGAAATTCTCAACTGGCAGAAGTTTGATCACAAAAATGAAGGGGTTACGGGTCGATTCAATGGCTGAAATTTGATAGAGAGATGTGATATAGGTTAAGGAACACATTTTGGGCAGTGGGTTCGATCGGAATTGGCTGGAAAACGCGTGATGATTCACACACCCAAAACAGAGCACGTGTACTGTAACACGAGCAAAATTGAAGTTCTTGTGTGCATGGAGGAGTTATACTAGCGTTGAAAGAGTGCTGAGACGTGGAGAAGGCTAACTAGAGCGTGCAGGATCAAATCTAACGCGTGCATGGGCTTAAAAATGGAAATTATCGTTATTATGGGCAGCAAGGAATATTCGGATTAAATGGAGAATATACGCAATAAATGAGGGGATTTTTGGTCCTGAAACACTATAAATACAAGGCAAAATAGTTTGGGAAAGGTTAGCACAGGATTGGGAGAGATTTAGAGCCGAGAGAATCACCAGAAGAGTCGACAGAGAAAAAGTTCTGCTACTGTCAAAGGAAGAACACGAAGAACATTGTACAGTCCAGGAAAGTCGTTGATTACTGTCGCATATTTGCGTCAATTCTCAGTTCCTTTCCCGCGACGAGCTTACAGCACTTCTGAAGTGCCGTTCTTCCCTACGCTTCCTGTGTGTCGCAAAGACAGTCTTAAAACGATTTCTTTTTATTTCATCATTTGTACTCAACTTTTGAGCATTAATAAAATCTTTTGAGTATTTTTCCAACATGATGAGAGGCTAAATTATTGGTGATTGAGGTAATGGAGGATCTATTCACTCATGTTTGATTGGTAATATTTTTATTTATAATTTCTTTAATTATTTACTTTATTTAATTCACTTGGATAAATATAAAAAAAAAGGATAAATGGTTTTCTTAATTAGTTGTGAATCAGTTTGATGTTTTATGCTTAGAATAATTCTTTGATAAATCATGCTTAAGGATTACAACTTAATATTGGGAAACCTTTTAAATTAAAAAAGTGATTTAATAAGAAAAAGAGCTTAATAATAATTTCTGAAATATTATTTATAACCAATCAACTTGAAGTAATAGTGAATCCTGAGCCTTAATCTTTCTAAAATCTTGACATTACTATTAATTTCCTTCATTTATTTATTTGTTTAAATCTTAAAAAAAAAAGAGTTACCTTCACAAGTTCGAAAAGAACCCCTTTTACCACTATCTACAACAACTTTTGAAAAAACATCAAATTTTTGGCGCCGCCGACGCGGATTTGTGCTTAGGTAGATTTTTTTTTAGGTTTATTTTTTTTTTTTCCTTTTTACGTTTCTTTTTGTCTTTGATTTGCAGGTTCGAAGTGGAGTACTAAGGACCTTGGAAGGAAAAGCTTAAAGCGAAAGGAGCGAAAGAGATTTTTTTTTGTTTTATATATAGAAAAGAGAGAAAAAAAAAGAGAGATTTTTATATATTTTTTTTAGGTTATTTTTTTCTTTTTCTTTTGCACTTTACTTTATTTAGACTTTGGACTGGACTCTTGGACTTTATTATTATTTTTTTTTAAAAAAACCCTACGGAAGGATAGTTAAATACAAACTGTGTGCAGGGAAGGACGGTGATTACAATATCACCTCGGCCCCTCGGGTTCGCACACGGCATAGGAGTTGTGGCCCGAGTCGACGATAACGTTTCATCCCCCGTCTGGTACGGGAGGTAAGTCCAATCGAAACACTCGAGAATCTCTTGTAAGCGAGTTATTGTATTCCTTAAGGTGATCATTGATTGAGGACGAATTTGGACTGTCTTTATTTTCCTAGTAAAAGGCAAGGCCTAGCCTAAACAAGATAAGGGTTCGGATTTCATCACCGCTCCCTTCTTGCCCGCTTTAGGAGAACAAAACCTAACGCGAACCCAAGCTTTAAAATCTGATTAGAAAGAGACCTATAGGGTATCGAGCTTGTTAGGAAAAATTTTCGAAGGATATTGGTTATTCTTTTAGCATACTTCGAAGTTCATGACGGTTTCTGTGAGTTGAATGCCTGGTTGCGCATCCTTGTACTGCAGTGAGGCCTTGGGTATCAAAGCTCCACTAAGCTTCCCTCGCCTCGATTCAACTTACTTTGACTCGGATTGATTCCAGAGGGGTTTGCTTAAATTGTAACGAATTCCCTTTCGAGATATAGAAGCTAGTCTAGAAACAATCTAAGTGAGCCATCATGCTTGTTGTTTTCTAGAAATCTCTAGGTTTGTTGTGGTAAAGTCGAGTCAGCCTGCTGTGTGATTGCTAGAACCTTCCTGTTAGGATTTTTATTTCTTTTTGATTTTTTTAGTGTATGCACGATTTTGTTAATAGGGCTTGGAAAAGAGATACTCTAGGTCGTCTGATTAGTGATAAACCTAGTAGTTCTTCTTGTGGAGGCGGGGAGCTCGAAGGCTCTTCTTTAGAGAGCCCCGTTTTTGGAAACTTCAGTTTTGAAAATCTGCGTCTTTGTGAAGAAATTTCTCCTAGTTCTTTGGTAGTGCCAGAAATGGCAACTTTAAAAGCTTTATTGAACCCAACTAGGACCTCTCGTCCTTCTTGTATCAAGTTAGCTGAAACCGAGGAAAATTATGAACTCAAACCTGGGACTTTACAGATGCTCCCAACCTTTTTAGGAAAAGAGAATGAGAACCTCTATTTTCATGTTAGGGAATTTGAGGAAGTATGTAGTACTCTGAAAATTAAAAACCTTAGTGATGATGCACTGAAACTTAGGTTATTCCCCTTTTCCTTAAAAGATAAAGCCAAATCTTGGCTGTATAGTTTGGATTCTGAGTCAATTGAAACCTATGAACAACTTACATCTGCCTTCATACATAAGTTTTTCCCAAGGCACAAAACATCGTCTATTAGGACACAAATTTGTACTTTTGCTCAACAAGAGGGAGAATCTTTATATAGGTATTTAGAAAGGTTCAATGACTTAATTTCTCAATGTCCTCATCATGGTTTAGATAAGGTTAGGTTAGTTCAGATCCTCTACGAGGGTTTAGACTATTCAACAACGACCATGGTTGAGTCCTTATGCACAGGTGGGTTTGAGAATAAAACTGTTGATGAGGCGATGACATTTTTGAATGAAATCGCCAATAAAACCCAACAATGGGAAAATAATAGGGAACCCAGAAAACAATTCTTCTAAGTAGAGGAAATGTCAATAGGGTAGAAGGATCCTATGAGTCAGATGCTAAAATAGCATCCATAGCCAAAAGGTTAGAAGCGTTGGAATTAGGTCATTCTAGTGGTACTAGTGATAGAATAGAGCCTTTTTGGGAAGACCATACTATTGAAGAGCAAGCCAATGCTCTTTATAACAACACTAGATTCGATAACCGTCAGAAGTTTGACCCTTATTCAGAAACCTATAACCCTGGCTGGAGAAACCATCCCAACCTTTCTTGGTCTAAGGGCCAGAATCAAGGTCAGTCTAGTAACTCTCAATATCCCCCAGGTTTTGGCTATCCTAAGAATCCTTCATCCTCGGCACAGTTTCAGAACCCTTCGGATAAGAAGATTATGAGTTTAGAAGAGTCTCTTGCTTTGTTAACTCGTAACACTATGCAGTTTCAGCAATCTGTTGCTCAAGGTATAGAAGAAAATAAGAGAATAGGTCAGGATAACTCTCAGGCTATTTCCGAGTTGAAAACCTAGGTTAGTCATATAAATG
Organism: Papaver somniferum; assembly: GCF_003573695.1. NCBI lineage: Eukaryota > Viridiplantae > Streptophyta > Magnoliopsida > Ranunculales > Papaveraceae > Papaver > Papaver somniferum. The sequence continues at coordinate 14,436,279 of NW_020622381.1, forward strand.
AGTCTTTGAGGGAAAAAGGTAAGTTTGCTAGTCAAACTCAACCCAATCCTAAAGCAGAGAAATCGTACAATCATGTGAACTCTATTAAAACCCTTAGGAGTGGAAATAAAGTTGACAATAAGGTTGCCATGCCTGATAGTGAACATGTTGTAGTTCACCCTTATGAGCCAGAAAATGAGGAGACTGATAGAGTCTCCAAAGAGACCAATGAGGGTCCTGATGCCCGGCTTTGTTCCCAGATCCCCGTTCCCCCAGCTGCTAGTTCCGACTAAGAGGGAGTCCAACTTTAATGATATATTGGAGGTTTTTAAGCAGGTTAATATCAACCTTCCGTTATTAGATGCAATTAGGCAGATTCCCTCTTATGCCAAGTTCCTTAAGGACTTGTGTACGCGAAAGCGTAAGATCAGTGTCCAGAAGAAAGCCTTCATAGCTAGTCATGTGAGTTCTATTATTCAGAATACCACTAATCCTAAGTATAAATACCCAGGGTCCCCTACCATTGCTTGTACAATAGGTAAGTACCGTGTTGAGAAAGCGATGCTTGACTTAGGAGCCAGTGTAAACTTACTGCCATACCATGTGTACCTTAATCTAGGACTTGGTGAGATGAAACCTACACAGATGACACTTCAGTTAGCTGATAGGTCCGTTAAAATTCCTCGTGGTGTGATCGAGGATATTCTCATAGAGGTCGACAAGTTTATATATCCAATGGATTTTGTTATCCTAGATACCCAACTTATCCCTGACCCAGAGAACCAAATACTAGTGATTTTAGGTCGCCCGTTTTTAGCTACATCCAATGTGATCATTAACTGTCGAAATGGTATTATGAATTTGTCTTTTGGTAATATGACTATTGAGCTGAAAATTTTTAATATTAGTAAGCTACCCTCTGATCTAGATGACACGTGCATTGAAGAGGTCAACATGATAGAAACCTTAGTTCCGAAGTCTGTACCAAACACCGAATCGGAAGATCCATTAGAGAGTTGTCTAGCCCGTTTTAGCATGGATTTCGACGATGATAGCAACATTGAACAAGTAAATGCTCTGTTGGATTCTATTCCTATGTTAGATACCGATAGATGGAAATCTAGGTTTGAACCATTACTAGCTACTGAATCTACCTTAAGCCCTTATTTCGAAGAGCCTAAAGATCCTCCTAAGTTGGACCCCAATTATGCATTTGTAGGCCCATCTGAGATTTTGCCTATAACTTCCGATTTGGATAGTGATCATGAGATTAGGCCAGTAACCGTGCTTCAACACAATAAGGAAACTCTAGGGATGACCATAGAGGATATGAAACATATAAGTCCTATAGCTAGTATACCTCAAAAGAATTTAGAGGATGAACCACCTGATTATAACTCAGAGAAAGCAATTGACCTTTTTCAGGAACCGGATGGTCTAGAAATTAGGAATATTGTGACTAGTTTATCTGGGGACACCCAAAACCCTAAGTTTGGGGGTAGTGAACTAGAAGAAGCTCTAGAGTATTTTAAATACTCTCCGGATCCGGAAATTCAAGCCATAGTTAAAGGTCTTACGGAGAATAGTGATTACCCTAAATTTGGGGGTAGAGATTGTCAATTATCCCCAGTAGAAGTCCCTAACTTGGGACTCAAGCCTAGTGCATCTGAGATATCTCTTGAGTCTATTCAGACTCCACAACCTGATCCGCCTGATACTATTCAGGAGGAAATCCATATATTAGAAACCCGTTTTTCGGATGAATCTATTTTTCAAGACACCCTTATGAAGCCCAACTGGAGGCTCTGGATAGATCCGGTTGTCTTGCAAGAAACCTTAGATGAGGATGTGCTCCTTCTGTTCATTTTTCTGAGCCAGTGCAGTTGTCTTCTATTGGTGTTAGCTCTATTTGGTATTATGGACCCACAACTTTTTCGGCTATTGGTATATGACTTTGGAAGGTGAAGATCCTTTTTGAGGTATTTGATGTCTGGCTGAAGACTTTAAACTTAGCACTTCTTGGGAGATAACCTAATCTCACGCAACACGGTAATATCTTTCCTCAACCCTTTTTGCTTCAAGTGGTAACAATTTCTCCTCGTTCATGCTGTTAATTTTATCATTGGAAACATTGAGGACAATGTTAGATTTAAGTTTGGGGGTATGGGAAAATCTTTTAGTTGCAATAAATAAACTCCAAAGCCTAGAAATTTATGCGTATTCAGGATGGCACTAACTAATCTAAGTGGATGGAAACATCTTGGTTGTAGGAGTTGAGGAACCAATCTGATTAGATGGAAACATCTATAGAGTTTATTCATAAAAGCACAGAGCTCAGGTGTTAGAAATAACATGATAGTTGCACCATATCTCGTTGAGTCCTTTTCACTTATATTTTTATTTTGTTTTTAAACTATGTTTCTCTAAGTGATAGGTGGGGCCCACGATTCAAGTTGTCACCAATGCTAGGGTGAATTATAGTGATTGAGATACCATGAAAACAAAAATGGTAGTTACCAAAAAGTTGAAAAAAAAAATAATATTGAGACCAGACCATTTGACCAAAAGGAATAAATTCAATAAAGTCGACCACTGGTACCCTTGTATATGCCGGTCGTGTTGACCTAGAGTTAGGTTATCGACCACTGGTACCCTTGTATATGCCAGTGTGTTGATATTAGTCAGACTAGTATCTCAATCCATTAGGATAGGTTCACTTTGGCGGAGGCCTTCAGACAGATATGGGAAATGCCGTTCACTTAGTAAACATCAAAACCATCTATGTTTTTCTATATCCATCTCTTAATCTTTCCATGTGATTAGTTTGACTCCGAATATGATGTCCATAGTGCAACTATCTGAGTAGAGCTCTGTCACTTATATATGAATTTTAGTATGCTTGAGTGCAAACTCGTGTACATCAATTGGAATTTCGCATCAGGGTACTTCCTCTTGTAGTCAATAAGTATGCCAACCAAGGAGATTCTTTAGTGCCTTCCAAGGTTTGTTGTAGATAGCTAGGGTCTGGAGTAAAGGTTTTGTGGGTACACCTCTGGTAAACCCTCCGGAGACAACACTCCGCCACTAGGGCCACCTAGTGGTTTAACGGCTTGCTGCACGTGCTAAGTGTAGTCATTTTACTTTCTAGATTAGATTTGCTCGAGGACTAGAAAATAATAAGTTTGGGGGTATTTGATAGACGCATTTTTGTGTCTAATTTGTCCTCAATGTCCGTATTGTTGGAACTCTATTTTTGTACTAATATTGTGTTTTTATGTATTTTTAGGAAATAAACATTTTTGGAAAATTCGGCTCGAAAAGTTGCCCGAGGCACCCTTGAAGGACAATTGTTATTCGGACTCTCACTATCGGTTAAGGGGCACCTCAATGGACACCTGTTATTCGCACCCCAGTTCAGGATAGGGGGACACCCTTTCTTCTTCGTTTGAAAACTGTTTTTGGCGGGAAATGAAATTCTCAACTGGCAGAAGTTTGATCACAAAAATGAAGGGGTTACGGGTCGATTCAATGGCTGAAATTTAATAGAGAGATGTGATATAGGTTAAGGAACACATTTTGGGCAGTGGGTTCGATCGAAATTGGATGGAAAACGCGTGATGATTCACACACCCAAAACAGAGCACGTGTACTGTAACACGAGCAAAATTGAAGTTCTTGTGTGCATGGAGGAGTTATACTAGCGTTGAAAGAGTGCTGAGACGTGGAGAAGGCTAACTAGAGCGTGCAGGATCAAATCTAACGCGTGCATGGGCTTAAAAATGGAAATTATCGTTATTATGGGCAGCAAGGAATATTCGGATTAAATGGAGAATATACGCAATAAATGAGGGGATTTTTGGTCCTGAAACACTATAAATACAAGGCAAAATAGTTTGGGAAAGGTTAGCACAGGATTGGGAGAGATTTAGAGCCGAGAGAATCACCAGAAGAGTCGACAGAGAAAAAGTTCTGCTACTGTCAAAGGAAGAACACGAAGAACATTGTACAGTCCAGGAAAGTCGTTGATTACTGTCGCATATTTGCGTCAATTCTCAGTTCCTTTCCCGCGACGAGCTTACAGCACTTCTGAAGTGCCGTTCTTCCCTACGCTTCCTGTGTGTCGCAAAGACAGTCTTAAAACGATTTCTTTTTATTTCATCATTTGTACTCAACTTTTGAGCATTAATAAAATCTTTTGAGTATTTTTCCAACATGATGAGAGGCTAAATTATTGGTGATTGAGGTAATGGAGGATCTATTCACTCATGTTTGATTGGTAATATTTTTATTTATAATTTCTTTAATTATTTACTTTATTTAATTCACTTGGATAAATATAAAAAAAAAAGGATAAATGGTTTTCTTAATTAGTTGTGAATCAGTTTGATGTTTTATGCTTAGAATAATTCTTTGATAAATCATGCTTAAGGATTACAACTTAATATTGGGAAACCTTTTAAATTAAAAAAGTGATTTAATAAGAAAAAGAGCTTAATAATAATTTCTGAAATATTATTTATAACCAATCAACTTGAAGTAATAGTGAATCCTGAGCCTTAATATTTCTAAAATCTTGACATTACTATTAATTTCCTTTATTTATTTATTTGTTTAAATCTTAAAAAAAAAAGAGTTACCTTCACACGTTCGAAAAGAACCCCTTTTACCACTATCTACAACAACTTTTGAAAAAACATCATAGCGCAGGAACTTTAGCTGCAGTCTCCCATGGTGGAGCCACCTGACGTGCTGGCGCTGCGCGCTTGGATTGTTGTTCTTACGTTGGAGCCTTCCTTTTCCCTCCTTCGTCTACCATGCTCACAGAGGGGCTAGTGTTGTATTGATTGTTGATGAGGCGTCTATTTCCTCGAGTTTCGCGCGCGTCCTCACCTCTGGCGGGCCTGGTTCTTTCCAACAATGTTGGTGTTTTTGTGGCCGGCCATTTAGCAGCCTTATAAAGTTCAGAGAATGTCTGGAATCGCAGATTCTCTAATAAGGCGCGGTAGATGGGAACCATGCCATTGATGCGAGAATCCATCAATTGTTGTTCGGTCACGTTTGGGTCGTGACAATCCAGCGCTTGAATTCTGAATCTTTTGACAAAATCATTTGGATGTTCGTTTCTTCGTTGGAACATCCTTCCTAAATCTGAGAAGGTAATTTTCTCAGACACAAAGAAGTACTTCTTGTAGAAAGTTGTAACCATGTCACACCAGTTGGAGATGTTGTTTGGTGCAATGTTGTTGTACCATGTGTATGCTCTTCCGGTAAGTGACTTCGAAAATTCCTTCAAACGAAGAACATGATTGTATTCATGCTCACCCAAGGATTCCAAAAATCGAGAGACATGTTCACGCGCATTACCAGCGCCGTCATACAGGGAGAATTGAGGGGAAGAGTACCCTCTCCAAAGAGGAATTCTTTGTACTTCAGGAGGATATGGGGGTTGATGCTGATGTATATCCACAGAATCGCTTTTGTCTCGGTTTCGAAGAAGTCGTTCCAAATCTTCTCGTGTGACAAAATTGGACGATTGATTTCTCTCCGCTGGAGCTCCTGAACGAGTCTCTTCGTCTACAAAAGTACGCCCTGCTGAGCTATCGGCGCCAGGGGTATTTAAGGTGTTCCTCATTGGATCTGATTGGCGTGATTCCTAAGAGGATTAGATACCTAGTATGTCTTCTTTTTGGTTTTTTTGGAAGAATAACTAGTGCTTTGAATAGAGACGATTGTGACTACACATAGCTATCTTGTTTTCATATTCTTATGTTATATTTTAGGTTTATTGATTTTAAATTCTAAAAATATTTAGAGGATGATGTTATTGCAGTATTAATCTGTTTGATTTTGAAGTATTGCAATATGTTTTATGGGATATGTATTGTTTGCGTCCGTGAACTTGAAGGTCTCATATGTTGTCAAAAGTAAAGTCGTTCATGAATTGATATTCGTATTGATGAAAGGACGAATGGACTTTTGACAAATACAAAAGTTATGCCTATGCAGTCATTTTTTTGATGGAAAATATGATGAAATCTTTTGTTGGCAAGGATAAAGTCTATTATGTCATTATGCATATAGTGATGGAAAGATATAATAGATCCTTGTATGTTATCCACGGTTTTGATCTTCATTGATCCATCTTTTGTTACCATGAAGGCTCCATTGCGTGTCTCATGTTGAGCACGATACAACTAAGTTGATTAATTTTGGCTTTTTTGGTTGTTCCGTGAGATGCTATATGTCGAGCATTTTGAATAAAATAATCATCTTGTTTGGTTATTTAGTTATTTGCCCCGAAAGTCTTCTTTTGTCGAGCAAAACATTTTACAATTAAATTAATTACTTCGGTGATTAGTTTGGTTGTGTATTCCAATTAGATTAATTATAGGTTCTCTTGTAATTAATCTAGTTGAGTTTTCGTATATTCCGTAAGGTTTTCCTTATGTTGAGTATTTGAACGATTGAGTTAGTCATATCCGTATGATTATCTTAATTATATCTCAGTAAGTTTACTTATGTTGCACAGTCAATTAAATTGATCACTTTTGTGGTTTTGATTTAATTGTGTATTCCAATTAAATTAATCATGGGTTTACTTGTGATTAATTTGGTTGAGTTTTGGATATAAAAAATCATTCCTATGGTTATTGGTGTCCAATTTAAAATCTTTCTTTTCGTTCGAAATTAAGGTCGCTCTTGTTGTTCTCTCGGGAATGACATCAAACGGGGGAGAGTTCTTTTGAACTTGTGCTTAATGGTAATATCTTGTGGGGTGTGCGGCTATGGAATTTTATAGGGGTTATCTTGTATGTTAAAACTCCTTGATGAATGAATTTAGCTTCGGCTTTATGATTGCATCTAAATTAAGTTGGTATGTATTTTTTCTTTTGGTCTATGAAATGTCTCTTGTGGAAATTTCATTATGATCTCGTTCTTTTACCTTTGCCAATTTTATTGACACAAAGGGGGAGAAATAATGTAGTTCACACTACAAATACATATGGTTTCGGATCATTGTGTAAGGGGGAGTGGTTTCCATGATCGAGATGGAGTATTGACTAAGGGGGAGTGATACATATCACCATAGTATTGTTGTTAAAGTCGTGATGCAATTGGACTTTGATATTACGTAACGATACTATGTCACTCTATAATGATGATCGAGAATCTCGATTTCTCTCATTGTTATAGCTACGGATCTTCAACAACGGTGGTGTTAAACTTATAACCTTTGGGATCATTGGAGTACTTGGAAGGACGGAGATTTCAAGGAACGTTGAAGATTATACTATGGAATAGGAGCCACTAAAGTTTATCTTTTTTGTATTCCATATGTATTAATAGATTTGTCACTAAAATTGAAAAAGGGGGAGATTGTTAGAGCATAGCTCAGTCGACCTCGCATGCGTTGCTATATCAAGCATGTTTGTCAATGTTAGTGATCAAAACTATGAGTCTTGATTTCTAGTCTATCATAGCTAAGTGTCGGACTAGGATAGAAAAGTGTAGTTGAGCTCAAGGACTTCATGGCGATTCATCATACAACGATGAAGATCTACACAAGGAACCATGGAACTTCATCAACAAAAAAGGTATGTGGAGACTTGAAGTTATCTATCACTCAAAAGTCTATCTATTCTATCTCCTACTTCTTATGAGACAAAAGTCGTATGCTATATAGACTGGATCATACACATTTGACATTTCGAGATGAGTATACTCTACTTATCTTTTTCTCGAAATCATGTGTTGGTAAAGCGTTTCGCTTTGATCAGGTTTATCTTCACCTAGTGACGAAAGTCATGAAAAGTTTCAATCACTTTGAGAATTGCTCTGACGGGAAACGGTCTGTGAATAACGACTATATAACGTCCTCTGAGAATGTCTACGTTAGAGCATTGCTCGGTCTACCTCGCATGCGTTGCTATATCAAGCATGTTTGTCAATGTTAGTGATCAATACTATAAGTCTTGATTTCTAGCCTATTAGCTAAGTTTCGGACTAGAATAGGAAAAGTGTAGTTGAGCTCAAGGACTGCATGGCGATTCAACGACAACGACGAAGATCTACACAAGGAACCGTGAAACTTCATCAAAAAAAAGGTATGTGAAGACTTGAACTTATCTATCATTCAAAAGTCTATCTATTCTATCTCCTACTTCTTTTGAGACAAAAGTCGTATGTTATATAGACTAGATCATACACATTTGATATTTCGAGCTGAGTTTTCAATGCTTATATTTTTCTCGAAATCATGTGTTGGTAAAGCGTTTCTCTTTGATCAGGTTTATCTTCACTTAGTGACGAAATTCATGAAAAGTTTCAATCACTTTTTGAGAATTGCTCTGACATGAATCGGTCTGTGAATAACGGATACATAGCGTCCTTTGAGAATGTCTGAATGGTTGGAATGAGAGTTTAGATTACATAACCATGTATTCCTTGAACCGAAGTTTTTGAACTTTGTTGATCAAGAGAAATCGGCAGGATTGTGGAATTGGCCTTGCCAAGTCCGCGAACTCAGTTTAAAGATTCAGGTCCGCGACCTGACGGAAGTTTTCACACCGAAAATTTCTGCTGGGATTTTCCAAAACTCGTTTGTGTGCCCAGTCCGCGAACTGGAGGAAGTTTTCGACCGAGAATTTCTGCTGAGTTTGGAAAACTCAACCGATTGAACTTAAGTCCGCGAACTTGTTTGTGAGCTTAAGTGGTTATGATCTAAAGATGTGCTCTGAACATGATACATTAAATTACTAAGGAATGTTTTTGCAAACCGTGGCTATAATTTTCATGAGCCGATTCAATCGAATCAAGTCATCTTTGTTTCAATTGTGTCTTGTGTAGTTACATAAGATCTCATAGCAATTGAACAACTCTTAACTAGTTCGTTTGAAGTCAAGTGAACTAGTTATGGTGAAGAAGAACCAGGTTAATATGAGATGCTCGTATGGTTAACCTTTTGGTTACTGTATTGAACCAACACAAGCGTACACGTTTGGGCATGTGTTTTACAAACCCAGTTCACGTTTACCATGTGTGTATGACAAGCTAGGTTTTTCGATCTAACGGTTGAGAAATATTAGCTTGAATCTAAATCATGTTTTCATCTAACGGTGAATAAGGTTTGCTTAATACCTAAGGCAAAAACCCTGATTTGAAAGGCTATATATAGGGGACTTCTATCTAGAGCAAAACTTAATCCCCGCACGTCTGTGTGATACTAGTGCGCTCGCTAGAGTCGATCTCCATTAACCTTTGATTTTCTTCTCTAAAATCAGGTTAACGACTTAAAGACTTCATTGGGATTGTGAAGCCAGATCGATACTACTTTTATCGTAGTTGTGTGATCTGATCTTGCATCTTCTATCGTACGAGTACAATCGAAACGATTGGATTGATATTTGATTATCTCTGTTAGGCAAGATAAAGAAGTCACAAACATCTTCCTCTCACTGTTTGTGATTCCTCGATAATCCGCTTGTGTAGTCAGGAAGGATTATTGAGAGGTGATTGATTAATCTAGGCTGTTCTTCGGGAATATAAGACTGGGTTATCAATTGGTTCCTGTTACCTTGATTTTATATCTAAAGACGGAACAAAACCTGGGGTTTATATGTGGGAGACAGATTTATCCTTTGATAGACTTTTCTGTGTGAGACATATTTGTTTATTATCAAGCCTGCGATTTTTGGTTGTAGCAACTCTTAGTTGTGGGTAAGATCAGCTAAGGGAATCAAGTACATAGCATCCTGCTGGGATCAGAGGCATAGGAGTACAACTGTACCTTGTATCAGTGGGAGATTGATAAGGGTTCAAATATAGTCCAGTCTGAAGTTAGTTTGCAGTAGGCTAGTGTATGTAGCGGCTTAATACAATGTGTATTCAATATGGACTAGGTCCCGGGGTTTTTCTGCATTTGCGGTTTCCTCGTTAACAAAATTTATGGTGTCTGTGTTATTTCTTTTCCGCATTATATTTTTATATAATTGAAATAATACATGTTGTGCGTTAAGATCATCAATTGGAAATCCAACCTTTGGTTGTTGATTGATATTGATTTATCCTTGGATATTGGTCTTTGGCACCGTCCAAGTTATCTCTCTTTGATAAAGACTCGCAGATTTCTATTTGCTTGAGTAAAGATCAAATTGAGAGATTGAGATACAAACTCTGTGATATATATTTTTATTGATTGAGTCTGACTGTCTAGTTGATTCTCATAAAAAGTATATTGTAGTTTGTCCATACAGATTTCTAATCGAATTATTGGGTGGTGTTGTTAGACCCCCGCTTTTTCAATTGGTATCAGAGCAGGAAAACACGTTTAAGACCTAACAAGTCTGTGTTTGTAGCGATCTCACTCTATGGACAGAGGTGCTATCTCTATTAACGTACCACTAGTCTTCGATGGCTCCAATTATTTATGGTGGAAAATTGATATGCGATCTTTTCTTCAAGCGCGTGATTTTCAATCATGGGTATATGTGGTTAATGGCTATTCTGCTCCCGTTGCGGCAGTCGGTGATGTAAACGTTCCCAAACCTATTGGTGAATATACCGTTATTGAGATAACTGTTGCAAAGCAAAATTCCGACGGTTTGAATGCCATCATACATGCCATTACCCCAAATCTTCAGCATCATGTGACAAATTGCACTAGGTCTAAATATGCTTGGGATATCTTAGAAACCGTATTTGAAGGGAACTCCAGTGAAAAGGATGCTAGGCTTCAAAACCTTAATTCTGATTGGGAGAAACTTCGTATGGCGGATGAAGAAACATTTGATGAGTTTAATCTCAAAGTGTCTGAAATTGTGAATGCATCTTTTGCATTAGGTAAGACTATTCCTGAAAAGGACATTGTGATGAAAATTCTCAGATCGCTGCCATCTAGATACGAGTCTAAGAAGCATGCCATCGTTGAGGGAAATAACCTTGATAATCTTTCCGGAAACACCTTGGTTGGATAGCTTAAAATCTTTGACCATGAGCATACATCCAAAGTCCGTAAGGATGTTTCCTTTAAAGCACAGAAGAACACTAAGTTACTTGTCAAAGGTAAGAGTGTTCATGTCTCTAAGGATGATCAGTCTCGGATGTTAATCCCCGGTCCCTGAGTTTCCGAGGTTGGTGAATCGCTCAACTCTGTTGTTAAGTTGATGAGGAAATCCAATATGTCGTTAATTGCGTCTTTCATCAGACCCATAATATCAGTATGGATCTCCTGAATCCGCATCAAGTCAACCATCCTTGGAACTCCTTCATCGATTGCGTTGTTGGTCATTGCGTTGAGGGAGGGAACGTCACTGTTCGCCTGAGCGGAGCTTGAGGACACGGATCCTAACCTAAGATCGACCATCCTCCTGAGCTAAATAAATGCATTCCAAAATTGGTATTGGAACCGAGAGATTGATCTCCCACTGTGGTCGCCAATTGTTTGAGGGTGAAAATAGTTTCTGCTGATTTTGATAATTTCGGGTGTGTGGGTGAGAAACGAATTTAGACCTAAACAATGTACTGCACGGGAGTACTTTAGATTCGAGAGATCAATCTGTACAAGTCCGGCCTAAACCAAGAAATAGCCGTTCCAGACTTGCTTCGGTCACAAAGAGGAGAAGAATGGGTTGGTTTCAGGGAGGGAAGCGAATGAAGTGTTGAGACCAGGTTGATTCTGGAAGAGTAGTGGTTTCACGACTTGTATCAGAAAATGGGAAGCTAACAGATGGAAAGCTAGCAAATATTTCTGAGTGTTGTGTTACTCCTGACTCAACTTGTTGTTTTGTGGAAATAGGTAAGACCTATTTATACAAGTCGGAGTGAAACGTACTCTGGTCTCATTAAGGAATGAAATAATGGGTGAGTAAATGGGAGGAGTTGGTAACCGTTAACGCATGGAATTGATGTTCCATAAAAGAAAAGCGTTTCACCATTACTTCCCTATTTACTTAGCCGCTTCATCCTTATTACACTTTCTTATTGCGGGCGTAGTGTATGCCCCACGCTGTAAACCGCCAAACCAAAACCCAAAAAAGATCCCCCAGTTTGTGATTTGATGTATCGAACGTCTTCGTGAGAATGTGTAACATGTTTGTTGCCTGGCAAGTCGAGTTTGGGAGACTTGCTAGCTTGGTGACCTTTGACGGTCGAGATTTTACATCTTAAACGAAAAGGTAGCCGTTGATCATTGCACGTCTCCGATTTTGATAGCCGTGTAGGGAAGACCAACATGATGGTACGACAAAGTTGGCAGGCCATTGGCATGGCATGCCTTGGTGTGTTTGGCGTGGCCAAACTAGATTTTGGGTCAAAGGTTACCATGCGTCGTCTGGTAACCTTGGACGGCTAGGATTTTCTCCTGAAATTGAAAGGCGACCATTGATTGTCGCACGCCTTCATTTTAGTAGCCACATAGGAAAGGCCAGCATGGTGGCGCGACTAGGTTGGCATGCCTTGGCGCGGTTTGGCGTGGCCAAACTTAGGGTTTAGGGCCAAACGTTACCATGCGTTGTCTGGTAACCTTGGATGGATAGGATTAGATCCTGGGATCGAAGGGCAATCGTTGATTGTCGCAAGCCTTCGTTTTAGTAGCCGCATAGGGAAGGCCAGCATGGTGGTGCAGCTAGGTTGGCATGCCGTTGGCATGGCATGCCTTGGCGTGGTTTGGCGTGGCCAAACTTATGGTTTTGAGACAAAGGTTACCATGCGTTGTCTGGTAACCTTGGATGGCTAGGATTAGATCCTGGGATCGAAGGGCGACCGTTTATTGTCGTACACCCTCGTTTCAGTAGCCGCATAGGGAAGGCCAGCAGGTGGCGCGGCTAGGTTAGCATGTCGTTGGCATGGCATGCCTTGGCGTGGACAAAATTAGGGTTTAGGTCCAAAGGTTACCATGCATTTTCTGGTAACCTTAGATGGCTAGGATTAGATCCTGGGAACGAAGAGCGACTGTTGATTGTCGCACGCCTTCGTTTTAGTAGACGCATAGGGAAGTCCAACATGGTGGCGCGGCTAGCTAGGCATGCCGTTGGCATGTGGGGCCAAGGCAAGGTGCGTCTTGGCTTTGCATGTGGGGACAGTGGCCAGGAATGCCGTTTGGCGCATGGTGCGGCTAGCATGGCTAGGGAAAAGGCAAGGTCCGTCTTGGCTTGGGACGTGGGGCCAATATCTAGGCACGCCGTTTGGCACATGGTGCGGCTAGCATGGCTAGGGCCAAGGCAAGGTGCGGCTTGGCTTGGGACGTGGGGTCAATAGCTAGGCATGTCGTTTGGCACATGGTGCGGCTAGCATGGCTAGGGAGAAGGCAAGGTGTGGCTTGTCTTGGAATGTGGGGTCAGTGGAAAGGCATGCCGTTTGGCGCATGGTGCGGCTTGGCTTGGGACATAGGTCCAATATATAGGCATGTCGTTTGGCACATGATGCGGCTAGCATGGCTAGGGCCAAGGCAAAGTGTGTCTTGGCTTGGGACGTGGGGCCAATAGCTAGGCATTAAATTTGGCACATGGTGCGGCTAGCATGGCTAGGGCCAAGGCAAGGTGCGTCTTGGCTTGGGACGTGGGGACAATAGTTAGGCATGTCGTTTGGCACATGGTGCGGCTAGCATGGCTAGGGACAAGGCATGGTGCGTCTTGGCTTGGGACGTGGGGCTAATATCTAGGCATGTTGTTTGACACATGGTGCGGCTAGCATTCCTAGGACCAAGGAAAGGTGCGGCTTGGCTTGGGACGTGGGGCCAATAGCTAGGCATGTCGTTTGGCACATGGTGCGGCTATCATGGCTAGGGCCAAGGAAAGGTGCGGCTTGGCTTGGGACGTGGGGAAAATATCTAGGAATGCCGTTTGGAACATGGTGCGGCTAGCATGGCTAGGGCCAAGGAAAGGTGCGTCTTGGCTTGGGACGTGGGGCCAATAACTAGGCATGTCGTTTGGCACATGGTACGGTTAACATGGCTAGGGCCAAGGCAAGGTGCGGCTTGGCTTGGGACGTGGGGCCAATAGCTAGGCATGCCGTTTGGCACATGGTGCGGCTAGCTGGCATGGTTTTCCATTGGCATAGTGGCGCGGCTGGCATGGCCGGCATGCCTTGGCGCGGTAGCGTGAGAATTTCAGAGTTTCGTATAAGTGATGTCAATCAATGTTAGGGGTTCTGCCGTGGAACATGATACATAGAAAGAAAAAAGATACCCTGGTAATTCTTATGTAAGCATGTTGATCGATTTGATAAATGTGCTAATGATTATAATGACGTCATGCCAGATGTGCGGTTTTACGATTTTAACCCTAGGCTAAAAACCACCATCAACATTAAGTCCCCTTCTTAGCTTGGAACGGGAACTTCGTTGCGAGGTAAGCATAAGATGGTGCCAGACTAGGACAAGAAGTCGAAAAAGTCGCGATAAGATGGTCAGGAAAGTCCGACTAACCTTTTCGAGAGGTAAAGAGAGCTTGCGCTTCCCGTGTTGGCGGCCTTGCATAAATTGTGCTGGTGGTGCGGACCGTGGTGTGGAGAGATGAGAATTGTCAGCTTAATCTGGCTATGTGTCGCCTTGGCTGAGCTAGGGAACATCGTGACGCTGGGTTGTTGAGCCGTTGGTGTCAATATGATTTTGAAAGGGGCGCAGGCGTTGCGCTGGCTTGGCCTTGGCGTGGCAAGGCATGGCGCGGACAACTTGGAGAGGAAAAGCATGACGGACGGCTCGGCAGGTGGGGCCAAGGCAAAGCATGCGCGGACGTCTTTGGAGAGGCAGAGTATGTGCGGACGGCTCGGCAGGTGGGGCCAAGACAAAGCATGCGCGGACGGCTTTGGCACGTGGGACCAGGGCAATGGCGTGGATAGTCTTGGAGAGGCAAAGCATGACGGACGGTTTTGGCATGTGGGGACAAGGCATGACATGGTCTTAAAAAGGCAAGCATGGTGTGGACTGTCTTGGCGTTGTAACTTGTCCCCGCGGGACCGGTTGCCTTTCCTCACTTTGACTCAAACAGGAATTGACCGCCTTGTACTGTTGCCAAACATCGTATCCCTCCGATTCGTCCGGCTTTCATTAAGGTTTTGATGAGGGGATCCATTTGAGGCTGTTTTCCCGGTCATGATGTAGTCATGTTCCGTTTCTCTTCCCTTCTCTAGGGTTTCCTTGGTATTTATACCAGTGGGGTTGTATCGTCTTCCTTGTTTTATAACAAGGCTTACATCTGGTTGACTTTGTATTTCTTCACCATGCCGACCAGAAATGAATCATCATCGAGCCAGCTAGATTCCCCAGTCAAACGTCTGAGATCGGCTTCTTGCGGAAATTCCCCCTTCCGTGTTATTCGAGTTAAGAAGATCATACCGGTACGTTTTTTTTTATTGATCAACAGGTGCTTCATTGTTTGCCGATGAATGACAAAAGTTTTCTTCTGTGTAGAGATATCCCGTCGGGGCATGCGTCACCATCATTGATGAGGATGATTCGGCTTCCCCATTTTCTACGAGTCCGATCTCGCCAACTGCTGCGGATCTGTAAGACGCCGATTTGGGGATTTCTTTCCATGAGTATCCCAACGCAGGTCTGTCGTTTGGAACTCGTATGAGGTGTCTTTCCTCTAACTACCGGAACGTTGGTGGGTTTCTGGTACGGAAATAATTAGTGAATCTTTACTCAAAGATATGGAGGACATATGGCCACATCGCTACCAGGAATGTGGTGCAAAATTGTTCGTCCTCTTTAGTCTCCATAGTGAACTGCCTTCTGCTGATGGTCGCCGAGATGGAAGGCATGTCCATTTGTATTGTCACGGAATCAACTATTAAAAAATGGGAGAACATGGTGTCTACCTGTGAATCCCTAAAGTTCAACATCAGTTGGTTGCGGCACCGCCTTAATATTGTGAAAGTTGACAGAGTCGGTATTCTTGCTGGGGTGGTTCCCGCCACGAAAGCTATTCTGGAAGAGGAGAAAGCCCTAGCCACAGAGTCACAGAAGGTGAAGGAGCTAACCCGGAACTTGAGAAGTAGGACTGAAAGGTATCAAAGCCGGTTAAAGATGATGCTTTCGAGAGATTATAATCTGTTGGATGGGTTTTTCTATGTTATGTAGTTGGGAGATCTTTCCGGGAGTTTAGACATGTTTTGTCTTTCTTTCTTTTGTATTGTATTGTGTTGTCTTTCTTTCTTTTTTTTGAATGAATAAGAGAACTTTATTGATTTTCTTTCATCGAACAAAGGACAAGAAATTTGATAATTGAGATGTGGGAGAAAGGATAAAGGTGCCTGGCTATCCGTGTTGGCGACATGGCGAGGCGCAAGGTGGTGGTCAGGCATAGTATACTTTAAGCCACTTTCCGTTGATGACTGCTTCCATTTTTCCTCCGTCTTCTTTAATGACTTTGTAGTACCCACTGTTGTATGATTTGGTGACTATGTAAGGCCCTTCCCACTTTGCGGAGAATTTTGGTGTCGATGCGTCTTGTTGGATGTGTTTGGAGGTCTTCAGTACCAAATTTCCCACTTGAAAAACCCGAGGCTTTACAGTTTTGTTATATGCTCTGGAAACCCTATTTTTGTATGCTTGTGCGTGTTCTTATGCCTTGGATATTCTGGCATCTATAGTGTCCAGTTCTGCTATTCTGGCGTTCGATGCCTCAGCTTCACTCCATCGGACTCCACTTGCTTCAGCAATCCTGGCCGACGGAATTTTAATTTCTACTGGGAGGATGGCGTCTGCGCCGTAAACAAGGGAGTAGGAAGAGGTGCCAGTGGAATTTCTTGGTGACGTCCGGTATGCCCAGAGTGCCATTGGTAATTGCTTATGCCATGCTCGAGGATTATCATGCACTGTCCGACTAAGGATTCAGACCAAAATTTTGTTAGTGCTCTCCGCCTGTCCGTTTCCTTGGGGATAATACATAGTGGAGAAGACTTGATTAATTCCATACCCTTCAAGTAAGTCCCCTACTTGTTTGTTGGCGAAAGGAGTACCGTTGTCGGTGATGATATGTTTAGGTACGCCAAATAGACAGATGATGTGTTCCATGATGAATGCCGCGATCGTGGTTCCGGTAGTTCCTCGTAAAGGTATGGCTTCGACCCATTTGGTGAAATATTCGGTCGCCGTGATTATGTACTCGTGATGCTTCGAGGACAGCGGATTAATTTTTCCAATAATGTCGAGTCCCCAGCTGTGAAAGGGCCACGGACTGCTTATCGAATGTAGGGGAGTCGATGGTACGTGGATAAGGTTTCCATGAATCTGGCATTTTTACACCTCTGGACGAAAACAACCGCATCATCTTCCATGGTTGGCCAGTAATACTTCTCGTGTATCTGAAGAAATAACTTCGCTTTCCTTGATGTTCGCCTTCATGCATCTCTTTCAGCATGATTGGAATTTCTGCTTCGTTCAAGCACCGTAGCAAACTTCCTCCAAAGCTTTTACGGTATAAGATTCCCTCATGGAGTACGAATCTTTCCGATATTTGTTTTATCTTGTTCGCATCCTTCTTATTGGTGGGGAGTACTCCGTCGCGCAGGTAACTGATATACGTCTTATGCCAGTCACCAGCGTGACCAATATTAAAAACTTCTAATTGATGCGGCGGTGCTTGACAGTTGGGGCAGGTTCTTTGAAATAAACGAGATTGAGCTCCATCTCTGGCCAGTAATATCCTAGGCGTTGCAAACGGCGATAGAGTGTCACCATTAATGTCTGTCTGCAAACTTCATCATGGACGCGATTGAGATGTTGCTGCGCTTCTCCTTCTCTGAGACATCTTGACAAGGAACCGTCTAGGTTTCGACGGTATAGCACTCCCCGGAGCGTTGTAGGGTTTTGAGACTGACCTTTCCCTGAAAAAGAGAGTTACTAAGATCTTGGATAATTGGCGTTCTCCATTCGGCTTCATCTTCTTCGGGTTGTGAAAGCCATGTTGAAGCCACGGTTCGTCTCTTTACGTTAGGGTTTCCTCAAAACCTTCAAATTGCAGTTTGGATGCTAGCGTAGATAGGAAATCGGCGTGCTGGTTGCTGCTACGTCCAACATGTGTTATGGTTGTGTCGGCAAAGTAGTTTAGCAATTTTTGTGCCTCAGCTCTGTATGGGGCCAAGGTTACTTCCTTCAGTGTGTATACTCCGTTCACCTGGTTGACGAGTAATTTAGAGTCCCCTCTTATCTCCAGGTGTGTGGCTCCATCTCGTTTAGCCAAGGACAGTCCGATGAGTAAGGCTTCATATTCTGCTGAGTTATTGATGCAGGGAAAGTCTAGCTTGAAGGAGTGCGAGGATACTTCGCCAGCTGGGGATACCAGGACTATGCCTGCTCCTCCAGTACCGCTATTAGGAGTAGCAGAGCCATCGAAAAACAGCAGACATGTCTCTTCTTGAACGAAAGAGACTTCTGGAAAGTCTCCAAGGAGGTCCTCGTGTAGTGTTGCGGTACTTTCTCCTGGGAATGCCGCCAAGAGATCCGCGACTGCTCTAAAAAAAATTGATGGCTCTTGGGGAAACGCATGTTATATCGAACTCCGACATTTGGAGGAGCCATTTGGATGGTCTTCCTATCAGGGCCGGTTTTGAGAGGGGGAACTTCACGGGGTCGGACTTAGATGCCAGTACCACTTTATTGGAAAGTAGGTAATGCCTGAATTTCTGGATGGAATGGATCAAGGCTAAGCACGCCTTTTATACTTTGGGTATCTGAGTTCGGCATCTCTTAAAGTTCGACTGAAGTAGTATATGGGATGTTCAATTCCTTCGGCGTCTTCTTGAGAGAGGATAGCTCCGACGGCAGTGTTACTAAAAGCAGTGTAGCGGTCTCCCTTGTATGGGAGATCTCATGATGGATTTGGAGGATAACGTTTGCTGGATCTTCCAAAATGCTTCATGTTGTAACGTGGTCCAGACGAACTTTTCTCCTTTCTTCAGTAAGGGGGTGAATGAAGCCACCAGCTGAGCCAATCCTGGTATGAAGCGGCGAATGTAGTTTATTTTACCCATGAAACTCTGGAGTTATTTCACGGTCCGCGGTGGTGGCATTGTAAGGATGGCTCGTGCTTTGGCTGGGTCGACTTTAATTCCCTCGGCGGTCACCTGGAAGCCTAGGAACTTGCCCGAAGAAACACCAGAAGCACACTTTAACGGATTCATCTTCAGTTTGTATTCGCGAGATCTTTCGAACACCTGTCGCAGAATTTCTGCATGAGCTTCCCGGGTTTTAGACTTAACCATTATGTCATCTACATAATCTTCGACTTGTTTTTGCATCATATCATGAAAAATGGTAGTCATGGCGCGTTGGTATGTGGCGCCAGCATTTTTCAAACCGAAGGGCATCACCGTGTAGTAAAAGTTTCCAAGAGGGGTTCGAAAGGCCGTCTTATTCGCGTCGTGCTCGTACATCTTTATTTGGTTATAGCCGTTGTATCCATCCATGAAAGATAACATACCGTGCCCACTGGTGGCGTCTACCAACATGTCGATGTTGGGGAGCGGAAAGTCGTCTTTAGGGAAACATTTGTTCAAATCTCTAAAGTCGACACATCACATGATCTGGCCATTCTTCTTTTTTACTGGAACCACGTTGGCCAGCCAGGTAGGGTGGTGAATCGGTTCGATGAACCCGGCCGCTAGTAATTTTTGGATCTCTATTTTAATATGTTCTTCCACATCGTGCCAGAATTGTCTCAGTGTTTTCTTGAATGGTTTGGATCCGGGTATCACGTGTAAATGATGCTTGACCAGCTTCTCGTCCAAACCGGGCATTTCCTCATATGTTCATGCGAACAAGACTTGATACTCCTTGAGAAGTTCTACCAGATTTACACGTTCGTCCCCGCGTAGAGTCGAGCTGATCGAGATTGGTCATGGAGATTCTTCACTCCCGATGTTAACAATCTCAAGCTCGTCCATGGTAGAGTTGGTCCCGTCCTGTAGCTGCCGTGGTGCATCAGGTACCTCCTCCTGTGGCTCGTTATCCCTTTTGTCTTTTATTGGGCGGAGATACTGTGTGGTAGTCTCCCCTGTTAATTTCTAACATCGGCGCTGATATATGGTTTTCCCTTGTTCGTCATGACCCATGATAAAGGACCTCATTCGCTTGTTATGAGTGCAAGACGGACTCGATTTTGGTAAATTGAGGCTGGCGTGTCTTTCTTTTAGAAGAGCGACGTGAGACCGGGATTCTCCATGAAGCGGTGCAAGGCTATCACTTTCTTCAATGGATGTCCATTTTGGTAGCAGAGTGTGGTGAACCTTGTCGGTTGTGGCTGGTGGGCCCTTTCTTGGCTCAAAAATCTCCATGCCACAGATCGGCACGTAGGGAGATAACGATGCAGCGATGCGAATGACCTCTCCGTTTATCATGGTTTTCAAACACTGGTGATACGTCGAAGGAACGATTTTATTATCGTGGATCCAGGGTCTTCCCAGTATCATATGATAATCTGGATCCTTCTCAATTACCTCAAACCTTACTTTTGACTGGACGGGTCCTACTGAAAGATTCAGGTTGACATACCCATATGTGTTTGCTTGATTGCCTTCGAAATCAGTCATCACAGTGGATAGTCGCACGACTTCGCTTGGCCGTACCTTGGCCGTCCTGAGCATCCTGAGAGTAACAACGTTGGAGGACGCTCCTGTGTCGATGAGAGCTCTTTTGAATTCTACGTCCTTGATACGGGCCGTGACGTGTAGGGCCCGGTTATGTCCTTCCTCTGCCATCATGTCGTCGTCGGTAAACGTGATATTTTTGATGGACATCTCTGACGCTTTTGATGTTCTTAAGCGTGAAGGAACAAAGGATGCGTTCAAGGCTATTCGATTGATGGTAGTGAACGCCTCCATCCGTTGATTTTTTGAAAGATGCAAGAGCTCACATAAATTTTCCACCAGCGAGGCCGCTTCCTGGTCTACTGATCTCTGATTAGTGGTGAAGCGGTTGACTTGAGAGTAACTGTCTGGGATGTTAGTCCCCGGTCCCTGAGTTTCTGAGGTTGGTGAATCGCTCAACTATGCTATTAAGTTGATGAGGAAATCCAATATGGCGTTAATTGCGTCTTTCATCAGACCCGTGTTCTCAGTATGGATCTCCTGAATCCGCATCAAGTCAACCATTCATGGAACTCTTTCATCGATTGCGTTGTTGGTCATTGCGTTGAGGGAGGAAACGTCACCGTTCGCTTGAGCGGAGATTGAGGACACGGATCCTACCCTAAGACCGACCATCCTCTTGAGCTAAAGAAATGGGAAGCTAGGTTGGCATGCCGTTGGCGCGGTTTGGCCTGGCCAAACTTAAGGTTTAGGGCCAAAGTTTGCCTTGCGTTTTCTGGTAACCTTGGATGGCTAGAATTAGATCCTGGGAACGAAGGGCGATCGTTGATTGTCGCACGCCTTCGTTTTATTAGACGCATAGGGAAGGCCAGCATGGTGGCGCGGCTAGCTAGGCATCTCGTTGGAATGTGGGGCCAAGGCAAGGTGCGGCTTGGCTTGGCATGGCATGTGGGTCCAGTGGTCAGACATGCCGTTGGGCGCAGGTGCGGCTAGCATGGCTAGGGCCAAGGCAAGGTGCGGCTTGGCTTGGGACGTGGGGCCAATAGCTAGGCATGCCGTTTGGCACATGGTGCGGCTAGCATGGCTAGGGCCAAGCCAAGGTGCGGCTTGGCTTGGGATGTGGGACCAATACCTAGGCATGCCGTTTGGCACATGGTGCGGCTAGCATGGATAAGGCCATGGCAAGGTGCGCCTTGGCTTGGGACGTGGGGACAATAGCTAGGAATGCCGTTTGGCACATGGGGCGGCTAGCATGGCTAGGGCCAAGGCAAGGTGCGCCTTGGCTTGGGACGTGGGGCCAATAGCTAGGCATGTCGTTTGGCACATGGTGCGGCTAGCATGGCTAGGTCCAAGGCAAGGTGCGGCTTGGCTTGGCATGTGGGGCCAGTGTCCGGGCATGCTATTTGGCGCATGGTGCGGCTAGCATGGCTAGGACCAAGGAAAGGTGCAGCTTGGCTTTGGACGTGGGTCCAATAGCTAAGCATGCCATTTGGCACATGGTGCGGCTAGCATGGCTAGGGACAAGGAAAGGTGCGGCTTGTCTTGGGACGTGGGGTCAATAGCTAGGCATGTTGTTTGGCACATGGTGCGGCTAGCATGGCTAGGGCCTAGGAAAGGTGCGGCTTGGCTTGGGACGTGGGCCAATAGCTAGGCATGCTGTTTGGCACATGGTGCGGCTAGCATGGCTAGGTACAAGGCAAGGTGCGGCTTGGCTTGGGACGTGGGGCCAATATCTAGGCATGCCGTTTGGCACATGGTGCGGCTAGCATGGCTAGGGACAAGGCAAGGTGCGGCTTGGCTTGGGACGTGGGGCCAATAGCTAGGCATGTTGTTTGGCACATGGTGCGGCTAGCATGGCTAGGGACAAGGAAAGGTGCGGCTTGGCTTGGGACGTGGGACCAATAGCTAGGCATGTCGTTTGGCACATGGTGCGGCTAGCATGGCTAGGTCCAAGGCAAGGTGCGCCTTGGCTTGGGACGTGGGGCCAATAGCTAGGCATGTCGTTTGGAACATAGGGCGGCTAGCATGGCTAGGGCCAAGGCAAGGTGCGGCTTGGCTTGGGACGTGGGGCCAATAGCTAGGCATGTCGTTTGGCACATGGTGCAGCTAGCATGGCTAGGGACATGGCAAGGTGCAGCTTGGCTTGGGACGTGGGGCCAATAGCTATGCATGTCGTTTGTCACATGGTGCGGCTAGCATGGCTAGGGCCAAGGCAAGGTGCGGATTGTCTTGGGATGTGGGGCCAATATCTAGGCATGTCGTTTGGCACATGGTGCGTCTAGCATGGCTAGGGCCAAGGAAAGGTGCGGCTTGGCTTGGGACGTGGGGTCAATAGCTAGGCATGATGTTTGGCACATGGTGCAGCTAGCATGGCTAGGGCCAAGGCAAGGTGCTGCTTGGATTGGGACGTGGGGCCAATATCTAGGCATGCCTTTTGGCACATGGTGCGGTTAGCATGGCTAGGGACAAAGCAAGGTGCGGCCTGGCTTGGGACGTGGGGCTAATAGCTAGGCATGTCGTTTGGCACATGGTGCGGATAGCATGGCTAGGGCCAAGGCAAGGTGCGGCTTGGCTTGGGACGTGGGGCCAATAGCTAGGCATGCCGTTTGGCACATGGTGTGGCTAGCATGGCCAGGGCCAAGGCAAGGTGCGGCTTGGCTTGGGACGTGGGGCCAATAGATAGGCATGTCGTTTGGCACATGGGGCGGCTAGCATGGCTAGGGACAAGGAAAGATGCGGCTTGGATTGGGACGTGGGGCCAATAGCTAGGCATGTCGTTTGGAAAATGGTGCGGCTAGTTGGCATGGTTTTCCATTGGCATAGTGGCATGGCTGGCATGCCTTGGCGTGGTAGCGTGAGAATTTCAGAGTTTCGTATAAGTGATGTCAATCAATGTTAGGGGTTCTTCCGTGGAACATGATACATAGAAACAAAAAAGGTACCCTGGTAATTCTTACGTAAGCATGCCGATCGATTTGATAAATGTGCTAATGATTATAATGACGTCATGCCAGAAGTGCGGTTTTACGATTTTAACCCTAGGCTAAAAACCACCATCAACACTAATGAATGCCCAAATCGTTGAAAATACACTGGGAACAAAGGTCTAGCTGTAACACTTGATGAGATGTCAGAAACCTACGACTCCGATGAAGATAGGAAATCAAGTGTTGGTCTTTTATGTGAAAACATTGATTTTGATGGTTGCAGCAATACCTATATCAATCTTGATGGTTTTGTAAAGAAGAAGACTCAATCAAGATGGAAGATTCTATTGAATCATATTTTGGAAACACTGTTTGTGATATTTCAGTATCTACTATGTGTTTAGATACTGTCGCTCCATAAATGCCTGAATACTATCCAAGTTTGACGTGCTCGTTTTGTTCGATGAAGGGATACGAACTATCAAGGTGTTACAAGTACAAACATCAAGTGAGGCACGCCAACAAACTTCAACGAAGAGAAAATCATTTAGCAAGAAAGCTTAAACTTTCCCAGAAGACTGCTGAGGTATGTAAGATTTTATCTTCGTTTAAGAATCCAGTTTCCAAAGCAAGACCATTTGAGAAGAAAGTATGGTCAAATTGTTTTGATAGACAGAAGTCTGTGGATTCCTCTCCTGAGGAAATGGTGGACAAATTGTTGTTCACCACAGCACAAATTAATTGTGTTGATTGGTAAATCTTGTCTCATGTGCATGTTCAAAAAAGACAAGATCATGAACGCACAGGCTTTAGGAAAGGGTGTTTTCTTAGGTTTGTTGTTTTCTGTCTATCAAATTAAAGAAAGGGTTATTATCGACAATTCTACTCTTCATAGGGTTCAGATTTGAATGACCACAAACCTGTTTATAGGTTTCGAACCCTACATTCCTTTTTCCTTCTTGACATTCTTTTTATTTCAAGACTGCTTAATGAGATTGTGAATTCCATCCACAAAAATCAGTTGGTTATAACTGTTCTCAAAGCATTGTGTCTATGAAGAGAAAAGATGTCAACATGATTGCTAAGTCTTCAATCAAGGAAAAAGAAAAATCTCCTGGTTCTAGGTCTTTGAAAAGAAAAATAACAAGAGATCCAAAGGCTGCACCTTCCAACTCTCAGAAGTATTACGATGTTCTTGATGAGTTGAAGGAAGTAAGAAAGGAGATTCGTGAAATAAAGGATTTTGTTTCAAAATCTTTGGAGATTCAGAGAGCCCTGGTTCGACATAATCAGCGAAGACAATTCGTCGATATTAACTCCTATCTTCTCGAACCGTATGTTCCAATGGCTGTTGACGACAAGGAGTTTGGGAATGATGCTGAATATATCAAATACATTATTGCCTAAAAAGTCTTCTTTTTGATTAGTTGGAAAAATAACTAGTGCTTTGAATAGCGAAGATTGTGATTACACATAGCTATTTTTGTTTTCATTCTCTTATGTTTATTTTTTAGGTTTTGGTTTAAAAATTCAAAAAATATTTGGAGAATGATTATTATTGCAGTATTCTTTTGGTTTGATATATTGTAATATTTTTATGGGATATGTATTGTTTGCGTCCGTGAACTTGAAGGTCTCATATTACTGTCAAAAGTAAAGTCGTTCATGATCGGTATTCGTTTATTGGTTTAAGGACGAATGAACTTTTGACAATTACAAAAGTTATGCCTATGCAATCATTTATTTGATGGAAAATAGGATTAAATCTTTTGTTTGACAAGGATAAAGTCTATTATGTTGTTATGCATATAATGATGGAAAATATAATAGATTCGTGTATGTTTATCCACGGTTTTGATCTTCATTGATCTATCCTTTGTATACCGTGAAGGCTCCATTGTGTGTCTTACGTTGAGCACGATACGACTAAGTCGATTCTTATTGGCTTTGTTGGTTGTTCCGTAAGATGCTATATGTTGAGCATTAGGAACTAAATTAATCAACTAGTTTGGTTATTTAGTTTGTACTCCATAAGGTTCTTTCTTTCTTATGTTGAGTACGTGTATGGTTAAGGTTGGCATATTCTATGATGAACTTAGTCGGGGTTCCATAATTCTCTTATGTTGAGCCCAAAAATAATTGAATTGATTAGTTCAGTGATTAGTTTGGTTATTCGTATCACAAATAGATTAATTTTAGTTTCTCTTGTAATTAATCTAATTGAGTTTTCATATATTCCACAAATCCTTGTGTTGAGTATATGAATGGCTACACTATTATGTCTTATTGGTTAATGTAGTCTTGAATATTCCGTAAGGTTTTCCTTATGTTGAGTATTCTAATACTCCGTAAGGTTTTCCTTATGTTGAGTATTTGAACGGTTAAGTTAGTCACCTCCATATGATTAACTTAGTCGTAGCTTGTTGATCCGTAGGTTTACTTATGTTGAGCACAATCAATTAAATTGATCACTTTTGTGATTTGATTTTGTTGTGTATTTCAATTGAATTAATCATGGGTTTACTTGTGATTAATTTGGTTGAATTTTGGATATAGAAAATCATTCTTTGGTTTTTGGTGTCCAATTTTAAATCCTTCTTTTCTTTCGAAATTAAGGTCGCTCTTGTTGTTCTCTCGGGAATGACATCAGATGGGGGAGAGTTCTTTTGAACTTGTGCTTAATGGTAATATCTTGCGGGGTGTGCGGCTGTGGAATTTTAAAGGGGTTATCTTGTATCTTTAAACTCCTTGATGAATGCTGTTAGCTTCGGCTATAAGATTGCATCTAAATTAAGTTGATGTGTATTCTTTCTTTTGGTCTATGAAATTTCTCTTATGAAAATTTCATTATGAACCCGTTCTTTTACCTTTGCCAATTTTATTGAAAAAAAGGGGGAGAAATATTGTAGTTCATACTACTAATACATATGGTTTTCGGATCATTGTGTAAGGGGGAGTGGTTTCCATGATCGAGATAGAGTATTGACTAAGAGGGAGTGATACATATCACCATAGTATTATTGTTAAAATCGTGATGCAATTGGACTTTGATGTTTCATAATAGTACTATGATATTGTATAATAATGATCGAGAATCTCGATTTCTCTCATTGTTATAGCTACGGATCTTCAACAACGGTGATGCTAAACTTACAACCTTTGGGATCATTGGAGTACTTGGAAGGACGAAGATTTCAAGGAACGTTGAAGATTAGACTATGGAATAGCAGCCACTAAATTTTGTCTTTTTTGTATTCCATATGTATTAATAGTTTTGTAACTAAAATTGACAAAGGGGGAGATTGTTAGAGCATAGCTCGGTCTACCTCGCATGTTTGTCAATGTTAGTGATCAAAACTATAAGTCTTGATTTCTAGCCTATTAGCTAAGTCTCGGACTAGGATAGGAAAAGTGTAGTTTAGATCAAGGTTGCCTGCTATGATACCAATTGAAAAAGCGGGGGTACAACAACCACACCCAATATTTTGCTCAGCAATCTGTATGGACTAACTCCAATATACTTTCTAGAGAATCAACTAGACAGTCAGACTCAATCTAGATAAAAGTATGTCGAGGAGTTAATATCTCTTCTTTTTATTTGATTTACTCAAGCAAAATCTGCGAGTCCTAATCAAATACAAGGAATAACTTGGATGGTAACAAAGACCAATTATCCAAGTGTCAATCAATGTAAATCAACAACCAAAGGTTGGATATTCTAATTGATTGATCTTAAACGCACAACCTGTATTATTTCAATTATAAAGATAAACAATATAATGCAAAAATAAAAATAACACAGACACCAGAATTTTGTTAACGAGGAAACCGCAAATGCATAAAAACCCCGGGACCTAGTCCATATTGAACACACATTGTATTAAGCCGCTACAAACACTAGCCTACTATAAACTAACTTCATTCTGGACTGTAGTTGAATCCCAATCAATCTCCCAGTGATCCAAGGTACAGTTGCGCTCCCTACGTCTCTGATCCCAGCAGAATACTACGCACTTGATTCCCTTAGATGATCTCACCCACAACTAATAGTTGCAACAACCCAAAGTCGAAGACTTAAAATAAACAAATCTGTCTCACACAGAAAAGTATACAGAATAGATAAATCTATCTCCCACAGAAATACCTACAATTTTTTTTTCCGTCTTTTGATAGATCAAGGTGAACAAGAACCAATTGATAACCCGGACTTATATTCCCGAAGAACGACCTAAAATTGTCAATCACCTCACAATAATCTTAATCAACGCGGCGAAAGAAGATATTGCGGAATCACAAACAATGAGACGAAGATGTTTGTGCTTACTTTTATATCTTGCCTATTGGAGATATCAATCTCAAGCTAATCTTTGCGATTGTACTCGTATGATAGAAAATGCAAGATCAGATCACACAACTACGAGAAAGTAGTATCGGTCTGGCTTCACAATCCCAATGAAGTCTTTAGGTCGTTAACCTGGTTTTAAAAAAGAAACCAAAGGTTAAAGGATAATCGACTCTAGCTAATACAACTAGTATCACAGATAAGGTGTGGGGATTAGGTTTCCCAGTTGCTAGAGTTCTCCCTTATATAGTCTTTCAAATCAGGGTTTGCAATCAATGTTAGCTTGGTAACAAAGCATTCAATATTCACCGTATGAAAAACCTGATTATATTAAAGATAATATCTTCCAACCGTTAGATCGAAAACTTAGCTTGTTATACACAAATGAAATGCACGTTTCTAGGTTTGTGTAACCGTACCCAAACATGTACATTTGTTGGTTCAACAATAGTTAACCAAATGGTAAGCCATATGAGCACTCTAATATCAACCATATTCTTCTTCACCATAACTAGTTCAAATGACTCAAATGAACTAGTTATAGATTTGTTCAATTGCAAGGAAATCTTATGTAACTACACAAGACACAATTGAAGCAAAAATGATTTGATTCCCTTGAATCGGTTCATGAACTTTATAGCCACGGTTTGCAAAATTCATTCCTTAGTTAAGTATAAGTTCAAAAACAATCGTCTTTAGATATAACCTAACTCAAGTTCGCGGACTTAAGTTCCCGGAAGGAGTTATCAAACTCCAGCAGATTTTCTCGGGTCGATAACTTCCGCCAGTTCGCGGACTGGATTCTCGGACTGAGTTCACGGATCTTGTTCCGGTTCTCTTGTTCAACAAAGTTAGCAAACTTCGGTTCAAGGAATAAAGACTTATACATATATGTGTTCCATAATAATGCTTATATCCACCATTGGTTATATAATCTAAAATCTCATTTCAATCATTGAAACATTCTTAGAGGACGTTATATAGTTGTTATTCACAAACCATTTTTCATCAAAGCCATTTTCAAAGTGATTGAAACATATCATGACTTTCGTCACTAGGTAAAGATGAACTTGGTTAAAGCGAAAGCTTACCAA
This sequence comes from Papaver somniferum, assembly GCF_003573695.1. Lineage (NCBI taxonomy): Eukaryota > Viridiplantae > Streptophyta > Magnoliopsida > Ranunculales > Papaveraceae > Papaver > Papaver somniferum. Next base: position 14,465,147 of record NW_020622381.1, read on the forward strand.
CACATATTTCGAGAAATAAATAGGCGAGATATACTCGGCTCGAAATAACAAATGCATATAATCAAAGTCTATATAGAAAAATGACTTTTGTCTCAAAATAGGAGATAGAGTAGATAGACTTTTGAGTGATAGATAAGTTCAAGTCTCCACATACATTTTTGTCAATGAAGTTCCACCAGTTCCTTGAGTAGTTCTTCGTCTTGTATGATGATCCTCCATGGAGTTCTTGAGCTCAACTACACTTTATGTCCTAGTCCGAGACTTAGCTATAGTAGACTAGAAATCAAGACTTATAGTTTTGATCACTAACATTGACAAACATGCTTGAGATAACAACGCATGCGAGTTCGACCGAGCAATGCTCTAACAGGTTGTAAGTTTAGCATCATCATTGTTGAAAATCCGTAGCTATAACAATGAGAAAACAAGAATTCTCAATCATTGTTATACAGTGTTATAGTATTATTGTATAGCATCAAAGTTCAATTGTGTCACAACTTCGACAACAATACTATGGTGATATGTATCACTCCCCCTTAGTCAATACTCCATCTCACATGGAAACCACTCCCCCGTACATAATGATCCGAAAACCATATGTATTTGTAGTGTGCACTACATATTAATTCTCCCCTTTTTTTTTCAATAAAATTTGCAAAGGTACGAAAATGGGATCCAAATGAAAATTTCCATAGAGACATTTCATGACCAAAAATAAGCACATATCAACCTGTTTAGATGCAATCATAAAGCCGAAGATAAATACCTTTCATCAAGGAGTTTATAAAGATACAAGATAACCCCTATTATACTCCACAACCGCACTCCCCACAAAAAGATTTGGCAATTAAGCACAAGTTCAATTAAGAACTCTCCCCCATAAAATGTCAATCCCGAAAGAACAACAAGAGCGACATTAATTTGAAAAGAAAAGAAGGATTTCTTTGGACATAAAAAATCACATACGAATATGAATTTGAATCCAAAAAACTCAATTAAATTAAGCACAATAAAACCCATGATTAACTTAACCGGAAATATACAACCAAATTAACCACAAGTAGTGATAAATTTAATTGGTCATGCTCGACATAAGAGAACTTACGGAGCCTCACAGTATATACAAAAAATATGGATCAGGGAAGAACAATATTGCGGAATAAGCAAGGATTCATTCTATTTTCCATCACTATTTTCACAATGACATACAATAGACATAATGGTTGTAAAAAAAAGTTTATCCTATATTTTATCAATATTTTCATAATGACATAATAGGCTTCAAACTTTTGTAATGTCAAAAGCTAATTCATTCTTTTATCAATACATCCATATCGACATACGAAAGACATAACTTTTGACAAAATATGGGACAATCATAGTTCACGGACGCAAACACATATCCCATCACAAATTGAAATAGATAAAACCATAAAGATTAATACTGCAATAATCATCTTCAAAAAAATTTGTAGAATTTAAAAAAATAAACCTAAAAACATGAAGATGAAAACGTTGGACATAGCTATGTGTAATCACAATAATGGCTATTCCAAACTCTAGTTATTCTTCTAAACAAAACAAGAAAAGAATATCTACTAGAAATTAAGACCTTTGAAGAATTCTTTATCGTCCCCGAACTCCTTGTCGTCAACAGCCATTGGAACATAGGGTTCATGAAGATAGGAATTAATATCAATAAACCTTCTTGACTGATATCGAATCAGGGCCTTCTGAATCTCATGAGTCTTAACACAAAATCTTTTATTTATTGAATCTCCTTTTGCATCTCTTTTAACACTTCAAGAACATCAGAAAACTTCTGAGAGTTTGAAGGAACAACTCTAGGCTTCCTCACATTCCTTATTTTTCTTTTCAAGGTAGGAGACAATGGAGATTTCTCTTTTTCCTTCATGATTGATGACTTAAAAATCATATTAACATCTTTTCCATCAGAAGACATGATACTTGGAGTATCCATAGACGTATGGGTTTGTGAGAGGAATTCACAATCTCAACAAGTAGTCTTAAGATGAAAGGAGTTTCAGGAAGGAAAAACAAATGTAGGGTGCGCAACCTTTTAACAGGTTCATGCACGCACAACTCTGAACCCTAAAGAGAGTAGAATTATCGAGAATAATCCTCCTTTATTGATAGACAAGGAGTTCCAAAAAAAATAACTAAGAAAAGAAGAAAAAACAAACTTTTCAAACAGCCTGAGAGGTACACAATCTTGTCTCTTTTTAAACAGGCACATGAAACAAGATTTTATAATCAAAACAATCAACTTGTGTTGCAGTGAACAACAATTTGTCCACCATGTTCCTCTTGGGAGGAATCCACAGACCTCTGTCTATCAAAACGATTTGACCATATTTTCTTCTCTAATAGTCTTGTTTTTTCTTTGGAAACCAACTTCTTAGACGAAGATAAAATATTACATACCTCAGCGGTGTTCTGAGCTAGCTTAAGCTTGTTTGCTAGTCGATTTGCTCTTCGTTGAAGTCTGTTGACATGTCTCAATTTGTGTTTGTACTTGTAACACTTCGATAGTTCGTGACCCTTGAGAGAACAATAGGAGCATGTCAACGCATAAGATGATTCAGGTTCCTATGAAGTGCAAGCTTCTAGGCACAAAGTAGATCCTGAAACATTAAACATAGAGTTTCCAAAAGAGGGGTCAATTGATTCTTCCATCTTGATTGGGTTCTCTTCTAAAAGATTATCAAGATTGATGTATGTATTGCTACAATTATCAAAATCAATATTTTCACATAGAAGAGAAACACTTGATTTCTTGTCTTCATCAGAATCATAATTGTCAAACATCTCATTAAGTGTCGTAGCAAGACCTTTGTTCCCAGTATATTTCCTGCGATTTGGGCATTCATTTGCAAAATGGACAAAACCCTTACACTTAAAGCACTGTGGCATATCCTCATCAGCATCCTTGTTTTTAGGAGGAATGTGATTGTGAGGTTTAACAGATGACCTAGGTTTGTCTCTTGAAAACCGTTTACTTCTCTTCGATAGAAGATCCCTACTGTCTTGTGATCATAGAGACTGGTCTGTCAAGATCTTCATCCGATGAATCATCCTCAGACAGATCATCCTCAGTGACATAAATACTTAATTTTGTCAAGTAATTTAGTGTTCTTTTGTGCTTTGAAGGCAACATCCTTTCCGATTTTGGATGTATGCTCATGGTCAAAGATCTTTAACTTTCCAACCAACGTGTTTCTGGAAAGAGTATCAAGGTTATTTCCTTCAATGATGGCATGCTTCTTAGAATCGTATCTAGATGGCAGCGATCTGAGAATTTTCATCACAATGTCCTTTTCAGGAATAGTCTTACCCAATGCAAATGATGCATTAAGAATTTCAGACACTTTGTGATTAAACTCATCAAATGAATCTTCATCTTCCATACGAAGGTTTTCCCAATCGGAATTAAGGTTTTAAAGCCTAGCCTCCTTTTCACTGGTATTACCTTCAAATACTGATTCTGATATCCCACGTATCTTTAGACCTAGTGCAATTTGACACATGGTGTTGAAGATTTGGGATAATGACATGTATGATGGTATTTAAGCCGTCGTAGTTTTGCTTTGCAGCAAGTACCTCGGCAGGACTGAATTCACCAATGTTCTTAGGAACATTTACATTCCCTACTTCCATAATGGGAGAATCATAGCCATTAACTACATAAACCCATGATTGAAAATCACGCTCTTGAATAAAGGCACGCATAGCAATTTTCCACCATAAGTAATTAGAGCCGTCGAAGACTGGTGGTACGTTAATAGATATAGCACCTCTGTCCATAGAGTCAGATCGCTACAAACACAGACTTTTGAGGTCTTGAACGTGTTTGCATGCTCTGATAACAATTGAAAAAGCGTGGTCTAACATCCACACCTAATATTTCGATTAGAAATCTGTATGGACACACTCCAATATATCTCTATTTCTCGATTCAATTCTTATTCAAGCAAATAGAAATCTGCGAGTCTAATTGAATACAAGAGAAATCACTTGAACGACACCAAAGAACAATGTTCAAGGATCAATCAATTTCAATCAACAACCAAAGGTCGGATTTCCAATTGATTGATTCAAACGCACAACCTGTGATATTTCAATTATATAACAAAAATATAATGCGGAATAGAAATAACACAGACACCAGAATTTTGTTAACGAGGAAACCGCAAATGCATAAAAACCCCGGGACCTAGTCCGGGTTGAACACCACACTATATTAAGCTGCTACAGACACTAGCCTACTAAAAACTAACTTCGGTCTAGACTGTAGTTGAACCCAAATAAATCTCACACTGATCCAAGGTACAGTTGCGCTCCTTACGTCTCTGATCCCAGCAGGAATCTCTGCACTTAATTCCCTTAGATGATCTCACCCACAACTAAGAGTTTCTACGACCCAAAGTCGAAGACTTGAGTAAAAAAATCTGTATCACACAGAAAATTCTACGGTAATAGATAAACCTGTCTTCCACAGAAATACCTACGAGTTTTGTTTCGTGTTTTGATAAATCAAGGCGAACATGAACCAATTGATAACCCGGACTTATATTCCCGAAAAACGGCCTAGAATTATCAATCACCTCACAATAATCTTAATCGACGCGGCGAAAGAAGATATTGTGGAATCACAAACGATGAGACGAAGATGTTTGTGACTACTTTTATATCTTGCCTATCGGAGATATCAATCTCAAGACAATCGTTAAGATTGTACTCAATACGATAGAATCAGCAAGATCAGATCACACAACTACAAAAAAGTAGTATCGGTTTGGCTTCACAATCCCAATGAAGTCTTCAAGTCGTAAACCTACAGGGTCTCGAGAAGAAACCTAAGGTTAAAGGAGAGTCGACTCTAGTTAATACAACTAGTATCAAACAGGAGGTGTGGGGATTAGGTTTCCCAGTTTCTAGAGTTCTCCCTTGTATAGTATTTCAAACCAGGGTTTGCAATCAATGTTAGCTTAGTAACAAAGCATTCAATATTCACCGTTAGATGAAAACCTGATTAGATTCAAGCTAATATATTTCAACCGTTAGATCGAAAACTTATCTTGTTACACATAAATGAAATGCACGATTTTAGGTTTTTGTAACCATACCCAAACATGTACATGTGTTGGTTCAACAGTAGTTAACCAAATGGTTAGTCATATGATCACTTTCATATCAACCATATTCTTCTTCACCATAACTAGTTCAAATGACTTCAAAATGAACTAGTTAGAGAGTTGTTCAATTGATTAGATCTTATAGAAGTATACAAGACACAATCGAAACAAAAACGATTTGATTCACTTGAATCGATTCATGAACTTTATAGCCATGGTTTGCAAACTTGCATTCTTTAGTTAATATAAGTATAAGTTCAGAAATAATCGTTTTTAGATATAACCAACTCAAGTAAGCAGACTGAGTACGCGGACTTAAGCACCCGAAATAAGTTTGTAAAAGTTTACCAACTCTTGCAGATTTTCTCGGGAAGAGAACCTCCGACAGTATGCGGACTGGGTTCGTGGAATCTTATTCCGGTTTTCCTAATCAACAAAGTACACATGCTTCATTTCAAGAATAAGGACTTATACATATATGCGTTTCCACACAATACTTATATCCAACATTGATTATATAATCTAAACTCTCATTTCAATTATTGAAACATTCTTAGAGGACGTTATATAGTTGTTATTCACAAACCATTTTTCGTCAAAGCCATTTTCAAGTGATTGAAACATATCATGACTTTTGTCACTAGGTAAAGATGAATTTGGCCAAAGCGAAAACTTACCAACACATATTTCGAGAAATAGATAGGCGAGATAAACTCGGCTCGAAATAGCAAATGTGTATAATCAAAGTATATATAGCAAAACGACTTTGTCTCAACATAGGAGAGAGAGTAGATAGACCTTTGAGTGATAGATAAGTTCAAGTCTCCACATACCTTTTAGTTGATGAAGTTCCACCAGTTCCTTGAGTAATCCTTTGTCTTGCATGATAATCGCCATGGATTTCTTGAGCTCTAATACACTTTCTATCCTTGTCCGAGACTTAGCTATATTAGACTAGAAATCAAGACTTACAGTTTTGATCACTAACATTGACAAACATGCTTGAGATAGCAACGCATGCGAGTTCTACCGAGCAGTGCTCTAACACTTTTATTATCATAACAAGTTATTACATCGACACATTTCATATAATTAACTAGTTATATAACCCACTAGCGCTAAACTTTAAAAACAACAAGACATATTACGAAGAATTTACCTCTTCCTTTGTTCTTCTTCTTCCATAAACCTCCAGCACCATGGTTTCTTTGACTTTAGACAAGAACATGAAGAACATCATGAGTTCTAGCTTCTTCCATATGAACCCTAGAAACCCTAGATTTCTCCCACACCCGCTCTCACTACAAGTCTCTCTTCTCACATAGATTTTTCCCCATCACCAACCATCGTAGGACACAACGGTTGTGACCATTAACCACTCTCGTTAAGAGAGGATTCTACAAGAGAATGATTTCTTCTCACCATATAAGCTCTCTTATATAGTAGTTACATCCTTTCTCCCCAAGTCTTAGAGAACTTCTAAGAATAGCTTCACACCTTAATTAGGAAAACACTTCTCCAAACCGTCATACAAGTTTCTTAATCCAAACAAACCTTGCAGGCATTCCAAACTCGAAACTTCCCTTTAGCCACAGTTTTGACAGCAATAGATCACTGTTTCTGCTTCAGAAACTGTCACCTAAAGTCCAATTTCAGACATATAGTTTTGTATACGGAACAAAACCCCAACAATTAATCCTAGAAGTATCTATTCAGTGTGAAATCTAGAAGTTTGGTCCCCAAGTAATTATTGTAGCTTACTTGGAGTGTTGGCCAAACAATTATACAAGCTAAGTAAGAAGACCCTAGATGGTCAGTTGTAAAGGCTATAAAATCCATGTTTCTGTAATACTTTGTAATAATGAAATAGTAAGAAAAACAGTGAGCCAATGATAAGAAAAACAACATAACTAGTTATTTCTTTATATATTTATATGCAGTTTATCTTTCTATTATGATCAATAGTTTAGATCAAAGATCTGTGAACCTGGTTAAGTACAATAACTATTGGACGATATCAAAAATCAATATTCAAAACAACCTATTATATATTGTAACTTTATGTGAACCGAATACCAACAAGAAAAAATCTTGTAATCTTTATTTCAAGATGCGAATTCTCAAGAACAAGTCATGTAGGTTCTATACATATTTAGTTAAAAACTGTCTAGGTTGATTATTGAAACACTTGCTTTTACTTTAAGTATATCAAACACAAATATAATTCGGAAATAAAAAGTCAAGCAATACAAAAAGAAATTTTGTTAATGAGAAACCCCAAGACCTCGTTCACTTTGAAAACCGAGACGTACTGAACCGCTGTATGCACTAGCCTACTATTAGATTTCGGACTAGAATGTAGTTGAGACCGAACCCACCCTCCAAGAAATTTGGTTACGATGTGCTATTTACGTCTTGAATCTTGCAAGGCTCTACCCACTTTATTCCCTAGATGACGTCCTCTATAACCTAAGACCTTTTTGGGTTCTGAATCCACAAAACACCGGTTTGGTTTCCATTTTAATGTTAATCAAGGTTTTGCAAATCTTGTGTTTGTTTTGAATAATTACAAGGTAAAAGTAATATCAAACAAACTTGTAGATTAGGGATTATTATACTCTTAAAAACTGGAAGAGAAGCTTAATTATTCTACAACAAGAAAAACTAGAATAAAACTAGAGATATATTGTTAAAACTTCTTAAAGAATTTATGAGACACCTATATTGAAGTTTTATTTCTAGTCCATAATTAGACAAACTAGTGTCAATATACGTTCATGAATTGAAATCTACCAAATCTAGGGTTTATGATCACAAAATCTTGAAGGGCCTTATGCCAGAAGAGAAGGACCTTAGAATAGACAATAATATTGAATTTACCTAGATGGCAAGTTGCATAACTATCAAAAAGATTATTACCAATTCGTGCTTTGTGATCACAAAAACAAAGTCTTATTGTCTCACCCTTGTTCACGGAGAGCAGAAGTAGTGGAAAAAACCTTATTAACTCAGCGTCATTAGGGGCGACGCGGAGAGAATTAGGGGCGACTAATAAGACAAAATATGATGAAAATACTATACATCCCTTCAAAATAGGTAGTTTAGTATTATTTTTTTATATGTCGATTGTGACTATGTTCTTATCTTCTTTGAGAAATCCAAAATTCCATTGGTTTTGAAAATTTTGAATTTTGGGCTACTACCACAATCGGTGGATAAATAACATCATGATAGAAAATAAACATCACGAAACTACCGATTGTGAACATAGAGAAATTCAAAATTCCATTAGTTTTTGAAAATTTCGAATTTGGGGCAACTATCACAATCAGTAGATAAAAGAACATCACGAGACTACTAATTGTATAGTCGGTAGATAATAAATATCACGAAACTACCGATTGTGCAAATAGAAAAATTCAAAATTCCATTGGTTTTTGAAAATTTCGAATTTGGGGCAACCATCACAATCGGTAGATAAAAGAACATCACAAGACTATCAATTGTATAATCGGTAGATAATAAACATCACGAGAATACCGAGTGTGTAAATAGATAAATTCATTTTCCCATTGGTTTTTGAAAATTTTGTAATACATGTGTATATTTCTCTCTCTGGGAACTAGTGATCCTCAAGATGGATTGAGGATAGAATTGTAATTTAGGAGGGATTAATGATTTAAGGCAGTATTCCTATAAAAGGAAAATAAATTCCTAAGAGGTTTTAGGAAACCAAACCAAAGTAAGGAAGTATACCTATATAAGGAAAAACTTCCTAGATAAGGTAATATTCCTAGAAAGGGAAATATACCTAGATAAGGAAATAGTTTCCTATAAGGTTTGGGAAACCGCTAAAGCTATAAATAGAGATGTTTAGCTCATAGCTAAGACAATATAGAGTGTGGTTTGTGAAACAGACACACCTAGATCCAAGAAAGAAGGTTTGAGAGACAAATCACCCAGAGATAAGTTTGTGAGACAATTAATTATTGCAAAAGCAATCTTAGCAAATACTTTAAGGTTATTTTACCTGGAGAGATTATGAGCGTAACAAATAGAGAATTGTAATAGTTTTCTTGTTCATAATCTAGAGAAGATATATTTCTTAGAATCACTTTCTTGTGTGTGTTATGTTTTATAGTTTTCGTCTATTATTATTCTGAATTCCGCCTCTATAATAATAGTCACCAAGGTACAGAGATCAATATGTATCAAGTTGGTATCAGAGCAAGGTTCGTTTCTTTTAGGGAATATTCCTGTGGTTTATGATCTCCACTAGATCTCTCTACAAACAACTTGGTGAGTTACTCGAGAAGCTAAAAAATGTTAGAAAAATAAGATGACCATGGTATGGTTGAAGTTAGATAAGGAACGTTTGTATGACGAAGGTAAGAAGTTGAAGCCATTGAGACGTGAATCGTTTCGTATTTTCAGAAAGATTGGTAACAATATCTTTAGTCTTGATTTACCACCTAATCTAGGAATTTGCTCGGTTATTAATGTCGAACAATTGAAGTTATTTGATTTATCGTTACAATATGAGGGATGACAAGATAATCTTTTCACATGTGGAAGACTTGTGGTTTGATAGAGAAGAACCACTCGAAGAGAATCGCATTACGGAGCGAAGAGAGACTAAGACAAGACAAGAAGATAAGGACGCTTTTCTAATTGGAAGTCAAAGTCAAGTTCCCAGCAAGGAGAGATGGTTCAGCAGGGAGAAAGGAACTCTCGGGTTCCCTAACCTCCAAATATAACTTTCACAGGAGTTCAAGTACTTGAAGGGGGGTGCATGATACATGTGTATCTTTCTCTATCTGGGACCTAGTGATCCTCAAGATGGATTGAGGATGGAATTGTAATTTAGGAGGGACTACTGATTTACGGAAGTATTCCTATAAAAGGAAAATAATTTCCTAAGAGGTTTTTGGAAACCAAACCAAAGTAAGGAAGTATACCTAGATAAGGAAATACTTCCTAGATAAGGTTGTAGTTTCAGGAAATCCTACACTACACCCCTCATATGATTTCATTAACATTCAACTCATTTTAGATTAACAATATTAATTTTATTGATGAATCTTTGAACAATCTTACAAGAAAAGATAAAGGAATCAAGAATAACCACTGCTCTAGATTTTCTCTCTCCTATTTACTTGCTTCTCACCCAGAAAAAGATCTCTCCTTTTCCTTTACAACTGAGCGGCTATTTATAGGGAATTACATAGTGGATGACAGCTAATTTGTCCTTTATTTTCGGATATGGCTTGCGACATTCTCGCAACCTTACAAATGTTAATCTCGCAAACTCTCTTATTTTCGCAGGATCATCACATTTTTCTCATGATCTTAGCTGACGTCGTTTATTATGTCATTTCTGAAATTGTTCTGTGACGCTGTTGTGTTGTGTTGTTGATAATTTCGCTGAAATATTATTGCTGCGAGATTCTGATCCTACATCTTGCCTCTTCTCATATCTTCTCTGCGAAGTAGAGAACGATGTGAGAAATGCCGTAACTGTTCATCTCTTCATATTCTGCATTTATCACACGTATCCTTTCTTCCATCTATTTCTTGACACGTCTTCTGTAACCGCTCACGTCTTTTCGTATTAATGGTATTTATTTCTTCGAGTAGAAAAATCCTCTATATATATTCTTCTTACTCTTCTTTTCATTTTCTTTTTACTTTCTCTTCTCTTTTTATTCTCTCATCTCTGCAACTCTATTATTCTTCCGTAAATTCTGCCATTGCAACTTTTCTTCTTTCTTCTTCTTTTACTCTTTTTATTTTCTTCTTCATCTCCATATTGTTCCCTCTGAAGATCTTCATTGTTCGTAACTTTCTTAATTTTTACGAATTAATCCTCCTGCTGGTGTTTTCCATGGATTCGTCGAGGTTAGTTTTCTTTTTTCTTTCTTAAGGTTTTTGCTGAAATTGATCTTGCTTACTGCTTTATTTAATGATGTTGCTTATGTGATTCCCATACTGTTGTTATTTCAGCAAAAACGCCTCCAACACCAAATTTACGGTTCAGAACCCTAATATTCCCAAATCGCAACATAATATTGTTGTACACAAAAGAAAGTCTGCGAATCAGAAGGTAGTAAGAAACATTATTTTTTTTAATAACAATATTGTTGCCTCTGTTTCTTATCTGGATTGTAATTCTCAGGGTGATAAGGATGTCAATAAACCTCTCAAGAAATCTCGCCACCTTAAAACCGTTAAAACCTCTGTTCCATTCCACTTACTTATCTCTTCTAAATCTTCTGCGACATCTTCGCAAGTTAAACCATTATCTCCAATTCGCGAAAAGGCTGCCTCAGATTTCATTTCTTCAACTGACCTTTCAATGGTTGAAACCCCCCTTATTGATCCTTCTGTGAATGAAACTTCTTCTCCTCCTATCGATAATGTTTCTCAACCTTCTATCATTGCCAGTTCTCTACCTGAGCCTCTTCCCTTTTCGAAAGAAACCGTGGAAGGAATAGTTATTGCTTTCAAAGTTTTGTCTGAGGTCCTGGATGATGGCAAGAAGTCTCCCATTGATCCTGTCAAGTCTGGTATTTGCGAAATTCTGAGTAAGTATTTCGGTTCTGACAGAGCTGCTGCGCAAACAGCTTTGGAAAAAGAGTGTAATGCTCTTCGTCTCGAAAATCAAAAGCTTCAGAATGTTTCTCTGGATCGCGACAACCTTCGCAAGAAGAATGATGAACTGAGAGGTATGATTTCCTTATATGTGTCTTCAATTTTCCTTTCTAATGATTTTATCCTTCCCATATTTAATTATCCTTGAAATCCCTCTTTCGCGTGTTAAGCCTTAAACCAGAAACGAATAATGGAGAGATATCAATTTGAATATGCTGTTGAAGAAGCCCGTGTTGATAAAGAGATTTTGATGGATCAATATAACCAATTAGATAACCTTTATTCATACTCTGTTGATCATATAAATAATCTTACCAATGAAAATACCCAATTAGTTCGGAGGCAAGATTTATTAAGTAATGAAATATCTCTCCTCTTATTCTTTAACTAAAGCTAATCTTGGGATGGAATCTTTATCAGATGAGAATAAAACTCTATCTCAAGAGAAACGAATTTGTTTAAATAAGATGGTGATATCTTCGCAACAACTTAGCATCCTTCAGAAAGTATGTGATGACCAAGAGCAATCTTTTCTCTCTTTGAGAAATGAACTTAAAGAAGTAACAGAGTCATCTATCGCTGAAAGAGATACACTCATTCAAGGTAGAATAGCTTTAAGTGTAAAGGCGGATCAACTTAAAGAACAATATTACAAATTAGAAGAATCTTATTCTTCTATTACGAAGAAAAATGCGTTTCTTATTTCTAAAGAGAAAAATCTTCAGTTCCGACTTAAAGGTTTAGTTGGAGATAAATTTGATGATGCGATGGACCGTTGGGAGAATAGTTGTCTGACCTTGATTCAACATCTTATTTTGCAAAAGGAAGGTAGTCATAATAGTTTGACTGCCTTAACTATCTTTTCTTTTTCATATCTTTTTGAGTTCTTCATCTTACTGAAATTTTGTATTCTACTTTTCGCAGAGTATGAGAAAAATCTTCATTCTCCATTTCTGTTTTGGAGGCTAAATATGCCAAAATTCGCAAAGAAAATGCACTACTCGTCTCTGTCCTTACTGGTTCTCGCGACCGAGCAGAAAGAAGACTTGATTATCTTACTTACTTTAAGGATATTCAAGATAGGAATCATCAGAGAGCACTTCTTCGTCAAGTTCATCTCCGCGCTGAAGTCCTTGTAAATGATATTTTATTGTCTAAATCTCTTCCTCCTACATCAATCGACCCTTTGGAAGTAGATGATGATGAAGTTCCTCGTCCTGCTGACAGTGATTATGATTATGAAAGTGGTGAAGAGAATAGTCTTTTGGAAGATGGAGAAGAGATTCCTTCTAAGGAAGCAACTGCTGGTGCTAATCAAGATGAAAACGAAAAAGAAATCTCTTCTGAAGAAGTAATTGCTGGCGATAATCAAGGTGGCGGCGAAAAAGAAGTCCCTCTCAGAGGAATTATTGTTGGTGAGGATCAGAATCGAAATGAAGGAGAGTTTGGCGATGATGAGAACATTGGCGAAGATCGTCTATTATCTCCTTCTACTGGAATTAATACTGAAGCATGAGCATGAGATTCTTATTTAGTTCTACCTTCTTGAATTGTCTCATCTTTATTATTTTTTGCGAATAATATTCTTCAACTAACTTTGGAATCAATTTTCCCTTTTAGTATTTTACTGGCGAGAAAGATAATGCCTCTTGTTTGCTGATTCCCATACTTGCCTCTCATTATCTTTCTTGCGAGAAATGATCTGTTATGAATACTTATAAATATTTTGTTTTGTCATGTGGTCTTATTTTGCCTTCCTAATTAAAGGTCTTATTATGCCACCTCTTGTCATTTCCACAAAATCGCAGGACGTTCTTGCACTTTCATGCAAGAACCCATTGATCTTGCCTTAACTTTTTCTTTTGTATTATGGCCTCTTCGGGAATGTTGCGATAATATGACATGCCTAAATATTCTTGCAAAAATAAAGCCCCACGACATTGTCGTCTTGCGACGAAATCGCAGGACGTCTTCACACTTTCATGCGAAAACCCATTGATCTCGTCTTATCTTTTTCTTTTGTATTAGTGCCTCTTCAGGATTGTTGCACAAATATGACAAGCCTTAATACCCTTGCGAGTAAAAAGCCTCATGAGATTTGCGTCTTAAGAAAAATCTCAGCTCCCTAATGGAGGGTGCCGCCCTTATCTCCCCCCTAGTTGCCCCTTCAAGGAGGCGTACTTCTACCATACAAGGTTAGATCCTCCCATCTAGTCTTAACAACAACCAGTTGTTTTCGCAGCCTCTTATCCCTTTTACCTATAGGGTTTATGGTTACGAGACTGCACCCTAAGTGGGGTTTTCTTCAGGCCGAGTGCAGTATAAGCCAAGACTTGTCAAGAATTGCAAGGTACGCTCCAGACGCCTCTGGCACTCTTGACTCAACCGTGTACCTCGGCGCCTTGATCAGATTCTGCACCCCTTGGGATAGTCCTTATTACCTTAGTCTCCCAACCTAACTCATATGCTTAAGCTGAGAATTCAAGGTGCCTCTCCCGGATGGGATTTATTGACCCCAAATCTCCATGACTCAGGTTCCGGTGGCGGTGTATCCTTTCCCTGAGCCATGCAACAGGTACCCCCTTATATGACGTACTTTAGGTCTTACATTTTCCTCTTGCAAAATTTTATTCGCGAACTAGGGTGTACGCCATAAAGGTTCGCCCCTTTCTTTTATGTCATTGTTCTATGATTATCTCTGCGAAAGTTTCGCACATCATGATCTTGTTTTGATATGAATAATCTCGCAACTATTCTTTCAGAATCCATAACTTCTCAAAGCTTCTTACGGATAATATATTTTTAAGTACAATCTGTTCCATGGTCTGTCAAGCCTATGACCAACATCTCTACCTTCTGGATCCATTAATTTATAAGATCATGTTCCAACTATCTCCTTAATGATGTAAGGTCCATCCCATTTTTTCGCTAATTTTCCACCATTTTCTCGCTGATATATTGGTGTCTCTCGCAGAACTAAATCTCCTGGTTGGAATTCGCGTACTTTGACACATTTATTATATTCTCGGGCTAATCTTCGCAGATAATTCTCCATATGTTGTAAAGATCTTTCTCTTTTTTCTTCTAATTCATCAAGTTTGCTTAAGATCAAACCCGCACTAAGATTTTTCTCCCAAGCTTCTCTCTTTGTTGTTGGAATAACAACTTCTGTTGGTAACACCGCTTCAACACCGTATGTTAAACAAAAGGGTGACATTCCAGTAGCTTCTCTTCTAGTTTTATTATAAGCTCATATTGCATTATGTACTTGTTCGCACCATGCTCTATGATGTCCTTATAATTTCTTCTTTAATATATCTGCAGTTGTTTTGTTTGTTGCCTCTACCTGCCCATTAGCTTGTGGATACAAAGGAGTAGACTTTCCACATTTTATCTTAAATGCATTAAGTAACATTTCTATGTTCCGTCCTTCAAATTGTTTCCCATTATCAGATACCAACTGCGCAGGAATTCCGAATCTGCAAATGATATTTTCGAATATGAATGTAAAGATATCTTTGTCGCGAATATGATGTACTGCCTTCACTTCTATCCATTTTGTGAAATAATATGTTGCGACTATTAAGTATCTTCTTTGTCCAGAACCTGGTAAAAATGGCTCCATAATATCTAAGCCCCACTGTCCAAAAGGCCACACACTGGTTGAAGATGACAATGGTGCTCCAGGTGCATGTATTTTCTTTCCATGCCGCTGACAATCTTCGCAAGGTCTTGATATTTGTTTTTCATCTTCGTGCATGTATGGCCAATAATAGCCTTTCATTTTTTGCTCTATGTTCCAAAGATCTTCCCCGCTATGATTGCCAGCATCCCCACTATGTAACATTTTTAGCACTTTTTCTCCTTCCTCTCGTGTCAAACATCTGAGTGATGGTCCATTAAAGGATTTTCGGTATAGCATCCCATCTCTTAATTCATGATTCGTTGCGCGGATTTTTAACTTGTGTGCTTCCTGTAGTTGCAGGAAATCCTACACTACACCCCCCATATGGTTTCATTATTACTCAACTCATTTTTAGATTTACACTCTTAATCTTATTGATCAATCTTTAAATTTTCTTACAAGGAAAGATAAAAGAATCAAGAATGACTTCTGTTCTAGACTTTCTCTCTCCTATTTACTCGTTTCTTACTCAAAAAGATCTCTCAATTTTCCTTTACAACTGAACGACTATTTATAGGGAAGTACATAGTGGATGACAGCTAATCTGTCCTTTATTTTCGAATATGACTTGTGACATTCTCACAACCTTACAAATGTTAATCTCGCAAACTCTCTAATTTTCGCAGGACAATCACATCTTTCTCATTATTTTAGCTGACGTCGTTTATTATATCATTTCTGAAATTGTTCTGCGACGCTGTTGTGTTGTGGATAATTTCGCTAAGATATCATTGTTGCGAGATTCTGATCCTACATCTTGCCTCTTCTGATATCTTTTCTGCGAAGTAGATAAATATTTGAGAAATGCCGCATCTGTTCTTCTCTTCATATTCTGCATTTATCACACGTATTCTTTCTTTCATCTGTTTCTTGACACGTCTTTTGTAACCGTTGCTTTTTAACCGCTTATATATTTCCGTATTAATCGTGTTTATTTTCTCGAGGAAAAATTCCCTCTATATATATATTCTTTCTCACTCTCTTTTTCTTTCTTTTTATTTTCTCTGCAACTTCATCGTTCTTCTGCAAATTCCGTTATTGCAACTTTTCTTCTTTGTTCTTCAATCTTTTTAAGTTCTTCTTCATCTTCATACTATTTCTTCTGCAGATCTTCATCGTTCGTAATTTTCTTCGAAATAATCTTCCTGCTACTGTTTTCCATGGATTCATCAAGGTTAGTTTTCTTTTTTCTTCTTTATGGGTTTTCCTGAAATTGATCTTGTTTATTTCCTTATTTGATGTTGTTTATGTGATTCCCATACTCTTGTTATTTCAGCAAAAGTGCCTCCAACACTAAATTTACAGTGCACAATCCTAATATTCCCAAATCGCAGCATAAGGTTATTGCGCATAAAAGAAAGTCGGTGAATGAGAAGGTAGTAAGAAACATTATCCTTTTCTAATAACAATATTGTTGCCTCTGTTTCTTATCTGGATTGTAATTCGCAGGGTGATAAGGATGTCAGTAAACCTCTCAAGAAATCTAGCCACCTTAAAACTGTTCCAACTTCCATTCCATTCCACTTACTCATCTCTTCTAAATCTTCTGCGACATCTTCGCAAGATAAACCTTTATCTCCAATTCGCGAAAAAGCTGCCTCAGACTTCATTTCTTCAGCTGACCTTTCAATATTGAAACCCCCCTTGTTGATCCTTCTATGAATGAAACCTCTTCTCTTCCTAATGAGAATGTTTCTCAACCTTCTATCACTACCAGTTCTCTACCCGAGTCTCTTCCTCTTTCGAAAGAAACCGTGCAAGGAATAAATATTGCTTTCAAAGTTTTATCTGAAGTCCTGGATGATGGCAAGAAGTCTTCTATTGATCCTATCAAGTCTAATGTTTGCGAAATTCTGAGCAAGCATTTAGGTTCTGACAGAGCTGCTTCGCAAACAGCTTTGGAAAAAGAATGTAATGCTCTTCGTCTCGAAAATCAAAAGCTTCAGAATGTTTTGTTGGATCGTGACAATCTTCACAAGAAGAATTATGAATTGAGAGGTATGATTTTCTTATCCGTGTCTTCAATTTGCCCTTTTAATGGTTTTATTCTTCCCACATTTAATTATCCTTGAAATCCCTCTTTCGCATGTTAAGCCTTAAACCAGAAACGAATAATGCAGAGATATCAATTTGAATCTGCCGTTGAAGAAACCCGTGTTGATAAAGAAATTTTGATGGATCAATATAACCAATTAGATAACCTCTATTCATATTCCCTTGATCATATATATAATCTTACCAATGAAAATACCCAATTAGTTCAGAAACAAGATTTATTAAGTAATGAAGTATATCGCCTTTCTTATTCTTTAACTAAAGCTAATTTAGGGATGGAAACTTTATCAAATGAGAATAAAACCTTATCTCAAGAGAAGTGAACTTATTTAAACAAGATGGCGATATCTTCGCAACAACTTAGCATTCTTCAGAAAGTATGTGATGACCAAGAGTAATCTCTTCGCTCTTTGAGAAATGAACTTAAAGAAGTAACAGAGTCATCTATCGCTGAAAGAGATACACTCATTCAAGGTAGAATAGATTTCAGTGTAAAGGCGAATCAACTTAAAGAACAATATTCCAAATTAGAAGAATCTTATTCTTCTCTTGCGAAGAAAAATGCCTTTCTTATTTCTAAAGAGAAAAATCTTCAGTCTCGACTTAAAGGTTTAATTGGAGATAAATTTGATGACGCAATGGACTGTTGGGAGAATAGTTGTCTGTCCTTGATTCAACATCTCATTTCGCAAAAGGAAGGTAGTCATAATAGTTTGACTTCCTTAACTATCTTTTCTTTGTCATACCTTTCTGAGTTCTTCATCTTAATGAAATTTTATATTCTACCTTTCGCAGAGTCTGAGAAGAATCTTCATTCCTCCATTTCTGTTTTGGAGGCTAAATATGCCAAAATTCGCAAAGAAAACGCAGTACTCGTCTCTGTCCTTACTGGTTCTCGTGACCGAGCAGAAAGAAGACTTGATTATCTTGCTTACTTTAAGGATATTCAAGATAGGAATCATCAGAGAGCACTTCTTCGTCAAGTTCATCTCCGGGCTGAAGTTCTTGTGAATGATATTTTATTGTCCAAATCTCTTCCTCCTACATCAATTGAGCCTTTGGAAGTAGATGATGATGAAATTCCTCATCCAGCTGACAGTGATTATGATTACAAAAGTGGTGGAGAGACTGATCTTTTGGAAGATGAAGAAGAGATCCCTTCCAAGGAAGCAACTGCTGGTGCTAATCAAGATGGCAGTGAAAAAGAAATCCCTTCTAAGGAAGTAATTGTTGGTGATAATCAAGATAGCGGCGAAAAAGAAGTCCATCTTGAAGAAATTATTGTTGGCGAAGATCAGAATCGAGATGAAGAAAGGACTGGCGATAATGTGAACATTGGCGAAGAGCTTCTTATCTAGTTCTATCTTTTTGAATTGTTTCGTGTTTATTATTTCTTGCGAATAATATTCTTCAACCAACTTTAGAATTAATTCTCTCTTTTAGTATTTTTCTTGCGAGAAAGATAATGCCTCTTGTTTAATGATTCCCATACTTTCCCCTCATTATCTTTCTTGCGAGAAAAGATCTGTTATGAATACTTATAAATATTTTGTTTTGTCATGTGGTCTTATTTTTCCTTCCTAATTAAAGGTCTTATTATGCCACCTCTTGTCATTGCGACAAAATCGCAGGACGTCCTTGCACTTTCATGCAAAAACCCATTGATCTTGCCTTAACTTTTTCTTTTATATTATGGCCTCTTCAGGAATTTTACGACAATATGACAGGCCTAAATATTCTTGCGAAAATAAAGCCCCATGACATTGTCGTCTTGCGACGAAATCGCAGGACGTCTTCGCACTTTCATGCGAAAACCCATTGACCTCGCCTTAACTTTTTCTTTTGTATTATTGCCTCTTCAGGATTTTTGCACAAATATGACAAGCCTTAATACTCTTGCGAATAGAAAGCCTCATGACATTTGCGTCTTAAGACACTTATCAGCTCCCTAATGGAGGGTGCCGCCCTTATCTTCCCCCTGGTTGCCCCTTCAAGGAGGCGTACTTCTACCATACAAGGTTAGCTCCTCCCATCCAGTCTTAACAACAACCACTTGTTTTCGCATCCTCTTATCCCTTTTACCTATAGGGATTATGGTTACGAGACTGCACCCTAAGTGGGGTTTTCATCAGGCCGAGTGCAGTATAAGCTAAGACTTGTCAAGAATGGCAAGGTACGCTTCAAACGTCCCTGGCACTCTTGACTCAACCGTGTACCTCGACGCCTTGATCATATATGCACTCCTTGAGAGAGTCCTTATTACCTTAGTCGCCCAACCCAAGTCATATGCTTAAGCTGAGAATCCAAGGTGCCTCTCCCGGATGGGCTTTATTAACCCCAAATCTCCATGAATCAGGTTCCGGTGGCGGTGTAGCCTTTCCCTGAGCCATGCAACAGGTACCCCCTAATATGACGTACTTTAGGTCTTACATTTGCCTCTTGCGAAAGTTTATTCGCGAACTAGGGTGTACACCATAAAGGTTCGCCCCTTTCTTTTATGTCATTGTTCTGTGATTATCTCTGCGAAAATTTCGCATATCATGGTCTTGTTTTGATATGAAAAATCTTACAATTATTCTTTCAGAATCCATAACTTCTCAAAGCTTCTTACTGATAATATCTTTTTAAGTACAACATGTTCCATGGTCTATCAAGTCTATGACCAACATCTCTACCTTCTGGATCCATTAATCTGTAAGCTCATGTTCCAACTATCTCCTTAATGATGTAAGGTCCATCCCTTTTTTCGCTAATTTTCCGCCATTTTCTCGCTGATATACTGGTGTTTCTCTCGAACTAAATCTCCTGGTTGAAATTCGCGTACTTTGACACGTTTATTATATTCTCGGGCAAATTTTCGCTGATAATTCTCCATATGTTGTAAATCTTTTTCTCTTCTTTCTTCTAATTCATCAAGTTTGTTTAAGATCAAACCCGCGCTAAGATTTTTCTCCCAAGCTTCTCTTTTTGTTGTCGGAATAACAACTTTTGTTGGTAACACCGCTTCAACTACGTATGTTAAACAAAAAGGTGACATTCCAGTAGCTT
Organism: Papaver somniferum; assembly: GCF_003573695.1. NCBI lineage: Eukaryota > Viridiplantae > Streptophyta > Magnoliopsida > Ranunculales > Papaveraceae > Papaver > Papaver somniferum. The sequence goes on from NW_020622381.1 coordinate 14,485,742, forward strand.
CTCTTCTAGTTGTATTATAAGCCCATACTGCATTATGTACTTGTTCGCACCATGCTCTGTGATGTCCTTCCAATTTCTTCTTTAATATATCTGCAATTGTTTTGTTTGTTGCTTCTACCTTCCCATTAGCTTGTGGATACAAAGGAGTAGACTTTCCATATTTTATCTTGAATGCATTAAGTAGCATTTCTATATTCTGTCCTTCGAATTGTTTCCCATTATCAGATACCAACTGCGCAGGAATTCCAAATCTGCAAATGATATTTTCGAATATGAATGTAAAGATATCTCTGTCGCGAATATGCTGTACTTCTTTCACTTCTGTCCATTTTGTAAAATAATTTGTTGCGACTATTAAATATCTTTTTTGTCCAGAACCTGGTAAAAATGGTCCTACAATATCTAAGCCCCACTTTCCAAAAGGCCACACATTGGTTGAAGATGATAACGGTGCTCCAGGTGCATGTATTTTCTTTCCATGCTGCTGACAATCTTCGCAACGCCTTGATATTTGTTTTGCATCTTCATGCATGTATGGCCAGTAATAGCCTTTCATTTTTGCTCTATGTGCCAAAGATCTTCCCCCTCTATGATTGCCAGCATCCCCACTATGTAACAATTTTAGCACTTTTTCTCCTTCCTCTCGTGTCAAACATCTGAGTGAAGGTCCGTTAAAGGATTTTCGGTATAACAGCCCATATCTTAATTCGTAATTCGTTGCACGACTTTTTAACTTGTGTGTTTCTAATCTATTTCTTGGTGTTTCTCCTTTCGCCAAATATGCATGAAGTTTTGTTCTCCAATCTGCGATATTGTTTGTTTGTTCTTCTTCTTCATTATCTATTATCATCACATCCACTTCTTCTTCTTATTTATTAATTGATGGTGATAGAAGTGTTTGTATTTTTATGCACCTCGCAGTTGGATCTGTCATCATGCTTGAGATGAAATCAAAAGCGTCTGCGAGTCTGTTATCCTTTCTTGAGATGTGCCTCCTTGAAATTTTCGTTGACAATTCTTCAACGAGCTTCTTGTATTTCTTTAAGGATGGTTCATTTGTAGAATACTCTCCCTTTATTTGGCGAATAACTAGCTGCGAATCACTAGTGATCTTGGCATTTTCTAGTTTCATTTCTATTGCGAATTTTAAGGCATGTATCACAGCTTCATATTTCGTTTCATTATTAGTAGATGTGAATTCTAATCTGAATGAGAAAGCCATCTTCACCCCTTCTGGCGAAATTAAAACAATTCCAACTCCATTTCCTTCTCCATTTGATGATCCATCTACCAATATCTCCCATCTATTTGGTTCTGTTAATAAATCTTTTGAATCTCCGTGTTCTTCTTCTATATCCGTCATTTCTTCTGCCGCTTCATCTTCTTCTAAAGGAAATTCTTCCAAGAAATCTGCAACAACTTGTGATTTTGGTGAAGACAAAATTTCATATTTAATTGGCCCACTTGTGCAATCCACCTCTCCACTCTTCCTGATCTTTTAGAATTCTTCATCACTGATTCAATTGGTACTTTTGTTAATATCTTTATCTTGCGCGCTTGAAAATATATGCGGAGCTTAAATGATGCATAAACTAATGCTAAGATTAGTTTCTCAATTTTTGAGTAATTCTTCTCGGCAGCATTAAAAGTTTTGCTAATGTAATAGATGGGTTTCTCCACTCCTGCGTCTATTCGCAACAACACAGCACTTAATGCATGCGACGTCGTCGCAAGATAGATCAATAATTCTTCTCTTGATTCTGCTTTTTGTAAAATAGTTGTATTCATAAGATGTTCTTTGATCCATTGAAAAGCTTTTTCATATTCATCAGTCCATTTAAATTTCTCACCCTTCTTGAGTATATCGAAAAAATATTTGCATTTGTTTGATGATCGCGAAATGAATCTCCCCAGCGAAGCTAGAAGTCCATTCAACTTTTACACATCTTTTATTATTGCTGGTGTTGGCATGTCACGAACTGCTTGCACTTTTTCTGGATCAACCTGTATTCCTTCATTTGATACAATGTAGCCTAAATTTTTTCCCGATGCAACTCCAATAGTACACTTCTCATGATTCAATTTAATGTTATACTACCGCATTTGTTCAAAAATCTCCCTCAGGTCCTGTACATGGTCTTTAGCTTCTTTACTTTTTACTAACATGTCATCCACATATACTTCTAATGTTTTGTGTATCCATTTTGCGAACCCCTTCTCTACCATCCTTTGGTATGTCGCTCCCGCATTTCGCAAACCAAATGGCATTTTCGTGTAACAATATATACCTCTAGGGGCGAAGAAAGCAGTATGTTCTTGATCTTCTTCAGCGAGAGGGATTTGGTTATACCCTTTGTACCCATCTAAAGACGATACTCTATCGTTTCCCGCTGCGGATTCCACCATTTAAGGAATATCTGGTAACAGAAAACTATCTTTGGGGCAAGCTTTGTTTAAATCAGTGAAATCTATGCAAATCCTGATTCCTTTGTTTTTCTTTGGGACAATGACCATATTTTCTATTCATTCTGGGTATTTAGCTTCTCTTATGATTCCCGTATCAAGCATTTTCTGTAGTTCTTCTTCTATTTGGGAATGGTAAGTTGTTGCAATTTTTCTTATTCTCTGTTTAAATGGTCTCACATTTTTGTCAATCTCCAACTTGTGGCATGCAATTGATGGATCTGTTCCCTGTATCTCATCCATGCTTCCTGCGAAAACATCTTTATATTCTCGCAATAGGTGAACAGTTCTTTCCTCTTCTTCCACATCCATTTTGGTTCCAGTTCTCAATATTAGAGGTTCTTCTATAGTCCCAACGTTTATTTCTTTTGTTGGTTCTGCAGTAGTGTAATTGGGTTTAGGTTCTCCCATCGGTGTTGGTTCTTTTATTATTTTCACTGGTCCTTCTCCTTCCTCCGAAATTTCGCTGGGTATTCCTTTGCCTTCTTTTTCCCTTATCATATATACTCTAAATTCTTCTTCTTTCTTTGCTTCCTTTGCCAACTTTCTACGAAATTGTTTATTTTTTGCTTGTCCTTCATAATGCTTTACTTCGATTTGATGACATAATTTCGCATTATCAACATCTCCTCTGATTTCTCCTATTCCATTTGGTGTGGGGAATTTAATACATTGATGTAATGTTGATACTACAGCTTTTATCGCATGTATCCATGGTCTTCCTAACAACATATTATACGGTGATTCCATATCCACCACGCATAGTGTTACGTATGTCTCTATCTCTCCAAGTGGAATTCGTACCACTATTTCTCCTTTAGGTTTTGTTGTGGATTTTCCAAAGCCGTGAACAAAATATGTTGAACTGGACATTTCTTCATCTTTAAATCCCATTCCCCGGAATGCATGATAAAATATTATATCCACTGAACTTCATGTATCGATTAAAGTTCTGTTCAATATCCATTCTCCCTTGGATTTTGTTGTCGTCTCCTTCTCTTTTCGCGTAATAGGCACTGTAACAAGCAATGGAGATGTGTGGTTCAAATTTTCTTTTGGTATTTCTGCCGCCATGAATGTAATTATTTGCTTTTCCCAATCTTTCAAGGGTGATGTCTTTTCTACCGCCATAACCTTCCTTCCTTCAAAATTTCGTTTATGTATTCTTCCATTGATGTTTTCATGGAATTCATTAACAATCGTTTTTGTTATCATATTGCACTCCAATCTTTTGTCATCTTCATTAATTCTAATCATTTTTCTTTTAACTGATTTACTGATTTACTTAATCACTTTCTTGATTTGAACAATCTCAACAACAATCTTCAACTTTCGATCTCCAATCTCCCTGTTTCTAGCGTCATTATGTAGTTGCAGGAAATCCTACACTACACCCCTCATATGATTTCATTATTACTCAACTCATTTTTAGATTTACACTCTTAATCTTATTGATCAATCTTTAAATGTTCTTACAAGAAAAGATAAAAGAATCAAGAATGACTTCTGTTCTAGACTTTCTCTCTCCTATTTACTCGTTTCTTACTCAAAAAGATCTCTCCCTTTTCCTTTACAACTGAACGACTATTTATAGGGAAGTACATAGTGGATGATAGCTAATCTGTCCTTTATTTTCGAATATGACTTGCGACATTCTCGCAACCTTACAAATGTTAATCTCGCAAACTCTCTAATTTTCGCAGAACCATCACATCTTTCCCATGATTTTAGCTGACGTCGTTTATTATATCATTTCTGAAATTGTTCTGCGACGCTGTTGTGTTGTGTTGTTGATAATTTCGCTAAGATATCATTGTTGCGAGATTCTGATCCTACACTTCCAATCTATTTCTTGGTGTTTCTACTTTCGCCAAATATGCATGAAGTTCTGTTCTCCAATCTGCGATATTGTTCGTTTGTTCTTCTTCTTCACCGTCTATTATCATCACGTTCACTTCTTCTTCTTCTTTATTGATTGATGGTGACAGAAGTGTTTGTATTTTTATGCATCTCGCAGTTGGATCTGTCATCATGCTTGAGATGAAAGCAAAAGCGTCTGCGAGTCTGTTATCCTTCCTTGAAATGTGCCTCCATTTTATTTTTGGGATTTTCGCTGACAATTCTTCAACGAGCTTCTTGTATTTCTTCAAGGATGGTTCATTTGTAGTGTACTCTCCCTTTATTTGGCGAACAAATAGCTGCGAATCACTAGTGATCCTGGCATTTTCTAGTTTCATTTCTATTGTGAACTTTAAGGCATGTATCACAGCTTCATATTCTGTTTCGTTAATAGTGGATGTGAATTCCAATCTGAATGAAAAATCCATCTTCACTCCTTCTGGCGAAATTAAAACAATTCCAACTCCATTGCCTTCTCCATTTGATGATCCATCTACCAATATCTCTCATCTATTTGGTTCTGTTAATAAGTCTTTTGGATCTCCGTGTTCTTCTTATATATCCATCATTTCTTCTACCGCTTCATCTTCTTCTAAAGGAAATTCTGCCAAGAAATCTGCAACAACTTGTGATTTTGGTGAAGACAAAATTTCATATTTAATATCAAAGTGGCCTACTTGTGCATTCCATCTCTCCATTCTTCCTGATCTTTTTGAATTCTTCATCACTGATTCAATTGGTACTTTTGTTAATACCTTTATCTTGTGCCCTTGAAAATATATGCGGAGCTTAAATGATGCATAAACTAATGCTAAGATTAGCTTCTCAATCTTTGAGTAATTCTTCTCGGAAGTATTAAAAGTTTTGCTAATGTAATAGATGGGTTTCTCCGCTCCTGCGACTATTCGCAATAACACGACACTTAATGCATGCGATGTCGTCGCAAGATAGATTAATAATTCTTCTCCTGATTCTGCTTTTTGTAAAATAGTTGTATTCATAAGATGTTCTTTGATCCCTTGAAAATCTTTTTCGCATTCATTAGTCCATTTGAATTTCGCACCCTTCTTGAGTATATCGAAAAAATATTTGCATTTGTCTGATGATCGCGAAATAAATCTCCCCAGCGAAGCTAAAAGTCCATTCAACTTTTATACATCTTTTATTATTGCTGGTGTTGGCATGTCACGAGCTGCTTTCACTTTTTCTGGATCAACCTGTATTCCTTCCTTTGATACAATGTAGCCTAAAAAATTTCCCGATGCAACTCCAATAGTACATTTCTCAGGATTCAGTTTAATGTTATACTGCCGCATTTGTTCAAAAATCTCGCTCAGGTCCTGTACATAGTCTTTGGCTTCTTTACTCTTTACTAAAATGTCATCCACGTATACTTCTAATGTTTTTGTATCCATTTCGCGAACACCTTCTCTACCATTCATTAGTATGTCGCTCCCGCATTTCGCAAACCAAATGGCATTTTCGTGTAACAATATAAACCTCTAGGGGCGAAGAAAGAAGTATGCTCTTGATCTTTTTCAGCGAGAGGGATCTGGTTATATCCTTTGTACCCATCTAAAGACGATACCTTATCATTTCCCGCTGCGGATTCCACCATTTGAGGAATATCTGGTAACGGAAAGCTATCTTTAGGGAAAGCTTTGTTTAAATCAGTGAAATCTATGCAAATCCTTATTCCTTTGTTTTTCTTTGGGACAATGACCATATTCGCTATCGACTCTGGGTATTTAGCTTCTCTTATGATTCCTGCATCAAGCATTTTCTGTAGTTCTTCTTCTATTTTGGAATGGTAAGCTGTTGCGATTTTTCTTATTCTTTGTTTAAATGGTCTCACATTCTTGTTAATATCCAACTTGTGACATGCAATTGATGGATCTATTCCCGATATCTCATCCATGCTCCCTGCGAAAACGTCTTTATATTCTCGCAAAAGGTTCACAGTTCTTTCTTCTTCTTCTTCTACATCCATCTTGGTTCCAATTCTCAATATTAGAGGTTCTTCTATAGTCCCAACGTTTACTTCTTTTGTTGGTTCTGCGGCAGTGTAACTGGACTTGGGTTCTCCCATGGGTGTTGGTTCTTTTATTGTTTTCACAGGTCCTTCTCCTTCTTCCGAAATTTCGCTGGGTATTCCCCTGCCTTCTTTTTCCCTTATCGTGTATACTCTAAATTCTTCTTCTTTCTTTGCCTCCTTTGCCAACTTTCTGCGAGATTGTTTCTTTTTTTGCTCGTCCTTCATAATGCTTTACTTCAATTTGATGACATAATTTCGCATTGTCAACATCTCCTCTGATTTCACCTATTCCATTTGGTGTGGGGAATTTAATACATTGATGCAACGTTGATACTACAGCTTTTATCGCATGTATCCATGGTCTTCCTAGCAACATATTATATGGCGATTCCATATCCACCATGCATAGTGTCACTTGTGTTTCGATCTCTCCTAGTGGAATTCGTACCACTATTTCTCCTTTAGGTTTTGTTGTGGATTTTCCAAAGCCATGAACAAGATATGTTGAACTGGACATTTCTTCATCTTTAAATCTCATTCCCCTGAATGCATGATAAAATATTATATCCACTGAACTTCCTGTATCGACTAAAATTCTGTTCAATATCCATTCTTCCGTGGATTTTGTTGTTGTCCCCTTCTCTTTTCCCGTAATAGGCACTGTAATAACCAATGGAGATGTGTGGTTCAAATTTTCTTTTGGTATTTATGCCGCCATGAATGTGATTTTTTGCTTTTCCCAATCTTTCAAGGGTGATGTCTTTTCTACCGCCATAACTTTCCTTCCTTCAAAATTTCGTTTATGTATTCTTCCTTTGATGTTTTCATGGAATTCATTAACTATTGTTTTTGTTATCATATTACACTTCAATCTTTTGTCATCTTCATTGACTCTAATCATTTTTCTTTTAACTGGTTCACTGATTTGTTTAATCACTTTCTTGATTTGAACAATCTCAATAACAATCTTCAACTTTCGATCTTCAGCCTCCCTGTTTCTAGCGCCATTATGTAGTTGCAGGAAATCCTACACTACACCCCTCATATGATTTCATTAACATTCAACTCATTTTAAATTAACAATCTTAATTTTATTGATGAATCTTTGAACAATCTTACAAGAAAATATAAAGGAATCAAGAATAACCACTGCTCTAGATTTTCTCTCTCCTATTTACTTGCTTCTCACCCAGAAAAAGATCTCTCCTTTTCCTTTACAACTGAGCGGCTATTTATAGGGAATTACATAGTGGATGACAGTTAATCTGTCCTTTATTTTCGGATATGGCTTGCGACATTCTCGCAACCTTACAAATGTTAATCTCGCAAACTCTCTTATTTTCGCAGGATCATCACATTTTTCTCATGATCTTAGCTGACGTCGTTTATTATGTCATTTCTGAAATTGTTCTGCGACGCTGTTGTGTTGTGTTGTTGATAATTTCGCTAAGACATTATTGCTGCGAGATTCTGATCCTACAAAAGTGATATTCCTAGAAAGGTAAATATTCCTAGAAAGGGAATTTTTATTCCTAGATAAGGAAATAGATTCCTATAAGGTTTGGGAAACCGCTAAAGCTATAAATAGAGATGTTTAGCTCATATCTAAGACAATCTAGAGTGTGGTTTGTAATACAGACACACCTAGATCCAAGAAAGGAGGTTTGAGAGACAAATCATCTAGAGATAAAAATGTGAGAAAATTAATTATTGCAAAAGCAAGCTTAGCAAATACTTTAAGGTTATTTTACCTAGAGAGATTGTGAGCGTAACAAAGAGAGAATTGCAATAGTTTTCTTGTTCATAATTTAGAGAAGATATATTTCTTCGAATCACTTTCTTGTGTGTGTTATGTTTTCTAGTTTTCGTATATTATTATTCTGAATTCCGCCTCTATAATAATAGTCACCAAGGTACAGAGATCAATACGTATCATTTTGAATTTGGGACTACCACTAGATAATTAACATCACGAGATTACCGATTGTATAGTCGGTAGATAATAAACATCACACACTACCGATTGTGCAAATAGATAAATTCAAAACTCCATTGGTTTTTGAAATTTTTGAATTTGGGACTACTACCATAATCGGTAGAAAATTAACATCACGAGATACCATTTTAACTACCGATTATAATTTTCGTAATACAAACCAACATACATCAATATAAACTACCGATTGTAGTACTGTCTACCGATTATGGAGGGCATTTTAGTCATTTCGAATTTTTAGATAAGGGGTGGCTTGATTTTAGGTTTGGATGACCTTTTTTTGTCTTATTTGTCGCCCCTAATTCTTTCTGGGTCTACCCTAATGACGCCAGGCTAATTAAGCTTACACCAATTTTTCAAGGGATGAATTGTATATCTTACATGATCCCTTTATTTATAGTGAACGGTTGCTTGAAATCGTGAGCTACAACTCTTGCATCAATAGTTAAATTAGTAATTCCTTTAGTATAAATTTTATTTTGGTGAAATAAATTAAAATTTAACTTATGAAGGAGTTTATAACATCACACACACTTGAATATGGCAATCAATTGTGTATGGAAGAATAACTATCTTGCCTAGATGTGGAAACATCAAAACTTGACCAAAAAAGCATCTAGTCATGTTTTCACGCCCAAGTCTGTGAACTGTTACAAACAGTTCGTGGATTGTTTCTTGTTCACGAACTGTAACAACAACATCAACAACAACACTTGTAAGTGTTACTTCAATAAACCACTCATAATTTATTCCTTATAACTCGGAATTGAGTGATTCTTGGCTCATTGAATTCATATGCTCATTCACTACGTCATGGAACCTTTTCAGGGACAAAGGTTATTATCACTAAAGTCATGGATCAAATATCCTCTAGTTTATACATAAATATATGTTTACCGTCATAGAAATTGTTCCATAGAGTAAGCACTTCTTTCGATAGACTAGAAAGGTATAACTGAGCAAGATTCCAAATAAAATAAGTTACCACATACCTTTGTTGGTGAAGTCCTTATTGATGTCTGTCACAGTGTGACAGTTAATCTCAGCTGAAGGGTCTACTCCAAGTAGTTTTTATGGGTGCCTTGGCTAAATTCTCTTAACCATTGATTTGTTATTCAGTCAACCAGTTTGATTGTAACACGTGTGTCACATTGGTTGGGTCTTAGATGAGTTTGTTGATTGGTATTAAATTTGTAAGAGAGGAGTAATGATTTTATTATCTGAAATTTGTGTAAGAAAACCTTGTGGCTGAGTTCTTTGGAACCAGAATTGGCTCAATCCCTTGCGTATTTGAGATTTGTCTTCAATTAATCATTCTTTTTTATCCATCCTGATTGTTAGTTGTTGTATCACCACAACAATTGGCATCAGAGCCGTTTCGATTCAGCTCAAATTACTCCAATTGTTTTTTTCAAATCATGACCTTAAAAGAAGTTGAATATGAGGTGGAGAAACTTAAAGGTGCTCACAATCTAATTCAATCTGATCTGACGGATCTTCACAGTAAATTTGATATCATGAGCTCCAAATTTGACTCCATGTTCAAGCTGTTCGAGCAGCAACAAAATCAACCAAATCCTGACCGAGCTAGTGGTTCCCACAATCATTCCCAACAACAGTTTTATCCGCCTCAACATTACAGAGCCCCTAAATTGGATTTTCCACGCTTCGATGGTGATAACCCAAGGGGATGGATTCAGAAGAGTGAACGATACTTTCATCTCAACAGTATTGAGGAACACCTGAAGGTGAACATCGCTGCCATCTACTTGGAAGGTAAAGATGAGAAATGGTTAAATTTTCAAGTTAATAGACCTCGTATTACATGGTCAGATCTAGTTCTTCATTTGTGTGCTCGTTTTGAAAACCCTATTGAAGAAAATTTTGTGAGTAGTTTTAATAAACTTATTCAAAGCTCAATTGTGGATGATTATTATGTGGAATTTGAGTCATTAAAAGCTTTAATGCTTAACGTGAACCCCTCTCTTACTGAGGCATATTTTGTCATGAGTTTTTTGAGTGGTCTCAAAGAAGAAATTGGGAAGTCTGTTTCAATGTTTCAACCAGCTACGCTTTCTGAGTCATTTTCTCTAGCTAGACTACAAGAACAGAAAGTTAACCTTGCTGCTTCTGCTACTAATCCATTTACTAGATCATTTACTAATTCACTTCATTCTAATAGGCAGTCCTCATCCCCAAACTTTCCACCAAATCCTATTCTAACTTCCCCTAAATCTGTTCCTACCACCCCAAAGTCACTTTTCGCTCCTCCATCTAAACCCACAAGTACTTCCCCTACTATTAAACGCCTCACTCAGGAGGAAATGAATAGAAGAAGAGCACAGGGGTTGTGTTATAATTGTGATGGGGTGTACAAGCAAGGTCACTTTTGTAAAGGGAAGCAGAAGATCATTATGCTTCAAGTTGACAGTACTGATTTGACCGGTTGTTAGCCGTGCAAATACAATTCACTTTCTCACTCAACTAGATAAAAATATAGTATGTGATAAGAAAGAGTTCGTTCCCACAGAGAGGCTTTTGTTGTTATCAATTTTCAGTTTCTTAGTAACCAAAGGGGGGGGGGGGGGGGGGGGGGTTTGTTTTATCTAAATAAACAAAGCAATAAAAGTAATCAAAAGCAATAAAATAATTTGAATAATCAATAAGGAGAAGATATTGGTCATGGGATAGTATCATTCACAAACATGTATTTTCATCAATGACTAGAATTGGAATTTTAATCTCTCATTTACTAAAAGTCCTAGGATATCTTGATCGCAAGAATATCCCGTTTATTTCCCGATTTTATCACAAACAACATTAAAAGATGCTATTGTGAAATCTACCTAGAAAGCAACCTAAAGTGTAAAAGCACAATTAAGTTTAACTCCCTAAGAGCAAAAAGTTCTATGAAATAAGACTAATCAATGCAAACAAACGTGTAAAACCACTAATTCGTTTTAACAAAGGTTATGATTCATATGCAATTAAAAAGATGTATCACTACAAGTAATAATGGCACTATGCTACTTGCAATCAGGAATTATCACTTTTTCGTATAATAACCCTAATCTAGCAATAGAGATGGAGACTAATCTAATTGATTCCGGACTCAACCAAACTAGCATTCAAATCATAAAACAATATTAAACAATAAAGTTGAGACAAAACTAATTCATTGAATCAAATCTCATGCTTGAGAAATCAACTTTTATCCCATGACCAATAATTGAGTTTAGTTACTCATAATAATGGAGTTAATCATAATCATAATCATAAAATAATTGAAGAAGATGAAAAATATACGAAAGCAAACCCTAGTTGTAGCTATCTCCAAAGATCCAAGAATAATACGTGATTCCAAAAGAAAGTAAAAAACTTTTCTTTCTGTAGTTCTTCTTAGGTCAAGTCTTCAAAAGCCCATCACCAAGAAGTCCACCAAGCCCATGTGTGTGGAGAACCACGTAGAAAATTTGTCCAAAAAGTGTCGCCGGAAATTTGCCGGAAAACATCTCAGGTGACCGGCAAAGTCCGTCTGGTCACCGGTCAACGAGTCAAAACGGTCAGGCCAACGAGTCAACTCGGATCAACTCAGTCAAACCTGGTCAGCTCATTGAGTCAGACCTAAGTCAGGGTGAGTCAGTTCTAGTCAGCATCTGACTAGTCTTGGCCAAAGCCTAAGCTGTCTTGCTCAGGCCAAAAGTGTGTTGCACAACGATTGTGCATCACAGCTCCTTGGCCAGCCATCTTGTGGTGCACCATCATTGTGCAGCACTGCCATATTGCCAGCCATTACTTCCATCCATTGGCTGTAGCTTCAAATCCACATTTTCAGCACCAACAAGCATAGCACATTACAGTCCCTTATTCGCAGCAGCGACAGAACTCAGGCCAACACAAACAACCACCTGCAACTGCCTGTACTGAACCACCTACTCCGTACATTCCAGCCCTGTATCCTACACATACATCTAAGCCAGCATTACCATTTCATTTCTTCAACTGCAACGCAAAAACTCCCTGCAAAATTCAACATTCACTTCCATTAACAGCTCAGTTCTTCTCCCCTAGCCAAGACAGTAACAACAAGCAGCACAATCATCTCCTTTTCAATCTAGTGCCCCCTGCAAACCTGCAACACTCATTTCACCTGCTATAAACCAACACTGTCACCTCCTTCTTGCATTGTCCTGTAATCACTCCTAAGCATTCATCTAGTTCAGTTCTTGCATGCTCTTAATTGCATTGTACACTCATCATCACTCTGATTTCTGAGCAAGCACTACTTCAGCTGCAACTTATACCCCCTGCTCAAGCTTTGAGTCCTCAGCTGCAACCACCAACACACTCCCATGCTACCTCTTCCACCTGCAATCACCCAGCCAACAAAACATCCATTTCAACTATGAATTCCACCAGCTCAAAGCAGTCACCAGGACCATCACTTACTACTGCATCTGCACTTTCATCTACTCAGTTTCACCATCTTCAGTTGCAACTGCTTATCAGCCAACACCTCCAGCATCTTGACCACAACTTCTTTTGCAATATCTACCACTCTTTCACCTCATGGCAACCATCTCAAACACAATCTCTCGGGAATTCCATAGCAGCATCAACATAAACCCCATTTCTGCATCACAACATTCCTTGCATCAGTTCAGCTCCAGAGCATCTCCCTTGCTTCCTGAAACACCTGCAATGCTCCTAACATTCATCTATATTTCATCAAATACCCATGGCACCAATTCTCTGCAGTAACACTTCAATATCTCGTCAGCAACAACTTCTTCCATTACAGCAAACAATCATCATCAACTGCAGAAACCCATTCCTGATTTCCTTCTCAATTCCTCAGATCTCATCTGTAACTCTGCCAACACACAAATCATCTCAAAACCCTTTAATCTTCTCTTCTTCAGTGTACTCTTCGAATCCAACACAAACCCATCATTCCAAACTCAAATTCGAGTTGAACCCTTCATTCATCAACACCTAACTCTTCACAGATCGAAACCCTAACTTCCATTTCAGTTTCAAATCAATAACCAGATGACAACAGCTTCATCTTCACCATAACTGTAACGATAATCTTCACCAGTTCTTCTCAAATTCACCAGATCCAAAACCCTAACCTGAATCGAGCTCTGAATCTCGTTCTTCAACAACAACTGGGTCTTCTCAATTCACATTAAATGAACCCTAACTTTCGATTTCTGCTTCTCTATCTCTCACCAACATCGCCAGAATTGAACCCATCAAAATCCCTCGAATTTCATTAACGATTCTCTGATTCCTTCTCTTAATTTCAAACACACAGAGACCCTGAACTCAGCCGCACACTCTTCTGAGTTAGAAACCAAATGATTGAGAAATAACTCTCTTCTGAATTCTAGGGCTTGTGTAGTAGAATGGATGCCACCACCCAGGTGAGGAAGATAAGGGGTCAACCACAATGATTCTAGGCACCCGATGAATTGATATAGGCCACCAAAATGGAAGCCCCTAATTCCTTAGGTTGACTCCGCGCAGCATTAGCCAGTAAAATGCCGTTTTTGTCCTTTTCGCTCCAAATGAGTGTTTTCTTCTTCTTTTGCTCATAATGACTCCATTGCACCTGATAAGCTCAAAACTAAACATAAGAGATGCAATTCACAAGGATAATAGCAAAGAAAGCATAAATACTAGATATAAAATTAGGTGTTTTACAACACCTATCAAATTCCCCCACACTTAGACTTTGCTAGTCCTCGAGCAAATCAAACAAAACTTATTCTAAAGGATACATACAACTCCATCTCATGAGGGTTTACTAGAGATATACCCACAAAACCTACTTTTCCAACTTACTAGTTCTCCGTAATGATAGTATCCAACGCGCTAAGAAGACATAAAAATTATGCACACTAGTCATAAGAAGTTAGACACATAAATGAACACAATCTCATCCTTAAAGGTTGAGAGAGAAATAACCATCCCTTCTCGAAAGAAATTCGGGTTCGGAGTGATCGGAAGTCTCGACTCTGCCTCACAAGAAAGGGTTTTATGAAGTTGCTCTCAATAATAAATAGCTCTTTATGGGTCACACATGTGTCGAGGTAGGAATGAAAAGAGAATCATGCGATACGTTGAATAGTAGGAAGGCAAAAACCCTCTGAATTGTTTTGAAAACCCACATCTTTTATTCATTTTGAAAACCCTTTTTCTGACAATCTCTAAGAAAGGAAATCAGCCACTTAACGAAGGTGGGAATATGCTTACTTACCTCGTTATCCGTTCGATGTGCAGCTAGCACCACACTCACAGCATCCATAGAAACGTCTTCGGTCTTTAATCGGTGTCTTCATCTTCGTCTTCGGTCTTCAACTCGATCTATTGGGAAAGTCAATATGGAGTGAGGTAAAGCTGAATTTTAGTCATGAAAAATTGACTTAGAGTCAATAGAGGTGAATAAACAACCATACATTATTTTTCGCATCCGCTATCTCATCTCGATCTCTTCCGCTATCAGCTTCATCTGAATCTTTTCTTTAGCTTAGTGAAACTAATCGATTCTTCTTTATTATTATTGTCTCCTTTTAGATTTTTCAGTATATTATTTATTCGTTTTTATTCCAGAACACTTATATCAGGGGCAGAGGCAGAAATGCTGTTATGGGGAGGCAAAATATTTGAAGGGTAGGCAATAAGGCATAAAAAGGATTGGATCTTTTATTTTTCGTGAAAGTTGGGGAAAATTAGGCTTGGGAGACGACCCAGCAGGGTAGGAAACTTCCCACCCTTGCCGTGGGTTGGATCTGCCCCTGACTTATATCAATTGGTTAAAACTTTCTCACACAAAGATTTTTCTAGCAAACGACTAGAGAAAGCTCAAATGCTAATGATTCAGCCTTGGAACCTTTTGGGGATGTCTGATTATTCCTCCCATCAAATCCAAATGTTGATATGATAATTATAACTCAAATGCGGAAACCCACGGAAATAAACTTTACTCTAACATGTCTTCAAGTGTTGCAACACTATTGTTTTAATTTAATGAAACAAAAAGATTATTCTTAATCTTTATCTGATCGATACATAATGAATGTGCAACTTAAGGAACAAAATTAACTCTCTATAGTTTGAAAAAATCTAATTATCAAGGTATCCCTTGGTATCCCTTTTAGTCTACTAGAAAAGAAAAAAATAAGAAGCGAATACGTTCGAAAATATATCTTAGATAAGTATATGATGGACATATCGAAGAAACAAACTCTAACAGTTTCCATTTAAGTCTATATGTATATATCAGTATAAACCAAAGCAGCTACAGGAAAAACAATTTCACGGCTACAGTCTCCAATCCTTCGGTATTAGCTTAAAACAATCTACTAGATTACATCCTCAAAATAAAAGGGAAAAAGCAAACCCTAATCTTTCAACTTTCATCACCGATATCAAAACCCTAAATAATCTCCATGGATTTAGTAGAACTCATCGTCTAAATCCTCGATTCACCGTCCTTTAGCCTTCAATTAGGTCGTTGCTGCTTTTAATTAGTGATACCCCTCTTTATTCAGCATCAATTCTTTACGACCCTGATCTCTGTCTGCACTTTGTTATTTCAAAGTTGAGGTAAATCTCAGTTTGATTCAAAGCTCAACCTCGTGCTAGTCGATAAAGATTTTTTTGTTAATACCTATACATAATCTTCCTCATTACTGGTGTTGGATCTTGTTTTCCTGTCTTATTTTAATAATAATAAAAAAAAAACAACATGTGATGCCCTTTGTTTGCCTTCACTTCCTTCATGAAAACCCTTTGGTTAATTTTAAAGTCCCTCAAACCTTGACCTGATCTTTAAACCTGAAGTTGCAGTTGATTTTCATTCACAATATCTTTTTGCTTCTTAGTATTTTGTAAACCTTTAGTAATTGCTTCTAAGTTATGTTTTCTAAAGTTGTTTAGAGCCTTCCCTAGGCTAATGAAAGCCCCTTTTAACCTTTTATTTCCTATCTGAACCTGTTTTTATAAAATTGAAAGGAATTTTTTTCAAAACAACAGTTTTATTTCAGCTAGTAGTGTCGTTTAATTTGCTGTTGTTGGTGGTGTTCCTGGTGTTGTTTTCTTCAAATTGCCGTTTATTCCCTTTAGTGTTACAATGTTTTTCTTGTGTTCTTTAATCTTTTTTGGAATTCAGTTTGATTAGGTTTGTTTGGGTCTTTTTTGGTAAAGTTAGTCTTGTGTTCCAAGGTCCTAGAATTATCCTTGGAGAGTATTTTGATCAGGAATTGGATCCTTTTAAAAGATAACCTTGATTTGGTTTATCAAAACTTGTCTATGGGTCATCACATTTGATCTTTAACTGGGGCATCCAAGGAAAATAACAGCTTTAATCTTCAACCTTCATCAGTTAATCTCTAGCCTACACCAAAATAAGAGGTTGCCAGCCAACAGAGAATTGCAACGAATTTTTAATTCTCTTCTACAACATCTCATAATCGTCTGTAATGTCTTGACCAATGCGAAATATATCTCACAACTTGCAGCATAACAATTTCTCCCATGGAACCATGAATTTAGAATTGTATCGCAACTCTACAATTACTTTTTCCATAGCAGCAGCAGCAAGCACAAACCCTAATAATGCGAATGGGTCGGTGAAATCGACTCCTCTACTTACATTTAGTCTCAGTTGCATTAGTTCTTTACTTTTAAGCAAAAATCTGTTTCTTTTATAGCCTCTATTATGTTTTTAGTAACATTATTAGTAGTTGTAATCTCTGTATTCTCTGGTATACACCACCTGATGGACCAAGATGAAAAAAATGAGACAGGCAGTTAAGGATCGGACAATACACCATAGCATATGGATGCAATTGCATGACTAGCACCTTCAATCAAGCGCATCGAACACCTCTTCCATCATCAACATTCTTATGGACTCTATTGTGTCCATCAAAAGTACAACTTTTCTTGTGAAAAGCATTGAACGAAGGCCTTCCGACCTTCGACTCCAAAATCTCCCCCCCCCCCCCCCCCCCCCCCCCCCCCCGATGCAACTCTGATCAGAAGTCCGATGCTCATGTTTTGTTTCTCTATTTTGCTTCTTTAGATTCATGGAATAACATTTCAATTGTAACTAATGAATCTCCGGGTATTATATACCCTTGAGTAATAGCCCTCTGTATTTTCGTAATAAAATTTATGCTTCAAAAAGAAAAGTATAAACCAAGGACTTCTATTATTAATGTTTAGATGATCGAGCTAATAAGATTTTTGTTACTTGTGAAATGATATAAGATGGATGATAATAAATAAACCAACTGGTCCATCCTAATTAATCATAATTAGTGATTTTGGAGATCAAGTCGTTAAGTATTCGGGAAAAATAAAGTAATTTTGTCCACTCAGTATTTAATAAAAGGTTTATGCGTTTGTTAGAAGATTTTATGTTTGCATCTAAATTAATTCTAGGTCAATCTTATTTGACCAAAAGTCAGCTTTTCCTAATCCATAGTATTAGCTTTCCGGAATCCCAATAACAAAAAGAATCATTACAAAGGGGTAACTGTCAAAAGTTTCTAGGAAAGAAACCCGAATGTACCCCCACCCCACCCCTCTAGCCCAAGAGATTACAACTTTGTTAACTGGGCCATTATCCTCTACAATTCCAACTCCATCTGGCCCATTAAGTGAACCCACCAACTGAGAATATGAAAAGGGAAAATTAGGCTAAGGCCCAACCCATGGATAACCCATAGTATGAGGCCCCTAGTTAAAAGAAGTTTAAATCTAGGACCGAGTTATTAAAAGACATCCATACCCTTTTTTATATTTCCAAACCCCAAATTAAATAAAATTTAAATTTAAGCTCAAAATATTAAAATATACTAAACATGATGTCACAACCATCTTTAACGACCGCCACCACCACCAACCACCACCTCCGACGACCGCCGCCACCAACCACCACCTCCGACGACCGCCACCACCAACCACCAACAACCACCTCCGCCGGCGACCACCAGCGCCTCCGACCACCACCACCGAAACCACCACCAACCACCACCTCCTACTACCGCCACCACCAGCCACCACCGCCAACCACCTCCGCCAGTGACCACCAGCAGCAGCAGAAACCACCACCAACCACCACCTCCGTCGTCGGCGGCCACCACCGCTGACCACTGCCTCCCACCAATAATATATGGATGTGTAATCTGAAGTTACACATGCAACGAGCATGTGTATCCAGAAGTTACACATGGGTATGGCATGAAAGGGTTACACATGTGTACGACATGTGTAAGCAGAAGTTACACATGCATATAACATGTGTATCCAACGGTTACACATCCATATGGCATGTGTAATGAGAAGTTACACATAAAAAAATAGACATAAAAAAGTAAACACAAAAAAAATACATGTATTACACTTTAAGATTTATTTACAATAATTTCTTAGCATTAGTTACACACGTATCTGTCTAGTGTAATTGGGAGTTACATATGCATCTATCTAGTGTAATTGAAATTTACACAACACTATGCACACTTTCAACAACATTTATCCTACAGCTACCACCATGACTCATTTCATCATTCTCTACCAGCATCAATTCCTGACAAATCCACTGCAATAGCAACATACATTGGCAACTCTGCACCTGTTTATCCTAACATGCATCTAGCATGCAATATTGAGTTCTCAGACTCAGGCCATAACTTACCACATATCAATTCCATGGGAACCCATGTCCTGCAACTGCAACCAACACCAACTGAGTACAAATCTCAGCACCATCCAGCTTCATTTCCTCTATTCCATTACCACTGTCTTAACTTTAGTTGCACAAGTACATGTAATGTTAACTCCTAACATAAATCTACCTGAGCATCATTAACTCAAACCATTCTGATTCTTCAACCAGTGCATACCTGAGCTATATGATAGCAATAACAGTACTCGTTCATTACAAACCAATGCCAAATCTGCATCTGTACAACTTGCACACTCCTACAGCTCTCTATGAACTTTCATACTCTGAAATCAACACATCCATAACCTGTTCAGTACCATTTCATTACAAAAGATCAGCATACCTTCCACTACAAATTTCATCAAATCATAGCATATGTATAATCAGCTAACTAAACACTCATAAACAAGCATGTATAATCATCTAGTACACATAAAATGCATGTGTACTTTGGAGTTACACATGCATATAAAATGTGTAATTTGGAGTTACACATGCATATGAAATGTGTAATCAACAGTTACACATGTCATATAAGGTGTGGTGGCTCTGGTAGTCACTCCAGCAGCTGCAACCATTCTTCAGTATAGCACCAGCCATCACTCTGTAAGCACCATCACCTGCACTTCCTACCACAGCCACCACACTTGTATATTTGACAACTAAATATAACAAAATCATGAGCATCTTCCTAGATGCTCATATACAAATCACCTCCAATACATGAATACTAGATACTTCAGTTGTAGAAGGCCAAGGAAGTACCTATTCAGATATAAACGAAGACTCACAAACATCAAATAAAACATACAACTACAGGCCAGGAGCAAACAGCTAAAAAAGGATTGGTTTCACATGAACATCATTCTTGGTTCAGTTTAAATATGTCAATATATGTGATGATATCAAGTGCCAAATCTAGTCTATCAGTCAAGTCCAGTGAATTACTTGTAAAAGTTTCAGACAAATAACAAAAGGTACTGGCATTTAAAAATCGAAACACAAACCTTCATCCTTGCACTTCTGATACAATTAAGCAAGCTCTATGTAGTTTAACGTAGTCAATCCACTACAAAAGAAAAATTCAGGAACAAATAAAATAATCAAAATTATTTCCAGCACCATTCAATATTTTCTAAGAACTGTATATGCATATCTCATCAAATTAGCATGTGTAACTTATAATTACACATCTAATTAACATGTGTAACTAGTAGATACACATCCATTTAGCTTGTGTACCTATAAGTTACACATTTAATTAGCATGTGTAACTACTAGTTACACATCCATAGTCTATCAATGCTAGTTAAACACGCAGACTGTCACGTAGAGTACACATAGCTGCAAACTGATAAACAAGGATATGGTTATAGAAATCACATGATATCCTTCTCAGAGTCGATAAAAGATGAGATTATAGATGGCTAACATATTTAAAACATGATGTGCATACAAATATATTTCATACCAAAACACCACCACTAAGACAAACAGAATGTAAAGTAGATCCAACTTACAGTGTCTAACACAGCTCCAACATCCATACCAAACCTCTAAGCTTCATACCAAAACACCACCACTAACTCCAAATACAAATTATCCATACTAAACCTCTTAGCTTCATACCAAAACACCACCACTAACTAGCAATTACACGAAGATAAGACCTTGGGTGTTTTGGAAGTAATGTCTCAACAATGGGGGGAGGAAAGTGCCTGCAATTGCTTTTGTCTCAACAATTGGGTGCTTTTGTTTTCTTAGCATGTGTAATTAGGAGTTATACATGCACCTGACTAGTGTAACTGAGAATTACACATCCATATATGACATGTGTATCCAGCAGTTCAATGAAAACACATATGTAACTATAAGCTACACATTCAATTAGCATGTGTAACTCCTAATTACACATGTGTATACACAAATTATACATGTGTATACGCAAGTTACACATGAAATTTGGATGTGTAGACGCAAGTTACACATGTTGTGCATCAGAATTCTAAGACTCATACACTTGCACAGTAATTTCTAAGTATCAAACTATCCATACACATTAATGAAACAACACAGAACATGTCATATTGCTATAAATTTGTACACAGAATACAAAATTAATGAAACAACACAAAACATGTCATATTGCTATAAATTTGTACACAAAATACATCTATTCATAAAAAATGTTGAAAATAAAGCAAGTTATGTCAAATAAGAAAGAAAGAATCAGCTTACTTACCACTGACTTCAGATCCTCCTCCAAAACTTCTCCAATACCACCAACTCAACCACTACAACCTCCTCATCTTCCACCAGAACCTGCATATCCACCACCAACACTGCCACAGATTCATCAATCAAACGATGTGTAGGCGAGATAAGCAAAATAAAAACAAAAACAAGTCAACAACAACAACAAAAACAACAGAAACAACAATATCCTAAACGCATACCTAGATTTAAAACTTGTTGATTCAATTAAAAACGAGAGAAATCTTATTGATTTTCAGATATTTTCTCGTACGACGAATTCATTTCTGCTGCTGTTGAAGATCTTCTTAGTTCCATTGTTGAATCTGCATAAAAAGTAAGTAATTAGGGTTAAAACTACATTAAAGATCTTCGATTGATTC
This sequence comes from Papaver somniferum, assembly GCF_003573695.1. Classification (NCBI taxonomy): domain Eukaryota; kingdom Viridiplantae; phylum Streptophyta; class Magnoliopsida; order Ranunculales; family Papaveraceae; genus Papaver; species Papaver somniferum. The sequence continues at coordinate 14,507,515 of NW_020622381.1, forward strand.
AAAAAAAAAATCAGGTTCTTCTTCTTCTCATATATGAACAGAATCAATCAAAATAAAAATCAAAAACCTAATCGAATTAATCGAACTAAGAAAAGTAAGAATGATGAACCTAATCGGAAATGATTTCTGCTGCTTCGAATCGACTGAAACTTAGATTTGATTCAAAATCTTCAAAAAAAACAGTCGATCCAACGAAAACCTAACCTGATGCAGCTTAAAAACCAACTAAAACCTAGATTCAGATGAAATCGATTGAATGATTGGTTCATATTTGAAGATTAACTGATGATCAGCTGCAAAAACTACTGGATCGATTCGTCTTCTTCTTCTTCACAGATCTGAAACGCTGGAGCCGAGAGAGAAAGAGATGGAGAAGAAAGAGAAAGAGAAAGAGAATGAAGAAATGAAATATCTTCTGATATATTCCTCTTGTATATATACTAAAGGGTAGTGTTGCCATTATTAAAATTCATAATAATTAATTATGGGCCAGATCTGAAGAAAATTTGATGTTTTGGGCCTAATAATATCATTTTCTGAAAATATGGAGTTGACGATATATGATCCATTTAGTGGGGCTTCTATATATTGAACCCATATAGTAGGGGGTCTCTCATCTACCAAATCGTACCGAGTTGCAGAAGACGTTTGTCGTTTCAGCTTTGTTCTGAAAATTGTCAGACCTCGATTGCTCCCCCAATGAGAATCGACACCTTTTTCCTGTACTTGTAGTTTTCAACCTTTGCAGCAGAGATGCGACGGGAACAATGAAATCTCATGAAGAGTAGCTAAACGGGAGCATTATAAAACTCTGAAGCGCAACAATTATTTTTTTTATTGAAAAACCTACAACGCACAGCACAACCCTTTGTTATGAGCTGTACTTATCCCACAACAAAAGCCGTGTAGCCGCTGTTTGGGAGCCGCACCACTACTCTAAACAAAAGGATATTCCGACCTAACCTAATCCCCATTTGCATTTCACTTTCGTTTTCACCTGGAACCAAGGTATCTCAAATCTCTGCCTCTTCACCATCTCTTTGTTTTCCTTTCTTTCGTACTGTATCTCTGTTTTAGTTTGGGCTCTTTTTGTTTGGTTAGAGCAAGTCTTATGATGGAATCCAACTTATTTTAAGTGTGGAAAAATCATGGAATGTCAAGTCTAGTGGCTTCCAAGTTGGTGTATTCCACAAAAAATCCAAACAAGGTTCCATGAATTTATGGAAGGGTCCGTGAAATCCATCTGAACGCTATTGAGAATGGCGCTCAACGCCAATAAGAATAGCGCTTAACGACAATTACAATAGCGTTGAACGCTATTATGAATAGCATAAATCAAACGCCATTATCAATAGCGTTGGGTGTTAGTTGATTCATTAGCAAGATTTACACGAATGCGTGAGTTTAATCTGATATGAAATTCGGTTATGTTGACAAGTGGCAGTTAATATGTGAGATGGGTCCCATCTCATTATCATCTTAATAAAATATTATTTTTCTTTTCACCAGAGTCGGACAAGTGTATTTTTTTCGTTACATAAAGGTGAGGTAAAACTTGTGTAATTTTTATTTGCGCGAGTCTTTTGCCGCATTTCATGCAAACAGGATAAACAGTGAACTGGTTTTGAAAAAACGCTAATCTTATTGGCGTTTTTCTAGCGCTATTGATAATGGCGTTTTTCCAGCGCTATTTTGTTTAGCGTTTTCGCGGTTCCACCATTAAACTTGCACTTCCATCCACAATTCCAAATGCTGAGGTGGCGTGGAAAATGGAAGATGGAACTCTTCCACCACAAGACTTGCTCTCAGTGGTTGTACTTTTGCGTTCATATTTTGTGAACCATTTTTCCTCTTAATTATATACTTGTATTTTTACCGATGAAAAAAAAAAAGTTAAAAAAACAAATCTCTAGGTTTTATTAATATTTGTTTGGTTGTTGTAGTTAAGGAACGAGCTAGCTTAGAGCAGAAATTTCAGTGATACTGGTTGTTTGTTTGGTACAAATTGTTCTGGATAATAAGTAAGTTTTTTAGTTGTTGTATGAGTTCTTTCATGAGCTTTATTAGTTTTAGAGATTTTAAGGTTGTCATTTATTGAAACTAAGAGGATTCAGGTTTTACCAAGTATCGGTTTGCAAGTCTTTAGTTAACACTGAAATCACATATCTTAAACTCTTAATGTTAGGGCTATGTAACTGTTAGGGCTCTGTAACAAAGAGTGTGGTTTTTGTTATAACTTTTAACTGCATATATAGTTGTCATGTGATAATTCTATCTGCTTTCTCATGAGATTAACTAGCATCTTTACCACTCCATATGTTAGTATGGAGATGCTCTGAGAATGATTTTTAGGAAACATGATTTGCTTAATATTTAGGCCATACAGAAATTTTGATGGAGAATAATCCATCATTTTAAGGCATTTATACTCATTATACATTGATTTTACTAAAGCATTTTGAACCATGTATTTGCCTTTTTTAATCATGTCTTCCTTGATTACCCATCTCACTAGATTTAATGTTGATTTTATGATCCATTAATCGATTGAAAGGGAACTTTAACATTAATATGGCATGTATGCAGTTATGGCCCAAGAAATAGGTGGAGTTGAAATCTACTTCGAACATGAAATCGTAACCAATGACCCCAACATCACCAGAAGTTACCGGGGAGCATTTGGCGGCCAACCTGTAATAGTCAGGAAGTATCAGACGGTCGAAATTGCCGAGTTTCAGACCCATCTACATCGACCTTCAGAGCACATTCAGAGATATATTGGGCCCTATTACCAGGACGATGTCAGATACGATATATTTGAAACTACTATTGTACCTTCGGGAACTAGTAACTCAAGAGTACCGTTTCATACAATTTATTTCTCCATTTATAATGCGCACATTGGATTCAGTTGTGTTATTATCAAATGGTCGTTTGCCTGAGATGTTTGTGGATATATATAGGTAAAGTTCAGCTGTGTTATTCTTCTATATACTAAACTTTGTCATATCTTATTTTTTGTGTGTACTGATAAGTTATATATGTTGGAAAAAAACGTGTTTTTTGTTTTGTAAAATCAAATGTGCATGAAGTATGATTTGATCCCTAGATCTATTGCCCATTAATTATTTTTTCATGTGAATAGATAAAACAATAGTCCCAGATAGACTAAAATCTAAAGAGTTTTAGACTTAAATACCATAGAATTGGCTAAAGGGCATGGCCCTTTGGGTCAACACCCTTTTGTGTGAGGGAGAAGACCTACCGTACGTGTTTAAAGCGTAAGTCTTATCACTGCTTTTCATTTCAGCTTTTGTCAGAAGTCAGATACTGTTTTGATTGTTGCTTTTCTTTTTAGCTTTAGTCAGAAGTCAGAAAATATTTTTATACGCATGAGAATCTTTCTTTGTTAGTAACGAGTGAATTTTTGACTGACTATAAAAGGAGTTGTTAAGCTCAGTTTTTAAAACATACAACAGAGAAGAAGTAACTTCTTCCTCTCTTATTATTCTCTGCTACTGTTTTAGTTTCTCTGTAACTATTTCATTTTCTTCTTAAATCTCTGCCAAGCTCTTAGAGTACCTTCTTTGTATGCTACATTGAGGGGTACTATCAGTAGTTGTATCCTGGAGGTGACTCGCCAACTGCTATAGCATCTCAGAGGAGTAGCAGGCGATATTGTCTTTAGGTCAGCATATCTCATACGTACCTCTACTAGTTCCTGTTACAATTATCTGTACATCTTCATAAACATCAGTCAAACGTTGGTTTTGAACTAAGTATTTTTTTTCTCTATTATTACGATTGTTGTTACATTTTATCCACCAATATATAATGGGTGTAGACAAATCCTTCTTGCTCTCGAAGACTTTCTGGTGGATCATGCCTTCCATGGCAACCTGACCCCAGATCATATTGGAATAAATGTACTGAATGGAAAGATTTACGCAAAGATCATTGATGCTGGCAACAGACAACTGGTACAAAATGGTGAGAAACTTATATTATATTTTTAGGTTTTAAACTCACTGACTGCACCACCTGCCACTTGTAAGGGAGTTTAAGTACTCATATGGGAACTTCCCAATTAGCATCTCCGGCAGCACAATTGCTAAACTAATAGTATGTATTATTGGAAAAGTTTCCATCGTCTCAACATTACACTAGAGAAGCTTTTGTTTACCAAAACAAAACTTTACAGGATATATATGAACACATTAAATGTGCACGTCAGAGCTAACTTCGCCTTTAATTTTTGATGCAGATTTGCTAGCTGTGACTGAACTAGTCCGGTTCTGGATTGTAGGAGGTGGAGGTGTAGTTGCGAATTATCCTGAAGCCCAGGATTTCCTTGATAGGATTTCAGGTCAAAGGTGAGTTGTTGTCTCTTTAAATTTAAACAATCTTATCTATCTTTGTGTAAAACACAAACTGAGGCTCCTTAGAAGCTGAAATTGTTACAAGATAACATAATTTTTTTTTATCTTTTTTGTTGTAAAAGGTTGGTGTTTTTCTTTTGTAGGGGCCCATCAGGTTTAATACTAAGGCATTATTATAATGCCAACCCATGCAATTTATTGCGGCATCCCCTCTTTTGGGATGCCGCCAAGTGCGTGGGCTTCCTATATAAGCTAGGTGGGACATTGCAACTGATGAGAGCTATCATCTTGCAACCTAACCATCCCTCGCGTCAGCATCTGAAGTTTGCAGTTGACTTTATGCATTTACTAAATAGAGTTCCCGGGGATCAATGGGATACTCTCTTGGACAACTGGGCTTATGCTGAAGCAGTCTCCCATAATTATAACTTTAATCTTTCATCCGAGCTGTTAAGATACGTCCGTAACAAAGGTTGTCACTTTCCAGAATTGGATTTGAGCAGTCAGGTATACAATGCTTTTTGGTTTCTAGTTGCAAGTTTAAAACTTCACTATATATATATTTTCACTCAAAGAATGAGATTTATTAAAGATTATTAATAGGTAACGTTGATGTGTCAAGTTTGAAACTACCTTCGTACTGCAATCTAAGTTTCCTTGTTAAATGATAGTTCAAGTAAACCACTTTGATGTGTCATGGAGTTAGTGGAATCAGGACAACACTTATTAGCTAGCATTTTGATTCTTTTTATAGTATGAATTCTGTTTGGTTTAGTATTTTGAAAGAATGGTGCATATCTATAAGTTGTAATGATATAAGAGTATAGATAGTGATCAGCTTGGTTTGGAGAGAGTCCCATAACAAAAGATCCTGCAATAAACCACCACCCCTGTCGCAACTAATGTTTGGAAAGCACTCCAGAAAAGTAAGCTTCCACATAGAGTCTAACATTTCATATGAAAATGTCGGAGATGTATTGTTCCTACCAGAGACAAACTGGCCAGATACAACAAGCCTGATATTGAGATGTATTGTAAGTTGTGTAATGCATCTATTGAATCCCTTGATTGTCACTACTATTGAGACTTTTAATTTTGCAATATTTATTTTGATGTAACTCTCTTAAAATCCATGACTACCTAAAAAGTCCCATGGCTAAACCTTTGTTTATATGATTGCTTTTTGTTAGTTACATTTTGGGGCACCTGTCGGAGAATTCTACAACTTTTTCAGAACTCACCGTCCACGGTTGTTGATGTGCGCTTTTGGAGCTGTTGATGATCTCCTATATGAGTTCCCTGATCTTCATCAACACTATTTCGCTGACCACACGATACAGGGCTTTGAATGAAACAGAAGGATTTATATTCTTCCTGGAACAATAATGTAAGAAACTGAACGAAATTCATTCATAGTAACAGTGGTAGAGGTAGCAATGGTGACAAGGTCTTCAATTTATGTGATGAACTAAGCAACTTTGGCTGTTGATTTTGGGAATTTTGGCGTGACGAAGTGGGTATGGATTCTTGTAGGTCTTTTGTTGGTGAACTGCTATCTGCTTACAATACCTTACTTACAAAGACTACCTACATACTGTTATCTGGGTCCATTTGCCCAGCATGAGAAATAATGCAATACAGCCTTTTGTTGTGTGTTGATCATGCATTTTTTTCGTTGTTGGTGAAGTGGTATAAGCTAGTCCTACAAACACAAATTTTGGTATCCCTGTACTGTTATCTTGAGATATGTTCTACACGGAAGGGTAATCTGTATATTTCCTACATGAGAATGTTTTTGGGACAGCCTTGTTAAATGCCGACTACAAATTTTCTTTTCTGTCATATGGGCGATTGTTTTCTGAGCAATACTTGATTATGTAAAAAGTAATCTAATTGAATTATACTTGTACGCGCTTTAGGTAGCAGTTCCAGAATGGTATTATACAACTACAAATGAACCTGTGAAATGGCTGTTTGACCCCAACAAGCTCTTTGCCGCACTGTTTTATTTACACACACCTGGTCAACTACCAACCCATGCAGAAAATTCGGAAACCAAGGTTTCAATGGGAAGTTTCTCCTCAGTAGTGACTTCTCGAAATTTCGGCAGTATTCTTGCATTTTCAGAGATACGTGACGCTACAAATAACTTAGATGAAAGCCCAGTTATTGGAGTGGGTGGATTTGGAAAGGTTCACAAAGGAGTTTTGGAGAGTGGGGCTTTATTTGCTGTAAAACGTGGCAACTCGCGATCTCATCAAGGACTAGTTGAGTTCGAGACAGAAATTGAATTGCTGTCCACGCTTAGGTATAGACATTTGGTCTCTCTAATAGGATACTGTGAAGAACTCAATGAAATGATCTCTTAGGAGACACTTATACGGTTCAGGTTCCTGTCTACTTCCATGGAAACAAAGGCTTGACATCTTCATTAGAGCTGCTAAAGGCTTACACTACCTTCATACTGGTGCAGCTGAGAGTAGAGGTGTAAAACGTGCCGGCCCGGCACAGCCCGGCACACGAAGTCGTGTGCTTTACGTGCCATGTGCTATGCTGGGTTGTGCCAACGATTTAAACGTGTTGTGCTTTACTAGTCAAAAGCTAGGCACAACACAACCCACGGGCACAACACGTAACGTGATGTGTCGTGCTGTGTCGTGCTGGCACACGTGCTATAAACAATTTGAAATCGCTTAATGGTATACATTAAGTCGGACATTATATCTAAATAGACAACATGTGAATTAATGTTCTAGTCAAGTATATATAGGTAATGACATTATAACAACGATATTTCCAAATATTAAGATATTACATGTGTTGTTATAAAAATAAGCCGATATAAAAGGTCAAGAACTAGATAGAATAGTAACTCTTTTATAAAATATACACAAAATGTGGTGTATTATACCTTGTTATATTATGTATTTGTGCATGCTATGACGTGTTTTCTTAACGTGTTGTGCTGGGATGGGTCACGTGCTAATCCGTGTCGCGTGTTGTGCTGGGCTACTGTGTCCATTAGTCAAACCCAGCACGTCCCATTTAACTAACGTGTTGTGCCGTGCTAGGCTAAGTCACGTGTTGGGCTGGGCTGGGCTCAATTTTTAACGTGTTGTGCTGGGTTGTGCTCGTGCTGGCACACCTCTAGCTGAGAGTATTATATATAATACTTCTCGATGACAATTTCACGGCGAAGGTGTTGGAATCCCATGGATCAAGAGAGGAGTGAGAAAGAGGTTTGCACAAATCTCACATAAAAATTACATTTAAGAAAACTTCTCATAATTTTTCATTAACGTTGTTGTTGCCTCTTATAGGCTAATAAATGACAGAGTATTTCTGTAAGGACCCTCAAGCTCCTCAACGCTATTAGACTAGTCAAGAGATGTATTATCCGATAATAACTCGATTACTTTAACACGAACGTTAATTAATAGAAATTAATCTACAATGAACTAAATACGAAATTAGTGGCGTTGAATAGCTATCGAAAAGTTATGCTATTTGGACTACTCGAACGTGTCATTCGGACATTGGATGAAGAAGATATCATCAGATTTATTTAAAGGGAAAAATAATTATTTTGCAGTTAACCGACATGGCTTCCTTTAACGTTTTGGTGGGTGTCTTTATTATGGGTCGTTAGCCTTATCACCAAAACGTGTCGAGAGAAGATTTTCACTTTCTCTTTTCTTCTTCTTCTTTCTTCTCCGTTCTTCTCTTTCATGTTCTTTCTCATCCTCTTCCCTGCTTCTATTTTGTTGAGAGATTGAGAGTTTTGCGTAGGGTTTTGTTGAACACAATCAGTTGATGAAGATGTATTAATCAGGATGATGACGATGCTGTTGTGAATTAATAAAGAGACAATTTGGGATCAGAGAATTTACAGAGGAGTTCTTGTATTTCTGAGCGGGGTTAGTTTTGGGTTAAGTTTTGTAGCAGATTTCTTAATTCAATGTTTAAGTAAATGATTTAGATTTTTAAATGCCTCTTATTTAATTAATTTCTTGGACTAGTCAGTTGCTAGATTAGGAGGCGCTACAATTTACACACCACTCTAACAGATGCACCTTCATGGTCCTTATTCATTAGGACACTAACTACATGCAATCGTAAAACGTGGTCACTTGAATAACCACAACTCCTGACTTGTAGGTATTATATACCTATTCAACAGTTCCTAAATACTAGGATAAATTACACGGTTAACTAAAATATCTTAATTAACCAAATCCGTGTTTGGATCGTATGTTCTACACATTCTCTTAATTCAAACACGTTAAGTATCTCATTCCATTGTCTTGATCACTGCATCATGTATAAGCAGAAACATCATCATCAACGTAACGGTCTCCATCGTCAATGTCTTCATCATAATGATCGTCTTCATCGTATCATTATCTTCATCGTTGCATCATCATCATCATCACCGATCTTCATCACTGTCACCATTATTATCATTGTTAGCCAACCAGCATTCTGCATAACTTGGAGTAACCCAATTTTTTTTGAACAAAATCTTAGACCCCCCTACATATTTTAAACAAAATAATTTTGCACCAAAAATATGTTCATCACAATTTCTCTTCTCAATAAAAACTGTAATCAAGTTATTTAGTTTTTTGTTTTCTTCAATAGAAACCCCTGTTTTTCAAAGACCTAATTAGTAGGATTTTTTCTTCATCACATTTTTGGCATCTCAAACCCTTATTTTCCAACTTTGCCTTCATCACATCTAGAAACCCATGTTTTCTAACCTAAAAAAAAAAACATCTTTTTTTATTAATGGAAACCCTTGTTTTCCAAACACACAATTTTTTTTTTACCTCGGAAACAATTTTTCTAACATCACTTTTCTGACAAAATAAATCAATAATTTTTAAAAACAAAATTTTCAAAACAATTTTCTAAACCCTCTTTCAACATTTTTAAAACTTTGAACAATTTTTTTCGAACTCTTCTGGAACATCTTTTTCTATATAACCCTCTTCCCCAACTCAACTCTCAACCCCAGCTCTGATACCATGTTGGAATTCCATGGATCAAGAAAGGAGTGAGAGAGAGATTTGCACAAAACTCACATAAAAATTACATTTAAAAAAACTTCTCATAATTTTTCATTAACATTGTTGTTGCCTTTCATAGGCTTACAAATGACATAATATTTCCTCATCACTCTAGCAGACGCACCTTCATGTTCCCTATTCATTTGGACACTAACTACATGCAATCGTAAAACGTGGTCACTTGAATAACCACAACTCCTGGCTTGTAGGTATTATATACCTATTCAACGGTTCCTAAATACTAGGATAAATTACACGATTAATTAAAATATCTTAATTAACTAAAGCCGTGTTTGGATTGTATATTCTACAGAAGGTTGCAGATTTTGAGCTGTCGAAACTAGGCCCTAGACTGGATCAAACTCATGTAAGTACAATAATAAAGGTAAGCTTTGGATATCTGGATCCAGAATACTTTCGCAGGCAGCAACTTTCAGAGAAATCTGACGTGTATTCCTTTGGAGTTGTGCTAATGGAAATATTGTGCTCTCGGCCGGCCATAAATCCTTCTCTACCACTTCTCCACCAATGGAACAAGTGAATATAGATGAATGGGCCATCCACTGGCTAAGGAAGGGCCGCCAGATAAAGAAGATGATTGACCCCCATTTCATTAGATTTTTGAACCTTCAGACATTAAGAAAATTTGATGAAACAGCAAAGAAGTATTTAGCTGAACATGGAATTGATAGACCAATAATGGGAGATGTTCCGTGGAATTTGGAGTATGCTCTTCAACTTCAAGAAGCTTCAGCGCTATCAGTTGCAATATTTTTTTTTTATTTTAATCGATAAAGAAAAGATTGCATTTATTAAAATGACGTGGGTACAAAGAGACTTGTACCACCCATGAGGATACACAAAAGTCCCAAATCCAAAAGTAGCAACATGCTGCCAAAAGAGAACAAAGGACAAAGAACAAAAACGCTCTAAAAGCCTAACAATTGTTGCAAAAGGGAAGGAGACTGTCATGTCCCATGTCTTATAGGGCACCCGTGTATAAGGGCACCCTAGGTGTAGTTAGTATTTTGTTAAGTATGCGTCTGGCACATGTGACATTCTGATGCTCTAATATGTATCGAGTCTGTATTCCTCTTTCTAGTTATCGAAATAGAAATTATTGTTTGGTTTTGTTCTTCCGCCTCTCTGAGGTTTTATCTTTCAATTTCTGTAGTGTAGATCCTACAGGATTGAGCCTGATTACTTATTGTAGTGTAGATCACTACAAGTGGTATCAGATTGGGTCTTTTATTGGATTGATCATGGATGATTTTAGACTTATTAGTGCTTCAATGAGTGCAAATTGTGAACTAATTAATCTTCGATTGGATTACTTAATTGAATTGGGAAATAATTCACCAAATCGGAACCAGAATCTCCTGAATTTGTTGGATCTCATCCATCATGCGGAGAGGAAGGTAGAGTCATTTCTTCACACTTCAAATCAGGTCCCGCCATCGGAGGAAACTTCAGTTGAAGTTGATGAGGGTGCAGAAACAACGAAGATGGAGGATGTAATTGACAGCGAAGAAATTGTTGAAGACTCAATTGACATAGAGTTGGTCACTGTTTTCAGCCGAAATTCGTCAACCTCATTGGAAGATGTAGATGATGATTCTCATGAATTAGAGTTAATTCCTCAATTTTTCTTTGCTGAAGAAGAAGGTGATTATTCTCTTGAATTGGAGTTGATTTTTCCATATTTCTTTGTTGAATCTGAAGATGTTGATTCATTGACTGGTAGGAGTTTACTATGTGAAGAAGTTGAAACACCGGAGACAATTGAGTTCTCCCAGGATTTAATTGCTCCTCTCGATCTGAACTGTAAGAATTGTCTTTCTCTCCATCTTGATTTTACTCGTAACATTTTTGATCGTGGAAGGTGGTTTCATGGGTCAATTTTCATTGATGATTACCATTGGAGATGTGTTTTCGAGTTGGCTTTAAAACATGGGTATAAATTCAATTCGCTGTTAAGAAATTCAAGTGCAGTAGTTTCGGTTGAGGATGGTAATACTGGTGATGGAAATTATATGTTTGTTAAGATGCTTCAATGGGGTATCAGTCACCAAATGGCTAGTGTGAAATCTTCTCACCCTTGTTTCAACCTTACCAGTAGAGTACTTGATCGAGGAAAGAAGTTTGAAGCTATTAACAGGTTGTATTTCATCACACACCCAACTCAAATAACTTCTATACGTGATATTTCATCTAATGCTAAGTATACTAGGCTTATATTTGATAGAGGACGGTTGCTGGCATTGAGTAAGAGGTATTATTACTACAGAAGAAGCTTTGAATTCAGTTTTGGTGTCATTATTTCTTCTGGTTTTGAATTGTTCTTAGTGAGGTCGAATATGTTTCTGCATGTTGAAAAGAGTTACAATCAAGATGATTGCAAGTTGTTAGATAGAAGGCAGCAGCAAGGTAAGGTTCTCTGGATTGTTTTTCTACGTCAAATGACAAAGGAAGCTGCTTATGGCAAAGCTGGAGAACTAATTGATCAACTGCACCATACTGGAATCTGGAGTGGCAGTGATGATATAAGTTCTGTAATCTTGCATCTGACGTGCTGGGTACTTAGTAACTTGGTCGCTCGCTCTGTAATACATGGGAGTGGAAAGGTACAAAAACTTTCCGTCAAAATTGCAGATTATATAACTGGGAATTTTATTACTTATACCTCCAGATTGAGTCGAGTTTTTGTGTGGAAAATTCCCTTGAAGGAGCTTAGGTACCTCCAGACGTTCCTTATTTCAATTTCCACAGTGGTGAAAGGTCATATTTATCTTTCAGATATCGGGGTCTTGCACATATTATTACTTACATTTGAAGTTTATGAGCGAGAATTGCTTAAGAGGTATGCTTATTACGTTAGAAGCAACTTCGATATCAATTTTGGTATACTTAATTTTGGTCGAATGGTTCTTAATGGGCCAATTTTTACGAATAAGCTCAACGTACCTGTTGTTTATATGCTGATTACAGAACTTGGGCATGGTTCAGAATTGTTGTCGGCGAATTCGAATGTGATTTTAGTTGTTAAAGATAGCGACAGTTGTTATTGTAGAAAACTGTTTATGAAAGTGTCACAGAAAGGTGGTATCACCAGTCATTGTTATGGTAGAAGGTTGTTTGATCGTGGTAAAGATTTGGACGTGCTTAAAAGTGGGAATTCTGTATACGAGTTAATTCTGGAATTTGCGTACTGCCTTGATTTGTTAATTAAGTATCCAGAGGTATTTTTGTTTGATAGTTGTATTACTCGCAAATTGTGTGAAAAAATATTTCAGCAAGGTAAATTGGCTGGGAATATAGAGTGGAGATCGAGTAGTGGGGATTTATCTGATGCCGCCGGAAGTCGTCTTTGGTGAACCATTGAATTTTCGTGTTGGTGTACATGAATGTAGACATGGCTCAGACATTGTTTTGCTGGCTTTGAAAATTCTACCCAAGCTTCTTCAAACTATTTTGCTGACTGTTACCATTGCTGCAAGATTCGTATATCCTTTGTCCCAGAATTTTCCAAGTCATCTGCATGACATCTATAACACCCTTCAAGGTAAAGAAATGAGGACTCGAGCAATTCACCGTGCGTCTGGGATTGTTTTTCCCTCTTTTATATATTTTCTAGCAGGCTGTCGAATATTGTTGGGGGGCATGTGGCGGGTCAGGATACTTCGAAAGAACTGCAGATGCCACACAGTTGAAGGTTTTATGCATTAAATTACTTCAAGTGGCAGGGAAGACTGAATCCAGCGATGAAAAAGAATTATCTTACGAGATGCATCATGGTAATAGATGGAGTTCCAGCTGTGGTGAAGGTTCTCAAGTATTGAATTTGAGATATGACTTACTTCATAAAATTGAACATCTGTATATGAAATCCTTGGAGATCCATGTTACTGGATGATGCCTCACGGATTATTTTAAAGAAGTCAATATGTGTGCACTTGTTCATTTCTTATAGTGCTGGCAAGCTGTGTGATGAATTTTTACAGCAAGAGTTTGAATTAATTGTGTGCAGTGGTGGTTCGTGGAGTATATTAAGTGGTAATGTGTTCGGTAGGTTTTTTACTGGCTACCTGAAGAAATTCGCTCTACAGTTTGTAGTAGTAATCAGTGGTGTCTCGACTGTAAGAAATTCCTTGTAGTGGCGGTTGGAGTCACAGAGATGCTCATAGATGTTAATACTGGCGAGGACGGGTGACACGAGTGGTTAGAGGAATTACCTACGGACGTGGTTGCTGTTCTTACTTGGATAGATGTTGCAGTTCCGAACTGTTCGTTTCTAGGGAGTCAGATCATCATTTTTTTAAAGAACCGTTATGGAAGAGTGGAATTCTTTAAAAGAAGAGTGAACAGTATAGAGAAGCTTGTAAAGACTTATGGCGGGAAAAGAAAATGGTATGAGCTGCTCAGTCAAATGTGTATAGAAGTTGTTGGTGAAGAGATTTGGATATTGACAGTGGTTCGTACTGGTGGTATAAGGCCCTTTTGGAGTCAGCTGTGGCAGGAGGAATTCAGGGCGTTCGAGGAATTATTGACACACACTGTGGTTTCAACTCCAAATACAGCTAAGTATCTCATCACCAGGGTTTGTATGCTCAAGTTTGCTGCAGTAGACATATCTCTATTCACTACACTACATGGCTTCCCTGTATACATGGTGTACAGTCAAGAGTATAGTATATACTCATTAGTTGGTCTTGGCAAGAGTTGCTCACCATATTAGCTACTTCTTGCTACACAAACATCAGTATACCCAAAGGTGCTCCTACAGTCACTGCTAACACTATTTTTGGTTGGTATTCATGGATGCAAGTGGTCTCTTTTATTATTACCTACCTAGACGTGAGTTCAGCTTATGTGGGCCTTGGTGTTGAAGATTATATGTGTTCCATCTTTTGTAGTGACGGTGAACAAGCTGCAACAACTATTTATCTCTTCGGCCCCGCTTATTCCATTTTCATATCTACCATCCTTGAGGACAAGGATGATTTGAGGGGGTGGGATTTGTTATGTCCCATTTCTTATAGGGCACCCGTGTGTAGATGGTGGATTTTCGACAAAGAGTAGAATTGTAAAACTATATTCCAGATTCGGCAATCGGATGAGTATTGAGACTCATGTCTCTCATTAAAGCATGAAAGCTCATGTCATAAATCTCTGACTGAGAAGGCTGTCTCTCAGAGTACGTGTAGATATGTAGTCTCTTAGCTGAGGCCACGACACATTTCATGAATACCGAGCAATTTCAGTAATTATTCCGGATCCGACAATCGGATGAGTATCGAGACTCATGTCTCTGTGCATGAAAGCTCATGTCACCTCTGATGGAGAAAGTCTCTCAGAGAAGATGAAGATGTGCAGTCTCTCAGCTGAGGTCACGGCACATCTCATACTGTATAGAATCGAAAGATTGGGCGGCTCCTAGACAGCATGTCTGCTAGTATAGAGCGACAACGTCTTCGGGATGTAACTAGATTTTCCCCGACTATGCAAGAGCAATATGACACTCCAGCAAGTTCATATTGCTCAACCCTCAGGTAATTAATGCTCCTAGACAGGAAGCCCTTCTAGTATAGAGCCAACAATTAATTATCTTAAATCGTCTGAATATCCAGCAATATTCTACGAGCCATCGTCTGAATATCCAACAATATTCTACGAGTCGTCAATTAATCGCCTGAATATTCAGCAATATTCTACGATTCCTCGTTATATTTCGTTACTTCAATCTGTGGTTCTTCCCAACAGAATTCCA
Organism: Papaver somniferum; assembly: GCF_003573695.1. NCBI lineage: Eukaryota > Viridiplantae > Streptophyta > Magnoliopsida > Ranunculales > Papaveraceae > Papaver > Papaver somniferum. Next base: position 14,522,730 of record NW_020622381.1, read on the forward strand.
CAGGTTAGTAATAAATATTCAGCGGAACAGGCATCTGAACATCGAATAAGCCCTGACAAAAATGGTGCAAGTGTAATTAGCAGATAATGCACAGACCAGCATTTTGAATGCACGAACGAGCATTTCAAAAATACGAACGAACGAGGAACTTATGCAAAATAGGAAGGGAAAATAATAATAATAATAAAATATTAAACAAAAGCGCCAGGGGACTAGGCTCACCAGCCGGCCAGCCATGCCATGACTAGTCCCGCGCCCAATTTTATATTTTACCCTATTTTTACTATTTTCACGATCTCATGAAAATCCTCCCGTTCGAGCAAATTTCCTTTATTTCAAAGAAATTATCTAAATCACATGATTTTATCAAAAAATAATAAAGTTAGGGAAAGGTGTCGAGGGACCGAGCACCAGCCGGCCATGCCTTGGTCGTGGCCGGTCCCACACCTCACGTCTCCATTATTTTATTATTTCTCTCAAATTATGAAAATTCCTTGATTTTATGAATTTTTCCTAAAATCATGAAAATTACCTAATTTCATGTATTTTTATCTAAATCACATAATTTTATCAAAAAATAATAAAATTAGAGAAAGGTGTCGCGGGACCGCCGGCAGGCCGGTCATGCCTTGGCCGTGGCCGGTCCCACATCTCACGTCCCATTATTTTATTATTCCTTCTCAAATTATGAAAATTCCTTGATTTTATGAATTTTCCTTAAAATTACCTAATTTCATGTATTTTCTCTAAAATCATGAAAAATTAGGAAAACTTGTGGGACCGGGCTCTAGCCGGCCGGCCATGCCCTAGCCGGTCCCACACGCCCATTATTTTATTATTATTTGGTATTTGGTTTCCTGATTTCATGAAAACTGCCTGATTTCAACAAAATATGTTGGTTTTCAACAAATCCCTTTGATTTTATGAAAAATTATCTAAAATCGTCAAAATTACATAAAATTGGGAAGAGTGCCTTTGGGCCCGCGCCCATTAGCCGGCCGGCCATGCCACGGCCATTGTCGGTCCCACACTCCCATTCCCTATTTTATATTTTAATTTATGTCTCTCATCTCATGGAAGTTCCCTAATTTCGCTAAACTCTCCAGTTTCATGGAATTTCCCTTAAATCAGAGAAAAATACATAAAATCACATAAAACTGGGAAAAGCATGTGGGACCGCGTGTCAGCCGGTCGCCATGCCCTAGCCGTGGCCGGTCCCACACCTTGTGATTCCTTGTTTATTTATTATTATCATCATCTCATGTATTTTTGCCGGTTTTAGCAAAACCATGGATTTTGCATATTTTCTCCAAATGTTGCTCAAACGTGCATCAGAAAATATCAAAATTCTCAGGACTGAAGCACAGACACTATGGTGACACGGGCACATCCCCTTGACCGACCAAGGGTGACCCTGAGGCTTGCAAACAGCTGGTCCCGCATGTTTTAATGATTTTAACCTAATTTGCTCAGATGCTCATATTAGGTTCGAACTCTTTCCAAACAATTGGAAGTTCGCTCAAACGACCATCTACTGGTCCCATTGTAGTTGCATGAAATCCTACACTACACCCCTCATATGATTTCATTACTACTCAACTCATTTTTAGATTTACACTCTTAATTTTATTGATCAATCTTTGAATATTCTTACAAGAAAAGATAAAGGAATCACGAATGACCTCTGCTCTAGACTTTCTCTCTCCTATTTACTTGTTTCTTACTCAAAAAATATCTCTCCCCTTCCTTTACAACTGAACGACTATTTATTGGGAAATACATAGTGGATGACAGCTAATCTGTCCTTTATTTTCGAATATGACTTGCGACATTCTCGCAACCTTACAAATCTTAATCTCGCAAACTCTCTAATTTTCGCAGGACCATCACATCTTTCTCATGATTTTAGCTGACGTCGTTTATTATCTAATTTCTGAAATTGTTCTGCGACGCTGTTGTGTTGTGTTGTTGATAATTTCGCTAAGATTTATTGTTGCGAGATTCTGATCCTACATCTTGCCTCTTCTCATATCTTTTCTGCGAAGTAGAGAATGATGTGAGAAACACCGCAGCTGTTCCTCTCTTCATTTTCTGCATTTATCACACGTATTGTTTCTTCCATCCGTTTCTTGACACGTCTTTTGTAACTGCTGCTTTTTAACTGCTTATATCTTCCCGCATTAATCGTGTTTATCTTCTCGAGGAAAAATTCCCTCTATATATATTCTTTCTCACTCTCTTTTTCTTTCTTTTTATTTTCTCTGCAACTTCATCGTTCTTATGGAAATTCCGTTATTGCAACTTTTCTTCTTTATTCTTCAATCTTTTTAATTTCTTCTTCATCTTCATACTATTTCTTCTGCAGATCTTCATCATTCGTAATTTTCTTCGAAATAATCTTCCTGCTAGTGTTTTTCATGGATTCATCAAGGTTAGTTTTCTTTTTTCTTCTTTATGGGTTTTGCTGAAATTGATCTTGTTTACTGCCTTATTTGATGTTGTTTATGTGATTCCCATACTTTTGTTATTTCAGCAAAAGCGCCTCCAACACTAAGTTTACGGTTCAGAACCCTAACATTCCCAAACCGCAGCATAAAGTTGTTGCGCATAAAAGAAAGTCTGCAAATGAGAAGGTAGTAAGAAACATTATCCTTTTCTAATAACAATATTGTTGCCTCTGTTTCTTATCTGGATTGTAATTCGCAGGGTGATAAGGATGTCAATAAACCTCTCAAGAAATCTCGCCACCTTAAAACTGTTCAAACTTCTGTTCCATTCCACTTACTTATCTCTTCTAAATCTCCTGCGACATTTTCGCAAGATAAACCCTTATCTCCAATTCGCGAAAAAGATGCCTCAAACTTCATTTCTTCAACTGATCTTTCAATGATTGAAACCCCCTTTGTTGATCCTTCTGTGAATGAAACTTCTTCTCTTCCTATTGAGAATGTTTCTCAACCTTCTATCATTGCCAGTTCTCTACCTGAGTCTCTTCCCCTTTCGAAAGAAACCGTGGAAGGAATAGATATTGCTTTCAAAGTTTTTTCTAAAGTCCTGGATGATGGCAAGAAGTCCTCCATTGATCCTGTCAAGTCCAATGTTTGTGAAATTCTGAGCAAGCATTTAGGTTCTGACAGAGCTGCTTCGCAGACAGCTTTGGAAAAAGAGTGTAATGCTCTTCGTCTCGAAAATCAAAAGCTTCGGAATGTTTTGTTGGATCGTGACAATCTTCGCAAGAAGAATGATGAATTGAGAGGTATGATTTTCTTATCTGTGTCTTCAATTTGCCTTTTTAATGGTTTTATCCTTCCCATATTTAATTATCCTTGAAATCCCTCTTTCGCATGTTAAGCCTTAAACCAGAAACGAATAATGGAGAGATATCAATTTGAATCTGTTGTTGAAGAAGCCCGTGTTGATAAAGAAATTTTGATAGATCAATATAACCAATTAGATAACCTCTATTCATATTATCTTGATCATATAAATAATCTTACCAATGAAAATACCCAATTAGTTCAGAGACAAGATTTATTAAGTAATGAAGTATCTCTCCTTTCTTATTCTTTAACTAAAGTTAATTTAGGGATGGAAACTTTATCAGATGAGAATAAAACCTTATCTCAAGAGAAGCGAACTTGTTTAAACAAGATGGCGATATCTTCGCAACAACTTAGCATTCTTCAGAAAGTATGTGATGATCAAGAGCAATCTCTTCGCTCTTTGAGAAATGAAATTAAAGAAGTAACAGAATCATCTATCGCTGAAAGAGATACACTCATTCAAGGTAGAATAACTTTAAGTGTAAAGGAGAATCAACTTAAAGAACAATGTTCCAAATTAGAAGAATCGTATTCTTCTCTTGCGAATAAAAATGCCTTTCTTATTTCTAAAGAGAAAAATCTTCAATCTCGACTTAAAGGTTTAGTTGGAGATAAATTTGATGACGCAATGGACTGTTGGGAGAATAGTTGTTTGTCCTTGATTCAACACCTTATTTCGCAAAAGGAAGGTAGTCATAATAGTTTGACTGCCTTAACTATCTTTTCTTTGTAATATTTTTTTGAGTTCTTCATCTTATTGAAATTTTGTATTTTACCTTTCGCAGAGTCTGAGAAGAATCTTCATTCCTCCATTTCTGTTTTGGAGGCTAAATATGCCAAAATTCGCAAAGAAAATGCATTGCTCGTCTCTGCCCTTACTGGTTCTCGCGACCGAGCAGAAAGAAGACTTGATTATCTTGCTTATTTTAAGGATATTCAAGATAGGAATCATCATAGAGCACTTCTTCGTCAAGTTCATCTCCGGGCTAAAGTCCTTGTAAATGATATTTTATTGTCCAAATCTCTTCCTCCTACATCAATTGAACCTTTGAAAGTAGATGATGATGAAGTTCCTCGTCCTGCTGATAGTGATTATGATTATGAAAGTGGTGCAGAGGATGATTTCTTGGAAGGTGAAGAAAAAATTCCTTCTAAGGAAGCATCTGCTGGTGTTAATCAAAATGAGAAAGAAATCTCTCCTGAAGAAGTAATTGTTGGCGATAATCAAGGTGCTAATCAAGGCGAAGATCAGAACCGAAATGAAGGAGAGGCTTGCGATAATGAGAACATTGGCGAAGAACGTCTGTTATCTCCTTCTACTGGAATTAATGCTGAAGCTTGAGCTTCTTATCTAGTTTTATCTTCTTGAATTGTCTTACTTTTATCACTTTTGCGAATAATATTCTTCAACCAACTTTGGAATCAATTTTTCCTTTTAGTATTTTGCTGATGAGAAAGATAATGCTTCTTGTTTATTGATTCCATACTTGCCTCTCATTATCTTTCTTGCAAAAAATAATCTGTTACAAATACTTATAAATATTTTGTTTTATCATGTGGTCTTATTTTTCCTTCCTAATTAAAGGTCTTATTATGCCACCTCTTGTCATTGCGACAAAATCGCAGGACGTCCTTACACTTTCATGCAAAAATCCATTGATCTTGCCTTAACTTTTTCTTTTGTATTATGGCCTCTTCAGGAATGTTGCGACAAAATGATAGGCCTAAATATTCTTGCGAAAATAAAGCCCCATGACATTGTCGTCTTGCGACGAAATCGCAGGACGTCTTCGCATTTTCATGCGAAAACCCATTGATCTTGTCTTATCTTTTTCTTTTGTATTATTGCCTCTTCAGGATTGTTGCACAAATATGACAAGCCTTAATACCCTTGCGAATAAAAAGCCTCATGACATTTGCGTCTTAAGACACTTATCAGCTCCCTAATGGAGGGTGCCGCCCTTATCTCCCCCCTGGTTGCCCCTTCAAGGAGGCGTACTTCTACCATACAAGGTTAGCTCCTCCCATCCAGTCTTAACAACAACCAGTTGTTTTCGCAGGCTCTTATTCCTTTTACCTATAGGGCTTATGGTTACGAGACTGACCCTAAGTGGGGTTTTCTTCGGGACGAGTGCAGTATAAGCCAAGACTTGTCAAGAATGGCAAGGTACGCTTCGAACGTCCCTGGCACTCTTGACTGAACCGTGTACCTCGGCGCCTTGATCAGATCTGCACTCCTTGGGAGAGTCCTTATTACCTTAGTCGCCCAACCCAAGTCATATGCTTAAGATGATAATCCAAGGTGCCTCTCCCGGATGAGCTTTATTGACCCCAAGTCTCCATGACTCAGGTTCCGGTGGCGGTGTAGCCTTTCCCTGAGCCATGCAAAAGGTACCCCCTAATATGACGTACTTTAGGTCTTACATTTGCCTCTTGCGAAATTTTATTCGCGAACTAGGGTGTACGCCATAAAGGTTCGCCCCTTTCTTTTATGTCATTGTTCTGTGCTTATCTCTGCGAAAATTTCGCACATCATAATCTTGTTTTGATATGAATAATCTTGCAACTATTCTTTCAGAATCCATAACTTCTCAAAGCTTCTTACGGATAATATTTTTTTAAGTACAACCTGTTTCATGGTCTGTCAAGTCTATGACCAACATCTCTACCTTCTGGATCCATTAATCTATAAGATCCTGTTCCAACTATCTCCTTAATGATGTAAGGTCCATCCCATTTTTTCGCTAATTTTCCACCTTTTTCTCGCTGATATATTGGTGTCTCTCGCAGAACTAAATCTCCTGGTTGGAATTCGCGTACTTTGACACGTTTATTATATTCTCGGGTTAATCTTCGCTGATAATTCTCCATATGTTGTAAATCTTTTTCTCTTCTTTCTTCTAATTCATCAAGTTCATTTAAGATCAAACCCGCACTAAGATTTTTCTCCCAAGCTTCTCTTTTTGTTGTCGGAATAACAATTTCTGTTGGTAACACCACTTCAACTCCGTATGTTAAACAAAAAGGTGACATTCAAGTAGGTTCTCTTCTAGTTGTATTATAAGCCCATACTGCATTATGTACTTGTTCGCACCATGCTCTGTGATGTCCTTCCAATTTCTTCTTTAATATATCTGCAATTGTTTTGTTTGTTGCTTCTACCTGCCCATTAGCTTGTGGATACAAAGGAGTAGACTTTCCACATTTTATCTTGAATGCATTAAGTAGCATTTCTATATTTGTCCTTCAAATGTTTCCCATTATCAGATACCAACTGCGCAGGAATTCCAATCTGCAAATGATATTTTCGAATATGAATGTAAAGATATCTTTGTCGCGAATATGTTGTACTGCTTCACTTCTGTCCATTTTGTGAAATAATCTGTTGCGACTATTAAATATCTTCTTTGTCCAGAACCTGGTAAAAATGGCCCCACAATATCTAAGCCCCACTTTCCAAAAGGCCACACACTGGTTGAAGATGATAACGGTGCTCCAGGTGCATGTATTTTCTTTCCATGCCGCTGACAATCTTCGCACGCTTGATATTTGTTTTGCATCTTCGTGCATGTACGGCCAGTAATAGCCTTGCATTTTTGCTCTATGTGCCAAAGATCTTCCCCGCTATGATTGCCAGCATCCCCACTATGTAACATTTTTAGCACTTTTCTCCTTCCTCTCGTGTCAAACATCTGAGTGATGGTCCATTAAAGGATTTTCGGTATAGCAGCCCATCTCTTAATTCATAATTCGTTGCGCGGCTTTTTAACTTGTGTGTTTCCAATCTATTTCTTGGTGTTTCTCCTTTCGCCAAATATGCATGAAGTTCCATTCTCCAGTCTGCGATATTGTTGTTTGTTCTTCTTCTTCATTGTCTATTATCATCACATCCACTTCTTCTTCTTTATTGATTGATGGTGAGAAGTGTTTGTATTTTTATGCATCTCGCAGTTGGATCTGTCATCATGCTTGAGATGAAAGCAAAAGCGTCTGCGAGTCTGTTATCCTTCTTGAAATGTGCCTCCATTTTATTTTTGGGATTTTCGCTGACAATTCTTCAACGAGCTTCTTGTATTTCTTCAAGGATGGTTCATTTGTAGTATACTCTCCCTTTATTTGGCGAATAACTAGCTGCGAATCACTAGTGATCCTGGCATTTTCTAGTTTCATTTCTATTGCGAATTTTAAGGCATGTATCACAGCTTCATATTCGTTTCATTATTAGTGGATGAATTCCAATCTGAATGAAAAAGCCATCTTTATTCCTTCTGGCGAAATTAAAACAATTCCAACTCCATTTCCTTCTCCATTTGATGATCCATCTACCAATATCTCCCATCTATTTGGTTCTGTTAATAAATCTTTTGGATCTCCGTGTTCTTCTTCTATATCCATCATTTCTTCTACGCTTCATCTTCTTCTAAAGGAAATTCTGCCAAGAAATCTGCAACAACTTGTGATTTTGGTGAAGACAAAATTTCATATTTAATATCAAAGTGGCCTACTTGTGCATTCCATCTCTCCACTCTTCCTGATCTTTTAGAATTCTTCATCACTGATTCAATTGGTACTTTTGTTAATACCTTTATCTTTGCTGTGTGAAAATATATGCGGAGCTTAAATGATGCATAAACTAATGCTAAGATTAACTTCTCAATCTTTGAGTAATTCTTCTCGGCAGTATTAAAAGTTTTGCTAATGTAATAAATGGGTTTCTCCACTCCTGCGTCTACTCGCAATAACACAACACTTAATGCATGCGACGTCGTCGCAAGATAGATCAATAATTCTTCTCCTGATTCTTTTTTGTAAAATAGTTGTATTCATAAGATGTTCTTTGATCCCTTGAAAATTTTTCACATTCATCAGTCCATTTAAATTTCGCACCCTTCTTGAGTATATCGAAAAAATATTTGCATTTGTCTGATGATCGCGAAATGAATCTCCCCAGCGAAGCTAGAAGCCCATTCAACTTCTGTACATCTTTTATTGTTGCTGGTGTTGGCATGTCACGAACTGCTTGCACTTTTTCTGGATCAACCTGTATTCCTTCCTTTGATACAATGTAGCCTAAAAATTTTCCCGATGCAACTCCAATAGTACACTTCTCAGGATTCAATTTAATGTTATACTGCCGCATTTGTTCAAAAATCTCCCTCAGGTCTTGTACATGGTCTTTAGCTTCTTTACTCTTTACTAACATGTCATCCACGTATACTTCTAATGTTTTGTGTATCCATTTTGCGAACACCTTCTCTACCATTCTTTGGTATGTCGCTCCCGCATTTCGCAAACCAAATGGCATTTTCGTGTAACAATATAAACCTCTAGGGGCGAAGAAAGCAGTATGTTCTTGATCTTCTTCAGCGAGAGGGATTTGGTTATACCCTTTGTACCCATCTAAAGACGATACCCTATCATTTCCCGCTGCGGATTCCACCATTTGAGGAATATCTGGTAACGGAAAACTATCTTTGGGGCAAGCTTTGTTTAAATCAGTGAAATCTATGCAAATCCTGATTCCTTTGTTTTTCTTTGGGACAATGACCATATTCGCTATCCATTCTGGGTATTTAGCTTCTCTTATGATTCCCGCATCAAGCATTTTCTGTAGTTCTTCTTCTATTTGGGAATGGTAAGTTGTTGCAATTTTTCTTATTCTCTGTTTAAATGGTCTCACATTTTTGTTAATCTCCAACTTGTGGCATGCAATTGATGGATCTATTCCCGGTATCTCATCCATGCTTCCTGCGAAAACATCTTTATATTCTCGCAAAAGTTAACAGTTCTTTCTTCTTCTTCACATCCATTTTGGTTCCAATTCTCAATATTAGAGGTTCTTCTATAGTCCCAACGTTTATTTCTTTTGTTGGTTCTGCGGCAGTGTAACTGGGTTTAGGTTCTCCCATTGGTGTTGGTTCTTTTATTGTTTTCACAGGTCCTTCTCCTTCTTCCGAAATTTCGCTGGGTATTCCTTTGCCTTCTTTTGCCCTTATCATATATACTCTAAATTCTTCTTTTTCTTTGCTTCCTTTGCCAACTTTCTGCGAAATTGTTTCTTTTTGCTTGTCCTTCATAATGCTTTACTTCAATTTGATGACATAATTTCGCATTGTCAACATCTCCTCTGATTTCACCTATTCCATTTGGTGTGGGGAATTTAATACATTGATGCAACGTTGATACTACAGCTTTTATCGCATGTATCCATGGTCTTCCTAATAACATATTATATGGCGATTCCATATCCACCACGCACAGTGTTACGTGTGTTTCGATCTCTCCAAGTGGAATTCGTACCACTATTTCTCCTTTAGGTTTTGTTGTGGATTTTCCAAAGCTGTGAATAAAATATGTTGAACTGGAAATTTCTTCATCTTTAAATCCCATTCCCCGGAATGCATGATAAAATATTATATCCACTGAACTTCCTGTATCGATTAAAGTTCTGTTCAATATCCATTCTCCCGTGGATTTTGTTGTTGTCTCCTTCTCTTTTCGCGTAATAGGCACTGTAATAACCAATGGAGATGTGTGGTTCAAATTTTCTTTTGGTATTTCTGCCGCCATGAATGTAATTTTTTGCTTTTACCAATCTTTCAAGGGTGATGTCTTTTCTACCGCCATAACCTCCCTTCCTTCAAAATTTCGTTTATGTATTCTTCCTTTGATGTTTTCATGGAATTCATTAACCATCGTTTTTGTTATCATATTACACTCCAATCTTTTGTCATCTTCATTAATTCTGATCATCTTTCTTTTAACTGGTTCACTGATTTATTTAATCACTTTCTTGATTTGAACATTCTCAACAAAAATTTTCAACTTTCGATCTTCAATTCCCTGTTTCTAGCGCCATTATGTAGTTGCAGGAAATCCTACACTACACCCCTCATATGATTTCATTATTACTCAACTCATTTTTAGATTTACACTCTTAATTCTATTGATCAATCTTTGAATATTCTTACAAGAAAAGATAAAGGAATCAAGAATGACCTCTGCTCTAGACTTTCTCTCTCCTATTTACTTGTTTCTTACTCAAAAAAGATTTCTCCCCTTCCTTTACATCTGAACGACTATTTATAGGGAAATACATAGTGGATGACAGCTAATCTGTCCTTTATTTTCGAATATGACTTGCGACATTCTCGCAACCTTACAAATCTTAATCTCGCAAACTCTCTAATTTTCGCAGGACCATCACATCTTTCTCATGATTTTAGATGACGTCGTTTATTATATCATTTCTTAAATTGTTCTGCGACGCTGTTGTGTTGTGTTGTTGATAATTTCGCTAAAATATTATTGTTGCGAGATTCTGATCCTACACACATGACCATCAAGAGCTGGTCTCATGACCTCTTGGCCGGCCCCTCATATTTTCTACATCAGGTTTTATGATTTGTTGCTTACACGAGCATTATTTCAGTAAATGATTAAACCAACATTTAATCATTCTTTCACCAACTAGTCCTCAAGAGACTTTGGTATTTTTTGCTCATTCGAGCATCTGGGCGTTATATGGTGAACCTGTCATCCCATGTAGCCGGTCCCGTGTTGATTTGTAATAAATCATCATTTCGATAAAATTAGGGTTTTGAATCCAGAGCTCTGCAGAAACGTGATTCTGTGCAGATTCGAACACTCTGATAATTTTATGTTGATTTCATGATTGATATTCATATTTATTTTGCTCGACTCAGCAGTCAGTAACTTAAATTAACATTTTATTTGGTCCAGCTACCAACAATTCATCAAAAGAACAATATTTGTTCAAACTAGCAATATTTGCTCAAACTAGCAATATTCGCTCGAACCGGCAATATTTACTCAATTAGCAATATTCGCTCAGACTAGCAATATTTTCTCAAATCAAAGAATATTGGTTCAACTATCAATATTCAATAATTTAGCAACACAGTTTTGCTCGTCTTAGGTTATAATGATACCTCGTCTCAGCAGACACATTAAATTCATGAGTTTCGAAACATTTGGTAATCATGTTCAACTCAGCGCTACATGGACTCATCGTCCCATAAAGTCAGCAACTGACTCCACAATCACGAGATTTCAATCGTGTCACATGGGGGGATATTGACTAGGGTTTTGGTCTGGCAGTCTACGGCACATGTGTTCACCCACGATGAGAATGTGAGCAAGTCGTGCAATCAGTTGGAAGAGTCAGCAAAGTAGTGGGTGGAAAGTTAACCAAGTCTCCGTACGATGAGTAATTGGTTTTAACATGATTTCCCCATTTCTCATTCTCTGATTCCAGCAACTGTCACACTTCATGGGATCATGGTGTTTTCAACTTCGGCATTATAAAATGTCCCTGAATCTTGATTAAAAAGACAGAAGTTTTCGAACACTCGAACAATATTCGCCAAGACGAGCAATTTCTCATCAAAGTTCATACAGAAAATCTTTCGTCTACACGAACTCATAGAAATTACTATCAATTGAGAAAAATTCAATCATTCAGAGCATTTTCACGCTGAATTCACAACACACCTACAATCTTAGATCACCATTGGTCTCACGCATTTCTCAGCTTCCCTCCTACAGATCAACCCATCCTCTCTTGTGACCGAATTTACTCTGGAACGGCCATTGTTCTTAGTTTAGTCCGGGGTCTTACAGATTGATCTCTCTAACTTAAAGCACTCCCTTCTTGCAGTGCATCTGTGTGAAGTTCAACATTCCGCTCGGTTCAAGGAGTCTCCACACGGTCGACTCTTCAATTCCGTAAAAACCAGCAAATCGTTTTTCCCCACTCACAAATTGGCGACCACAGTTGGAGGTTAATATCTCGGTTGAAATCTCACGATTTCACAAGATGGCTGGTCTTAGGTCTGGGTTAGTCACATGTTCCAACACAAACGACGCTAGTACTAGCAACAACAACAATGACAATCAGAATATCCCGGAAAAAATTCCGGCGTCCAACACTGACGGTGGTGATATTACTCCTCCTCACGCTGAAGTTCATCCCCTGTTCTGTCGACACCTTGAAGAAGTCAATAATGTTGATGTGAAAATTGATGTGACTCAATAATGTTGTAGTAAAAAGGTTTGTTGAGACTTGTTAAAGCAAAAGAATTTAGACTTAAAAATTAAAGAAAACTTAACTCAAAATTTGATTTCAAGATATGAGAAGATAACCAAGACACTGATTCCACTATTACACATGAATGAATGATGGTAACTAACCCAAAACTCTAATTATCTTTAAGTCCCTTATTTTCTTAACTCACAAATAATCAGGCAAATTCTCAAAAATTAATTGTATCCCCTAAGCATAGATTATCTAATCAAAGCATAACCTATCTAATTGAATCACAACTAATGAAGAAAATTATGCAAACAATTAAAAACTCTGCAAAAGCAGTGATTGAGCGAATTATAATTAAATATTAGAGAAAATATAATAGTTAACAAATTATTCATGCGTAAATAGCTTCCTCATTGCCCCAAGGATTGGGTTTAGCTCCTCATTATTACAAAGAAAACTAAATAGAAGAAATAAAAGAAAATTATGAAACTGGCTACCGGCTCACCCGCCCTGCTTGGTTGTGCTCTCTTGCTCTCTATTTATACACACAAACCCATTAATCAAATATATTCTTCCATAACTCCAAAATCTTCTTCTTTTTAATTAAAAATATCTTCAAGAATTTTTCATCTTCTTTATATTCTCTAAATTTCTTTATTATACCCAAATCTTCTTTAATTCGCAGAATCAAATCCAAGAGAAAATCCTCTAAGATATCTTTCATGTTTAATAGAAGATAACTTCCTTTTTTCAAAACTCCGGTAATTAATACTGATAGATTTCCTGTTTATAAGGAAGAAGATATTCTTGTCTTAAAAATTGTAAATTCTTTACTGTTGAAACCCAAATTTCTCGCCAATATTCTGTTTGAAAATGAAGAAGAAGGTGGTGCCCCTATCCAAAGTGCAGGTGCCTTTATTAATTTTCTCAGAGAGGTGCAAGCATCACTATGCGAGCAAATTTTTCCACACAAGTGTATTTCTCCAAGAACACCTACACAAACATAAAAACACCATAATAAGTACAAAATCAAGCACTAACAATAGAGACACTGAGGAAAAATTAGACACATAAATGCGCCTATCATTTAATCTCTCGGTTGCAATCTCACGATTTCACAAGATGGCTGGTCTTAGGTCTGGTTTAGTTACATGTTCTAACACAAACGACGCTAGTACTAGCAACAACAATAATGACAATCAGAATATCCCGGAAACGATTCCGGCCTCCAACACTGACGGTGGTGACATTACTCCTCCTCACGCTGAAGGTCATCCCCTGTTCGGTCGAAACCCTGAAGAAGTCAGAGGAAATCCACCACCTACCATTGTTGATCTTATCAAAGTGCAGGAGACTCTCTCAAATAATCAGACTGACATGGCTACTACACAGAAGGAGCTGTGTAATTATCTCAAAACTCTTACTGATAAGATGAAAGAGAAGACTCAAGAAAAGGGAAAAGAGAAGGAGAAATCCTCAAAGGTTGCTGATCCTGAAGTAATCCCAATCTATACAGTGGATGATGATGAAACTGGCAAAGCTGCAGATTCATCAGCAAAGGAACCATCAAATTTCATTACTCGGGAAGACGTGGAACGCCTTCTGTAGAACCGTGGAAAAGACAAGACATCACATGTCCATCGTCACCAACCTCCTTATCCTGCCGCTACGCAGAGGATTCCCTTTCCAAAAGGTTACATTTCTCCAACTTTCACTCTGTATGACGGAACTGGCAATGCTCGAGAACATGTCTCTCGTTTCCTCGAAGCCTTGGGAGAACATGAACATAACCATGTTGTTCGCCTCAAGGAGTTTTAAAAATCCTTGAAAGGTAGAGCATACACCTGGTACAACAACATCGCACCGGGGACTATCAACAATTGGGGAGAAATGGTCAACGCCTTCTACAGGAAGTACTTTTTCGTTTCAGAGCAAGTCACTCTCTCTGACCTTGGAAGAATGTTCCAGAGGGTCAGTGAGAATCCCAATGATTACGTGAAAAGATTCAGAGTCCAAGCCCTGGACTGTCATGACCCAAATGTCACATATCATCAGCTGGTAGATTTTTGTATCAACGGCATGCTCCCATTCTACAGAGCTCTATTGGAGAATCTTCGATTCCAGACTTTCTCAGAACTTCACGAAGCCGTGAAGAGATCAGCAACCACTGCACCTGCTCTGTTAGAAAGAGCAAATTCCACAAAGACTGAGGAATCACGTGACACTCGAGGAAGCAGACGCCTGATCAATAAGCAGTACAACCTGCAGTCTTCTACAAACGCTGTTGCAAAAGGGAGCAAGCACAAGGCTGAATCCCCGAACAAACATGCTGCATCTCCTCCAAAGACGCAAAAGAATGACAAACCAGAGACACAAGCTCCTGGCCAACGCACAGATACTCCTGATGATGCACTTGATTTCCCTCTCCTCATTGGAGAAGTGCTCGAACTATTAGACGCCTGGATATAAGATGGTGCAATCAAATTTCCATACGTCAGGAGAGACCCAACTGAGGAAGACATGAAAAATCCTCGTTACTGCCGATTCCACAGGTTCTCCAATCACCCCACAAGTAGCTGCAAAGTTTTGAAACGCATATGCAGAGAAAAGGTTGAGTGAGGAGAACTTAACCTTGGAGCCGAAGGAGTACACAGAGATCCTCTTCCTGTCAGGACTTTCTCTATTTCTGAAGCACCAGTCAAGGAAGCAGTTCAGTCATTGATAAAGCATGTTTGCGAATTTATCTATCTATCAAAAGCACAAAGAGGAGACATGTTCACAACTTTGAACCACATAGTGTCTGGGAAACGCTTACTGATTCCAGAAGTACCTCCTAAACCATCAACCACCGACAAAGAAATGTATGACTGGGGACTGCTCACCACCGTGCATATTAAAGGAAATGAATTCAAAAGAGCATTTGTTGATGTCGGCACCGCCGTCAACATCATCCCTTTGAAAACTCCTAGAGCTGCTGGCATTACTCGACAAGAGGCTACTCATGCTCCCATAGTAATCAGAGACCACGAAGGAATCTCCAGATATGCATACGGCTTCATCATTCTCAAAGTCACGGAGAATTTGGTCTGCACTAAGACCGAGTTTTACATAATTCGAGAAGATCCTGGATATGACATGATCCTTGGAAGAACTTGGATTCATGCTGGAAGGGTAACTTCAAAGCTTTCAACACATGCTGTCGCCGACAAAGACTCCAAGTCAGAATAAGAAGTAGAGGACTCCCCACCATTTGAGCATCTGGAGGAAGTAAAAACCTTGATGGGACTTACGCAAGAACCTGGGGAAAATCCACATACCTTTGTCAAGAAGTTTCGAGCTCAGGCAAGTCTTATTCCTCTTCATGCTCCAATATTACCAATGTTCAAATATGATGCTTTGATTCAAGAACTTCTCCCAACAAACGGTTTAGCAATTACCAAAAGTTATGAATGGACAACTTCACCCCGCAAATATTATACCCAATGGTTGGGTTCAGAGCTTCTCCAAGTCGGTCATTCTATCAAGAGGTTTATTGCTGAAGACCTGGCTAAGCACGACAGACAGTATGCTGGGTACTCTCCTCTACATGAGTGCCCATACGTGCCACAACCATGGAATCAGCAAAAGATATTCAAGGCGCGAACTACTAAGCCGAACAAATTCGAGGAAGGGAATTTGGTTCTCAAGGCGGCTAAACGAGATCTCCACTCCGCAAGGAGATCCAATTGGTAAAGACCATTTATGGTTGCTAAATCCATAACTGGAGGATACTAAAAATTGGTCAACACGGATGGCAGAACCCTGTCAGTAATTCATGAGAATTGGCTTAAAGCGTTTGTATGAAATTATTGGGTATTTGAGGTACTGAGCGTTTGAGCACTCATGATGTCTGGATTTGGCATTTAGGATTTTCTTTCATTGTATTTCAATTCCTCAAAAACATTTGCAATACTTGCAATCAGTATTTGAATTCAACAATTTATCAAAAATTCAGTTCACTTCACTTAAAGGAAAATCTCAATCAAAATCAAAAGAAAATCCTTAACCATCTAGCAATCCAAAACCAGCTAATATCAAAACCCAAATGAAAACCTCACATCTCTTAGAAGTTCATAAATTCATGGGATTATGGAAAGGAAACTAAAGAAAACCATCGAAGAAAGATTTTTGCTCCTCTGCCTCCTCCAAGACTTTCAGAGCCGCCTTTTCCACCTCCAGCTTTCTGGTTAGATCAGCAACTTCATTCATCTTCTTCAACAGGACATCACTGGTAGAGAAGGGAACATCGCCCTTTACTGCTTTCCTGATAACTTCAAGTCTTTGACGAAGCCACTTCAGATTGAAGCCAAGATCTTCAGCATTCTTCAAGGTGTATTCTCAATCAAAGAGTACATCTTGAGTAATAGCATTTCTGGCAGTAATCCGGATATCATCTATGACACCCAAGATAGCCTCCACTTGTTTCGTCAGAAAATAACTGCGTTCTGGATTCCGAGCGACAACAATGTGTCCATACATTTCCCACAGTTCCTTGTACATAGCAGCATATCTGATAGGAACGCTAAATCCTCCAACAAGCTGGTGATACAGGAGTAACTCACCAAATTGAGGATCAAAGGAAATCCATGCAGTCGGATACTCATACACTATCATCTGGTTCTCAACTACTGGAGCAACATCGGTGATCATAGAGACAATTTCAGAAGAAGTAGCTTCCGCTATTTCGGGTTCGGGTTCCACCGTCTGAAGCACAATTAGAGTTTCTTCCACCTCCACGGCATCAACGACCAGTGCTTCATCATCTGGAGGCACAGATATGGAAGTCTTGTCACCGACAACTCCTGGATTGCCCAAACCGTCATTACTGGATTCATAATTCCCAACTTCGTTGTTCGGCACCTAATGCGAAGATTACATGGGATTAGAATGATTCAAGGATGGAAATCCAATATGATTATAAAACTAAAAAAGTAAGTGAACTAACATCATCTAAGTTCCTTATCATGCATCTAAGACGTGTACAAGTAGCATCAAAGTCATGAAACACGTTTTCAAAGAAACTCAGCTGAAGAAATTTTACACTGCCCTGCGTTCAATGACGAACTGGGAGCAATTGGTATGGATTCTAGAGTTGGGTCATATACCATTATCTTCGTATGTAAGTCATCCACAACATATCAAAATTTCATGGAAATTGGGCGAACGAGCTAGGAGCTGTGGTCAAAACATCGGGCAACATGCAATCTGAAAAAAGTTCTGAAAGTCTTCTGGAAGTTTACTATTTCGTCTTTTTCAGGCCCTAAATGTGCTCAAAACTTAAAAAGCTTCTTCACTAAAGCTTGGAAATTTTCATGGCTTGAATATGCATATGCAGATCATGAAAATCCGACTCCAGATGAAGATTTTACGGCGTTTTTGGTAAAAACCTGGGTTCTGAATTTTCTGACGACGAAGTTCGACCAAGTTTTTCATATATACACATATATTCTCATCATTCATTCACCAATCAGCACTTTCATACTTCTATGAAGAGGGTACAGGGTATATACTTACTTTGGAGGTCTCTGAAGTACTCGAGGAATTATGATCGTCCGTATTAACGACAAGGGGTTCATTACTTCTATTTGGCTCCGAATCTTTGGAAGCGCCTTCATTTATATTCTCAGAGGAAGGTCGAACATCAGCACTTTACGCCTCCATGATAACATCCTCCTGGACATATTATCAAGTAATTAGCATCTTCACATAAAACTTTTATGTCCGATGGTAAAGGAAATTACTCAGGCGACTTCTTCTTAAACGCTCAAATCAGAAGTCGTCTGCTCAGCAGCAGAGAATCGAAGACCGTCAATACTAGACGGAGCAAAGTCCTGTAACCAAATAACAAATATTGGTTTTGAGATCCTGATAATGCGGATGGAAGAAGTCACAGCGGAAAAATATCAACAACTCACCAAAAAGGCGACTGGGGACTTTATGGTGTTGGGCAACAACTTGCAATTCTTGCTCCTGCCTTCTCCACAGTGGGAAATTGCCTCCGCCTCTGAGAAATTCAATTCAATTCGAGGTATCACGGCACGACCCTCCTGCAAAATAAATTGATGTAGTAATTAAAGACGATTATACGAGTTGTATGGGGAATATGCAAGAGAATGCATACCGGTGAACCTCCTGGAGATGTCTTTCGTTTGTCACCACCAGAAATATTTCTTAGTCTGGGACGGGAGGCACTCATCTCAGAAGAAGGGGGATCCTTCACTAAATATTGGGAGGCCGTCACATAATCATTAAGACGCTCAAGCTGCTGATCCCAAAATTCCATGTAACCTGGAGTCACGTGCGTGGTTCGATCAATACAAGGGAACCAATAAGAGCTCCCTTCATCATGCGTGTGATCTAAACAAGTCTTAAGTTGTTCCACTGATGGTCTTCTCCTTCTGAAGGTTGGAACACATTGGTCCATACCCATCTGACAGGCGATTCTGTCAATATTATACTCCTCCACCGAAAAATCTCCATACGCTGCTGATATTATGTGACCGGGAGTACAACTCAGCATGAAAGATCTTTCGCCATCACTCAAATCAGCACTAGATTTCAAATACTTACTTTCTCCAGCATTGAAAGTCTTCAATTGAGAAACGTGAGGAGGAACCACCACCCAAGGACGGAAGTTGAACTCAGACTCGTCATCTAATACGTCAATGAAGCGTGTCCTGGACTGAATTTGCTTCGTAGACCAGCGCATAATCCTAGCGTTGTCTTTCTCAAGGAAGATACTTCGAGCATCAACAGAGTTCATACTTTGTAAGACACTACGGGGAATGGGTGCATAGTTTCCGAAACACTCCCACATCAGAGCTTGGAGGAACATCGTATTGGCATAGCATTCAATCTTCATGAAGCCATTCGAAACACTGGAGTCTACGACTAAAGAGTCCAGGTTAGAATATAAAGAACCCAAGAATAAGCTACCGAGCGGAAGTTGTTCACCTTGATCCATTTTAATAGCGAAAGGAATTACAAACGGCTTCAAAAAGGTACCAGCATCTTCAAACACATCTCTGGATAGCCATAAGCACAAGAAAGCAGCAATAGACAACATATCCTCGGGTTCATCAAGAGGGGCGTCTCGTGGTCACCAATGTGTCAACCAATGAGCGTAATAACCTTTACCAAAAACCTTGTTGATTCTCTCCATCTCAGCTGTTAAAGTTTTGGAAACTGTTTTCTCTTCCGCCGTCCAAAGTTCTTCAGGAAAGTTACCTGTAATTGGAAGATGCAACAAAGCAACTACATCTTCCAAGGTAATAGTGAACTCTCCCCGGCTGCATATAAACGTATGAGTTGGGATGCACCAGCGAGAAAGAAGAGCTACAATACCTCGTGTATCATGAAAGATATACAAATATCCAGATGTTTGAACGACCCTGGTAATTTGTGCTCTATCCATCATAGCTCTAACACGAGGAAATCCCAGCATGTGCCTAGACCATCCCGAAATCTTCTCTAAAGGGCGTCGAGAAAGCTTAAATTCAATTATTGAAGCCTGGAATAATCCTCGTTCAAGACAGAACCGAATAGCAGCACGAGGAGTCACCAATTTCTTTTGAGTGACCGTCCTGGGATTGATCAGAAGGCGATATCCCGGGGACTTGAGACGATTTTCGGGCTCCTGAAACTTAAAGAAAGCGTCATCTATGTTTGGGACATTCTTGACTCCAGGTGTTTCGTCTTCCTCACCAACGGAAGTCTCATCCGTGCATGTTTCCTCCATGTAGATATCATCATCTGCACACCTTTCATCTCTGGAAGCGTCATTGGCTGGAAAATCAGACATCCTCGCAAAGCTGTTGTGAAATCCACACAATATTTTAGTCATCCGAGAATTCAATAAGATGAAGGAATCATGCAAATTAAAAACGCCGGTGTATACAAACGGTAAATCTTGAACTCTTACCTCTTTCAATTTCACTAACAATAGTGGTTGCAATACAAGAGGTAACACACGAAATCAATTCGTTCCTTGAAACCTGCAATAAAGAACAACACTTCATTAGTTCATGGAAAATGATTTTCTCATAAGATCATGTACATAATTTTCATAATGTGAACATTCGCACAACTGAACTATGATATTTACAATAAGACATGATTTCATCACACATAAGTTGTATAGTTTAAAGGTTACTCAAAACCCATGTCTTGATTTTACAAAACAATAATTAATGCAATTTATTCATATAAATTTTCAGAATTTATCTAATAAGAAAAAATCCATGTGAATAAAATATGTCATCATGTTTCACATAAAATATGTCACGGCTACATATATATACAAAAAAACTATTTTCCTTCGTATTAGCGTTTTATTAAAAACGAAGGTTTATGCTAGTTTTGTGAAAGCTCACACCTATTGTGATCAAATACTAATTCTCATGAAAGCTCATAAATAAAGTTTTATCACTGGACATAAGTTCACATACATAAAAATGTATATCTATTTTCCTCGAATGAGCATCGTCTTCTAAAACGGGGTTTATTTCGGTTTTGTGAAAGCTCACATCTATTAAGGTAAAATCTTGGTTCACATGAAAGCTCATACACTAAGTTTTATCACTGGACCTAAGTCCATATATATAAAAAAAAATCTCCCATAAATCAGAGGTTTTTATTAGTTTTCAAAACTAACGATCGAACGAACATATGTTTGATAAAACAAGGGTTTTTCTACAAAACTCACGTCAACATATACACATGTATAGAATTTTAACATGATGGAAGTATGAACAACTCATGAAATCATCCAGCAAAAGTACAAAAATAAAAAATAAAAAAATTACCTGGACGTTATCGGCCGGAATTCGGCCGGACGGTGAACGGACGGCGCCGGCGGTGGAATTCCGGCGAACTTCTCCTGCTGCTCCTGATGCTCGGACGTGAGATGGGAGGAAGATGAAGATGGTGGTCGGTTGTGGGAAGAAATAAAAAAAAGGATTAATTTCCTTTTATACCTAATTTTATTTCCAAAACCTAATTCCATAAGGATTTCCCTTTTGCGCCCGACCCGTGAATCCTAAACCAACCAAGGTTCCACCATCGAACCAGCGGTTCTACACGGTTTTATGTTCACTGGATGACGCTCTATTATGCCACATAGGTTCCCGCTCAAACCATGATTTTCTCATTCAGTCGAAATCCGGTAATATCTTATCGTATGACTAAGTTCAATTACTTATTTTTATACCTGGAAAATCACCATTAAATGCTGACTGAGAAACATGACTGTTCCTCACTAAGCAGGGTACCCGTGTGTAGATGGTGGATTTTCAACAAAGGGTAGAATTGTAAAACTATACTCCAGATTCGGCAACCAGATGAGTATTGAGACTCATGTCTCTCATTAAAGCATGAAAGCTCATGTCATAAATCTATGACTGAGAAGGATGTCTCTCAGAGTACGTGTATATGTGTAGTCTCTCAGCTGAGGCCACAACACATCTCATGAATACTGAGCAATTTCAGTAATTACTCCGGATCCGGCAATCATATGAGTATCGAGACTCATGTCTCTGTGCATGAAAGCTCATGCCACCTCTGATGGAGAAAGTCTCTCAGAGAAGATGAAGATGTGCAGTCTCTCAGCTGAGGCCACGTCACATCTCATACTGTATAGAATCGAAAGATTGGGCGGCTCCTAGACAACATGTCTGCTAGTATAGAGCGACAACGTCTTCGGGATGTAACTAGATTTTCCCCGACTATGCAAGAGCAATATGACACTCCAGCAAGTTCATATTGCTCAGCCCTCAGGTAATTAATGCTCCTAGACAGGAAGCCCTTCTAGTATAGAGCCAGCAATTAATTATCTTAAATCGTCTGAATATCCAGCAATATTCTACGAGCCATCGTCTGAATATCCAGCAATATTCTACGAGTCGTCAATTAATCGCCTGAATATTCAGCAATATTCTACGATTCCTCATTATATTTCGTTACTTCAATCTGTGGTTCTTCCCAACAGAATTCCACAGGTTAGTAATAAATATTCAACGGAATAGGCATCTAAGCATCAAATAAGCCCTGACAAAAATGGTGCAAGTGTAATTAGCAGATAATGCACATACCAGCATTTTGAATGCACGAACGAGCATTTCAAAAATACGAACGAACGAGGATGCTATGCAAAATAGGAAGGGAAAATAATAATAATAAAATATTAAAAAAAAGCGCCAGGGGACTAGGCTCGCCAGCCAGTCATGCCATGACTAGTCCCTCTCCCAATTTTATATTTTACCATATTTTTACCTATTTTCACGATCTCATGAAAATCTTCTCGTTCGAGCAAATTTCCTTTATTTCAAAGAAATTATCTAAATCACATGATTTTATCAAAAAATAATAAAATTAGGGAAAGGTGTCGCGGGACCGAGCACCAGCCGGCCATGCCTTGGCTGTGGCCGGTCCCACACCTCACGTCTTCATTATTTTATTATTTCTCTCAAATTATGAAAATTCCTTGATTTTATGAATTTTCCCTAAAATCATGAAAGTTACCTAATTTCATGTATTTTTATCTAAATCACATGATTTTAATAAAATTAGGGAAAGGTGTCGCGGGACCGCCAGCCGGTCATGCCTTGGCCGATCCCACACCTCACGTCCCATTATTTTATTATTTCTTCTCAAATTATGAAAATTCCTTGATTTTATGAATTTTCCTTAAAATTACCTAATTTCATGTATTTTCTCTCATGGAAAATTAGGAAAACTTGTGGGACCGGGCTCTAGCCGGCCGGCCATGCCCTAGTCGGTCCCACACGCCCATTATTTTATTATTATTTGGTGTTTGGTTTCCTGATTTCATGAAAACTCTCTAATTTCAACAAAATATCTTGGTTTTCAACAAATCCCTTTGATTTTATGAAAAATTATCTAAAATCGTCAAAATTACATAAAATTGGGAAGAGTGCCTTTGGGCCCGTGCCCATTGGACGGCCGGCCATGCCACGGCCATTGCCGGTCCCACACTCCCATTCCCTATTTTATATTTTAATTTATGCCTCTCATCTCATGGAAGTTCCCTAATTTCGCCAAACTCTCCAGTTTCATGGAATTTCCCTTAAATCAGAGAAAAATACATAAAATTGGGAAAAGCATGTAGGACCGCGTGTCAGCCGGCCGGCCATGCCCTAGCCGTGGCCAGTCCCACACCTTGTGATTCCTTGTTTATTTATTATTTTCATCATCTCATGTATTTTTGCCGGTTTCAGCAAAACCATGGATTTTGCATATTTTCTCCAAATATTGCTCAAACGTGCATCAGAAAATATCAAAATTCTCATAACTGAAGCACGGACACTATGGTGACAGATTTGATAAGTTTAGACCTTCTTGTACTAGGCTTGACAGGACAGGACTAAAACGTCCAAAGCCCACAAATTTTGGGACTAAACGTCAATTCCTACAAACTAGTATGTCAAACAATGCGGAATCTCCTCCAATCTGCCAAGATGGGTATACTTTTCTCCATTGTCTTATGTGAGGAAGGCAGGGCCAGCCTTTGTTATCGAGAGTGTGATGATAATGACCCTGATAAAGAACACTTTTACAGAACACTTGTTACAAAGTCAAAGACTGACCATCCTCCCATCAACATGCCATATCGGTCATGTACCAAAGTCATGGTTGGTTCGTGCAACGTTTTGGTTTGTTTCTCAATACCTCACCATGGTATCGATGATCCTATTTATATATGTAACCCTTACACTAGAGAATACGTTAATCTTCCAGGAATAACTGAAAAAGATGGCCTTGTGGTGAGCGGTTTTGGTTACCATCAGGTTACCAATGAGTACAAGGTTGTAAGAATCTACAACAAATTCTTAGATCAGGCCTCTGCTGCACAGATTGAGGTATACACTCTTGGCAGTAGTCATGGGTGGAGAAAAATAGGAAAAGTTGCTTGCCAGTTCTTATCATCTCCGGGCATCCTCGTTGATGGAGCTCTTCATTGGCTAGACCGCATATGCCGTACCATAACGGCCTTCGATTTGGTCGATGAGGAGTTTAAGTTAATCCTATCACCACCGTGTTTAAACAATTCAGGTAAGTATTCTTCTTATAGACTCCATGAAGTGGGAGGACACTTGTGCGTCGTTCATAAAGAGCCAAGTGACCGTGTCGACATTTGGCTGCTAAAAATGACGGGGAGGAATAAGCTTTGTGATTCTAGCATGAATCGACATGATAGCTATGATTCTTCGTGGAGCTGGTGTAAGGAGTTCAGTATAGCGTGGCAGGGACTCAACAAGTGTGAAGATTATGAGCCATTCGCCCTCTTGAAGAACAATAATGTTCTATTGTGGTACAACAGAGCCGTTCTTTGTTGCTATGATTTAGAAGCAAAAACTTTTAAAAAGCTCATGGGTGATGCTGCTGCTGGCGATTTGAAATATTTTCAAGCCATTCCTCACAAGAATACTATTGTTTCCCTGAAAGCTTTAGGAGAAAAGTCCAAGCTTAGAAAATGCATAGAAATCAACGAATGGTAAACAAGGCCCTTCCAAATTTTATTAGTTTCACGCCATTCAATGTTTGAGTACTAGCTCTGAGTTTGGATTATTAGAATTCTGTATAAAGAGTTCCAGATTTAAGACTGTTTTCTGTCTATAAAATAAGAGCTTTCCTTTCCACTTTTAGAAATATACAAGGTTCTCCAAATGCTAGATACACTGAAATTTCATCAAAATGTTACCTTACCCTGTTCACATTGTAAACAATACTAGACCAGACACACTTATTCATATGCTAATGGTATGTACTTTGGGTTCAGTTAAAGGGATTGAGTGTAGTAGAACTGGAAAAGGTGTAATGAGAATCCAGTATGAGATGAAAACTCAACTCTAACCAATAACAATAGAATGGTCTTTTAACTGAACCGTTCGTACCCTAACTTTATCAACTATGACACTTTAACAATAATCACATACAAGAATCAAGTGAAATCAGATCTGCCAACCCTGGGGAAGAAATCAAAGGCAACACAAACCTCAACAGAACCACGCCTAAAAGAATACAAACTCACGAAAAATAAATAAAAAATCAAGCCTCAACCATACCACCTATAGACGATCCATAGGCGTGAAAGGGATAGACTTGTTTTTAGAGACATAATACCCGACAAATATAGATGAGAAAAATGCAACCAAAGAGAAGAGAAGAGAGAAAGCACTGATAGCACCGGATGAGTTTCCTGAACCTGCCCTAGTAGCAAGTGAGCTGCTTGAGGGCAAATCTAATGGTACCCAGTTACAGCTAATAGAGTAATGCCCAGACCCGTGCCATGGTTTTCCATCCTCAGGGTACCAGAATGCTACTGCCATATTTGTTGGTTGGCCGATTGAAAATTGAACATCCTGCATTTTTCAGTAATGAATTTAAACTCTAACAGCTAGGGCATGAACCAATATATTATCAATTTATCATTGCAACTCATCTCGACATTTAGACCTCATCGAATTAGTGAATTTGGTGTTCAGTAATTTCAAAAGAAGTTCTTCAAAACAGGTCAACTAGGCATTTCGCCTACAGGAAGCAAAATGCGAAGCAGTTCCAGCAACAATCCCTATACATGGCTTGAACAACTTTTGAACAATCCTAGTTTAGATTATGTGCAGTTTTAACTTGGCTTAGTAAGTTGGTTCAGGTTTGTAAATTGCTCTATGATTACTGAAAGGAAACATATTTGCATTACTCTTTTAATTAGGTTAACATGCTGGAGAACGTGTATTGGCTTAAACATAATTCCTTGGGAAGTCAAAGATTACCAAAAGCAGAAGTTAAGGACGGCTAACCTGTTGAAGGTGATCCATGGTTCTCAAAGGCCTGGAAAATTCGAAGAAGTATTTACCATCTTGATCCTCAGATGAATATGGGCTGTCTTCTGCTACAAAACCTGCCAGAGAAATCTTTCAGAACTTGAAGGTTGACCAGAAGAAAGTTGCATGGACGTATATATTTCATACGAAAATATTAACCAAATTCATATAGAAAAAGGAGTTGTGTGCTTAGTACAAGCCCTATTGATCAGAAATAGTAGAGGTTTCCTCCTCGATGGTCCTGTCGTCTGGCCTAACCCAACGATACTTAAAAACAGTGAAGAGTTCTTCAAACGATATTTCTCTTTTCATTCTTTTTGTGATTTTCAAGTCTTTAGTAAGATGGTTAAGATCAATCAGCATATGGGTGTGTTACCTGAGTGGACCTTGAAGCTATCGTGCCACCATGCACCTTTCCAGTCATTTTGGGCACTAGTATCATTTCCTAGAAAGGAACCAAAAATAATAAATAAATGCAGCAAAAAGAAACACAGGAAATAGGAGGAAGAATGCGGATCACAATTGAAGAGGTCCAAAACTAAGAATTTAATTATCCAAGAATTTGGAAAAATGATACACCTCTGTGTTTACTACAAGTGTATGTTTACTCTATTCATGCACAGTCGGTAGTTATAGACATGGAGTAGAATAGAGTTTGACAATATTGTTAATTTACAGCTGGTTTCAGTTTGAACTTTGAAGAACAATAAAAACAAAAACAAGAAATGTAACCAGCACCTGTAGGACTGATACCATCGAGGTGTCGACAGTGAGGAGTCCAAGTATACAGATCAACCAAATGTCCGAACCTATAAACCAAAAGATATATTAACATACATAACGATAAACATCACATGAATCATTCAAATCCAAAAACCAACTGACTGAGACTTAATCACCTGTCACCCCCATGTCCTTCTCTATTATCTATTGGATTTCCTCCATAGAGCCGTCCAGGAATAGCATTTCCAATGGAGAAATGCATAATATCCACTTCAGTTCCTTTGCAGGTCTTGCTGGAACATGAATCTGGTGATTCCTTACACCCTCCCATCTTGAAAAATACAGCTTTTCTCAGTTTCAATTCTAAGAAACAAAAAACAAAAAGCATATAAATTCATACCAACTAAGCAACCAATCTAATGTTGAGACCTTTAAATCGACTTACATTATGATATGTGGCATTCTCCCCAACTTGAAACATAAGAGCAACAGAAGGACATTTGTTATTGTCACTACAGCACAATCAAAAACAAAATCAATATTTTTTCTTTAGTGTGCTACTAGTAGGAAATTGAATATGGTGAAACAACGAATCTATTAGAGTACATCCTGTTCAAGATGGGGAGGTGACCCTGCAGTAAAGAATGATGTAATCTAAAAATCTTGGTAGATGAATGAACTTGAAAAAGCTGATTGAAACTTACCCTTTTGAGTAAGCATACTTGCCATTAACTTCCAACATGAAAAACACATTGTTGCCATCATGTACAGCCTAAATCAAAACAAACCTTGTTTTATTAAACAAAATCCTTACTAAAACAAAGCAAATTTTACAGAAAATCAACTAAAAATTGAGGGTAAGAAGCACGAACCTTGACAGTCATTGATCCAGCTTTATAAGCATCATCTTGATGTGGGTCAAGAGCAGGAAGAAGAGAAAATTCAAAACCATCGATATCTTTCCAATCATCTGTATGCCCATCGATTGTGATAACACCAGGTTTAAAAATAGCTTCAATTCTATTTTCAGATTCTGATTCACAACTCCATTCACCTCCTTCATTATGTGATTTCACTAATCCAACTGCTGTAAATAACAAAAATATTATCAAGATTCGATACATGATTTATTTGAAGGAAAAATCACCAGAAGCTGAATTAGTGAGAAATCAAAATGGGGATATCTGTAAATCGAACTGCCATGAGTTAAGCTGATGATAGACCAATTTGGTTGACTTACATTAGGTTGACCATATCTGAATGAATGACGAGCATTTTATTGACTTTCCAGATACATCCCGACTCGTGGGATTGCTTACGTAAACAAATAGTTGTGCACTCGCGAAAACAAATCAATCAAACAACCAGTCCAAAATCCAAAGCACAAATATATATTTTGTCTTGGATTTTGGTATGCCTCCCGATCGCCCGTACCTAATGATATCCAATTTAGGCAAGGGGAGATGTATTAGTATTACTAATAGGTCGGTTCCTATGGGATGGCTAAACTCCCCATTTGCCATGCCAGCTGGCCTGGTAAACTGGTCGAGCTACTATGGGAAATAAGTTAAGCGATCGAGCCTCCATCGTTCACGGTCGGTGCTCCACCGGCTATAAATACCACCATTCCATTCAGTTTTCCATTCACAAATATTTTTTTTCTTCTTTCTCCCCTAGAGAGCAGACCAGAGCGATTTCTTAAAAATGAGTAGTACCAAAACAAATAGACAAAAAAAAAGAAACAGGAAAAAAAAAGGAAAAGGTGCTACAGATAATGATATTGTATGGGTTCAGGATAAAGAGCAAGAGTTCGCTAATGTTAGGCAACTGGTTGGAGCTGGTGTAACATCTACGCATTTATGTAACCATCCCGAACGAGTTCTTTTACCCAAAGTAAAAGGTGGGTGGTCTGAGCTAACCGAAGTTTTTGAGTTACACCCCCAACCTGTTCAAGAATCCTTGAGAAGATATCCTTGGCAGCGTTTATATTTCATGAAAGGCAAAAACCACCAGACTCAAATTGTGTGAGTTCTTTGTGAGCGTTGGTGGAACACTTCAAATACGTTTTTTTTCAAAGATTTCGAGTGTGGTAAGTTTTATTTTTCCATTCAGTAGTTTAATTTGTAGTTCAGAGTCAAATTTTAATTTTTAGAGATTCAATTTTTTAGTTTTATACAAATTTTAGTACCACATACAAACTTTAATTTTATGACCATGTTGTTTTTAGGGTTCACACCGTAAGATTTGTATATGTTGACTGGAATAAAAAGTGAGGGTGACATAGTACAATTCAACCAGTTAAAGTGGACATCACAAGGAAGATGGAAACAATTACTCCCCTTGTACGCAAATGATACTGAAAGGAAAGCCAGAATCCAGACAGTTACACTCATTTGGATTAAGAGTGTCTGGTTTGGAGGCTTTTTTGACCCGTTACCATGCCAGGGGGATAAACAGAGATGAAGATTATCCCGAGCTTGAACGTATTTTTGTATTATGGATGGTAGATCAAGTTTTTCTCCCCAATGGTAGCTTTGTGTCATTAATTGGTTTTCTGGAATCTTTAGAAGATTTGACTTAAATGGATTGGGGTTCTGGAACCTTTAAAAGCACCAAATTATGATTGGGGTTCTGCAATTTTAGCCGAGCTATACATGTGTCTCAATGATTGCTCAAGTAAGAAGACAGATAGCTTAAATGGATTTTGGGTCGTAATGGAGGTAAGAACTATTTATTAGATTTATTACCGAGTTGTCAAACTAGTGGTGAATGTACTAACACATCAATTTTCGTCAATGTTATTTTTCAGTATTGGTGGTATACTTATTTTACTGTCGGCGAACCTGATCTTCACGATAAACGATTAATTTTTCCAGTCGTGTACAAGTACAAAGCTGAGAATTGGGTTGGTCAGATTAATGATGGTCAAAATATCGTTGTTATGCAAAGGATGCAACAAATGTGCAGAACTAGTGTCAACATTACGCCAATGTCGTATACAGTAATTAATGAGTTCCGTGAACCAACGGCACAAAACATGCTACATTTGAGCCTTAAGCGACTTGTGTTTTACAATCCAGTTATTGGTCAGGGTATTTGGTACTACGGAGAAAGACATCTGTTTCAGCTACAAGGAAGAAAGGTAAAAGCAATGAACCCGTTTCCAACTTCACTAATTTCACGTGATGATTGGATAAAGTTGATAAACAATGGACAACCTTGGGAAGAAGCTGATGATTTGATCCAACAACTAGAAGATGACTATGATTATTTCAGTTGGTTTCAGAAGGTATGTAAGCTAAATATTGCTATTCATCCACAAAACTTAGGTACTGTTGACTTTCCAGCAATAGGCAATTTTCCACTTATTGATCTTCCATCTCAACCCCCACCACCAACGAGCGAACCATATACGTACCCTAGTAGTCAAATGGGGTCGTCAAATATGCCTTCAATACCTTGGAAAGTCAAGACTTTATCACCAAGTGGAGATGTTGTTACAGTTCCACTTACTATTGAAGGTTTGCATCAACGATATCCATACTATGGTGTGGTGGCATCACCAGAAGTGTTTCAGGATCGGTATAACAATTATGATCTTTTTATCTATCAATTCCAGAATTTTCACTTGAGCCAGATGCAAGCTTTGAGAGAGAGTATGAGTTATGAATTTCCTGAGACTCTGTTAGCATCAAATTCTCAAATGGCCGGTGGAAGTTGTGGAAGTGGAAGTCGTGGAGGTCGTAGAAGTCGTCAACACACTCCAGCTATGATGGAAGAGATTATGGTGGAGGAGACTCAGCTACCACCAACAACAGCAAACTTGGAGACGGATTTCCAGTCTCCTTTTGGTTTCATTCCCCAAGGTCATGTACTTACTCCTGCTGGTGACACGTCAATTTGGATGCATTTAGGCAATCCGTAATTTATACTCCAACAAGTTTAGCATTTCACCAATTTCAAGCACCTCCAATGGCTCTGGTACCATTTCAAGGTTATGACTCACCTGATGCTACTCAACCACCATCTCAGAGTCCAAATAATGAGTTTTCAGAAGATCCAACAGGCTTACGGGATTATTTATTTGGTGGTAATCGTTAGTTTGAGAGTTTTGTTAGTTGTTATTTCGTGGTTTGTTTAAATCGTTAATGTAATTGCACTTTTGTTTGATAAATAATAATCTTCATTTAAAGTTTTCTACATAAGTTAAAATTAAGAACTTAGAATTGATAAGCTAGATTAAATTGGGGCAACACTTTTAAGAGTTCATAACAACTTGCATATCGAAACTTCTCTCCGTTGTCACGCAGCCACTTTGCACGACATCTTTGATCAATCTCCAGCAGGGTTTCACCACTTCTCATGTTTTGAGCCTCTTCCCTTATCATACCAATATACTTGTTAACATTCTTGGAAATTACGGAGAACCGAGCACCCAACACCATCGAATTGCGATTGTAGAGGTTCGTTGTTTCTTCTTCAAATTTCATTAAACGCGTTCCCAAAACGGAATAAGTCGTAATGCGCCATCAACGATTGGATGGTTAGTGTAGAAAACATAATTCCTGCAGATGCATTCATCTTCAAACGTGCTAAAATTGCGCTGTTGTGCAACTCTCCAACTATTTTCTCTTCTTAATTCATTTTGCACACTATTTTCTCTTCTTAATTCATGTTCCTCTTCTATGAATTGAGCCATACACATGTTTTGAGCCATTGGAAAATCTAAGAAAATAGGAAGAAGGTGTGAGTTAAAATGGTAGAGGAATGTGGTATTTATAGGGGAAAAGATTTATGGTCGTTGGATAAGATTCTACCTAGCGGTGTATACAAGAACGGCCGATCTTATAAGAGCCGGTATCGGTGTAGACTTCATCTAGGTAGAGCCTTGACCTGTCCTGGCTAAGTGGCAAATTTGCCACTTTGCCAGCTCCATAGTGGGTGCAAAAATGGCAAACTCTTTGGTTTTCCACACCCATAGGAACTGGCCTAATTAGACAAGCGGAGATGTTACGTATGTACTTGGGGAAATCCCCAATGTACAAAACAAAACTTTTGTTGAGCCAGGTGGATGGCCAAACGCTTTTTTCCACTATGAAAAAAAAAAGTAGACGGCTGATCATCAAACGCGCATGTCAAAGAAACACGCTGGCAGTTTAAGTAAAAACTGGCATTCCATCTAAAAAACGCTGGCTTGTGATGCACAGCCGCCAATGGCTAGTTTCTCAAATTTAAAAAACGGTCATTTTTTTACCTCTATAAATTATCACCTTCTTCAAACAATTCACTCACACCAAAATTCACTTCTTTTGAATTTTCTCTTTTAAATCTATTTCAATTTTTTAGTTTTATTATTGGTGAAATGGCTGAAAAGGCGATCACCCTTTTTTGCAGTGCAAAACTCAAAGCTGTTGTTTCTAAGATATGTGGAAGTTTTAAAAAGATTGAAAATTGTAAGAGGGAAGTGCAAGTTTTTGAAGTTGCTCCAAGAAAATGTTCCGATAAAAGGCAGAGAAGAGCTCCAGTTTTGAAAGTTAACAATAAAAAAATTCAAAAGCAAAGGTGAGACTGTCAAAAGCGCGTTGAATGGAAGATACGTCAAATAAAGATAAACATGAGGCGAAAGCTTGTACTTGATTTTTATTGAAGTTGTTTAGTACTTTTTATTATTGTCCAAGTTTATGTATTGTAAAAGAATTGGCAGTAATATCAATGAATGAAAATATT
This sequence comes from Papaver somniferum, assembly GCF_003573695.1. NCBI lineage: Eukaryota > Viridiplantae > Streptophyta > Magnoliopsida > Ranunculales > Papaveraceae > Papaver > Papaver somniferum. Next base: position 14,555,438 of record NW_020622381.1, read on the forward strand.
TATATTTAACATAGATATCCACTTCAGATTAAGCGATATTTATTACATTTTAAACTTGCATATAACATCAAACTACATTTTAATTAACGACAACAATAACATCAAACTACATCAAATCCAATGACATTATCTCAATAGAGTTCATAGCATTCAAAATGCTTAAACTCTCTTCCAGTTTCTTCAGTAAACTTGGTCTGAGCGATGGTTTTATATAAAAAAGATAAACAACAAGTTAAGATATTTATGATGCGGTGATCAGTGAGGACAAAGGTAAGATACTCACCAATTCTTCGTTGGACAATCCAGAATTGTTACGGTGAACCATCCACAAAACTTCTGTATAATGTTTGACATCATTAGGATGAATTAAAATCTTAGTTCTAGGATCTTACTATTTCTTATCATTTCATTCCGCGATGCTACAAAATGTTCCAATACTCTTTCCTATAAATAGGCATTGTTCATTGGTCTCATCATACGATGTAACCAACATTGAACAAGAGTAACATCTTCTTCCATTGTAAAGAATTGGAGAGGCATTCAAATGCAGTAAAGATGTGCTTAAGACAGACCATCTTTAAGAATGTTGAAACAAGCTTTGCAAAGAAAAGGTTTACCATGAGCTTCCTACCAATTATCAAGAGTTGTTTGGATCACTTCACCTTCAGTTACACCGATGAACTTTTCTCGATCAATTTCCCTTACCAGAGCAATAAATGGCTTGACTGCAAGCCTAATAGATTGAAAACGAGCATATAATCAACGAGCATCTCGGTTTCTCAGGTTCCCCATCAGTGAGACGAACATTTTAAAAATGTTCTCCCAAAAAGAACTGTCTTGATAGCCTATACCAATAATTACCCTATGAAAAAAATATGCTTTGCATATAGTATATCCTCTTCTATAGTAAGCTTGGGACCACGAATTATAGCTGATAGTTCTGCAGAGTGAGAGACATTAAGAGTTTTAGAAAGAAAGAAGAAGATGTGAATTTGAAGATGGGAAAATGCAATTTATAGGGTAAGAAAGAAAATCGAGCCGTTGGCGGTCAAAGTAAAACCGCGCGGCTTTACCATGACCGCCCGTTTGAATTGCCAATGTCTTTTTTTTTTGTTATAAATACAGCACTAGGTTTGATTCTCAACCAAACCAACAGATTTCTTTCTTATCCAACAACATCCACCATGTTTTTTAAAGGAAAAACGAAGCAAATATTATGCGTCGAAGCAAAAGAGGTTTGTCCGTTATGTTTCATGGATAACCACAGTCTTATGCAATGCCCTTGCATGTATTCAGAATGATGATTGAGTCACAACCGGAAAATCTCAGGTATTTGTAATGTCAAGATCCCAACTGTTCAGAGGAACCACATAGAAGAAGAAAAGTTTGCAACACTTTGCAAAAACTTCAAACTTAAAGCCAAATTGAAGAAGAAGTTATCACATTGCAAGCATTATGGAGATGGAGATCCCGAATACAAACATTGTCCACGGAGAATCGGTGGATGCTCAAAGCCTGGTTGCATGACCTTTATGGATTTGAACCTCTACTGAAGAAGACACATATGGAAGGAATTTCTGGAAATGTCCTAGGTATTTTTTGGTGGAGTGGGATGATTAAAGTTGAAGGAAAAATTGATTCACTATGGTATTATGTTATTTATTTTTGTGTTTATTTTGTGTTATTTATGATTATCTAAACCAAACATGTGGATGTCTTTACATTTGCACCATCAATATCATAAATAAGTTAAATATTTCTTGATTAAACATTGGATTAAACATTGCACCATCAATATCATAAATAAAACATACTACATTAGATTAAACAACTACATCATACAAGAGAATAAAGGAAATACATTAGATTAAAACAACTACAACATATGCGTCAATTCTCGTCGGGTGGGGGAATTCCTAGGGCGATGTAGGGATCGAATTTGTTGAGCACCCTAAGAATGTTGAAACAATCTTGGAAGTTGAAAGGACGTCCGTCGTGAGATGCTTCCCACATCGCTAGTGTTCTGGGTTCCACTTCATTCACAGCTTCACCGTCGAGTTTATTTTTGTGACTGTGCACTAGTATATCTACGAATTCCGAAAGATGATAACTAATTAGAATAAAACGATGCAACAATACGCCAGAATCACGCCCATAAATGTTCCCCGTTTCAGCAGTGAACATTCTATAAACTTTCTCCCAGAAACATATCGTCGATTCGGCTACATTCCTAAAGACAGCATCTTGTGTGTGAAAAAAGGCTCTACAAATATCTAAATCCTCTTGTTGAGTGAATCTAGGACTACGAACTCTAGTAGACAGTTTCGTAGGTGATTTAAGAGTGAAGAGATTTAGAATGTGTGAATTTGGAGTTGAAATGAGAAGTATTTATAGAACTCAAAATTTCTAGTTGTTGGATGACAAGATTTTTCAACCGTCTAGATTTAGCCGTTGGCGGTTTTGGACCACACGCTGGAGGATTCAGTTCAAACGCTGGCGTGGGAAGGAAAAAGGCGGTTTTGGGTCAAACGCCAGCAGTTCTCGGTCACATGCCAGCGTGTTTGGTGCAGCCGCGCGGTTTTTCATCAAACGCGCGTTTGGTATACTGCTGCACTCAACAAACCCTCAAATTTGTTGGTTTGGCCATCTGTTTTTCATGTTTGTTGAGTCCATAACGGGATCAAAATGAACAAACCACAAGTTTGTTGAGTCCATAGGAACTGCTCATAGACCTAGAGTTCTATGAATCGTGTGACAACTGAGTTGACTCAGTTTTCAAAAATTTCCCAACTTTTTGAATCCTTTCCTTGATTTTATGTTTTTAAAATAAATCTGATCTATTTTCTTACCAGGTTTTCTGTTTTTTATAATGATTATTGTTGTGTTCTAATCTGTTATGTGTTTTTTTGGATTAAAAACTCTAAATTGTATTCTTTTCAATAACTTAATACTTCTTTTTGTCGTGGTTGTAGCGATGAGGAGCTAAAACTTTCGATGTGAAGTACTCAAACGTGATATCAATAGTGATCCAGTGGTGGTCTTGTAGGGGAGCAGTGCTGCAAATTTTTGTTTGAAACCTTCTTGAATCAGTGGCGAAATCCCATATCATGGGTATGGATAATCTCATATCCTCCAAAACTAATGGCATACTAATAACAATGGTGTTATTAGTTACTATCATGTTCAGTGTATCCTATAAAATACCTGGCGTCATTAGGGGCGACCCCGAAAGAATTCAGGGCAACTAAATAAGACAAAATAGGTTGAAAATACTTATATGTCCCTTCATCAACGGTAGTTTAGTATTTTTTTTATCTACCGATTGTAACTATGTTCTTCTCTTCTTTGAGAAATCCAAAATTCCATTTGTTTTGAAAATTTTGAATTTGGGACTACTACCTCAATCGGTAGATAAATAACATCACGATAGATAATAAACATCACGAAACAACCGATTGTGCAAATAGAGAAATTCAAAATTCGATTGGCTTTTGAAAATTTCGAATTTGGGGCAACTACCACAATTGGTAGATAAAAGAACATCATCAGACTACCGATTGTACAATCAGTAGATAATAAACATCACGAAACAACCGATTGTGCAAATAGAGAAATTCAAAATTCCATTGGTTTTTGAAAATTTCGAATTTGGGGCAACTACCACAATCGGCAGATAAAAGAACATTACCAGACTACCGATTGTATAATTGGTAGATAATAAACATCACGAAATAACCGATTGTGCAAATAGAGAAATTCAAAATTCCATTGGTTTTTGAGAATTTTGAATTTGGGGCTATCACCTTAATCGGTAAATAAAAGAACATCACAAGACTACCGATTGTACAATCGGTAGATAATAAACATCACGAAACAACCGATTGTGCAAATAGAGAAATTCAAAATTCCATTGGTTTTTGAAAATTTTGAATTTGGGGCTACTACCTTAATCGGTAAATAAAAGAACATCACGAGACTACCGATTGTACAATCGGTAAATAATAAACATCACGAAACTACCAATTGTGCAAATAGAGAAATTCAAAATTCCATTGGTTTTTGAAAAATTTTAATTTGGGGATATTACCATAATCAGTAGCAAATTAACATCATGAAATAACCTTTTTAACTACCAATGATAATTTTCGTAACACAAACCAACATACATCAATATAAACTTCCGATTGTAGTATTGTCTACCGATTATGGAGGGAATTTTAGATATTTCAAAAAAATGAGATAAGGGGTGGCTTTATTTTAGTTTTGGGTGGCCCTATTTTGCCTTATTAGTCTCCCCTAATTCTTTCAGGGTCGCCCCTAATGACGTCAGGATAAAATAATAGTGTTTGCTACCATCATAAAGATTCCTTGTCCTCAAAAAACATATTCAACTTCATCAACATTGTTTTTTCTTCATAAGAATCTCTGTAATTTCCAAGCTCGTCGGGGTATTTTTGGAAATTCTCCTAAAAAAAGAGTGTTCATAACTTTTCAAAAACTTTTTGAAGTTTTACATCCTAATTTAAAGCCATATATTTCTCCTGATATTTCTGTGGGAAATTATAATCTTAGTCAAAATAGATTAGCCATTAGCAGAAACAATGACTATGAAAAGGTAAACCCTAAAAATCAAGCCCATCTATATAAAATCTAGGGAAAAAAAAGGTTTCAAGCTCATAGAGAACTCATAATCAATACAGTAAAGATGTCTCAAAGCTCAAGGATCCAAATGGCGCCCATCACAAGGAGGATGGATGAAACGAACCTAAACATTAAACAGTTGGAGTTTAAGGTCCCGCTTATATCTTTGTTGGGGAGAGGAGATCAATGAAGTAACTAACAGGTGGAGTAACTGTCTTATTAGGAAGATCATGACAAATGGTACTGTAAACTATGAGAAATCTAGAGAGATGATCAAATCATATGGAGAAACTATAGAAAAGTGGAGATCGACACAATGTGACGTAACTTGTATGTTTTAAAGTTCAAAAATCAGAAGATGTGGAGATGGTGCTGGAGAAGGTTCCCTGGATCATAAATTATTATCTGGTGGTGTTAAAGGAATATAATGCATCGATCCCACTGAAAGACTACAATTTCATCCACTAGGTGTTTTTTGTTTAAACGAAAGGTTTATCCTTAGAGCATTTGGATGCGGGTATTATTGATAGAATGTGGGTAAGAGACTGGATGATGGATTGAAAAAAGGTTACACAATAATAGGAAGGGTGGTAACTGTAAAGATTGAAGTTGATTTGAGTAGGCCATTAAAAAGGGGTGTTTGGATACTTACTGCGGCGAAATAAAAGGTGTGGGTAAAATATCATTTTGAGAATGTTAGAGCATTGCTCGGTCGAACTTACAAGTGTTTTTGTTATCTCAAGCTTGTTGTTAAATTTAGTTGTCAAAACTATATCTTGATTTCTAGCCTACAATTAGTTCAGTCTCTGAGATAGAAATGTAGTTGAGAAACGGGCATCACAGAAGTCATCATTGCATTCTACCGTTTGAAGGCGAAGGCCAACCGAAAATTTTGGAGAACTTCATCAACAAAAGGTAAGTGAAGAACTGAACCACCTATTTCTCAAGTTATATTCACTTTTTTTTTATCTTTGAGACGTTGTCGTGTAACTAATTACCAAGTTAAGGGACTTCTCGAAATATAATGACTAAGCTTAATGAACATTTGTTCATACTTGATGAATTTCTGTTAAGAAAAAATTATTGTTCGTAATCAAAATCATGATTCTAGTTTTATCATCCGAAAATAGCCTGGAACAGTGACATGTCTCATTGATGTTATTCGGGAATGTTTCAAATCGATTTAGAGAGAAATGTAGAACTACTATAGATTCGGATATAAGACAGTGTTATCAGTCTTACAAGCTGGGAAAATTGTTATAAGTCTGAAGCCGTATTACATGTACACATACACGTAATAGAGTAGCTATATGTAGACAAGCATATTTGTGGTGCGCATATCCTTATGCACATCATGTAAAAATATGTCAACTCGTGAACCGGATCGACTCGTATACCCGTATGCAAACCGAAAAGAAACCATGGTCACGGAACCGGTTTGGTATCCATACTGATACAAGTACCAGAAAAGTTATGTGTTCCGGAACTCGGTTTGTGTATCCATACCGATATGCATATCAAAATAGTTTTGTGGACTCCGGAGCCGGTCATAGTCTTAAGGTACACATACCGGTACCCGTACCTAAATAGTTCTGTGAACTCCGGAACTTGGTTGTGCTTAATAGTATTCAAACCGGTACACGTACTTTGACTGACCTGACTCACGAACGGCTATAGTATTTGTACTTTGTACATTGACTAACCATGTCGATTATTTTCAAATGCAATAAAGTTATTTTTACAAGATAATTATCATTTGATCAAATCTCTAAAAACACTATACACTTATTTGATCACATGATTGTGACTCAAGGATGAAGTCTTAAGTGTTCATGAAAATGAATATTAAGCTTATAAGTTCAAATCGGCTAGTTTCGGCTAACCACCTTGAATATAGTCTTTATACACGGATCGTTTACAGTTTCACATAACCAGAGTGTATATCTTGTTTATGTAAATCATATTCAAAGATTCATCTAACGGTGGATATTGATTGCTTGGTTCCAAAGCTATCTTAGCTTAAACCTATAAAGCAACATATGCTTTGGATGGCTATAAAAGGGTAACTTCAAGCAACTGGGACCTTTGAATCCCGACACTACTTCGGTGTGTCCTAGTTATAACTAGAGTCGTCCACTTCCTAACCCTTTTAGGGTTTAGCGACTACAAAAGCTTCATAGGGATTCGTGAAGCCAGGTTTAGTTATCTTTTCTTGATAACTCGAGTATCCTGATCTTATAGTTGTCGCATTTTCCTATCATTTAAAGGGGTATAAACCAAGTGTATACTAATAGTAGTTGCACTTAGGAGCGGAGCTGCCGCTGATGATTCTAGATAGAGCTCAAAAAAGAATTTAGTGCTGAAATTTTTTGAACTTCGATCATTTGTATCATCACCTAATAGCTTAATTTTTGTACTAGAATCATATTGGCACTTCAGATGGAGGAGCATGTATGCTTTGCTGCATCATTGGTATTCTCCAGATAAGTCATGAAATTTTATTAAAACTAAAGTGGTTACAAGATGAGATAAATGGGCTTAAAAGCCATTAAAATCTTAAAAACAATAAAAAGGCATGCAATCTTTCTAAGTGAAACCATCTGAATCTAAAATAACTAATACAAAAACCCTCAATATTTGTTAAGATATTTCGCATACATTCAAAAGAAACGAATATCTGCTTGTCTATTTTTTATTTTAAATAAGAAAGTTATTTTTATTTAAATAGCTAAACCGAAACATCAACTTCCTCTCTAATGAGAGATTTTAACCAAATTGGTAAAACTAATGATCAAGACTGACTCAGCCTAAAAACTCTAGCTCTTTTTTCTGAATTGTTAGAAACCTCATTAGTCTCTCTGTGCACAAAGGCATATCTCCATGACTAAAAACTAGATAATAAGACTTTACAGTCATTGATTCTATTGTTATTAGTCCATTTGACAGACCCGCTTCTACTACGTTCTTACTTTCTCCTTCTATTTGTATAACATCTCTTTTCGCCATTTGAATTGCCTCAAATGCTCCAACCCTCTCTCCATCTTGTGTTATCCCTTCTGCTGATACTCCTCCCCTACGGGTCCCTGCAGCAGAAAACATTACTAGTCCAGTGCTCATTGTGTTATTTTCCTTCAAAAAAGATGCATCAAAATTGATTTTCTGGAAACCATTTTCTGGTAGACTCAAGGGAAATCTAGTTCTGTGGACTATGTATACCCGCTGAAGGAGATTGTATTATCCATATTATTCTCCCAATCAGCCACATCAGAGTTCACTAATTTAGTAAAACTCACAATATTAAGAGTAGCATTATCAAACATTATTGCACATCTTATTTTCCATATGTGCCAAAAAGCAAAACTAGCTTTTCTGATAAATTCCATATGACTATGTGGGAAATTGCTGCTATTAGTAATTCCATATTTGATGACTTGACCAAAGTATTTACTAAACATTTTTGGCATACAATCTAGGTTCCTAGCTCCTTTAACATTAGCCTTTGTAAAAACTAAAAGGTCATCAGCAAAGAATAAGTGGCTCACTGATGAAGCATCTTTGGTAACATTAATCCCTTGTATCTCATTATTGTTTTTGAACAGACGAGGGTACCCACATACACCACAATCTTTTTGTTTCAACCTATAAGTCCTCTACCGAATGTGATCGTTTATGAACAAAGTAAATGCTTGTCCAATATTTCCGAAATCTCTCAATATAAAATCTCCAATTAGTAAATGCACATTACTAATTTTTATTCTCTAGAGATATGCATTAATTGCTGGTAATTAAAGCATCTGAAACCAAAAACCTTAATTAAAAGATTCTTAATTTATTTCGGCACAGGATCACCTTGAGTAGTAAGGAATATCTTTGAACAATAAATGATAAGAGTTACTGCTCATGTTCAAAGTATATTTACATATTTTCACTACAAGTCCTTATTTCATATTTATATGGATTTGCATTCTTGGAATCGGTTATACCACACTTCCAAACAAGTTTAGAATTGGTTCACCTGTTTTCCAAGACTACTATGTGATTGATCAAATACCAAATCACATAAATAGGTTCTACCAATCACTAGGATCGGTTATACCTATTTATGGAAACACTTGTGATCGGTCACACCAGTCACTAGGATCGGTTACACCAGTTACAAGGATCAGTTCCATATACACATGGTATTACTTGTGACCGGTCACACCAGTTACCAGAACCGGTCACACCAGTTACCAGAACTGGTTACACCAATTACAAGGATCAATCACATGTACATTCATGATCAGTCACACCAATTACTAGGATCGGTCACACCAATTACAAGGATCGATCATGCCATCACATGGTGATTACTTAGGATCAGTTACACCAATTTACAAAAACCAGTCATACCAAATCCTAAGTCAGGAATTTGTGATTAGTTATACCAAGATACATAACCTAAGTTAAGATCGGTTCTACCATCTCACATATATTGGTCATCCAAATATTTGCAATGAATAGCCGGACCAATAAGCCTAATGATTTCCCTTTCGATTCACGAAACAAGTTCATGAATGTACTTCCTTTAAACAAATGTAAAACATTGTTTCCTAGGATGAAATCTTCAACATAACCCATTCACATAATCATAACAATATATGCAAGATTATGTCGATGTCATATCTACGAAGTTCAAAAGATAAGCGTTATACTTCGTAGTCTAATTCCCTAATACTATGATCATACTATTATGATCATGTCACATCACTAGAGTATTATACAATATGTACAGTATATACGGCTTCGCAGTTATGTTTTCAATATAACACGACTTGAAAGATATGTTAGGAATGAAACAATTCAAGTCAATATTACTAACCTCAAGTGGAAGGATGATGTCTTCGTTATAGTTAGTTACTTCTTTACATTCTTCAGGTCTTCAGAGTAATACTTGTATGTCTCAACATTCTTAGACTTTGTAGTCTAACCTAAACGAAGTTTACTCTAGTATTTAATCAAGCGACTCTAGATGAGTTTTGATACTAAAATATGACAACCAAACTTGACATACAAACGCTTAGTAAGTTCAATCGAGCTATGCTCTAACATTTATTAGCATTTACAAGCATTTTAGATAAAACATCTATACAAATTATAAAGAGATAGGATGACAAAGGGTCTCACTGTATAAGATCCCTCGTAGGATAATATACTTCAGCTGGAGTTCCGTTCAAAAGTATTAAGGTAGATACTGTGGTTATGCATTGTTCAATTTACCTGCACAAATATTCATGAAAACCTAGTTGTTTCATAATATCAATAAGGAATTTCCACTCAATCCTATCAAACGCCTTTGACATGTCTAACTTTATAGATATCTGACCAGCTTCAGATTTATTTTTCCTCATAGTGCCCACCATCTCATGTGCAATCACTATATTGTCTGTTGTTTGCCAAGAAGAGGGGAAGGAAGCTTGATAAGGATTGATGAATTTTTCCATAACAGTTTTGAGTCTACTATCTAAGCGCTTAGATATAATTTTATGGCTCACATTGCTTAAACTTATGGGTCTATAATATGTAACAGTTTTTGGGCATTCATTCATAGGAATTAAAGACACAAAATTATGGTTCAACTGTTTAAGTAAGTATCTTGAGTTGAAAAAACTTTTAACCATAGATATAGATTCACTTCCATTTACATCCCACATTTGATGGTAAAAACCAGGTGGGTACCCATCAGGACCAGGGATGGTCCGAGGTTGCATTTGCCAGACTATTTTTCTTATTTCCTCATCAGTAGGAGTTCGAATAAGGAAATCATTTTCCTCCTCAGTAATACAAGGTTGCATGACATTTAGAAACATATTGTCCCCATGAGGGATAGTGGTTCTATTGATCTTCCTAAAATGATTTCTAAGTTCTGTACGTAGCTATCATACTTCTACCAGTCAACCAGATCCCCATACCATTTTGCAGACACTCAATTTGAGTTCTTCTTTTTCTAAACTTGACTTCATCATGAAAATACTTAATATTTTTGTCATCAAAGTTCAAAGTATTTTTTTTATCCCTTTGGACATAATACTCATGTTTAACAGCATACCAATGCTTAGTATACCTATAAGTTTCCCTAACAATTCAGATTATCATGTTTTAGAGACTCCTCAAGTCTGGCAAGATTAGATTGCAGTCCGTAAGCATTCTGAACATTGGTATATAATCCCAATTCCTTGAGAAGTCTCTATAAGCATTCTGATTTTCAAATGTCCATAATTTAGTTTTTTGTAGACCTTTGGACATAATACTCGTGTTTGACTGATAACTAATCCAGATTTATCAGAATTCAAAGTCATGAGAATTTTCAAACATTATGGCTCATGTTTGACAGAATACCAATGCTTTAGAAACTCTTCATACTTGTAGGATTTGTTGTGTTCAAATTTCATTGCTTCGGAGCTAACTTCACATTATATAAACATTTAACATGCTTAAAAGCCATATAACCATTCTCATCAGTCCTCCAATTGCTAGTTATTACATCTCTATAGGTATTATCACTAAACCAGCATTTATTGAATCTATATGGTTTCACAGTGGGGTTATCCTCACTAGAGATAGTAAGCAGTATATGTACATGATCACTGCAAACACTATTCAAGTGATATACTATAGCATTAGAAAAATAATCAAGCCAACTAGCATTAACAAGATCTTTATCTAATCTCTCTAAGATTAAACAATCCCCACTTCGGCAGTTACTCCAGGTAAAGGGGTTATCTATATAGTTGAGATCAATGAGACCTAGTTGATCTAAGTATGTTTTAACTTCATCTAACTGACTTTGAGGAACTAAGTTTGCACCAACTTTCTCCTCCTACCTGATGATGGAGTTAAGGTAACCCATAACTATCCAAGGACATTGATACCTAGAGGCTAATTTATCTAAATAAACCCATTGGTTTTCTCATCCTTCATCAGACATAACTCCATACATACAGTTCAACAAAGTATGACCGCTTCTCGAATCCATATTAACTAGAACAGAAATGAAGTTTGAATTCATATCCACAAGTTCTATATGAATACCATCCTTCCAAAGAAGATAAAGGCTACCAGAAGCTCCTATTAGGTTGACATATAAACAGTTCATATAGTTAAGATTAAAAGTATACCTAGATACTTTCTTATTCATAGTTTTAGTTTCACTTAAGAAGACTAAAGCAGGGTCATTCGACCTAATAAGTTCCCCTAAATGCTTCTTATATGGTGGGAATTCACCCGTGTATATAGTGATTTTGTATAAGCTTTCTCAAATATCAATATCAGATGACAGACTTGTGTTCTGAGTTGTCTGATCACAACGATTATTGTAAGAAAACTTGGTTATTGGGGTTTCTCCATATAAACCATCCCTTCTCAAATCCAATCAAATGAGTTCTCATTGATTTCTTCATCCTCCAATATTCAATTTATTATTAATTTTTTGCAATAAATGGATTTCACTCTAGTTAGAGCAAGATTTTTCTCTTACTTAGAACAACTCTGTGTTCAGAGTCTTCTGATCTCAACGGTTATTACAAGAAAACTTAGTCATTGGGGTTTCTTTATATAAGGTATTTTTTTTCAAACACAATATATTCCATTCAAATAGTTTTCATTGATTTTTCATCCTTCACAACTCAAATTACATTCAGTTGCTGCAAAAAAGTAAATTTTACTCTGGAATAAGATTTTTTTTTCCTTCGTCAAGCGTTCATAGCGACGCACCAAGAACGACCTAAGAAACGTTCATCTATGTTTTAGCAGAGATTTAAAGAATGCTTTGTGATGATAGAGAATCAAAAAGAGAATTGTATCTGTCTCCTCGTAAAACCTCTCACAAAATGCAAATATGACAACTTTGTCATACTCAACAGTTGAATTATTTATCGTAGGCTATGATCCAGAGTTTTTGAAAAGATCTTTCACAATGTCGCATTCCTTATTTAATGGACAAGACTTCATAAGAGTTTTCACAGCTTGACGCCTCAAAAGACATATGGCATTTTTATGATCCTAATAACAAAAACCGAAAACACACGATTATTAAAAGATACAAACACTTACAGTAAATTATAGATCGGATGACTTAGAAAAAAAATGAGATTTTGTTTAGGAGAGTAGAAAAGATTTCATATGCCTATGAGTCTTTGTACCCGAAAAGCTCGTCTCCATCTTCGGGTAATCCAAGGAGTGGCTTACTTGGTTTTTCAGTCTTCTTCAAGTGAGGGGGATACATGTGAAATCAATACGTTTTTTTTTGTTGTTTCTCATCCCTCTTTGAATTTGCATCTTCTTATGGAACTTTATCATTATTCACCATGAACATCATCACGTTTTCATGCGACTTTATCATTATCACCTTCTTCATCATCATTATCTTTGGCACCACCACCTTGTTCTGGAACTTCATCATCTCTAGGAGCTGCAATTTTTCTCGTCATCAGTTTATCAGAATCACTTTGTTCTACTATAAGCTTTCCCTGTTTCACAAATTCCCCTCTATGTATTGCAGTCAAGAGCTTGTCGTCTTTGGCAGGAGGTTTTGAAGGAGGAGTAACATATTTCTTTCCTTGATTGACCTTTTGGAGCCTAAAGAATAACACAGTACACAAGGAATCAATTAAACTTTAAATTCACAAACTACAAAATCAAGAATATTGCAAATGCATTATAATTAGTCGCCATGGTCGATAATCCAAAGCAATGATGACTAACAATCTTATGGACTCGGTCGACATGTTTATAGTTTCAAAAACATGACGACTAAAAGAAAAATTGGACATGGGAAAATTGGTTTTTGGCGGTTATTGGTGTCAAGGTTGAAAATGCAACAAACTGACGATTGTCACCTAGTCGTCATGCTAGTTTTCCAAAACCATGGCGACTAAGAGCAAAAATATACACATGAAAACGGATTTTTGGCGGCTATTAGTCGGCGTGTTTTACATTTTTATCACATGAAGACTAATCATACTACATACTAGTTATCAAGCTTTGGAGATAAATATCATGACGACCATGTGAATGTTACTTTCAGAGATGAAATGTCATTAAGATACTCATACTACAAAGATGACGACTAGAAGTAAACATGAAAAATATTCCAAGGTAGACGAAGAGATACCCTGACGAATATATAACTGCAATTCAATAAAATCAATTTTTCTGACCTAATTTGACATTAAAACGACAAAATAAAGTAGCAAATTGATTATTTTTTTTCCCATCTGTATTGTTGCATACTCTTTCCAATATTAAGGTCATCACGATTAGGTTTTCTAGTACTTTGTTTCGTACGATTCTACATGCACTTTGTTTTTATCAAACTCAAATCATTTCATTCTCCTTCCCAACATAATGACCTCTATTTTCCCCTTTCTTCTTCTCCATCATTATGTTGTTTGAAAAACTCGTCGATTAATTCATCATAATCTTCGATTCGAAAATTCTATCGTCAAGTTATTTAATATCATTCATAGCATACACTTAAATTATTTATGATTTAGCAGGATAGTTTTGTAGCTTACCCATTTTTTAATATCCCCTTAACCTCACTTGTAAGTCCACTTAAATTTGTGTATACCTCAATTGGTTTAGGCGAATAATTTATTAGTGTTGTTGCGAAAAGCATCGGTAATATACACATTTTAGGGCCTCCTTTCGTATTAAAAGTAAATATATGCACCTTTTAGGGGAAGATATCAATAATTTCATAATGTGCCCGCATTCTAATCTTTTTAGAATTCGTCTCGCATCGAATCCGCGTTAGTGCTACCGTAACGAGTTACGGACCTTCATTGGAATACCTCAATTTTTCTCTATTTTTTAAAACCCGTATCCAAAACCCAAAACCCAAATGTTATGGCAAACATTATGGCACACAAATCCATTTTAGGTGTAGCAACTCAGTCAAATCCCACCAGACATTATGGCATCCCATTTAACAATTCTTTCTGATTAAAAAACTCAGAAAAAAAACAACTGAGTTTGTCTCTAAAAGTAATCTTTAACTCCTGTAACTAAAGCTCAAAGTAGTTTAAAAATGAGTTTGTCTCTAAAAGTAATCTTTAACTCCTTGTGAATGAAACTCATTTTATAAAAGCGTTCTAAATCACTTTCTATTTTGGAAACGAAATTAAAAAACACGTTTTGTGATGGACGTTATTTAAAATAGCGTTTCAAGTGATACGGTTTTTATAACACGATGCTATATTTGATAATTGCCAAAATCAATTCTCAAATATGGCAACTCCATTTGAGAATATGACATTTTGGAAACAATTTTAGCTTTTAGCAACCCAGACTGCCCCTGGTTTTGCTTCCATATATGGCTTTTGGCAACAACACTAATGTTGCTCTAATGTGGATTCTGTTTCTCATATTTGCACTGAGATGCAACTCTTTGAGACTCATTGGCCAATGTTACTGTATGTACACCTTTCATCATCCACCACGTGTACAGAAAGAGACGCGTGGAAGGCATGCAAAACAAGATATCAAAACATGATAGCAAGCATCTCATCAGAAGATGCCACCGGTCAGCAGATCTGACGGCCAGGGACAGAGGAGCACCAGATAATACCCCTTGGGTGTTAATACACCCAATCCCGAGGAAGATCCCAGATCAACGGCTGAGAGGAAGTTTGACTGACACAGATGTGACCAGACAAAGAGACACCTGTCTGACACGAGCAGACATCCATCTACCCGCATTAAATACCAAAGAGATATACACGTGGCAATCAGCTCGTGGAAGAGGCGAGGATAACCCTTCGTATTCAAGCTCAGGCCGCAGCATATGCCGAAGACCTCTGCGTAATGGGCACAAAGTACAAGAAGATCCCAGATCAACGGCTGAGAGGAAGTTTGACTGACACAGATGTGACCAGACAAAGAGACACTTGTATGACACGAGCAGACATCCATCTACCCGCATTAAATACCAAATAGATATACACGTGTCAATCAGCTCGTGGAAGAGGCTAGGATAATCCTTCGTATTCAAGCTCAGGTCGCAGCATATGCCGAAGACCTCTGCGTAATGGAAACAAAGCATAAGAAGATAAGATTACAACGGAACCTCAGAAGTAGGACCCACGTTCCAACCCTATAAATACCCCTCTCCACTAAGAGAGAAGGGGTCAACCAATCCAGGGCAATTATAGGATAATATAGGAGAGAGAAATAGGAAGAGTAAGTAATCCCCCTACTTCCGCAGACCTATGTATACTCTAAAGTCATTCGACTATCTTTGTAATCATTCAATACATAGTGAAACACCAGCCCCGTGGATGTAGGCCTTAGTGCCGAACCACGTAAATCTTTGTCTTATTTACATTTCAGCACCTTACATTCAGCGTTGAACTACATGTGCTTTAGATTTTTACTTGATTCTCTGTTTATTCCTTTATACGAACATTATTTATGATAATATTCGACTAGACAATGACAAGCTCGAAGGCTTCGAGTCGATGAATTGATATAATCATCCCCTTTACACATACATCGTACAATTCTAGAATTAGACTGTATGCGAATATTCTTTGTGAACACGTGGATGGCTTCGTGATTTATGTGTTCACAATCTGGCGCTAGAAGCAGGGACTTTGTCCCGGTAAAAGATTTATCTTATCCTGTGATTTCACCTTAAACGCGCATTATGGTTGTGCCCTATTCTGGGTTCAGCGTGCTTTCAAAACCTTTTTTATTCTGGGTTCATGGTCTTCATTTTCACAAACACCATTCCAAAGCAGACAAATCCACGGCTATCTATCACAGATTTGCACGTGAGGCGTTTTTCTTTTAAAACTAAGACTTAATAATCCAGATTCATGAGTTCTCGCGACGGATCTGCCTTTTCAAGAGTTTTCGTTTTCAAAAGTAGTCTGAAAACAAGGTCCATGATTGTTTATTAGAGGATTTGTATTGCTAAAACTATACTGATGGAGTCTTTATGTTTCTCTTTTATTAAGGCCCTTGGGCAGCTCATTTCCTTCTATTCCAATAATTTTGCGGATACGAATGGCACTAACCCGATCCTCGTGGATATCTTTGGTTCTCTTTATTTATTCCCCTATGCAGAAAAAGACTAAAAATGGAAAAGATACTAGAGGCAGGAAAAACCAAAGCCTCATCAAAGGAGACACCGAGGATTACCCCGGTCATGACCCGAAGCAAGCAGAAAGGAGACAAAGATAAAACAGCTACTCAGAGGCAGGATGCTGCGAAAATCACCTCATCTATGAACACTAACTCCATTGCAGCCGCGTCTCTCAAAGCAGCAGCCATAAAGAACAACGCAACTATTGCGGCCCTCCAGGCTACAGAAGCTAACAAGACTTTGGTTTCAAACCAAATCCATCAACAAAGAGAAGGGGTGGCAGAATCTATGACACATCGTCCCGCACATCCACCAGTCTTCGGAATGCCGTCAACCAACGATCAGAATCAAACCATACCAGTGCTTTTAGGACCGCGGGTGGAAGCTCAACCGAGGGGACCAAACTTGGAGATACCAACAATTGAAGCTGATCCTCTGCCACCCTTAATACACACAGTAGACGAAGGGGGAACTATGGTCGTAGGGGTACAAGCCGGAACTCCCAATCAGGGATCAGACCAGTCCCACCGACTGATGGTAGAGCTCGAAGAATTGAAAAAGAGCCAGCAGGTCTACGCAGATGTCGTAGCTCTGCTAGCCAGGGAGAACCAAGACTTGAAAGATAGGATTGCCCAAAGCACGAAGACTAGCCAACAACTGGA
This sequence comes from Papaver somniferum, assembly GCF_003573695.1. Classification (NCBI taxonomy): domain Eukaryota; kingdom Viridiplantae; phylum Streptophyta; class Magnoliopsida; order Ranunculales; family Papaveraceae; genus Papaver; species Papaver somniferum. Next base: position 14,572,868 of record NW_020622381.1, read on the forward strand.
CGAAGCAAATTCTAAAGCACCAGAGTCTAATCGAGACCGAAGAATCATCCTAGCAAACGCCGCTAGGGGAAGCAGTGCATCCGATCCGGAATATGCCGCCGAAGACTTAGACTATTATGACAGTGAAGTTCGAAGAAAGAAACGCTCAACTGAGCATGAGAACGTGGGATATTACCGCGCAATGGAGGAGCTGCGTGATGAGATGATGGTTGAGATCAGGCAGTTAAAAACCAGACAAGGCGGAGAAAGGCTTGAAGAGGTGATGAAAGAAGCTAAATCCACGCCCCTAACTCATCGCCTGGCAAATACCCCCATTCCGTTAAAGTGCCCTGTCCCAACTTTTGAATGCTATGACGGATCCAGTGATCCCGCGGCACATATCCGGTATTATAATTGTATCTTAGCCCGATGGAGTCGATACGACGTCGTCCTCTGTAGGTATTTCCCATCAAGTATGAAGGGATCGTCTTTATCTTGGTTTGACAACCTGCCACCTGATTCCATCAACTCCTACGATCAACTCGCAGAGAAATTCTTGAGAACCTACATGTACAACAAAGCTGTCAACACCAGAATGGATAAACTTTTTTCTCTGGCAATTGGTTACAAGGAGAACACGAGGGAATACACCAACAGATGGCACAAGATCTGCCAAGCCATAGGGAGTGTAGATCCCATAGTAAGCATCAACTGCTACAAGTGGGGATTAGACCGAATGAGTCCACTATTTGTTGAGATCAACGGAAGCGTACCTAAGACAGAAGGAGATCTTCAAATAATTATTGAGAAGTATGCTCGTCTTGAAGAAATCCAGGGAGTAATGGAAATCAAGGGAGATCTGGTCTCTGCAAAAGAGTGCCAGGCCACTCAGGATCGTATCAACAACGAACAGGAAGAGCAGCGAAAAACCCGAAGGATCAAAAATAAAGAAGCTGCGAAAGAAAAGGCCATAGACCTGTTCCTCAAGAAAACCGCAGGGAAGGGCTTGACAAAGGATGATAATGTCCTTAACATGGAAGCAAGTACTTCAGCAGCCAACGAAGGACAGAAACATACCAAATAGCAATTAAAGAACGTCCCAGTCTTTGGGGACCCGAAGCCGGTGTTCACACCAGTGGAGCCCGTAAAAGAAATCAACATAGGAACAGAAGAAAACCCGAAGATGATCAAAGTAGGGACCATAATGGACGAAAAAAGAGAAGATTCCTTAACCAAATTACTTAAAGAATACGCGGATGTATTCGCCTGGAAGTTAGGAGACATGTCGGGGATTGATCCGAAAAAAATCCAACACGAGCTGCGCATCAAATCAGGCACGCCACCTTTCAGGCAGAAAATAAGAAAAGTTGCACCAGAGTATCATAAGGCAGTAGAAAAAGAACTTCGGAAACTACAAGAAGCAGGCTTCATCAAGGAAGTCAAATACCCTACATGGATCTCCAACATGGTCGTCGTTCCTAAGAAGAATGGAGGGGTTAGGATATGCATCGACTTTACTAACCTCAACAAGGCATGTCCAAAAGACAGCTATCCCCTACCGAGCATAGATCAACTGGTTGAAGCAGTGGAAGGGTACGAAGAGCTGTCATTCATGGACGGGTATTCTGGTTACAACCAAGTAGCCCTGGCAGAAGAAGATCAACTACACACAGCATTCTACACCCCCCATGGCCTTTATTGCTACACTAGAATGCCCTTTGGAATTCGAAACGCAGGGGCAACTTACCATAGAATGGTCGATGTTATCTTCAGGCCATGGATTGGTAGTACCCTAGAAGTCTACGTAGATGACATGCTCGTCAAAAGTAGGATGCGCAAAGATTACCACCAGGACCTGAGAGATATTTTCGAAGCAATGAGGAAACATCACATGAAAGTAAATCCAGAAAAATGCACCTTCGGTGTCACCTCAGGGAAATTCCTTGGATATCTGGTAACAAAAAGGGGTATTGAGGTAGACCCCGCGAAGATTCAGGCCATAGTGGAAATGCCATCTCGAAGAATTTAAAAGAAGTGAAAAAGCTCAATGGGTCCTTAGAAGCCTTGGGAAGATTTATTGCCCGATCCTCGGACAAATGCAAACATTTTTTCAATATTCTCAAAAAAGGGAGTAAGTTTGAATGGACCGCAGAATGCGAAGAAGCCTTCCAAAGAATCAAGGAACACCTGGCTTCAATTCCAATCCTGCAGAAGCCTGATCCTGATGAGGTTTTGGCATTGTACATAGCAGCGACAGAAGACGCAATTAGCGCAGTGTTGGTCAAAACCAATACGAAGATAGAACAGCCTATCTATTATGTCAGCAAGACCCTCAATTCTGCGGAAAGGAATTACACGAAGATCGAACAACTCATCCTGGCATTAGTATGGGCTACTCAAAAGCTGAGAACCTATTTCCTAACTCACTTCATCCGCGTCCCATGCAAAGCACCACTGGAAGCAGTCCTCAAAAGCGCGGGAAAAGTAGGTAGAATAGCCAAGTGGAACACCCACCTGGACCAGTTCAACATCATTCATGAAATTCAACATTCCCAAAAATCCCAAGTTTTGGCGGATTTCTTAGCAGACCTCCCCTTGGACAACGATGAAGAGATTAGGGGAATACCAGAAGCCGACGAGGAAAGCAAGGATCCAGTTGATGTCCTCGAACCCGCGAGTCAAAGACAATGGGAAGTCTTCGTTGACGGTTCCAAAAATAAGGAAAGGGAAGGAATAGGCATTGTCATCACCACCCCAACTGGAGAAAGGATCGTACATGCACTCAGTTTAGAATTCAAAGAGCATACACAACATCGTCGAATACGAGGCAGTCGTACATTCCCTCCGCTTAATAATAGAGATGGGGGTAACTGATGTAAGACTGACAAGTGATTCGCAGCTTGTCATACGGAAAATAGGGCTCGAATACAATGTGTACGACGAAACCCTCTCAGCTTACATGGCCTTGGTCCAAACATTGGCATCACAAATTCCGAACATCAAGTTCCGGCACTTATGCAGAAGGGATCTCAGGCACGCGGATGCCCTAGCATATATATCATCCATGCTGAAGGACAAGAGTATCGAAGCTATCAAAATAACAAGGGTATACGAGCCTTCGATTGCATCACAATTTTCCTTTGCTACAAATCAAGATACAGTGGAAGAAAATATCGAAGATCAGGTGGGAGAAGACATCCGTGACGATTTTGACGAAGAAGATATCCTTTCAAGAGCAAATCAAGACGAAGATTTCAACAACGAAGATGATTGGAGAATGATGATCCATGCGTTTCTCAAAGATGGAACATTACCCGCGGATCACAAACAAACCAGGAAAATACTCTCCAAAGTAGGAAGATATGATCTTCGGGATAGGATCCTGTACAAGAAATCTTTTCTCGGACCGTTACTACGTTGCTTATCCAGGAAAGAGGGGCATCGAATTCTAAACGACATCCATTATGGCGACGCAGGGAATCATAGCGGCATGAGATCACTAGCCGACAAAGCAAAAACGCAAGGATATTACTGGCCCACAATGATACAAGATGCTGCAAGAATGTCCCGACGATGTGAAGAATGTCAGCGTTTCTCCAAAAAGATACACGCACCAGCAAAAACGTTGAATTCTGTGGATAGCACGTGGTCATTTGCAAAATGGGGCATAGATATCGTTGGGCCTTTCATCGAAGGATCAGGGAAAAGACGATTTTTGATAGTAGCCACGGACTACTTCGGTAAATGGGTGGAAGCCAAAGCCTTATCCAGGATCAGAGACATGGACGTGTTTACTTTCATATTCCAAAACATTATTTGCAGGTTCGGCATACCAGCGGAAATCGTGTCCGATAATGGCAAACAATTACAGGGGAAAAACATAGACATGCTCTTCGACACTTTCAAAATAAGGAAAAATAAGTCCACCCCCATATACCCTCAAAGCAACGGACAAGCGGAAGCTACTAACAAGACCCTCGCCCTTATCCTCAAAAAGCAATTAGACGAACACAAGGGGCGATGGTGTGAACAGCTACACAATGTATTATGGGCATACAGGACAACACGAAGATCTGCCACTGGGGAGTCCCCATTTCTACTCACTTATGGAGCTGAAGCAGTCATCCCAACAGAGATCCTCATGCCAACCACAAAGACCGAAGCATGGGAGAAAAATCTCACAACAGACATGATGTTAGAGAGACTGGATGACCTGGAAGAAAGGAGGGAAGCAGCATTGAAAAAGATGGAAAATTATCAACGGAGACTAGCGAGAGAGTACAACAAAAAGGTTAAGCTTCGAAATTTTGTAGAAGGGAAGTATGTGCTAAGAACAATCCCGCAGTATCAACGAGAGAAGAAATGGGGAAAGTTAGCACCTACATGGAGAGGACTTTTTATAATACACGACATTGCGGGAAACGGTTCCTACTATCTTCGCAATCTGAAAGGCGAGGTCCTCCGGCACCCTTGGAATGCTAAATGGCTCAAACCGTACTACCGATAGGAACAACGCAGCTTTGCATCTGCGTGAAGAATACCAGAAGAAGAAGGCAGCGTAACCGCTTTACATGTTTTTATCTCTGGACGAGGAGTAGCAGGCCTCAACCTATCAATCAAACAAACTTTTTGTGAAATCTTCAAGCAAACGGAATGGTCAAAAGGCCCGCTGGGTGAACACATGTACATTACATAATAAATTAACAATATTGGGGAAAGTAGTTAATCTACAATCTCTCAGGGCTCCCCTATCAGTGTCTATGAGTGTAAGACCAGGGGAAAGGCACCCAGCAGAAAGAGATACCCAACCAATTTTAAGGCAGCGGGTCGACGGAATGGGTGCATGTAAATATTTCAAATAAGCATTCCATATCCTAGAACGCTGCCTCGGCCCCCACCGTTTGGGAATCCTCTGGCCCAGGATTCGCCAGCGGGGTGACAGGTCTCAAGACGATCACGAAGGTATTTACCTTCGGTATCGCACCCAAACATTCTCAACTTTTTACAAAGCAAGTTATTTCTAGTTTAACACTTCACAATACTTAAAATAAAGGTGAATTGATAACGCAGGTATGCCAAAAGGATGATCTATTTCATAAAGAGTTGATTACAAGTTCAGCAAATAAGATAAAGCAGGAAACACATCAAAAAATGATCTGAAATTATATAATCAACAAGGATCAACTTTCTATGACTAATAAAAGAAATCTACTTGGACGATACAGCTCCATCAACAAGGTTGTCTCTGCGAGATGAAGGTACGCTACCACCTGAAGAAGGACCAGAAGAACCAGGCAAGGGTGCGGGAAGGGGACAACGCGGATAATTCTTGACAAGACCATGTTCGACTTTAAGATCAAGTTCAATCTTATCTGGGACTTTGTTGGTCTCCTCAGCCAACTGACATCGAGCTTTATAAGTGATAACAGCGGTCCGCTGGTTGGCCTGAGACAGCAATGCAGATAGGCGTTCCGCCTCTTTGGAGGCAATCTCCGCTGCTTCCTCACGAGACGCGGCCAACCCTTGGCTTGTCCTTCCTGCTGCACTAAGGCAGATTGAGTTTTTTTTAAGCTCATCATTTGCTGCGTGAAGCTGTCCCTCGAGTGCTGAAAACAAGAAATACCAAGTGGTTAAAACGAAGAAATAACATAATCACACTCGATAAAACGAGGTTTTACCTTCGACATTAGCCGAAGCCTCTTCATACTCATTAACAACTGCGTCCCGAGCCTCATCAAGAAAGTCATATTCGTCGGATAGTTTCTTATAATCCGTGTGAAGGTTCGTAAGAGCAAATTGACTCGCATCTAAGTCTACCTGCTTCATTGAATCCAAGTGAAGAAGATGGTTGACTTCGTCATTCATCTCCCCCATCCTTTTATGGAGTCGATACACATTCACTTCAAGATCTCTTTCAGATTCCACTTGGCGAGCAACATCAGCTCGAGACGCTGCTAGGGCTTTACTAAGAGCACCAACCTCAGCCCTAGAATTATCTCTTTCCTCGGAAAGATGCATCATGCTATCCCTAACCCCGGGGCCTAAGAAAGAACGAGCCTGTTGTAACTCTCCTTCCAAAAAGCGCACTCTAGCCTCTAAGTCCGAAGCATGTCCTCGAGCATCACGCAGGTTGTCACGCGTCCACAGCAGCGTACCATTAAACAGACAACGGTCATGATTGTACTTATTTTGCATATCAACCATCAGTGTTCACTTTTCACGCCACTCAGCTGCTAAGGCGTTGTGCTCATCAGCACGAGCATTCCACTTTACGGCTTCGCTTTTCAACTTACCCACCAACTCTGCAATGCGGGATTTCTGTCGTTCCCTTTCTTTTCGAAGCCATATGAGCTCTGGGACTCCACCCACTGAAGATAGGGTGGGGAGACTGAGACAGAACACCAGAGTACAAATAGGAAATCACGAGGAGTAAAAGACCAATAAAAAAATATGAACCTGTGAGGGACGATACATTTTTGCGAGCTTGCTCCAATTCGTTGCGGACTATAGCAAGTTCCGAACGGAGACTCTCCTCGGCATTACCCAGCCGCTCCTTTTCCTTCAGGCGACCCTTCAGTTCACCTATTTCTATCTCGGCCGCAGATAGTTCTTCTTCTCTATGACGAAGATTAGCCTCCAACTTTAAAGACTTTGCTTTAAAGAATTGGTATAGAACATGGTTACAATGTTTGCTCCTCATCATCTATGTCACAAATGACAAACATTATTATACCCAAGGGATCGGATATCGCGAAGAATACAATGTTCGTATATCATGATGGAATCAGTACAAGGATTTACCTCTAAGACACGCTGCTGGGGAAAACCGTATTGATACCCATCAGCTATGGCCATCATATCAGCAACAGAGGAGGGAGGGTCAACCACTAGGTTAGCTTCTGAAGCTCTCAGATTCTTCTCCCACATCTCAGCAACGCGGACTTCAGAAGACACTTGCATCATCTGACGAGTATAAGCGTCATAATTCTTCTCACCGGGGACCACTGGGGCAGGGTTGGGGACGAACATCAGACTTTTCTTCTTAAGCCAAGACAAAATGGCATCTTCGCCTTCAGGCATTAATGAGTAAGGGAAATCCTCTGAAGGAGATTCAACCGCAGACTTCCCTTTGGCTGTTCTCCCCTCACTCGCGCAAGTCTCGACATCACCAGCCTCAGTATGACCACCGGCGTTTTCAGCCTGCTGACCGGTGGCATCTCCTTTACCAATATCCCCAAGCACATCCCAATCATCATTTTGGGAAAGCAATGAGAAGTCTTTGGCAAGACCCATGGCAGCATTCACATCAAAGGATTCCCCCGCGGAATATATCCTACCGAAAGAAAATTCAGGGGAAATAACGGGCAGAGTACCCACACCAACAATATTATCGCCAACAGGGGCAGATCCACCCCCGCCAGTACCACCAACGGTAATATTGCCCTCAGACTCACCATCACCACCCGCGGCAATTCCTTCTTCACCATCACCACCCGCGACAACTTCTTCTTCACCATTACCACCTTCGTCATCACGGTGAGAAGTGTCGGTACGCTCTTCCCCATCGGACATTTCTTTATCCTCAGCATATCCTTCGTTTACAGGACTCGTAACCTCCTCATAAACCTCAGCCTCACCGGTAACCACAGTAGAAGATTGTTTGGGTCCAAGTTTCTTCTTCTTCGACACCTACAAACCAGTACACATCCCCACAAAGGCTCATTTTTTCCCTCACTTCAAAAATGAAAATTATTTCAAGCAAGGAAAAAGGGGCAAATAGAATAGAGAATATAAGAAGAAACTATACCTTGACAGCAGCAGCACTCTTCGATGGATGGGTAGCACCAGAACCCTCCTCCTCATCTCCATCAACGACATCAAGAGCGTAAGGAAAATTCATGCCCCCGAAATTCGGACGCCAAGGACAGAAATCTCCATAACAAGCAGGAGGAGTTTCACGAGGCTTGCTGTTTTCAGAAGGACGCCAGCCGCGCGGACCAGGAATCCAACCATAAGCCCAAGGACCAACTACCTCAATAACAGTAGCATGCCATTCATAATCATGGTCACACTTAATCCTTTCACGAGAAGGAAAGAGTTTCCGTTTAGCAGATCTCTCAGTACCAGGAACATACTTCAGTTTGGCATCACTCACCTCACTCAAAAGACGAATTTCACCACGGGGAGCAGCAATATTACGAAGACTAACACTCCACGGCTTACGGTTTCTACTGTTGACATAATCCCCAAAGGAACTGTTAAAATTCTGAGGAGTGTACCACTCTCTCTCAGCAGGATTTGGAACATAGCAGTTCATCATAGTCTCCCCCTTGCTTCGCAGGTAACATTCCTTCAGTGAACGAAGATAATTCCCAAATAGTTGTGACACGGAACGATTATGAGTGTTGGTGGAAGAGCCTTCGCGACTAGCCAACACGTCATAATAAAAGGAGTCACCCGACTTATATAAGGGCATCATGAGACCCGCCTCGAAGGATCCAACCGTAGTCAACAGATGAAACTCGTCAAACTGATACTTAGCAAGGAGCTCGTAAGTGATATCATAGTCAGGGGCATAGAAGCGAACCTCAAAATCTTGAAGCTCATGTATTTCCTTGAACATCTCAAGATCAATATGCTTGAAAGTGACCTTCTTCTTACCAACGGAAATGCTGCATATCACGAGAACAGTTTCTTCTTCGTCTGCGGAATCAGAAGTAGGACTCAATTCCGAAGCTTTCCTTTTAGAAGGAAGATTTTTAGACGGATCAGCTCTCGACATAGTACCCTTGGAGTACTTCCCTTTGAAAGAAACCGCGGGAGGAGGCGGCAAAGATTTCTGCGGAGGCACTAAAGGAGAAGCCATTGAACGAAGGGGCGGAACATCCAGTGTTTCAGTACGAGGAGGAGGAGCCCGCGTACTCCTAGAGTCATCACGTGGAGGAGCCTGCGTACTCCTAGAATCTTCAAGAGGACGAGAAGGGGCACGGTTAACAGCATACCTAAATCCAAAAGGACCCTTCGGCACATCCCCTTTCTTAGTAGGCACAACCTTCGCACCAGAGGAAGATGAAACCCTATGACCCCGAGGATCCGATTGCGAAGACTTGTAAGGACCTTCCCCAAGTGGAGATCTGTCAGAATCTCGACGCGGAGGGGATATTGGCGGACTAGACTGCGGGGTTTGGTAAGGAGCCCGCGGACGATCAGACATATCTACAAGGAAACACAAAAACAGTTTAGAGAAGAATACGAGGAGATCACTAAAGATCAAAAAACCCATAATTGATGGTTCATCCAGATAAACATTAAAAACCCTAAGAACTAAAAATAACCAGAAATACTCCATCCAACTCCAGGGATAATACTTAGATACAGACTCACATACTTTGTAACAAAGAACAGGGGCAAGCATATATGCTTCGACATGTGTGTTCTTCATCACAAAGCCAAGAATACAGCAGCAGGGAACAAACGGGTAGATACATAGATAAATCAATGATGAGCAGCTAATGAAAAACCCCATACCTGTATAGAAGAGGACGACAAGCACCAACCACAGTCGAAGAAAGGAGGATCAGAGATATCAAAAGCTAGTTGTCTGCGATACAGGGGCAACAACAATCGAGAGCGAAAGAGACAGAAAATTGAATGTTGTTATCTTCCTCATAAGAATGACGATAATAAATGACTAAAGAACAAGAATAGAAAACAAGAAGAGGATGAAGACTGACAAGAAGAGGATAAAAGTTTTTTTTCACATTCTCTTTCTTATTTATGAAGCTAGAGAAGACAATAACCGTTCCTCGTACCAAGGAGCAGTTATGGGGAAAGTTAATGCAAAGTGGGAAACGTGTAGGACGACCTTTCTTCTTCTAAATTGCAAAATACGCACAAGTCAGAAGAAGAGGGGCAAATTGTATGTACACCTTTCATCATCCACCACGTGTACAGAAAAAGACACGTGGAAGGCATGCAAAACAAGATATCAAAACATGATAGAAAGCATCTCATCAGAAGATGCCACCGGTCAGCAGATCTGACGGTCAGGGACAGAGGAGCACCAGATAATACCCCTTGGGTGTTAATACACCCAATCCCAAGGAAGATCCCAGATCAACGGCTGAGAGGAAGTTTGACTGACACAGATGTGACCAGACAAAGAGACACTTGTCTGACACGAGCAGACATCCATCTACCCGCATTAAATACCAAAGAGATATACACGTGTCAATCAGCTCGTGGAAGAGGCGAGGATAACCCTTCGTATTCAAGCTCAGGCCGCAACATATGCCGAAGACCTCTGCGTAATGAGCACAAAGTACAAGAAGATCCCAGATCAACGGCTGAGAGGAAGTTTGACTGACACAGATGTGACCAGACAAAGAGACACTTGTCTGACACGAGCAGACATCCATCTACCCGCATTAAATACCAAAGAGATATACACGTGTCAATCAGCTCGTGGAAGAGGCGAGGATAATCCTTCGTATTCAAGCTCAGGCCGCAGCATATGCCGAAGACCTCTGCGTAATGGGCACAAAGCACAAGAAGATAAGATTACAGCGGCACCTCAGAAGTAGGACCCACGTTCCAACCCTATAAATACCCCTCTCCACTAAGAGAGAAGGGGTCGACCAATCCATGGCAATTATATGAGAATATAGGAGAGATAAATAGAAAGAGTAAGTAATCCCCCTACTTCCGCAGACCTATGTATACTCTAAAGTCATTCGACTATCTTTGTAATCATTCAATACATAGTGAAACACCAGCCTCGTGGATGTAGGCTTTAGTGCCGAACCACGTAAATCTTTGTCTTATTTACATTTCAGCACCTTACATTCAGCGTTGAACTACATGTGCTTTAGATTTTTACTTGATTCTCTGTTTATTCCTTTATACGAACATTATTTATGATAATATTCGACTAGACAATGACAAGCTCGAAGGCTTCGAGTCGATGAATCGATATAATCATCCCCTTTACACATACATCGTATAATTCTAGAATTAGACTGTATGCGAATATTGTTTGTGAACACGTGAATGGCTTCGTGATTTATGTGTTCACAGTTGCGTGTTAATCTCAAGGATCTGAAGTTAAAAATCATTTGGTTAAGCTAGTGACATTCATGACCTTGGAATTTCGGATACAACAGCAGGTCTGAAGTTCAAATTTCAACCTCACTGGCTAAAACAAAAGTGTATTAAAGGCAACAGAAAATATCAAAACAAGATCAAACTACTAACAGTAAGACCCACGTGGATGAACAGCAAAGAATCAAAAAAAATATATAACTAGTATGACGATGGTGATAATCATCCTCAACAAAACATCAAAATCAATTCAAATGAAATGAATGAATGAGAGAGAGAGAAAAGAAAGTGAAAGATGTCTTGTCTAAATTTGATGGGACAGAGTCAAGCTAACATCTACTCAAGCTCCCCACTCAAACCCTATTTTGTGACAGAATTTGTATCCAACGGTCGATAGCGACTTCTTTAAATAATCCCGCGTTAAATACGGGAGCTCTTTTCCGTGCAATCCCACGTTTTCACCCATAAAATCTTCATCTTTTTTCTCCTGCAAGCATTTTGATTGAAACTGATAGATGGATGGATGGATAGTGAGAGAAATTAAAGGTCTTTTCTCGCCACAGTTTCTGTCACTAGAAAAGCAATGGGTTAGAAATATGCAATTACTAATTTTCCTGTTTAATACCACTGTTTTAGTTTTGTTACAGAAACCCTTTTTATCCCTTGATTTGCTCTTCCATTGAATCTAAAATATCTATCACTGTTTTGGTCTCCTCTTTTTTGACCTCTCTCATAAATGGTTCCTGAAACTGAACAGGCTTAGTGATTATGATGCACATTATGCAGCTTCTCAACTAGTACGAAGCTATTTGTTGTCGATATTCGAAATGTACGATCTGAAGCTTTGAGTTAATCCATTGATTGGAGTGGGACTCCATACACTTGCCCATATGGACCATGTGTTCCCTGCTGAACCGTGGCAATATGGATCCATATGGTTACATAGTGCACCATTCCTCTTTGTTGAATTATATTGATTGATCGGACTGATGTTGGGTCATTATGTTTTTAAACCACGATTTATGTCATTTCGATTCTATGGTGGCATTGTTGGATGCATAGTTTGTTCTCTGATCTGTCGTTGGGATTCAAAATGCCAGAGAGATATTAGTGAGTATCTTCAGCCATATTTGGATATCCATGGTTCTGAAATGTGGAATTCTGGTTTATTCAGCTCTAAATCCCAAAAAGACACAATTAAAACTGGAAATAATTGATAAAAGAATGTTTGTGAAGAAACATTGATCCAAACTCGATTAATCCTAACTAATACTAGTAGTAACTATTCAAGATTTACAAAACTAGGACACATTATATTTAGAGTCTTGTTAGTTGTTACAGGCTTCCTGGACCTCCTAGCGTTAAAACAACATCTTTAAGGTCATTTCGGATACCCGAAGAACGGTTTGATGAAGGAGTTCTTCTAACTACTGAAGTTGCTTGGGTTCTTCCGAGATGATGATGATGGCCTGATTCCGGCATTCCAAATGCCATTGGTTGTTGGCACGGTCTGACATACGTGGGCATGTTATTCAGATTTGCGTATGGCTGAATGACAGGAACTGAACTACCTAAAGCTGGTGAACTTGAAGGAAGAACAGCACCCCTTGGTACAAACCCGTTTCCCTAAATAAAATTACACCACAATAGTTAACAATGTTTTTAATGCATTACACAAGGAAAATTTTGAATTATTGATAATACTTACAGGAGCAAATAAGATTCCTCTAAGGATCTTGCCGTTAACATTTGCAGTCATTAGAAATCCTGAATCGAATGCTCCATCCACTTTACCTCGAACATCAGCTCCAATCTAAGAACATGTAACAAATGAGGATGGATGGTTCAATTAAAAGAGGCTAAAGCGATAAAAATGTGAATCTTGATAGATGTTTTTAGACGTGAAATTTTACCAAGGAATGCACTGGCATAGCTTCAATTGGTTTGCGTTCCATGGAAAATTGTCCTTCTGGCCGGCCTACGTTCATATGTAGAAACTGTTCTTGCTTGGTGGGGTGTCTAGGATTTTCTCCAGACACAAAATGAAAATCTTGTGGGCTTCTTCGAATGCTACTAATCTGATCCGGTTGAGTCTCTACGACATTGTTTACATTTGGATTCTGAAAACGTTGCTTCAACAAACATAATGGACGAGGTGTTGCTTTAATCGGTGTCTGCTCTTGGTCAGATTGGGAAGGAGATGAATGCTGCGACAATGAAAGGGAGTGTTCTTCTTGTTCGGATTCCACTTCGCATGGCTTAGAATCACTTGTTTTCCGTTTCTTTGCTTGTACAACATCTGAAGAATATTTAGGAGAAGTTGCAAAATCAGTTCTATGTAATGTTGAGTTCGACTTCTAATTAAACCTTCAAAATAATCAAGAGAACGAACCTGAGTTGCGCAACACAGCTTGCTTTGGTTCTGTTTCACTAGCTCTCTTATGTTGCTCTCCATTATTCACATAGACCTGCCAAGAGTTAAATGGTAAGTGTTGTTAGTTTTCTGGAGAATTCAAAACAAAAGTTGAATGACTACCAAAATCTAGTTTCATTAACAACATAGCATACCAATTCAGTCTCTGCTCCTTGTGGAAACCTTCTTTTCTCATGGTTCCAATGACTACCAAAAATCTTACATAAAGAAATGTTGTATCGGCCGTTGGGGTGCTCGGATCCGAGCTGCAAGATGAGTAACTCATTTAATGGACGCTCGTCCTCACCACAGCTGCAATTTGACCCAAAAAAGTTACATTAGACACGGGAGAAGGCAGACAGGGAAGCAATATACTTCTCCAGCTTGGTCCTCATGATGACTCTGACTAATTATGCAACAATTTCATGAGAAATTCTAACAAGAACGGAATGGTACCAAATATTCTCCAAGTAACATACCCGCCATATATAGCAATATCTGAATCTGTAAGCACAGCTGTATGGGAAAATCGACCTTGTGGTTTATGACCTCGCGTGTCAAGCTGGGTCCATGAACAAGTGTTCACGTCGAGGATCCAAACATCATTGTAGTAATGCTTATCTCCTACACCGCCAATGACATAAACCTGCAAAGCACATTTAAACTTGGTTACCCGTGATTCTTTAACTCTAAATAGTCCACTATTTTTAATCAATTGAAGAATCATCCCACCTTGGTACCGATATTTACAGATGCATGACCTGCCCTAACACCAGGTGAACTTCCTTGAACAGACAACTGCAATAAAAACCAAACATTGTAAGATGAAATCCAGTTGGACTTAAACCTTGAAAAGTTATTACTCCGTAGATGCGAGAGACAAATACAGGCTTCCAAATAGGTAGGTCATACCTTAGACCAAGTCATCGTGTCCATGTAGAGAACATCAACCTCACCATGATATCGATCACCACAGTCACCCCCATATACAAGAAGTTTGTTATGGATTGCAACCGCGATATGACTATCTCTTGGGGCAGGAAGCCCACCCTTAATCTTCAAAGGAATCCATTTCATGGTTTTAAGGTCCAAAACGTGTGAATCGTTCAGGTAATTTGATTCACCTTCTCCACTGCCACCAAATATGACTAGTTTATCATCGCCAACAACAGTAGCAGTGTGACTTTCACGTGGGGACGGAGGAATCCCTTCACAATTAGGAATACTCCATTCTTTTGTTTTAAGATCCAGTATGTGAAGATCGTTTACTTTTTTGGAACCATTTGTACCACCAAAAACAATCATCTGATGCCCCACAAGTACGGCACTATGGCTGTCTCTTGTTCCCGGCCGTTTTCCCGTCGTTTCAAGTGTGTTCCAAGCCATTGTTTCCAGATTCAAAGTAAGAACATCACTGAAATGCAATCCACCACAACATCCCTGAAAAATATAGCCATACAAATAAGGAGATACAAATAAAGCATATATATATTATGCATCTACTAACTCCAAAAACCTTAAGCAAGATACAAAATGGAACTTTTATCTAGCCAGAACAACCCGGAGTTCTTTCAGTACAAATGTAAAAGGCTAAAGCAGATTTAGCAGTCAAGTTTTGGCATAGAAAATCACCCCTAAATGAAAGCATACAAGTGAGGGGGATATTGGTCTTAACTAGGCACTATCAAAAGTTAAAGAAGCTTAAGCTGTACTAATTCATGGCCTAGATTTACTAAGAAAAAATTATATAAACTACTCAAGAAAAGGGAGACTGAAAATAAATTATTGCTGAATTCCACTAACTTAATAATATACGTTAACTTTTCATTATGTTTGTGTCTGTATGGGTAAAAACTAATACATACAACAATAGTAGGTGTTAAAACTTAAAAACCAAAAAGAACATAAAACAACCATAAAAATGGCAAAAACAAAAACAAAGAAAAGCAAAAGAGGAAGAAAAGAAGTCAGGAAATAGAATTTTTTTGAGTAAACCCTTTGTAACACACATTCTCATGATAAAAGAAGAATTTTTAGTCATGGAAATAAGAGCAAACAGAAAGATAATTCATATACATATTTGAAGGCAAAAAGAGAAACCAAACTTATCTATTAATAGTAGTCTTACCAAAACAAAAAATCTAACCTGCAAATTAGTCAAGAACAAGAACAATAGAAATGAAAACATGGTGTGAGTGTTTTTCTATGGACGTACCCCAAAGATGTAAACAACTCCATTAGAGCTACAAGCTGAGTGACCCCATCTTTCAGAAGGATTGAAACCTAAAACCTTTGGGTATAACCACATTGCTTTCCTCCCAACTTCACTGCCTACCACTTCACCTCCTAAGAGTCTCATAATCTCGTATACTGCGTTTCTCCTTAACCTTAAAAGGGTTCAAAGTAGCTCCAATACTGCTCTCACTCTCTTTGAGGATTGATAATGAGTAGATAAAAAAGAAGAGAAGTAAGATGTATATAGAGGGAGTTAAAAGGACAGATGAACAGGTTAATAAGGTAAGAAGTTAACACTCTTCCATGGACAAGAAAAGATGGGTGCTTTCAAGTCCAAATTACTGTGTCAACCAACGAAAACAAAGATGAAAAAGAAAAGGAAAACAGAAGAAGGTGGTGGTAATGTTTATGGTTTATGTTTAGTTTGGGGTAGTGAAAGAAAAAAGTGAAGACTCAAATCAATACCACATGTATTAAAAGCAAAACTTATGTACCCAAACAAAACACAAAACAAGAAAATCAGATTAACACAAATATAGTTATACAGATAGAAAGCAAGATAATAAAGAGAGGACAAAGAAAAATTTGCAGAATATATATAGAAGTGATGTAAAATCATAAGAGTTTTGACTGTTAAAAAGACTGTATATGTACATGAGAGACACTCATAGAAATAGGGGATAGAGTCCAAACAGAGTGTTGTGTGTGCATGGAAATGTGTGTGATACACCAAACATCTCATGTTTCTTCTGTTTACTCTTTTGGGAAATGGTATACTTTCATCTTTCATGAGGGGAAAAACTTAGTATCCATTAGATTTTTCCTAGGAAGAAGAAAAACCAAGATCAGATTCAAACCCTTCATGAGGGAGTTGTATTTTGTTTTGTTTAATATTTTTTTCTTTTGCTTTATAACTTGTCTAACTGAAAATGATGTAGGGGAGCATCGGGCTGCGGGAAATGATGGGAAGTGTTTCTAGAGAGGGAAAGTGTCAAGTGTCAAAGGGAGACTGTTTTTCCATTGGCATCTCTATGGGATTCTCTCCATTGAATACATTTTTCTTAATTCTTTTCTTTTTAGTGTTTTTCCATGGATTTTAAATCTTGGGATTGATGGATGGGAAGTTCTTGCTTGTTTTATTTATTATATTATTAAAGATATGGATATAGATATAAAATCTCTTTCTTTCTTTCAGTTCAATTCTCAAGAAGTGTTTTATTGATGTGTATTAAGAAAGGTGTCTTCTCAAGGTAATTTTGGGAAGTGTGTGTTGAAGAAGACTAGTAGCTTAGAGGAGGTGGTCTTTTGTTTTATAGAAATATATTTCTAGGATTTGGGAAATTGAAAAGAACTTACCCCAAAAATTGATTCTATCAAAAAAAGGGTTTACTGATTGAGGTTTTCTACACAAAATGTGTTTAGTTATACAGGATACAACGACAACAAAATTGGTTTATTTGTTTGTTGGTTTCTATCATGCCTAAGTTTGTGCTTTTTTGTTTAGGATTACCCCGATAATAACAGAACTTGGATGATTAGCTACTTATGTAATTGGTTTTAACATAATCGGGAGGAATCTTGTTATATGTAATGCAATAAAAAACTTGTTTAGATTTCTTAAGAAAACAGTCGTAGTAGTACTACTACGAAACTTGTGCATCTCTGGAATAAGTTTGTAGTTATACCCCACCCAAAATGGCAAGGCAGCTTATGGTGCCATTTTGGTTCGTGGTGTATTAATATGCATATAGGACAAAAAAAGAAATTGATTTGGGGTTGGTACATCCCCAAATAAAATGGTATCTATTAGTAGCAGCCTTGCAAAACCTGACGAGATTGGGGTATACCCGAATTAATTAGGATATGCCCAATAAGACAAAACTCAAGACATTTGAAGTAAAAAAAAAGTCACCTTTTAACCTTGTATTTTCTAAATGGCTGATATATTCTTGTTTAATTAACACTAAAAATTCTGATTAGGTTAATTAGTTGAGTTTAGATGAATTAATTGATTAGATTAAAAACTTATAAATTTAAGTTATGAAATTTTGTTTTTGATTGAACTCATGTGGGGAGATTTTGGATGAAAAAAATTTGTTTTGAAAATCTTTTTGCAACGGAAATGAAAACATACTACCCAGACACTTCTAAAAAGGGGATTGTGAAGCTAATGTATGAAATCATACTCAAAATTAAAGAAAAAATCAACACTTTCAGTTCTGAAACAATGAAAAGTCGGCAGGGTCGACGATGAAGAACATGCCGACTATATCTGGCCGGCAAGGTCTACGGATGAAGAACATGCCGGCAACTTAAGGCCGACAAGGTCTACGGATGAAGAACATGTCGGCAACCTATAGCCGGAAAGGTCGGTGAATGAGGAAGATGCCGACTCTATTATTTTTGACACACAGGAGATTGTTGAAAATGTTTCGTTGTTCGGCATCTTATTCATTTTTTACCTTGCCGCTACCTTATAGTCGGCAAGGTCGACAAAAAATATTTTGTCGACTATAGAATTTTGACATACAGAGAAAGGTGTTAAATGCATGATTAGTCGGCAAGGTTTTAATTTCATAACCTTGCCGACTATAGTTTAGTCGGCAAGATATAAGGATGAATATCGTGCCGACCTTGTAAATGCTTATTTCAGAGATGAAAAGTCGGCAAGATCGTCAAAACAATACCCTGCCGGCTATAAGGTAGCCGGCAAGTTCTACAAAAAAAACCATGCCGACTTTTGATAAAAGTTTGGATCTTACAGGACTGGAGATTGGGTATGATTTTGTACCCAATCTCAAATCGAGTATGTATTCATGCTCGGTTTCATACCCAATCTCAAAACCCGTATAATCCATTTTTATTTTTATTTTTCGATTTGATTTCATGGATTTGGAAACTAATCCATTTGATTTCATTGTTAAAGTTTTGGGAAAAAAATTTGAACTTTTTTTTTAAATTTTAGTCGCCATGGTTTTGTTTAGGGGGCAATTTGGTCGTTTGACACTTTTTAAACACCCCTTAGCACATTAGTTTGGATAGGAATAAAATGGGTATATCCCAATTAGTTTGGGTATACCCCAATCAAGCCAGGTTGCAAAATGGCCGGAAGACTAAGAGTATCTCCAATATTAGGGGTAGACTAAGAGTATCTCCAATATTAGGGGTCAAAGTCATCCTATATGGAGATTTCATTAACATTTGGGTTGTCGGTCATTTACTATATGACAAAAATAAATAAATATGGAACTCTTTAGTTAAATTTCATTTTCCAATCCTATTTTAGAGACTTCTAAAATCTCTTGTTTGTCATAGAGAGTTCTTCAAAATCTCAAACAATCTTTGTTATTGGACCGTAACTTTCTTAAAGTCTTCAGAATTCTTTGTTATTGGATTTGGAATCAATGACTTATGGTTTTGAGAGATTTTTAGAGACATTTATTGCAAAATATACCATAAATGGCTAAAAAGAAGTCTCTCCTAAGTAGGTGATATTTCGAGAGACTTTGTTCTTTCTCTTTTCTTTAAGGATTAAATATCAAAATATTAAAATCAATAACCACATGAGCTACAATTAAATTCGTAAAAAAAAATTGTTGTCTTCCAAAACCCAATAACTTTACTAGAGATTCAAATCCCTTATGTTCGTCTCGTTTTGATTTTATAGGCAAAATGGTTACAATTTCTGTTAGCCATGCATGGACCAAGGTAGTTAATTTCGGATTCCGGTTTATCTCGGTCCCGAGCGAGACACTGGTACAACGTTGTCTCGGGGAGATTCCGTTTTCAAATTTCGGTGTAATTTCGGTTCCAACTTTTATAATAAGAAGTGTTTGTTGCCAGGTTCAATTAATTCCAATCCTAGTTTGAGTCAGACTAGAAGATTGAGGGAGTATTGACCCACTTAAAAGAAACATAGTATTAGTAAATCTGGTTGTTCACCTTCCTCATCATCAACACCAAATGATAATTTTAGGTCAAGAAATTCAAACACAACAACAAGCAATAATACTAGTGAGTGAATTAATCTGTTTAATTTTTGTACTTGAGATTAATCCACTCAATTTAAAAAATAATTATATATATATATTCCGGCCGAAATTCCGACCGAAAAACGCGTTTCCGGCCGAAATTAACAAAATCTAGTCTTCTTGGACCGAAATCCGGAATTTCGCAAAAATTTCGGCCGAGATGGCCGAAATCGACTACATAGGCATGGACTAATACATTTTCATTGAAATATTTATATATTCATTTTGTAAAATAAATAAATATATTGTTTGTCTCATGTATGTAAGCTGAAATTCATATGTGTTTTATTGTCCTAATGAACCACCATAGTTCATTGAAAATCATTTAGAGAGTCTCTCAAAATCTCTAAACTCACACATAGTCATCCAAAATCTCTTGCATAAACAATTTCTGATGTCTCTACTAAACCCAATCGACTAACCCCCTATTATTTAAATCATTCCGAGATTGGGTGTGCAACTTAACTTATGTCTTTTCACTTATATAACTCGAAAATAACTTACTAAAATATATTCAAACATCCTATAAAAAAAACTACTTACAGGTTATTTGGATACCATAAGCAAAAGTCAGAAGCCAAAACATATTTTTAAATTTTATTCCCCACCCAATATTTTGAGTTTTTGCTTTTAAAAGTATGACAAGTTACTTCCCATTATATATCCAAACATGCTATTAGTTAGCTGATTAGATAAGGTAAAACTTCCAAATTCCTAGTGTTATATGCGGGCATTGTCAAATGATTCCTCCTAGTATTATATGCGGACACTGTACTAAAGAAAAAAAGAAAACAAGTTGTCAACAGAACAAGCCACTCCAGCTGCACTGCACAGCACAGCACAGCTCTCTTGAAGACTTAAACTAGTCCAACTACCTCACTAAGCTAAAACACTTGATTACGTTTGAAATTTGTTTGCGATAGAGAAACTGTCACACTAATCAGAGTGGCACTCGAGATTAAAAGTACCTAAACCTGACTTGGGTCAAATGGCAAGACAAGGACCATTCGTACTTAGACATTCATCACCCGTAATTCATGGGGGTGAAATCAAATACTACTGCATTATTTCTAGAGTAATAGACAAAAGTAACCTTACGGGATCAACCCAAAACGGTAATGTAGGAGTAGTAATCAGTAGTAGTTCGTTACTTTGGTTTAGGTGGAAGTTAAAGGTGGTAGGTACGGCGGCCATTCGTATAAGTGATTGTATGTGAGAATGAAGCAACAAAAATTTAATGGAAAGACAGGAAGAAGGCATGGCTTAATGACAAGTTAATCAATGAGGTGCGTAGGCTATACGGGACGGCACGGCAGCAGTAGTTGCAGTTCTAGGGAGAAAGAGAGTTTGACGGACGGATGGATGGGATGTTTGGGGAGTTGGGAGAATGCATTGGCGGTGGTAATAGCTGTTAGTACATGTCGAGTCAAGTGAAGTTCAGATAAAGAGAGAGAACAAAAATCGAGAAGATTTTATTTATAAAACGAAATACTACCAACGAACCTCAAGATTTATTATTCTTTTCCCAAAAAATTCAAATTAGTTGTAGAAATCTAAATATCCATTTTTGTCCAGTACCAGTGACTTCAGTCGAAGCGCGGCAGCAGTTTCAAAACTCGTCAACACTGTTGTCAAGAAAACAAAAAATAAATTGGAAACTTGTCAACATTAAAATATGTAATGACCGGTCAAATAAATGAGATTAGCTCAGAGTCAAAAATTAGGATGAAGTTCGTATCTTTCTATTCTTTAACTTAAACTTCCTCAAACACAGAGTAAATTTGTTAACAAGGACTACAATGCTGCAGCGGACTCGGTTGCAAAAGAAACAAGAATTCGAAGACTTCATCATTCATCATACTTGTGTTAACGAGTGCGTAAAGAGAGTATTACTTCTAATATTTTTGATGAAAACGAAATTGTAGATCTTCTGTATTACATTGCTTAAGTTAATATATTAACATTTTCCATCGGAAAAAAAAAAAACTTAAAATTGGTTAATTATCGGATCATTCGATGAAAATTGGATGTTCATATGGAATGGAGAACAATGAGAAGAAAGCAATAAGAATGTGGCTGAGATATGAAAACAGATTGAAGCAAATAGGGTTGCAGGAAGAAGAAAGTAAGATATTATGTTTAGTTTCAGTATCTTACTTTCCTTTTGTAACAGAGGCTCACTTTGAGCCTTAATGTGTGTCTTAACTTGAAACAATGCTCGACCTTAAGCATGGAATAGCCTACTTAACAACTAACTAAAGAAATATAGAGTTTAAATAAACTATTTTAGGTAAATAAGTGTTTAACTAAAAATAGAACTTTAATAATGATATTAGGAGATAAAGAGAAAACTAGAATTCAGAATCAAGAAGTTGTGTATGCGGTACTGCATCAGCCCCCTTCTTGCACACATTGGATATGATCCACTCAACAGTAAGGTCTATGATGCATGCATTATCATTGATGTGTTCCATCACTTTAAAGGAACCATATTTTTCATCTTGGTTTTGTGTAAGTACCCACTGAAAATTTCTCATTACGTAAATGAATCATAACCAATTCTCCCTCCTTGAACGCTTTAATACGTTTGTGTTTGTCTGTAGTTGCTTTATACTTTGCATTAGATTCTTCGAACAAAATTTGACTTTCGGGTGAAGTTGAGAAGCTCGTTCCACTATAGTATCGGCTTCGGCATTGGAATTTTATAATTTAGGAAGCTCCACTAGGTCCAAAACGTGATTAGGAAATTGAAAATATACAATCTCAAAAGGAATCTAACAAGTCGATCGATTCACATAGGTGTTGAAAGAAAATTCAGTATGAGGTAAAAGGACATCCCACTGCTTGTTATTGTCCATAAATTATTAAATTTCCCAGAGACTGATTAAGTACTTTTGTTTGACCATATGTTTATGGATGAGAAGTAGTCCTAAATTTTAGCGCAGTTCCAAGACGCATCCATAAGGATTTCCAAAAATAACTCAAAATTTCGTATCAGGGTCTGAAGTGATTGATTTTGAAACTCCATGAAGACGAACCACTTCACTAAAGAATAAAGAAGCTATATTAGATGCATCTATAGTTTTTTTGCGGGCAATAAAATGTGTCATCTTTGAGTATCTATCTACCACCACCATGACTCGAGGTAAACCCAAAATAAGATCCATATTTACATCTACCCAAGGTGCATTAGGTACTGGTAAAGGAGTATATAAATCAGTATTTTGAATTGTACCTTTAGATTTTTTTGCAAACCATGCACTTTAAGAAATATTTTTGTACATCACGTTTGAGTGAAGGCAATATATAACGTTCTTCTACAAGAAAAATATTTTTGTCAAGCCCAAAATGTCCGCCAAGTCCACTTTCATGTAGTTCTCTAATAAGATGAAGAATCCTTGAGGTATGCAAATACGGTTTCCTTTGAATTGAAAACCATCTTGAATGAGAAAATCATCAAAACTATGAGTTAAAGAACCACATTGTTCCCATATTAATTTAATATCTTCATCTTCAATATACGCATTGAATAGTTGCAAGTAGATGTGTAACACCCGAAGTTCCGGATCTGGGTCAAACCTATATGGAGACCCGAACTCGAAGCGTTACTGGTCGAAAAGAGACTTATGTGTATATTTATTTTACTTAAATGTTTGTCCAAACATAATTGAAACTTTATGAAACATGAATTGATGCATATGCATTTACTAAACATATTTAACAACATTTAAGTTCAAATTTACATTTCAAGCAATACAATAAAACAATACAGTACAATGATTAAACTAACTTCTTAGTTCCACTTCCAAATTCTATAAATTTGCAAGGAATGTCAATTGGGGTGAGATGACAGCTCGGTAGAATGCATTCTCAATCTCAAACCATGCATAACAATGTCAATGGGTAAAATAACATACAACATGAGAATACGGCATAATTTCGAGCAATCGCTGATGTATATATTCAACCAACAAGATTACTACAAAAGTATTATTTTCTTCAAATGATCTAATTTTTTTGTTCAATCATAAATTGACAATACCAATATTGTTTCGAACAAATTATCTAATTAAGATTTCAAAACAATACTTCACAATATTAATAATATTTCAAAAAATCATCCAATTTCATTTGTTTAATGATGAGTTCATAATACCAATAATATTTTCAATAATTCATCCAATTAGATTTCATACATGAGTTCACGATACAGATGTCCTTGGTTAGTGCACCCGCCTATCGTTTAACATGTACGGACAGCCTCCATCAATAGCCAGTAACATATGTTCCTACATGGGGATCATTACCCATTTAAATCTCGGGGATCATTACTCGTTTCATTCTCGGGAGTCATTACCTGCCATCAAAATGGAATTGAATTCCATTTAACAGAAAAACATGAACTCATTTCCTTTTGTAAATTATTTTTATAAAAACATGTGATAAACAAGTGATAATATATTTCACTCAAGCATATATGCAAACAAGAATACATTTGATAAATTGCAGACATTTTACGCTAATTATTTTATGGTGATAACTTGATCCGATCATCTTCAAATTTTACAAGGACGTACATGAATCAATAATCTACAACATATCAAAATATCACAGCAAACCAACGGTTCAAACAAAATATATTGAATTTATAATTACATCCTAAAAACTGGACATATTACATGTTATTACCCGAACAATTCATGAAAAATTCATAATAACTTGAAATTGAGAAATTCCAAAGCACAATGAAAGATATCATACATGTCTATAAAAAAAAAATTTAATACTTAAATTATTTTAACATCATTAATATTTCCTAAACACATCAAAACCATAACAAAGTGAAATTGTGCAGAATTTTAGAAATCATCATCCAAATTACATGAAACGCTTAACGATAAATTTACTTTAGGAAAATTCTCAAATTTTAACCAGAGGCAGAGATACCTAAGCATATTATATATTAGTAAGATAAATTTGATCATGAATTGAATGCATAAATTTATATATATAAATTAGTGAATTCCAACAACGCAAAAAATATGTGAAATTAAGTGCAAGCAAACCACCCAAAGAGAAAGGGATCTAGCATTCTACCTTAATTAGATTGACTCTCTACTAATTTCCATAGTCTTCTCCTCTAAAATAAATCCCAGCTTCATCTCCTTCTTCTCCCTAGCCTTTAGTTTCTTAACCTCTAACTCAGTCCCTTCATTTTATTTTATTAAACCTACATTAACATTAACACTAATAATAATTATTATTATTAATTCACCTATTTATTATTTTATTTGATTATTCTAATTGTCCTTTAATTTTTAGTACCTAAAAATAAATAATAATAATAATGCTAATTCACAAATATGGCTCGTATCGACCTTTGCTTGCAACCTAGCAACAACCTGAGCACCAACACCTTTTTGAATAGCAATACCTAATCTGTAAAAAATAAAAATTGCCCAAACCACTACTGACATCATTACAACTAAACAATTTTTCATACGTTTAAAAAAAACATAAAGTATGCTCACTAAGTTCCCCTAAATTAGTGAACGCAAGAACACCCAACCCATAACCACGCAAGACACACTTGTCCAGGTATTTAGTGCGTTTACGCGAAACAACACTCGAAATGGCTTTTCCTGGGACGAAAGCACGAGTACCTTCACCAGTGAAAGGTGAGACGCCTGTGAAATCCGTACAAACATTTTGACCATTCTCCCAGTTTAAAACAAGGATGTCGGCAGGTCGTAAATCCTTGTCATCATCATACAAAAACCCAAGAGCAACTTCCTTACGCGCCGGCACACCAGCTTTGCAGCAAATGTCAGCAATTATATCGCGTACAAGGTCATGCCGAAACTTGAGCCAAACATCTTTAGCACAATGGAACACGTGATCACCAAAGATATTCATGGATTTATTACAACTTGAGCACAAACCATTCTCGACAAACAAAGGGATGCCAAGATGATAACAAAGAACATGTCTGAACTGCCTTGATCTGCATTGATTAGTACCATTAATCGGAACGGCTAATAGATAATCTTGTGCATGTTTGACACGGTTACACTGCCACAGAATGAAATCTCTTGCGGACATGGAAAATTGGTTGGTGAAAATGCGGGGGTCTAACAACCTCACCCAATATTTCGATTAGCAATCTGTATAGACTAACTCTAATATACTTTTAAGAGAATCAACTAGACAATCAGACTCAATCTTAATAAAAAAGTATATCAATGAGTTAATATCTCTATCTCTCAATTTGATCTATACTCAAACAAATAGAAATCTGTGAGTCTTTATCAAATACAAGAGATATAAACTTGGATGGTACCAAAGACCAGTATCCAAGGATCAATCAATTTCCAATCAACAACCAAAGGTTGGATTTGACAATTGATCGATACAACGCACAACCTGTGATTATATAACAAAATATAATACGGAATATAAATAACACAGACACCAGAAGTCTTGTTAACGAGGAAACTGCAAATGCAGAAAAACCCCGGGACCTAGTCCAGATTGAACACCACACTGTATTAAGCCGCTACAGACACTATCCTACTACAAACTAACTTCGGACTGGACTGTAGTTGAACCCTAATCAATCTCACACTGATTCAAGGTACAGTTGTGCTCCTTACGTCTCTGATCCCACCAGCATACTACGCACTTGATTCCCTTAGCTGATCTCACCCACAACTAGGAGTTGCTACGACCCAAAGTCGAAGACTTGAATAAACAAATTTGTATCACACAGAAAAGTCTACGATAATAAATAAATATGTCTCCCACAGATAAACCTAAGAGTTTGTTCCGTCTTTTGATAGAAATCAATGTGAACATGAACTAATTGATAACTATGACTTATATTCCCGAAGAACAGCCTAGAATTATCAATCACCTCATAATAATCTTAATCATATGGTAGCGGAACAAGATATTGTGCCATCACAAACGATGAGACGAAGATGTTTGTGATTTATTTTTATCTTTCCATATCGGAGATATAATCTCAAGTCAATTATTCAATTGAACTCGTACGATAGAAAATGGCAAGATCAGATCGCTCAACTACAAGAGAAGTAGTTTCGTCTGGCTTCACAATCCCAATGAAGTCTTTAAGTCGTTAACCTACAGGGTCTCGAGAAGAAACCTAAGGTTAAAGGAGAATCGACTCTAGCAAAACCAACTAGTATCACACATGAGGTGTGGGGATTAGTTTTTCCAGTTGCTAGAGTTCTCCCTTATATAGTTTTCTAATCAGGGTTTGCAATCTGTGTTAGCTTAGTAACAAAGCATTCAATATTCACCGTTAGATGAAAACCTGATTAGATACAAGCTAATATCTTTCAACTGTTAAATCGAAACTTAGCTTGTCACACACAAATGAAATGTATTTCATTTAGGTTTGAGTAACCGTACCTAAACGTGTACAGTTAGTTGGTTCATAAATAGTTAACCAATGGTTAGCCATATGAGCACTTCCATATTAACCGTATTCATCTTTCCCATAACTAGTTCAAATGACTCATAAGAACTAGTTGAAGAGTTGTTCAATTGCTTAGGTCTTTATTCATAGAAACAATTGAAACAAAATCGGTTTGATTCATTTGAATCAATTCATGAACAATATAGCCACGGTTTGCAAAGATTGCATTCCTTATAATTTATTGTTTTTAAGTTCATGAACTATCGATTTGAGAAATAACCAGCTTGGGTACGCGTACGGGTATGCGTACCTTAGCTACCGGATTTGAGTTGGTTTTGGTTTCCAAATTCAACAGAATTTTTCGGGTAGAAAAGTTCCGCCAGTACGCGTACCTAAGGTGACTTGTTTATGAGTTCGTAAACTCCAAACTCAGTAGAATTTTCCGGGAGGAAAAGTTCCGCCAGTACGCATACGGGGACGCGTACCCAACCCGTCTCCTTCACCAATACCTATGCACACATATGCACACACTTGGTTTCCGGTACATGGATTGCGAACACACTATATATGCTTATATCCATAGATGGTAATCTTAACTCTACATTTCAATCATTGAAACATTCTTCTATAATGTTATAATAGTCGTTATTCACAACTATCGTCATCAAAGCCATTTTCATGATTGAAACGTCATCATGACTTTCGTCATGGGTAAAGATGAAAAATGGTTAAAGCGAAAGCTTACCAACACATATTTCGAGAAAAACATAGGCGAGTAAACTCGGCTCGAAATAGCAAATGTGTATGTATGAAAACTATCATACTTATACGACTTTTGTCTCAAGAGTAGGAGATAGAGTAGATAGACTTTTGAGTGATAGATAAGTTCAAGTCTCCACATACCTTTTAGTCGGATGAAGTTTCACTGGTTCCTTGAGTAGTTCTTCGTCTTCATAAGATGATCGCCATGGAGTCTGGAGCTCAACTACACTTAACTATCCTAGTCCGAGACTTAGCTATAAGTAGACTAGAAATCAAGACACATAGTTTTGACAACTAAATTTGACAAACAAGCTTGAGATAGCAACACTTGCGAGTTCGACCGAGCAATTCTCTAACAATCTCCCCCTTTGTTCACATGCTTGATCTCCTTGGTGCTTCAACATTACTCGAAAACTTCATCTTTTCCAAGTACTCCCATGATTCCATAGATGTACAGTTTAGTATCATAGTTGTTGAAGATCCGTAGGCATAACAATGAGAAAACCAAAGCTCTCGATCATTGTTATACAGTGTCATAGTATTATTATACAGTATCAAAGTTCAATTGTATCACAACTTTGAAAACAATACTATGGTGATATGTATCACTCCTCTTTAGTCAATACTTTCATCTCAACATGAAAACCACTCCCCCTTACATAATGATCCGAAAATCATATGTATTTGTAGTGTGAACTACATATTAATTCTCCCCATTTTTGTCAATAAAATTGGCAAAGGTACGAAAACGTGATCCTAATGAAATTTTCATGGAGACGCTTCAAGACCAAAGAAAAGTATATATCAACTTTGTTTAGATGCAATCATAAAGCCGAAGCTAAATGCATTCATCATGGAGTTTATAAAGATACGAGATAACTCCTCAAATATTCCACAACCGCACTCCCCACAAAGATATGGAAATTAAGCGCAAGTTCAAAAGAACTCTCCCCCATTTGATGTCATTCCCGAAAGAACAACAAGAGCGACCTTACTTTTACGATAAAAGAAGGATTTCTTTGGACACCAAAAAAAACCATAAGAATGATTTTGTATCCAAAATTCTCAATTAAACTAATCACAAGAGAACCCATGATCAATTAAATCGGAATACACAACCAAATTAACCACAAACGAGTCTATGGTTAGTCTAGTTGGAAATGCTCATATAAGAAGACTTATGGAGCCGCACAGTATATACATAAAATATGGATCAGGGAAGATAAATACTGCGGAATAGACAAGGATTCATTCTATTTTCCATCACTATTTGCAAATGACATACAATAGACATAATCCTCGTAAACAAAAGATTTTAACCTATCTTCCATCAATAAATGACATAATAGGCTTAACTTTTGCTTGTCAAAAGTTCATCGCTCTTGTATCAAGACATGCATATCGACATATGAAAGAGATAACTTTTGACATTGTATGGGACAATAATAGTTCACGGACGCAAACACACATATCCCATAACATATTGCAATATATAAAACCATAAAGATTAATAATGCAAAAATCATCTTCTAAATCAACTTTAGAATTTAAATAAATAAATCTAAAAACATTGCAAGATGAAAACGTTGGATATAGCTATGTGTACTCACAATAATGGCTATTCCAAACCCTAGTTATCCTTCTTAAACAAAACAAGAATAAAAATTCTCTTAAGAAGTTTCCTAGATAAAATCAATTTAACACCAATATAAAGAAGCAAGATAAACTACTCATCGTCTTCATCTTCGGAGGTTATGAAGGTGGAACGAACCTTGTCCATGTCTTCTTTAATATCGGGGTACTTGGTAGCAATCACAAGTAATTGTTCTTGAACACAATTTACTTTAGTATTCAACTTACAAATACCTTTGTAAATTTGGCGAAGAAGCTTCGTAGAAGGATCACTCGAGCCATCAATTGTGTTACACCTTTGTCTCTTGCAAGCATATTCCTTCATTCGATTGAAGGTACACGGCCGAACAAGCTTGGGGGTTCCAATGGAGTTCCCAATGGGTTCAATGGAGAAGTTGCGACAAATACGCTCAATCAAGCATGGGTAGCCTAACTCCTTGTCGACGGAAGTCATTTCTAACATTTTAAAAATAATGAATCCACAAATGTCAAGATCTTTGGTTTCCATCACAAGGTAATAGACCAATTCCGCAAACTCACGACTCCAACGAGAATTCTCAACCGTGGAAGGACAAAGGTTAGAAATACCCAATTTTCCAAAAGACTTTAGAGGAAACTCTAGTTGATTAGTAGGAAATTTTCCTCCATTCCACACAACACTTTTACTACAAAGACCATTTGAGATGGTTTCATGTGAGGGGCTTTCTTCGCTTGGTCTAGGAAGACGAAAATTACCCAAAGGAATTTTGGTAATCTTTGAAATCAATTCTCTATTAACTAGAATCCTTTCTCTATTGACCATGGTCTTGAATTCCATGTCTTTAAGAACAACATCATGAATATTGGCATAGAAGATTCTAGTAAGAGTATCAAAACCTTCACCAAGGCCATCAAAGATGTTTCCAAGCTTGAATTTTTCAAAACAGGTTAAATCCTCTTTATATCCACTTACATCATCCAATTTCTTTTCTAGAATAAACCCAGTAGAAGAAATCTTTTCAAAAACCTTGCCACAGGAATCATTCACAAATCTAATCGTAATAGAATTTTGTTTAATAGGAAGATTCATTGAAGAGGATGAAGACCCTAGGTTATTTGAAAATCCTTTTGAACCTTTAACATTCTTCATGATTCTAGAAGGAAATAAAGTAGTGGAGAAGAGATTACTTACTTGACTATTTTCTTGAAGAATCCCTTCACAAATTGTTCTCCAAAAGAAACTTCAATGGAGACAATACATGAACCCTAAAATAGTTCACGTACGCGGACTGGTGAGGGAGGAAGTGATAAGCACGTAAGTGCTACATTTTAAACCCATATGTATATCAGCTAGGACTCAACATTTTTGCTAATAATATCATGTTAGTGCTTTTGTAGAAAGTACAAACAAATCCTATCGTCCCGATGAATAAACAACTAAAGAAGAGCATTTGCCACAAAAAAGGCATCTAATGGCATGAAAGAAAGAGAGTTAACTGTGGGCGTCCACTTTAAGTACTCATGTATGTAGTACCACTTCCAGAAGTCCTGTTGAGCTAAGGAAAGATAGTGGATGACGTTTCAAGCTCCTTCCCCCACATTATAGCTCGTGTCAAAAACAAGAAAAAGTGTTTGCTCAATTCAGGTCATCTTTACAAGCAGCTGTTGTCCATTTTGGGTTTGTTCTCAGCATATCAGGTGGAGTAAAAATGTGAATCAAGACGAAAAAAGGACTGCTACTGATGGAAAGCAAGGTTCTCATCTGAAGCTAAACTAGGTTTGATGGCATGTCTACACTGAGATTCCTGCAGTGGAGATGGACAATTTGCTGACGTTGTTGGATTCCGAGACTGCAACGAAATGGAGATGCATGCACTGATATATTGAGTTTTGGTTTTGAGATCGAACCGGTGGTGAAAGTGATAGCATCAACAACGATGAAGTCTTTTGGGATCTCAGGCTTCAAGAAATTAAACTCGTTTGTGCTGCCATGGCTGTGAACAAGAAGCTTGTACACATACTAAAAATGGGTTTGTCTAGCTGGCTATGTCTTCTAGTTTTGTATGGAGTTCTAATCAGTGAAGAGTTGGGTTGTGTTCGATCTGAAATATACACCAGAAATGTTGGCAGTAGTTGGAGAGCTGGAAGTCGGTGTTGCTTAGATGGTCAGAGAATCAGTGGTAGAGTTTGTAGTGACTCCGGTGGGACGAAAAAGTAATGCTGTAGCCGGAGTTTGGAAGGTCATGTTTTGTATGTTGGCTGATTTGTGTTGGGTCTGTGTTGGTATGCATAAGATGTTATGCAGTATGCATAAGATGTTATACAGTCAATATTGGGTCTGCATAAGATGTTATGCAGTTAACTAAAACAGATTAAAGAAGAAACACAGTTTAACGTGGTTCGGCTATAGCCTACGTCCACAGGAGAAGAATGATTAGGGTTTCTTATTATCAATGGAGGTTTTACAAGAAGTGTATATATATATCCTATACATGCCACATATTCGTATAGATAGCAACATATCTAGAGAATATTTTCTTGCAGTGTAAGCCAATCATAAATAGAGAAACCAAATATTCTCCTTTGTTCCAACACTCCCCCTCAAGTTGGTGCGAAGATATCAATGGAGCCCAACTTGGATATAATTCCATTGAATTGCTTGACAGGTAAACCCTTAGTAAAAACATCTGCCAGTTGTTGATGACTACGAACAAAGGGAGTGCATATTACTTTGGCCAATACCTTCTCTCTAAAAAAATGACAATCCACTTCTATGTGCTTTGTACGCTCATGAAAGGTGGGATTTGATGCGATTTGTATCGCTGCTTGATTGTCACAAAACATCTTAGCTGGCTGAGGTGACAGAAAACCCAAATATTTAAGTAATGCTCGCAGCCAAACAATCTCACAAGTTGTTGAAGACATGGCTCTGTATTCTGCTTCAGCACTTGATCGAGAAAAAACATTTTGTTTCTTGCTTCTCCATGTAACCAGATTACCACCAAAGAAAATGCAGTACCCTGTTGTTGATTTTACGATCAACTGGACATCCAGCATAATCAGCATCTGAATATGCTGTTATATAGTAGCTAGAAATTGAATAGGCTTCATTCTTTGTCATCAAAACTCCTCTTCCTGGTGATCCTTTTAAATACTGTAGAATCCTAGTTACTGCATTTAGATGTTTAACACGAGGTGTATGCATATAACGACTGACTAAGCTTACTGCATGTGCTATGTCAGGTCTGGTAACAGTGAGATAAATTAACTTGCCTACTAACCTTTGATATGACCCAATATCACTTAACACATCACCACCATTATCAAGTTTGTTGCCAATTTCTGTAGGAGTATCACAAGGCTTTACTCCCATTTTTCCTGTAGCCTTCAGCAGGTCCAACACATATTTTCTTTGATTCAGAAAAATACCCTTCTTTGAGTAAGAAACTTCTAATCCCAGGAAATACTTCAGTATTCCTAAATCCTTGATGTCAAATCTGGAATGAAGCATTGCTTTAAGATTTCTAATTTCTTGTTGATACACTAGAACAAGGTCATCAACATACACTAGAAATATAGTTGTACCAAGATTACTTCTTTTAATAAACAAGGAAGAATCGGCAGAGCTCCTTTTGAACTTATTCTGGATGAGTACTGAACTTAGCTTTGCATACCATGCACGTGGTGATTGCTTTAAACCATATATTGCCTTCTTAAGCTTGCAAACCATATTGCTCTCTCCTTCTCGAGGGTGTCCAGGTGGTATACTCATATACACCTCTTCTTCTAGATCACCTTGTAAGAATGCATTCTTCACATCCATTTGAAACAATTTCCAATCTTTATTAACCGCAAGAGACATAAGAACACGAAAAGTATTCATCTTTGCAACTGGTGCAAAAGTTTCTGTGTAGTCTTCTCCATATATCTGAGTAAAACCTCTTGCCACTAATCTTTCCTTATAACGCTCAACAGTTCCATCACTTATGTATTTAATTTTGTACACCCATCTACATCCAACAGTCTTCTTCCCGGGAGGCAACTTGACAATACTGTATGTATTATTTACATCTAAGGCACGTAACTCATTCTCCATTGGTGCCCTCCATTTTGGATTAGACTTTGCTTCATTATAGTTTTTAGGTTCTTGATGACTGGATATAGCACTTAGAAATGCAGAGTGTGAAGAACCTACATGATCATAAGTTAAATGTGCTTGTATAGGATACGCAGCGGAATGATATGTAAAGAAATCTTTGTATTTCTCTGGAGCCTTCTTCTCACGACTTGAGGTTCTGACAATTGGTACCACTGGTTGTGGAACCATAACCTCAGTTTCTGGAACTTGATGCGGCACATCTTGTAGTCCTGTATTATCATCAGTAACATTAACATTATTGTCTGAAGCTTCTTCATGAACTGCTTCATTATGCACATCCAACACTGCAGTAGGTAAGTCCACCAACTCTACCCCATCACCATTATCTCTGTGGGAATCTGTTGCAGTAGGTATCTCATTAATAACTGGAAGTGGGGCCAAATCTGTATAACACTCCCCTTGAGACCGACTGCCAGAATCACACTGAAAATAAGCCACTGTTTCATCAAACACAACATCAAGAGAAATCTGTAGATTTCTAGTGGGTGGATGATAACAAATATATCATTTCTTTGTAGAAGAGTAACCAAAGAACACACACTTAGTTGCCCGTGAATCTAGTTTATCACGATGTTTTGCCTGTAAATGTACATAACACACACAACCGAAAACTCTAAGATGAGAAATGTCAGGCTGATGATGTTTTAAAACCTCTAATAGAGATTTGAACTCAAGCACACGACTAGGCAGACGAGATCAAGTAAGTGGTCGTCAGAGAACCATGAGACCAAAATTTCTTTGGAACATGCATCTGAATCATAAGAGCACGGGTTGTTTCCAGAATATGACGGAGTTTCCTTTCAGCAACACCATTTTGCTGTGAAGTACTAACACAGCTAGTTTGATGGATAATACCATGACTACGCAAATAACCTAGAAGAGGGCCTTTGACAAACTCAGTGCCATTATCAGATATAAAATTTTTAACTTGTGCATCAAATTGGTTGCGGATCATACAATGAAAATCCACAAATACAGATGAAACTTCAGTTTTGGATTTGAGTAAATAGATCCATGTAGCACATGACCAATCATCTATAAAGATAACGAAATATTTATACCCATCATAAGCATCAATTGGACCAGGACCCCATAAATCAGAATGAATTAATTCAAAAGGCATAGTAGCTCGAGTCACAGAGGTAGGAAATGGAAAACGAGATTGTTTAGAAAACTGGCAAACATCACAGACTTGAGACTGAACAGAAAAAGTGGGAAAAATCCTAGACAAAACACGACTGGAAGGATGTCCAAGTCGTTGATGATTAAGAAACTGCGGAGTTGATCTGTGAGTGAGACATGCCATGTCACTAGAGCGTAACAGGTACAATCCATGAGAAAAGATGCCTCTACCAATCGTCTTCTTCGTCTTTCGATCCTGAAAGATGACCGAGGTAGGGGTAAATGTAACATCACAATTCAGAGAATTAGTGATTTGACCAACAGATAACAATTGAGTAGGAAACAAGGGAAAAACAAGTGCAATAGATGGCAGACAATCTGGAAAAAAATGCACTTTCCCACTGCCCAACACATGAGCAGTAGAGCCATTAGTAACAGACACATTTTTATGAGAGATGCGAATAAATGCATGAACTGACGAAGGATCATTTGCCATATGATCTGTAGCACCTGAATCAATAATCCAAATGTGATGGTTGGAAACAGGCGTAGTAAGAAAGGCTAGCAGGTTACCTGAAGTATGGTTGGCCTTGCGCTCATTCTTATTACTCAACTGGTGAAAGAAATCCTTCAACTGGTCTATGGTAAAGGATGATGTCAGCTACAGCAGCTCGAGCAAGCTTATTTTTGTCAAAATTAGATTTAATATGAGGATAAATATCCCAACAATGATCCTTGGTGTGACCAGTTTTATTACAATGATCACAATGAAAAACTTCTCTCTTACCCTTAGCACGAGAAGTCTTGTCCTTATCAAATGGCATGGCTCTTCGTTTATCATCTCTGGAGCTCAGAAGAGCACTGGATTCAGCATCATCCAGGTCTACAATGCTTTTAGAAACAAGATTCATAACTTTCTTGCGTGACTCTTCACGTTGCACAGTCGCACAGACACTAGACAAACTTGGAAATTCAACACTCATGAGAATAGTGCTTCTAAGAGATTCATACTCTGATGTGAGGATACTGAGCACATCAAAAAAATTATCCTCCTCAACCCTCTTTAAGAGAATTTTGGCATCAGTTGTATGAGGACGATATGTATCCAGTTCATCCCACTTCCTTTTTAAATAACCAAAATGCTCAGTAAAACTTTTCTTACCTTGTGCAGCCTCAACAATCTCACGCTTCAGCTCAAACACCCGAGCAGCATTATTCCGTAAGCCATACAGACTAGCAACAGACTTCCACAAATCCTTTGCAGATTCTGAAAACGAGAAAATTTCCGAAATATGTGGTTCCATCGACTGGAGAAGCCACGTGCGAACCAGTTGATCATCAGCAATCCAATCTTCATACTTTGGATCTTTAGCATCTGGACAAGTACTATTCTCACCAATATACCCAGACTTTCTTTTACCCCCAAGAGCAAGAGCAGCAGCCCTAGACCAGCTGACATAATTGACATCATTCAGCAAGACAGAGGTTAAACGGAAACTAGTATTATGATCTGATTGTGCCATAGTAAACACACAGAGAAACGAAACTTGATTACAGAGAAACGGCCAGGATCGTTAACGATCCCCTGATACCATGTTGGTATGCATAAGATGTTATGCAGTATGCATAAGATGTTATGCAGTCAATATTGGATCTGCATAAGATGTTATGCAGTTAACTAAAACAGATTAAAGAAGAAACACAATTTAACGTGGTTCGGCTATAACCTACGTCCACGGGAGAAGAATGATTAGGGATTCTTATTATCAATGGAGGTTTTACAAGAAGTGTATATATATATCCTATACATGCCACATATTCGTATAGATAGCAACATATCTAGAGAATATTTTCTTGCAGTGTAAGCCAATCATAAATAGAGAAACCAAATATCCTCCTTTGTTCCAACAGTCTGTATTGGGGGAAACTGCTGGAGCTAACCAAGGAGCGAGTCTGATTCAAAATAGAAGTTACCGGAGCTGGTTGCAATCGGCGTAGTTGAGTCCGAGAAGGAAATGTTGGTCTTGTGGCGATTCTGGGAAGGAGCTGAGGATTAGCCGGACATAAGATGGACGTTCAAACGAAGAGAACGGAAACAGTGGTGATGAGAAAGTTCAGGGTACATGGTTGAATTCTGGTGGAGGTGTTTAGAGACTGAATTTGAAAGGAGTTGTGGCCGAGACTTAGCCGGAAATACGAAAATGGAGATGGAGACTTCAAGCTAATGCTCTTCAGATGTTATGATGTTCCTGCGATTCAAGGCCGTATAACAACGGAAGAAGATGGGTGTATCTCAACAGTATGGAGAAGGTGGTGGTCTTGGGACCTTGGTGCTGTAACGAGATGAAATCGAGCTTACTCGAACTGAAGATGGTTGAACAGCTGGGTCTGCCGATATAAAGAGAAGAACAAGAAGGCTTTCTGCATTGAACACAAGCTGGGATTTCTTTTTGTGACCGAATTAATGTACTGCAGCTAAACCGAAGGTGTTTTAGGGCCTGAGAATAAATGCAAGGTACTGACGTTTGCATATGGGAAGGAGCTGAAGCTATCCGGAGCAGAGGCTATGGTCGGGTTAGGCAGGAGTGGTCGGACTTCAGGAGAGCCTGAATTTGCAAACTAGAGTTGGTGTTCGGACTGGGCCTGACAACTTTGCTAGGTATTAATCGTTGGACTTCTTGTGATCGCAGGACTTGATATAAAAACTCGATAGAAATTTCAGAAATGGGAGGCCGGACGGGGATTCTTTGGAGGAGGATCGGCCAGAGAGCCGTGAGCAGAGACAGAGAACTAGAGGCCGGACTGGGGTTTTGAGTTGCGGCTACAGAGCCGAAACCAGAGAAGAGAAAGAGAGGCCGACGGCCAGAGAAGAAGAGCACTGTGACGGTGAGAGTTTTGAAGCTGACAAAACAAGGAGAGAAGAAGAGGATCGATTGCCAGTGACGACGGTGATACGGTTTAATTATCTTTCGCTTGTTATTATTTTTGATGGGTTTTGAGAAACCCATAATTATGTTTTGCTAGACATTTGTGACTAGGGTTTATTGGATGACACCACATTGGGTATTAGGCTATCTTTATTTGAATTGATTGATTGAGCAAAAGACCATTATGAATTCAATATGATTAATTCTTAATATTGTTTATCGATTTATCGAAATATGACTTGTTGCTTCACCGGTTTTGTAAAACCTTTGTGCATAATTGTTAGGATAACAAATATATTTGTCTCATTGTCTGATATTTCATGCTTGGGTTAATTCCTTTGATGGGGTATGCTTAAAATAGTCGGGTATTATTTGAGAACCTAAAATTTAGTTTCGTATTATTTCTCGCTAACGCAGTTTGATGGTGCATGCTTTGGTTTAGTCTTTTGATGTGCCATTCTTAGGGTGTTCCAGTGATATTTGCGACTCTAATAC
Organism: Papaver somniferum; assembly: GCF_003573695.1. Taxonomy (NCBI): domain Eukaryota; kingdom Viridiplantae; phylum Streptophyta; class Magnoliopsida; order Ranunculales; family Papaveraceae; genus Papaver; species Papaver somniferum. Next base: position 14,611,143 of record NW_020622381.1, read on the forward strand.
TTATAATAGGTGATGTCGATAGAACAGACGATAAGCAATTATTCATGAGTTATGTTTCATTTCAGTAATTGAGTAGAAATAGTGGTGGATACGATAAACCCTGGTTATTGATTCTCCCGGTGCACTTATTTTATTTGTCTAGTTTAATTTTATTATTTCCTTTTCAATTCTAAAAATCCAAAAAAAAATATTGTTTCTGATTAGAGATATTGATTATCGGTATTTCCACCGCTCCCTGTGGGTTCGACCCGTACTTGCCTTTGTCTACTAGTTAGACACCGTGCGATTGCGGTTATCACATATAGGTATCTCCGGATCCTATCAATTTTTGGCGCCGATGTCGGGGTGCGGTTGTGGAATATTGTGATTAGTATTTTTGATTTTGTAAATAGTTAGGTTTTTATTTTATTTTTGTATAGTATTTTAATTTTGTTTTAGGATTTATTTTTCCTTTTGACTCTTTTTGTATGTTAGAATTTTATTTCAGGTACCGTTTTGAGGATGTTGAGTGCTTCTCAAGAGACATCATCTAAGATGACACTTGGAGAATATATGCGTAGAAGTTCACATCCTCAGGAGACTTCATCTCAAATGACGCTTGGGGAATACATGTATGGGTCACGGTATAAGGAAGTTCTTGCTTATAATCGTCTCAGGTATGGAACTTGGAATCCACGTAATTTCGCTACGAGTGGTTATTCAGATGAGTATCAACCTCAATACCAAGAGGGTGAAAAGGAACTTGATACTAGAAGTGATTTTAGGAATTATGATACCGATATAATATCTGAATCTATCATATCTTACCCAACTCATGATCATTTAGCTGATTATTTGTCTATTCAAAAGGACGAGAGTTGTGTTAGAGATGCCATTTATTCAGATAATGATGATTTAGAAGAACATATTTATAAAGAAGATACTATCGTTGATTCTGATGACTTAGAGACAATAGACGTGCATAATGAGATATTTTCTAATCATTCAAATAATGAGTTTCCTATAAGTCACTTAGTTGCAGTTAGCGATGAGGTGATTATTCATGATACTGTTGCTCCATTGTGCTCTTGTTATTCTGATCCATCTAGTGATCTTTCGAATGCTGATGTGAATGTTGAACATATTGATATTTGTCAGATAACTTGTGTCGATGATTTTGAGCCTTTATCTGTTTGTTTAGCCCACTTTTCTGATTCCGATGACTCTATGATTATTGATATTATCAATGCATTGCGACCTCCAATAGATAATCAAGGTAACTCAACAACGGAAGTTATTTCCGCGGACTTAGAACCGGATTTAGGAGTTGCATATTATGATAAACTTGAACCATTAGATACAAGTTTAAACCATTGTGTTGAGTTTGATAATCTGGTACCTTTTTGCATTGTCAATACATTTCTTCCTATGATTTCTAGTGAAGAGAATGTGTCGACGGATGTATTTCAGCTGATTTAGAACCTGATATAGAGTGTGCTTCCCGAATAGAAAATAAGATACATTCTATGTTTGTTGTCCATGTGAGTGATTTATTTATCTCGACTAAGGACTGTTTTCTATTGGGAATGGATTTACACATCTTTTTGGAGGTTAATAGTGTTTGCAGGTTCATATTCGCAGCTGACCTGATTCGTTGGATTGATCCCCAACTTTTCAGACTTTATATATACGCTTTGCTGCTTACTTTGGTGCAACCTCACCTTGTTTGAGGTTCTTTATGTGCGCAAGCATGTATACAAAGATTTTGCTTCATGGGAGTCAACCCATCAGATTTGTTTTCTTTCCTCTATCTTTTATTTGTTCGCTTGAATTTCCCATCTTAATTTCTACGTTGGATGACTCAATTACATTGAGGACAATGTAATATTTAAGTGTGGGGAAATGACACTGAATAAATTAAAAAAAATTGAATATTATGACCAGCTGTGTAGCGGGTCTAAAAATATAAAAAAAAAGATGATCAGCTGTGTAGCGGGTCTTAAAAAATAAAAAATATTATAATTATGATTTTTAGGGTTATGACCAGCTGTGTAGCGGGTCTTTTATAGGTACTTTCTATGACCAATTGTGTAGCAGGTTTTGTGTATGGTATTTCAAATTCTCATTTTATGACCAGTTGTGTAGCGGGTCTGACTCTCTCTTATGATATGACCAGCTGTGCAGCGGGTCAATTCTTTGTTTTGCTCGAGGACTAGCAAAATATAAGTGTGGGGGTGTTGATAAGCACGTAAGTGCTACATTTTAAACTCATATGTATATCAGCTAGGATTCCACATTTTTGCTATAATACCATTTTAGTGCATTTGTAGAAGGTACAAACAAATCCTATCGTCCCGATGAATAAACAACTAAAGAAGAGCATTTGCCACAAAAAAGGCATCTAATGGCACGAAAGAAAGAGAGTTAACTGTGGGCGTCCACTTTAAGTACTCATGTATGTAGTACCACTTCCAGAAGTGCTGTTGAGCCAAGGAAAGATGGTGGATGACGTGTCAAGCTCCTTCCCCCACATTATAGCTCGTGTCAAAAACAAGAAAAAGTGTTTGCTCAATTCAGGTCATCTTTACAAGCAGCTGTTGTCCATTTTGGGTTTGTTCTCAGCATATCAGGTGGAGTAAAAATGTGAATCAAGACGAAAAGAGGACTGCTACTGATGGAAAGCAAGGTTCTCATCTAAAGCTAAACTAGGTTTGATGGCATGTCCATACTGAGAATCCTGCAGTGGAGATGGACAATTTGCTGACATTGTTGGATTCCGAGACTGAGACTGCAACGAAGTGGAGATGCATGCACCGATATATTGAGTTTTGGTTTTGAGCTCGAACCGGTGGTGAGAATGATAAAGCAACAACGATGAAGTCTTTTGGGATCTCAGGATTGAAGAAATTAAACTCGTGTGTGCTGCCATGGATGTGAACAAGAAGCTTGTACACATACTAAAAATAGGTTTGTCTAGCTGGCTACGTCGGCTGGTTTTGTATGGAGTTCTAATCAGTGAAGAGTTGGGTTGTGTTCGATCTGAAATATACACCAGAAATGTTGGCAGTAACTGGAGAGTTGGCAGTCGGTGTTGCTTAGATGGTTAGAGAATAGGTGGTAGTGTTTGTAGTGACTCCGGTGGGACGAAAAAGTAATGCTGTATCCGGAGTTTGGAAGGTCATGTTCTGTATGTTGGTTGATTTGTGTTGGGTCTGTATTGGGAGCAACTGCTGGAGCTAACCAAGGAGCGAGTCTGATTCAAAAGAGAATTTACCGGAGCTGGATGCAATCGACGTAGTTGAGTCCGAGAAGGAAATGCTGGTCTTGTGGCGAGTCTGGGAAGGAGCTGAGGATTGGCCGGACAGAAGATGGACGTTCAAACGAAGAGAACGGAAGCAGTGGTGATGAGAAAGTTCAGGGTACATGGTTGAATTCTGGTGGAGGTGTTTAGAGACTGAATTTGAAAGGAGCTGTGGCCGAAACTTAGCCGGAAAGACGGTCGTGGAGATGGAGACTTCAAGATAATGCTCTTCAGATGTTATGATGTTCCTGCGATTCAAGGCCGTGTAACAACGGAAGAAGATGGGTGTATCTCAACAGTATGGAGAAGGTGGTGGTCTTGGGACCTTGGTGCTGTAACGAGATGAGATCGAGCTTACTCGAACTGAAGATGGTTGAACAGCTGGGTCTACAGATATAAAGAGAAGAACAAGAAGGATTTCTTCATTGAACACAAGTTGGGGATTTCTTGTTGTGATCGAATTAATGTACTGCAGCTGAACCGAAGGTGTTTTAGGGCCTAAGAATAAATGGAAGATACTGACGCTTGCATATGGGAAGGAGGTGAAGCTAGACGGAGCAGAGGCTATGGTCGGGTTAGGCAGGAGTGGTCGGACTTCAGGAGAGCCTGAATTTGCAAACTAGAGTTGGTGTTCGGACTGGGCCTGACAACTTTGCTAGGTATTAATCGTTGGACTTCTTGTGATCGCAGGACTTGATATAAAAACTCGATAGAAATTTCAGAAATGGGAGGCCGGACGGGGATTCTTTGGAGGAGGATCGGCTAGAGAGCCGTGAGCAGAGACAGAGAACTAGAGGCCGGACTGGGGTTTTGAGTTGCGGCTACAGAGCCGAAACCAGAGAAGAGAAAGAGAGGCCGACGGCCAGAGAAGAAGAGCACTGTGACGGTGAGAGTTTTGAAGCTGACAAAACAAGGAGAGAAGAAGAGGATCGATTGCCAGTGACGACGGTGATACGGTTTAATTATCTTTCGCTTGTTATTATTTTGATGGGTTTTGAGAAACCCATAATTATGTTTTGCTAGACATTTGTGACTAGGGTTTATTGGATGACACCACATTGGGTATTAGGCTATCTTTATTTGAATTGATTGATTGAGCAAAAGACCATTATGAATTCAATATGATTAATTCTTAATATTGTTTATCGATTTATCGAAATATGACTTGTTGCTTCACCGGTTTTGTAAAACCTTTGTGCATAATTGTTAGGATAACAAATATATTTGTCTCATTGTCTGATATTTCATGCTTGGGTTAATTCCTTTGATGGGGTATGCTTAAAATAGTCGGGTATTATTTGAGAACCTAAAATTTAGTTTCGTATTATTTCTCGCTAACGCAGTTTGATGGTGCATGCTTTGGTTTAGTCTTTTGATGTGCCATTCTTAGGGTGTTCCAGTGATATTTGCGACTCTAATACTTATAATAGGTGATGTCGATAGAACAGACGATAAGCAATTATTCATGAGTTATGTTTCATTTCAGTAATTGAGTAGAAATAGTGGTGGATACGATAAACCCTGGTTATTGATTCTCCCGGTGCACTTATTTTATTTGTCTAGTTTAATTTTATTATTTCCTTTTCAATTCTAAAAATCCAAAAAAAATATTGTTTCTGATTAGAGATATTGATTATCGGTATTTCCACCGCTCCCTGTGGGTTCGACCCGTACTTGCCTTTGTCTACTAGTTAGACACCGTGCGATTGCGGTTATCACATATAGGTATCTCCGGATCCTATCAATTTTTGGCGCCGATGTCGGGGTGCGGTTGTGGAATATTGTGATTAGTATTTTTGATTTTGTAAATAGTTAGGTTTTTATTTTTTTTGTATAGTATTTTAATTTTGTTTTAGGATTTATTTTTCCTTTTGACTCTTTTTGTATGTTAGAATTTTATTTCAGGTACCGTTTTGAGGATGTTGAGTGCTTCTCAAGAGACATCATCTAAGATGACACTTGGAGAATATATGCGTAGAAGTTCACATCCTCAGGAGACTTCATCTCAAATGACGCTTGGGGAATACATGTATGGGTCACGGTATAAGGAAGTTCTTGCTTATAATCGTCTCAGGTATGGAACTTGGAATCCACGTAATTTCGCTACGAGTGGTTATTCAGATGAGTATCAACCTCAATACCAAGAGGGTGAAAAGGAACTTGATACTAGAAGTGATTTTAGGAATTATGATACCGATATAATATCTGAATCTATCATATCTTACCCAACTCATGATCATTTAGCTGATTATTTGTCTATTCAAAAGGACGAGAGTTGTGTTAGAGATGCCATTTATTCAGATAATGATGATTTAGAAGAACATATTTATAAAGAAGATACTATCGTTGATTCTGATGACTTAGAGACAATAGACGTGCATAATGAGATATTTTCTAATCATTCAAATAATGAGTTTCCTATAAGTCACTTAGTTGCAGTTAGCGATGAGGTGATTATTCATGATACTGTTGCTCCATTGTGCTCTTGTTATTCTGATCCATCTAGTGATCTTTCGAATGCTGATGTGAATGTTGAACATATTGATATTTGTCAGATAACTTGTGTCGATGATTTTGAGCCTTTATCTGTTTGTTTAGCCCACTTTTCTGATTCCGATGACTCTATGATTATTGATATTATCAATGCATTGCGACCTCCAATAGATAATCAAGGTAACTCAACAACGGAAGTTATTTCCGCGGACTTAGAACCGGATTTAGGAGTTGCATATTATGATAAACTTGAACCATTAGATACAAGTTTAAACCATTGTGTTGAGTTTGATAATCTGGTACCTTTTTGCATTGTCAATACATTTCTTCCTATGATTTCTAGTGAAGAGAATGTGTCGACGGATGTATTTCAGCTGATTTAGAACCTGATATAGAGTGTGCTTCCCGAATAGAAAATAAGATACATTCTATGTTTGTTGTCCATGTGAGTGATTTATTTATCTCGACTAAGGACTGTTTTCTATTGGGAATGGATTTACACATCTTTTTGGAGGTTAATAGTGTTTGCAGGTTCATATTCGCAGCTGACCTGATTCGTTGGATTGATCCCCAACTTTTCAGACTTTATATATACGCTTTGCTGCTTACTTTGGTGCAACCTCACCTTGTTTGAGGTTCTTTATGTGCGCAAGCATGTATACAAAGATTTTGCTTCATGGGAGTCAACCCATCAGATTTGTTTTCTTTCCTCTATCTTTTATTTGTTCGCTTGAATTTCCCATCTTAATTTCTACGTTGGATGACTCAATTACATTGAGGACAATGTAATATTTAAGTGTGGGGAAATGACACTGAATAAATTAAAAAAAATTGAATATTATGACCAGCTGTGTAGCGGGTCTAAAAAATATAAAAAAAAAGATGATCAGCTGTGTAGCGGGTCTTAAAAAATAAAAAATATTATATTATGATTTTTAGGGTTATGACCAGCTGTGTAGCGGGTCTTTTATAGGGTACTTTCTATGACCAATTGTGTAGCAGGTTTTGTGTATGGTATTTCAAATTCTCATTTTATGACCAGTTGTGTAGCGGGTCTGACTCTCTCTTATGATATGACCAGCTGTGCAGCGGGTCAATTCTTTGTTTTGCTCGAGGACTAGCAAAATATAAGTGTGGGGGTGTTGATAAGCACGTAAGTGCTACATTTTAAACTCATATGTATATCAGCTAGGATTCCACATTTTTGCTAATAATACCATTTTAGTGCATTTGTAGAAGGTACAAACAAATCCTATCGTCCCGATGAATAAACAACTAAAGAAGAGCATTTGCCACAAAAAAGGCATCTAATGGCACGAAAGAAAGAGAGTTAACTGTGGGCGTCCACTTTAAGTACTCATGTATGTAGTACCACTTCCAGAAGTGCTGTTGAGCCAAGGAAATGGTGGATGACGTGTCAAGCTCCTTCCCCCACATTATAGCTCGTGTCAAAAACAAGAAAAAGTGTTTGCTCAATTCAGGTCATCTTTACAAGCAGCTGTTGTCCATTTTGGGTTTGTTCTCAGCATATCAGGTGGAGTAAAAATGTGAATCAAGACGAAAAGAGGACTGCTACTGATGGAAAGCAAGGTTCTCATCTAAAGCTAAACTAGGTTTGATGGCATGTCCATACTGAGAATCCTGCAGTGGAGATGGACAATTTGCTGACATTGTTGGATTCCGAGACTGAGACTGCAACGAAGTGGAGATGCATGCACTGATATATTGAGTTTTGGTTTTGAGCTCGAACCGGTGGTGAGAATGATAACAGCAACAACGATGAAGTCTTTTGGGATCTCAGGATTGAAGAAATTAAACTCGTGTGTGCTGCCATGGATGTGAACAAGAAGCTTGTACACATACTAAAATAGGTTTGTCTAGCTGGCTACGTCGGCTGGTTTTGTATGGAGTTCTAATCAGTGAAGAGTTGGGTTGTGTTCGATCTGAAATATACACCAGAAATGTTGGCAGTAACTGGAGAGTTGGCAGTCGGTGTTGCTTAGATGGTTAGAGAATAGGTGGTAGTGTTTGTAGTGACTCCGGTGGGACGAAAAAGTAATGCTGTATCCGGAGTTTGGAAGGTCATGTTCTGTATGTTGGTTGATTTGTGTTGGGTCTGTATTGGGAGCAACTGCTGGAGCTAACCAAGGAGCGAGTCTGATTCAAAAGAGAATTTACCGGAGCTGGATGCAATCGACGTAGTTGAGTCCGAGAAGGAAATGCTGGTCTTGTGGCGAGTCTGGGAAGGAGCTGAGGATTGGCCGGACAGAAGATGGACGTTCAAACGAAGAGAACGGAAGCAGTGGTGATGAGAAAGTTCAGGGTACATGGTTGAATTCTGGTGGAGGTGTTTAGAGACTGAATTTGAAAGGAGCTGTGGCCGAAACTTAGCCGGAAAGACGGTCGTGGAGATGGAGACTTCAAGATAATGCTCTTCAGATGTTATGATGTTCCTGCGATTCAAGGCCGTGTAACAACGGAAGAAGATGGGTGTATCTCAACAGTATGGAGAAGGTGGTGGTCTTGGGACCTTGGTGCTGTAACGAGATGAGATCGAGCTTACTCGAACTGAAGATGGTTGAACAGCTGGGTCTACAGATATAAAGAGAAGAACAAGAAGGATTTCTTCATTGAACACAAGTTGGGGATTTCTTGTTGTGATCGAATTAATGTACTGCAGCTGAACCGAAGGTGTTTTAGGGCCTAAGAATAAATGGAAGATACTGACGCTTGCATATGGGAAGGAGGTGAAGCTAGACGGAGCAGAGGCTATGGTCGGGTTAGGCAGGAGTGGTCGGACTTCAGGAGAGCCTGAATTTGCAAACTAGAGTTGGTGTTCGGACTGGGCCTGACAACTTTGCTAGGTATTAATCGTTGGACTTCTTGTGATCGCAGGACTTGATATAAAAACTCGATAGAAATTTCAGAAATGGGAGGCCGGACGGGGATTCTTTGGAGGAGGATCGGCTAGAGAGCCGTGAGCAGAGACAGAGAACTAGAGGCCGGACTGGGGTTTTGAGTTGCGGCTACAGAGCCGAAACCAGAGAAGAGAAAGAGAGGCCGACGGCCAGAGAAGAAGAGCACTGTGACGGTGAGAGTTTTGAAGCTGACAAAACAAGGAGAGAAGAAGAGGATCGATTGCCAGTGACGACGGTGATACGGTTTAATTATCTTTCGCTTGTTATTATTTTTGATGGGTTTTGAGAAACCCATAATTATGTTTTGCTAGACATTTGTGACTAGGGTTTATTGGATGACACCACATTGGGTATTAGGCTATCTTTATTTGAATTGATTGATTGAGCAAAAGACCATTATGAATTCAATATGATTAATTCTTAATATTGTTTATCGATTTATCGAAATATGACTTGTTGCTTCACCGGTTTTGTAAAACCTTTGTGCATAATTGTTAGGATAACAAATATATTTGTCTCATTGTCTGATATTTCATGCTTGGGTTAATTCCTTTGATGGGGTATGCTTAAAATAGTCGGGTATTATTTGAGAACCTAAAATTTAGTTTCGTATTATTTCTCGCTAACGCAGTTTGATGGTGCATGCTTTGGTTTAGTCTTTTGATGTGCCATTCTTAGGGTGTTCCAGTGATATTTGCGACTCTAATACTTATAATAGGTGATGTCGATAGAACAGACGATAAGCAATTATTCATGAGTTATGTTTCATTTCAGTAATTGAGTAGAAATAGTGGTGGATACGATAAACCCTGGTTATTGATTCTCCCGGTGCACTTATTTTATTTGTCTAGTTTAATTTTATTATTTCCTTTTCAATTCTAAAAATCCAAAAAAAAATATTGTTTCTGATTAGAGATATTGATTATCGGTATTTCCACCGCTCCCTGTGGGTTCGACCCGTACTTGCCTTTGTCTACTAGTTAGACACCGTGCGATTGCGGTTATCACATATAGGTATCTCCGGATCCTATCAATTTTTGGCGCCGCTGTCGGGGTGCGGTTGTGGAATATTGTGATTAGTATTTTTGATTTTGTAAATAGTTAGGTTTTTATTTATTTTTGTATAGTATTTTAATTTTGTTTTAGGATTTATTTTTCCTTTTGACTCTTTTTGTATGTTAGAATTTTATTTCAGGTACCGTTTTGAGGATGTTGAGTGCTTCTCAAGAGACATCATCTAAGATGACACTTGGAGAATATATGCGTAGAAGTTCACATCCTCAGGAGACTTCATCTCAAATGACGCTTGGGGAATACATGTATGGGTCACGGTATAAGGAAGTTCTTGCTTATAATCGTCTCAGGTATGGAACTTGGAATCCACGTAATTTCGCTACGAGTGGTTATTCAGATGAGTATCAACCTCAATACCAAGAGGGTGAAAAGGAACTTGATACTAGAAGTGATTTTAGGAATTATGATACCGATATAATATCTGAATCTATCATATCTTACCCAACTCATGATCATTTAGCTGATTATTTGTCTATTCAAAAGGACGAGAGTTGTGTTAGAGATGCCATTTATTCAGATAATGATGATTAGAAGAACATATTTATAAAGAAGATACTATCGTTGATTCTGATGACTTAGAGACAATAGACGTGCATAATGAGATATTTTCTAATCATTCAAATAATGAGTTTCCTATAAGTCACTTAGTTGCAGTTAGCGATGAGGTGATTATTCATGATACTGTTGCTCCATTGTGCTCTTGTTATTCTGATCCATCTAGTGATCTTTCGAATGCTGATGTGAATGTTGAACATATTGATATTTGTCAGATAACTTGTGTCGATGATTTTGAGCCTTTATCTGTTTGTTTAGCCCACTTTTCTGATTCCGATGACTCTATGATTATTGATATTATCAATGCATTGCGACCTCCAATAGATAATCAAGGTAACTCAACAACGGAAGTTATTTCCGCGGACTTAGAACCGGATTTAGGAGTTGCATATTATGATAAACTTGAACCATTAGATACAAGTTTAAACCATTGTGTTGAGTTTGATAATCTGGTACCTTTTTGCATTGTCAATACATTTCTTCCTATGATTTCTAGTGAAGAGAATGTGTCGACGGATGTATTTCAGCTGATTTAGAACCTGATATAGAGTGTGCTTCCCGAATAGAAAATAAGATACATTCTATGTTTGTTGTCCATGTGAGTGATTTATTTATCTCGACTAAGGACTGTTTTCTATTGGGAATGGATTTACACATCTTTTTGGAGGTTAATAGTGTTTGCAGGTTCATATTCGCAGCTGACCTGATTCGTTGGATTGATCCCCAACTTTTCAGACTTTATATATACGCTTTGCTGCTTACTTTGGTGCAACCTCACCTTGTTTGAGGTTCTTTATGTGCGCAAGCATGTATACAAAGATTTTGCTTCATGGGAGTCAACCCATCAGATTTGTTTTCTTTCCTCTATCTTTTATTTGTTCGCTTGAATTTCCCATCTTAATTTCTACGTTGGATGACTCAATTACATTGAGGACAATGTAATATTTAAGTGTGGGGAAATGACACTGAATAAATTAAAAAAAATTGAATATTATGACCAGCTGTGTAGCGGGTCTAAAAAAATATAAAAAAAAAGATGATCAGCTGTGTAGCGGGTCTTAAAAAAATAAAAAATATTATATTATGATTTTTAGGGTTATGACCAGCTGTGTAGCGGGTCTTTTATAGGGTACTTTCTATGACCAATTGTGTAGCAGGTTTTGTGTATGGTATTTCAAATTCTCATTTTATGACCAGTTGTGTAGCGGGTCTGACTCTCTCTTATGATATGACCAGCTGTGCAGCGGGTCAATTCTTTGTTTTGCTCGAGGACTAGCAAAATATAAGTGTGGGGGTGTTGATAAGCACGTAAGTGCTACATTTTAAACTCATATGTATATCAGCTAGGATTCCACATTTTTGCTAATAATACCATTTTAGTGCATTTGTAGAAGGTACAAACAAATCCTATCGTCCCGATGAATAAACAACTAAAGAAGAGCATTTGCCACAAAAAAGGCATCTAATGGCACGAAAGAAAGAGAGTTAACTGTGGGCGTCCACTTTAAGTACTCATGTATGTAGTACCACTTCCAGAAGTGCTGTTGAGCCAAGGAAAGATGGTGACGTGTCAAGCTCCTTCCCCCACATTATAGCTCGTGTCAAAAACAAGAAAAAGTGTTTGCTCAATTCAGGTCATCTTTACAAGCAGCTGTTGTCCATTTTGGGTTTGTTCTCAGCATATCAGGTGGAGTAAAAATGTGAATCAAGACGAAAAGAGGACTGCTACTGATGGAAAGCAAGGTTCTCATCTAAAGCTAAACTAGGTTTGATGGCATGTCCATACTGAGAATCCTGCAGTGGAGATGGACAATTTGCTGACATTGTTGGATTCCGAGACTGAGACTGCAACGAAGTGGAGATGCATGCACTGATATATTGAGTTTTGGTTTTGAGCTCGAACCGGTGGTGAGAATGATAACAGCAACAACGATGAAGTCTTTTGGGATCTCAGGCTTGAAGAAATTAAACTCGTGTGTGCTGCCATGGATGTGAACAAGAAGCTTGTACACATACTAAAAATAGGTTTGTCTAGCTGGCTACGTCGGCTGGTTTTGTATGGAGTTCTAATCAGTGAAGAGTTGGGTTGTGTTCGATCTGAAATATACACCAGAAATGTTGGCAGTAACTGGAGAGTTGGCAGTCGGTGTTGCTTAGATGGTTAGAGAATAGGTGGTAGTGTTTGTAGTGACTCCGGTGGGACGAAAAAGTAATGCTGTATCCGGAGTTTGGAAGGTCATGTTCTGTATGTTGGTTGATTTGTGTTGGGTCTGTATTGGGAGCAACTGCTGGAGCTAACCAAGGAGCGAGTCTGATTCAAAAGAGAATTTACCGGAGCTGGATGCAATCGACGTAGTTGAGTCCGAGAAGGAAATGCTGGTCTTGTGGCGAGTCTGGGAAGGAGCTGAGGATTGGCCGGACAGAAGATGGACGTTCAAACGAAGAGAACGGAAGCAGTGGTGATGAGAAAGTTCAGGGTACATGGTTGAATTCTGGTGGAGGTGTTTAGAGACTGAATTTGAAAGGAGCTGTGGCCGAAACTTAGCCGGAAAGACGGTCGTGGAGATGGAGACTTCAAGCTAATGCTCTTCAGATGTTATGATGTTCCTGCGATTCAAGGCCGTGTAACAACGGAAGAAGATGGGTGTATCTCAACAGTATGGAGAAGGTGGTGGTCTTGGGACCTTGGTGCTGTAACGAGATGAGATCGAGCTTACTCGAACTGAAGATGGTTGAACAGCTGGGTCTACAGATATAAAGAGAAGAACAAGAAGGATTTCTTCATTGAACACAAGTTGGGGATTTCTTGTTGTGATCGAATTAATGTACTGCAGCTGAACCGAAGGTGTTTTAGGGCCTAAGAATAAATGGAAGATACTGACGCTTGCATATGGGAAGGAGGTGAAGCTAGACGGAGCAGAGGCTATGGTCGGGTTAGGCAGGAGTGGTCGGACTTCAGGAGAGCCTGAATTTGCAAACTAGAGTTGGTGTTCGGACTGGGCCTGACAACTTTGCTAGGTATTAATCGTTGGACTTCTTGTGATCGCAGGACTTGATATAAAAACTCGATAGAAATTTCAGAAATGGGAGGCCGGACGGGGATTCTTTGGAGGAGGATCGGCTAGAGAGCCGTGAGCAGAGACAGAGAACTAGAGGCCGGACTGGGGTTTTGAGTTGCGGCTACAGAGCCGAAACCAGAGAAGAGAAAGAGAGGCCGACGGCCAGAGAAGAAGAGCACTGTGACGGTGAGAGTTTTGAAGCTGACAAAACAAGGAGAGAAAAGAGGATCGATTGCCAGTGACGACGGTGATACGGTTTAATTATCTTTCGCTTGTTATTATTTTTGATGGGTTTTGAGAAACCCATAATTATGTTTTGCTAGACATTTGTGACTAGGGTTTATTGGATGACACCACATTGGGTATTAGGCTATCTTTATTTGAATTGATTGATTGAGCAAAAGACCATTATGAATTCAATATGATTAATTCTTAATATTGTTTATCGATTTATCGAAATATGACTTGTTGCTTCACCGGTTTTGTAAAACCTTTGTGCATAATTGTTAGGATAACAAATATATTTGTCTCATTGTCTGATATTTCATGCTTGGGTTAATTCCTTTGATGGGGTATGCTTAAAATAGTCGGGTATTATTTGAGAACCTAAAATTTAGTTTCGTATTATTTCTCGCTAACGCAGTTTGATGGTGCATGCTTTGGTTTAGTCTTTTGATGTGCCATTCTTAGGGTGTTCCAGTGATATTTGCGACTCTAATACTTATAATAGGTGATGTCGATAGAACAGACGATAAGCAATTATTCATGAGTTATGTTTCATTTCAGTAATTGAGTAGAAATAGTGGTGGATACGATAAACCCTGGTTATTGATTCTCCCGGTGCACTTATTTTATTTGTCTAGTTTAATTTTATTATTTCCTTTTCAATTCTAAAAATCCAAAAAAAAATATTGTTTCTGATTAGAGATATTGATTATCGGTATTTCCACCGCTCCCTGTGGGTTCGACCCGTACTTGCCTTTGTCTACTAGTTAGACACCGTGCGATTGCGGTTATCACATATAGGTATCTCCGGATCCTATCAATTTTTGGCGCCGCTGTCGGGGTGCGGTTGTGGAATATTGTGATTAGTATTTTTGATTTTGTAAATAGTTAGGTTTTTATTTTATTTTTGTATAGTATTTTAATTTTGTTTTAGGATTTATTTTTCCTTTTGACTCTTTTTGTATGTTAGAATTTTATTTCAGGTACCGTTTTGAGGATGTTGAGTGCTTCTCAAGAGACATCATCTAAGATGACACTTGGAGAATATATGCGTAGAAGTTCACATCCTCAGGAGACTTCATCTCAAATGACGCTTGGGGAATATGTATGGGTCACGGTATAAGGAAGTTCTTGCTTATAATCGTCTCAGGTATGGAACTTGGAATCCACGTAATTTCGCTACGAGTGGTTATTCAGATGAGTATCAACCTCAATACCAAGAGGGTGAAAAGGAACTTGATACTAGAAGTGATTTTAGGAATTATGATACCGATATAATATCTGAATCTATCATATCTTACCCAACTCATGATCATTTAGCTGATTATTTGTCTATTCAAAAGGACGAGAGTTGTGTTAGAGATGCCATTTATTCAGATAATGATGATTTAGAAGAAATATTTATAAAGAAGATACTATCGTTGATTCTGATGACTTAGAGACAATAGACGTGCATAATGAGATATTTTCTAATCATTCAAATAATGAGTTTCCTATAAGTCACTTAGTTGCAGTTAGCGATGAGGTGATTATTCATGATACTGTTGCTCCATTGTGCTCTTGTTATTCTGATCCATCTAGTGATCTTTCGAATGCTGATGTGAATGTTGAACATATTGATATTTGTCAGATAACTTGTGTCGATGATTTTGAGCCTTTATCTGTTTGTTTAGCCCACTTTTCTGATTCCGATGACTCTATGATTATTGATATTATCAATGCATTGCGACCTCCAATAGATAATCAAGGTAACTCAACAACGGAAGTTATTTCCGCGGACTTAGAACCGGATTTAGGAGTTGCATATTATGATAAACTTGAACCATTAGATACAAGTTTAAACCATTGTGTTGAGTTTGATAATCTGGTACCTTTTTGCATTGTCAATACATTTCTTCCTATGATTTCTAGTGAAGAGAATGTGTCGATCGGATGTATTTCAGCTGATTTAGAACCTGATATAGAGTGTGCTTCCCGAATAGAAAATAAGATACATTCTATGTTTGTTGTCCATGTGAGTGATTTATTTATCTCGACTAAGGACTGTTTTCTATTGGGAATGGATTTACACATCTTTTTGGAGGTTAATAGTGTTTGCAGGTTCATATTCGCAGCTGACCTGATTCGTTGGATTGATCCCCAACTTTTCAGACTTTATATATACGCTTTGCTGCTTACTTTGGTGCAACCTCACCTTGTTTGAGGTTCTTTATGTGCGCAAGCATGTATACAAAGATTTTGCTTCATGGGAGTCAACCCATCAGATTTGTTTTCTTTCCTCTATCTTTTATTTGTTCGCTTGAATTTCCCATCTTAATTTCTACGTTGGATGACTCAATTACATTGAGGACAATGTAATATTTAAGTGTGGGGAAATGACACTGAATAAATTAAAAAAAATTGAATATTATGACCAGCTGTGTAGCGGGTCTAAAAAAATATAAAAAAAAAGATGATCAGCTGTGTAGCGGGTCTTAAAAAAATAAAAAATATTATCATTATGATTTTTAGGGTTATGACCAGCTGTGTAGCGGGTCTTTTATAGGGTACTTTCTATGACCAATTGTGTAGCAGGTTTTGTGTATGGTATTTCAAATTCTCATTTTATGACCAGTTGTGTAGCGGGTCTGACTCTCTCTTATGATATGACCAGCTGTGCAGCGGGTCAATTCTTTGTTTTGCTCGAGGACTAGCAAAATATAAGTGTGGGGGTGTTGATAAGCACGTAAGTGCTACATTTTAAACTCATATGTATATCAGCTAGGATTCCACATTTTTGCTAATAATACCATTTTAGTGCATTTGTAGAAGGTACAAACAAATCCTATCGTCCCGATGAATAAACAACTAAAGAAGAGCATTTGCCACAAAAAAGGCATCTAATGGCACGAAAGAAAGAGAGTTAACTGTGGGCGTCCACTTTAAGTACTCATGTATGTAGTACCACTTCCAGAAGTGCTGTTGAGCCAAGGAAAGATGGTGGATGACGTGTCAAGCTCCTTCCCCCACATTATAGCTCGTGTCAAAAACAAGAAAAAGTGTTTGCTCAATTCAGGTCATCTTTACAAGCAGCTGTTGTCCATTTTGGGTTTGTTCTCAGCATATCAGGTGGAGTAAAAATGTGAATCAAGACGAAAAGAGGACTGCTACTGATGGAAAGCAAGGTTCTCATCTAAAGCTAAACTAGGTTTGATGGCATGTCTATACTGAGAATCCTGCAGTGGAGATGGACAATTTGCTGACATTGTTGGATTCCGAGACTGAGACTGCAACGAAGTGGAGATGCATGCACTGATATATTGAGTTTTGGTTTTGAGCTCGAACCGGTGGTGAGAATGATAGCAGCAACAACGATGAAGTCTTTTGGGATCTCAGGCTTGAAGAAATTAAACTCGTGTGTGCTGCCATGGATGTGAACAAGAAGCTTGTACACATACTAAAAATAGGTTTGTCTAGCTGGCTACGTCGGCTGGTTTTGTATGGAGTTCTAATCAGTGAAGAGTTGGGTTGTGTTCGATCTGAAATATACACCAGAAATGTTGGCATTAACTGGAGAGTTGGCAGTCGGTGTTGCTTAGATGGTTAGAGAATAGGTGGTAGTGTTTGTAGTGACTCCGGTGGGACGAAAAAGTAATGATGTATCCGGAGTTTGGAAGGTCATGTTCTGTATGTTGGTTGATTTGTGTTGGGTCTGTATTGGGAGCAACTGCTGGAGCTAACCAAGGAGCGAGTCTGATTCAAAAGAGAATTTACTGGAGCTGGATGCAATCGACGTAGTTGAGTCCGAGAAGGAAATGCTGGTCTTGTGGCGAGTCTGGGAAGGAGCTGAGGATTGGCCGGACAGAATATGGACGTTCAACCAAAGAGAACGGAAGCAGTGGTGATGAGAAAGTTCAGGGTACATGGTTGAATTCTGGTGGAGGTGTTTAGAGACTGAATTTGAAAGGAGATGTGGCCGAAACTTAGCCGGAAAGACGGACGTGGAGATGGAGACTTCAAGCTAATGCTCTTCAGATGTTATGATGTTCCTGCGATTCAAGGCCGTGTAACAACGGAAGAAGATGGGTGTATCTCAACAGTATGGAGAAGGTGGTGGTCTTGGGACCTTGGTGCTGTAACGAGATGAGATCGAGCTTACTCGAACTGAAGATGGTTGAACAGCTGGGTCTACAGATATAAAGAGAAGAACAAGAAGGATTTCTTCATTGAACACAAGTTGGGGATTTCTTGTTGTGATCGAATTAATGTACTGCAGCTGAACCGAAGGTGTTTTAGGGCCTAAGAATAAATGGAAGATACTGACGCTTGCATATGGGAAGGAGGTGAAGCTAGACGGAGCAGAGGCTATGGTCGGGTTAGGCAGGAGTGGTCGGACTTCAGGAGAGCCTGAATTTGCAAACTAGAGTTGGTGTTCGGACTGGGCCTGACAACTTTGCTAGGTATTAATCGTTGGACTTCTTGTGATCGCAGGACTTGATATAAAAACTCGATAGAAATTTCAGAAAGGGGAGGCTGGACGGGGATTCTTTGGAGGAGGATCGGCCAGAGAGCCGTGAGCAGAGACAGAGAACTAGAGGCCGGACTGGGGTTTTGAGTTGCGGCTACAGAGCCGAAATCAGAGAAGAGAAAGAGAGGCCGACGGCCAGAGAAGAAGAGCACCGTGACGGTGAGAGTTTTGAAGCAGACAAAACAAGAAGAGAAGAAGAGGATGATTTCCAGTGACGACGGTGATACGGTTTAATTATCTTTCGCTTGTTATTATGTTTGATGGGTTTTGAGAAACGCACAGTTATGTTTTGGTAGACATTTGTGACTAGGGTTTATTGGATGACACCACATTGGGTATTAGGCTATCTTTATTTGAATTGATTGATTGAGCAAAAGACCATTATGAATTCAATATGATTAATTCTTAATATTGTTTATCGATTTATCGAAATATGAGTTGTTGCTTCACCGGTTTTGTAAAACCTTTGTGCATAATTGTTAGGATAACAAATATATTTGTATCATTGTCTGATATTTCATGCTTGGGTTAATTCCTTTGATGGGGTATGCTTAAAATAGTCGGGTATTATTTGAGAACTTAAAATTTAGTTTCGTATTATTTCTCGCTAACGCAATTTGATGGTGCATGCTTTGGTTTAGTCTTTTGATGTGCCATGCTTAGAGTGTTCCAGTAATATTTGCGACTCTAATACTTATAATAGGTGATGTCGATAGAACATATGATAAGCAATTATTCATGAGTTATGTTTCATTTCAGTAATTGAGTAGAAATAGTGGTGGATACGATATACCATGGTTACTGATTCTCCCAGTGCACTTATTTTATTTGTCTAGTTTAATTTTATTATTTCCTTTTCAATTCTAAAAATCCAAAAAAAATTATTGTTTCTAATTAGAGATATTGATTATCGGTATTTCCACCGCTCCATGTGGGTTCGACCCATACTTGCCTCTGTCTACTAGTTAGACACCGTGCGATTGCGGTTATCACATATAGGTATCTCCGGATCCTATCAGGAAGGAGGGTATGCGTACCCATACTTCTTTTATACCCACAGATGGGCTTGGACCCGTACACGAACCGCGACCCACAAAGAGAGAGGTAGGATTTTTTGAGGTACGCATCTTGGGAGTAAATACCTGTATTTAGAAAGAAAAAGTACCTACACCATCTTTTTGAAAAGCTTTTGTCAGAAAACTTAAAGAAAAGATTACATAAACAAAGTCAAACCTTTACTTGCCCCATTTCAAGTTATATACAAATGGGGTGGAGCCAATCCTGAAATCAGGTAGTTAAATATGAAGAGGATTTCTCATGCAATTTTTTCGGTTGACATTTGTGATCAGAATCAGGAGCATAATCATAGTTATAATACTCAGAGTTCCTTAAGATCATTTTCTTATGACACGGAAATGACCTTTTCTGATAGCTGGTTCCTTTACCAACCTCATAGGAAATCTTTTTATCAACTTCACATGAGTAGGTAGTTGGAACAGTTTGTACATCATGAGACCATGATCTGACAGGTACAAAGTTTTTATCGGAACGATTCAATTTCTCTATGGAATTAAGCTTTTCTAAGAATTTCAAAACATTTTCAAACGCTCTAAACAGATCATTCTCAATTGATCCATTTTGATAGTATTCCTCAAAGAGATTAAGAGTGATTCTTGTGAGGGTCCATACCTTTGTGCGCTGATCATGTTTCCTCTGAAAATTCTTCTTAGAAGGGTTTTTATTTATTTTTCTTTAGACTGTTTCTCATCATCTAGACTCGGTGGAATACTAGATTGTACAAGATTATTAAAAGAGACGGTAGCTCTAGAGAGTAATAATCTTTGAACAGTATTTAGGGAGTTCTGGTGTGCGTTACAGATGCCACGAGAAAGTCTTCCAAAAATATTTCCCATAGGGATAAACTTTTGAGGATCGGACAAACACAAACTTATAAGGTTTAACGTGTTTGCCTGCTCTGGTACCAATTGAAAATGCGGGGGCCTAACAACCTCACCCAATATTTCGATTAGCAATCTGTATAGACTAACTCTAATATACTTTTAACAGAATCAACTAGACAGTCAGACTCAATCTTAATAAAAAGTATATCAAGGAGTTAATATCTCTATCTCTCAATTTGATCTATACTCAAACAAATAGAATTCTATGAGTCTTTATCAAATACAAGAGATATAAACTTGGATGGTACCAAATACCAATATCCAAGGATCAATCAATTTCCAATCAACAACCAAAGGTTGGATTTCACAATTGATCGATACAACGCACAACCTGTGATATTTCAATTATATAACAAAATATAATGTGGAATAGAAATAACACAGATACCAAAAGTTTTGTTAACGAGGAAACCGCAAATGCAGCAAAACCCCGGGACCTAGTCCAGGTTGAACACCACACTGTATGAAGCCGCTACAGACACTAGCCTACTACAAACTAACTTCGGTCTGGACTGTACTTGAACCCTAACCAATCTCACACTGATTCAAAGTACAGTTGCGCTCCTTACGTCTCTGATCCCAGTAGGATACTACGCACTTGATTCCCTTAGATGATCTCACCCGCAACTAAGAGTTGCTACGACACAAAGTCGAAGACTTGAATAAACAAATTTGTATCACACAGAAAAGTCTATGATAATAGATAAATCTGTCTCCCACAGATAAACCTAAGAGTTTGTTCCATCTTTAGATAGAAATCAAGGTGAACAGGAACTAATTGATAACCGGACTTATATTCCCGAAGAACAGCCTAGAATTATCAATTACCTCACAATAATCTTAATTGTATGGTAGCTAAACAAGATATTTTGGAATCACAAACGATGAGACGAAGATGTTTCTGATTTCTTTTTATCTTGCCCTATCGGAGATATAATCTTAAGTCAATTATACAATTTAACTCGTACGATAGAAAATGGAAAGATCAGATCGCTCAACTACAAGAGAAGTAGTTTCGTCTGGCTTCACAATCCCAATGAAGTCTTTAAGTCGTTAACCTACATGGTCTCGAGAAGAAACCTAAGGTTAAAGGAGAATCGACTCTAGCAAAACCAACTAGTATCACACAGGAGGTGTGGGGATTAGTTTTTCCAGTTGCTAGAGTTTTCCTTGTATAGTTTTCAAATCAGAGTTTGCAATCTGTGTTAGCTTAGTAACAAAGCATTCAATATTCACCGTTAGATGAATACCTGATTAGATACAAGCTAATATCTTTCAACCGTTAGATCGAAACTTAGCTTGTCACACACAAATGAAATGTATTTCATTTAGGTTTGAGTAACCGTACCTAAACGTGTACACTTAGTTGGTTCACAATAGTTAACCAATGGTTATCCATATGAGCACTTCTATATTAACCGTATTCATCTTTCTCATAACTAGTTCAAATGACTCATAAGAACTAGTTGAAGAGTCGTTCAATTGCTTAGGTCTTTATTCATAGACACAATTGAAACAAAATCGGCTTGATTCATTTGAATAAATTCATGAACAATATACCCACGGTTTGCAAAGATTGTATTCCTTATAATTTATTGTTTTTAAGTTCATGAACTACCGAGTTGAGAAATAACTAGCTTGGGTACGCGTACGGGTATGCGTACCTTAGCTACCGGATTTGAGTTGGTTTTGGTTTCCAAACTCAGCAGAATTTTTCGGGTAGAAAATTTCCCCCAATACGCGTACCTAAGGTGACATGTTTATGAATTCGTAAACTCCAAACTCAGCAGAATTTTCCGGGAGGAAAAGTTCCTCCAGTACGCGTACGGGTACGCGTACCCAACCTATCTCCTTCACCAATACCGTATGCACACATATGCACACACTTGGTTTCCGGTACATGGATTTATACACTAATGTGCGTACACACTATATATGCTTATATCCATAGATGGTAATCTTAACTCTACATTTCAATCATTGAAACATTCTTCTATAATGTTATAATAGTCGTTATTTTATCGTCATCAAAGCCATTTTCAAGATTGAAACGTCATATTGACTTTCGTCATGGGTAAAGATGAAAAATGGTTAAAGCAAAAGCTTACCAACACATATTTCGAGAAAAACATAGGCGAGTAAACTCGGCTCGAAATAACAAATGTGTATGTATGAAAACTATCATACTTATACGACTTTTGTCTCAAGAGTAGGACATATAGTAGATATACTTTTGAGTGATAGATAAGTGCAAGTCTCCACATACCTTTTAGTCGGATGAAGTTCCACTGGTTCCTTGAGTAGTTCTTCGTCTTCGTAAGATGATCGCCATGGAGTCTGGAGCTCAACTACACTTAACTATCCTAGTCCGAGACTTAGATATAAGTAGACTAGAAATCAAGACACATAGTTTTGACAGCTAAATTTTACAAACAAGATTGAGATAGCAACGCTTGCGAGTTCGAGCGAGCAATTCTCTAACAGTTGGGGATTTGCTTCTTAACTGCATCAAAATAAGTGACTGTCAGGGAATGCATAGAAGGGGGGCAGTATCATCGACGCAATAATTAGAAGGCAACCCACATACCTGAATGAAGTTATAAAGAGCTAACTGATAGGCAAAACCTTTGTCTGATGGGAATAAGTAGCCAAGTATCGCCTTTTACACAGAAGCAGTCTGACTCTGATAGGCAAGAAAACAGTAGGTACGTGTGTCCACCATAGTGTAAATGCCAAGACCGCCATCTTTGATACGTAAGGTAGCTAATCTCTGTTGTAATGGCCCAAAACCCGCACCATCTCCAGTGACTAAGAGTCTCAAATACTTGAACAAATGGTCATCAAAAAGATCAGTGGCTTGCTGAAGAGCTAATGGATTGGTAGTATGCATTGCAAAAGATAATCTGGACACACCGGTGCAATTGCAAAGTAATAACATCTCACTTTGAGTGTCCTTGAGTTTCTTGATGGCATACATTAGTTGAACGGTCTTGTTCACCCTGCTCACCATCATGTCACTAATAAAATTTGGATCCAAACTCATTGGTACCCCCAAAAGTTTAACGCCATTAGTAGGTCTACCAATATCGAGGGGGAATACACCATCAACAGTGCTTCTTGGATCAATAAAAGTCTTCTTGACGTTGAGATGTAAACCCCTACTCGGTCCTTCGGTTTCTATTATACTCAAAGCCTTGGCCACTTCAAGTGCATCACCAATAATCGTACCATCATCAAGATACCAGGCGTGCAAACAAAGCTCGCAACTGGAAGCAATAGACTTCACAAGAGGGTGAAGAGTCAAGGCAAACAACAGAGGGCTAAGAGGATCACCTTGTTGAACACCGAGTGCAGAAGACAAAATATACTAGTCATAATATTATCTAGCAGACATTATGTAACAAAACACTACCCAGCGAAAAATACCTGGACAATGAAGCCGAACCTCCTTAAGGAGATGTGATTTGCACACCATATTGAACGCATTAGAGAAGTCAATGAGAAACATTGACATCTTTTTTAAGTACCCTTTCAACTCCAAAAGGCCATTTACAACACGTAAAATGCTTTCCCCCTGCTGGCACTCCGAAACCAAATTGGTGGTCCCCTAAATAAGATGTCATATCCTTGCCGACGGAGAAAGTAGCCACCTTAGAGACTAATCTTTGCCAAACCGTGCCAATTACAATAGGCCATAGCCCGCCATCGGGTTTAAGTAACGGTGTTAGGGGTGAACTAGCTATGAACTCTCCTAAACCGCTGGGGCATTTTCCTGCCAACCAAAGATTGACCACCCATGTGATGGAAGAAACTAAGTCATCCGCAACTGCATATGTTACCCCACCCAAAACGTCGATTAAATATTGTGCACGTAACCCATCTCGTCCGCACGATGTGCATCTTGGGAAGCTCTTGATAGCACCAAGAACTTACAGGGAATCAACAACAATAGGATCAACACAACTAGTTCACAAAGAATGGAAATTGGAGGTGCATCCGGGTGGGGCAGCAACCCAATGATTAAGGAATAAGATATAATAACCTAAGCTCACTCGGTTAATATCCGACCCGGAACGGTAACTAAAAATTCAGGGTATTACAAGATGAGCTCTCCTACTTAATTCATCAACAACTTGATTAGTTTTTCCACTTGTGTGCTTTACAGAAAATGTATATTTGTTGATAGTAGATAACCAACAATCATGCTTTATGTTTCTCTTAGCAGATGTTTGTAAAAACTTCAAAGCATGGTTGTCAGTATTGACAACAAGTTCTCTGTGTATCAAATATGTATGTCATTGTTTCAGAGATCGAACTAGAGAAAGTAATTCTAGTTCATGAGTAAACTATTTCTTTTGAGTATCATAATTCTTCTCACTGTGGAAAGCAACATGATGGTTTTCATGACATAACACTACACCAGTGCCATGGAAGCATTGCAATCTATCTCAAATGGTTTAGAAAAATCATGCACAACTAGAACTAGAGTTATACACAACTTTTGTTTGAGAGTATGAAAACTCTTATCAGATTCTTCTGTCCAAACAAAACTTACTTGTTTGAGACATTCAGTAAGGGGTGTTGCAATAGTACTGAAGTTTCTTATAAATCTTATATAGGATGAAGTTAATTAAGCCATGAATACTTATAGAATCTCGAATAAAAGTAGGAATAGTCCATTCTTGTATATCTTTAATTTTGGAAGGATCAACATGTATACCCTCGTCAGAGACCACATATCTTCAAAATGTAACTATAGAAGACATGAAAGTACACTTCTTCAAAGTCACAAAAAAGTATGATCTTGTAACACCTTCAACACTTTTGCAAGATGAATTGGATGTTCTTTTTCACTCTAACTGTAAATCAAAATATCATCGAAGTAAACAATGACAAGTTGACTAAGGAAGGGTTGTAAAACCTGATTCATAAAGGTGCATGCAGGTGCTGGGATCATTAGACAATCCAAAAATCATAACAATCCACTCATACAAACCTTCACGTGTTTTAAAAGTTTTATTCCATTCATCTTCTTCTCATATACGTATTTAGTGATAACCACTACGTAAATCCAGTTTTGAAAAGACAAAAGAACCAGACAACAAATCTATCATGTTATCAATACGAGGAATAGGAAACTTGTAAGTAAAAGTGAGTTGATTCAAAGCTCTACAATCTATATATATTCTCAATCCATTATCTTTCTTGGGCACCAAAAATGCGTGGCTAGCACAAGGATTGTTTCTAGGCCTAATCAATCCTTTATCCAATAAATCATTAACTTGGACTTGTAGAATTTCATGTTCACTTGGGCTTAGCCGATAATGTTCTTGATTTGGAAGAGTTGCACCAAGTGTGAAATTGATACATTGTTATAGTTCCCTTAATGGAGGTAAAGTAAAACAAAGAATGGAATCGAGATAATAACGGTTGAACTATAGCTGCAATATCAATCATTGGTTTAGATTCTTCATGAGAACTCAAAGTATGAGTTTTATGTAAATAAAGAGCAATAGTAGCTACCAAAGCGCTAGTTTTCCCATCACAATTTTCTTTCACAGTGGTACAAGAATTTGAAGACCATGACATCTTTAATTTGCTTTGATGATTAAAAGGGTAAGTATTCTCAAAGCAGTTGTATACTGCATAAATGTCATATTTCTAAGGTCTTCCTAGTAGAAGGTGGGTAGCTGACATATCAATAACATCATACAATATTGAGTCTTCATATCCTGGAAAAGATAAATTCACAACATATTGGTGAGAAATCTCTTGAGTAGAAGAACCATTAACCCAACCAACTATATAGGGATGTGGAGTAACATGTAATTCCAACTTTTTAACTGCATGAGCAGCAATATAGTTTTCCACACTCCTACTATCAATAATCAAATCACATACTTTTACTCAAATTGTACACTTTGCTCTGAAAAATAATATGTTTTTGTGAATGACAAGGTTGATTCAGCAAAAGTGAACGATCTATTCCTACAAAATATTCACCATATGAATCATGTATCATATTAGGTTCCCCTGTATAAAATTAATCATTATCCCACTCATCATCTTGAGATTCTTTATTATTTTCAGTATCTCCAATAAACCATTAAACTTACGACAATCTCCAAAAGTATGGTCAACTTGGTTACATTTATTCCACTTGTCACCTCTAAACTTTGAGTAGATATTTTGCGGTTTAGGTTGAGGTGGAAAATATTGTTGGTTCTTATTAGAAATCCTAGTATTAGCCATTGTTGAATGACGAGAAGTATAAGGTTGTTGTAATTCTGGAGTTTCAATGGGTGTTGGAAGAACGGGTGAATTATTTAATGGAAGAGGTGATTGTGAGTACGTAAAGTTTGTTGTGGACTGTTGTTGACGAAACACATATAGAAAAATATCATCTTTATGGAAAGAATTTGAATGAATTGGCACTGTATTATCCATGTAATAAATAGAAGATGGAAATGAAGATTTGTAATTACCTTGAAAACGGTTGTGATAAATTAGTATAACTTTTGAATAACAAATGATACGACATTCCACTTTAATAACCTATTGAATAGATTCAACCATAGTAAACACATATCGAGTCATCCCTTGTTGAATAAATCTATTCAATCCTTCAGTGAATCTAGCAACTAGATGTTCATCAGTTTCATGTAGTTGATTGGTAGCTACTAAATTGTAGAATTCGGTTACACAATCTTCTACTACATGTGCACCTTGTTGACAACTTTGAAGTTTCACAAAAAACTGTTGTATGTAATCTTGAGGTAAGAACTTATCTCGAAGTAATTTTATCATTCATTCCCATGTATGAACTGGAGGTCTGTTATATTTAAAACGATATTCACACAGTTTTTCCTATCATGTAGCAACTCCTCCTTTGAGTTTGTAAGCAACAAGTTTAACTTTAGAATGGTCAGGAACTTCCATGAATTGAAATAATTCTTCAACTTCATAAAACCCGTCGAAAAACTCTTCTATTTTGAAACTTCCATTGAAGGTTGGTATTTCAGTTCAACTTATATTCAGATAAGAAACTATAAAGATTGTGTCCAATTTTGAGTCTCCTATCTTCCGTCCAAATCCTATCTTGTTCATCTTCAAGAGTATCATCATCATCACTGTCTAGCTGTACATTGAAACTTTTTTTTTAATTGTGAAGAAAAGATTCATCATGTTTCTTTTTCTTCAATGCTTCTAAAGATTTCTCAGGAATATCATCAGTGTATACAAAACCAGGTTTCTTAGAAGAAGATTTTCATTGTTGTTTGAAAAATCAATTGAACATTTTCTTTGGAGATTCATAAAATTCTTCTGTTTGGATGCTAAGATCAATAATTTTGGCTAACTGTAAATAAATATCATCTAGTTTTGCTAATTTACCGTTTATATTTGTAATATCACCCTTCATGGTGTCAACTTCACAATATAATTTAGTGAACCTCGTTTCTAAGGAATCAACCATTGAAAAGTCATTTGAAAAGGTAGGGTTTTTTTTTAAAAGACAAAAGAGAAAATAAAATAAAAAATTAGGGTTGTAGAAGCGAATTAAACATGATCTAAGAAAAGATAAAAGTCTCACTACTGTGGAATGATACCAACTACTGGAGAACAATGAGAAAAAGGCAATAAGGGTGTTGCTGAGATACAATTTTTTTTTGAAACAAATAGGGTTGCAGGAAGAACAAGAGGTCGAAAGTAAGATATTCTGTTTAGTTTCAATAATAATAATGTGTGTCTTAACTTGAAACAATACTCGACCTTATATAGGCATGAAATAACCGACTTAATAACTAACTAAAGAAATAAAAAGTTTAACTAAACTATCTTAGGTAATTAAGTGTGTAAATAAAAATGGAACTTAAATAACGATATTAGGAAATAAATAGAAAACCATAATTCAGAATCAAGAGGCTGCGTACGTTGTACTGCATCAATATGTTTAATACATATCGAATATCATTTAGGGTAAAAATAATTCACTATACGATCAAACCGCTTTATGTGACTCGAATTTTTATCGGCCTTTTTAAGTTAGATATGAGACGATTGGTAACAAAATATTGTCAATGAAATATGATGTTATTGTTATGTGAGAGTTTGAGCTTGAGTGTGTTGTTCACACGTGTGAGACTAGTGCTAAGAGAAAAGAGAGCCGAGTATATATATTCAGTAGTCCCCTGTAATCAAAATAATATTTCTTTCTTTTTTTAAAATTAAAATTGAGTAAATCGTAGCAATGCAGACATCAGGATTTCCTATGTTACTATGGTATCATGTAGGAAAGAGTCTCACGACGTCGATCCTTAGGGGTAATATCATATTTCACTATTAAATTCATTTATGTTGTTGTTGTTGTTCTTCTTTCTCTTTTATTTTTGCTAGAATTAAAATTGGATGATGATTTTCTAACATCTAACTCATAATTAGGTGTAACTTGTACTGAGTTTACTAGTCGTAAAAGACGGATTCATCTTCATTAACGATTTCTAGATTTGTATCAGCAACAATTGATTTGATTACATTTGTTTATGCAATTTTTAGTGAAGTTTCATGGATTTTCTGGTATGAAGTTTATTACTGGAGGTTTTGGTAGAAATTAAAGTTTCGTTTCTGTACCTGTTGTGTCAACAAACAGAATCAAGCATGATTCTCATATCCGAAATTTGGTTTTCTAGCTTGTGAGTCTTGCATACAATCTGGAATTCAATTGGTTTATTAACTTCAACTTGGATTTGGATTGGTTCCCGATTCCTCAATCCCAACTGGTAAACCGAATATATGTTGGTAATCTCCATTTACATCTCTCGATTACTTTAAATTTGATTTCATGTGTTCAATTTCTGATTCAGTACCTCAACAAGATTCAGTATCCTCTTCATAATTTGGTTATTCATATGTTTTTGTTATCAAGATTTATTGTACTTGATTCCTGATGCTATATGGGTATGAGCAGTTCCTATGGAAATGGGAAAACTTGCCCAGCCACTTGGATGGACAAACTCGATATCCATTAAGAAAAATCGGAGCAATTTGGTTATTAAGGTCCCACTAACCATATTTAAATAATTAACAAACAAAATCATGGTCTCAAGCCAATAATTTTCTAAATATTAGTAAACAAAAACAACTAATAGTATGGTATAATAAAAAATAAAGTTAATACATTGATTATAAAATTATAAGTTATATAAGTCCAATTTTGTGCACCCTTCAAAACTGGGGTATACATTGCGGCTTGGTTATTCTTCAAAATCACTTCATTTTCTATCTTAAAACCACTTCGTTTCTAGTTTTTCGTTTTACTTTTTATTTTTGTATTGATTACATTTAAATCCGATAATTAAGTTAAAGTCTACTCCATTAAGAGTTTCTCTTTTATCTTTCAGAAATGACGAAGGTACCAAGTACACCACAAAATTTTCGATATCAACCTATGCAGACACATCTTGTGTAATCTAATACAAATAAGAATTATCAAGAAATTTACTTAAACAATATGTACACTTAGTATATACTGTAAGTTTATAACTGAACTAAACAATGGGATTAAACCAAGTGTTTGATTAACGTACAAGTATATTTACTATAATTATAAAGACAAAGAAATATAACGCGGAAGTAAATTAAATCACACGACACACAATATTTTGTTAAAGAGAAAAACTCCAAGGTATAAAAACCTCAGGACCTAGTCGAGTTCAGAGTACTCTCAAAATTAAGTTGTTATAAAAAAGACTATTATAACTTCGTATAACGGAGACCAAGTAAACTAACTCCAAGTTACTCAGTTCCTTCAGTATCATTCGCCTACAATCAATCAGGTATACGTACGTGAATCCTAAGATAAAGTTCACTATCTTAAGTCGCGCACGTGCTATGAAGTCTCCAGCAACTCAATTCCTTTTGATCGTAATCCTAAATTGTAAATGACTAATCAGTTTTAGTTACCTATTTATCAATCTCCTAGATCAACAAGTTAATCGGAGATATAGTTGAGTACAAAGGTTCTTTTGTTTAGTCAATATAAACACCTTTGTTCGGTCAGATAAACCAATATACGATTGCCAAAATAATCAATCTTAGTTCACAAACTATCGAAGTGAATCTCAATAAGAAACACAAGGATATATTGTGGATCTATACAACAAGCTATAAAGTCTATTCAAGATAAGAAACTTGTCGGATCCCTGTCTATTAGGGTACCGCTTTGTTGAACCCACCATGCGTTGGTATGTCAAGGTTGGTTGTCATATTTTAGTATCAAACTCATACGTCGCTTGATTAAATTACTAGAGTCAACTTCGTTAGGTTAGACTAGGAAGTCTAAATTTTGAGACGTACAAGTATTACTCTGAACACCCGAAGATTCCGAAAACGTACCGGCAATGACGATAACATCATACTTCCACTTGAGGT
Source organism: Papaver somniferum (assembly GCF_003573695.1). NCBI lineage: Eukaryota > Viridiplantae > Streptophyta > Magnoliopsida > Ranunculales > Papaveraceae > Papaver > Papaver somniferum. The sequence goes on from NW_020622381.1 coordinate 14,641,643, forward strand.
TAGTAATACATTGCTTGACTTATTTACACTTCTATATCGTTTGCTTTTAAGTCTTTTCTGATTGAAAACATAACATACGAAGTTATATATGTGAAACACTAATATAATAGATTTGATCATCATATTGTGATCAAAGTTTCAAGGAACAATACATCAATAAGTAATAAGCGCTTTATACTGGTATATTGATTTACGAAGTATAAGGATTATCTTTTGAACTTCGTAATTGCGACATCTACATAAAATCTTTGTAACTTGTTACTAGATTATGTAGTGAACATAGGTTTGTTTTCATACCTAAAAAACTGTGTTTAATTACGTAATTTTAAGGAAGTAGACGTATGAACTTGTTTTATAGTCGAAATAAAATCAAAAGAATTATGGTCTTGGTTTTCATTAAAGATCTTAACTATGGACCGATCCTAACATATATAGGGAATCAAGGATGAACCGGTCATAGCTTATGTTGGGAGTCAAGGTAGAACCGATCCCTAGCTATATTGGGAGTCAAGGTAGAACCGATCTTAACTTGCTTTAGGTATCATGGTAGAACCAGTTCCAATAGGCAAAACCAATTTTTATAAGTCATGTACACTTTAGGGTTTGTGTGATGTGAAAATTGGGTTTGCAAAATAGGAAAGTTCAAGATGTCGGCATACTGAGTAATTTGAACATATACTAAAATATTATTTCTTAATTGTTCAAAGATATTACTTGATACTCAAGGTGAGATCCCAAAACGAAATTAGTAGAGAATCTTTTTGAGATTTTCGAAATTAATATGTTTTGTTTTACCAGCAATCAAAACATATCTCTGGAAGTATATATTAGTTAATTGCCAGCTAATATTGAGTTGCCCATTGAGATTTCAATTATACAGTTGGATATTGGTTGGAATTCATAAAACCGAATATAGGTGCTTTATTGCATATCCTATGAATATCTTCGGTTATGGAATATTCCTTGGTGTCTAAACCACATTGATCTATAAATAGTGAAGTTTGTTCTTCTTACAAACTTATCCTGAACCAGGAAAACTTCATCTTTGTTGTTTCAAGTGTAGCCGACTAATAGTATTCTCGTAATATTATCTTGGAAAGGAGAGTAACCTAATTAGGTGAAATCTCTTACGTCCGCTAGTTTAAAAAAAAAATTTGAAATCAAGAAGCGTCTACTAGTATCTTGGTGAAAAACTAGAATCATATTATTATTTTAGTTTTCAATTATTGATTTGATTGCTAACGATAGTTATCTCTTGATTTGCACCTAGTTTGATTATTCTTGAGAGAATTCTCTTATGATATAAGGCCACTCAAACTGGATCAAGAGTATAACACTGACCTGTGATCATCCGTTGTTAACAGACATTGTTTAGTGCGTGATCGATCATAAGTCAGGAATCAAGTTTGTTATTGTGCAGGTACAAAAGACTGTTGAAGATTGAAGACATGAATATTTTTCTTATTGGATTTGTATCTTCGGGATTTGCTTCATGCACAAACTTGATCGTCCGAGATCCGACTAGATTTGGTTTATCTTTTGATAGACTGATTATTGCTAGTCATATTTAGATTAACAAGCTATCATTTGGTGGTACTCTTCAGTATCTGAATCTGGTAGTTCTGTTTTATTTTATCTGGTTAACTTGTTTAATCCAGATCTTGGAAGATCTAAAACCCGACAAGCAGTTTAATCTATTTTAAACAGAAAATCCTTTGTTAAACTCAACGTCATATATCTCTGATTGACTTCTATAGATAGAAGAGTGGTTACCAATGGAAGACGATCCAAATGGTTGAGTGCTTAAAGTCTTCAAAGAGACTGAAGCAACTTAAGATAATGGAATTTATCTTAGGTTTCACGTGCGTTGGTCAGATTGGTTGTAGGCGCAGGAATACTAAGGAAACTAGGTAATTAGGGGTAGTTTACTTGGTCTCAACTATACGAAGTTGGTAGTGTCTGTGTATAGCGTCTTAATTCAGAGAGTATTCAAAACTGGACTAGGTCCCGGGATTTTTTTTGCATTTACGATTTTCTCGTTAACAAAATCTTGTTGTGTCTTTACTTTTACATTCCGCAATTATAATTATTGGTTTAGTTATTATTAAAAGTAAAAACATTGTACATTAATCCAAAGTACTTGATATTGATCCTATAGTATATCAGTTTTGTACCGCAACTATTATCAATTGATTTCCTTGTTGTTGTGTTATCTTGACTTTGTCCATAGCGATCACATAAGGTATCAGACTTATAGGTTGATATCAAAAATATTGTGGTGTACTTGGTACCCTCGTCATTCCACAGTCAACCAAGTATGCATGAAGTTTTCACAAATATCATAATACCGAAAGGAAAATCTTTAAGTCTTCAATCTTCAGTATTCAAATTACCTGCACAAATAACTTGATTCCACTAATGATCGATCACACTCAAAACCGGAGTCTATTAACAATGGATGATCAAAAGTATTATCTTTAGATCTAGATGCAATAAATAAGATCTGAAATCGTTGATCCTTGAACTAGTTCGACTGGCCTCATATCAGAAGAGAAAGATCACACAATAAACAAACTAGATCTATCAAGGTTCAACTTTACCATTAGTCAATCAAATCAATAATAGAAAACTCAATTAACAATAAAATTCTTAGTTTCCCACCAACAATACTATCAAAGCTTCTTTTATCCTACAAAAGTCTTTAAATGAAGTGTGCCTAAGAGATTCAACCTAATTAGGATACTCTCCTTCGAACGAGTATTACAAGAATACTCCAGTGGGATTCCCACACAAACGCTTAGATCAGTGTGTCCAGGGGATAAGTTTGTAATAATTACAAGATTCATTATTTATAATGACCAAGGTAGTTTGGAAATTGGATAATTTCCAAATCTGAAAATACTTGAAGATGTTCAATAAATGTTTATTTTCGGTTTTGTTAAAATTTCAATTGCAATCCAACTTATGTACTGAAATATTTTTTTGATGACAACTAATATTAACTAGTACATAACATATATTTACTAATATAAAAAACATAGATATGCTTATCCATCGGCGTACGAGACCCCTCTATAAGTTGTTGTTTGATAGCGTACGTAGGTTCAAGCCACAACACCATCCACTTTTTTGATTGATTAAGAACTAACATACCATAGAAAGCTTGTACATGCCCGGGCTAAAGCAGGTCAGGCCATGGCAGGCTAACATGCCAAAAAGTTCAGCCCAGCCTCTGCCTGCTTTGAGCCTGGGCCGAGCCTGACCTGCTTAATAACGGGCCAGGCCAGGCCAGACGTGTGCCGACATGATCTTTTTGACACCCTTAGTTGAGGCTCACATTTATACAACATTAAACTTCGTCTTTAATTTTACGTAGTCCTTTCATAAATTTGCAGAATGTTTTTCTCATATTGTAGGTAAAAATTATTTAGTTTTGTTGTTGATAAAATTACTTCTTTATGAGATACTGACACCACCATGCTACTTTCATTTACTAGTTCGTCTTTTCAAATTTTTTATTTTATTTCATATGTTAAATTCAAATTCGGGATGTCTCGATATTTTAATGACTTATTAATTTTTCTATAGTAGTATTTAGTAGTTGTAAGACTATCTATTTTATCAAAGTTATACGAATTTAAAATTAGGTGTGTTGTCTTCTTGCAACCATATTTTACTCCCTTTGCACTTAGCCTGGGCTTTCATATTGGTACACTCTACATGAACCCTGTTTTAGGGCATATATGAAAATTTCTAGGCATACATAATTGTTTTGCCATCTAAGGTGACTTTATAAAGGGTGTCTAATGGTATTGCAATTACCTGTATACCCTTAAACAATGTAAATTACTAATTTATCCCTACCTTAATATAAAAAATTTAAAATTTAAAATCAAAATCAGTTTTGCATCCTAAACATCTCTTCTTCTTCCTTCTGACCAACACTCGTGAATCGTCCGACTTTTTTTCTTTTAATCTCCACAATTAGTCGTTGATTGGTAAAAATTTGATCGTCGACTAAACTCAACTATACAATGACTCGTACAATGCAAATAGTAGGAAGTAGGCGTTTTGAATCCTATTCTAATCCATCGATTGAAGAAAAAATAGAAGATGAAGGTGCAGAAACTGAAATTGAACCAGAAATTCAACCGACTGAAGAACCAACTCCTGAAATGAGGATTAAAAAGTTTTTATTACAAACCCATCTCTTATTTTATTGTTTATGATTGATAGAATTAGTTTAATTCGAGAAAAAGTTGGGTTTTAATGATCAGAGATTGATGTTCGGCTGATAATTGAATTGTTCATTGTTTTTCACCCTGAAAGTGCTTATGAATAGTCGGCTTATAAGTTCATATCAATTATCAGTCGAACCTAACACCTTTTTCTCCAGGTTATATTAATATGACAGGTTTGGCTGATTCGATAGTTTGTTTATAAGCCGAACTTGTAATTTAAAATGGTTCAACTAGTTCGTTATTCGGTTTATAAGTCGCAACTCTAACTTGGATTTTCTTCTCAAAATTGATGTGTGCCGTTTTAGGCTTTGGATGTCTTATTTATGATGTGGAAGATAATATAAATGATAGAATGTGGTGTAGAGAGATGATAAAGATTGAAAGATCTCTTCTAAGAGCTTTGGATGTCTTCTTATATAAAGTTCTCAAATTTATGCTTTATAATCCTCTCGGGACCGTAATTCCTTGAGATAGAAGTCAATTTCGCGTCCAAATATGTCCCAGAACATTATTAGGTTCGTCTAATGCCTTGCCAACCTTTCTCGGGCGAACTTAAGAAGTAAAATTTACCCCAGGTGGTTGTCAGGTTCGGCCGAATCGATTAGATCACTTTTAAGCCAAATATCTCTCTGTAAACACTTCGAAAATCTTGATTTGTAGGCTCAAGGTTTGGCTGGCTCGTGCTGATGAGCTATCATCCGAACTTCTCTCTGCAGACTCAAGTTTTTTTTATCTTGTTTTAGCCATAACTTCTACGTATGATGTCGAATTGACCTCATTCGTTATGAGTTATGATTTTTGATTTTTTGTGCGAAAAGTTTTAGGTTTAAAGTTTTAGAATTCTGGGAAAAAATAGCCATTGGTTAAAAAAAGAGTCAAGCGCTGGATGGTGCGGCGTCAAAGAAGAACGCCGAATGGAACAACGTCCAAACTAGCACCTAACAGTTCGGCGTTGATTCTCTGGAATATTCGCGTAACGCCGAATCATCCAGCGTTTCCGTCACTTTTTGAGCGCCGCACTATTCAGCGTTTCAATCTCGCTGATAGTTAAACTGCGAGCAAATGCTATGAGAGAGAAGTAGCCAGATAGAGTGTTAACCTTTTTCCCACATTTTTTTCTTGATTTGCAACACTTTTTGGCCAATCTAGCAATCCAATCTAGCCCATAGGGGTTAGCCTAACGAACAAATTTGTTAATACATTGAACGCTCTTGCCCCGCATAGTAATCCCGTTATAAAATTTCACCTTGGATTTCCGTTTCTTTTTCATGTATAACCTTAAAAGGCTTCATTGGAGATGAGGAAAGAGGAAAACATTGATTTGAAGTTGAAAAGATGTGGATTTTGTATTTGTTTTTGACATGATGGACGTTTGACAATAAGGCGATGTGTCCCCATTCAAATCCTCCAAACAATTATGATAATAAAACTTTCAAAGATAAATATAAAAATTAGAAAAGAGAAAAGATCTTTTACCTTAGGCATATGAAATTTTGCTCGCAATATTTGAATGGAAAGGATGGAAATCTAGATGTGAATAATGATGGGAGAAGACAGACAAAGAAGAGATAATCTCATTGACATGACAAACACTTTGTCATTTATTAACATTCAATCCTGCCCCTAAAAACAGTGTATTTAATGACAAAAGCAAAATGTAAGCAAGTGTAAGCTAACTTAACCTAATCTAAATACTGTTTTCTAAAATGTCTTGGTCTTGATTTTGTCTGTTTTCAAACTACTCATTTAATGGTGAAATGGACTTGTCAATCTATTTACATAAACTTACAACCAGCTTGCAATGGTAAACATGACAACTCAGAACTAAAACTAGAACTTCAATGCTCTGTATCCCCTCTGGTCGGGTGAACCTCTTGTTCTGTCCTCTAAACAGTTCGCCACATTATAGACCATTGATGGGTTGGAGATGATATTTACAAGATATAACACTTTCAATCAGACCATTGTTCTGTCTTCGAATCTTGTTGATCAGACCTGAATCCGGCCCATGCCTTCCTACCTACAATACCAGTATACTGGTAATAAACCTCAAATGAAAAAACAAGAACAGTTGATCTGTTGGTCAGACAAGGAACGCGCACTGTACAGTGTAGCCAGTAGTTGAAGATCATGATGGGAATTTTATTCAACACAGATACTGATGAACAATTATAACATTATAAGCAATAATTTACAAATTTCAATTGTCAGTTATATACCCCACAAAGTAGGGTGGAGGTTCAAAACCAAGACTGTTATATATAAACATGTAGAAAAAGAATCCTGAATGAATTCAATGGGTATAATACAATAGGCTCCACCTTGATGTGATTATCTCTACTGATCTTAGTTTCAGTTTGCAGTCACATGTCCGTATGTGGTTTTGGTTTCGATCTTGTCATCTCAACGTGCATCTTAGGGTAAATGGTTTGTCAAATGTTTAACTTCATGGTAAAAACAAACCACTTCACTTCTCTTAAACCCGCAACAAAGTGGTGAAACGGTGGGGTGGAGGGTACACCTCACAGGTTAGTATCAAGCCGATAAATACACGAGTATTGTCTGGACATTGTTAGCCAACAGCTCTGCAGTACATAACCATCATTATCAAGTGATATACAAGAAGAAAATCTGTTTACGATGTAAAAAAGACTAATATCACATGGCAGGTAGGCTTGATAATAAAATGATATCAAAATCTTAGAGCTAGGACAAGAACCAGAGGCTCTGACGCTGTAAATATACCTCAATTACCCAGTGGACTAAGTGACATACACCAAAACCTGAGACTGGGTAAACCAAATAGTAACGGATCTGAAACTTATAGCTACCAGGTACATGATATTTATAGTGACTATCAACATATTGTAGGATGTGAAGGCATTATCTTATAACATATTGTAGGATGTGTAAGACATTTTCTTATGCGGGCTATTAACAATGGGGATTTTTGGGCACCAGCGATTCATCTGGTAACTGTCTAACTGGTTAAACTTATAAGAATGATCGAGGATTTGGGGTAAATCTATAGTTCCGCATTCCCTTCCTAAATTTGGAACTAACACAACGTCGACCTTGCATAAATAGACACGGTTTAGTTCTGTAGATTAGATTGGTGGCTTTGAATCACCGAAGAAAGAGGTGTGCCAGTGACTACATTGATAGGCAAGTGTATGTCAAACTGTGCGTTCACTATCTAGCCCCTCTTAGTTACAAATGCCTGTCACCATATTTGACTGTAGCAACAAACTCAGCAAGGTAAGAGAAGGGAAGAGTGCGTACTTGGTGAATTAAAACTGAGGATCGAAGGAGAACAGCTTTTTTTGTTCATCAGTTGGATTGACTAACCATCGGCAGAAAAGCCACGCTGCCCCAATAACAGCAGAGAGGGAAAGCATTGCTATAAAACCAAAATGAGAAACATCATTCGCAATTATTGCAACTCCCAACATCACAAACTCTGCTAGACTTGCCACCGAGAGCTCTGTAGTTCCAATAATGTTTGCTTTTGAAGCTGGTATGCCAGTCTGAAGAATCTGGGCCCCAAGAACATGATATGACATGTGGCCTAACCTTGATAATACCTACATGAACAAGAAATACAACAACCTCAAGTGTTAAGACATTGAATTCTAAGGCGATTAACTTCCTCAATCCACATTTTAGAGTGTTCAGCTTTCCAGAAACTTAAATCACGTCTGGCAAACGGTTTTCTCTTCAAAAGAAAGATTAAATACTAATTGGTAAACTAAAAGTCGATAAACTAAACTTACAATCAAGAAAAGGAAGAAAATTAAGGGTGTTTTCTGAGAAAGAGAACAGCTCCAATACACAGCAACAGCTACTGTAAGAAGGAATGCCTGAAAGATAAGTCCAGCTGCCCCAGCCTGGAACCATGAGGCTAAATTTGTCAGACTTTTAAGTTTCCAAGTCAGCTTTGAAAACAACTAACTTGCCTCAAAAAAAAAAAAAAAAAACAAAGAAACAAAAAAACCTTTAGAATGCCAAGCCGCTTCACGAGACTTGCAGAAATGAATGTTGCAGCAACGCCCATAAAAGCACATAATCCACTAAACCCGCCAATGATAGAGGGGTTTAGACCTGTTAAACAATCCACACAACAATTTGCACTTAGAGCCTGAAACTGGTTGCCCAGCGACATACATGAGCAACCATTGGAACGTCAAGTTTGTAACTGGGTCAACAACTGAATTCTAGAATCTTGCATGAGACTCCTCAACAGGAGAATCAGAGCCCCATTAGCATGTATACGTATAACACATAATGACGGGATTTTGCATTCATGCCTTAGTCAGCACTGAAGTTAGTAATGCTTGAATTTTGTTAAATCGTAAGCCAAGCTGAATTCTCGTCACAAAGATTAAAAAAAGAAGTAGAGTTTAGAAAAATACCACGCTGCGTCAAAAATGCTGTCATTAAGCCACCAGGAGTAAGAACTATATTGAAGTAGAGGAGTACATAAGCTAGGCTTGCAGGAAGAACTGGTTGCTGCTTGTATTCCATCCACCCATGCTTGATGGCATCCACACCAATTTCAACTATTTATTCCAATAAAATATATTTACTCACAAGATTCGGAAAAAAAAAGGTAGGAAGGTGCACCGGGAACCAAAGACAATTCACCTAAATTTCCATGAACAGGCGAAGGAACTTCTGGCAAACTTATATTCCAAGCCTGGGGGGATTTTGAGCGATCAAGAACACCAGCTGACAGCTTATTGCTTAGCCACGTTAGAGATACCTTCAAGATAGCACATGATACACGAAACGATCAAGCTTGCTAGAAGAATAGACGCAGAGAACCATAAACCAGTTAATATGGTAAAGTAATTACCACCACAGGCACGCTGCATATCATCGAGCCAGCAGCAAGTTTCAAGCATGTCACTGGTTCATACTTGGATAACAAAATACCAAAAAGGGATGCTCCAGCTATCTGTGAACATGAAATCCATGAAATCACACAACACTTGCTATAACTATTTGTTATCAAACAAACCACACAATCAGATAATGCATTCCATCAATAATGTTATGTCCAGTCTGTTATTAATGTGTACCTCACAGAGAAGATCAATTCGACTGATAATAGCATTTGCTTGAGCCAGTGCGATTGGCCTGTTCGTGCCTGCTAACTGTAGAAATGAGTGATAGCCCTATTAGAAGATCCATCCATACAAATTAAAGGGACGGGATGTACATATAAAGCCGTGAAATTACCCGCACAACCCAATCGCGTTCCATGGCGACCCCCAGTGCCAATCCTGTAAGCCTCTCCACAGCACCAGCTAGTACTAGCACACAGAACCAAGGCTTAAGCAATACGGATGCAGCAGGGATAGAGGTAACTGTATGAGCACGAATTATCATTGCAACAGATAACAACTGAGCAGCTGCCTGACAGCAATCAAAGAATTAGCGCACCTCTGATGTTTGAAGAACAATAGTATGAACAAATATTATATCCTTGATGGTGAAGAAATCTAAAGTGGAAGAGTTACCTGGACAGTGGTCAAACAGTTATACGCTGGTACCCTAGGAAAGTGATCCATAAGTTTGCCAACTAAAGGGCCTGCGAAAAAAATTGCAAGCTGTTTGCCATGAAATTCGTTAGAATCTTCTGAATCCATGTATTATCCTTGCCGCAATCAGCATCTATTATCCGTATTTTAAATTATATACCTTTGTAAAGAAACCAACAACAGCCACCGGTAGAAAACTTGGATGAATCATTGCTACAGCAGCAGGCCAAGCAAAGTTCCACAGTTGCTCCACCAAGTTACCAGCTAAGCAACTAGCATATAAAGCTGAAAGTAATGTTTATCGTGTCAGCAGGTATACCCTATAAACTAGTAATCTAGTACACGCCATAACTCAATAAGTGGAAGTCCATCAGCTCTGATTTCAAGCCCTTTCATGTTGCTAAATCAACGGTGCAGGGTAATGAAGTATGAAGTTATCAACCAATTTCACTAGTCCTCGTTTTTCAAGGTTACATTGATTTAGTAGATCATTTGACAAGAAAAAGATCTAACCGTATAGTCCTGCAGGATGGGCTGGAGTGGCTGCTAAGGTTCTCTGCTCCTCTTCTGAAAGAACCTGAAGCGCATCACTCAAATAATGACAAGACGATCACTAATTTGTAGAGAAAAAAGTAAACTCTTTAAGAATTTCCATAATAATGTAAAATATGAAGTAGTAAGACACGGTTGATAGTATTCATACAGGCAAAGTGGTAATAATATCATCTACGCAACTATCTTCAGTTAGTAAACTCAAGGACTCTGTCTCCAGAATCTCCGGACAAAAGCTAACAATTGGTATCGACAACCCAGATTGGATTGATGACGACGAATCATCTTGAGCCTCATCTTCTGCCGCAACATGAGTGATCTCTACATCAGCATTCGCGGTCGAACACCTTGTTGAGAAATTCTTTACCCTGAGTACAACAATAAACCGATAAAATGCACTGGAAGTAACACCTAAAATCTTCGCTAAAAAGTAACACAATGTTGTCCAAATTTATTTACATAGCACACCCGTTCTCGAACTTTGAAGATAAACCAGGAAGGAACGGCATGATCTTATAAAATTATATGCACAATTTTTTTTACATCGAAAACAAAATTTTATTCAAACACACTACGAAGGGTCTCAAACTAGTTAGTAAGTTTTATCGTTGCCTGATCAATTACGTGGCCCAGTTGCATCTCAATAGTGATAGTGGTGGTTACTCCACCACCACCAGCATCACAAACCACCACACAAACACACACAAGATTTACGTTGCTTAAGATGGTTAACCACAATTAGTCAACATGTCCCACTTCAGTTACAAATTCTGTTTGGCACTCTTCAAAAATTCACCCTCTTTACTGTTTAGACATCACAAACTTAAAAATATAGACGTATCAATTGCCAAGCAAACGTTCCAGTAGAGAAACATCTATGATGACCACCCTCATTTGATTGATGTCCATTGTCTATGTTCTCCAATCTAATAAAGCGCCAAGGCTCAAAGGTGAACACATTAAGTATGTAAACTACATGATGTCGATGTTGTTCACAAACAACTATAGCACGAGGACGTTCTACCCATTACCAATATCCTAAAAGTAATGGCGTCTTAATGAATAAAACACGGATATATCAAATTTAAAGAGGAAAAAACACCCCATTGTTTTTTTGTTTACAATGAACGAATATATATGAATCTAATGTATCATCCCTTTGAAACGCTATAAACGGATAATGAGTTCAGTAAGTGTTTATCAATCTAAATGAACTTCATTTATTCACCAACACCAAAAATAAACTGCTAATCTAATACGGGTTTTATCGATAAAATCAATAGAGAAACATAAAATTGAATACCTGGTAGTAGTATATGTAAACGAAGAAGAAGATTGATTTAACCATTGAAGAGAAGAGATACTGGTACGGCGGGAGAATCGAGAAGAAGAAGAAAGAAAACTTGATGTTCTGAGAAACGAAGGGGAGATAAGATGAGAAGAGATAGAAGATGGGTGAGAAATAGTAACCAAACCCATGGATGCTTTAGATACCACTTTGGTTTGAAGGATATCTTGTCTTCTTCTTGCCTACTCATGCAGTGAGACTATACACAATACAGAAATTTTAGAGAGAAGAAGATGAAGGGATTCAATTGGGTCAAAATAGTTGGCGTTTGGGGTTTAACAGTCATGGCATTTGTGTAGAGGAGAAGTAAAAATTTGTGTGTAGAGAGAAGCAGAGAATAGCATCCTTATCTGCTTCTGCCTTCTTGAACCACCATTTTCTTCTACTTGCAGCTACAGACTACGGTGTTGAACGCAACTATGGATACCCTGTGTATCAACAACCAGATAACCTTACCTCTTCTTATTCTCGGGCCAGGCCTAACATTGAAGCCGGAGATTTCTTGTTTGGTCCAGACTCCACGGTCCATATAGTTAGTTTTGAATAGGGATAACGTAACGTATATAGGCTCTGCCGCTGCCGTTGCCATTAAAAATTCGCGGATATCCGTTATCCATTAATTTTCATCGGAAATAGGAAATTTAAAGACGTTACCGTTATGTTGGACTTACCGAATAACGGATATTTTTCCGTTACCATCTGTTGCATTAATTCCAGAACCTTGAACTTGGTTTGATGCAGCAGCAGGTAAATGCGATGCAACTGAAAATGAGAGATTTTGTGAAGAACCAACATGGTTTGATGCTCCTCTTTCGCTTTGGGACATGATTAATTTCACAAATATGAAATTGTGAACCCTAATTTCAGAAACCCTAAATTGAAAATTGAATTTTGAAGATTGAAATTAAACTCAAAGGAAATTGAAGAAGAAAACCCTAGTTTCTAATCAGTAATCACACATGATTTCTATAGAGAAGACGATGATTTCTAAGTCAGAGAAGACGATGATCGATTCAGCCGTAGTTTTCTCTCCTTTTCTCTCTGTTGTGTCGATAAAAATGAAGTGAAGAATGAGATTCATTCGACGAATACACCCTAGGTATAAGAATTTACACGTGCAGTACGCACGTTTCCGGATAATGGAACTAAACCTAACGAAAATACACGGTTCCACTACCGTTACGTTAAGAAGGGATTATCCGTTAGCTTAACGTATCGACTATCTGTTTACCGCTATGTCGGATGGCAGCAGTAACGGCTAACAGATTATCGATATCGGATTTCGGATAATCGGTATCCATTGATAGGCCTAGTTTTGAACCTTGATTTTGGGCATACCAAAATCTTTCTAGGCATACAAAGCAATAGTCCCATCTTGGGTGACCTTATAAGGGGTAACCTATGGGTAGTTCAATTACCTATATGCCCTTAATACAAAAATCTAAAATCAGTTTTCTAAAAAATCAAAATCAGTTTCCCTTAACATCTCTTCTTCTTCCTCCTCTATCCGAACTCTTCCCCTCTCGGGATTTTTTTTTTCATCACCGTGATTAATTGTCGATTCGTAAAGATTTGATCGTCGATTAAACTCAACTACATAATGACTCGTACCAAGTAAAGCTGGGACTAGGTAAACCAAATCGTCTTCTAATCCATCAATTGAATAAGAAGAACCAATTGAAGATGAAGGTGTAGAAACTGAAATTGAACCATAAATTGAACCAACTGCATCTCCAACTCCGGTAATGAGGATAAGAAAGTAAGTTTTACAAACCCAATCTCCTATTTGTTGTTTTTCATCGATTAAATGACGGTTACGGTGTTGGGTTCGGCTCAAAATTGAGTTGCGTTGTTAGCCGAATTTTTCTTCACAAAAGCTTCCTGTAAGTGTATATGAACAGTCCGGCATGAAATATCATGAAATTTCAAGCCGAACCTAGTCACAAATAGAGATGCATAGGGGTTCGGCGTATTCGATAATCATAATATGTGCCGAACCTAGCACATTTACGAGGTTCGGCTATTGCGATATTCATATTATGTGCCGAACCAATACAAAATTCTTACCCCGATAATTATCAGGAATATAAAGGATCAGGTTCGGCTTATATAATACTTACGTAAATAGCTAAACCATGTACTACCAAAAGGTTCGGCGCTTACGATTTTCTCAATATAAGCCGAACCTAACATAATTTTTCTTCCATATCACACAGGATCAGGTTCGTCTCATTATGACATTTTTAAACAAGCCGAACTAGTTGGTTCGGCTCATAATAATAACACTTTCAGCTTGCCGAACTGTTCATTAGTTGTCAATATCCAAGTGGGTTCGGCTGATATATTAAGCCGAACATATTCCAGACTCGCCGAACCTTAGTGAAAAAACAATAAACTTTTTATGATTTTAAGCTACAAAAGTGAGATTAAACATAAGATAGAAGTGTACCTTCCTCATCCATTGAATCAAATACAAGTTTTTTTTCTCATTTTCCCCTTCTCCTTCTCCAAAAAAATCTAACTTTTTTTTTTCTTACTCAAAAATTTTCATCTACACAAAATTATAACTTAATAATCTTAAAACTAATCACTAATCACTAATCAGAATTATTTTAACTAATCATTTGTATTAACACTAATCCTAAAAGGGCAGATTTGCGATTAAAAAAAATTGGTTAAGGGGGCTTCTGATTTTGTTATTTCACATCCCTTTTTGTCTTTATTAGGTATGCCTAATAAGATTTTGCTATGCCCAAAATCAGGGTTCTTAGTTTTAGTAGGGTTCATCCATATTTTTCACGGGAACGGCTACTATGTGGTCGGGCCACATTGTTTGAGTATATGGTCCATATTATTTGTTTAACACGTCTTGAAAAGTGTTAGTTTTCTTGTTGTTTCGGAGAATTTAGAGGGGGCTACTTTTTAGTGAACTAACTTTTCATGTCTTTTTAGAAAAAAAGTAGGAGTTCTTTTTTGTTTAAAACTAATTTAACATACGTGTAAATAAACAAATAGGGGCCACATACTTAAACGATGTGGCCCGACCACATCGTATCCCGAGCCATTTTTCACTTACCGATGAGCATTTGGCCCGTAATTCGCGGATTTGACCGGGACCAACTGCATTTTTGCGGATGGATGTCCGGACTGTTCGCTCATGGATTGGATACATATAGGATTTTTGAAATCCAACGGATTATGGATAGGGTCCCGATGTAAAATTGAAAATCCGTTGGACATCCATACCTATTAGATTAAAGGCATCTATATAGTTGTTAGAAAATATATACATAGTTTAGGAATTCTTAAGGTGTTTATTTGAAGTGTTGTCCATGTCGCTTCTATAATTTTTATATATATATAGAATGTCTAGGTTCCGTAAGAAGTCGTATATGTTGGATTTATTTCTTCATTATAAATATTAACTAAAACAAATCCATTGGATTATCCATACCCAATCCGTTCATCCGTGCATCCATTGGATGCAAATCCGTTGGATTTTGAATTGAATGCGGGTGTCAAAGTTGAAATTCAAAGTGAATTGGATTGGATGTGGATGAGTTAAAAACCGGTCTATACCATCCCATGCTCACCCCTACTTACCAGGAGGTCCAAAATAGTTTAAACCAATGGAAAATATAATTGCAAGCCCAACGTCATGGTCTTCTCCTTCCATCCTTTATTCCACTAGTTACATCATCAAAACTTGGAAACTGAACCCTAAAAATCAAAACTACTATTTATTGCCACAAATTAAAACCACTTCTTATCATTCTAAAATCAAAATCAATCTTTATCAACACAAAATTTATTCGGAGAAAAATCAAAATCAAAAACACTATTAGATCTGCGCAAGTACTAAAATCAGAGAAGCAAACTCATCAAAATCGCTTGAGTATACTAAAAATCACTTCAATCTACTAACAATCAATTCAATCTAAAAGAATCTCCATCACCACTTACTGAATCTTCGTAAAATTTGAATAAAATGGTCAAAACAAGAAGAAAAGGTGCAAGAATCTCACAGAAAATAAGCAACAGAAAAACAAGATTTTGAAGAATCTCCATCAAAAGAGATCCAGAGAGTTCCAAAAACAGTAACAGATACACATATTATTCCTTTCTAGATCCAACATTGTATTTAACTTTTTCATTTTCCTGTTATGATCAGATAGTGTAGATTTTTATACATATGTTGTTTGTTTAATATTTGATACATGCAACGAAAGTTTGTTATATAATCCTAGATTGCAGATACCATATAGTTTGATGATTTTATAAATTTATGCGATTCCTCTTTAGATCCAACATTGTATCAACTTTTTTATGATCTAGTAAGATCTGATAGTGTATATATATGCCACAAAAATGTTATTTGTTTGATTTTTGACACATGCAATGGGAGTTTCTTTTATGATCTTAGAGTACGTATACCATGTACTCTAGTTATTGTATATTTTTTTGTGATTCTTCACGTTTTCATCAGATGCAGTTGACAAAGAAATACTAATGAGAGTGCAGCATGCATATACTGTTTTGATTTTTATACTTATGTGATATTTAGCAGTACAAATTTCTTATACTGTGGTTGAAAAAGCGGGGGTCTAACAACACCACCCAATATTTCTCTTAGCAATCTCTATGGACAAACTCGAATATACTTTTAAGAGAATCAACAAGACTAAATCAATTAAAAGTATATCAACGAGTTTATATCTCTCTCTTGACTTGATATAAGCAGGAACTGCGAGTTCTAATCAAATACAAGGAATAACTCGGATGGTACCAAAGACCAATATCCGAGGATCAATCAATGACAATCAACAACCAAAAGTTGGATTACTCTAATTGATGATCTAACGCACAACCTGTATTATTTCAATTATAAAGATAAAACAATATAATGCGAAAATTGACACAGACACCAGAAATTTTTTGTTAACGAGGAAACCGCAAATGCAGAAAAACCCCGGGACCTAGTCCAGATTGAACATACACTGTATTAAGCCGCTACAGACACTAGCCTACTCCAAGCTAACTTCGGACTGGACTATAGTTGAACCCCAATCAGTCTCCCACTGATCCAAGGTACAGTTGTACTCCCTACGCCTCTGATCCCAGCAGGATACTGCGCACTTGATTCCCTTAGTTGATCTCACCCACAACTAAGAGTTGCTACGACCCAAAGTCGAAGACTTGATGATAAACAAATATGTCTCACACAGACAAGTCTATCGAAGGATTAATCTGTCTCCCACGGATAAACCCTAAAAGGTTTTGTTCCGTCTTTTGATAATAATCAAGGTGAACAGGAACCAATTGATAATCCGGTCTTATATTCCCGAAGAACAGCCTAGAGTTATCAATCACCTCACAACAATCTTAATCGTATGGTAGCGAAACAAGATGTTGCGGAATCACAAACAATGAGACGAAGATGTTTGTGATTACTTTTTATATCTTGCCTATCGGAGATATCAATCTCAAGCCAATCAATATGATTGTACTCGTCCGATATAAGATGCAAGATCAAATCACACAACTACGATAAAGTAGTATCAGTCTGGCTTCACAATCCCAATGGAGTCTTTAAGTCGTTAACCTGGTTTTAGAAGAAGAAAACCAAAGGTTAAAGGAGAACCGACTCTAGCACGCAAACTAGTATCACACGTAAGGTGTGGGGATTAGTTTAGATTGATACTAGATGTCCCCTTATATAGTCTTTCAAATCAGGGTTTGCCATTAAGTTACCTTGGTAACAAAGCAATCAATATCCACCGTTAGATGGAAACCTGATTTAGATTCAAGCTAATATTTCTCAACCATTAGATCGAAAACTTAGCTTGTTACACACAATTGAAATGCACGCTTCTAGGTTTGTTAACCGTACCCAAACGTATGCACTTGTCGGTTCAATAATAGTTAACCAAAAGGTTAGCCATATGAGCATTTCATATCAACCATGTTCTTCTTCACCATAACTAGTTCACATGACTCAAATGAACTAGTTAGAGAGTTGTTCAATTGCAAGGAAATCTTATGTAACTACACAAGACACAATTGAAGCAAAGATGATTTGATTCACTTGAATCGGTTCATGAACTTTTATAGCCACGGTTTTCAAACGGCATTCCTTAGTCTTTTTAAGTTTAAGTTCAGAAATCATCTTCAGATATATAACCTTCTTAAGTTCGCAGACTTGGTTCGCGGACTTAAGTTACCGGGCAGAGTTTACAAACTCCAGCAGAAATTCTCGGGATGAGAACTTCGCCGGTTCGCGGACTTAGCTTCACGCACTAGTTTGTCAACTCCAGCAAAAATTCTCGGGTTTGAGAACTTCGGCAGTTCGCGGACTGATAATATTTTTGAATGATGTTGTAGTAATGAGGTTCAAACTCTCGGACTTGTGAAGATTAAATTTAAAGATTTAATAAAATTATATACAAAAATATTAACAAAGTGGGCGAGAGGTATGAGAAAATAACCAAGACACTGATTCCACTATTACACATGAATTAATGATGGTAAATAATCCAAAACTCTAATTATCTTTTAAGTCCTTTATATCTTAACTCACTAATAATCAAGCAAATTCTCAAACATCAATTGTATCCCTTAAGCATAGATTATATAAACAAAGCATAACCTATCTAATATGAATCACAACTGATTAGGAAAATTACGCAAACAATTTAAAACTCTGCAAAAGCAGTGATTGGGTGAATTATAATTAAATATTAGAAAAAATAAAATAGTTACCAATTATTCATGCGTAAATAGCTTCCTCATTGCCTTGGTTGTGGGAGAATTATCCGCTCATCATGTTGGAAACACGCTAAAAAATCATTATTATTGCTCAAAGGGTGTTTACAAATGATGAAAATGGAGAAATAATTCAAAACCGGGTTTTGTAACAATTATATTTGTTACAAACCAAAAAAAAAAGACGATACATAGGATTGTCACTGTTACTGTTGCTCTAAGACTCACGACTCTGTGTCGCAAACGCTGGAAAATAAGTCTGCCTCTGATGTACGACCCACGGCTGTGAGTCGTTGACACTGTTAAAAAACGACTGTCTCTGCAGGTCCGTTCTTCGTGTTCTTCGTGTTCATCATCAGCAGCAGCAGAAACCGAGTTTTGGAAAACTCGAATTTCTTCTTCTCTGGCTCTCCTCAGCCCCCCAGACTCTCGACACCCCTTCTCTATGATCCCATCCACCTATTTATACTCCTTAGACTCATTTAATCACGCCATGATTCTCAATATTCTTCATTGAACTCGGGCAGTAAAGAAAATATTTTGGGAATATTTTCTTCTCTGATTTAGCTTCTCACGCGTTTCTACAGCTTCAAAATCTCCTCATTTATCTTTTTCAAGGTCCAAAGTGTTGCTAGAGTCATCATACATGAGCAGAACACGTTTAAATTCTCCAAAGTGTTGAAGATGGTGTCCCCCTAACCAAACTGGGGGTGCGAATAGCAGGTGCCCAACTGAGGTACCCCTTATCCAAATTGAGGGTGCCTTTAGTACTTTTCTCCGGGAGTCCAAATAGCACTTTTTGAGCAACTTCTTCCACACAAGTGTATTTCTCCAAAAACACCTACAAACACACAAAGCATCAAAATTAGTACAAAAATCGAGCACTAACAATAGAGACATTGAGTACAATTTAGACACAAAAATATGTCTATCAAATACCCCCAAACTTATTATTTGCTAGTCCTTGAGCAAAACTAATAAAATATAAAACCGACTTAATCTCGGGAGGGTTTACCAGAGGTGTACCCACAAAATCATTACTTCTAATTGGTCACAAGTATCCAAAGAGCTATGAGGACATACATATTCTCAACCTATCTCCAAGTAACTAGAATGCCAGAGAAATTAAAGGTGTCATCTCTAAAGCTGACTGAAGAAAATGGGAGACACATCCGCAACCCTGCTAGATAAAGAGATATCCGCTACACAGCTAGATAAACATTGTAAGATGCGTCCGCTGCTTTACAGCTGGATAAGATTAGGAGAGAGATAAAGATGAGAGGGACATCTGCTACACGGCTGGACTAATTACGTGTGATGAGTTAAACCAGTGCTAGAAAGATCTTGTGCCAGATTGAAAGCGGACTAACAAAGCAACCAAATGTATCTTTTTTTTCGACTCTCTCGTAGTGCTCAGTAGAAACAACGTCTTCTTCGGTCTTCAACTGTTGATGATAAACTATCGAACCTCATAGAACCTTGACAATTAACTCTTCTCTTCGATTTATTGCTTGACTTATAAATTTCTACTTCTCTTTGGCCTTATTGAACAAAACGTAACGATGATTTTTTTTCATTTTTCGTTTTTTTACAAAAAAAATTTTGTCATTTTTTTTTGTTGGAAACAAAAATTACAAGACAACAATTTACATGGCCATGAGAGAAGGACTTTCAAAACTTGGATCTTCGCAACTTGTGATGTCTTGGTATCATGGATTCTAACAACTTATATCATTTGCTCTTATAACTTCAACTTTGATTTTTGAATTATTCTTTTCTATTGTTGCTTCTAAACCTAAAACGTCTTCAACTTTCTTCATAGATTTTGATGTCGCTCCGCTTGTTGATGATGATAAGTTTCTACTGAGAGAGAGTCGCAATCCAGTAACTAAGACTACATTGTGAGGTTGCTTTGTCTTTCTGGCATTTCCTGACCTACTTGCCTTTCCATCATGTATGGTTAGGTCCATCACGGTTACCCTCTAAAAGAAACAAGTTCTCTCCTGAATTTCAAGGATCTCAATGTCTTTTTCTCTAATGTCTCAAAAGGTTGTTATCCCTAGCATTCCAATTTCTATCTTTTCGGTGAGAAACAGTATGTAAACTTAGCTAACCGGATACCATGTGACGCTAGAAGTTTCAAAAGTGCAACTAAAAATTTCTTCCCCACCCCCAAACTTAAATCTAACATTGTCCTCGATGTTCTAAAGATAAAATTAAAAGCATGAACAAGGAGAAATTGTTACCACTTGAAGAAAAAGAGTTAAGGAAAGATATTACCATGTTGCATGAGCATGGGTTACCTCCCAAGAAGTGCTAATTTTAAAGTCTTCAGCCAGACTTAGGAAAGGATTAGTCAACTCGAACCGTATAACAGTAGCCGGAATAACTGTGGGTCTTCAAAACCAAATAGAGCTGACCAAAGGAAACTGCAGTAAACCAAGAAAATGAACAAGACTAGCATGTGATTATGATTTTTGATTGTTGTTGTAGTAATGAGGTTCAAACTCTCGAACTTGTGAAGATTAAATTTAAAGATTTAATAAAATTATATACAAAAATATTAACAAAGTGGGCGAGAGGTAACCAAGACACTAGAATCCACTATTACACATGAATGATGTCAAATATTACATAACTCTAATTATCCTTTTAATCCTTTATTTCTTAATCCACAAATAATCAAACGTATTCTCAAAAATTAATTGTATCCCTTAAGCATAGATTATCTAACCAAAGAATAACCTATCTAATTGAATCACAACTAATGAAGAAAATTATGTAAACTTTTAAGAACTCTGCAAAAGCAGTGATTGAGTGAATTATAATTAAATACTAGAGAAAATGAAATAGTTACCCATTGTTCATGTGTGAATAGCTTCATCCATTGCCTTGGTTACGAGAGAATTAGCCGCTCATCATGTTGGAAACACGCTCAAAAGTTGATTTCATTTATGCTCAAAGGGTTACAAATGATGAATAAGGGAGAATTATAATAAAAATCGGGTTTGCAATGCTTATAACTGTTGCAAAAGCCGTTACAAAGAGCCGTTACTGTACTGTTGCGTTTTTTAAGTCCGTCTCTGATCTGCAACCCACAGTATGAGTCGCTGACACTGTTTAAAAACGACGGTTGTGGCAAGTCTGTTCTTCGTGTTCTTCAGTGTTCTTCAATGGCAGCAGCAGCAGGTGGTCTCTCTGCAAATTCGATTTTTTGACTCTGTGGTGCTCTAAACTTCTCCAAATCTCTCCGTCCCCCTTCTATGATATCCCAACAACCTATTTATACTCAACAGCCCCCTCGAATCTCGAGTTAAATACCACAAATTCTCTATTATTCGGCAGTAAATAAAAAATATTCTCTGGATATTTTTTTCTTCATCCGAGCATCTGTAGCTGTCCAACCTTCATTATTTTCCTTCTACACGCCTCTGCAGAGTCCAAACTTCATCCAAACACGAGCAGTACACGTTTCAATTTGTTGTAATCCCCTGATGGAGTTTTCCGGCCACGTCCTCCCTGTTTTCTTCACCACGGCAATTCCATCCAAACTGGGTCGAAACAAACGCCCATACCAGCTTTGTTAGGACATATCACAACTACCCATTAAGTTTCAGCCCTTTAGTCTACCCAGAACTGCTTCAAATTTCGATCGAAACTTCATCCAGTTTCAGTGCTTCTTTTTCCTGCCAAATTTAATTTTCAAACGAAGAAGATGGTATCCCCCTAACCAGCTGTAGGGTGCGAATAACAGATACTTTGGGGTTCCCCTTAGTAATTGAGGTGCCCCTTAACCAAATCTGGGCTCCGTATAGCAAGTGTCCTCCGGGGGGTGTTCCGAGTGATTTTTCGAGACGATTTTTTCCAACAATATTTATTTTCCAAAAATACCTAAAAATACACAAAACACCATAATAAGGACGAAAATGAGAACCAACAATACGAAACATTGAGGACAAATTAGACACATAAATGCGTCTATCAGCATGCCCTTACCTAGTTTCCTGATTAAGACAACTACGTCTAATTGTGGTTCAGGTTCAGGTTCAATAAAAGGGTCTAAATATATTTCTTTAGGTTGCAACTCCTCAAAAGTGAGATCCGAATTATTAGGTCCTAGAGTCTGTAAAAACTCAAATAAAAATTTAGAAGCACATAATAATAACCTAAATAATTGAGGATCCTCTAAGTCAATCAGGTTTGACTTACAAAATTGACCACAGTGAGGGTAGTAGTCATTCTTAAGAAAATGTGTTGATTCTAATTTCCTAAAGCATTTAGGTTTAGTCTCACAACTAAAAGTTACCTAATTTAGGGTTAAAATTATGTGCTTCAAAAATTTTGTTGGAATACTTTGCATCCAAATACCCAGAGGACGTCCCTCCCTTTGTAACAGTGACGCTGTAACACTTCTGCAGCGTTGCTAATTCCTATTTCATCTTATATACATCAATAAAAACACCTATTTTAGCCATGAATTTATCTTGTGAGTGTGTTTTTGGGATGAGGAGCTAAACCCATTAGCCGAGACGACGGAGGAAGCCATTGATCCATATTGATTGGTATAATTCTAATTTTATTATTCATTGCAATATTATTATTCGATTATTTGCATGGAATTGAATTTGAAGTATTAGTTTTTATTGAATAGTTGTGAATTATTTTGATGAAGCATGCTGGGTTTTAAAAACTTTTGATGTTTTATACTTTGTGATTACAATTATTACTTCAAAAATATATTTGAGGCAAATATTAGAATTATTTTTAAAGATAGAATTGCATGAATATTATTTAGAGTTTAATATTTATTTGGTCAATGGTGGAATCCTAGTCTTGGTATTTTTCTCCAAAACTTTGAATTATTTTATTTAGTTGCCTGTTTAATTTAAATCTATAAAAATTGTTTTCTTCACAAGTCTGAAAAGAACCTGTTTACCACTACAACTACAATCACTACTTTTGATAAACCATCAAATTTTGGCGCCGCCGACGCGAACCTGTGTTTAGTTAGCATTTTTTTGATTTATTTTTTTTATTTATTTGTTCTTCTTTACGTTTCTGTTTTTTTGTCTTTTTCTTTCAGATTCTTGAAGTTGGAGCAAAAGAAATTTTTGCCAAAGTTTTTGGTGGACATTTAAAGACGTGGAGTAAAAGGCAAAGCAAAAGGAGCAAAAGAAGAAGATTTTTTTTTTATTTTTTGATAAAAAGAGAGAAAAAAAAGAGAGACATTTTTATTTTTGTAATTTTTTTTAGACTTTCTTTTCTTTTGTATTTTTTTTATGGACTTTGGACATTAATTTTGGGACATTTTTATTTTTATTTTTAAACCCTACGGAAGGGTATCCTTAAACATAAACTGTGTGCAGGGAAGGACGACGATTACGATATCGTCTCGGCCCCTCGGGTTCGCACACGACATAGGAATCGTGGCCCGAGTCGACAACAACGGTTCATCCCCCGTCTGGTACGGGAGGTAAGTGCAATCGAAACACTCGCGAATCTCCTGCAAGCGGGTTACTGTATTCCTTAAGGTGATAATCGTTTGAGGACGAACCAGACTGTTTTTATATTCCTAGTAAAGGGCAAGGCCTGGCCTAAACAAGATAAGGGTTCGGATTTCATCACCGCTCCCTTCTTGCCCGCCTTAGGAAAACGAAACCTAAAGCGAACCTAAGCCTAAAATTTGGACTAGAAAGAGACCTATAGGGTATCGAGCTTAACAGGACAATCATTCTAAAAATATTGGTTACTCTTTTAAGCACACCTCGAAGTTCTTGACGGTTTCTGCGAGTTGAATGCGTGACTGCGCCGCATTGGATCGGTGAGGTTTTGGGTATCAAAGCTCCACTGAGCTTCCCTCGCCTCGATTCAACTTGCTTTAACTCAGATTGATTCCAGAGGGGTTTGCTCAAATTGTAACGAATTCCCTTTCGAAGGATTAGAAGCTGGTCTAGAAACAATCTAAGTGGAGCCTTCATGCTTGTTGTTTGCTAGAAATCTTTAGGTTTGCTGTGGTAAAGTCGAGTCAGCCTGCTGTGTGATTGCTAGAACCTTCCTGTTAGGATTTTTTTTATTTCTTTTTGAATTCTTTTTAGTGTATGCTCGATTTTGTTAATAGGGCTTGGAAAAGAGATACTCTAGGTCGATTGATTAGCGAAAAACCTAGTAGTTCTTCTGATTTAAGCAGGGAGCTCGAAGACTCTTCTTTGGAGAGCCCTGTTTTTGGAAACTTCAGTTTTGAGAATCTGTCTCTTCGTGAGGAAAGTACCCCTAGTACTTCTGTTGTGCCAGCGATGGCAACTTTGAAAGATTACATGTTCCCAACTAGGACCAACCGAGCTTCATGCATTAAATTGCCAGCCACTACGGCTAATTTCGAGATAAAACCTAGTATTCTTCAGATGATCCCTATATTCTTAGGAAAGGATGATGAGAACCCTTATTTTCATATTAGGGACTTTGAGGAAATTTGTGGGACAATTAGAATAAAAGACCTTACTGATGAAGTCTTGAAACTTAAAATGTTTCCTTTTTCCGTGAGAGATAAAGCCAAGACCTGGCTGAACAACCTACCATCTGAATCCATTGAAACATGGCAGGAACTTATTGCTGCTTTCTATATGAAATTCTACCCTAAGCATAAAACTGCAGCTGTTAGGCAGAAAATTAGTGCTAGTGTGCAACAAGAGGGAAAGTCTCTTTATAGGTTTTTAGAGCGATTCAATGATCTCCTATCTCAGTGTCCTCACCATGGATTTGATAATATGAAACTCATACAAATTATTTATGATGGTTTATACTATTCGACCAAAGCCATGGTTGAGTCTATGTGCGCTGGTGAGTTCACTAGTAAAAATGCTGATGATGCTTTTACCTTCTTAGGAGCTATCGCTGAAAAATCCCAACAGTGGGAATCTTGTATTGAACCCCCTAAAAGACTTAGTCAATAGAAGTAGCACCAATGTGGTAGATACAAGTTTTGGTTCAGATGCTAAGTTTGCTGCTTTATCTAGAAGGTTAGAAGCTTTGGAAATGGGCCAGTCTAAAAATAGGTCCCTTGTTGAACCTAATAGAGCCTCTCAAGTCTCTAGTTGTGGAATAGAGCCCGATAATTCATTTTGGGAAGGTCAGGTTAGTGAAGAGCAAGCCCATGCTGTCTATAACAATGCTAGGTTTGAGAACCGTCAGAAGTTTGACCCATATTCAGAAACCTACAACCCTGGTTGGAGAAACCATCCTAATTTCTCTTGGTCTAAGGGCCAGAGTCAAGGCCAGTCTAGCAATTCTTAGCCTCCCCCAGGTTTTGGTTTTAAGAACTCTTCAGGTCAAACCCAGTTTCAGAACACTTCCGAGAAAAAGATCTCTACCTTAGAGGATACTCTCACTATGTTAGCAAATAACCATGAAATGCTAACAAAGAACCACATGAGCTTTCAACAAGAAACTAGGCAAGAATTGAAGAATAATTCCCAGAGTCTTGCCAAATTAGAACTTCAAGTAGGACAAATAGCTAAGTTCATAAGTGAGAGAGAAGATGGAAGGTTCCCTAGTCGTACTGATCCCAACCCAAAAGGAGAGAAATCGTACAATCATGTGAATGCTGTCACAACCCTTAGGAGTGGAAAGAAAGTTGACAACAAGGTTGCCATGCCTGATAGTGAACATGTTGTAGTTCACCCTGCTGAGCCAGAAAATGAGGAGACTGATAGAGTCTCCAAAGAGACCAATGAGGGTCCTGTTAAGCCCGACTTTGTTCCCAGAGCCCCGTTTCCCCAGCTGCTAGTTCCGACTAAGAGGGAGTCCAACTTTAATGATATATTGGAGGTTTTTAAGCAGGTTAATATCAACCTTCCATTATTAGATGCAATTAGGCAGATTCCCTCTTATGCCAAGTTCCTTAAGGACTTGTGTACGCGAAAGCGTAAGCTCAGTGTCCAGAAGAAAGCCTTCATAGCTAGTCATGTGAGTTCTATTATTCAGAATACCACTACTCCTAAGTATAAAGACCCAGGGTCCCCTACCATTGCTTGTACAATAGGTAAGTACCGTGTAGAGAAAGCTTTGCTTGACTTAGGAGCCAGTGTGAATTTACTTCCATATCATGTGTACCTTAAGCTAGGACTTGGTGAGATGAAACCTACCCAGATGACACTTCAGTTAGCTGATAGGTCCGTTAAAATTCCTCGTGGTGTGATCGAGGATGTTCTCATAGAGGTTGACAAGTTTATTTATCCAGTGGATTTTGTTATCCTAGATACCCAACCTGTCCCTGACCCAGAGAACCAAATACCAGTGATTTTAGGTCGCCCGTTTTTAGCTACATCCAATGCGATCATTAACTGTCGAAATGGTATTATGAATTTGTCTTTTGGTAATATGACTATTGAGCTGAACATTTTTAATATTAGTAAGCTACCCTCTGAACTAGATGACTCGAATATAGAAGAGGTGAACATGATAGGAACATTAGTCGAGGAGTCATTACCAAACACTTTGTTAGAAGATCCATTAGAAAAATGCCTAGCTCACTTTGGGATTGATTTTGATGATGATAATGTAATTAATGAGGTGAATGCTTTGTTAGATTCAACCCCTTTATTAGATACTAGTAATGGATGGAAACCTAAGTTCGAACCACTACCAGTTTCTAAGTCTACCCTAGTTCCTTCTTTAGAAGAGCCTCCTAAGTTATACCTAAAACCATTGCCAGATACCCTGAAGTATGTGTTTTTAGGCCCGTCTGAGACTTTATCTGTGATTGTTTCTTCCGACTTGGATAGAGATCAGGAAAGTAGGCTAGTAACCGTCCTTCAAAACAACAAGGAAGCTTTAGGGTGGACCATAACAGACATTAAGGGTATAAGTCATACTGTTTGTATGCATCAGATCTATTTAGAGGAAGACACCAAACCTTCTAGGGAGATGCAACGTCGACTAAACCCCAATATGAAAGAAGTAGTTCGAACTGAGGTTCTTAAGCTATTAGATGCAGGAATTATCTACCCTATTTCAGACAGTAAGTGGGTCAGCCCCGTTCAGGTTGTTCCCAAGAAATCTGGTATTACTGTAGTCCATAATGATAACAATGAGCTAATCCCGAATCGAGTGACCACGGGTTGGCGTGTTTGTATTGACTATAGGAAATTGAACAAGGTCACTAGGAAGGACCACTTCCCCCTTCCCTTCATCGACCAGATGCTAGAGAGATTAGCTGGACATAGTCACTACTGCTTTTTAGATGGCTACTCTGGATATAATCAGATCGTTATTGCCCCAGAAGATCAGGAGAAAACCACTTTTACCTGTCCCTTTGGTACCTTTGCGTATAGACGCATGCCTTTCGGGCTATGTAATGCCCCTGCGACTTTTCAGCGTTGCATGATGAGCATATTTTCTGACATGGTAGAACGGTTCTTAGAGGTCTTTATGGATGATTTTTCAGTGTTTGGTTCGTCTTTCGATGAGTGCTTGCATCATTTGTCATTAGTTTTCACTAGGTGTAAGGAAAAGAATTTAGTGCTTAATTGGGAGAAATGTCACTTTATGGTTCGTTCAGGAATTTTTCTAGGGCATATTGTTTCTTCAAAGGGTATAGAGGTGGATAGAGCCAAAGTTGACCTTATTAAAACTTTACCAGTCCCAAAAACCGTAAGAGATATTAGGTCATTCTTAGGGCATGTTGGTTTTTATCGTCGTTTCATTAAGGATTTTAGCTTGATGTCTAGACCTCTTTGCAATTTGCTTGCAAAAGATGTTAAGTTTGTCTTTGATGATGCTTGTTTAGAGGCTTTTGAGAAGCTTAAGTCATTACTCACGACCGCCCCCATAGTCCAGGCACCCAACTGGAACCTACCCTTTGAGATCATGTGTGATGCTTCAGATTATGCTATTGGTGTTGTGCTAGGTCAGCGAGAAAATAAGTTACTTCATGTGATTTACTATGCTATCAAAACTCTGAATGATGCCCAGTTGAACTATACCACTACCGAGAAGGAACTATTAGCCATTGTGTTTGCCTTAGACAAGTGTAGACCCTATCTCTTAGGTTCTAAGATCATCATATATACTGATCATGCTGCTTTAAAATATCTTTTGTCTAAGAAGGATACTAAACCTAGATTGATTAGGTGGATTTTGTTATTACAAGAGTTTTCTCCAGACATTAGAGACAAAAAGGGTGCCGAAAATGTTGTAGCAGATCACTTGTCTAGGCTAGTTGTTAGTTCTCCAGATGATTCCCTTCCTATAAGGGATAGCTTTCCTGATGAACAATTGTTCTTTGTTACCCAATTACCTTGGTATGCGAATATAGTGAACTATCTTGTTACTGGTCGAATGCCCCAACATTGGGGTAAACAAGATCGTTCTAGATTTTTAGCTGAGGTTAAGCACTTCTTTTGGGATGATCCTTATTTGTTTAAGTATTGTCCAGACCAGATTATTAGGAGATGTATACCTGAGAGTGACCAGTCCAGTATTATTTCCTTTTGTCATGATCATGCTTGTGGAGGTCACTTTAGTGCTAAGAAAACTGCTGCTAAGATATTGCTGTGTGGATTCTATTGGCCTTCGTTGTTTAAAGACTCCCACAGTTACTGCGTTACTTGTGAACGATGCCAGAAATTAGGAACCATTTCCCGTAGGAACATGATGCCCTTGAACCCTATTTTAATTGTTGAGGTCTTTGATGTATGGGGTATCGACTTTATGGGTCCGTTTCCTAATTCTTTTGGTAACCTATACATCCTTGTCGCCGTAGACTATGTCTCTAAGTGGATTGAGGCGGTTGCGTGTAAAACCAATGACCATAGGGTTGTGATTGAGTTCTTGAAAAATAATATACTTACACGTTTTGGTACACCGCAAGCTATAATTAGTGATGGAGGGTCGCACTTTTGTAATGGGACTTTTAGGCTTCTGATGAAGAAATATGGTATTACACATAAGGTAGCTACCCCGTATCATCCACAGACTAGTGGTCAGGTAGAGGTTTCCAATAGGGAGATAAAACGTATATTAGAGAAAACAGTTAATCCTAATCGGAAAGACTGGTCATCTAGGCTTACTGATGCCTTATGGGCTTACCGTACTGCGTTTAATACACCCATTGGAATGTCGCCTCATCGGCTTGTTTATGGCAAGGCATGTCACTTACCTGTTGAGTTAGAACACAGAGCTTATTGGGCTGTTAATCAGCTAAATTTTTCACTTGACAAGGCAGGAGCCCATAGGAAACTCCAGGTCAATGAGTTGGACGAGATTCGTAGAGATGCATACGATAGTGCGAAGGAGTATAAGAACAAAATGAAACTTGTGCATGATAGAAACATATTACGGAAGTCATTTTCTCCAGGTCAAAAAGTTCTTCTGTATGACACTCGTTTGCATCTATTCCCCGAGAAACTGCGCTCTCGGTGGACCGGTCCTTTTGTGGTCGTACTGTTTTCCTCATGGAGCTGTTGAGGATCGACACTGGATGGTAGTAGTTCTTCGAAGGTTAATGGTCAGCGATTGAAGCCCTTTTTAGAGCCTTTCCTACAGATGATGTTGAGGAGGTCCCTCTGGAGGACCCTGTTTACCCTTGATTGACCATCGAGCGATTGTATGTTGTATAATTTTTGTATTCAGTTTTTGGTTTCACTTCACTCAGGTACTATCTTCCGAACTCTCTTTTACTATTTCCTCATGTTACTTATATTTTTGGTACTGTTCTTCATTCGAACATTGAGGACAATGTTAGATTTAAGTTTGGGGGTATGGGAGAAACTTTTTAGTTGTCGTATGAATAAATAAACTCCGGAGCTTAGAAATTTATGCCTATTTAGGATTGCACTAACTAATCTAAGTGGATGGAAGCATTTTGATTGTAGGAGTTGAGGAACCAATCTGATTAGATGGCAACATCTAGAAGAGTCTATTCATAAAAGCACAGAGCTCAGGTGTTATAAATAACATGTAGTTTCACCATATCTCGTTGAGTCCTTTTCACTTCTATTTTATTTTATTTTGTTTTTTTAAACTATGTTTCTCTAAGTGATAGGTGGGGCCCACGATTCAAGTTGTTACCAATGCTAGGGTGAATTAGAGTGATTGAGATACCATGAAAAAAAAAAGTTGAAAAAGAAAAAGAAATGAAAAAAAAAGATGAAAAAAAATGGTAGTTACCAAAAAGTAAAAAAAAAAAAAAAAAAAAAAAGAATTGAGACCAGACCATTTGACCAAAAGGAATAAATTCAATAAAGTCGACCACTGGTACCCTTGTATATGCCAGTTGTGTTGACCTAGAGTTAGGTTATCGACCACTGGTACCCTTGTATATGCCAGTGTGTTGATATAGTCATTACTAGTATCTCAATCCATTAGGATAGGTTCATTTGGCGGAGGCCTTCAGACAGATATGGGAAACGCGTTCACTTAGTAACATCAAAACCATACATGTTTTTCTATATCCATCTTCTTGATCTATCCATGTGATTAGTTTTGACTCCGAATATGATGTCCATAGTGCAACTATCTGAGTAGAGCTCTGTCACTTTATATGAATTTTAGTATGCTTGAGTGCAAACTCGTGTACAACAATTGGAATTTCGCATCAGGGTACTTCTTCCTGTAGTCAATAAGTATGCCAACCAAGGAGATTTTAGTGCCTTCCAAGGTTCTGCGTAGATAGCTAAGGTCTGGAGTACAGGTTTTGTGGGTATATCTCTGGTAAGCCCTCCCGAGACTATAACTCGGCCACGGGCCACCTAGGGGTTTTTAAAGGCTTATTGCATACGCTAAATGCAATCGACGATGCCTGCGACAGTGAGTTAGGATTTTATTTTGTAGTTTTGATTTGCTCGGGACTAGCAAATAATAAGTTTGGGGGTATTTGATAGACGCATTTATGTGTCTAATATAGCCCAATTGTATATTGTGTTAGTACCCATTTTTGTACTTATTATGGCTTTTTATGTCCCTGTAGGTATTTCTGGAGAAATAAGCTTTTGCGGCGAAATTGGCTAAAAAAGTGGTTTTTGCGCTCGTGGGAGAAAATTACTATACGGACTCTCACTTTGGATAAGGGGTAACCTAATTACTAAGGGGTGACCCATTTCCAGGCATCTGCTAAAGGGGGACCGGGACTGGATAGGGGAAGGTCACATTTCTTCACGTTTTCAAAAATGCATTTTTGGCGGGAAAATGCATGCAGCGAGGAGCAGATTTGGAGATCGAATTTCTACGTGATTTTAGGAGATTCAATGGCTGTATTTGGTACGTATGGACTCTACAAGACTCAACAGGTCTGTTACAATCGATTGGACCCAACCAATTGGGCTGGAATGGCCGAGACAGGGTTTCAAAGTCTCAACAGAGAGACGTGTTCTGTTTCAAGTTTAGAAGATTTTTGAGAGATTTCTGGAGGACTTTGACGCCAGGATATGGATGTACCTGGTCCTTTTCAAGTATTAGTTGGATTTTGGAGAGTTTAGATAACTCAGAAGAGGTCAGAAGACGCGTACAGGGAGGATTGAAGAGAGATATTCTCTTAACTGCACGGAGAAGAAATCTTGAATTTATACGAGATATTTGGGGTCTGTGGGATATATAAGAGTGGTTTCAAGTCATAAAAAGGGTTGAAAAAACCTTAGGAGAGAGTTTAGAGTCGAGGAGAGCCGAGGAGAATCGATTACAGAGAGTTACAGTGCTGCTGCTGCTGTTCGAGGAGGAAAAAGATGAGGAAGAACAGACCTGCTAAGGCAGTCGTTCTTCAACAGTCTTAAAACAGAAACGAGTGTGGTCGTTTTACAGCAACAGAAACCTATCGTTTAATTTTCAGCACTTACCCCTTTGTAACAGTGACGCTGTAACACTTCTGCAGCGTTGCTAATTCCTGTTTCATCTTATATACATCAATGAAAACACCTATTTTAGCCATGAATTTATCTTGTGAGTGTGTTTTTGGGATGAGGAGCTAAACCCATTAGCCGAGATGACGGAGGAAGCCATTGATCCATATTGATTGGTATAATTCTAATTTTATTATTTATTGCAATATTATTATTTGATTATTTGCATGGAATTGAATTTGAAATATTAGTTTTTTAATTGAAAGTGTGAATTATTTGATGAAGCATGCTGGGTTTTAAAAACTTTTGATGTGTGATACTTTGTGATTACAATTATTACTTCAAAATATATTTGAGGCAAATATTAGAATTATTTTTAAAGATAGAATTGCATGAAAAGTTTAGAGTTTAATATTTATTTGGTCAATGGTGGAATCCTAGTCTTGGTATTTTCTCCAAAACTTTGAATTATTTATTAGTTGTCTGTTTAATTTAAATCTATAAAATTGTTTTCTTCACAAGTCTGAAAAGACCTGTTTACCATTACAACTACAACACTACGTTTGATAACCATCAAGTATCCCCCATATTTTTGTTCTTTACGCACTTCCTTGTGCAGCAAAAACTGGTTTAGGGGTAAATCATTGGTTTTTGATAGTTTCAGTGTCTCCGGCATCGTTATAACATAAGTGTGAAGCTGTCATTTACAAATGTTGTATTTTGGGTCGATCCCCAAATTTTCAGGTTTTTAATTTTTTGGGGATCCTTTTTTGTACATTCCAGTAGTGTATTTCATTTTAGTTTTTATTTTTATATTTTCGTTTACTTTTTTTTTCATCTTATGGATTCCCATCTTAAATTTTGCATTGGATGACTCATTACATTTAGGACATGTAATGTTTAAGTGTGGGGGAGTGGTTAACGTTTTACTTTCTTTTTCAGGAATGTTCCTTGCAGGTTATGACCAGCTGTGTAGCGGTCTTAAATTTTTTTTGAAAACGAAAAATGAAAAAAATCATCGTTACGTTTTGTTTCAAAAGGCCAAAAGGGAAGTAGAAATTTAATAAGTCAAGCAAGAATCGAAGAGAAGAGTTAATTGTCAAGGTTTCTATGAGGTTCGATAGTTTAATCATCAACACAGTTGAAGACCGAAGAAGACGTTGTTTCTACTGAGCACTATGAGAGTCGAAAAAAAAGATACATTTTTTTGCTTTTTGTAGTCCGCTTTCAATCTGAACACAGATCTTTCTAGCACTGGTTTAACTTCATCACACGTAATTAGTCCAGCTGTGTACAGATGTCCTCTCATCTTATCTCTCTCCTAATCTTATCCAGCTGTAAAGCAGCGGACGCATCTTACAATGTTTATCTAGCTGTTTAGCGGATATCTCTTTATCTAGCAGTGTTGCGGATGTTCTCCCCCTTTTTCTTCAGTCAGCTTTAGAGCTGACACCTTTAATTTCTCTGGCATTCTAGTTACTTGTAGATGGTTAGAATATGTATGTCCTCATAGCTCTTTGATACTTGTGACCAATTAGAATATGTTTTGTGGGTACACACCTCTGGTAAACCCTCCCGAGATTAAGTCGGTTTTATTTTTTATTAGTTTTGCTCGAGGACTAGCAAATATAAGTTTGGGGTATTGAATAGACACAGTTTGTGTCGAAATGTACTCAATGTCTCTATGTTAGTGCTCGAGTTTTGTACTAAGTTTTGATGCTTTGTGTGTTTGTAGGTGTTTTTTGGAGAAATACACTGTGTGGAAAAGTTGCTCAAAAAGTGCTATTTGGACTCCCGGAGAAAAGTATAAGGAACCCTCAATTTGGATAAAGGGGCACCTCAGTTGGGCACCTGCTATTCGCAACCCCCAGTTTGGTTAGGGGGACACATCTTCAACATTCAAAAATTCGTTTTGGCGGGAAAATTTTATTCTCTCAACTGTCTATTTCAATCAAGGATTTGGAGGTGTTATAGGGAGACTAAATGGCTGAAAATTTATGGGATTGTTTCCTGGGACATATAAAAGCTATTACAAGTGTTTTGGTCTATTAAATTTGGTCTGAAAATCCGTGAGAAGAAATCAGGGCAGCACGGCATGAAGAGGGACAGTTCACGGGATTACATGAGTTTTGGAGAATTTAAACGTGTTCTGCTCATGTATGATGACTCTAGCAACACTTTGGGACCTTGAAAAGATAAATGAGGAGATTTTGAAGCTGTAGAAACGCGTGAAGAATCTAAATCAGGGAAG
Organism: Papaver somniferum; assembly: GCF_003573695.1. Lineage (NCBI taxonomy): Eukaryota > Viridiplantae > Streptophyta > Magnoliopsida > Ranunculales > Papaveraceae > Papaver > Papaver somniferum. The sequence continues at coordinate 14,676,169 of NW_020622381.1, forward strand.
AAAATATTCCCAAAATATTTTCTTTACTGCTGAGTTCAATGAAATATTGAGAATCATGGCGTGATTAAATGAGTCTAAGGAGTATAAATAGGTGGATGGATCATAGAGAAGGGTGTCGAGAGTCGGGGTGGCTGAGGAGAAGCCAGAGAAGAAGAAATTCGGTTTTCCCAAACTCGGTTTCGCTGCTGCTGCTGGCGATGAACATGAAGAACACGAAGAACGGACCTGCAGAGACAGTCAATTTTTAACAGTGTCAACGATCACAGCCGTGGGTCGTACATCAGAGGCAGACTTATTTTCCCCAGCGTTTTGCGGCACATAGTCGTGGGTCTTAGAGCAACAGTAACATTGACATCCTCTGTATCGTCTTTTTTTTTTTTGGTTTGTACAAATAATTGTTACAAAACCCGGTTTTGAATTATTTCTCCATTTTCATCATCATTTAAACACCCTTTGAGCAATAATATGATTTTTTAGCGTGTTTCCAACATGGATGAGCGGCTAATTCTCCCACAACCAAGGCAATGAGGAAGCTATTTACGCATGAATAATTGGTAACTATTTATTTTTTCTAATATTTAATTATAATTCACCCAATCACTGCTTTGCAGAGTTTTAAAATTGGTTTGCGTAATTTTTCCTAATCAGTTGTGATTCATTTAGATGGTTATGCTTGTTTTAGATAACTATGCTTAGGGATACATTGAGTTTGAGAATTTGCTTGATTATTAGTGAGTTAAGATATAAGGACTTAAAGATAATTAGAGTTTTGAATTATTTACCATCATTAATTCATGTGTAATAGTGGAATCAGTGTCTTGGTTATTTTCTCATACCTCTCGCCCACTTTGTTAATATTTTTGTATATAATTTTATTAAATCTTTAAATTTAATCTTCACAAGTCCGAGAGTTTGAACCTCATTACTACAACATTATTCAAAAATATTATCATTTTGGCGCCGCCGGCGCGGATTTGTTTATAGATTAATTTTTAGGTTTATTTTTATTTATTTTGTACAGTATTTTAATTTCATTTTAGATTTTTTTTTCCCTTTTTATGCGTTTCTTTTTGTATTTGCTTTTCAGGGACTTTTTGAGGATGATGACTTCTTCTGAGGAGACGCCATCTACGATGACGCTGGCGGAATATATGCGTAGAAATTCAAATTATCAGGAAACCTCATCTGCGATGACGCTTGGTGAATACATGCATAGGCAACGGTATGGAGTTTTTGATCCACATGCGGTAATTGAAGAATCTCCTTTAGAGATATACGAGAAGTATTATAAACACATACCACCTAGTTTGGAACAAAGATTGAGAGTTCTTGAATGTCAAAGATTATTTGTTGATGATGATGATGAATCATTTAGTGACTCTCTGTCCCATACTGAATATATAGATGACCCTGTGAATGATTGTGTAGATGATTCGTCTAATTTATTAGAAGAACCTATCTCGCAAGATCTTTCACCCAACTTAGAGGTTGTTTCTAGTCCCCTTATCCAAATTGAGGGTGCCTTTAGTACTTTTCTATGGGAGTCCAAATAGCACTTTTTGAGCAAACTTTTCCACACAAGTTTATTTCTCCAAAAACACCTACAAACACACAAAGCATCAAAATTAGTACAAAAATCGAGCACTAACAATAGAGACATTGAGTACAATTTAGATACAAAAATGTGTCTATCACGGACTTGGCTCACACCATTCTTCCGGTTCTCTTGATCAACAAAGTTCGCAAACTTTGGTTCAAGGAATATGACTTATACATAAATGTGTTTCCACAACAATGCTTATGTCCACCATTGGTTGTGTAATCTAAACTCTCATTCCAATCATTGAAACATTCTTAGAGGACGTTATACAGTTGTTACACCATTTCTCGTCAAAGAAATTTTCAAAGTGATTGAAACATACCATGACTTTCGTCACTAGGTAAATATAAACTTGGTCGAAGCGAAAAGCTTACCAACACATATTTCGAGATATAGATATGCGAGGTATACTCGGCTCGAAATACCAAATGTGTATAATCAAAGTCTATATATAGCATACGACTTTTTGTCTCAAGAAGTAGGAGATAGAATAGATAGACTTTTGAGTGATAGATAAGTTCAAGTCTTCACATACCTTTTTGTCGAGAAGTTCCACCGGTTCCTTGAGTAGTTCTTCTTCTTGTATGATGAATCGCCATGAAGTCCTTGAGCTCAACTACACTTTCTATCCTAGTCCGAGACTTAGCTATAGTAGACTAGAAATCAAGACTTATAGTTTTGATCACTAATATTGACAAACATGCTTGAGATAGCAACGCATGCGAGTTCGACCGAGCAATGCTCTAACAATCTCCCCCTTTGTTAATTTTAGTGACAAAACTATCCATACATATGGAATACAAAAAAAATAATGAAACTTTAGTAGCTCCTATTCCACATGTCTAATCTTCAACGTTCCTCGAAATCTTTGTCATTTCCAAGTACTCCAATGATCCCAAAGGTGGTAAGTTTAGCATCACCGTTGTTGAAGATCCGTAGCTATAACAATGAGAAAACATAATTCTAGATCATTGTTATACAGTGTCATAGTATTATTACACAGTGTCAAAGTTCAATTGTATCACAACTTCAACAATAATACTATGGTGATATGTATCACTCCCCCTTAGTCAATACTCCATCTCACATGGAAACCACTCCCCCTTACACAATGATCAAAAAACCATATGTATTTGTAGTGTGAACTACATATTAATTCTCCCCCTTTTTGTCAATAAAATTGGCAAAGGTACAAGAACGGGATCATAATGAAATTTCCGTAAGAGACATTTCATGACTAAAAAAAATACATACCAACTAATTTAGATGCAATCATAAAGCCAAAGCTAAATGCATTCATCAAGGAGTTTAAAGATACAAGATAACCCCTCTAAAATTCCACAGCCGCACACCCCTCAAGATATGACCGTTAAGCACAAGTTCAAAAGAACTCTCGCCCATTTGATGTCATTCCCGAAAGAACAACAACGAGCGACCTTAATTTCAAAAGAAAAGAAGGATTTTTATTGGACACCAAAACCATAAGAATGATTTTTATATCCAGAAACTCAATCAAATTAATCACAAGTAAACCCATGATCAATTTAATCGGAATACGCAACCAAATTAAACACAAAAAGTGATCAATTTAATTGATTATGCTCAACATAAGTAAACTTACAGATCTACGACTAAGTTTAACCATAAGAAATGATTAACTTAACCGTTCATATACTCAACACAAGAAAAACTTATGGAGTAATAACTAAATAACCAAAAGATGATTAATTTAGTTCATAATGCTCAACATATAGTACCTTACGGAACAACAACAAAGCCAATCAAAAATAATCAACTTGGTTGTTTAGTGCTCAACATAAGACACATTACGGAGCCTCACAGTATTACATAAAATATGGATCAGTAAAGATCAATACTGTGGAATACACAAAGGATTCATTCTATCTTCCATCACTATTCGCATAACGACATTCAATGGACATAATCCTTGCAAACAAAAGATTGACAATATAGGCTTAACTTTTGTATTTGTCAAAAGTCCATTCATTCTTTAACCAATACATGAATATCGATCACAAACGACTTTACTTTTGACAAGGTATGGGACAAACATAGTTCACAGACGTAAACACCAATATCCCATAAAAAGTTGCAATATAACAAATCATAAAGATTTAAATACTGCAAAAACATCATCCTCCAAATATTTTTTAGAATTTTAAACCAAAAAACCTAAAAAAACAACAAGATGATGAAAAATAATAGCTATGTGTAGTCACAATCATTGTTATTCAAGCACTAGTTATTCTTCCAACTAAACAAAAAATAAGATATACTAGGAAACAATGTCTTTGAGAAATTCTTTATCATTCCCGAACTCCTTGTCGTCAACAACCATTGGTACATAAGGTTCGTGAAGATATGAGTTAATATCAACAAACCGTCTTGGCTGGTGATGTCGAACCAGGGCTTTCTGAATTTCCAAAGATCTTAAAACGCAAGCCTTAATTTCACGAATCTCCTTTCTTAGTTCCTTCAACTCATCAAGAATATCGGAAAACTTCTGAGAGTTAGAAGGGACATCCCTTGGCTTTCTTGTATTCCTCCATTTTCTTTTCAAGGACGGAGTAACTGGAGATATCTCTTTTTCCTTGATTGATGGCTTAACAATCATGTTGACATCCTTTCCATCCAAAGACATGATGCTTTAGGGAACAATTATAAACAACTGATTTTTGTGAGTGGAATTCACAATCTCAACAAGCAGTCTTAAGATATAAAGGATATCAGAGAGGAAAAAGGAATGTAGGGTCCGCAACCTTTAAACAGGTTCGTGGACGTCCAACTCTAAACCCTATAAAGAGTAGAATTGTCGATAATAACCCTTTCTTTTATTTGATAGACAGAAAAGAACAATCCAAAAAAAAACTTTTCCTAAAGCCTATGCGTTCACAACATTATCTCTTTTGATCAGGCATATGAGACAAGATTTACCAAACAACACAATTAATTTGTGTTGTGGTGAACAACAATTTGTCCACCATTTTCCTCTTGAGAGGAATCCTCTGACCTCTGTCTATCAAAACGATTTGACCATGCTTACTTCTCTAATGGTCTTGTTTTGTCTTTGGAAACTAACTTCTTAGACGAAGATAAAATCCTACATACCTCAGCGGTCTTCTGAGCAAGTTTAAGCTTCCTTGCTAATTGATTTGCTCTTCGTTGAAGTTTGTTGGCGTGCCTCACTTGATGTTTGTACTTGTAACATCTTGATAGTTCATGATCCTTCTGAGAACAAAACGAGCACGTCAACCTTGAATAATATTCAGGCATCTGCGGTGTGACTGCATCTAGACACAAGGTAGATCCTGAAACATTACAAACAGAGTTTCCAAAAGATGGGTCAATTGATTCTTCCAGCTTGATTGGGTTATCTTCTTCACCGAAACTATCAAGGTTGATATATGTATTGCTACAATTATCAAAATCAATGTTTTCACATAGAAGACCGACACTTGATTTTCTATCTTCATCAGAATCATAGATTTCAGACATCTCATCAAGTGTTACAACAAGACCTTTGTTCCCAGTGTATTTTCTACGATTTGGGCACTCGTTTGCAAAATGTCTGAAACCTTTACACTTAAAGCACTGTGGCATATCCTCGTCAGCATCCTTGTTTCTAGGAGGAACACGATTGTGAGGTTTATCTGATGACCTGGGATTGTCTCTTGAAAACCGGTTACTTCTCTTCAATAGAAGATCCCTAAACTGTCTTGTGATCAAGGAGACTAATTTGTCAAGATCTTCATCTGAAAAATCACCCTCAGACTGATCGTCCTCAGAGACATAGATATTTTTACTCTTATCAAGTAATTTAGTGTTCTTTTGTGCTTTAAAGGCAACATCCTTTCCGATTTTGGATGTATGCTCATGATCAAAGATCTTTAGCTTTCCAAATAATGTATTTCTGGAAAGATTATCAAGGTTATTTCCCTCAACGATGGCATGCTTCTTAGACTCGTATCTAGATGGAAGCGATCTGAGAATTTTCATCACAATGTCCTTTTCAGGAATAGTCTTACCCAATGCAAAAGATGCATTAACAATTTCAGACACTCTGTGATTAAACTCATCAAATGTATCTTCATATGCCATACGAAGGTTCTCCTAATCGAAATTAAGGTTTTGAAGCCTAGCTTCCTTTTCACTGGAGTTACCTTCAAATACGGTTTCTAAGATATCCCAAGCATCTTTAGACCTAGTGCAATTAGACACATGGTGCTGAAGATTTGGGGTAATGGCATGTATGATGGCATTCAAACCGTCGGAGTTTTTCTTTGCAGCAAGTATCTCGGCAGGACTGTATTCACCAATATTCTTGGGAACGTTTACATCTCCAACTGCCACAACGGGAGCATCATAGCCATTAACAACATATACCCATGATTGAAAATCACGTGCTTGAAGAAAAGCTCGCATAGAAATTTTCTACCATAAGTAATTAGAGCCATCGAAGACTGGTGGTACGTTAATAAAGATATCACCTCTGTCCATAAAGTCAGATCGCTACAAACACATACTTGTAAGGTCTTAAACGTGTTTGCCTGCTCTGATACCAATTGAAAAAGCGGGGGTCTAACAACACCACCCAATATTTCGCTTAGCAATATGTATGGACAAACCCGAATATATTTTTAAGAGAATCAACAAGACTCAATCAATTAAAAGTATATCAATGAGTTTATATCTCTCTCTTGATTTGATTTACTCAAGCAGGAACTGCGAGTTCTAATCAAATACAAGGAATAACTCGGATGGTACCAAAGACCAATATCAGAGGATCAAATCAACAACCAAAGGTTGGATCAATCTAATTGATGATCTAACGCACAAACTATATTATTTCAATAATAAAGATAAAACAATATAATGCGGAAATTGAAGTAACACAGACACCAGAAATTTTGTTAACGAGGAAACCGCAAATGCAGAAAAACCCCGGGACCTAGTCCAGATTTAACACACACTGTATTAAGCCGCTACAGACACTAGCCTACTCCAAGCTAACTTCGGACTGGACTGTAGTTGAACCCCAATCAGTCTCCCACTGATCCAAGGTACAGTTATAATCCCTACGCCTCTGATCCCAGCAGGATACTGCGCACTTGATTCCCTTAGTTGATCTCACCCACAACTAAGAGTTGCTACGACCCAAAGTCGAAGACTTGATGATAAACAAATCTGTCTCACACAGACAAGTCTATCGAAGGATTAATTTGTCTCCCACAGATAAACCCTAAAAGGTTTTGTTTCTTCTTTTGATAATAATCAAGGTGAACAGGAACCAATTGATAATCCGGTCTTATATTCCCGAAGAACACCCTAGAGTTATCAATCACCTCACAACAATCTTAATCGTATGGTAGCGAAACAAGATGTTGCGGAATCACAAACAATGAGACGAAGATGTTTGTGATTACTTTTTATATCTTGCCTATCGGAGATATCAATCTCAAGACAATCAATATGATTGTACTCGTACGATAGAATATGCAAGATCAGATCACACAACTACGATAAAGTAGTATCGGTCTGGCTTCACAATCCCAATGAAGTCTTTAAGTCGTTAACCTGGTTTTCGAAGAAGAAAACCAAAGGTTAAAGGAGAACCGACTCTAGCACACAAACTAGTATCACAAGTAAGGTGTGGGGATTAGTTTTGCATTGATGCTAGATGTCCCCTTATATAGTCTTTCAAATCAGGGTTTGGCATTAAGTTACTTTGGTAACAAAGCAATCAATATCCACCGTTAGATGAAAACCTTATTTAGATTCAAGCTAATATTTCTCAACCGTTAGATCGAAAACTTAGCTTGTTACACACAATTGAAATGCACGCTTCTAGGTTTGTTAACCGTACCCAAACGTATGCACTTGTCGGTTCAATAGTAGTTAACCAAAAGGTTAGCCATATGAGCATTTCATATCAACCATGTTCTTCTTCACCATAACTAGTTCAAATGACTCAAATGAACTAGTTAGAGAGTTGTTCAATTGCAAGGAAATCTTATGTAACTACACAAGACACAATTGAAGCAAAGATGATTTTATTCACTTGAATCAGTTCATGAACTTTTATATCCACGGTTTGGAAATGACATTGTAGGATCAGAATCTCGCAACGACAACGTTTCAGCGAAATTATCAATGACACAGCACAACAACGTCGCAGAACAATTTCAGGAATGATAAAATAAATGACGTCAACAAAGATCACGATAAAGATATGATAGTTCTGCGAAAATTAGAGAGTTTGCGAAATTAACATTTGTAAGGTTGCGAAAATGTCGCAAACCATACCCGAAAATAAAGGACAGATTAGCTGTCATCCACTATGTATTTCTTTATAAATAGTCGTTCGAGTTGTAAAGAAGAGAGAGATCTTTTTTGAGTAAGAAACAAGTAAATAGGAGAGAGAAAGTTCAGAGCAGAGATCATTCTTGATTCTTTATCTTTTCTTGTAAGAACATTCAAAGATTATCAATAAAATTAAGAGTGTAAACCTAAAAATGAGTTGATTAATAATGAAATCATATGAGGTGTAGTGTAGGATTTCCTGCAACTACATAATGGCGCTAGAAACAGGGATTGAAGATCGAAAGTTGAAGATTGTTGTTGAGAATATTCAAATCAAGAAAGTGATTAAATAAATCAGTGAATCAGTTAGAAGAAAGATGAATAGAATTAATGAAATGAAAAAGATTGGAGTGTAATATGATAATGAATTCCATGAAAACATCAAAGGAAGAATACATAAACGAAATTTTGAAGGAAGGAAAGTTATGGCGGTAGAAAAGACATCACCCTTGAAAGATTGGGAAAAGCAAAAATTACATTCATGGCGGCAGAAATACCAAAAGAAAATTTGAACCACACATCTCCATTGGTTATCACAGTGCCTATTACGCGAAAAAGAAGGAGACAACACAAAATCCACAGGAGAATGGATATTGAACAGAACTTTAATCGATACAGGAAGTTCAGTGGATATAATATTTTATCACGCATTCCGGGGAATGGGATTTAAAGATGAAGAAATGTCCAGTTCAACATATTTTGTTCACGGCTTTGGAAAATCCACAACAAAACCTAAAGGAGAGATAGTGGTACGAATTCCACTTGGAGAAATCGAAACACATGTAACATTGTGCGTGGTGGATATGGAATCGCCATATAATATGTTATTAGGAAGACCATGGATACATGCGATAAAAGCTGTGGTATCAACGTTGCATCAATGTATTAAATTCCCCACACCAAATGGAATAGGTGAAATCAGAGGAGATGTTGACAATGCGAAATTATGTCATCAATTGAAGTAAAGCATTATGAAGGACAAGCAAAAAAGAAACAATTTCGCAGAAAGTTGGCAAAGGAAGCAAAGAAAGAAGAAGAATTTAGAGTATATATGATAAGGGCAAAAGAAGGCAAAGGAATACCCAGCGAAATTTCGGAAGAAGGAGAAGGACCTATGAAAAATAAAAGAACCAACACCAATGGGAGAACCTAAACCCAGTTACACTGCCGCAGAACCAACAAAAGAAATAAACGTTGGGACTATAGAAGAACCTCTAATATTGAGAATTGGAACCAAAATGGATATGGAAGAAGAAGAAAGAACTGTTAACTTGTTGCGAGAATATAAAGATGTTTTCGCAGGAACATGGATGAGATACCGGGAATAGATCCATCAATTGCATGCCACAAGTTGGAGATTAACAAAAATGTGAGACCATTTAAACAGAGAATAAGAAAAATTGCAACAACTTACCATTCCCAAATAGAAGAAGAACTACAGAAAATGCTTGAGGCGGGAATCATAAGAGAAGCTAAATACCCAGAATGGATAGCGAATATGGTCATTGTCCCAAAGAAAAACAAAGGAATCAGGATTTGCATAGATTTCACTGATTTAAACAAAGCTTGCCCCAAAGATAGTTTTCCGTTACCAGATATTCCTCAAATGGTGGAATCCGCAGCGGGAAATGATAGGGTATCATCTTTAGATGGTACAAAGGGTATAACCAAATCCCTCTCTGAAGAAGATCAAGAACATACTGCTTTCTTTGCCCTAGAGGTTTATATTGTTACACGAAAATGCCATTTGGTTTGCGAAATGCGGGAGCGACATACCAAAGAATGGTAGAGAAGGTGTTCGCAAAATGGATACACAAAACATTAGAAGTATACGTGGATGACATGTTAGTAAAGAGTAAAGAAGCTAAAGACCATGTACAAGACCTGAGGGAGATTTTTGAACAAATGCGGCAGTATAACATTAAATTGAATCCTGAGAAGTGTACTATTGGAGTTGCATCGGGAAAATTTTAGGCTACATTGTATCAAAGGAAGGAATACAGGTTGATCCAGAAAAAGTGCAAGCAGTTCGTGACATGCCAACACCAGCAACAAATAAAAGATGTACAGAAGTTGAATGGGCTTCTAGCTTCGCTGGGGAGATTCATTTCGCGATCATCAGACAAATGCAAATATTTTTTCGATATACTCAAGAAGGGTGCGAAATTTAAATGGACTGATGAATGTGAAAAAGCTTTTCAAGGAATCAAAGAACATCTTATGAATACAACTATTTTACAAAAAGCAGAATCAGGAGAAGAATTATTGATCTATCTTGCGACGACGTCGCATGCATTAAGTGTGTGTTATTGCGAGTAGACGCAGGAGTGGAGAAACCCATTTATTACATTAGCAAAACTTTTAATACTGCTGAGAAGAATTACTCAAAGATTGAAAAGTTAATCTTAGCATTAGTTTATGCATCATTTAAGCTCCGCATATACTTTCAAGCACACAAGATAAAGGTATTAACAAAAGTACCAATTGAATCAGTGATGAAGAATTCTAAAAGATCAGGAAGAGTGGAGAGATGGAATGCACAAGTAGGCCACTTTGATATTAAATATGAAATTTTGTCTTCACCAAAATCACAAGTTGTTGCAGATTTCTTGGCAGAATTTCCTTTAGAAGAAGTGAAGAGATGTAGAAGAAGAACATGGAGATCCAAAAGATTTATTAACAGAACCAAATAGATGGGAGATATTGGTAGATGGATCATCAAATGGAGAAGGAAATGGAGTTGGAATTGTTTTAATTTCGCCAGAAGGAATAAAAATGGCTTTTTCATTCAGATTGGAATTTGCATCCACTAATAATGAAACAGAATATGAAGCTGTGATACATGCCTTAAAATTCGCAATAGAAATGAAACTAGAAAATGCCAGGATCACTAGTGATTCGCAGCTAGTTATTCGCCAAATAAAGGGAGAGTATACTACAAATGAACCATCCTTGAAGAAATACAAGAAGCTGGTTGAAGAATTGTCAGCGAAAATCCCAAAAATAAAATGGAGGCACATTTCAAAAAGATAACAGACTCGCAGACGCTTTTGCTTTCATCTCAAGCATGATGACAGATCCAACTGCGAGATGCATAAAAATACAAACACTTCTGTCACCATCAATCAATAAAGAAGAAGAAGACGTGGACGTGATGATAATAGACAATGAAGAAGAAGAACAAATGAACAATATCGCAGACTGGAGAATGGAACTTCATGCATATTTGGCGAAAGGAGAAACACCAAGAAATAGATTGGAAACACACAAGTTAAAAAGCCGTGCAACGAATTATGAATTAAGAGATGGGTTGCTATACCGAAAATCCTTTAATGGACCATCACTCAGATGTTTGACACGAGAGGAAGGAGAAAAGGTGCTAAAAATGTTACATAGTGGGGATGCTGGCAATCATAGTGGAGGAAGATCTTTGGCATATAGAGCAAAAATGCAAGGTTATTACTGGCCATATATGCATGAAGATGCAAAACAAATATCAAGACGTTGCGAAGATTGTCAGCGGCATGGAAAGAAAATACATGCACCTGGAGCACCATTGTCATCTTCAACTAGTGTATGGCCTTTTGGAAAGTGGGGCTTAGATATTGTGGGGCCATTTTTACCAGGATCTGGACAAAGAAGATACTTAATAGTCGCAACAGATTATTTCACGAAATGGATAGAAGTGAAGGCAGTACAACATATTCGCGACAAAGATATCTTTACATTCATATTCGAAAATATTATTTGCAGATTCGTAATTCCTGCACAGTTGGTATCTAATAATGGAAACAATTTGAAGGACAGAATATAGAAATGCTACTTAATGCATTCAAGATAAAATGTGGAAAATCTACTCCTTTGTATCCACAAGCTAATGGGCAAGTAGAAGCAACAAAAAAAATTTGCAGATATATTAAAGAATAAATTGGAAGGACATCACAGAGCATGGTGCGAACAAGTACATAATGCAGTATGGGCTTATAATACAACTAGAAGAGAAGCTACTGGAATGTCACCTTTTTGTTTAACATACGGAGTTGAAGCGGTGTTACCAACAGAAGTTGTTATTCCGACAACAAAAAGAGAAGCTTGGGAGAAAAATCTTAGTGCGGGCTTGATTTTAAATAAACTTGATGAATTAGAAGAAAGAAGAGAAAAAGCTTTACAACATATGGAGAATTATCAGCGAAGATTATCCAGAGAATATAATAAACGTGTCAAAATACGCGAATTTCAACCAGGAGATTTAGTTCTGCGAGAAACACCAATATATCAGCGAGAAAATGGTGGAAAATTAGCGAAAAAATGGGATGGACCTTACATCATTAAGGAGATAGTTGGAACAAGAGCTTATAGATTAATGGATCCAGAAGGAAGAGATGTTGGTCATAGATTAGACAGACCATGGAACAGGTTGTACTTAAAAAGATATTATCCGTAAGAAGCTTTGAGAAGTTATGATTCTGAAAGAATAATTGCAGGATTACTCATATCAAAACAAGATCATGATGTGCGAAATTTTCGCAGAGATAATCACAGAACAATGACATAAAAGAAAGGGGCGAACCTTTATGGCGTACACCCTAGTTCGCGAATAAAATTTCGCAAGAGGCAAATGTAAGACCTAAAGTACGTCATATTAGGGGGTACCTGTTACATGGCTCAGGGAAAGGCTACACCGCCACCGGAACCTGAGTCATGGAGATTTGGGGTCAATAAAGCCCATCCGGGAGAGGCACCTTGGATTCTCAGCTTAAGCATATGACTTGGGTTGGGCGACTAAGGTAATAAGGACTCTCCCAAGGAGTGCAGATCTGATCAAGGCGCCGAGGTACACGGTTGAGTCAAGAGTGCCAGGGACGTTTGAAGCGTACCTTGCCATTCTTGACAAGTCTTGGCTTATACTGCACTCGGCCTGAAGAAAACCCCACTTAGGGTGCAGTCTCGTAACCATAAGCCTATAGGTAAAAGGGATAAGAGGCTGCGAAAACAACTGGTTTTGTTAAGACTGGATGGGAGGAGCTAACCTTGTATGGTAGAAGTACGCCTCCTTGAAGGGGCAACCAGGGGGAGATAAGGGCGGCACCCTCCATTAGGGAGCTGATAAGTGTCTTAAGACGCAAATGTCATGAGGCTTTTTATTCGCAAGGATATTAAGGCTTGTCATATTTGTGCAACAATCCTGAAGAGGCAATAATACAAAAGAAAAGGATAAGACGAGATCAATGGGTTTTCGCATGAAAGTGCGAAGACGTCCTGCGATTTCGTCGCAAGACGCAATGTCATGGGACTTTATTTTCGCAAGAATATTTAGGCCTGTCATATTGTCGCAACATTCCTGAAGAGGCCATAATACAAAAGAAAAAGTTAAGGCAAGATCAATGGGTTTTTGCATGAAAGTGCAAGGACGTCCTGCGATTTTGTCGCAATGACAAGAGGTGGCATAATAAGACCTTTAATTAGGAAGGCAAAATAAGACCATATGATCAAACAAAATATTTATAAGTATTCGTAACAGATTATTTTTTGCAAGAAAGATAATGAGAGGCAAGTATGGGAATCATACACAAGAAGCATTATCTTTCTCATCAACAAAATATTAAAAGGAAAAGTTGACTCCAAAGTTGGTTGAAAAATGTAACTCGCAAAAGTGATAAAAATAAGACAGTTCAAGAAGACAAAGCTAATAAGAAGCTCAAGCTTCAGTATTAATTTCAGTAGCAGGAGATAACAGAAATTCTTCGCCAATATTCTCGCAAGCCTCTCCTTCATTTCGGTTTTGATCTTCGCCTTGACTAGCATCTTGATTATCGCCAGCAATTACTTCTTCAGGAGAAATTTCTTTCTCATTCTGATTAACACCAGCAGATGCTTCTTTAGAAGGAACTCTTCTTCATCTTCAAGAAATTATCCTCTGCACCGCTTTCGTAATCATAATCACTATCAGCAGGACGAGGAACTTCATCATCACTTCTAAAGGATCAATTGATGTAGGAGGAAGAGAGTTGGACAATAAAATGTCATTTACAAGGACTTCAGCCCGGAGATGAACTTGGCGAAGAAGTGCTCTCTGATGATTCCTATCTTGAATATCCTTAAAATAAGCAAGATAATCAAGTCTTCTTTCTGCTCGGTCGAGAGAACCAGTAAGGGTAGAGACGAGCAATGCATTTTCTTTGCGAATTTTGGCATATTTAGCCTCCAAAGCAGAAATAGAAGAATGAAGATTCTTCTCAGACTCTGCGAAAAATAGAATACAAAATTTTATTAAGATAAGGAATTCAGAGAGATATGACAAAGAAAAGATAATTAAGGTAGTCAAACTATTATGACTACCTTCCTTTTGCGAAATAAGGTGTTGAATCAAGGATAAACAACTATTCTCCCAATGGTCCATTGCGTCATGAAATTTATCTCCAACTAAACTTTTAAGTCGAGACTGAAGATTTTTCTCTTTAGAAATAAGAAAGGCATTTATCTTCGCAAGAGAAGAGTAAGATTCTTCTAATTTGGAATATTGTTCTCTAAGATGATTCTCCTTTACACTTAAATCTATTCTACCTTGAATGAGTTTATCTCTTTCAGCGATAGATGACTCTGTTACTTCTTTAAGTTCATTTCTCAAAGAGCGAAGTGATTGCTCTTGGTCATCACATACTTTTTGAATAATACTAAGTTGTTGCGAAGATATCACCATCTTGTTTAAATAAGTTCTCTTCTCTTGGGACAAGGTTTTATTCTCACCTGATAAAGTTTCCATCCCTAAATTAGCTTTAGTTAAAGAATAAGAAAGACGAGATACTTCATACTTAATAAATCTTATCTTTGAATTAATTGGGTATTTTCATTGGTAAGATTATTTATATGATCAAGAGAATATGAATAGAGGTTATCTAATTGGTTATATTGATCCATCAAGATTTCTTTATCAACACGAGATTCTTCAACAACAGATTCAAATTGATATCTCTCCATTATTCGTTTCTGGTTTAAAGCTTAACATGCGAAAGAGGGATTTCAAGGATAATTAAATATGGGAAGGATAAAACCATTAAAAAGGAAAATTAAAGACACAAATAAGAAAATTATACCTCTCAGTTCATCATTCTTCTTGCGAAGATTATCACGATCCAGTAAAACATTCTGAAGCTTCTGGTTTTCGAGGCGAAGAACATCACATTCTTTTTCCAAAGCTGTCTGCGAAGCAGCTCTGTCAGAACCCAAATGCTTGCTCAGAATTTCGCAAACATTAGACTTGATGGGATCAGTAGAAGACTTCTTGACATCATCCAGAACTTCAGAAAAAACTTTGAAGGCAATATCTATCCCTTCCACGGTTTCTTTCGAAAGAGGAAGAGACTTAGGTAAAGAACTGGTAGAGATAGAAGGTTGAGAAACATTCTCAATGGGAAGAGAAGAGGTTTCATTCACAGCAGGATCAACAAGGGGAGTTTCAATCTTTGAGAGGTCAGCTGAAGAAATGAAGTCTGAGGCAGCTTTTTCGCGAATTGGAGATAAAGGTTTATCTTGCGAAGATGTCGCAGAAGATTTAGAAGAGATGAGTAAGTGGAAGGGAACAGAAGTTGGAACAGTTTTAAGGTGGCGATATTTCTTATTTGGTTTATTAACATCTTTATCACCCTGCGAATTACAATCCAGATAAGAAACAGAGACAACAATATTGTTATTATAAAAGGATAGTGTTTCTTACTACCTTCTCATTCTCAAACTTTCTTTTATGTGCAACAACCTTATGCTGCGACTTGGGAATGTTAGGGTTCTGAACTGTAAATATAGTGTTGGAAACGCTTTTGCCGAAATAACAAGAGTATGGGAATCACATAAACAACATCAAATAAGGGCAATAAACAAGATCAATCTCAGCAAAACTCATAAAGAAGAAAAAAGAAAACTAACCTTGATGAATCCATGGAAGATAATAGCAGGAAGATTGTTTCGAAGAAAATTATGAACTATGAAGATTTACAGAAGAAATAGTATGAAGATGAAGATGAAGAAGAACTTAGAAAGATTGAAGAAGAAAGAAGAAAAGTTGCAATAATGGAATTTGCAGAAGAACGATGAAGTTGCAGAGAAGATAAAAATAAAGAAGAAGAGAGTGAAAAGGAATATGTATAGAGGGAAAGATATAAGCGGTTAGTACGGAAAGATATAAGCGGTTAAAAAGTAACGGTTACAAAAGACGTGTCGAGAAATAAATGAAAGAAAGAATACATGTGATAAATGCAGAATATGAAAAGATAAGCAGCTGCGACATTTCTCACATCATTCTCTACTTTGCAGAGAAGATATGAGAAGAGGCAAGATGTAGGATCAGAATCTCACAACGACAACGTTTCAGCGAAATTATCAATGACACAGCACAACAACGTCGCAGAACAATTTCAGGAATGATAAAATAAATGACGTCAACAAAGATCACGAGAAAGATATGATAGTTCTGCGAAAATTAGAGAGTTTGCGAAATTAACATTTGTAAGGTTGCGAGAATGTCGCAAACCATACCCGAAAATAAAGGACAGATTAGCTGTCATCCACTATGTATTTCTTTATAAATAGTCGTTCGAGTTGTAAAGAAGAGAGGGATCTTTTTTGAGGAAGAAATAAGTAAATAGGAGAGAGAAAGTTCAGAGCAGAGATCATTCTTGAATTCTTTATCTTTTCTTGCAAGAACATCCAAAGATTAATCAATAAAATTAAGAATACAAACCTAAAATGAGTTGATTAATAATGAAATCACATGAAGAGTGTAGTGTAGGATTTCCTGCAACTACAGACATTCCTTAGTCTTTTTAAGTTTAAGTTCAGAAATCATCTTCAGATATATAATCTTCTTAAGTTCGCAGACTTGGTTCGCGGACTTAAGTTACCGGGCAGAGTTTACAAACTCCAGCAGAAAAATTCTCGGGATGAGAACTTCGCCAGTTCGCGGACTGAGTTCGTGGACTTAGCTTCACGCACTAGTTTTCAACTCCAGCAGAAATTCTCGGGTTTGAGAACTTCGGAAGTTCGCGGACTGAGTTCGCGGACTTGGCTCACGCCATTCTTCCGGTTCTCTTGATCAACAAAGTTCACAAACTTTGGTTCAAGGAATAGGACTTATACATAAATGTGTTTCCACAACAATGCTTATGTCCACCATTGGTTATGTAATCTAAACTCTCATTCCAATCATTGAAACATTCTTATAGGACGTTATATAGTTGTTATACCATTTCTCGTCAAAGAATTTTTCAAAGTGATTGAAACATACCATGACTTTCGTCACTAGGTAAAGATAAACTTGGTCGAAGCGAAAAGCTTACCAACACATATTTCGAGATATAGATATGTGAGGTATACTCGGATCAAAATACCAAATGTGTATAATCAAAGTCTATATATAACGTACGACTTTTTGTCTCAAGAAGTAGGAGATAGAATAGATATACTTTTGAGTGATAGATAAGTTCAAGTCTTCACATACCTTTTTGTCGAGAAGTTCCACCGGTTCCTTGAGTAGTTCTTCTTCTTGTATGATGAATCTCCATGAAGTCCTTGAGCTCAACTACACTTTCTATCCTAGTCCGAGACTTAGCTATAGTAGACTAGAAATCAAGACTTATAGTTTTGATCACTAACATCGACAAACATGCTTGAGATAGCAACGCATGCGAGTTCGACCGAGCAATGCTCTAACAGTGGTTATTTGTTTAATTTTTTATACATGTGATGGTATAGTATAGGGAGATTTAAGATCTTCTTGATGTTCAGGGAAACAACTTAACTCACTGATAAAAAGATGAATATTGGATCTAGTTCAATCGGCATATGATAAAAATGAAGATCAGAAGAAAGAAATGGAAAAGGCAAAAAAGAACAAACGTAATAAAGATATTGCAATACTGATTTGCCTATTTATGCGTGTGACATTATTCTTTACCAAAAACGATGCAAGCTAATTGAATGACAAATACACAGGTTTCGTTCGTGAACTTGAAGCAGCAAAAATGTGTCATGGACAAACTTGATACACTACAACCTTCAGAAGAAAAATAGTGAAGAGTTACAAGGTTCCAACCGGTGTTAATGGTCGTGCTATATATTTGTTGGCGAGATTTACAACTGTATTTACATTTAATAAAGTTATAGATATGGCTTCACATCCCTAATCAATTTTTCTTGTGTTTTTTTATAGCTATTATATGTTGAATATACTTATTGTGCTCAACCACTAAAATTACTGAACAGAGCAACCTACCAAAAGCATCTAAATAAAACATTAAAGAAATCTCGATGAAAATTTCCAAATATTTGTAGTTAGGAGAGTATCCGATAATAATATAGTCCTAAAATTTATCTATGCATATATTCTGGAGAGTGTATGTAGACTATACCAACAAAAAATGTTGGTTCATGTAGCATATGTTAATAAATTTTGAAAATGTAGACAATGTATAGACTCTTCATTGATAAAAATAATGTGTGTTTATGTTACTAATATTTGGAATTCAGAAAAGTGTATAAAATTTGCACTCATTAAAAAAAAATTGTATTTGTATTTGTGTTTCAGCTTTCGTCGAGTATTCTCAATCAGATTATTGTTATTAAGCATAAATATTTGGATGAATATTGCAGAAAAAGAGCAACGACATTGAAAAATGGATAACATTGAAGGGGAAGGAGTGCCAGAGGTGCGAGAAGTGGATGGTGTTGGACAAGAAGGAGTCATAGAAATGCAACAACAAGGAAAAATGTGTTAGAGCACTGCTCGGTCGAACTCGCAAGCGTTGCTATCTCAAGCTTGTTTTTCAAGTTTAGTTGATAAAAACTATATACTTGATTTCTAGTCTACTTATAGCTATGTCTCGGATTAGGATATAAGTATGTAGTTGAGCATTGGACTTCACGGGGTTCACCATTTGAAGAAGAAGATCTACTGAATACTTTGGAGGAACTTCGACGATAAAAGGTATGTGGAGACTAAAACTTATCTATCACTCAAAAGTCTATTCAGTTCTTTATACTAATGATACTAAGTCGTATAGCTATATAGACTTTATGTTATACATATTTGAAATTTTGAGTCAAGTTTATCTCGTTTATATAATTCTCGAAATATGAGTTTAAAGCTTAGAATGATTCATCATCTACTTGACAACTTTAGTTATGACCAATTCATTTGTTGGAAACTAAATATTAAGTCAAGGTGATCATGTGAAAATTACCTTGAACATCTTACATGATCTGTGTGAGACAATCATTTGATATTAACTCGGGATGTTTCGTATTGATCAAATAATCATTTGAAAATTACTTTAAGCTAGTGGTATGTGTAAGATTACCATTGTCATCTTCTAATGATGTTTCAAATAGATTAACGAGAGTTTTAGAACTACTACCAATGTCTGAATATATCACAGTATGTGTACCTTGTATGCGAACTGTGAAGTGCTAGTTTGGGTCAGGAACCCTTGTTTGAGAACTGTGTTTGCGAACGAACTTATCTGTATTGGGTCCGAAACAGTGATTTGCGAACAGTCTTTGCCAACTAAATTCCCTGGATTTTTAATGCATTAAGGTATGCGAACTCGGTTTGCATACCGTAGCATTATGTTCATGGATTGGTTCTTGTATACGTACTTTGTACATTTATAAACCAAGCCGAATATGTTTAAAATGCTTCATATATATTTCTATGAGATAGTGAACATTTGAACAACTTTCTGAAAACACATTTGGATACATTTGATTATCTATCATGGTTGGTTGATTATCTGATTGAGTCTAAAAGTGTTATATGAATATAGTTAAGCTAAAAGTATTCATATGGCTAACTTCGGTTAACTTTTATTGAGCCAACTTTTTATACACGTTTAGGTACTGTTCATCCATTTTGGGTATAAGTAAATTTCATTTGTGTCTATCAAGTTAAACCATTCAACAGTGGAGATTGATTGCTTATTTTCTAAGCAAACTTGGCTTGAATCTTAAGTCAGGTTTTCATCTAAAGGTGAATATTAATTGCTTTGTTAATAATCTATCTTAGCTTTGATTGTGAGAAACCATGATTTGAAGACTATATAAAGAGAAGTTCTACCATCCGGGAAAGCTAATCCCGACACTATGTATTTCCTAGTTGCAAACTAGAGTTGATTATCCCTTAACCTAGGCATTTTAGTTCTTCTGAAAACCATTACTAGGTTCAACGACTTAAAGACTTCGCTAGGGATTCGTGAAGCTAGGTCCAACTATTTTCTTTGTGGTTGTGTATCATAATCTTACATTTTCAATCGTATTGAGTTTAATCTTCCCTAATATTTTCTCGAGATTTATCTCCAAGAATAATAATATATTAAAAGTAATCACAACAATTTCTTTGTCTCATACTCTTGTGATTCCATAATAACTTCTTATGTTAATCAACTAGGTTATTGTGAGGTGACTAATATTTGAGGCTGCTCTTCGAGAGTATAAGACCGGATTATTAGTTGTGTTTCTTGTTCACCTTGATATTTATCTTAAGACGAAAATAATAAATAAAATAGACTTATTTGTGGAATACAAATTTGTTTATAAGTCTTCAACTTTGGGTCGTAGCAACTTCTAGGTTATAAAGGACGTCAGCTAGGGGAATCAAGTGCGCATGATATTGCGAGATTCAAGAGGCGTAAGGAACGCGACTGTACCTTAATCGGTGTGAGACTTGGTTAGGGCTCAACTACATTCTAGTCCAAAGTTAACTTGTAGTATGCTAGAGTCTGTAACAGCTTAATATTGTGTGGTGTTCAAGTCTGGACTAGGTCCCGTGGGGTTTTTGTATTTTCGGTTTCCTCGTTAACAAAATTTCTGGTGTCTGTGTAATTTTTTTTTTCATTATATTTTCTTTATATAATTTAAATATCACAGATTGTGCATTGTTCAATCACAGTTGATAAATCCGACCTTGTTTGTTGGATATAACCTGATTGACACTCGGACATTGGTCTTAGGTACCATCCGAGTTATTCTCATAATAATCAGATTCATGGGTTTCTATTTGTTTGATTTACTGAATGTGTTGAGAAAGAGATAAAGATCTTTGATATCTTTCTTGATTGGGTTTCATTAAGTTGATACTCTCGGAATTATATTGGAGTTTAGTCCATACAGATTGCCGAACGAAATAGTTGGGTATGGTTGTTGTACCCCGCGTTTTCAAAATGAATGGTTTATAAAGGGGAAAAGTACGAAGTATTGAGGTTGAGAAATCAGTAAAGGTTTGCATACATTCATTTTTTTTCACTCTTCACTGCAATGAGCATGTTTATTCGGTGCGTATTCTGCACTCTATTTATTTATTTTTAATTTCATTTTTTCTCCATTAATCGCAGGCTCCAATAAAGATAAAAGTGTCTTTCGAAAAACCAACATACAACCCGAAGTTGAGAAACTATCTTAGGTATTAAGAATAGTTTTGATTAATTAGAATATGTAATTGACAACGTCATCAACCAAATCTCTAGTAGTATTGATTAATGTTTCCTTGTTTTTTTGGTTAACGTATTTGTTAAACACCGTAAGATCCTTAATACCATTAATTTGAATTACCAAAAGATTCTTGTTTAAAGAACCCTTTTATTGGATGAGATGGAACTTTCCATTAATGCTGAAAAGTACATCACAACAAAGTATAGTTCTTAAATTTATGGCATGGACAGTTGCTCTACTAGTATTGATAAATGTTTCCTTGTTATTTTGGTTAACGTATTACTAATAAACTATTCTTAATACCTAAGATAATTTTCCACGTAAGTTATATTCTTTGGTATTAATAATAGTTTTGATTAATTAGAATATGTAATTGACAACGTCATCAACCATATCTCTACTAGTTATGATTAATGTTTCCTTTTTATTTTGGTTAACGTATTTGTTAAACACCGTAAGAGCCTTAATACCCTATAATGTTTTGTACGTCGGAACTTTATCCCAAAGGAGAAGTTTCGGCGGTATAATTAGAGAGGAATATGAAGAAAAAAATCAGATAAACCCGCTCTCCCTTATTCTGTAATTTATTATTTTTATTTTAAAAGTTTACTTAATCTGCACTTTATTTAAAATAAAAATGTTATTTTTGACTTGTTTTCTGAAAACGCATGTGCCACCAGAATAAGAATCTCTTATGCAAATGGCTTCAGGGGAAATAAATGAGAGGATGGAGGAAAATGTGAAGATTACATAAAAAAAATAGCACCAATTTTTCGCGATAGAGGTCATTAAGGGAAATGTTATGGTAAAATAATGAACTACATCTAAGTTTAGTTTTCCAAATTTACATATAATAATTACAATTTAGTACCCACACTATGATAGCGACGACACATAAATATTTGACCAACACTGTATGGAAAGACAGATTTCATAGTTATCCGAAGTTTCTATCTTGTAAGTGCAGGTTCACTATATTGCGTTCATGTCTATACATATATGTATGCATTGTTTCTTGAAATTTTATAGTGTTGATCCACTGTACTCAATGTGTCTATTATGTGTATAACATCTTTCTGCAATATGGTAGTGCAGATTGCCTACAGTGATTAATATTATTAAAAATAATTCGACAGTATATATTTTGTTAGAGCATTGCTCGGTCGAACTCGCAAGCGTTGCTATCTCAAGCTTGTTTGTCAAGTTTAGTTGATCAAAACTATATACTTGATTTCTAATCTACTTATAACTATGTCTCGGATTAGGATAGAAGTGTGTGGTTGAGCATTAGACTTCATGGAGTTCACCAATTGAAGAAGAAGATCTACTGAAGAGCTTGGAGGAACTTCATCAACAAAGGGTATATGGAGACCAAAACTTATCTATCTCTCAGAAGTCTATTCTATTGAAAGCATAAAATAACACTAATCTACTTGATAAAAATAAAAGTGTTGGCAACTCTGTGAATGATCCTATTGAACTGGATCATCAGATGAAGATCATGACAACTCAGTTTCCCTGATCACTAGATAGTTTAGATATATTCTTTTGAAAAGAAGTAAACGCTTCACTAGAGACAAACCTAGATAGTCAGTCAAGCCTCATGATTGTGTTCCTCCTAAAAACAGGGATATTGTCGACTCTGATGATGAGGATAGTCCACGGTGCTTCAAGTATAAAGGTTTTAGGTATTTTGCTAATGAGTGTCCAAATTGTAGAAAATACACTGGTAACAAAGGTCTTGTTGCAACTCTTAATGAAACATTTGATTACTATGATTCTACAGAGGATGAGAAATCAAGTGTAGCTCTCTTTGGTGAAAATATCAACTTTGATAATTGTAGCAATACTCACATCAATTTTGACAGTTTTCCTGATGATCATTCATCAACAGCTCTGGAGGATGTAATGGATTTTTTTCTTACCAATTCAAATTCTAGCTCTTGTGTTTCAGGTACTCAGCTTTTCTTATCAACATGTACAACCTTGGTGTCTGAAGCATCCTCCGCACTGACCTGTCCTTACTGTGCTATCAGGGTCACAAACTCTCTAAGTGTTTTAAGTCAACAAAATGCAACAAAGATCCAGTCGATTAGCAAACAAGATCGATATTTTTCTGAAGTCAAGTCCATCCGAGGTATGTAAATTTAACTCATCTCCTAAGAAGTTGATTATCTGGGGTATGCACATTTAACTTATCTCCTAAGAAGTTGATTTCTAAGGAAAATGTTAGAACTCTATAGAGAACTAGGTCTAAACGACCTACAAAGAGGGATGTTGATAAATCTGTGCAGGAACCTTGTGGTGAACAGATTATCGTTCACCCCAACATAGCCTAACTGTGTTGAAAGTGTGTCTTGTCTCATGTGCCCGTATATTGAAAAGAGACAAGAATTGTGCACAACCGGGCTCTAAGGTCAGAAACTATTTTAGTTTGTATCATGAATATTATTACTTGAATTTCCATCTTTTCTATTCATGATTTTCTATTTTTCAAGTAATGGTATTGAAAATATTTCACCCTATTTGAATAAAAAGGTTAAAATCGACATTCCTACCCTTCTTATGGTTGTTCATGTTGATCATACGTGAACCCTACTTAATATGTATATAGGTTCCGTAACACCGCAATCATTTTCCTTCTTTGAAACTATTTTCATCAAAAGGTTGCTTGTGGAGCTGTTTTATTTGTGCTTATTAACAAACCCATATTTCAAAATTATGGAGACTTCAAGCATCATCACTTCTGATGGAAAAGATGTTAATATGATTGTTAAATCGTCAGTCATGAAGGAAAAAGAGAGATCCCATTCCTCTACAACTTTGAATAACAAAAGGAAGAATATGAAGAAACCAAGAGCTAACAACTCAAATCTTCAAAAGTTTTTTGTTGTTCTTGAAGGGTTAAAACAAACCAGGATAGAGACTCAGCAGATGAAAGCCATTGTTCTAAGATCTCTTAAAATTCAAAAGGCCCTGGTTCGGCAACAGTCAAGAAGGTTTGTTGGAATTGACTCCTTTCTTCATGAACCTTATGTTCCAATGTTTGTTGACGATAAGGAATTCGGGGACGATAAAGAGTTTTTCAAGAATCTTAATGTCTAGGAAACTTCTTATGAGAATTTATTCTTGTGTTTAAGAAGGATAACTAAGGTTTTGCATAACAAATATTGTGATTACACATAGCTATTTCCAACATTTTTCATCTTGCAATGTTTTTAGATTTATTTAAACTCTAAGTTATTTGGAAGATGATCTTGCAGTATTTAATCTTATTGGTTTTATATATTGCAAATGTCTTATGAGATATATATGTGTTTACTTTCGTGAACTGTGCTATTGTCTCATATATGCTCAAAAGATAAGTCTATTATGTCTTTATGCAAATATTGATAAAAGATAGAATGAACTTTTTGAGAAAATTCGGCAGTAATGATCTTTCCATGATCCACTTTTATGTGAAAGTATTGTATTTACTCTGTAAGTTTTCTTATGTTGAGTGATTTACGAATAAATTAATCAATAAGATCTTTACGTCCAAAGAAATCCTTATTTTCTCGTAAAAGTAAGGTCGCTCATGTTGTTCTCCCGGGAATGACATATTATGAGGAAGAATTCTTAAATGAACTTGTGCTTAATTGTCATATCTTAGTGGGGAGAGCGACTGTGAAATTTGAACGGGTTAACTTATATCTTAATAAACTCCTTGATGAATACACTAAGTTTCGACTATGTGAAATCATCGAAAGAAAGTTGATATGTTTATTTTTAGTCATGAATTATCTTTTGAGAATTCATTATGATCCCATAGTTTTCGTACCTTTGCCAATTTATATTGACAAAAAGGGGAGAATAACGTAGTAGTTCACACTACATACATATGGTTTACGGATCATTATGTAATGGGGAGTGGATTCCATTCTATTGGTTTTACCTATTGTGAAAAAGATGGAAGTATTGACTAAGGGGGAGTGATACAAATCAACATAGTATTATTTCAAAGTTGTGATGCAATTGAATTTTGATTCCTTATAATAATACTATGACACTGAATAACAATGATTGAGAACATTTTGTTTTCTGTATATTGTTATTGCTACGGATCTTCAACAACAATGATGCTAAGTTGAACACATTCAAAATCGATGGAGAACTTGAAGTAACGAAGAATTCAGGGAAGTTAAAGAGCCAAGGAAATCAAGCATGATGGATGATAAGCTACAAAGTTTATTTATTTTGTAATCCATATATATTGATAGTTTTGTCACTAAAATTGATAAAGGGGGAGATTGTTAGAGCATTGCTCGATCGAACTCGCAAGCATTGCTCGATCAAACTCGCAAGCATTGCTTGTTTGTCAAGTTTAGTTGATCAAAACTATATACTTGATTTCTAGTCTACTTATGGAAAAATCGGGAATATGTCCCATTTTCACTAATCTGTTTGGGGATCTATCCCATAACGGAAAAATTAAGATATATGTCCCGGAGAGATAAAAAAACCTTTAATGATTATTATCCAACATGTGTGGGGTTACACATGTGCCTACTTTACACTTTTACCCTTATCTACTCATCTTCTTTGCAGAGAAACCGATCCAGAGAAGCTTAAAGGAAGGGGGAAAATGGAGGCAGAGGGAAATCTTCAGTGTAATCAATTAGACCTCTTACTCAAAGAGTTTTAACCGGACGAAGTTTGTACAAATTGTAACTTAAAAAAATGAAAACTAACCGATACCTTCTGATCGGTGTGGGGAATACGAAATTGATTCACCACCAAACTCCGGTCTAGATCAATTCCCATATCTGGATATATCCACTCAGAATAATTCTCTTACTCTTGTCCCATGTCCCCTAAGCGCTTCAAGCTCTTTCTCTCTTAGTGATCGTTAACTAGTACTCTCCGAGTTCATGTAACATCGAATATCATACACTTTGTACGACCAAGAGTATTATCCCACATGTGTAAAAGTGTGGGGTTACACATGGGGATTATCCCACATGTGTGGAGTTCATGAGTATGTCCCGGTGAGTTCATTCAAGTCTAACAAAGTTCAAATTCATTAAACATTAATAATAGCAACTGATTTTCTATGTAAGAGAATAAGTGGACCTTTAATAAGCCATGTTCAAACCTTTCAACCGTGAGGACTTTCATAAAACTTACTGAAAATTGTTGCCATGTTTATAAATGAAAATTCTTTTGTCGGGTGATCTTTAGTGGATTGAACCTATGAATTGCAAAGAAAATTTAAAGCACCAGAAGCAAAACATTTAGTTGTTACGCACCGAAGAAGATAAGGGTAAAAGTATAAAGTTGGTACATGTGTAACCCCACACATGTGGGATAATCCCCATTTAACGGTTTATTTATCTTTTCGGAACATGTTCCTTAATTTTTTCCGTTATGGGATAGATCCCCAAACAGATTAGTGAAAACGGGACATATTCCCAATTTTCCTTCTACTTATAGCTATGTCTCGGATTAGGATAGAAGTGTGTAGTTGAGCATTAGACTTCATGTCATTCACCAATTGAAGAAGAAGGTCTACTGAAGAGCTTGGACGAACTTCATCAACAAAAGGTGTGTGGAGACTAAAACTTATCTACCACTCAGAAGTCTATTCTATTCTATCTTCTAAAGAGACTAAGTCGTATAGCTATATAGAATTTGTGTTATACACATTTGATATTTCGGGCCGAGTTTATCTCGTATATATATTTCTTGAAATACGTGTTGGAAGCTTTTAGCTTTAGCTTAACTTCATCATCTGCTTGACGAGTTTAGTGATAAACAATTCACTTGTTGAAAACTAAATATTAAGTCAAGATGATCATGTGAAAATTACCTTTGAACATCTTACATAATTTGTGTGAGACGGTCATTTGATATTAACTTGGGAAGTTTCGTATTGATCAATTAATCACTTGAAAATTACTTGAAGCTAGTGGTATGTGTAAGATTA
Organism: Papaver somniferum; assembly: GCF_003573695.1. NCBI lineage: Eukaryota > Viridiplantae > Streptophyta > Magnoliopsida > Ranunculales > Papaveraceae > Papaver > Papaver somniferum. The sequence continues at coordinate 14,703,588 of NW_020622381.1, forward strand.
CCATTGTTGTCTTATAAGGATGTTTCAATGATTAAATGAGAATTTTAAAACTATTTCAATGCCTTTATATCTCACAGTTTATGTACTTGGTATGCGAACCATGGAGCTCTAGTTCAGGTCCAGAACTCTTTTTTGCGAACAGGTTTACATGTGAAAGGTCTGAAGTTGTTATTTGCTTACTCTGTTTGCGAACATCTAGACAAGGCTGGGTCAGGATCTATTTTTCGCGTAGCTTGTTTGCGAACGGCTAGACTAGGCTAAGTCCCGAACTTTGGTTCGCGTAATCAGTTTGCGAACACAGTGGATTGGCTCTAAAATCGATAAGTATGAAAACTCATACTTATGAACTCAGGTTTGATTGCGAACTCAGTTTGCGAACTAATTAAAGTCCCTGGAACTTTAATGAAATAAGGTATGCGAACTTGTTTTGCGAACAGTGACATTACGTTCATGAATTGGTTCTTGTATAAGTACTTTGTATAATTACAAACCAAACCGAATATGTTTCAATTTGTTCATGGATATTTCTATGAGATAGTGAACAATTGAAAAACTCTCTTAAAACACATTTAGATTCTTCTGATTATCTATCATGATTGATTGATCATCATATTTGATCTATAAGTGTTAGATAAAGATGGCTAAACTAAAAGTATTCATATGGCTAACTTCGGTTAACTGTTATTGAGCCAAACAGTTATACACATTTAGGTATGGTTCATCCATATATAAATATAGGTATATATCATTTGTGTGTATCAAGCTAATACCATTTGACAGTGGAGATTGATTGTTTATTTTCTAAGCAGACTTAGCTTGAATCTTAAATCAGGAGTTCATCTGACGGTGAATATCAATTGCTTTGTTACTAAACTATCTTAGCTTTGATTGAAAGCAACCCTGATTTGAAATACTATATAAGGGAGAACTCTAGCATATGGGAAACCTAATCTCGACACTTTCGTGTGTCCTAGTTGCAAACTAGAGTTGATTCTTCATTAACCAGGGTTTTCCAAAACCATTATTAATTAGGTTAACGACTTGAAGACTTCATTTGGGATCCGTGAAGCCAAATCCAACTATTTTCTCTGTAGTTGTGTATTCTGATCTTACTTTTTCTATCATATTGAGTTTTTCCTTCTCTAAGATGCACTCGAGATTTATCTCTGATAGGTAAGATATAAAAAGTAATCACAACAGTTCTTCGTCTCAGACTCTTGTGATTCCGCAATAACTTTTTGTGTTAATCAATTGGGTTATTGTGAGGTGACTACTATTCATAGGTTGCTCTTCGGGAGTATAAGACCGAATTATTAGTTGAGTTTCATGTTCACCTTGATTTATCTAAAGACGGAAACAACAACAAGAATAAAAATATATGTGGGAGACAGATTTGTTTATAAGTCTTCGACTTTGGGTCGTAGCAACTCTTAGGGGCGGGTGAGATCGTCTAATGGAATCAAGTGCGTATAGTCTTGCTGGGATCCAAGAGGCGTAAGGAACGCGACTGTACCTTAATCGGTGTGAGATTTGGCTAGGGATAAACTACATTCCAATCCGAAGCTAACTTGTAGTAGGCTAAAGTCTGTAGCGTCTTAATACAATATGGTGTTCAAGTCTGGACTAAGTTTCGGGGTTTTTCTGCATTTGTGGTTTCCTCGTTAACAAAATTTCTGGTGTCTGTGTTATTTCTTTTCCGCATAATATTTTGTTATATAATTGAAATATCACAGGTTGTGTGTAATTCAATCATAGTTGATAAATCCAACCTTGTTTGTTGGATAGAACTTGATTGATTCTCGGGCATTGGTCTTTGGTACCCTCCGAGTTATTCTCATATCAATCGGTCTCATGGATTTCTTCTAGTTGATTTACTGATTGTATTAAGAAAGAGATAAATCTCTTTGATATCTTTCTTGATTGTGTCTCAGTTTTAAGTTGGTGCTCCCGGAATTATATTGGAGTTTAGTCCATACAGATTCCCGAACGAAATATTGGGTGTGGTTGTAATACCCCGACGTTTCCATATTCTATACTGACTAAAATTGGTTTTTTGTTTGAAAGTAAAAACAACGGGAAGCAGAAGTGTTACGGTAACTGAAGAGTCGGAAAGAAGTAGTTTCAAATTAGTTTAGTGGGAAAAGAACAAGAGCGAATGTAGAAAATTGAGACACCGTCTCAAATAGCGGATAAGATATCACCGGTTATCAAAAGAAAGGCACTTGTTGAAATGGAAGTTCTTTCTAGTCAATTCCCATATTTGAATGTATAATAACAATAAATTTGAAATTCATAAATTGTAACTTAAACTTGTATGATTCATCACCTACAATTAATATTAAAAGTTATTACTAGTTCAAGCATTATATATTGTCATTTCAATACATATTTTCAGACTTGTATTTTGTTTTTTACAACATGCAACATCAGTTTCTGTTATGATACGATAATGCAGATTAACTATACTAAAAAAAATTAAGGTTATTTATACATATATATCACAATCCATTAGTCAAAACATATTATTGAAAAAAAAATATTTTTGGTAAATGATGTTTATGGATAATGAAGAAACCAAAAATGTATTTCAATGAAGAAAGAAAAAATAGTGCATGAAATCTGTAGTGATAAAAAAAACTCATCAAATTGGGATATACCCAAATTAATTTGGATATACAAGAACTTAAGTGGATATAAAAGTAAGGCTAATGGGTGTCAAAAACGAGTAAAGTTATGAATTTACCCATGCCAATTCCAATTAAAACTAACCCGATTCATCTTCAAATATTTCATATTCTTCTTTTTCCTCTACCATGCCGACCAATTGGTCCCCTCTCCATCCATCTTTATCATTCATTCGGAAAAAAAGCTCGTCGATTGATCTCCAAACATGCAGAAGTATATGAAAAAAATTCATCGAAAACCTAATCGTGATGACCCTAGAATTATAAAATATATTCAATAAAAACGTAAAAAGAATCAGCATAATCCGAAGAAATGACGTGATTAAGAAAGTAAGTGATTAGATAAACTCAATCCAATACTTCATTTTGTTGTTTGCATGTCAAATTAGGTTAAAAAAATCAAAGTTATGGAATTGCAGTTATGTGGTAGTTAGGGTACTACTTCAACTATCCCGACGACTTTGCATATTTAGTATTAGTCCTTGTAGATGACAAAATATAGCATCTACCAACAACTGAGAGCTCAAGTTCCACGTATGAGCTCGATATGTACCTCTACCTATGAGCTCTACATGTACCTGTGAGCTCGACATCTACCTATGAGCTCGACATGTACCTGTGAGCTCGACATCTACCTGTGATCTCGACCTATAATTGATATCCAGATGGAATCCAAAGATCAAGTCCGGGTCTTAAAGGTTGTTTGGCGGCAAAGTAAAAGTCTCCATGACGTCATCGACACGAGTCAAGACGCAGAAGCGAAGGACATGAGTGTAATTTTATAGATAACCGCCTTGTAATTAGTATAAAGACCCACTTGCAAGGAAAATTGAAGGATCTTCTCCCTATCCAACTCATTTCTCTAGAATGCTCTCTCTTCTGTACTAGAGAAATGACGTAATCTCTGTACTCAAAAGCTCAAGTAATGGAAAAGTACCAAGAAACTCGTAGTGGATGTACGTCATGCATGATCGAACCGCTTAAATCCTTCTCTCATTTACTTTCAGTACAATCAATACCCTTAACAATTAGCCTTACACCATGTTTGTTTACTCCTGACTCATCTGAGTCGTCTGGATCTGAATCATCTGGATCTGAGTGAAATCACCTGACTCATCTGGATCTGAGTCGATATGTTTGTTTTGAGTCAGATCTGACTCATCTGACTCGGAAATAAGTGAGTCAGTGGTTTGGTCCCATGAGTCAGGATATTTTGTTACCTGACTCAAATGAGTCTGAGTCAGGGGTTATGTCTGAGTCATAGGTCGAGTCAGATCTGATTCAAAGTGGAAAACAAACGGTCTGACTGCTGACTTGGTCCGAGTTAGGGGTTGACTCAGATTCAGACGCCGAGTCAGCTGCAAACAAACAAGTTCTTACTCCTAACTCTATGTGGATACCAAATTAGGTCATCTTTATTGGCGCTAGAAACACATCCTTCAAGCTAAACCAGAAAAAAATTATTTTCATAAAGAAATGTGGAGAGATAATATCTGCTCCACAAAATATCACCTAAAGGTTCTATTGATTCTCGTCTCCCTCAGTGAAGACAACGAAGAAAGTGAAGAAAACTTGGGATGAAAATATTTCAGTGAGAATGGATCTCAACAGATTTATGAGAAAATGATTTTTCATCACAGAAACATCAATTTTACGATCTTTGAAACTCAAAACATCCATCGATTCTTGTTCTTGAACAACAACTTGAAGTCGGTGATGAAGAATCGATGAAACTCATCGTCAACAACTACATTTGAAGAGGAAAATCATCAGAAATGATCTAAAAATATAAGTATAACCTATCATAACTGTTTAATTTTGATTACAATTGCTAAATCTTTAATTTGGAATAAATTTAACACAAATTTTTTTTTTAGGGTTTTAAAAACCCAAATCGATGATTTCATATAGAAACTCATAACCAATTTATGATCAAATGAAAGATTTATATTTTCCTCATTTCAATCTTGCTTTTGAGATAATACTCTCGAAAAAAAATTGAAGATTAATTTAAAGGGTTTCTTGATCAAAAATCAAGAAATATCTTTATCTTTAACTCTGATTAAAGATTGACTTTCAGATTCACAATCAGCGCAACTACATCTCTATTGACCATAATGTTGATTTGATTTCCATCATATCTCAATTTTCGATCTCATATTAAGCTTATATCTGATTGGTTTCATCATGTTCAATCAACTCCTATTTTTGTTGCTCATATCATAACAACATAATTTAATATGGTTTCTGTAACCGAAGTATAATACCTAATTGAAAATATTATTTTCAATTTTATTATCAACTCAGATCTTCCACAGAATGTCTAGTGATGGTGAACTAAACTGAACTCAGAGTTACTGCCTAATGAGGAGTATGAAAACACCTTCATAACTGCTCTCTAAGAGCAAAACAACTCCCAAAATATTTGTGAAAGAATTAAACTCCAAAAAGATGAGTTTTCACTATCTTTTTCCATCTTAGATTGTTATATTTATTGCATAACTGAAATAACAGTAAAACCTATGTATGATTCATAATTTTCATCCATAAATACTTGATTCCTGAACTCTCTTTACTGTTCTTCAAAGTATGTTGAGCATAGTCTCACATGTTTAAAAGTATGAACTTCGGCTTGAAAGCTATAATTGACCCATTGTGTCTATATATCTTTAGTCGAAAATTTCAAGTCAAGAGCTCTGATCTGTATGAGTATGATCTGACCATTTAGATTATAAACATGAGTATAGTTTGATAACTTAAAATATCTCTGAACTTATCTGATAACTCATAAACTTTAGACATGACCATCATTGAGCTGGTATATGCCACAAATGAGTAATCTGAAACTTTTATTTGTCATCTTTGAATGATTGAATAATGATCTTTCTCAAGCATGAGCTTAATATTATTTATTTGCAACGAATAGTGATGAGCATGAATTTCACCTTAGCCAAAAGCATGATAAATCATAAATGGAACCACATCAGATCCATAAGTGCATGTCTAAACATCTGCATAATGAATTAATATCTTGTATCTCATAAATTAAGAGATGATATATTTCTTTTGGTTGTATCTAAATGACATATACAATAATGTTATACCTGATAAACTTGAACATCATCTACATAGCTTGGAATATATATGTCGCACTAAATTTATCTCATTAAGAGGTAGATAAATATATCTTGCGGTATTTCAGTTTTACCTGAGCCTTTCTATATCATTTTCTAACTAACAGTTCAACCTGAGTAACTGAAAAAGCGGGGGTCTAACAACCTCACCCAATATTTCGATTAGCAATCTGTATGGACTAACTCCAATATACTTTCTAGAGAATCAACTAGACAGTCAGACTCAATCTAGATAAAAGCATATCAAAGAGTTAGTATCTCAATATCTCGATTTGATCTTTACTCAAGCAAATGGAAACCTGCGAGTCCTTATCAAATACTAGAGAGATAAACTTGGATGGTACCAAAGACCAATATCCAAGTGTCAATCAATGTAAATCAACAACGAAAGGTTGGATATTCTAATTGATTGATCTTAACGCACAACCTGTGATAATTCAATTATATAACAAAATATAATGCGGAATAGAAATAACACAAACACCAGAATTTTGTTAACGAGGAAACCGCAAATGCAGAAAAACCTCGGGACCTAGTCCAAATTGAACACCACACTGTATTAAGCCGCTACAGACACTAGCCTACTACAAACTAACTTCGGTCTGGACTGTAGTTGAACTCTAATCAATATCACACTGATTCAAGGTACAGTTGCGCTCCTTACATCTTTGATCCCAGCAGGATACTACGCACTTGATTCCCTTAGCTGATCTCACCCACAACCAAGAGTTGCTACGACCTAAAGTCGAAGACTTTAATAAACAAATCTGTATCACACAGAAAAGTCTACGATGATAGATAAATATGTCTCCCACAAATAAACCTATGAGTTTTGTTCCGTCTTATGATAAAATCAAGGTGAACAGGAACTAATTGATAACCCGAACTTATATTCCCGAAGAACATCCTAGAATTATGAATCACCTCACAATAATCTAAATCGTATGGTAGCGAAACTAGATATTGCCGAATCACAAACGATGAGACGAAGATGTTTGTGATTTGTTTTTATCTTGCCATATCGGAGATATAATCTCAAGCCAATTATTCAATTAAACTCGTATGATAGAAAATGTCAAGATCAGATCGCTCAACTACAAGAGAAGTAGTTTCGTCTGGATTTACAATACCAATGAAGTCTTTCAGTCGTTAACCTACAGGGTCTCGAGAATAAACCTAAGGTTAAAGGAGAATCGACTCTATCAAAACCAACTAGTATCACACAGGAGGTGTGGGGATTAGTTTTTCCAGTTGCTAGATGTCTCATGAAAAAGTGAGGGTACAACAACCACACCCAATATTTCGATTAGCAATCTGTATGAACTAACTCCAATATACTTTCTAGAGAATCAACTAGACAGTCAGACCCAATCTAGAGAAAAGTATATCGAGGAGTTAATATCTCTCACTTGATTTGATCTTTACTCAAGAAAATAGATCAAATACAAGGATAATAACTTAGATGGTACCAAAGACCAATATCCAAGTGTCAATCAATTTAAATCGACAACCAAAGGTTGGATATTCTAATTGATTGATCTTAACGCACAACCTTTGATATTTCAATTATATAACGAAATATAATGCGGAATAGAAATAACACAGACACCAAAATTTTTGTTAACGAGGAAGTCGCAAATGCAGAAAAACTCCGGGACCTAGTCCATATTGAACACCATACTGTATTAAGCCGCTACAGACACTTTCCTACTACAAACTAACTTCGGTTTGGACTGTAGTTGAACCCTAATCAATCTCACATTGATTCAAGGTACAGTTACGCTCCTTACGTCTCTGATCCCAGCAGGATACTACGCACTTGATTCCCTTAGCTTATCTCACCCACAACCAAGAGTTGCTACGACCCAAAGTCGAAGACTTGATAGACAAATCTGTCTCACACATAAAAGTCTATATGATTGAATAAATCTGTCTACCACAGAAATATCCAAGAGTTTTTGTTCCGTCTTTTCATAAATCAAGGTGAACATGAACTAATTGATAATCCGGACTTATAATCCCGAAGAACAACCTAGTATTATCAATCACCTCACAACAATCTTAATCGTATGGTAGCGAAACAAGATGTTGCGGAATCACAAACGTTGAGACGAAGATGTTTGTGATTTCTTTTTACCTTGCCCTGTCAGAGATATAATCTCAAGTCAATTATTCAATTGAAATCGTACGATATAAAATGGCAAGATCAGATCGCTCAACTACAAGAGAAGTAGTTTCGTATGGCTTCACAATCCCAATGAAGTCTTTCAGTCGTTAACCTAAAGGGTCTCAAGAAGAAACCTAAGGTTAAAGGAGAATCGACTCTAGCAAAACCAACTAGTATCACACAGGAGGTGTGGGGATTAGTTTTTCCAGTTGCTAGATGTCTCATGAAAAAGCGGGGGTCTAACAACCTCACCCAATATTTCGATTAGCAATCTGTATGGACTAACTCCAATGTACTTTCTAGAGAATCAACTAGACAGTCAGACTCAATCTAGATAAAAGCATATCAAAGAGTTAATATCTCAATCTCTCGATTTGATCTTTACTCAAGCAAATGGAAATCTGCGAGTCTATATCAAATACTAGAGAGATAAACTTGGATGGTACCAAAGACCAATATCCAAGTGTCAATCAATGTAAATCAACAACCAAAGGTTGGATATTCTAATTGATTGATCTTAACGCACAACCTGTGATATTTCAATTATATAACAAAATATAATGCGGAATAGAAATAACACAGACACCAGAATTTTGTTAACAAGGAAACCGCAAATGCAGAAAAACCCCGGGACCTAGTCCAGATTGAACACCACACTGTATTAAGCCGCTACAGACACTAGCCTACTACAAACTAACTTCGGTCTGGACTGTAGTTGAACCCTAATCAATATCACACTGATTCAAGGTACAGTTGCGATCCCAACAGGATACTACGCACTTGATTCCCTTAGCTGATCTCACCCACAACCAAGAGTTGCTACGACCCAAAGTCGAAGACTTAAATAAACAAATCTGTCTCCCACAGATAAACCTATGAGTTTTGTTCCGTCTTATGATAAAATCAAGGTGAATATGAACTAATTGATAACCCGGACTTCTATTCCCGAAGAATAGCCTAGAATTATCAATCACCTCACAATAATCTAAATTGTATGGTAGCGAAACTAGATATTGCAGAATCACAAACGATGAGACGAAGATGTTTTTGATTTCTTTTTATCTTGCCCTATCGGAGATAAAATCTCAAGCCAATTATTCAATTGAACTCGTATTATAGAAAATGGCAAGATCAGATCGCTCAACTACAAGAGAAGTAGTTTCGTCTGGCTTCACAATCCCAATGAAGTCTTTCAGTCGTTAACCTACAAAGTCTCGAGAAAAAACCTAAGGTTTAAGGAGAATCGACTCTAGCAAAACCAACTAGTACCACACAGGAGGTTTGGGGATTAGTTTTTCCAGTTGCTAGATGTCTCCTTTATATAGTTTTCAAATCAGGGTTCGCAATCCAATTTACCTTGGTAACAAAGCGTTCAATATTCACCGTTAGATGAAAAACCTGATTTAACCAAGCTAATATCTTTCAACCGTTAGATCGAAACTTAGCTTGTCACACACAAATGAAATGTATTTCATTTAGGTTTGAGTAACCGTACCTAAACGTGTACACTTAGTTGGTTCACAAATAGTTAACCAATGGTTATCCATATGAGCACTTCCATATTAACCATATTCATCTTCTTCACATAACTAGTTCAAATGACTCATAAGAACTAGTTGAAGAGTTGTTCAATTGATTAGGTCTTTATGAATATACACAATTGAAATAAAATCGGTTTGATTCACTTGAATCAATTCATGAAAAATATACCATGGTTTGCAAAGATTCCATTCCTTATTGATTTATTGTTTAAGTTGATGAACTTCCGATTTGAGAAATATAACAAGCTTGGGTACGCGTACGGGTACGTGTACCATAGCTACCGGAATTGAGTTTAGAAAGTCAGCAGAAATTTTCGGTCAAAAGCTTCCGTGGGTGCGGGTACGGGTATGCGTACCCAAGGTGACTGGTTTAACAAGTTTGCAAACTTACAAACTCAGTAGAAATTTTCGGTTCAAAAACTTTCGATGGTACGCGTACCCAACCTGTCTCCTTCACCAATATTGTATGCACACATATGCACACACTTGGTTTCCGGCACATGGATTTATAAACTAATGTGCGAACACACTATATATGCTTATATCCATAGTTGGTTACGTAATCTCAACTCTACATTTCAATCATTGAAACATTCTTCTATAATGTTATAATAATCGTTATTCACGACTATCGTCATCAAAGCTATTTTCAAGATTGAAACGTCATCATGACTTTCGTCACAGGTTAAGATGAAAAGTGGTTAAAGCGAAAGCTTACTAACACATATTTCGAGAAAAAGATAGGCGAGTTAACTCGGCTCGAAATAGCAAATGTGTATGTATGAAAACTATCATACTTATACGACTTTGTCTCAAGAGTAGGAAATAGAGTAGATAGACTTTTGAGTGATAGATAAGTTCAAGTCTCCACATACCTTTTAGTCGGATGAAATTCTACTGGTTCCTTGAGTAGTTCTTCGTCTTCGTAAGATGATCTCCATGGAGTCTGGAGCTCAACTACACTAAACTGTCCTAAACCGAGACTTAGCTATAAGTAGTCTAGAAATCACGACATATAGTTTTGACAACTAAACTTGACAAACATGCTTGAGATAGTAACGCATGCGAGTTCGACCGAGCAATGCTCTAACAGTAACTAAATGCAATATTATAACTCAAAAATTGCATGTGTATCTTTGTGGGGAGTGCGTATGTGGAATTATACGAGATGCTTGTGCCTTATGTCTCCTTAACGCAAACCGAGATTTCTTGGTTGAAATCGTCTAAGCTAAAGGTTGGCATGTGTTCTCTAGTCTTGAAACTCTTTTGATTAATCATGATTTATTAAGTAGTATATTACTACGTTATATATGGCTTTACGGAGTGTTGAGGGGTGAATTTGATTTTGGTTCTACAAGTCCTAGCCACAACACATCAAATTCCTTAATAGAAGAGAGAGAAAGAGAGAGGAAAAGAGATCCCCTCCATTGTATTACATGCCTCTTTATATAGACTTTTCAAAAGCCCCTCTTTTTATGATATCATGCCACATGTCCTAAAACTCCTTAATTACTACTAATGTCATTCCTTCTCTAATACAACCTCCTTCTTTCCTATTAATTCCTCCCTTGTCCTTTCCATCTTATGGATACTTTTTTAGTGGACTTAGGCTTTAGTCCCCAGTCCCCATGTTTCATGTGGGGTTTGCCTCCCTTTTGGGGGCGCGCTAGGCCGGCTAAGGGGGAATATTTTTCATGTATCAACATTAGTTCCCTGACTACTGGGTCAATTGTCAAAGGACCCGGTAGTCACATCATGCCTTATCTTAAGTTCTACTTTGCATCAGTAGTCATTGTCCTATGATGATGCCATCCTAAAGTCCACACTATAGGTTGTCCCATATATGGTTGTCATCTTTGTATCTCTGATCGAGCGACTCCACGACTTCTTAGATATACCTTGACCCTGGCAATCTGCACTCATATCTCCATCTTACCTTCGGGGTGAACTAGTACGCTTATTAATGTTGAAAGAGGAGGTGGTCATGTTGAGGACCCTTAGGGTGATTCATTAAAGGCGCGTAAAGCTTATGACGAACACGAAGAGATTGTCTCACTCGCACGGGGTCACAGTCGTCTGATAAGATTATGGACAACATCCGCAAGTTGGTAGACGAGGCTGATCGGGATTTGGTTTGGCGAGTGTTTTGTGAGTAGGCGCGTTTAAAGGTGGAGACTCTGGATGTAGATACTGCTCGTTGTCGAGCATTGATAACCGGCTAAACTTGTGCGGGTAGTCCCAGTGTTGTTCCTCTCTTTTAAGATATTGGGCAGGTGAAGCGTGTCGTTTGGCAATGTTGGAGTGCGCCTACTCCCTTCTTTTATTTTCAATGAAACGCGGCGTTTGGTGCTTCGCCTTGGTGGGGATGGGTGGAGTGTGTATTGAACGCGGCCATTCCCCTTCTTCTTTTGGTATTTACAGTCTTTGTAAGTTTATTAGTTGGCTGAGCATCCCCTCTCTTTTTTTTTTTTGCAGATCTGTAGCCAGTCGGATGCGCGGAGCAACCCGTCGCCTTTTTGTATATCTGTGGCCGATCGGATGAGCATATCAACCCGTCGCATTTTTTGTATATTTGTGACCGATCGGATGCGCATATCAACATGTCACCTTTTTATAATCTGTGGCCGATCGGATGCGCGGAGCAACCCGTCGCCTTTTTGTATATCTGTGGCCGATCAGATGAGCATATCAACCCATTGTTTTTTTTTTGTGTATTTGTGGCCGATCGGATGAGCATATCAACCCGTCGCCTTTTTTGTATATCTGTGGCCCATCTTTGGGCCTTTTGTAAACTCGTCAGCCGACCGGGTGTCTATGCATCCCGTAACCTTTTGTATAATCGTCAGCCTGCCGAGTGTCTATGCATCTCAAGGCCTTTTGTAAACTCGTTGGCCGACCGGGTGTCTATGCATCCCGTAGCTTTTTGTAGATTTGTCAGTCAATCAGGCGCCTTTGGCTTTCCTGAGATCTTTTGTAGATTTGTCAGTCAATCAGGCGCCTTTGGCTTTTCTGAGACCTTTTGTGAATTTGTCAGCCTTTTCTTGGATGCCTTTGGCATTCCCATGGCCTTTTGCGGCCTCTATGGATCCTTGCTAGCATGGTGCCCGGAGCACGTTACTAGAATTTTTGTTGCATAACCAATCATGTAGTTCAAAGCAAGGTAATAATGATGCTTGTGGAGTTAACGACCTATACATGGGACTAGGTTACTCATGGGGCCCAAATGTCTATATTCAAGCAAGATCTTATTTAGATGCTTGATGATTTTTCAATCGCATGTATGTACAAAAAGCAAAGATAGCATACACAAACAAGATGTGCGAGTTTTTCATACATATAGGTAGGCAAATACATGCTTTATACTGGAAATTGAAGCAAAACAGAAAGCTCAAAACGTTTTAACACACGCGAGGTTTCAACATGTTTTCAAATATGCATCTAATACATGACATTGTGGAGGAATCACGATTTCTAGGGTCAGTGTTTTAGACATCTGCTCGATATCGTTAATACTAAGTCGTACATGAAATAAAATGTATGGGGCGAGTATGTGAACATGTACTTGGTTATAAAATGGGTTCTGGCGCGCATACATGGGAACGGTCTATAGTCGAGTGAGCAGAATTTAGCACAAAATAAGAACACAGATGACTCATTTTCTATTAGATGTGTAGCTAGACAGTTTATCGTTTATGTTGATATTCGAGACGAGTCCGCTAATGGCGAGTGTATGCTGTTCTAGAGAAACTAGTTTGGCTGAGCACTACATGCTTGATAACTTTAAATGCAAAACAGATATAGCCTGAGTAATCTCGAATAGGGAATCCGGAAGCGTACCGATCTTACCAGTTAGACAAAAAAAATGCCTGCGAAGGATAAGTGGTGCTGGTGAGGCGGTTGCTGGCTTATGAATTTCATGAGAAAACAGTCGAGCGGAGACATAAGCCTCGTTCTGTTTTGGCACCAGTTTGGAGCACCTTGGGCAAGCGTCATTTACCATTTTCGTTCTCGAAGCGATCTTTGTAGATGTGAGAATTCAAATATACTTGACAGTGGCGAGCTCCTTGGCACTAGCATCCTCCCTCTCCCCCTTTTTTTTGAAAACAAACATGATCTACTTTATCAGATCACTAGATTAACATTTAGAGGTGAGCAACTTATTTGCACCAATAAATAAAATGGACCATGTGATGTTTTTATGTTACGGAAAATAGATCAATATTTGATCATGCAACAGGCAGTGAGGTAGGTCCATAAGAGCTTAAGTACTTACCAATTTCAGTTTGATAATGATGGGGTACGAGCATACACAACTTTAAGAAGTTTTAAGTAAAGGAAAATCTTCATGGATACGTGCATATATGCGGACTGAAAGAGGGTATACGTTTACAAGGAATTTCATCACATAACCACATGCAAAGGGGTTCCAAACTCTATCAATGAGCAATGCTAGCACAATGTTAAGCAAGTTTAGCTGCAATTTTTTTTTAGAATGGTCAAAGGTTGCGGAATATATACTAAAGATCAAATAAGGACAGTGAAATGCTTATCTTCGCAGGTTCCTATACTTCCCTTGTTTGTGTGTAGGTGACCTTGATGGAGATGTTATGTCCTTGCACTCGTCATAAATCAGTAGGTACATTTGCCATTAGTCGAGATCCGGCTCCAGAAACGTTTTATAGTGGTTCACGCTGGGTGGTTTCTTCGACTGTTTCTTCTGAAAACGTGCTTAAGACATTTGACTGTGATTCATTAGCAAGCAGCATTAATTGTTCCATCTCATGACGCCATGGCTTGACAGCTCAAGCGGCTCTTTGTTCCATGAGTGGGGGCTTTCATTGAACATTAGCCATTGGCGCAGCTCCAAAACGATCATGCACTCAGAAATCCCTGGCTGCAATTACTCTTGGCTCTCCTTATGCTACCACAGGATCAATCAAGACTAGATTTGAGAGACTTTCATAACTAATTCTGAAACAGGGAGTCAAGCTTAAGTGAGTTACTGAAGTTCAGAAATTGAACACTATTACTTCAGCGTAATCGAGAACTTAGGCAATTTTCAGCCCCATCCATCACAATCATTAAAACACAGATTTAACGCAAATTAGATGAAAAACAAAAGTAGATTAAGGTCAGTTTTTAATCAGGTAGACGTCCTAACTACAAATCGCAATCAATTTTTTAAATTCAAGGTTAGGGACATAGGGTTGCGATGAATTTTGTAATAGAACAAATATTTCTTCAAAATGATTACATAAAACAGATTGTTGCGAATCCAAATTCCGATTTTAAGTCATATTAGCCAATCGAAACCAATTTTGGGATTTAGTTTTTTTTTTTTTTGAAACCTTAAAATGATTTCTTCCGAAGAATTTCTTTTCACAGCAGAAAAAACGAATGATAATTATCGAAAGGGAAGGAGGGATTAAACTTATCTCTTCGTTGGTGATGTCTACCATAATCTTCATCGTTGATTAGGCTCATTAGAACATGAGTATCTCGTTTGTAACTTTAAGATTTTGTCAAGATGATGCAGGAACTCTTTTTCGTCGAACAAATTGGTAATGCTTTTGTTTTCCAGAAGCACTTTCAAAACGGATAAAAATCAAAGTGTTGTTTAACCAAAATATTTCCTAAATTTCTCAATTTTCAAAAGGCTTTTAAAAGCTACAAAAGCATAAACTTTGGTTCCACTAAAATTTAATGTTTGATTTATCCTTTTTAGCTCATTTTATTTTATAAATGACAAAAATTATCTTTAAATATATATACAATCCATTTCTATTTCATATATTTTATTCTTTAATATTATTATATATTATTTTTAAATTATTTTGTGATACAATTTCATTTAGTTTGTCAAAAATAAAAATAAAAACAAATACTAAATAATAAAATATTTGTTTAATAACACATTTGATAATAATATTAAATAATTACTTAATTTTAGTTTGATTTTTTGTTTGAAAATCATATATATATATATATATATATATTAAAAAGTGGTTAAATAAATTTAATATTATATATGTTTATATTTAATAATACAAAAATTAATTATTTTTAAACTCAATAAAATTGAAACAAAATTATTTTCAGATATATGTCTGTTTTTGTCATTTGATACAACAATAATAGTTGCATATGATATTTTACCAAACACACTTTGACTGTTTTTGTTAATCAGTTTTAATTTAATTTAATATTTTACTAAACATCTAACTGCTTTTTTCTCACAGCATATCACAACAACACACAACGGAAAAGTGCTTTTGCAAAAGCCGCAGCAATACCAAACTAGGCCTAAGCTTGTATTGGTGTGATTTGGTGCAGCCGGAGAGGAAGAAAGAAGCGCTTGTGTTTGTTAATGGTGGCAGTGGCTATGGACGCGGAGATAACCACGCGGAGATGAGTTGGGGAGAAGTCTTCAGGTGTAAGAGAGATGAGCGGCTATTGTAAAACAGATGAGCGGCTGGTCATAGACGCGGCTTATGGGGGAGTTTCTGGGTAAAAAAGAAAGCAATTTGGGGTCCGCGTCTGAGGTGTATGAGTGGAGCGCGTAATGACTAGAAAAGAAATAACGTTCTAAGAGAAGAGAGACGCGTGATGCTATCTGAAGTGGATGGTTGGGCTAGGCACGAGCCTCCGAGTGTGGTCGCCAAATATTGAGGGGTGAATTTGATTTTGGTTCTACAAGTTCTAACCACAACACATCCAATTCCTTAATAGAAGAGAGAGAAAGAGAGAGGAAAATAGATCCCTTTCATTGTATTACATGCCTCTTTATATAGACTTTTCAAAAGCCCCTCCTTTTATGATATCATGCCACATATCCTAAAACTCCTTAATTACTACTAATGTCATTCCTTCTCTAATACAACCTCCTTCTTTCCTATTAATTCCTCCCTTGTCCTTTCCATCTTATGGATACTTTTTTAGTGGACTTGGGCTTTAGTCCCCAAGTCCCCATGTTTCATGTGGGGTTTGCCTCCCTTTTGGGGGGCGCACTAGGCCGGCTAAGGGGGAATATTTTTCATGTATCAACACGGAGCATCATGTAAGGGGGAGTGAATTAGTATTTATATGTATTACCTAATTTCCAAAAGTAGTATGTATTGATTAAGGGGGAGTGTTAGAGAATTGCTCGGTCGAACTCATAAGTGTTGTTATCTCAAGCTTGTTGTCGAATTTAGTTGTCAAAAGTATATCTTGATTTCCAGTCTACAATTAGTTAAATCTCTGATTAGGATATAAGTGTAGTTGAGAAACGGACATCACGACAGTCATCATTGCGTTCTACCGTTTGAAGGAGAATATCAACCGAAGCTTTTGGAGAACTTCTTCAACAAAAGGTATGTGAAGACTAAACCACCTATTTCTCAAGTTATATTCACCTTTCTATCTATAAGACGACATCGCATAACTAATTAGACTATCGTAATCATATCAAGAATTTCGAGTCAAGTTTATCTAGTAATAACTCTCGAAATATATAACTAAGATTAATGAACATTTGATACTTGATGAATTCCGGTTAAGGACAATTTATTGATCGCAATCAAAATCATGATTCAAGAATTATCATTCGAAAATAGCATGAATTGGTGATATGTGTTATTAATGTTATTCGAGAATGTTTCAAATCGATTTAGAGATAAATATAGAACTACTGTAAATTCGGATATAAGACAATATGCATATCAGTTTTACAAACGGGGAAAACTGTTAATATCTGAAGTTGTAATACATGTATTCAGTACGCGTAACGGAGTAGCTATATGTGGACAGTAGACTTTTGGTACCCATACCCGTATGCACACCTTAAAAAGTCAATAAACTCGGATCGGTACGCAAAACAGTACACGTACTAGAAAAGAACTGTTCGTCCCAGGATCGGTTTGGTATCCATATCGATACACGTACCAGAAAAGTTCTGTCAACTCCAGAACTTGTTATTATCTTATGTCGGTACACGTACTGAAAAAGTTCTTAAACTCCGGAACTCGGTCATGTTATAAAATATACATACCGGTACACGTATTTTGACTTAGTTGTTCACGAAACGATTAATTAATTGTACCTTGTACATCTACTTACCATGTCGATTAAATTCATATGCACTTAAATTATTTCTCCGAAGTAATTTGCATTTGAATAATCTCTAAAAACACCATAGACATATTTGATCACATTATTGTGACTCGAGTTAAGTCTTAAGTGTTTTATGAAAATTCTCAAGCTAATAGTTCAGTTGGCTAGTTTCGATTAACAATTCATGAGCGTGGTCTTTTGTACATGGTTCATCCTAACCAGAGTGTATAACTTGTTATGTAAATCAGATTCAAAGATTCATATAATGGTGGATATTGTTTGCTTGGTTCCAAAGCTATCTTAGCATAAATCTAAAGCAACATATGCTTTGAATGTATATAAAAGGGGAACCTCAAACAACTGGGATCTTTGAATCCTGACATTACTTTTCTTGGTGTGTCCTTATTGTAAAACTAGAGTCGTCATCTTCCTAAAACCCTTGTAAGGTTTAGCGACTACGAAGACTTCATAGGGATTCGTGAAGCCAAGTCCAGCTATTATTTATCTGATAGATCGAGTATCCCGATCTTGTTCGATTGTTGAGCTGCTCACTTGAATAAGATAGATAAAAATCTTCAAAGTTCTCTTCGTCTCAGACTTTGTTGATTCCACAAGTGAGGTGAATAATAATCTAGGTTGCACTACGGGTTGTATAGTCCGAATTTTTAGGTTAGATAGACTTTTTCTATTTTTATAGAGTTGCAATCACCTTGATCTACGATCAAAAAGGAAATCACACATATAGGCTTATATGTAGGAGGAAAATTGGTTTAAATCTTTTAATTGAGTTGAAGCATCTCTTAGGCTATAAAGGACGTCAGCTAAGGGAATCAATTGCGCGGAAACCTGTTGGGATTCAAGAGGCGTAAGGAACGCGACTGTAATTTAATTGATATGGGGGCTTAATTCAGTCTCAATTACATTCCAGTACGAAGTTAATTTGTAGTAGTCTAGTGTATATAGCGGCTTAATATAGTTTGGTGTTCAATTTGGACTAGGTCCCGGAGTTTTCCTGCATTTGCGGTTTCCTCGTTAACAAATTTTCGTGTGTCTATGTTATTTCTTTTCCGCATTATATTGTTTATCTTTATAATTGAAATATCATAGGTTATACATTAATAAATCATAGTAGATACATCCATCCTTGTTTGTTGGATACGACTTGATTGATTACTTGGGAAATTGATCTTTGGAATCACCCAAGTACTCTCACACGAAAATCAGGTTCACATACTAGTCTTTGTAAACTTTATGATTATGAGTGAAAGAGATATAACTCTATATATTATTCCTTGATTGAGATTCATTAAGTTGAACTCTCAGAATTGTGTTTAAGTTTGTCCATACAGATTTCCTAAGAAAAAGTTGGTGGTGTATTTTGGTACCCCCGCGTTTTCAGGGAGAATATATCACCGTGGTATTTCTTCAAAATTGTGGTGCAATTGAATTTTGAGAAGTGTAATAATACTATGTTTTTGTATAACGACTAATGAGTATAGTGTGTTTACCTCATTCTATAAAATATTTAACGAGTATTCTCATAAGTTGTTATCTCTACAGATCTTCAAAAACAAAGTGCTGAACGAACACATGCAGAACATTAGAAGAACTTAAAGTACGAAGAATTCAAGACGTGTGTTGAATAACCAAGGAAATCAATCATAGTGGATTGATCTGAAAAGTTTATTTATTGTATCCATATGTATTGAATAGTTTTGTCACTAAAATTAACAAAGGGGAAGATTGTTAGAGCATTGCTCGGTTGAAACCCACAAGTTTTTCTATCTCAAGCTTGTTGTCGATGTTAGGTGATCAACACTATATCTTGATTTCTAGTCTACTAAGTCAAGTTTCAGATATGTTAGAATTGTAGTTGAGCATCAGAAATTACCCTTAAAGATTGAAGATCGACGAAGACATTTGGAGAAATTCTGTATCAGGTATGTGAAGACTGAACCATTCTATTTTACTCACTTTACCATCATTATATCTATTGAGACTATGTCGTATGACTTATAGTAGAATTACAGAGAAGATGCTTCGAGTCAAGCTTGTCTTGTGAAAAATATCGAAATATGATATAACAATTAGATGTTCAAATATCCTTAACAATTTAGTTTTATGAATTAATTTGTGGATCAATTGAAAATTGACCATGTATGATTATATCACTTGGAAATGTTTCAAATATCATAAGTGAGAAATATGAACTTACTGAAATTTCTACTCAGGGTAGGTTGGCGAGCCAGTTCGCAAACCATAGATATCTGAGATATTGAAATACAATAAGTTTGGTGAACTAGTTCGCAAACCGCGGGTTTAGTTGGGAACAGTTCATGAACCCGGTTGGCGGCCTGTGGTGTAACACCCCGTGTTTTAGCATGGCGCATGCTAAAAGATGCGCCATGGCATGAGATGAAGGTTCATCTCAAGCTTCTGTTGCGTCAAGAGGAACATTGGCTAGAGCCAATGTCGTACAATCATTGTGTATTAGGCCAGAGAGGGTTGGCGGAGTGAGCATCGCACAATTATTGTGCATCATGCCAGAGAGGGATGGCCAAGTGAATATTGCACAATCAATGTGCAATATCCAAAATGACTGTTGCGCAATCATTATGCAGATTAATTTTTGCACAATCATTGTGCAATACGACAGAGCGATCCGACAGAAGGAATGTTGCACAATCAGGAATAGATGGCGATTATTGTGAATGTACATTGTGCAACGCTGAAGTAAACCCGGCAGTTATTGCCGGTATTCAGGAATACATGGCAACGACCATGAATAGTGAAGCAAGCACCTCAAAAATGGGACTTGGTGAATGTACATCATCTCTGCTTTACAAAGTTGTAGAAATTGCAAGTTAACATATATAGGGAGGGTAGTTGGTCGAAGGTGCATATGCGGACTATGCACCAAGTAAGCTTCATAGCTTAGCCAAAAGAGTATAAATGATGCGTAAGCCTCATTTATAGCTGCGTAGCCTTGCAAATAGGAAATTTGATGCTTAGGCATCACTATGCCATATCGCGGACCCGATAATGCGTAACCTTTGTGCATTTTGACGGAACGGCCTATACGAACTAGGCCATTACCATTATTGCTTGACCACGGCCTTGAAAACGAGTTTGCATTAAGTTGTTGTCCCTTAAAAGATGAATTGTTGTCTGTGATTGATCCCTTTAGAGTAGGGAAGGGTACGTAGGAAGTCGCAATGAGTTGCAGCATTGCCGGCCCATCACTTTGTCGTTTATATTATCTAATTGGGAGATGATTGCAGCATTCTGGCCTCTCATATCATCTGGATCGGCATTGCGATGCGAGAGATGAACTTGATCAGGCAAGTTGCATTCCATTCCATGGATGCTCATACTTCCTATCAAGGAATTCTATGTTGGCATGCATCATTGGCACATTGGTCATGGCCAGTAAGGTAAGCTACAACGGTATAAAAGTGCGGAGCTTGCATAAGCCTAAGGATAGTACACATGAGCCTGATTGATGCACCCTTGGTGCGAGAAAGACAAGTGCATGCTTTCAGCAATTCCTAAGCTAAGTGAAGAGGCAGTATGACAGCTACTCAGCTAGATAGGAAATTCAGTGATGAATATCCTATAAGGAAGGGTCTTATACCCCTGTCCTATGGTAAGTTGGAACGATGTGGAAGCTAAGTTATCTGCGTCATGCTCCATGAGCATGTTTGCAACGGCAGATGAACGTGCATTTTCATAGCTTTAAGGCCCGTTTGTAGCATCATAAATGGTGCATCGGGGAAGTTATGGCATGCGCTCCCTGGCGCGCCAGGCGTAATTTTCCGGTCCGTCACATGTGGTGAACTGAATTTTACAAGTTGGATAAATATGCTAGCAGTTTGCGAACCCGGTTCACGAACCGTGGTCTACTGAGTTCAATAGTCTAGTAGGGTTGGCGAACTCGGTTCACGAACCGTAGAACCCCAACTCGTAAACAAGCCCTACGGTTAGAAAACCGTTGTATCAACTATCCCGATAATGTTTAGAAGATGCTTAAAGACTTATTATTTTAATATGTTTAGCATTGCTAAAACTCTCTTAAACACTTCTAAGACTTCATTGATTACTTAAACAATTATATTTTTGTATCATGATTAATTTCTTAGATGTTTAAATGAACATCAAATAGATTTTACTTCTTTGGATAACTTTCCAAACCGAACAGTCATTATACATGTTTCCGTAACCAAACCTATGTTTATAGTCTTTTATCGTATTTTGAAGATCAAAATTGTTTGCTTGATTCTCAATTTATCTTATCTTGAATTCTAATCTAACCCTGGTGTTTGAAAACTATAAATAGAACATATCTGTCAACTGGGAAAATCAATCCCCGACACTTTGTGTCCTAGTTGATTCTAGAGTCGTCCTCTATTGACCTTTTAGGTCTACAACTAAAAGACTTCACTTGGGGATTCGTGAAGCCAGGTCCGACTATCTTTACTTTGATAGTTCGTGTATCCTGATCTTGCTTTTCTTTTATCGAGATTTTTGTAATCTCTTTCAGGAAAGATAGATAATAATCGCAATGTTTTCCTCGTCTCAGACTTTGTGATTCCTCATGATAGATATCTAAATACTGATCTTAGTTTATCTTTCGAAGATTGTTCATGAGAGGTGGTTAAGAATCTAGGATGCTCTTCGAGAGTCGTTGTAACAACCCAAATTTCGGGCCTGGATTTCAACCCAAATACAAAACCCAAAATCCAAAATGCTACCTTAAATATCAGTCCCTGACTTCCATACTTGGCCCAAGTCCAAACGACTAATTCTTTGTTTAATCTTTATTTGTGTTTAATTTCGAAATTCTTTCGCAGCGGATATATAAAAATTCTTTTCGGAACATCTAACCGTTAATTTGACGTGATTTTTAATTTACATGAACCCTAAAGAAATATAATTTATCAGAAAAATTAATTTCACCGTTAAAAGTTCCAGATTAAATCCAAAATAATTACGTTTTTAAGAAAGATTCATAAAACAGAAACTGACGCCAGGTCACTCAAATAATTTTACTGAGTCCAATACGAATCCATAAATTATTATAATTATATATTCTGAATCCTAACTTATCTCCTATCCAGTAATAAAATTTCTAGGATTTTTAGTTTATCTTAAATACCTTTTGACCATAGTCAAACGAGTAGTTGACCAGCACTGTAGAAACGTACAACAGTGACGATTCGTTTTAGAAAAATCATATCAATTCACTCACAACTTCAAATTTTATTTGGTCGATCATTATGAAAAGATAAAAGAACCATCTTTGAGTTTTCAGTAGACTCTAAAGGCTAAAACCTTATACAGAATATTTTAAAAAAATAGACAACTTCAGTAAAATTGAATATGACAGAAAACGTCTGATCCTTGTACAGTGAAAACAATTGATTTAAAAATACTTATGGAACTCAGAAAATTATGAAATTTTTATATGTACATATTGAGATATTTTTACATGTAACATAAAAAAATGAGACAAAAACGTATTATATAATAATTATGATAGACAGTCAAACTGACATGATCCAGAAATTTCCATTATTCAATCAAATAGAGTAGTCTAAACAAAGCATTGTTTTCTTTGGTTATACATTAACCCAATAATCTTTAAAGCTTTAATACCCAATAAGTAACTAATTAAATCATCTAAAAGAGTTGATGATATTTTATTACAATCCCAATCATAAATCCTATGCAAACTACTAATAATAGCACCAAAACCGATCTCTACGCTTTTCCGCCATTAACTCCTTGTGGTGCCATAAAATCTGGAATTTTTTGTAATTAAACGACGTGAGTTGTGACACCCAGTAGGAAAAGAAGCAACAAAACATTTTATCAAACATTTTCAATTCTTTTTAAAACAACTAGCATGGTTAATAGCATCACAAATACATGGAAACACCACATCCATAAGAACAATCAAATCAATCACATCAAATCCGCTCGCCCAAGGGAGCCCCACGTGGGTTTAGGGAACAAAACCGTTCCCAAGGATATCTCGTATCCCATCATAGTTGTTTTTAAGAATCACAATCTATGGACCGCAGCCCAACATACATAATCATACTCACAACATCGATTATCATTCATATATGAATCAAAACTTACAAAATAAAATTAATTAAAAGAAACTTAAATAAAAAGAAGGTTTTTGATTGTGTTGCGCCTACCTCAATCGCTAGCAAATAATCCTATGGAGAACAATAGCCAACAAACTAGCAACTCCTCTTGCAAGAACCAAAACCAAAAGCTAAACAGTCACCAAGTTCACAGGTCCTGTTCTCTCCTAAAGAAGACGAGAACCACTCTTCTTCTACCTCTTTGTTTCTTTTTTCTTCTGTTTTTTTTTCTCTTGGAGGCTAATTTTTTCTAGGTTTCGTTTCACCTTTTTTTTTTTTTTTTTTTTTTTTTTTTTCTTTTGATGATACGGTCTCAAAAGCATTATATACTAAAAACCTAGAGGAAACGGGTCTTCTGGTCGACTAACTATATAGATACCACTTGGTAGGCCCATGTAGATCAAATATTAGTTCATTATATGATAGGCCCATTAAAGAAAGAAGTGATGAATACTTATTAGGCCCGTCAGAAAAATCTAAAGTTTTACTAGCTACTCCAACGAATTATCAAAGTAATTAAAACGATATGTTACTACAAACCTGAAATGACTATACTACCCTTATTTCATGAAATGACAAAACTACCCTTATATACTAAATGACAAAAATGCCCTAGAAATTTGGGACGGGCTTTACAGTCGTAAGTTCCGAATTCGCGGGGTTTGCTATTCTTGTCTATTACAAACAGATTTACACACCTTGATATTTGATCTAAAATAAAATAAAATAAAATAAAATAGGCTTATCTGTTAGAGGCAGATTGGTATCAAAAGTCTTCACTTTCGCTGAAGCAACTCTTACGTTGTAAAGGACGTCAGCTAAGGAAATCAACTGCGTAGAACCTTGCGAGTTTTAAGAGACGCAAGGAGCGCAACTGTAACTGAATTTTTGGAGGGTGGGATCGGTTTCAACTGCATTCTAGTCCGAAGTCTAATAGTAGGATAATGTATGTGGCGACTTAATACAGTGTGGTGTTCAATCTGGACGACGTCCCAGTTCTTTTTGTTTTGCTATTGCGGTTTCCTCGCAAACAAAATTTCTGGTATCTTGTGTTTTTCCTTTTCCGTGTTATATTGTTTATCTTTATAACTGGATTTAGACAGGTTTGTAGGTATTCAATTTAAGTAGATATGTCCTCTTAATTGTAATCGATTACGAGATTAGTTTTTTGTATAATTCGTATCTTGAAAGATTGATAACAAGTTTAATCACTTGGCAGAATTTCGATTGAATTATTTGGATACAACTAGATTGATCTTGGACATTGATTTTTGAGATCGTCCAAGTACTCTGCTTAACAATCGGGTTCAAGGACCTTGTGTTTATATACATAATGATTGAGTAGAGGTTGAGATATTAACTCTATATACATATCATCAAGGATCATTAAGTTAGTCTTCTTACAATTGTATTAAGTTTTGTCTATACAGGTTGTCGAACGAAAAAAATTGGGTGTATTTGGTAACCCCTGCGTTTTCAGAACCAAAAAATCGTTGTGAAGAAAATTTCGTAAAGACTGAAGAGTTGTTGCGAAAAATAAAATAAAATACAAGATACCATGTTTCGCAATTGGATGTTGATGCAAATCATATTTGCAACTATAGAGGGTCATTGCTAAACCCAAAAAATGACATAGTGACACGAGATTGAGATGTGGTTATTGGTCCGAATCTATCTCCTGACTTGATCTGATTATCGATCTTCATCTGTAGATTCCTTATTTCCACGTGATTACCTAGTTATCTCTAGGTCGGTTATAATAACCGAGTTCTAAAAATAATTAGGAGACATAACAGAGAAAATATAACTCTTATTTATCAAGTTAGACTGAATGGTATGTCTTTGATTATAAAGCGAGCCTTCTTGGTCTTGTATACAACAACATGACGGATGAATCACTCTAAAAGTTGTCTAATAGAGACCACCTGTGTATTCCTGGAAGAAACATTATGATCCACTCGGACTTTTCTTCATAAGTTAGTTGCTCGACGCGTGATATTCATTATCTCTCGATCTTCAGGTTTTGACTCTCACGACCTTGGTCTTGTCTTCGCTTCTTGCTCTAGAACTCATGTCTTTCACGTGTCATGATCTTAGTTGTCTCGTTTTCACTCTATGTTGACTTATTATCTTCAGTTTGTACTCGAGCTGAGAAATTATTACCTTTAACTCGACCTGAGCTCTTTCTTAGCAGTGAGCTCTAGGCCCTTAAATTTGTCAGTTATTTGGTAGACACTCTATTTTTCATCTACACTTACTTTTTAGAGTTGTTTTGTGAAAGAGTTGTAACTTTAATACATACATAATTAGGGATTTAGTTATGAAACATGGACTTGATCCAATAGAGTCTTAGACTAACCAAAGGTCGTGATAAAACTGTCAATTGAAATTTGTTATTTTGCTAAACACCCTGATCGCCAGTTATTTGGTAAACACTTTATTTGTCATCTACACTTACTTATTAGAGTTGTTTTGTAAAAGGGTTATAAATTTAATACATACCTAATTAGAGCTTGGGTCGTGAAACATGTGAAAAGGCGGGGGTCTAACAACCACACCCAATATTTCGTTTAGGAAATATGTATGAAAACTCCAATATAATTCCAAGAGAATCAACTAGACAGTGTCAGACTCAATCAATGGAAATACATCCAAGAGTTATATCTCTGTTTCTCAATGTAATCAGCAAATCAAACAGATAGAAATCCGCGAGCCTGATTAATATGAGAAACAACTTGAACGGTACCAAAGACCAATGTTCAAGTGCCAATCAATTTATATCAACAACCAAAGGTTGGATTATCTAATTGATTGAACTACGCACAACCTGTGATATTTCAATTATATGGAAAATATAACGCGGAAAAGATATAACACAGACACCAGAATTTTGTTAACGAGGAAACCGCAAATGCAAAAAAACCCCGGAACCTAGTCCAGATTTGAACACCATATTGTATTAAGCCGCTACAGACTCTGGCCTACTACAAGTTAACTTCAGACTAGAATGTAGTTGAGCCCTAACCAACCTCACACTGATTAAGGTACAGTCGCGTTCCTTACGTCTCCGAATCCCAGCAGGACTATACGCCCTTGATTCCCTTAGATGATCTCACCCACAACTAAGAGTTGATACGACCCAAAGTCAAAGACTTGATAAACAAATCTGTCTCACACCGAAAAGCCTATTGAATAGATAAATCTGTCTCCTACGGAAATACCTACGAGTTTTGTTTCGTCTTTTGATAAATCAAAGTGAACAAGAACCAATTGATACACCGGACTTATATTCCCGAAGAACAACCTAGTAATATCAATCACCTCACAATGATCTTAACCGTATGGAAGCCGAACAAGATATTGTGGAATCACACACGATGAGACGAAGATGTTTGTGACTACTTTTTAATCTTACCTATCGGAGATAAATATCGAGCAAATCTTAGAGAAGATAGTACTCAATACGATAAACAAAGTAAGATCAGAATATGCAACTACAAAGAAAATAGTTGGGTCTGGCTTTAGAATCCCAATGAAGTCTTTAAGTCATTAACCTATAATGGTTTTAGAAAAACCTAGGTTAAAGGAGAATCGACTCTAGTCACAACTAGTATCACACAGGAGGTGTGGGGATTAGGTTTCCCAGTTGCCAGAGTTCTCCCTTATATAGTCTTCAAATCAGGGTTTGCAATCAATGTTACCTTGGTAACTAAGCATTCAATATTCACCGTTAGATGAAAACCTGATTAGATTCAAGCTAATATCATTCAACCGTTAGATCGAACTTTTCTTGTCACACACAAATGAAACGTGACTTCATTTAGATATGGGTAACCGTACCTAAACGTGTACACTTTGTTGGCTCACCAATAGTTAACCGAAGTTAGCCATATAAACACTTTCATATCAACCTTGTTCATCTTAATCACAACTAGTTCAAATGACTCAAATGAAACTAGTTATAAAGTTGTTCAATTGTTTATATTCTCATAGAAGTATACAAGACACAGTTGAAGCAAATTTGATTTTGATTCACTCGAATCAATTCATGAACATTATAGCCACGGTTTGCAAAATATTGCATGCCTTATTCTATGAATGTATTTGTTCATGAACAAGCCGATTTTAGAACTTAACCCACTCAAGTATGCAAACGAGTACGCATACTTAAAGTTCCCGGACTTGGTCTGTCCGCCAGTATGCGAACGGGTATGCATACTGTCGTTCACGACCAAACTCAGTTGAATTCCCGGAGTTGAACTGTTACGCCGGTACGCATACGGGTATGCATACTACGTTCCAGGACTTCAACTGTCATACGGGTATGCATACTAAGTTCCCGGACATGGAATATATCTACAACAATTAGCATACAAGCACGCATATTGTGTTATATCCAATCAATGGTTCATTGTTTCAAACTTTGTTTCAATCATTGAAACATTCTTAGAAGACGAGAATAGCTATCTCACACAAACTATTAGCTTCAAAGCAATTTTCAAGTGATCAAATGATCAATCGAAACATTCCTAAACTACATCAAATGACTGTCTCACACAAATCATGTAAGATGTTACCAGGCGACTTTCACATGATCATCTTTTGACTTTCGTCAAGAATAAAAGATGAACTTGGTTAAAGTGAAAGATTACCAACACATATTTCGAGAAATATGTAAGCGAGTTAAACTCAACTCGAAATATCAAAGGTGTATAAAGTAAAGTCTATATATCTATACGACTTTTGTCTCAATAGGAGATAAAATAGAAATAGACTTCTGAGTGATAGATGAGTTCAAGTCTCCACATACCTTTTATTGATAAAGTTCCACAAGCTCTCCTTAGTAGTTCTTCGTCTTCAATCGATGAACGTCGTGAAGTCTAAATCTCAACTACACATTCTATCCTAATCCGAGACATAGCTATAAGTAGACTAGAAATCAAGACTTATAGTTTTGGAAACTAAACTTGACAAACAAGCTTGAGATAGCAACGCTTGCGGGTTCGACCAAGCAATGCTCCCCCCTTTGTCAATTTTAGTGACAAAACTATCAATACATATGGATTACAAAATAAATAAACTTTGTAGCTTCTAATCCAGATGCTTGATTTCCTTGGTGTTAGAGCATTACTCGGTCGAACTCGCAAGCGTTGCTATCTCAAGTTTTTTTTATCAAGTTTAGTTGCCAAAACTATAAGTCTTGATTTCTAGTCTACTTATAGCTAAGTCTCGGACTAGGATACAAAGTGTAGTTGAGCTCTAGACTCCACGGTGTTCATCATGCAAAGACGAAGAACTACTCACGGAACTGGTGGAACTTCATCGACAAAAAGGTATGTGGAGACTTGAACTTATCTATCACTCAAAAGTCTATCTACTCGATCTCCTATCTTCAGACAAAAGTCGTATTTCTATATAGACTTCGATTATACACATTTTCTATTTCGGGCGGAGTTTATCCCGCTTATCTATTTCTCGAAATATGTGTTGGTAAGATTTCATTTTGGCCAAGTTTCATGGTGGTTATTTCAATTACTTGAAAATCGCTTTGATGAAAAATAGTTTGTGAATAACAACTATATAACATCCTCTATGAATGTTTCAATGATTGAAATGAGAGTTTAGAATATATAACCATGTTTGGATATAAAAATTGTATGTGTATTCATACTTGTGTAAGTCCAAAATCCTTGAACCAAAGTATGCGTACTTTTCTTGTTCAGGATGACCGGAGCTAAGTCCACGTACCCGTACGCATACTGTCGGAAGTTCACATCCCGTGAATTTCTGTTGGAGTTTTTGAACTCGGTCCGGATACTTAAGTATGCTTACCGGTATGCGTACTTAAGTGAGTTATTTTCTAAATACAATTTAATTCGTGAACTAAGACATTTATAAATTAAGGAATGTAATCTTTGCAAACCGTGGCTATAATGTTCATGAATCGATTCGAGTGAATCAAAACTGTTTTTGCTTCGATTGTGTCTTGTATACTTATATGAGATCTAAGCAATTGAAAACTCTCTAGCTAGTTCTTTTGAGTCATTTGAACTAGTTATGGTGAAGATGAATAAAGTTGATATGAAAGTGCTCATATGGCTAACCATTGGTTAACTACTATTGAACCAACGACTTGTACACGTTTAGGTATGGTTACTCAAACCTAAATGAAGTTACATTTCATGTGTGTATAACAATCTAAGTTCGATCTAACGGTTGAAAGATATTAGCTTGAATCTAATCAGGTTTTCATTTAACGGTGAATATTGAATGCTTTGTTACCAAGGTAGCATTGGTTGCAAACCCTGATTTGTAGACTATACAAAGGATAACTCTAGCAACTGGGAAACCTAATCCCCACACCTCTTGTGTGATACTAGTTGTGTAAGCTAGAGTCGATTCTCCTTTAACTTTAGGTTTCCATCGAGACCCTGTAGGTTAATGACTTAAAGACTTCATTGAGATTGTGAAGCCATACCCAACTATTTTCTCTGTAGTTGTGTGATCTGATCTTGTTGTTTCCATAATATTGAGTACAATTGTAAAATCGGATCGAGATTAATTTCTCCGATAGGAAAGATAGAAAAGTAGTCACAAACATCTTCGTCTCATCGTTTGTGATTCCACAATATCTTGTTTCGCTAGTCGATTAAGATTATTGTGAGGGGATTGATATTTCTAGGCTGTTCTTCGGGAATATAAGTCCGGTATATCAATTGGTTCATGTTCACCTTGATTTATCAAAAGACGGAGCAGAACTCGTAGGTATTTCCGTGGGAGATATATTTATCTACTCCTGTAGACTTTTTTGTGTGATACAATTTTTTTTTATTAAAGTCTCCGACTTTGGGTCGTAGCAACTCTTAGTTGTGGGTGAGATCAGCTAAGGGAATCAAGTGCGTAGTATCCTGCAGGGATCAAATATGTAAGGAGCGCAATTGTACCTTGGATCAGTGTGAGATTGATTGGGGTTTAACTACAGTCCAGACCGAAGTTAGTTTGTAGTAGGCTAGTGTCTGTAGCGGCTTAATACCGTGTGTGTTCAACCTGGACTAGGTCCCGTTTTTTTTTGCATTTGCGGTTTCCTCGTTAAAAAAACTTCTGGTGTCTGTGTTATTTCTTTTCCGCATTATATTTTGTTATACAATTGAAATATCACATGTTGTGCGTTATCTCGATCAATTGGTAAATCCAACCTTTGGTTGTTGATTGATCCTTGAACGTTGGTCTTCGGTACTGTTCAAGTTATTTCTCTTGTATTCAATCAGACTCACAGATTTCTATTTGCTTGAGTTGGGATTGAATCGAGAAATTGAGATATAACTCTTTGATATACCTTTTATTAAGATTGAGTCTGACTGTCTAGTTGATTCTCTTAAAAGTATATTGGAGTTAGTCCATACAGATTGCTAAGCGAATTATTGGGTGAGGTTGTTGTACCCCCACTTTTTCACTTGGTTCTTCAACATTACTCGAAATCTTCGTCACTTCCAAGTACTCCAGTGATTCTAAACGTGTTCAACTCAGCATCATCGTTGTTGAAGATCCGTAGCCATAATAATAAGAAAACAATTGTTCCCAATCATTGTTATACAATGTCATAGTATTATTACACAACATCAAAGTTCAATTGTATCACAACTTGTACAATAATACTACGGTGATATGTATCACTCCGCCTTATTCAATACTTCATCTCACAATGAAAACTACCCCCCCTTACATACTGATCCGCAAACCATATGTATTTGTAGTGTGAACTACATAATAATTCTCCCCCTTTTTGTCAATATAAATTGGCAAAGGAACGAAAACTAGCGTGATCATAATGAAATTCTCATAAAGATACTTCATGACTAAAAGAGGACATATCAACTTTGTTTCGATTATTTCACATAGTCGAAACTTAGTGTATTCATCAAGGAGTTTATAAAGATACAAGAAAATTCCTACAATATTCCACAACCACACTCCCAACAAAGATTTGCAATTAAGCACAAGTTCAATTAAGAACCCTCCCCCATAAAATGTCATTCCCGAAAGAACAACAAGAGCGACCTTACTTTTATAAGAAAAGAAGGATTTATTTGGACATTAACAAATTACATGAAAGATGAATTTGAAAACTCAATTAAATTAACCACAAGAGTACCCATGATTAATTTAATCGAAAATGCTCAACATAAGAAAACTTACAAAGCCATACAGTACTTTCACATAGATGTGGATCAGGGAAAGATCAATACTGCGGAATATTCAAACATTCATTCTATTTTTCATCAATATTTGCATAATGACACAATAGATTTAATCTTTGACATCAAAAGTTCATTATATTTTCCATCAATATTTGCATAATGACACAATAGATTTAACTTTTGACAAATATGGGACAATCATAGTTCACGGACGCAAACACACATATCCCATAATATTATTTGCAATATATAAAACCAATATAGATTAATACTGTAAAATCATCTTCCAAATCAACGTTAGAATTTAAATAAATAAATCTAAAAAAATTGCAAGATGAAAATCGTTGGCAATAGCAATGTGTAATCACAATATAGGCTATTCCAAACCCTAGTTATCCTTCTTAAAATACAAGAATAACTTCGCATAAGAAGTTTACTAGGCAAGATAAAACAACAAGAGATAAAGAATTTAATCATCATCTTCATCATCGGAAACCATCCAAGAGGATTGAACAATATCCATATCTTTCTTGATTTGGGAAACTTAGTAGCAATCACACTAATTTTTCTTGCACACATTTTACCTTGGAATTGATATTACACACACCCTTGTGAATTTGATGAAGAAGACTCAAGGTGGTAGGATCATAAGAACCATCGAGGGAATAAAATCTTTGTATTTTGCAAGCATTCTCCTTCATACGTTTGAAAGTAGAAGGACGAACAAGTTTGGGAGTTCCAATAGAGTTGCCAATAGGAGCAATAGAGTATGCTCGACAAATTTGCTCAATTAAGCAAGGAAAGCCTAACTTCTTGTTGGATGACGTCATTGAGAGCATTTGAAGAATTATGAATCCACAAATATCAAGACTTTGAGAACCCAATTCAAGGAAATAGACTAACTCCGCAAACTCATGACTCCACCGAGAGTTCTCAATTATGGAGGGACAAAGATTAGATATACCAAGTTTTACGAAAGACATTAAAGCAAGACTATGATAATTAGTAGGAAATTTCCCTTCAATCCAATCAACACTCTTTCCACAAAGACAATTAGAAATGGTTTCATATGATGGTCTTTCTTCCTTTGGTTTAGGAAGGCGAAAATTATCCAAAGGAATTTTGGTAATACTTGAAATTAAATCTCTATTAACAAGAATCCTTTTTCTATTTATCATGGTCTTGAATTCCATGTCATCAAGATCAACATAAAGGATGTTAGCATAGAATATTCTTGTGAGATGTCAAAACCTTCACCAAGACCATTAAAGATGTTTCCAAGATTAAATTTTTCAAAACAAACCAAATCTTCGTTATGACCACTAACCAAATCCAATTTCTTTTATAAAGTGAAACCATTAGAAGAAATCCTTTCAAAGATATTACCACTAAAATCATTGAAAAATCTAATTCTAATGGAGTCTTGGTCCTTAGGCAAGTTCATGCTAGAAATTGAACCCAAGTTTTTTGAAACCTTCTTTGAAGCCTTGGAATTTCCCATGAAATCTAGAAATTGAAAGGACAATGAAAAGGAAGGGAATGACCCTTGAGGATGAAGAAATCCTTTGCCTCCTTTTTGACCTCCAACGATGATTTTAATGGAGTAGATACATGAACCCAAAAAAGAAACTTTGTTCACGTACGCGGAATAGGGAAGGTAGAAGAAGGGTACTGTACCACAACTCTTAAAAACCCATTGATGGGCTTGGACCCATTTTCGAACCGCGACCCACAAAAGGAAAACAAGATTTCTAAAAGAGTTTCACCACCAAGTTTGGCACATTGTGAAAAGATCAACATAGTGCAGTAAAAGTATATAGTAGTAAAACTACATCACTTTATTTAACCTTGGGAAGACAGATAGAGGAAAAAATATGTCAAGGAGTTTTTCTAGGAAGAATAAAATAAAATTAACCCAAACACAAAAAAAATAATCAAACCGTTACTTGCCCCATTTCAAGTTATATAAAAATGGGGTAGAGTCAACCTTGTTACCAAGTGGCAAGATGTGTAGATTGCACCTCATGCAACGTCTCCGGTTGATATTTGTGAAATGTACCAGAGGTGTAATCATAGTAATGATGATACTCAGGGTTAATAGAGCTTTCTAACTCTTTTTTCTTATCATCAGGAAAAAAGGTTTTCTAATATTTTGAACCTGCACCACACCCACAAGGAATATTTTAATCTATTTCACATGAGTTGGCAGCATGTTTAGTTCGTACATCATAAATACATAATTTGACAGGTACAGAACTTTTATCAAAAAGATTATTTTCCTCAATCAAATTGAGTCGTTCTAAGAATTTGAAAACGCCTTCAAAAGCTTTAAATAGATCCTTGTCAATTGATCCATCACGACAGTATTCCACAAACAAATTAAGAAGTAATCTAGTGAGATTCCATACCATTGAGCTTTGACCTCGTTTTCTTGAGCGTTTTTTCTTAGAAGAACTTTTAATTTTTCCTTTAGACTTTTTTTCATCATCTAATATTTCCAATGTCTTAGATGGAAAGAGATTATCATGAGTGACCAGAGGTCTTGTAGATAATAAGCTCTGAACAATCTTTAAGGACTTCTGGGGTGCGTTACAGATGCCCAGAACAAGTTTCCCAAAGTAATTTCCCATAAGGACATACTTTTAAGGATTATTCAAACACAAACTTATTAGGTTTATAGTGTTTGTCTGCTCTGATACCAATTGAAAAGTGAGGGTACAATAACCTCACCCAATATTTCACTTAGCAATCTTTATGGACTAACTTCAATATACTTTTAAGAGAATCAACTAGACAGTTAGACTCAATCTTAATAAAAAGTATATCAAAGAGTTATATCTGAATTTCTCGATTCAATACTTACTCAAGCAAATAGAAATCTGCGAGTCTAATTGAATACAAGAGAAATTAACTTGAACGGTACCAAAGACCAATGTTCAAGGATCAATCAATTTCAATCAACAACCAAAGGTCGAATTTATCAATTGATCTATTCAACTCACAACCTGTGATATTTCAATTATATAACAAAATATAATGTGGAAAAGAAATAACACAGACACCAGAAGTTTTGTTAACGAGGTAACCGCAAATGCAGAAAAACCCTGGGACCTAGTCCAGATTGAACACACATTGTATTAAGCCGCTACAGACACTAGCCTACTATAAGCTAACTTCGGTTTGGACTGTAGTTGAACCCCAATCAATCTCACACTGATCCAAGGTACAGTTGCGCTCCTTACGTCTCTGATCCCAGCAGGATGATTCTCTTAGCTGATCTCACCCACAACTAAGAGTTGCTACGACCCAAAGTCGAAGACTTTAATAAACAAATATGTATCACACAGAAAAGTCTACAGGAATAAATAAATCTATCTCCCACAGAAATACCTACGAGTTTTGTTCCGTCTTTTGATAAATCAAGGTGAACAAGACCAATTGATATACCAGACTTATATTCCCGATGAACAACCTAGAAATATCAATCACCTCACAATAATCTTAATCGACTAGCGAAACAAGATATTGTGGAATCACAAACGATGAGACGAAGATGTTTGTGACTACTTTTCTATCTTGCCTATCGGAGAAATTAATCTCGATCCAATTTTACAATTGTACTCAATATGATAGAAACAACAAGATCAGATCACGCAACTACAGAGAAAATAGTTGGGTCTGGCTTCACAATCCCAATGAAGTCTTCAAGTTGTTAACCTACGGGGTCTAGGTAGAAACCTAAGGTTAAAGGAGAATCGACTCTAGATTATACAACTAATATCACACAGGAGGTGTGGGGATTAGGTTTCCCAGTTGCTAGAGTTCTCCTTTCTATAGTCTCCAAATCACTGTTTGCAATCTAAGTTACCTTGGTAACAAAGAATTAAATATTCACCGTTAGATGAAAACCTGATTAGATTCAAGCTAATATCTTTCAACTGTTAGATCGAACTTAGCTTGTTATACACAAATGAAATGCACCTTCATTTAGGTTTATGTAACCGTACCTAAACGTGTACAACTAGTTGGTTCAACAGTAGTTAACTAAATGGTGAGCCATATGAGCACTTTCATATCAACTTTATTCATCTTCATCATAACTAGTTCAAATGACTCAAAACAACTAGTTAGAGAGTTGTTCAATTGATTAGATCTCATAAAAGTATATAAGACACCGTCGAAGCAAAAAAGATTTTGACTCACTCGAATCAATTCATTAACATTATAGCCACGGTTTGCAAATATTCATTCCTTAGTTTATATATGTCTTAGTTCACGAATAAACTGTTTTTAGAAAATAACCCGCTCAAGTACGCATACTGGTACGCATACTTAAGTACCCAGATTGAGTTTGTTTTCAGTTCACAAACTCCAGCAGAAATGCAAGGGATGTGAACTTCTGGTAGTACGCGTACAGGTACGCGGACTTTAGTTCCGGTTATCCTGAGCAGCAAAGTACACACTTACACACGTATGAATTCGCATACAATGTTTATATCCGTTCAAGGTTATATATTCTAAACTCTCATTTCAATCATTGAAACATTCTTAGAGGATGTTAAATAGAGGTTATTCACACACTATTTTTCATCAAAGTGATTTTCAAGATATTGAAATATTCAAAATGACTTTCGTCACTTGTAAATATGAACTTGGACAAAGAGAAAGCTTACCAACACATATTTCGAGAAATAGATAAGCGAGATAAACTCGGATCGAAATAGAAAATGCGTATAATCGAAGTATATATAGCAATACGACTTTTTTCTCAAGATAGGAGATATAGTAGATAGACTTTTGAGTGATAGATAAATTCAAGTCTCCACATACCTTTTAGTCGATGAAGTTCCACCAGTTCCTTGAGTTGTTCTTCGTCTTTGTATGATGAACGCCGTGGAGTTTAGAGATCAACTACACTTTCTATCCTAGTCCGAGACTTAGCTATAAGTAGACTAGAAATCAAGACTTATAGTTTTGACAACTAAACTTGACAAACAAGCCTGAGATAGCAACGCTTGCGAGTTCGACCGAGCAGTGCTCTAACAATCTCCCCCTTTGTCAATTTTAGTGACAAAACTATCAATATATATGAAATAAAAAATAAATAAACTTTACAACTTCTCTTTCACATGCATGATCTCCTTGGTTCTTCAACATTACCCGAAATTTTCATCACTTCCAAGTACTCCAATGATTCCAAAGATATTCAATGCAGCATCATCGTTGTTGAAGATCCGTAGCCATAACAATGAGAAAACAAAAGCTCTCAATCATTGTTACGCAGTGTAATAGTCTTATTACACAACATCAAAGTTCAATTGTATCACAACTTTAACAACAATACTATGGTGATATGTATCGCTCCCCCTTAGTCAATACTTCATCTCACATGAATACCACTCCCCCTTACATAATGATCCGAAAACCATATATATTTGTAGTGTGAACTACACATTAATTCTCCCCCTTTTTGTCAATAAAATTGGCAAAGGTACGAAAACTAGTGGGATCCTAATGAAATTTCCATAAAGACACTTCATGACCAAAAGAAAGCACATATGAACTTTTTAGATGCAATCTGTAGATGGTGGATTTTCGACAAGGGCTAAAATCGTAAACTCATAATTATACGAAGCTCTGATCCAGCAATCAGACGTGAGTATTGAGACACGAGTCTCTCATCGAATTCTCAACGGAGAGTACTTTCTCTCAGAGTACATGTAGATATGTAGTCTCACGACTGGACAACGACATATCTCATGAATACTGAACACTTTAAATGATTATTTCTATACAGTATCACGATATGGACGGCTCCTAGACAGCTTGCTCTGCTAGTATAGAGCGATAACGTCTTCAGGAACAAACAACGAGTTTACCCTGACTATATAAAGGATATGACTTACCGACAAGCTCATATCGGATAATTAATGCTCCTAGACAGCTTTCTCTGCTAGTATAGAGCCACAAAGTTAATTATTCCTAATTACAATTTCTCATATTCGATGGTCGAATCCACGACTGGTCCCATGGAATGGCAATAACAATTGCTCATATTCCATGGTCGAATCCACGACTGGTCCCATGGAATGGCAATAACAATTTCTCCTATTCCATGGTCGAATCCACGATTGGTCCCATGGAATGGCAATAAAAAATTGTTCTGATTCTATGATCGAATCCACAGCTTGATCTCATAGAATAGCAATAACTATATTATCTCATTACTCCGATTTCATGATCGAATCCACAACTGGTCTCATAAATGGTAATAGATTAATCTTAATTACTCCGATTTTATGGTCGAATCTACAATCCCATGGAATGGTAATGCTCACTTTATTATTCTGAATTCGTAGTCGAATTCTCAGCCGATCTTATGAATTAATAATAAACATCTTATTGCTCAGTTTTGTGAATTATTCTCCACCGAATTCCAAAATTAGTAATAAATAATCAACAACCGGGCGTCTGAGCTACCTCTAAGTAAGCCCCGATTCAAATGGTGAAGGTGTATTCAACGACGATACACTAACAGTCACCGCACGAAAGAGTATTTCAAAAATACAACGAAACGATGAACCTATGCAAAATAGAGAAGAAAATAATAAATAATTAAAATATTGACCAGGGTGCTGGGAGCACGGACACACGACCGACCGACCGTGTCGTGGTCAATCCCACGCCAGTTTTATGTTTTTAAACAGTTTTGACCTAATTTGCACAATTGCTCGTATTAGGTCCAAAACTCTTCCAAACACTTTGGATTTTCATGAAGTGATCGTCAGGCGTTCACGTGACTACCTAGGGCCGGTTCCATGACCCCATGGTCGGTACCTCACTCCATCATAATTAATTAGGTTTTCTCACCTAACGCTCAGACGAGCATTTTTCGAATAAATGATTAAACCAGCATTTGATCATTCTTTCACCAACAAATCGCCAACTCTTCAGGAGTTCTTTGTATTTTCTCACGTGATCATATGGACACTACATGGTTGATCCACGATCCCGTGTAGTCGCTCCCTCCTTCGTCCCATGGTTTAAATTCTGACGAACCATGAATTGATCATCAATTGATCAAATTAGGTTTTCTGAATCCAAGGATCATCATTCCAGATTCTAACCTTAATAATTTTACGACGACCTCATGGTAATTAATTTTATTAATTATGCTCGGTTCAACGACCAGTATTCTAATTAATATTTTTGGCACGCTGCTAATAATCCATCAGATGAGCAACACATGCTCAGACGATCAAATATTCACAATTCATCACATGAGCAACACTTGCTCAGATGATAAATATTTGCTCAAACCAAGGAATATTGGTTCAACAATCAATATTCAACGATCAATCGAATGAGCAATACTTGCTCACTTCGTCGTAAGAACTATACCTCTGTCTCATGACATGTTCAACTCATGAGTTTCAGAACATCATGTTCAACTCAGCAACTACATGGACTCATCGTCCCATCAAACCACGAAGTCATCAATTGACTAACATACCACGAGACGTCAATCGTGTCACTTTGGGGGGATATCACTTAGGGTTTTGGTATGGCGGTCTACGGCACGTGTGTTCAAACACACGATGAAATGTGAGCAAGTCGTGCAATCAGTTGAAGGAATTCACGAGGTAGTGGGTGGAAAATCGACCAAGTCTCCACACGTTGAGCAACTGGTTTCAACCACGATCCCCACTTTCCCACTCCTTGATTCCATCAACTTTCACACTTCATGGAGTCATGGTGTCTAAAATTCCAGCAATATAAATAAGTCTCTGAATTATGATTGAATCATCATCATCAGTATCATCAATCTCACGTCTCATCGACAACACGAGATCATCATCTCATCAATTGAGCAATTTCAATCATTCAGAGGTTATCATATTCAGAGTTCACACACCCACAATCTTTGATTACCATTGATTCCACATATTTCCCAGCTTCCCTCCTACAGATCAACCCATCCTCTCTTGTGACCGAATTTACTCTGGAACGGTCATTGTCTTGATCTAGGCCGGAGTACTACAGATTGATCTCTCGAATCTAAAGCACCCGCTTTGCAGCGGTGTATCTGTGTGAGGTTTAACATTTCGCTCGGTTTGAGGAGTCTCCTCCGTACGGTCGTCTCCTCAATTCCTTAAAAACCAGCAAATCGTTTTTCCCCATCTACAGATTGGCGACCACAGTGGGATATCATTCTCTCGGTTGCAATCTCACAATTTCACAAGATGGTTGATCTCAGGTCAGGTTCAGTTACGAATCCTAGCACAAACCGTGCTAGCACTAGCAATAACAACAATCAGAATATCCCGTAAACGATTTCGGCCTCCAACACTGACGGTGGTGACGTTACTCCTCCTCACGTCAACGCGGAGGGTCTTCCTTTGTTCAGGCGACGCCCTGAGGAAGTCATAGGAAATCCACCACCTACCATTGCTGATCTCATCAAAATTCAATAGACTCTTGCAAAGAATCAAACCGATATGGCTACAGCACAGAAGGAGCTATTTAATCAACAAAAAGCTCTCACTGATACAAGGAAGACCCAAGTAAAAGGAAAAGAGAAGGAAAAATCCTCTGACACTGATCCTGAGGTAATTCCGATTCATACAATAGATGATGATGAAGTCCGCAAAGCTGCGGACGATCCATCGGCGAAGGAGTCATCAAACTTCATCACTCGGGAGGATTTGGAACACCTTCTGGAGAACCGTGGAAAAGAAAAAACCCCACATGTCCGTTGTCACCATCCTCCGTACCCTGCTGCTACGCAAAGATTCCTCTTCCAAAAGGTTATACCTCTCCAAACTTCACTTTGTATGACGGAACAGGCAATTCTCGGGAACATATTTCTATTGGGCGAACACGAGCACAACCATGTCGTCCGTCTGAAGGAATTTTCAAAGTTTCTGACAGGCAGAGCATACACCTGGTACAACAACATCGCACCGAGAAGTATCACCAATTGGGGAGAGATGATTAATGCTTTCTACAGAAAATACATCTTCGTGTCAGAGCAAGTCACTCTCTCTGATCTAGGAAGGATGTTTCGAAGGAGCAGCGAACATCCTGATGATTATGTGTAAAGGTTCAGAATTCAAGCCTTGGACTGCCACGACCCAAACGTCACATAGCAACAACTTGTAGACTTGTGCGTCAACAAAATGATCCCGGTCTACAGAGCCTTGCTGGAAAACCTCCGGTTCCACACTTTCTCAGAACTTCATGAAGCAGCCAAAACGATCAGAGACTACTACACCTGCTTTACTGAGCAAAGTCTACA
The DNA here is from genome assembly GCF_003573695.1 of Papaver somniferum. NCBI lineage: Eukaryota > Viridiplantae > Streptophyta > Magnoliopsida > Ranunculales > Papaveraceae > Papaver > Papaver somniferum. The sequence goes on from NW_020622381.1 coordinate 14,744,856, forward strand.
AGGTCGAGGAACCTCGGAGCAGCCGACGCCTGATCAACAAAAAGTACGATGTCCAACCTTCCATGAACATTGTTGCTCAAGGAAGAAAAAAGGAAAGCTTCTGCTCAAACATGCGACATCCAACACCTCTTCCTACAAAAGCATCCCGGAAGGATAACCAATCTTGCACAAACCTCGACCTGGCATCAACGAACGGGAAAATGATCGGACAGACTCAAACTTCTCATGAAGGAGTGATCGAATTACTGGAAGTCTGGGTTCAAGACGGTGCAATCAAACTGTTGCTCATCATAGAGAGCCAACATGAAGAATCCAAGGTACTGTCACCTTCATAGATTTATCAATCAGTCGACAAGTAACTGCAACATTTTGAAGCACGTCACCAAAGAGAAGGTTGATACACAATAACTTCAACTGGGCACTGGAGGAGTACACAAGAATCCTCTCTCAATCATAACCTTTACACTCTCTGAACAACTTATCAAAGAGGCAGTTCAATCCTTGGTCGAACGTGAATTGCTCTATCTGTCGAAGGCACAAAAGAGAGAATGTTCACAGCACTGAACCACATCGTGTCAAGAAGTCCATTCCGGAAATACTTCTTGAGCCTCCAGCCAAAAACCAAGATATGTACGACTGGGGACTTCTTTCCACAGTCGAAGAAACAAATTTGGAAGAACGTTGATCGATGCCGGCACCGCTATCAACATCATTCCGCTGAAAACCTCAGAGCCGCAGGCATCAGTCGACAAGAAGCTACTCATGCCCCATCTCAATCAGAGACCTTGAAGGAGCACTTGGAATACTTATGGCTACATCACTCTCAAAGTGAACATAAGTTCAACACTGGACAGAAACCAAGTTTCACATAATCAGGAAGATCCAGGATATGACGTACCCTTCAGACGAGCATGGATACACGCTGAAAAGATGGGTACTTACAAAGCGCCTTTGGTTACACGTCTCTCCAATGAAGAAAGTTCTGATCCAGAAGATTTGACGGACATTCCATCATCAGAGTACTTGGAGGAATTTAAAACTTTGACGAGGTTGAAGAAAGAACCTGCAAAAGATGCATATACATCCATCAAGAGGTCCCGCACTCAGGCAAGTCTCATCCGACGTCTATGTCATTTATTTCCTCACATGCTATCCTAGCATGGGGGATCAATTCTGCTAGCAACTCTGCAAGACGTTATGAATGGTAGCTTCACCACATTAGTATTTTACCAAGTGGTTGAATCTGACGCTCCTCCGAATCAAGCACTGAAACATTCATTACCGAGATGATGTCCAAACATGACAAATAACACTTTGGGTGTTTCTCCTGCAAGTCCATGTGTTCCACAAAATCAGAAAGATCTGATGTCTGCACAAGTGTCGAATCCCACTACCGCAACGAAAGGGATGATGAATCAATGGAATATACTCCAGGGCTGAGATGATCAAACATTCGATGCTTAAGGAATATACGCTTCAACGCTCAAGCATCTAAGAATCCATCAAATTGTACTCCCAATCAAAGAGTATAGCTTCAACACAAATATCTCGACGATGACACATTGATTCAGCACCAGCACATCAAAGTGTAACTAAACGATAAGTCTTCATTATCCCATGATAAGACTTCTGAAGCATATGCAACATCATTCATATATGGATGACACTAACTCCTTCAATATACACTTGGCAACCTGAGGTGATTTCGTGAAACTTCATCAACGGGTTTTCGCTACATCACAAGCCCCTGCATGATTGAGGAACTTTCTCTCTTCACCAATCACATCCAGTATGAAAACTCTTGATGCCATCTACTGCAACAATGTCGACTCACTGACAAAGCCAGTTCGTGGTGAAGTTATGCTTTCAAGAGCATTCAGGTTGAAATCTCAGTACACCTTCATCTTACGGACGCTCAACTCATCAACTAGTTCTTGAATGTAAAAGGCTCACTGGATGGAGGAGCAAAGATTATATCTATGATCATGGTTCTATCCTTTTTCGGTCTTTGGAGCAATTCCAACCATGGCATCAACATCAAATAATCTCTAAAGTAACACCATCCATGATCTCAGCATCGACAAGGATCTCTGGAGCGTAATCATTCATGGTCTCAGCACCAACAACGGTCTCAGGAGCAACATCCTCAGGGCTTCATCAACTAATCATTCTCTTAAGTGTTACACATGAAGCCGACTTCTCCAAGAACTAATGATTCATATCAAGATGTGTAGACCTGAACATGCTCACATGAAAGTCTTCCCAAAGCTGGCACGATTGGTGGGCATATTCCAAAGTCTCCTCCAAGATGTTCTCATCGCCTCTACAAATGAGATACGACATGCTCCGGGCCATGGGTTTACAGAAAAGTACCAATGGGTGAGTAATGGGACAATACTTCCTCAACGGAAGATGTTCATCCATGTTACTTCTACAACCTACCAAAAGGGCACATCAATTGGACATACGAGCTGAAAGATATGGCCATTACCGTCAGGTCTACGGAATCTGAAAAATTTGTACGAGATTAAAAATTGTAAATGCGCACGCTTCGTTGGATGACCTCTACAACTCCAAATTGAGTGATTCTTTTCTCATGTGATAAATCAGCCTCTTATCTTCGAAAGTTGGGGTCAAGCATCGAATTCCGACCTTGTATGAGGTCCCTACAGCTTCTAGAGCGTACAACATGCAAGCAACAATTCTTAGAAGGGACTCATGACTTCCACAGTCGATCGGTGTCCACCAGGTCTCTTCGCTAAGTCCTTCATCAAGGTACCTCCAACTTCGACCACCTAGGTCTTTACATCAATTTTTCTACCTGGGTCCTTTATCTAGGTCTCACCAGAAGAAGGGAAAACGAAAGGGAGAGACTTAACAAAATACTGGGGAATGACGGTCCACTTGTCAAGACGATCGATTTCACAATCCAAAACCGATCAAGAAATCAAGACCAGAATAAAACCTCACATCTCTCAGAAGTCCAGGGTTCAAGATATCATGGAAATAAAACTAAAGAAAGTCAGCAAAATAAGATTTCTGCTTTTCTTCATCCATCTTCTTCAACACGGCATCACTGGTGTTGAAAGAAGTGTCACCTTCCACCGCTTTCCTTATAGCATCAATCTTTTGACGAAGCCACTTCAAATTGAAGCCAAGTTCTTCAGCTTTCTTCAAGTTGTACTCCCAATCAAAGAGTACATCCCGGGTGACAGTATTTCCAGTTGTGATGTGGAAATCATTTATAACACGCAATATGGATTCTACTTGCCTCGCCAAGAAATAACTATGCTCCGGATCCTTGGTAACGACAATGTGCCCATACATCTTCCACGGTTTCTCGTACAAGCCTGCATATCCAATGGGAACGCTGAATCCGCCAACTAGTTCATGATACGGGAGTGAAGCATCGAACGGAGGATCAAAAGCAACTCCTGCAATTGGATATTCATGCACCACTATACGGTTCTCAATTACTGGAGCAGCCTCCAGGGAAACAGTTTCTTCAGTATTCTCTACTGGTGTTTCGGTTTCTTCTATCACTGAAGCAGCAACGATCTGAGTTTCCAAGACTTCAATGATAACCTTCTCATGGACTTGAAGTGCAGATATGGTTTTTTCTTCATCAATAACTCCAGGGCAGTTTGATTTATCCTCATTGGTTTTAATATCCTCAACTTCGGTATTTGGCACCTAATACGAAGATTACATGAGGTTAGAGTCATTTAAGCTTGAAACCAAATGAGATCATAAAATACATCATACAATCAATCCAACATTATCAAGATTAATCATTATACACTCAAGGCACGAGCAAATAGCATGAAAGTCATGAAAATACGTTTTACGGTAACCTCGTCTGAAGAAACTGTACTCTGCCCTGTACTAAAAGACGAACTGGGAGCAATCTACGAGGAACCTGAAGATTGGTTATATACCATTCTCTTTGTATGGATGTCCTCTACAACTTCTCAAAATTTCATGACAATCCGATGAACGAGCAAAGAGATGTGGCTAAAACATGGAGCAACATGCCATCTGAAAAAGTTCTGAAGGTCTCCTGGAAGTTCACTATTTCGCCTTTTTCAGGCCCTAAACATGCTCAAACTTCAAAGAGATTCTTTTATTAAAGCTTGGAAATTTCCTGAGCTTGAAGATACATATTCAAACCGCGAAAATCCGACTTCGGACGAAGATTCTATAGCGTTTCTAGTAAAATCTGAAGTCTGAAATTTTCCGGTGACGTATTTCGGCAAAGTTATCCATAAATTCACATGGATTTTCATTCATTAATTCACGAATCAGCGATATCATACTTCTTTGAAGAAATTACAAGAGATATACTTACTAAGGGAGTCTCTAAATCATTTGAAGGCTCGACGATGCCAGAATCTCCGTTGACAACACCGCTATCTCCATTCGGTTCGGGATTTCGGGAATTATCCATATTCCCATCTCCCAAAGAAGAGTGCGTTTCATCAACATGATTCTTATCTACAATGATTTCTTCCTGGATTCATCAACAAAAATTATTATTATTTCATTCAAGTAGATGCCGCGATCACCTGCACGAAAGAGATATTTACATCGACTTCTTCATCAGTACTGGATTCCTGAATTGTTCACCCGGGAAAAAGTTGAAGACCGTCAATCGATGGAGAAAAGGTCTGAAAAGAAATAACAAAACGTTGGTCTCGTGATCCTAATTGCACGGGCAGGAAAAAGTCATGACACAAGGAGCGCTAACAACTCACCAAAGAAACGGCTGGGGACTGCACGTCATTTGCTAACATCCTGTAGTCCTTACTTCTGGGTACTCCGCCCCGAAGACTTTCTTCCATTTCCGAGGAGTCTACATTGATCTGAAACCTCACTACATGATCATCCTGTGGTATAGTTGATGAAATAACCAGGAGTACAACTCAGTATGAAGGATCTCTCACCATTACTCAGAGGTCCCAGAAGTACCATTTCTTGAAGTTACACCCGCGGAGATGTCATCCCTGGAAACATCGTCTTTGAAAGTGTTATCATGGGAGTCAGTCATTCTTGCAAAGTAGCTGTGACAGATGCATAACATTCAGTGCATCATTTATACAAAGCGCAGGATTCCGCAAAACAACGAATCATGGAATAAAGATGCTCACATCAGCGTCTGCAAAAATGGTAACTTTCAACTCTTACCTGTTTACGATTCCACTGACAGTACATGAGTTAATACTTCAAATCTTGATCGTTCCTTAAAACCTGCTAAGACGAGCAAAATTCTGACATGATTTTCACAAAACCGTGAACAACCCAGGTAAATTTTACAATGTGATCATTCACTGGTTTCTCAAAATCTGGACAGACGTCCATTTTACGATTGTGAAACTCACATATAGACATTCTTTCACCATGTATGGTTGTCTACTTTCAACAATTGTTCAAAATCAAAACATTGATTTTACAAAATATATTTTAACGTGAAACTCACGTGAATTTGAAAAATATATATATTTCGCTCCTTCACGCGAGCATCCACTTTTGAAACGAGAGTTTATTCCACTTTGTGAGATCTCAAATATTTTAAAAATAAAATTTTGTTTTTCGTGAAAGCTCATAGACAAAATTTTTATCATTAGACTCAGGTCTATTTTGTTGTTTCTTAAACTAACGAACGAATGAGCGTCTGCGCTAAAAAGGATTTCCTTATTGGGTCCGTCCCGCGAATCCTAACCGACCATGGACTCATCGTCCAAACCAGTGGATCAACACCAATTTATGCTCATCAAACGATGCTCCAATCATGACATTGAAGCCTTCATCAAGTCGTGGTTTTCTCATGCTCTCTAAATCCGGTAACGTCTCAACTTACGACTAAGTTCAATTACTGGTATTATTATTTATGGCCGGAAAATCACCATTTAATGCTGACTGAGGAACACAACTTTCCTCAGTAAGCAGGGGACTTAATGTAGATGGTGGATTTTCGACAAGGGCTAAAATCGTAAACTCATAATTATACGAAGCTCTGATCCAGCAATCAGACGTGAGTATTGAGACACGAGTCTCTCATCGAATTCTCAACGGAGAGTACTTTCTCTCAGAGTACATGTAGATATGTAGTCTCACGACTGGACAACGACATATCTCATGAATACTGAACACTTTCAATGATTATTTCTATACAGTATCACGATATGGACGGCTCCTAGACAGCTTGCTCTGCTAGTATAGAGCGATAACGTCTTCAGGAACAAACAACGAGTTTAGCCTGACTATATAAAGGATATGACTTACCGACAAGCTCATATCGGATAATTAATGCTCCTAGACAGCTTTCTCTGCTAGTATAGAGCCACAAAGTTAATTATTCCTAATTATAATTTCTCATATTCGATGGTCGAATCCACGACTGGTCCCATGGAATGGCAATAACAATTGCTCATATTCCATGGTCGAATCCACGACTGGTCCCATGGAATGGCAATAACAATTGCTCCTATTCCATGGTCGAATCCACGAATGGTCCCATGGAATGGCAATAAACAATTGTTCTGATTCTATGATCGAATCCACAGCTTGATCTCATAGAATAGCAATAACTATATTATCTCATTACTCCGATTTCATGATCGAATCCACAACTGGTCTCATAAATGGTAATAAATTAATCTTAATTGCTCTGATTTTATGGTCGAATCTACAATCCCATGGAATGGTAATTCTCACTTTATTATTCTGAATTCGTAGTCGAATCCTCAGCTGATCTTATGAATTAATAATAAACATCTTATTGCTCAGTTTTGTGAATTATTCTCCACCGAATTCCACAATTAGTAATAAATAATCAACAACCGGGCGTCTGATCTACCTCTAAGTAAGCCCCGATTCAAATGGTGAAGGTGTATTCAACGACGATACACTAACAATCACCGCACGAACGAGTATTTCAAAAATACAACGAAACGATGAACCTATGCAAAATAGAGAAGAAAATAATAAATAATTAAAAATATTGACCAGGGTGCTGGGAACATGGACACACGACAGACCGACCGTGTCGTGGTCAATCCCACGCCGGTTTTATATTTTTAATGCATTTTTATTATTTTCCATGATTTGATGAAAATTCTCTCATTTTATCAAATCTCCTTCGTCTCGAGGAAACTCCTCGGTTTCATGGTACTTCCATAAATCCATAAAAAATAATATAAAATTAAGAAAAGGAGTGTGGGGCATGACCATTGGCCAACCGGCCCCACACCCCACGATTTCTTATTATTTTATTATTATTATTATTATTATTATTTTTATTATAAAAGGGAGCCACTAAGGCATTTATTAATCAAAATCAATATTACAAGAGATGGTGGGTAGCCTAGCAACAAGTTGGGCACCAACACCTTTCTGAATAACGATTCCTAGCCTATGAAAAAGAGAATTGCCTATCTTAAAGTTGGCATCATGTCCTACCATGCAATTCCTTAATCTCTTCAGGAAATTTAATAAATCCGTACTAAGCTCGCCAAAAGTGGAGAAACCCAGAACACCGAACCCATATCCGAGAGAAGTGCAAACATCTAAGTATTTAGTGTTCTTGCGAGTAATTGCTGCAGAAATGGCGTGACCTGGTACGAAGTGGCGTGACTTAGCACTGGTAAACGGAGAGACCCCAGTGACATCGAGACAAACATCCTTCCCATCTATCCAATTATAAACCATGATGTCCGCTGGCCGAAAATCCTTATTATTGATGACGCCCAAAGAAACCTCTTTTCTAGACACAACCCCAGCTCTGTAACACATGTCTGCCAGAATATCTTTTACTAAATCATGTATGAATTTAAGCCCGACCTCGCTAGCACAATGGATAGCGTGGTCTCCAAAGATATCCATGAGTTTGCCATAACAGGTACATTTATTACCTTCCTCAAAAAGGGGTATAACTAAACGATATTGTAAGACCGAGCTAAACTGCCTGGAACCAACTGCCTGGTTGATCCCAGGAATAGGTATTGCCTTAAGGAAATCCATAGCATGATCAGATCTATTACATTGCCAAACAGTAGCTTCACGTGTAGAAAAAGAAAAGCGAGTAAGTACCTTTTCCCTGATAGCTCCAAAGTAGATAACATCCAATGACTTCATGTAATGAGGGGCGGCATCATTAATGTTGAAATCAGGGAGGGGGATCTCACAAGCTTGTGTGAAACTCTGTAAAGTAGTATGGAAACCAAGGCATAAGTCGGTTGTTGCAGGCATCCTCAAAATAGAATTCTGCAAATGCTGGGTCTGTGCCTGAGATGCAAGGTAACAATACTACATAGTATCTGTCATAGTAAGAATACCCAGACCACCATCTTTGATGGGAAGAGTGGCTAGTCGCTGTTGGACTAAGCCAAAACCATCCCCATCTCCGACTATAAGACGACGAAGATATCGCATAAGATAATCATCAAAGCGCGTGGCAACATTCTGAATCGCCTTGGGGCAAGTAGAGCGTAAGGAAAAATATAACCTCGAAACTCTAGTAAAGTTGCGCAAAAGCAAAAGTTCACACTGAGGATCATGCAGCTCTTGAATATTGTCAATGAGCTGAGAGGTTTTGTCAATCCTGTTCAACACCACATTACTACAGAAGTTCATATCTAGGCTGACTGGTCCACCAAGCAATTTAACACCATCTTTTGGCTTACCAATATTCGCAGGAAAGGCAGTATCGGAATCCCTTCTCGGGTCATAAGAGGGCCAAAATAATTCAGTCTTCGAAATATTCAAATGTAACCCATAGACAGGACCGTCCTCTTGGAGAATCTTCAATGCCTTAGACACTTCTAAAGTGTCACCTGCGATGGTGCCATCGTCTAAATACCAGGCATGGAAATCCAACATACAAGTGGATGCAATCTTCTCGATAAGAGGGTGCAAAGCTAAAGCAAAAAGAAGGGTACCAAGAGGGTCACCCTGATGAACCCCTTGTGCCGAGGAGAGTAAGTGTTCCTGATAATATAGCCTGGCGGGTTGCATATAGCAGAACTCAACCCAATGAGAGATGCTAGGGCAGTGTGTTCTTACCTCACGGATAATAGTAGATCGATCAACCATGTTGAAAGCGTTTGAAAAATATATCAATAACATAGATTTGGTGTTATCAGATCCATGCATTTCAAGCAATCTATTCGCCGCATGTAGAATACTTTCTCCGCCGGAAGGGATGCCAACTCCATATTGATGATTGCCAAGATAGTTGTTCAAGTTTTTGCAAACAGAAGTAGCTGCTAACTTAGAACACAGCCTGCGCCATATGGTGCCTACCACAATTGGTCTCAAACCACCACCAGGTTTAAGTAGTGGGGTTAAAGGAGCACTGGCTACAAATATACCAAGGGAAGGAGGGCATTTACCTGTAAGCCACAGGTTCACAACGCCAGTAATCGACAGTAGAAAATCATCAGAAATCGCAGCACCAGCTCCACTCATGGCGTCCAACAAATGCTGAGCACGTAGACCGTCTCTGCCACAAGATGTCCCCTTGGGGAAGCTCTTAAGGGCTGCAAGTACAGCCTTGGAATCAACAGTCAGGGAAGGTGTTGAGACAACTTCAGTGGGTATAGTAGGGGGTGGAGCATATGGGTGTTTCTGCTGGAGTTCGAACAAAGTGTCTGCGGTAGGTTGAGCAACGCCACTAGAAGAAAGAATGCGAATTGCTGCTGTGTAGTGGCCATAACTCAGCTTTTTACGACAGGCTTCTATATGTCTCATCGTCTTATTTTTGATAGGATCACGCTGTGTAGAAGCTCTTTTGGTCAGGCCAAGCAATTTTTGTACCAAAATGATGCAGCCGGCAGGTTCCCTCCAAACCAACAAAGCTTTGTTTACAGCAGCAGTCTGCAACTTCTTTCTCGTACCGGAGCGTTCCTCACTGGAGCTCTGAGGTTCATACAGGTTTAGTGTACAAATTGGCAGCAGTAACAATCGTATCCAGGCCGCAATGTTCATCGGATTAGCAAGAACAAAATCTAATGCAGACTTGAGAGCACGCGAAAAATGTAACCTGCAGTGTGGAGGAATCCAAACAGTCGTATGTATTTGTCGTTGCAGCATCAGGTTTAGTATCTCCACATTAAGGCCTACAAAATCTTCATCACCTGCAAGCTCTACACTCACTGAAACACCTGCACCAGCATTATCCACTGCACCAGGCGAAGCAGTTTGAGGTTTCGCAACACCATGAATCAGGAAATCTGCACCAATTCCATTGAACGGCCCTGGAACGACATCTGCAGCATGCAAAAACTCCTTGATTTCATGATATTTTTTGCACAAATCATCATATAATAATAAAATAAAATATAATTATGAAAACTTGTGTGATCGGGCCACTAGCCGGCCGACCATCCCCTAGCCGGTCCAACACGCCCTTTACTTTATTATTTTATTATGATTTATCCTATTTTTCCTTGAATTCATCAAATTCCTTGATTTTATGGTATTTCTCTCAAATTAGGAAAAATTCCCTAAAATCATCAAAAATACCTAAAAAATATTAAAAAAATTATGAAAAACTCGTGGGACCGGTCCATAGCCGGCCGGCCATGCCTCCATGGTCCCACGCGCCAATGTTTTTATTATTTTAATATTTTGCTTCCATGAACTCATGAAAACTCCTTCAATTCATGGAAACTCACTAAATTCATCAAATTTCTCAAAATTCATGAATTTTTCATAAAATCATCAAAATATTATAAAGTTAAGAAAAATGCACCACAGGACCGTGGTCACGACCGGCCGACCATGCCTTGACCACGGCGGTCCCACGCCTCCTCATTCCTTATTTTATAATTATTTTTTAACATCTCATGGTGTTTTCCTCAGTTTCGTCGAAACCCTAATTTTGACATATTTTCTCGAATGGATGCTCAATTGCACGCCAGAAAATATCAAAATTCTCAGGACTGAGACGCAGACGCTTTGGAGACACGAGCACGCTATCTTGACCGACCAAGATTGGCTTTTTGGCTCACGGAACCCGGTCCCATCAATTTTCATAATTTTGACCTAATTTGCACAATTGCTCGTATTAGGTCCAAAACTCTTCCAAACACTTTGAATTTTCATGAAGTGATCGTCAGGCGGTCACATGACTACCCAGGGCCGGTTCCATGACCCCATGGTCGGTCCCTCACTCCGTCATAATTAATTAGGTTTTCTCACCTAACGCTCAGACTAGCATTTTCGAATAAATGATTAAACCAACATTTGATCATTCTTTCACCAACAGATCGTCAACTCTTCAGGAGTTCTTTGTATTTGCTCACGTGAGCATATGTACACTACATGGTTGATCCACGGTCCCGTGTAGTCGCTCCCTCCTTCGTCCCATGGTTGAAATTCTTACGAACCATGAATTGGGGTTTCTGAAATTAGGGTTTCTGAATCCAAGGATCGTCATTCCAGATTCCAACCTTAATAATTTTACGACGACCTCATGGTCATTAATTTTATTAATTATGCTCGGTTCAACGACCAGTATTCTAATTAATATTTTTGGTACGCTGCCAATAATCCATCAGATGATCAACACATGCTCAGACGATCAAATATTCAACAATTCATCACATGAGAAACACTTGCTCAGATGATAAATATTTGCTCAAACCAAGGAATATTGGTTCAACAATCAATATTCAACGATCCATCGAATGAGCAATACTTGCTCACTTCATCGTAAGAACTATACCTCTGTCTCATGACATGTTCAACTCATGAGTTTCAGAACATCATGTTCAATTCAGCAACTACATGCACTCATCGTCCCATCAAACCATGAAGTCATCAATTGACTAACATGCCACGAGACGTCAATCATGTCACTTTGGGGGGATATCACTTAGGGTTTTGGTCTGGCGGTCTACGACACGTGTGTTCAAACACACGATGGAATGTGAGCAAGTCGTGCAATCAGTTGAAGGAATTCACGAGGTAGTGGGTGGAAAATCGACCAAGTCTCCACACGTTGAGCAACTGGTTTCAAACACGATCCCCACTTCCCCACTCCTTGACTCCATCAACTGTCACACTTCATGGAGTCATGGTGTCTAAAATTCCAGCAATATAAATAAGTCTCTGAATCATGATTGAATCATCATCATCAGTATCATCAATCTCACGTCTCATCGACAACACGAGATCATCAACTCATCAATTGAGCAACTACTCTCAATTGAGCAATTTCAATCATTCAGAGCTTATCATATTCAGAGTTCACACACCCAAAATCTTTGATTACCATTGATTCCACACATTTCCCAGCTTCCCTCCTACAGATCAACCCATCATCTCTTGTGACCGAATTTACTCTAGAACGGTCATTGTCTTGATTTAAGCCGGAATACTACAGATTGATCTCTCGAATCTAAAGCACTCCCTTTGCACCGGTGCATCTGTGTGAGGTTCAACATTTCGCTCGGTTCGAGGAGTCTCCTCCGTACGGTCGTCTCCTCAATTCCTTAAAAACCAGCAAATCGTTTTTCCCCATCTACACAATCATATAGCCGAAACTAAATGCATTCATCAAGGAGTTTATAAAGATACAAGATAGCCCTTATAATATTCAACAGCCGCACTCCCCACAAAGATTTGGCAATTAAGCACAAGTTCAATTAAGAACTCTCCCCCATAAAATATCCTTCCCGATAGAACAACAAGAGCGACCTTACTTTCACAAGAAAATAAGGATTTCTTTGGTCATAACAAATCACATGAAACATGAATTTGCATCCAAAGTACTCAATTAAATTAACCACAAGAGAACCCATGATTAATTTAATCGGAATTTCTCAACATAAGAGAACTTACGAATCCGCACAATATATATATATATAAAAATATGGATCAGGGAAGATCAATACTGCGAAATAATCAAAGATTCATTCTATCTTTCATCACTATTTGCACAATGACATACAATAGACTTAATCTTTGTAAACAAAAGTTCATCCTTTCTTCCATCAATATTTGCATAAGGACATAAAAGGCTTAACTTTTGTTTGTCAAAAGTTCATTCAATATTTTATCAATACTTGCATATCGACATATGAAAGACTTAACTTTTGACCACGTATGGGACAATCATAGTTCACGGACGCAAACACACATATCCCATAACAAATTGCAATATATACAAACATAAAGATTAATAATGCAAAATCATCTTCCAAATAAACTTTAGAATTTAAACAAATAAATCTAAAAACATTGAAGATGAAAATCGTTGGACATAGCTATGTGTAATCACAATAATGGCTATTCCAAACTCTAGTTATTCTTCTTAAAAACACAAGAATAAAATTCTCATAAGAATTTTTTTTTTCTAAACAAAATAAACAACTCTTAGAGTACATGATTGAAAAAACTTAAACACGGCCAACAACCAGAGATTGAACATGAACGAGCTCATCAGTTGCTTTCTTCAGTTCGTTTTTTAGAAAATCAAGATTCCTTGTTGCAATCCCAAGTTGTTCACTAACGACCTCAAAATCTCGAAGAAGATTCCTACCAGTTGTGATAACATCTGAACTGGTAGTTTGTTTTCATGATCAACAACATGATAATAGGTTATGAAAACAGGGTTCTCGTGAAACTCGATAGTCTTACCCTTCTCAACTTTTACTTCTTTATTGCATCCAACCATTGTGCACACAAAATTCAGGCGAACTTTTTTTGACGTTCTGGAATGTGTATGTATCAAGAAGGAGCATGATACATATATATATGAGTATTTCATAGGAAACCCTAGAGAAACTCGTATATGTTCCGTACGGGTCAGGTGTACGTGCACAATGGTTACAAACTTGGTACACGACCAAGAGAGTAGTAGAGCCAAAATTTAGAAGAAGTCTTGAAAAATACAAGGATCTATTCTAAACAAAAGGTGACATTCTTTGTTCAAAGGAGCAAATAGAATTGTTGAAAACCAAGGCAATCAAACAAGAAATTATTCTCAAGATTAGATGATCAAAAACATTCATCATGTAAAGTACTAGAGCAAGGATCAACAGTTTTATGATCATCGTTTTGTAAGGACAAATAAAATATAACAACAATTACTTTCTCAAGACACAAAAGATTCTTGAGAATTACGAGCATCCTTCTTCATTACAAGAAGGATGCTACATTAAGTAGTCATATTGTATTTTGATGAGCATTTTGCTCATCAAGAATATTGACTTCTTCTCTTTTTCCTTCATGAATATTTTTAGAAAAATCACTAGGATTAGTTGAAGGGGATCTAACCATAGGGGAACAATATGAATACCTGAATCCGGTACTTTTCTTGCCTTTTCGATGCTCTGTTTGAGTCTGTTTATGCTTATCTTGAGCTCCGAGACTCGATTATTGACATGAATGAAATCTGGAGCAGACACCTCGGGTTTACGGTCTTCTTTAGATAGGGATAAGGAATTTGACTTTTTCTTTCTCCTATGCCTTTTTCTCTTCTCAGAGTAATTTAAAGAGTCAGTTGTCCATCTGTCATTCTTCCTTCTATAATTGTAGGCATTTTTTGTCTCAAAATCATCTGGAAATGACTCAACACAACATTTCTCTTGATTGCAACACTACCTTTAACTCCAGCAATATGAGAGACAGGTTTGATTACTTCTTTAGACATCCATGCAAGAATATTGTGAACTTTCTCATTCCTCAGTCGAAAACGACATTTTCATTCAAGGTGACATTTATTTCCGCAATAATAGCAGTTAAAGGAAATGTACTTGACTGTTCTCATGCAAGTAAAATTTGAAGGATTATAATCCTTGCTCCTATGACCGTCGACCGCTGGAAAAGTTTTTTCACACGAAGAGTTGTCGTTAGCATGAACAAAATTGATCTTACCAGTACTTTGAGCGTCTATTCCCTTATAGCCCAAACCACGTGTAACACGATGTTCTTTACATGCTCCAAGCATAGAAGAAAATTTTGTAGAGCTATAATTGAATCTTTTCAGATTCTCTTCCAGTGAATTTACCTTATTAATGGCAGCAGCGAGATCAGTCTCCAAAGATATTTCTCTGGCGAGGAGACTGAGTTCTCTGTCATTAAAACATTTTTGTTGCTTCAGATTCCTCAAGTCTTTCTTTCAACACAAAGAGATTTCGAAGAAGATTATCAAATTCAGACCTTTTTAAACGTAAGTCTTCTTCTCGATATTTAACGGTCGAGTGTAAAAGTTTATATCCACAATCATAACCTTTAAAGAATTTTCTCATCTTTCTGTTTTCTTGACAGATAGGTGCCAAATATTTACTCAAGCAAGGTGTTGACTTATTTTCTTTCAAAGCATGGTCAAAGAGCTTGATATATTGAGAGACTTCCTCATCAATATTTTGTCCTTCTTCTGAATCACTCTCATCTGAAAGATCATCCAACTGTTCATCAAGATACTTTTCCCAGTTGAAGGCAGGTTCAAACACAAAGGTAGATATAGAAGGTTTCTTAGATGTCTCAGGATTTTGAAACATCTCATGGGTATTCTGATCTGGTGTTGCGTTATTAGAGAGATTACTGTCCATAAAGTCAGATCACTACAAACACAGACTTATGAGGTCTTTAAACGTGTTTGCCTGCTCTGATACCAATTGAAAAAGTGGGGGTACAACAACCTCACCAAATATTCCGCTTAGCAATCTGTATGGACTAACTCCAATATACTTTCTAAGAGAATCAACTAGATAGTCAGACTCAATCTTAATAAAAAGTATATCAAAGATTATATCTTAATTTCTTGATTCAATACTTACTCAAGCAAATATAAATCTGCGAGTCTAATTGAATACAAGAGAAATTAACTTGAACGGTACCAAAGACCAATGTTCAAGGATCAATCAATTTCAATCAACAACCAAAGGTCGGATTTACCAATTGATCAATTCAACGCACAACCTGTGATAGTTCAATTAAATAACAAAATATAATGCAGAAAAGAAATAACGCAAACACCCGAAGTTTTGTTAACGAGGAAATCGAAAATGCAGAAAAACCACAGGACCTAGTCCAGATTGAACACACACTGTATTAAGCCACTACAGACACTAGCCTACTACAAATTAACTTCGGTCTAGACTGTAGTTGAACCCCAATCAATCTCATACTAATCCAAGGTACAGTTGCGATCCTTACGTCTCTGATCCCAGTAGGATACTACACACTTGATTCCCTTAGATGATGTCGCCCACAACACTGAGTTGCTACGACCCAAAGTCGAAGACTTTAATAAACAAATCTGTATCACATAGAAAAATCTACAGGAATAGATAAATCTGTCTCCCACAGAAATACCTACGAGTTTTGTTCCGTATTTTGATAAATCAAGATGAACAGGAACCAATTGATATACCAGACTTATATTCCCAAAGAACAGCATAGAAATATCAATCACTTCATAATAATCTTAATCGACTTGCGAAACAAGATATTGTGGAATCACAGACGATGAGCTGAAGATGTTTGTGACTACTTTTCTATCTTGCCTATCGGAGAAATTAATCTCAAGCCAATTTTACAATTGTACTCAATACGATAGAAACAACAAGATCAGATCACGCAACTACAGAGAAAATAGTTGGGTCTGGCTTCACAATCCCAATGAAGTCTTTAAGTATTTAACCTACGGGGTCTCGATAGAAACCTAAGGTTAAAAGAGAATCGACTCTAGCTTATACAAGGTGTGGGGATTAGGTTTCCCAATTGCTAGAGTTCTCCTTTATATGGTCTCAAAATCAGGGTTTGCAATCTAAGTTACCTTGGTAACAAAGCATTCAATATTCACCGTTAGATGAAAACCTGATTATATTCAAGATAATATCTTTCAACCTTTAGATCGAACTTAGCTTGTTATACACAAATGAAATGCACGTTCATTTAGGTTTATGAACCGTACCTAAACGTGTACACTTAGTTGGTTCAACAGTAGTTAACCAAATGGTTAGGCATATGAGCACTTTCATATCAACCTTATTCATCTTTACCATAACTAGTTCAAATGACTCAAAAGAACTAGTTAGAGAGTTGTTCAATTGCTTAGATCTCATAGAAGTATATAAGACACACTCGAAGCAAAAACGATTTTGATTCACTCTGTTGATGGTGGATTTTCGTTTAAGGCTAAAATTGTAAAAGCCGAAATTATGCGCTAACATCCTGCAAAGGATAAAGCCACTGATAAAATAGAGAATACTTCTCCATTGAAAACTTATAACATTATCAATTAATGCATGACCAGCCTTGTATTTCCTGTACTGCTTCACTCTTATCATTATTGGTGCGGCATGACGACTGAGTGTTGCTCTCAGCAGATCAACACGAATCTCCAAGAATTAAATAAGGAGGCATGTACGAAATACCCGTACAGGCTATAACTCTCGGAGTGTTATACTAGCCCAATCGAGCATCTGGACTGTCCGTATCAGTCTCAGAAACGATCACGACCATCCAACTTCACCAGCATGATTGGATGGATTAGATCAGATCCATAACCCCCAGGCAGGTGTTGGAGTATTCACCACCGACCCAATGCGGGCCCCGAATGGTCGGCCTCCCCAAAAGGGTAGCATGGCTTGCCAATTCGTCCAGCCAAAGAAGCGTGGACGAGAAACCCTAAATTAGGGTTTGCAGCACATTACATGTGTCGCAAATCCGTCTCAACCATCCATCTTCGCAGGCATAGATGTAGGGTGTAGATGTAGATTCAAAGGGCCCAGAGCATGTCAACACAAACACCGTAGGCCCTCCTACATACATGACCGATCGGTGAGGACCAAACATGGATGGTCGTCCCAATTCGTGCGCCCAAACAAGGCATGACGCACGGCTGGCAAAACCCTAATTAGGGTTTTCGATCACGAGCGTCCATTTTCACCTGATCGAACGAAGGGTCTAGGAGTTGATTAAGCAGGTCCAATCAGTATCAACACGATCACTGTGGGCCCACATATCTCCACACCCGATCGACCAAGGCATATCATGCCTGGTCGTCTCAATTCGCACGCCCAAACTAGGCGAGGTCACACCTCCCAATTGCAAACTAATCTCGACCACTCAACTTTGCCGGAAAAATTGAGTGGCTCAGATAATGTTTTTATGGGGTATTAAGGTATGGATGTGTACACTAGCCCGCCGTCTGTATACCAAACTAATCGGCCAAGACCGACCAAACTTGGTCGTCTCGAAACGCGCGCCTGAAGTTGGCATGACGGCGCGGCTTTTGCGGACCGGATTTCTGTCGCAAATTGATCTCAACCACTCAACTTCGCCGGAAAAATTGAGTGGCTTAGATCAAACTTTCACGAGACAATGAGGTATGGGCGCCTACACCGGCATGCCGTCCATACGCATGCACGATCGGCCCGACCAAAATTGCGTCCCAAGATTGGTTTCGACCAAGCTGAAGAGTGATGCTTGCGCACCTCTTCATAAACCCTAATTCCACTAACGGTCGCAGATGAGTGTCTCAAAGATCATCTCGTCCGTTCAACTTCACCTGCTTGGTTATACAACCCTGGTCAGGAGTTAACTGGTCAATGAGGTGTTGTGGTGATTACCATCCGCCACTCTACCACACCAAGTGATCGGTCAAGTCAGGACTTACCTGTACAGCCCCAAACGATCACTTGAAGATGGCTAGACACATATCTATTTTAAGACGCTTAATCGTGACTTACTCCATTAAGCCTTAAAACAGCGATGCTTCATACATGTTGAATATATTGGATGCATTATATGCATAGAATTCACGTGATATTTTACAAGTATCAAATTCCAAATAACTTAGTTATTTAACCTAGCATTACATGCTACCTTATGTGGGTCCCACGATCCACACACTCGAGACATCAATCATGTCACAAACTGGGGGATACATACTGGGGTATTGATCTGGCGGTTTACAGCGTGCAGCGCACAATGCGCCATCACAAGAACGTGTCAGGAAGTCATGGACGGTTAGTGATGATGGGAGAAGTGGGCAAGACTGATCGTGTAACACTAACACCCGCAACTCCACTACTCCATCACTCCACTTTCTCCACTTCCCACGAGATACGTGAGTAAGGATCAATGACTTGTATAAATAGGTTCTCTCCCCTATTTCGACAAGACAAGACAACAGAAGCAAGTGTTGATACAACCGTATTCAAATATCAGAACTGATAGCTTACATTCTGCAAGCCAGTTCAACTTTCTGATAGAAGTCGTACGTAGCCAACACCTTCACAATATCAACACCTTCTTCCTCCCTAAGATCAACCCCATCTCCTTCACTTTGTGACCGAGGCAAGTCTGGAACGACCATTTCTTGGTTTAAGCCAGAATTGTACATATTGATTTCTCGAATCACAAGCACTCCCGTGCAGTGCATTTGTTTAGGGTTTAGATTCATTTCTCATTCACACACCCCAAATTACCAAAACCGGCAGAAATAGTTTTCACCCATAAACAATTGACGACCACAGTGGGAGGTTAATCTATCGGTTGTAAAGTCAATTTCTTCAAAATCCGATTCAAATTCATCAATTTCGAAGGGGTAGATCTTAGATTCAATTTAATCATCAACCTGTTTCAAGATGGTAGAACTTAGCTCGGGATCAACAATCAATCCTGATGGAGCTAGTGCGGATAACACTCTTGGTATCGATGTACCTGTCAGTGGAGCTACTGTGGTCAATACATCTCGTGGAACCGTCTCTTCTACCACCAACGCCACCGGAGAAGGAGATATTCCAGTAAGTATAACGCCTCCTATCACCAGAACAACAACTTTCATTCCTTCATCAGGACGGGGAGCCGGAGGAGCAAGAGGAGGACCATCTCCAATTACCATCGCAGACTTGATGGAGAGGCAGGAAGCTCTTGCTAAGACTCAAACGGAGATGGCTGCAACTCAGAAAAAGGTACTCACTTTCCTCAAAACCTTAACTGAACGATTGCCACAAGACTCACGGCAACCCCTGGAGCCAACAAGGGATGCCTTCACGCCCAGAACAGGCATTTCCACTCAGACCCACATGAATGAAGAAACTCGTGTTGTTCCTGAACGCCCAAGGAAGATGGACCGGTCTCCCAACTTCATCACACGTGAATACCTTGAACGAATTCTCCAAAACCGAGGCAAAGGAAGCATGATGGAGGTGCACCAACATCAGCCGCCATACCCTCAAGATGTAAAACGAATTCCTCTCCCAAGAGGATACACCTATCCTCAGTTATCTCTCTATGATGGTACTGGTAACGCTCATGAACACATCTATCAATTTTTGGAATCATTAGGAGAACATGAATACAATCATGTTCTCCGCCTGAAAGAATTCTCGAAGTCACTTACGGGAAGGGCGTACACCTGGTACAACAACATCGCGCCTAACATCATATCCAATTGGGACGGGATGGTCAGTGCTTTCTATAAAAAGTACTTCTTCGTGTCCGAGCAGATCACCTTTTCAGACCTGGGGAGAATCTCTTAGCGGAACAACGAACATCCGAACGATTTCGTTAAAAGGTTCAGAACTCAAGCACTAGATTGTCATGATCTGAATATCACCAAACGGCAGTTGGTGGAGCTGTGCATCAACGGGAGGATACCTATATACCGCGCCCTACTGGAGAATTTGGGCTTTCAGACGTTCTCCTAACTCCATGAAGCTTCCAAGCATTCAGCCACAACTGCCCCAGCGTTACTAGAGAGAACCAGGGTTGTTCGAAACGAAGACCTACAAACAATACAACACTGTTCCTTCTGTGAGCGTGGTAGGCGAAGGAGGAAAAAGGAAAGCTTCAGCAACGGAACGACAAATCAAGCGTGCGGCTCCGGCACAGACGACCTCGTCTCAAAAGGGAGTAGGAAAGACTCCTGCAGAAGACACCGAAGATGCAGGCTTCCCATTCCCCATGAGTGAAGTGATAGAACTCTTGGAGGCATGGATTCAAGACGACGCTATCAAGATGCCTCCTATCAGACGCACGCCAACCGAGAAAGATATGACGGATCCCAAGTACTGCCGCTACCATAAGTTTGTCCATCATCCGACTAAAGACTGCAACAGACTGAAGCAAATATTCAAAGAAAAGATAGAGGCAGGAGAACTCCAGCTTGGAAACGAAGGTGTTCATAGAGATCCTCTCCTTGTCAGGAACTGCATGATTTAGGGGATTTTGTTCGCAAGACTGTACAATCTATGATGGAACATTTGTGCGAGATCTTGTACTTATCCAAAGCACAGTGTCAGGACATATTTGCAGCCCTCAACCGCGTTGTCTCAGGCAGGCTCTTGTATCTGGAAAAGGAAGCGGTCTCGAAACCTCAGTCCTTACTGGAATATGCAAGCCAGGGAAACTGGGAACTCTTAACCGTTGCTCGTTTGAGGGATGTCGAGTTCGATAGCACATTGATTGATACGGCCTATGAATTCAACATCATCACTCTCCAGACCTTGAAAGCAGCAAAGATTTCAAAGCAGGAAGCTACTCACAATCCAACTGTGATTAAGATTCCAGAATGAGAACTTGGAGACGCATATGGATACATCGATCTTGAAGTTAAATTGGGTGGCGCCCTAACGCAAGCAAAGTTCTACATAGTCAAGGAGCATCCTAATTACGACATGATCCTAGGACACTCTTGGATACACAACAACAAGGCAACACTGGAAGTTTGTCCTCTACCGGCTTCGGTACCCAAAAGGATATCCAACAAGCCGCCTGGACCTGAGGACTGTCTGTTGCGGCACCACCTACAACTTGCCAACGTGATACAACTTCTTAGAGAGAGCCCGTCAGCGTACATTAAAAGGTTCCGATCCCAAGTAAGTCTCTTCACACAATCCTTTTTGCAACCAATCACTCCTCACTCTGACAAGCACTGGGGACTAGTTCCGACTAACAAACCAACCCCGACTAAGAGATGTGAATGGGGGGCCGGCCCCTTCAAGCGTTTTATCAAGAGCTTAGAGGCTGTCTCCGTCAAAGACGATAAAGCCAAGGTCCAGGCATCTGCACGACCGAACCTATTTGGAATTGGAGATCTGGTGACGAAGACGACTACGTTCAAGGTTGGGAGCATGACGGTGAAAGTAACCAATCCACCTGGCTCACCCACTGAAAGAGAGGATGAACCACACCTGGTACCAGACATTATCCTAGGAGGCTACTGCAATCTCATCAACGCTGACAAACTGGAAGGCGTAACGATTCACTCGCGATGGCTCAAACCCTATCTACTTAAGACGCTGTGCTACCACTTTCCAGCGTCCTCCACACTTTAAAACGCTGTGCTGTTTTCTCCAGCGTGTCTTTTTACAATTACCTTCTCATGTCATATTTGCAATTCCTCCAGAAAATGATTGCAATACTTGCATTCATAATTAGGGTTTCAATTTTCAATTTCAAATTAATTGAAGTATTATTTCCATCCAAAAACTTCTTTACCCCTAAAGGAAGACACAAAGTCCTGAGTCAGCCTAAACCCATTAGAGCAAAACAGAGAAGGAAACCCTAAGTAAACATTTCGTAAGAAGTCAAGGAAATAGAATATGTGCGGAAAAGGAAGATGCTTTGAGCCATTCACCCAGCAAGACCAGGGAGATCTCATGTCAGGAGCACATGCAGGTCAGTGGTATTCCATTATGACATTATTTCTTTTATCATAAAGAATGACATACATATGAAGGCACAACATTGCGCCTGAAAAGGTTCAGATGTAATCTTAACAAAGGATTATAACATAAAAACCTTTATTCAAGCAAGCAAACAAAAGATCCAGGACTCAACCTCCACTGAGTACAAGGAAGATATTTATGAATTACGTGAATGTATTTAAAGAGAAAGAAAAACAAAAGCCTAGCCGTCAACAAGGTCGACCGCATCAACACCACTACTAGGTCCTGCTTCAACGCCATCACCATCGTGAGCCGTTACTGCTTCTTCCTTCGTATCTGCCTCAGCTTCCGCTTCAGATGTTTCTACAACAGTACTCTCCACCCCAACATTGTTAGCAGGAACAACTTCCATGTCTTCCTCAAAGGCCACAACAACAACGTTATTGATTGTATTGACTACTTTCAGACGCTCAGGTTCATCTGTGTCAGAATCAAGGATTATCATATCTTTGTGGATTGGATAATCACATTTATCTTCACCAAGAGGTCGTTTGTGTTCAACCCTCCGCCTCTTTAACCGTGCTGCAAACCTCTCTGCCCTTGCGCTCACTGAGGCTTGCAACACTTCATCACGCCTCCATTTATCCTCCATGTCGATTGCAGTTGAAAGGGCACATATACGTCCCCTGACAATACGCAAGTGCAGAATGGACATCCCCTGTATAGCACAACCAACTTCGCGAAGTGGGCGATCGATTTTAGTCATTACTTCTTCGCGCGCATCAGCTCCGGGCTTGTCGACTTCGAAACTTTTTTCTGGAGAAGTTACAGAATGGTCATCGCCCACCGCTTCCATGATAAGTTGCAAAGAAGAAGAAGTTATGAGCACATAAAAAATGTGTATATCATCATCAATCAATCATAAGATCAGATAAGTGCGGAGAAATACCTGGATATACGACTATGGATGAGAAGAATTCTTGGAATTTATATCTTGCAAGTCAACAGAATCCCAGGAGAAAAGAAGTCTTTACTGGCCACCTATGAAGGCTACTGATTCGGGATAATGATATGATAGTTTTTGGGGTTTTCTTCTCATCTTTCTATTGTTTGATTTTGATTCCTTGTTTAAAGAATAACGTTTTTTTTTTGTCTTCTTCACAGTTATGCAGCATTAAAGTTTGGTTGTCTGCATCAGTGGTTGCAACAATGTCTATCATCATCAGTTAGTTCAAATTTCATTGGTTACAGGTTTGTTGTCTTATCTTATATGCAGTGGTGCATCTCTTCCATCGTTATTAAAAGATTACTATCATCAATCGATACTTGGTGCTTCATGTATGGTCCAACAAACTTTAATTGCTGGTGTTACACAATTTATACAATTGCAACAACACATGTACACCGTTCATATTACTCACCTTCTCTTTTAATAATTGATAACAATGATCCTCGAACTATCATCATTATCCTTACACCTACCTGCTATCTTTCTTCTTCAACTACCTTTTCATCCTTTATTTTTCAATCACCTTTAAATCTTCTAAACTTGAGAAGTTCATTTATTTTTTTTACAATGTCTACTAATATCAAGAACATCTTTAAACATATGGAAGGTATCAATTTAGAAGATCATCCTGAAAAATCTAGAGTTATTACTCACTCTGCTACAACTCTTTCTCAAGGTATTAAAGTTTGGAAAATTTATTTAGCATTTAAACTATTTTCTCTTGGAATCATGTTATGGAAAAACGCTGAAAAGGCTGCTAAATTCATATGGGGCCTCATCTTAAACGGGATAATCAGTGGAAGATTATGGTGAGATCTCTTGAACCTAATACTTTTGCTATTAGATTTTTTTCAACAGAAGACAAAGATGCTATCCAGTTTGGAGGAGCATGGAATTTTGATGGATATTTGATTGTGCTTAGATACTACCACCCTTCTTATCCTTATCAAAAGTTAAAATTTGACACTTCCCCTTTTTGACTTGAATACAAATACCTTCTCATTGAATTTACTTACCCAGAAATCCTTGGCCTTTTTGGTAATGTTGTTGGAGAAACTGTTGTAGTCGAACCTGATGGTGTTCATCCAACTACTTCAAAAAAATTCAGAGATTTAGTTATGGTAAGAGTAGCTACCTCTTTGATAAAAGGTATTCATACTGCTAATGTTATAGGAGTAGCAAGATGGGTTGGCTTATTTTTTGAAAAGCGGTCGTATAAGCTTTGTGATGAGTGTAAAATCCCATCTCATGATACTAGACTATGTGCAGATCATAAGACTCATAGACCTAACATGGAAAAACTGTGAGGAATTTTGGTCCCGCTTTAGAGCCAGTTATTTTACCAGAAAGAAATCCTCAAGAACTTGCTAATTTGTTTATGCAGCATGGTCATCAAATAAGATCTTATTTACAAGAACCAACTTCTTCTCAACTTGGCCCATTAGATGGGATGCATATATCATACTTCACTGCTACAGATTCGCAGTATGATTCCTCAATTACACCAGCTGACCGATCACTTCTTCATGCTTATAATGTTTTGGTTCCTACAAGTTCTCATTATGGAGGTGTATGTCGTACTTCTCGTCGCAAAAGATGTAGGAATATGAGTTATTTTGTTCTCTGCGATGATGATTCAGAACATGCCACTACTAGTAATCATGCTTCTAATAGAATATAACTGCACAAGATTCGATAGGTCATCAACCTGATGAGCAATCTTCCATACAGTCAATGGAAAGAAACCGGTACTTATAAGCTCAAACCAATGTTACTTTTGGTCCAATTGCTGAAGACATTGCTACTAGGTCTCGATTGCTTAATTGTAACCTCATTAATGTTGATCAACAAGTATTGTCAATCACTCTTAGTCTTATTATCATTTGTATTTTAGTTTTACTTTGTATACCCAATTTTCTTATCATGAAACTCCTTTTTTTGAATTTTCAACGCTTTGGAAACCCTTCCACCCGTGATTATCTTAAATTTTGTATCAGTAAACATAACCCTGACATATTCTTTTGGTCTGAAACTAAAACTCAAGATCCTAAAATGCATTTTATTTACAACAATTCAAATATCCAAATTTCTGGCATGCACCTTCTGTTGGATTATCTGGTGGTATATTTATTGCTTGAAAATTAGGTAATGACCTAGAAATTATGCATACAACTAGGCATACTATTATCCAAGATCAGTCAAGTCTTATTCAACAATTATGATGGACTTATCTACTTTGATTAGTTTTACGTACAACTTGTGATATTTCAATTATAAAGACAAACAATATAATGCAGTAAAGAAATAACACAGATACCAGAAATTTTGTTGACGAGGAAACCGCAAATGCAGAAAAACCCCGGGACCTAGTCCATATTTGAACACCAAATTGTATTAAGCCACTACAGACTCTAGCCTACTATCGAAACTTCGGACTGGAATGTAGTTGAGAATGAACCTACCATCATAAAGATTCAGTTACAGTCGCGCTCCTTATGCCTCTTGAATCTCGATAGACTCCGCGCAATTGATTCTCTTAGTTGACGTCCTTTATAGCCCAAGAGTTGCTTCAACTCAATTAAAGAATTTAAACCAATGTGCCTCCCACAGATAATCCTATACGTGATTTCCGTTAAGATCAAGATGAGATAAGAAATCGATTGCAATAGAGAAACCAAAAGTGACTCGCCTGACCAAGTCCTGCCTCCTTCATGACCCTAATCAAGACTTCCAGGACATCACCTGACGATCTATGCGGTAAATACGTATTTAATTTATTTTAGCTTAATTGTTTAAGCATACAAAATCGTCACCATCTCATGCCTACCCCACAATAGTGTAACCATTATGTGCTAGGCAGGGGACTTAATGTTGATGGTGGATTTTCGTTTAAGGCTAAAATTGTAAAAGCCGAAATTATGCGCTAACATCCTGCAAAGGATAAATCCACTGATAAAATAGAGAATACTTCTCCATTGAAAACTTATAGCATTTTCAATTAATGCATGACCAGGCTTGTATTTCCTGTACTGCTTCACTCTTATCATTATTGATGCGGCATGACGACTGAGTGTTGCTCTCAGCATAGCAACACGAATCTCCAAGCATTAAATAAGGAGGCATGTACGAAATACCCGTACAAGCTATAACTCTCGGAGTGTTATACTAGCCCGATCGAGCATCTGGACTGTCCGTATCAGTCTCAAAAACGATCACGACCATCCAACTTCACCAGCATGATTGGATGACTTAGATCGGATCCATAACCTCCAGGCAGGTGTTGGAGTATTCACCACCGACCCAATGCGGGCCCCGCATGGTCGGCCTCCCCAAAAGGGTAGCATGGCTTTCCAATTCGTCCAGCCAAAGCAGCGTGGACGAGAAACCCTAAATTAGGGTTTGCAGCACATTACATGTGTCGCAAATCAGTCTCAACCATCCATCTTCGCAGGCATAGATGGAGGGTGTAGATGTAGATTCAAAGGGACCAAAGCATGTCAACACAAACACCGTGGGCCCGCCTACATACATGACCGATCGGTCAGGACCAAACATGGATGGTCGTCCCAATTCGTGCGCCCAAACAAAGCATGACACACGGCTGGCAAAACCCTAATTAGGGTTTTCGATCATGAGCGTCCATTTTCACCTGATCGAACGAAGGGTCTAGGAGTCGATTAAGCAGGTCCAGTGAGTATCAACATGATCACTGTGGGCCCACATATCTCCACACCCGATCGGCCAAGGCATATCATGCCTGGTCATCTCGATTCGCACGCCCAAACTAGGCGAGGTCACACCTCCCAATTGGAAACTAATCTCGACCACTCAACTTTGCCGGAAAAATTGAGTGGTGGGGTATTAAGGTATGGATGTGTACACCAGCCCGCCGTCTGTATACCAGACTAATCATCCAAGACCGACCAAGCTTGGTCGTCTCGAAACGCGCACCCGAAATTGGCATGACGCGCGGCTTTTGCGGCACCGGATTTATGTCGCAAATTGATCTCAACCACTCAACTTCTCCGGACAAATTGAGTGGCTTAGATCACACTTTCACGAGACAATGAGG
Source organism: Papaver somniferum (assembly GCF_003573695.1). Lineage (NCBI taxonomy): Eukaryota > Viridiplantae > Streptophyta > Magnoliopsida > Ranunculales > Papaveraceae > Papaver > Papaver somniferum. Next base: position 14,772,568 of record NW_020622381.1, read on the forward strand.
TATGGGCGCCTACACCGACATGCCGTCTACACGCATGCACGATCGTCCCAGCTAAAATTGCGTCCCAAGCTTGGTTTTGACCAAGCTGAAGAGTGATGCTTGCACACCTCTTCATAAAACCTAATTCCACTAACGGTCGCAGATGAGTTTCTCAAAGATCATCTCGTCCGTTCAACTTCACCTGCTAGGTTATACAACCCTGGTCAGGAGTTAACTGGTTAATGAGGTGTTGTGGTGATTACCATCCGCCACTCTACCACACTAAGTGATCGGTCAAGTCAGGACTTACCTGTATATCCCCAAACGATCACTTGAAGATGGCTAGACACGCATCTATTTTAAGACACTTAATCGTGACTTACTCCATTAAGCCTTAAAACAGCGATGCTTCATACAAATATATTTGATGCATTACATGCATAGAATTCACGTGATATTTTACAAGTATAAAATTCCAAATAACTTAGTTATTTAACCTAAAATTACATGCTACCTTCTGTGGGTCCCACGATCCACACACTCGAGACATCAATCATGTAACAAACTCGGGGATACATACTGGGGTATTGGTCTGGCGGTTTACAGCGTGCAGCGCACAACGCGCCATCAGAAGAACGTGTCAGGAAGTCATGGACGGTTAGTGATGATAGGAGAAGTGGGCAAGACTGATCGTGTAACACTAACACCCGCAACTCCACTACTCCATCACTCCACTTTCTCCACTTCCCACGAGATACGTGAGTAAGGATCAATTACTTGTATAAATAGGTTCTCCTCCCTATTTCGACAAGACAACAGAAGCAAGTGTTGATACAACCGTATTCAAACACCGGAACTGATAGCTTACATTCTGCAAGCCAGTTCAGCTTTCTGATACAAGTCGTACATAGCCAACACCTTCACAATATCAACACCTTCTTCGCTTCCCTCCCTAAGATCAACCCCATCTCCTTCATTTTGTGACCGAGGCAAGTCTAGAACGACCATTTATTGGTTTAGGCCAGAATTGTACAGATTGATTTCTCGAATCAGAAGTAATCCCGTGCAGTGCATTTGTTTAGGGTTTAGATTCATTTCTCATTCACACACCCCAAATTACCAAAACCGGCAGAAATAGTTTTCACCCATAAATACACTCGAATCAATTCATGAACATTATAGTCACGGTTTGCAAATATGCATTCCTTAGTTTATATATGCCTTAGTTCACGAATAAACCATTTTTAGAAAATAACCCACTCAAGTACGCATACCGGTACACATACTTAAGTACCCGGATTGAGTTTGTTTTTAGTTCACAAACTCCAGCAGAAATTCACGGGATGTGAACTTTCAGCAGTACGCGTACATGTACGTGGACTTTAGTTTCGGTTATCGTGAGCAACAAAGTACACATACTTTGGCTCAAGGATTATGGACTTACACACGTATGAATTCACATACAATATTTATATCCATTCAAGGCTATATATTCTAAATTCTCATTTCAATCATTGAAACATTCTTAGAGGATGTTAAATAGAGGTTATTCACACACTATTTTTCATCAAAGCGATTTTCAAGATGTTGAAATAATCAACATGACTTTCGTCACTTGTAAAGATGAACTTGGCCAAAGTGAAAGCTTACCAACACATATTTCGAGAAATAGATAAGCGGGATAAACTCGGCTCGAAATAGCAAATGTATATAATCGAAGTCTATATAGCAGTACGACTTTTATCTCAAGATAAGAGATATAGTAGATAAACTTTTGAGTGATAGATAAGCTCAAGTCTCCACATACCTTTTAGTCGATGAAGTTCCACTAGTTCCTTGAGTAGTTCTTTGTCTTTGTATGATGAACGCCGTGGAGTTTAGAGCTCAACTACACTTTCTATCCTAGTCCGAGACTTAGATATAAGTAGACTAGAAATCAAGACTTATAGTTTTGGCAACTAAACTTGACAAACAAGCTTGAGATAACAACGCTTGCGAGTTCGACCGAGCAGTGATCTAACACCAATTGAAAAAGGGGGTGTAACAACCACACCCAATATTTCGTTTAGGCACAAACTCCAATATAATTCCAAGAGAATCAACTAGACAGTCAGATTCAATCAATGGAAATACATCCAAGAGTTATATCTCTGTTTCTCTATGTAATCAGCAAATCAAACAGATAGAAATCTGCGAGCCTGATTAATATGAGAAACAACTTAAACGGTACCAAAAAACAATGTTCAAGTGCCAATCAATTTATATCAACAACCAAAGGTTGGATTATCTAATTGATTGAACCACGCACAACCTTTGAAATATTTTAATTATACAAATATATAATGCAGAAAACAAATAACACAAACACCAGAATTTTGTTAACAAGGAAACCCGCAAATGCAGAAAAACCCTGGGACCTAGTCCATATTTGAACACCACACTGTATTAAGCCGCTACAAACTATGGCCTACTACAAGTTAACTTTAGACTGGAATGTAGTTGAGCCCTAACCAATCTCACACTGACTAAGGTACAGTCGTGTTCCTTACGTCTCTGAATCCCAGTGGGACTCTACGCACTTGATTCCCTTGGCTAATCTCACCCACAACTAAGAGTTGCTACGACCCAAAGTCGAAGACTTGATAAACAAATCTATCTCACGTAGAAAAGTCTATTGAATAGATAAATCTGTCTCCCACAGAAATACCTACGAGTTTTTTTCCGTCTTTTGATAAATCAATGTGAACAGGAACCAATTGATACACCGAACCTATATTCCCTAAGAACAACCTAGTAATATCAATCACCTCACAATGATCTTAACCGTATGGAAGCGGAACAAGATATTGTGGAATCACAAACGATGAGACGAAGATGTTTGTGACTACTTTTTAATCTTACCTATCAGATATAAATCTCGAGAAAATCTTATAGAAGTTAGTACTCAATACTCTAGGACAAAGTAAGATCAGAACACGCAACTACAAAGAAAATAGTTGGGTATGGCTTCAGAATCCCAATGAAGTCGTTAAGCTATAATGGTTTTATAAAAACCGGTTATAGGAGAATCGACTCTAGTCGCAACTAGTCTCATACAGGAGGTGTGTGGATTAGGTTTCCCAATTGCTAGAGTTCTCCCTTATATAATCTTCAAATCAGGGTTTGCAATCAATGTTACCTTGGTAACAAAGCATTCAATATTCACCATTAGATGAAAACCTGATTAGATTCAAGCTAATATCTTTCAACCGTTAGATCGAACTTAGCTTGTTACACACAAATGAAACGTGACTTCATTTAGATATGGGTAACCGTACCTAAACGTGTACACTTTGCTGGCTCAACAATAGTTAATCGAAGATAGCCATATGAACACCTTCATATCAACCTTGTTCATATTAATCACAACTAGTTCAAATGACTCAAATGAAACTAGTTATAGAGTTTAACTCAGCTCGAAATATCAAATTGTATAAAGTAAAGTCTATATAGTTGTACGACTTTTGTCTCAATAGGAGATAGAATATAAATAGAATTCTTAGTGATAAATGAGTTCAAATCTCCACATACCTTTTGTTGATGAAGTTCCACAAGCTCCCATTAGTAGTTCTTCGTCTTCAATCGATGAACGCCGTGAAGTATAAAGCTCACCTACACATTCTATCATAATCCGAGACATGGCTATAAGTAGACTAGAAATCAAGACTTATAGTTTTGGAAACTAAACTTGACACACAAGCTTTACATAGCAAAGCTTGCGAGTTCGACCGAGCAGTGCTCCAACAACACGCACTTGATGTAATAGCATCTTGGACTAGCCAAAGCCGTGATAAAACTGTCAGTTGAAATTTTTTATTTTGCTAAATACCATGATCATCAGTTGACTGATGCTGACTTGTATATTATTAATAATATACCCTTACTATTAGTGTACCCATGTTCTTATGGGTACACTAACCATAAATCCTGTACAACTAAAATTTGTAATTATGCGATCACCAAAAAATTTAGAATAACAACGTCAGTCCAATAATTTATCAAACATAATTGCGAATCTAGTTACAATTGAACTAAGAAAAATGCATACACACATTTATACCAAATATATAAAACAACAACATAGTCATCGAATACACCTCCATTCAATTCATAAACTACTCAACAAACCCAGATTAAGAAACCTGACGAAACCATAAGAAATTCCCTAATTAAATAGTAGCTTGTTAACCCCATGTTCTTGATAAAAAAAACAACAACTAGGAACACTGAAGTTCCAATACGAAGCATTACCATAACCATAGTTCAAGAACAACCCTCTTCAGAAAACAAGTACCTGAATAATAAGATCAATCCTTTGTAAAAAAAAGGCTTCATGAAAATGAAATCTAATCCTACCCCAAACCAGAATCAGTAATTTTAATTTTATTTATTAAGGATTTTTTTTATGATCACCTCCAAGAACTCGGATTAATTAAGATAAAATTAACATAGTTATACGAAGATTTCATTTCAAAACTCTGAAAAGAAAATCAAGAAATTACCGGCTGATGTTACGACCGCTGCATAAAGCTTTCGCTGATACATAGCTTAAACAATCAAACCTTGATATCAATCCCTAAAGTATCTGCGGTAACTAATATAGGCCCTAGAAAAACTCCCATTTTAGTATTAATAATCTAAACCTGATTTCTCAAGACTGGTTCATTTTAAACCAGTGTTAGGATAGAATATTATTTATATACAGGTTCCGTAAATGGAATCTCTGTCTAGAGCCATTTTTACTGCTGAGAAAATAATGTTATTCATGGCTGTACTAGGACTAAACATAGCCCTCCTGTGAGCCATCACTTTTTTGCAGATGACTGCCTTTTGTTTGCTAGAGACTCTACAGATGAGGCAAGGAAAATAACTACTATCATTGACCAGTTTAGTAAATACTCAGGCCAATCAGTGAATTTTGAGAAGTCTGGTTTAGCTTTCAGCCTTAAGGTCCCAAATAATATCAAAACTGATATATCTAATATCTTGAATATTAAGAGATTTGCCTTGCAGGATAAGTATCTTGGTGCCCCTCTTTTTCTTCAAAAGAATAAAGAAGTATCATTTTCTCCTTTGGTGGATAAATTCAATGACAAACTATCTCCCTGTCAGTCTAAGTATATTGCTCAGCCTGGTAAGACCACTCTAACTCAATCTGTTTTGGGTTCCATAGCTAGTCATCACATGGCAGTTTTTCCCATGCCAAAAACTATAATTGATAAAATGGATGCTACCAAAGAAGGTTCTGGTGGAATAAGAAACAAGGAGAAACAAGTATATATATGAAAAAAAGGAATCATGTAGCTCTCCCAAAAGACCTAGGTGGACTGAACATTAGACAGTCTACAATTCTTAATCAAGCCCTCTTAGCCAAATTTCCATGGAGAATGCTTGAAGATCCTGATGCCCCTTGGGAAACACTGCTTAGGCATAAATATTTCAATGGTCTTAATCCCCTAAATTGTGTTCTTTCTAGATAGGGTTCATGGATATGGGAAGGAATCTGTGATGGCATAATCATCATTAGAAATTTTTACTGCTGACAAATAGGAGATGGTCATGAGATATCAATTTGGAAAGACAACTGGATTCATAGTATGAATAGTTTTCTGCAAAATCGAAATTTGTGTCTGCATGTATTAGTAAAGTTATAGACTTGATAGATGATAACACTAGAAGCTGGAAAACTGACACTCTCGTTGCCCTCTTTGATAGAGATACTGTTGTTGTTATTCATGACACTATAGAATTTCTAACCATGGAAAAGACACTATTAGGTGGAAACCTGCTAGTAATGGTATTTTCTCTACTAAAACTGCTTGTAGAACCATTTTCAGATTCTTTTCAGAGAAAACCTGCCAATAGTAATATGATAGACTAGAAAGATGTATGGAAGACTAACCTTCCTCTTAAGGTTTAGCATTTTCTATGAAAATTCCTACAACGATGCTTACCAACTAGGGATAATATCTTTAGATATTATAATCATACCCAGGATGAATGTCCTCTTTGCCGAAATCATATGGAGTCTCATCAACTTCTGTTTGCAAAGTGTACTATCTTTTAAACTATTCTCAGTAATATTGACAATAACCGTGCTCAATTAATTATAGAGAAGGATATTCATCAATTGATGAAAACATGGTTTGATAGAGATTGCCATAATAAGCCTTCTAACACAGCTCAACTTTACTGCATTTGCTTTACACCGTGGCACACTTGGAAAAGTAGATGTACTGTTGTCTTTGAACAGGTGTAGGTGAAACTGAAGATATCGTCATATTGGTTAAAAACCATATGGAAGATTGGCTTAGAATTCAGAGAGTTCAGCCTCCTAATAGAAGATTGCTTGATACTCATCTAATGAAATGAACTAAACCAGGAGCTAACTTTGTTAAAGTGAACTTTGATGCAGCATGGTGCAAGCATAACAAACTCACAGGAATTGGACTAATTTGTCAAAATTTTGCTGGCACAAGCAATGAAGCTAGGGGACATTGTACAAGGACATTAGAACCAGAGCAAACAGAGGCATTGACGGCTCTTGAAGCAATAAATTGGGCAAAAAATAAACGCATTCATCTGGAAGGTGACAGCCAGAGAGTAGTAAATGCGATAAATGGAAGAAAAGGAGCAGTCAATTGGACAAACACAAATATCATCGAAGATGCAATATTTTTACTTAGTAATTTTAACGCATAGACTTGTAGTTTTATCCGGTGTGAAAAAAATAATTTCGAAGACATAATTGCGAAAAAAGCTTTATTTTTTACAAACATACATGAGTGGCCGCATAGAATGCCTTCTTGGTTAAATGACTAACTCCTTAATAAAAATTTCTTTTGTATTAAAAAAAGAAAGATAAAATATCATTTACCACTTCATAAGAACATTTTAGTTAAAAAATTGGCGCTCGTACTAATCTTTGGTCATTCGAGGACCCTATTATATGAAGTGAATGTTTTACGACGCAAACTATAATTATGTATTAAAATTAAAATTACTATTTTTCTTCCAAAAGAACTCTACTTTTTATGAAATGATGATGTAATGATGACGATGACTCTGTTGCACAATAATCTTTCAAAAACTAGTGCCATGTGAAGTTCTGAAAGTGAAGCAGTATAACTAAAATGTTGACCCAATTACCGAACAAATGGGTTAAGAAAACGTACCCGGTGGAAAGCACAGGTTACTATCTAATTCAGTTATGATTGTTTCTAATTCAATTCAATTCAATTTACTAATTATAGTAATATATTAACAAATAAATCACGTGGGTGAAGAGTTTTAATGTAATTTGTCGACCCATTTATAGCAACTTAATGTGGGTAAAGATATCCAAGTTAAAAATTGAAAAGCGGTGGGAATTGGAAAACGCGTGAAAACGGAACTATAAACAATCACATCAGTTTAGTTCTACTTCTGGTAAGGTCATTAGACCTTGTTATAGACTACTTCCAGAAGTAGAAACTGTCTTGTTTTCATTACTGCATCATTAATTACTTTGTTTACAAACTGGTTAAATTAGATTAAGTTTTTATTTTTCTTTTCTGAAGAGGAGAAAACAAAACAAAACAAAAAAAAAACAGAAAGAAAAGAAGAAGAACAAGCGAAGAACATATACAAAAAATTTCAGAGGGTGGAGAATGAGGAACTCCACCACTGACCACTGATAAAGCAACATTTATCTCTCTCCCAGCAGTAATAAATTTTGTGTTTTCTTTAATTCTTACAAAGGTTCGTGTTTTATCTTCTCCCATATAATGCATTTTTTTTTTAGGTTATGATTTTGAATGGTTTAAGGAGTATGAAATGCATGTATGCTTTTTAGTTAATCGTTGTTGTTCGCATCCGTACTTTAGATGAGTCTGTGAATCGTTGTTGTTAAAAGCCCTCAATTTGGTTGATACTACTGATCTAACTACATCGTCCCAATTGAATAGGATGCTAGAAACATGAACTAAGTGAAATGTGTCTGAATTGGACAACCATAAGATACGCTAGCTTTAACTTCTACAATTATCCGAGCAGAAGTTGTCAAAACCCCCAAAAAAACTTCTAAAATTATGGCATCACTCCTTTTCTTAATTTCATGCTGAAAACTCTAGCATTCCTCTGTTTCCTTGCATATGGAAGATCTTCCAAATCTGAGCATTCTTCACTAACAATGGATGGTGCCCCCAAGCTTCAAAAGTTTGTAGAATTGCTCCATTCATATATCTCGTGAGAATTTGAAGGCATTGATGAAATAGCACCAGAACTTCCTTTTCTTCAAAGTGAAAGAATATATGGGAAGATATGATCTGCAATTTTATTCCCCATGTTGCAAATCTTGCATAGATATCATTCTATGATGGAGGTTTGATAATGTTGGGAGAGAAATATGGAACGCAGACCATAGTAGAATATTTACCTCAGGAGAAACATCTACTTTTTCATAAGAATTTAGCATAATCAGCACCTGGTGGTGTCTCTTCCCTGCTAGCCATAAGCCTCATAGCACTTCTTGTCAGGAATCTTGGATCCAGAGTTGCCAAAATATGAAACTGAGTCCTTTTAACTTGTTAAAGTTGGTGGTGCCACAATCAGCCTCATCATTGGAATGTATTTCATCTTCACCAATTTGGGTTGATTTGATTATTTGAGTTCGAAAACATTGGGTATAAGAGCTGATTAATTAACTTGATCATAATAGAATGGTTTTTCGTATTTTATTTATCTCAAGAATGTTAGGATCGTGTATCTATGAGGTTCCATAATATTGATTACACAAAGTATCGTACTTGTAGGTGTAGATAATTTACAGGGCTAGGTGGCAAGATCCTAAGCCGTGATACACCAAAGAACAAAGAGCGGTGAAGCACAAGATAGAACCAGACGGCGCAAGGAGCGAGGTATCACGTGGGTCGGATGCGACGTAATTCTTATCCTCTGACAGGTCGGGCGAACAATCAGAAAGCACTCGGTCAGACGAAGGAAGATGGTCAAACAAAGGAACGAGAAGAAGAGAAGGGCGACATCGTGTTAACCAGACGATTAAGACTCGGCCTCGGGTGAAGAACTATCGGTCAAACCATAAAGTCGGGCGAGCAGTGAAGGTCCGATAGGGAACAACTAAATTGATGTAATGTGACCAACATTGTAATTATGTTGTATGTCGACCTTGGCCTATAAATATAAGGTCAGGTCGAGAGAGAAAGGCAGGTTGGAAGGGAGAAAAAACAAGACACTACATTGGAGAGTTTGAGAGTTACACCATTTGAGAAGGAGAGTTACACCATTTGAGAAGGAGAGAACATCTTGTAATCAAAGAAAAGAAATAATAACATTCATCCTTTCACCCCGTGGACCTAGGTAATCATACCGAACCACGTATATCTTTGTGCCTATGTTTGTTGTGTATCTTCACTTTGTGTTAAATCATATTCTACTTCGTTGGATGTGGTGTGTGGTTTTATGCCACTACATTCTGGCGCCGACTAAGGGGAACGTCTAAGTTCTACGGATACCATGACTGCATGTGCCGACAGAGACGATCCAAAAGCTCCTAAAAACACTTTGTGTGTTAGTTGATGCTATGGGATGAACTCTGCTCGGTGAAAGTCTGTATATGATCGTTTGTTTTGAAGTCTGTTGAGATAGTTAAGTTTTCGTTGTTAAGATCGAGTTGTTAGCAAACATTTTCAGTTAGGTCAATCCCGAACAGTCGACTAGTCTAGCTTGTAGGCGAGTCTGTTTTCGTGTCTTAATCTTCGTTTTCATAGTACTTTTCGCACTTGTCTTCGTATTTTGATCTTAGTTTTTGTCCCGCGATTTCAACAACGGAATACCCGTAAACTCTTAAATAACATCTTCAATGTGTGGTTGAAGTTTTTTGAGGTTCCATGTTGGCTGGGGAAAGTTTCAAAACAACAGCACGGCGAGATTATTGGTCGCCGGTGAAGGAATCCAAGGAATCAAGGGAAGACATCCCTTTGTAGTTCCAAGGGATTGCATAAGTCTTAGTCTAGTTTTTGCCGTGGCGTGCTGACCTCATAAAAGTACGGATTTGGACCTTTTACCCACAGAGAACTAGGTGTAATGATTTGGAGTCTAGGGAATGTAGGACAAATTATAGTTAATGCAGAGTCGTGGTACTGAAAGAGACGTCGTGCAACTTTGAAAGCGACGTAGCATGATACCCGTCTAAAAGGAGACACTTAGAGTCTGAACAGGACAAATTGGCGAGGTCAGCATGGCAGAGCAGAAGGAATCATACTTTTGAAACTCAGTCTTGGTGTCAGTCACCTTTTTCTTCTAAAAATTGTGCGTACTATAGAAACTTTTCAAAAACAGGTCAAAGTAAGGTGTTTTCTGTTTTCACTGACATAGGTAGGGACGACTCTCGGACTAACAACACACTGAGTCCGATGGCTAGCACGTCAGGGATGGGAAGAACTCTGAGGAACCGCACGATCTCTAGTAACATCATGCAAGGAGGAGTAACTGGGATGAGGCGAGGGAGTAACGAGCATCCACCACCAGCGGAATCACGAGATGCTGCAAGGGGTATGCCAACTGTGGACGAGGAGATCGATCTGGGACGAGACAGTGACCCATCGCCTATGGAGAGAATCGCCTCTCCCCGAAGGAGGGATGATCAAATAGATGGACTTACCGCGTCAGACACGGAAGATGATGAGGCAGCATTGATCCTGCATGCTCAGAGACGAAACATCAGACGACAAGATGAGTATCAAGAAGCCCTCGGGCGAGAGCAAGAACGACTAAGGCGAGTAAAACTAGGACGAGAAACAACTATCAGAATCGATCCGACGACATCGACTCAGATACCCCCCGCAGTGCCACCTCCACCACCTATGATGACGGCGCCACCCCCTGCCCATTTAGGCTATTCAAATGGTCACTCTAGCCATGAGAGTACAGATCCAACACTGCTCGCAATTCTAGAAAGCCAAAGAAGGCAAGAGGAGGCTTTAAGGGATCTTCAGCAGAGGGACCTAGCTCTAGAGTTCGAGAACTATCAGCTACAGAACTAAAGGTCGAGGTCGAGAGGATCTTCTAGCCGAGGGACATCAGGACACCAACGCCGAATCGGGCAGGTACCACCTGTAGTAGGACCAAGTAATTCCGGTCGATCAGGACCACCCCCAACACCACCTATCAGAAGATACGGTCCACCCGAGGATTCATCGACAGACGACGAAAGGCACGAGAGGAATAATCAACAGAGAAACACAAGGTCCGACAATGCGACTGAAGCCAAGCTAAGAGAGTTAGAGGAAAAGATAAGGAAGTTGTCAGGAACCGGCGAAGAAGATAAGCTCGCAGAGGTCATAAGCGAGACCGAGAGGACCCCTTTCACCCAAAAGCTAGAACTAAGGGCCTTCCCACCTAAATGCACGCTCCCCACCTTCCCATCAAGGTTCGACGACACGGGAGACGCAGTTGAGCATTTGAAGATGTACACAATGTCCCTAATACAATGGAAAAACCATGAGCTGGTAATGTGCAAATTTTTCCCTGCAAGCTTAGAAGGCGAGGCAAGGAAATGGTTCTACAACCTCGCACCAGGAACATTCAACAGTTATGAGACTCTAGTCGAAGCCTTCGTTGAAACATACATGCACAACAGCAGACCTCAGCCCAGGGTCAACAAGTTATTCACCTTGGCCCGACGGTTCAGAGAACCTCTCAGATCATTGAACGGTAGATGGAGAAATTTGTGTACAGAAATTGGGAAAGTACCCGTCGACCAGCAGATATTCGGGTTTGAAAACGCACTTGGGAGGTCGGATCCCATCTGGATAGCCATGTTCACTGAAAAACCACAAACATTGAAAGAAATGAGGAAAATGCAAGAACATTTCATCTCCCTAGAAGAAATTCAGGAAGAGTCAAGGGATAGGGGAGTGCAAGAGGCTACTGCGGCGCCCGAGTCGACATCGGACGATATTCAAAGGCGGCCCGAGAAGAGACCGAGCCCACCTACGCGAGGAAATGGGAAGAAGGAATGTGTGGCTAAAGGAAAGAGGCCTAGGCACGAGGCGAGAACATACACCCCTTTGAATGCTCCACTAGAAGAAATCTTCAAAAAAGTCGAAAAAAGGAGTGACATCATATACCCAGCTTCAAGAGGGGTACAGTTCGAGGAGACTAAGGATCACCCAAAATATTGCCATTATCATCAATATCGAGGCCACTCTACAATAACTGTCGAGAAGTGAAAGACATCGTGCAACACCTTATTAGAGATGGTTATCTGAGGCAGTTCGTCCGACACCCAGCCCAGACGACCGCAGCGCCCGATGCACCCGTTCATCAGGTCCGGATCGACAGATCCACACAGTTTGTCAACACGATTTCTCATTCTGCCACTCAAGCGTACAGTCTGAATCCTGGAATCATGTCAAGAATCCACAAAAGAGATCATAATGGGAAGAAAATTTTCAGTGTAGCAAAAACTTTGCCGATGGAATCCTGGATGATGCGACCCATCTTTTTCTCGGCTCAGGATGTCCCGATGAACGGCCAAGCTCACAGTGATCCCTTGGTTATCACCCTACTGATTGAGGAATGGGGGGTAAGAGGGATACTAGTAGATAGTGGGAGCTCAGTCGAAGTACTCTTCGACGATACGTTCAAAAGGATGGAGTTGTCAGATGATATACTCGTCCCATCGACATATCGTATCTATGGTTTTAATGGGATCGTAACCATCCCAAAGGGCGAAGTAACTCTAAGGGTATCGGATGGAGGTGGTTACCTAGATACTTTAACCACATTCTGCGTGGTTGATGTCGCCTCGCCCTATTAAGCTATAATCGGAAGACCATGGATCGCGGGAATCAAAGGAGTGGCATCGGCCTATCATCAAAGGCTACAATTCCCAACGTACAAGGGGATAATTGAGGTCGTACGAGATCCACAGGCAGCCCGAAAGTGCATGCAGGTCGATGCCCAGATAAATGAGGAGCGACGAGCACGACAAAGGGGAGAGAAGAAAAGGGCTAAAGAAGCCAAAGTCGCAGAAGAACTGGAAAGAGTTATTTCGCAGGCGGTCATTACTTACGAAGCACAAGGAAACGAGCCTTCTTAGCAATTAAAGAAGACGTCGCTGGTGAGGGAATCAAAACCAAACTTCTCGGCCGTGGAACCTACTCGGGAGATTAATTTTGGAACTGTATAAGAACCAAGGGTGGTAAGGATCGGGTCCTTATTATCAGACGAACAAGTAAACCAGCTCGTGGCGGTGCTAAAGGAAAACATGGACGCATTCGCATGGAACATGCACGATATGATGGGTATAGATCCGGAGGTATGCTGTCACCATCTAAGGATCGACCCAAGCTTCAAGCCAGTCCGACAAAAGATGAGGCGAATCGCACCAGAATTACAGACGGCCGTCGAGAAGGAGCTAAAGAAGTTACAAGAATCAGGAATAATTAGGAAATCACACTACCCACAGTGGATATCTAACATGGTCGTGGTACCAAAGAGAAACAGAGGAGTCAGAATCTGTATCGACTTCAGCGACCTGAACAAAGCTTGTCCGAAGGACAGTTTCCCTTTCCCAAGTATCGATCAACTGGTGGAATCTATAGTGGGGTTCGAGGCACTAACGTTGATGGACGGATACGCAGGGTATAACCAGATCCCGCTGGCTCCCGAGGATCAAGAACACACCTCCTTCTTCACACCAAGGGGCATATACTGCTAAACCAAGATGCCGTTTGGGCTGAAGAATGCAGGCGCCACATATCAGAGGTTGGTGGGCTACATGTTTGAAGACCAGATCCACAACATCATTGAGGTCTATGTCGATGAATATGCTAGTAAAAAGTCGCCTAGCCAAGAATCACATCCGAGACCTGCGGGAAATTTTTCGAACGATGAGAGAATATAAAATGAAAGTTAACCCGACCAAATGCGATTTTTGGGTCACGTCGGGCAAATTTTTGGGATATATCATCACTCCAAAGGGGATAAAAGCAGATCCCGAGAAATTCAGAGCCATCCTCGAGATGCCGTCACCATCCACAATAAAAGACGTACAAAAGCTGTACGTAAGTATAGCAACATTGGGGCGATTCATATCTCAGTCTTCCGACAAATGCAAGGATTTCTTTAGCACTCTTAAAAAGGGAGAGAAATTTAAATGGACGGACACCTGTAAGGAGGCGTTTCAGAATATTAAGCTACATCTTGCAAGTCTTCCAGTATTACAAAGACCCGAGCCGTCGGAGGTCCTCACATTATACCTCGGAGCAACTTCATATGTTATCAGTGCAGTCTTAGTTCGAAATGAAGGGAATGAGGAAAATCCCGTTTACTTCATCAACAAAACATTAAGTCCGGCCGAGAAAAATTATACAAGGATGGAACAGATGATTCTAGCGCTAGCTTTCGCCACCTTGAAGCTAAGGACGTATTTCCAAGCCCATCGGATCCGCGTGCTGACAAAATCACCTATTGAGGCGGTACTGGATAGTGCAGGCCGATCTGGAAGGATCTCCAAATGGGGGGCGCAAATTAAACAGTTCAATGTTTTCAACGAAATGAGGACATCAGTGAAGGCACAAGTAGTGGCAGATTTCTTGGCAGATTTTCCACTAAGCGACGAAGATGAGGTCGAGGACATACCCGAAATGGATGAAGATCGAGAAGACCCGACCGACTTACTCGAAGCAAGTAGCCCATCATGTTAGGAAGTATTCGTCGATGGAGCGTCGAACAAAGATGGATCGGGACTTGGGATAGTATTTACCACACCAAAGGGACGAAAAATGGTCCATTCGTTTAGATTGGAATTTAAGGAGACAAACAACGTCACCGAGTACGAAGCTGCGATTCACGCCCTGAGATTAATCGTCGAGATGGGCCTACAAGATGTAAGACTAACTAGAGACTCGCAGTTGGTGATCCGATAAATCACAGGCAAATACGCCATCCACGACCCGATTTTGCAGAAGTACTGGGAGCTCGCCCAATTCTATATCGACCAGATCCCCAGCATCAAATTTCGCCACATATGCAGAAAAGATAATCGACATTCGGACGCGTTGGCATATATTGCATCCCAGCTCACAGACCCAAGTGTGGAGGGTATTCGTGTCATGAGAATCCTCGCCCCATCTATACCAGAGATACCCGAGGTGCACTTCGACGTGGCTATCAACACGACCGACATATATCCGGACGGAGATTGGAGAAATCCGATTCATTCGTACTTGGAGACAGGCGAGTTACACAAGGGGCGACCCGAGATCAACAAAGTGAAAAAGCAAATCGGCCACTTAAGAGCTAAGAGACGGAATCCTATATAGTAAATCATACCTGGGACCACTCTTAAGATGCTTAAGTAAGGAAGAAGGCCAGCCAATCTTGAATGAACTACACTATGGAGCGGCCGGAAATCACAGCTCGGGACGAAGTCTGTCAGCGAGAGAGAAAACGATGGGATACTTCTGGTCGTATATGAACGATGATGCAAAAAAAATGGCGCAAGCTTGCGAAGAATGCCAGCGGTATGCTAAGAATATACATGCACCTTCAGTAACTCTAAACTCGGTAGTAAGCCCCTGGCCCTTCGCAAAGTGGGGGATCGATATCGTGGGACCATTACATGTGGGATCGGCACAGAGAAAATACTTAACAGTAGCGACGGATTACTTCATTAAATGGGTGGAGGCGGCACCACTGAGACATATCCGTGACAAGGAAGTCTTCAGGTTCATTTGGGAGCACATCATATGTCGTTTCGGAGTACCGGCGACCATCGTCTCGGATAATAGAAAACAGCTCCATGGAGAAAACATCGACCTACTATTTAACACCTATAACATCAAAAAAAGCAAGGCTACCCCCACATACCCTCAAAGTAATGGGCAGGCCGAGATCACAAACAAAACTATCGCCGATAATATGAAGAAAAAATTAGATGGAGAATACGGTAATTGGTGCGAAGAACTCTACAATTTTTTATGGGCCTATCGAACCACTCGAAGGGAAGCAACAGGGCTATCACCTTTCATGCTGACCTATGGAACCGAAACGATACTACCAACTGAAGCAATGATACCCACCACAAAAACTGAATCCTGGAGGCGAAACATATCGACATATCTAATATTGGCCAAGCTCGATGACTTGGAGGAAACAAGGGAGATGGCGCTGCAAAAAATGGAGAATTACCAAAGGAGATTACAACGAGAATACAACAAACGAGTTCGACCAAGAGAGTTTCAACCGGGGCAGTTAGTGTTGAAATATCTAGCCGATTTGGAACGTGACAAAAAGGGCGGTAAACTAGCGGCAAGGTTGGGAGGACCATACACAATCGTGTCTAAAGCTGGCGAGGGATCTTATCGATTACTCAAACCAGACGTCAAACCCGAGTTAAAACCGTGGAACGCTCAACATCTGAAACTCTATTACCCATGAGGGGTTCGAGGGAAACAGGAAAACATACTTGTCATTCATTTCTTTAAAACCGCGAGGGGTAGGATATATGACATGAGCGACCAATGGTCATTCGTACTCGGGGCAAAGCCAGTGAGGAAGTGTCGAGGTGACTTACACTCGAATGTTCATTCGTACTCGGGGAAAAGCCAGTGAGGAAGTGACGATGTGACTTACACTCGAATGGTCATCTTACTCGGGGTAAAGCCAGTGTGGAAGTGCCGAGGTGATTTACAGTCGACTGACTATTCGATACTCGGGGCAGTGGCAGTGTGCAAGTGCCGAGGTAGCCTAAGGGTACTGGTGGTTGGAAGCCAGATACCAAAGGTTGTTAAGATACGATTTCTTCTCAGCTAGGTAACCTACTTACATCTGAAAGGTTACCCCCATCGCAGGTGGCCGTGATCACTTGCCCGAGTTGGTTGGTCGATAACCACTCGGGATTATCGGACCTATACCTAGGGCGACTATAACCCTTCCACTGAATCTAAAAGATAGTGATGAGATACCTCGGATGGGACATGGCATCGGGACTGATGACCCTCCTTGTTGAGTGTGTTCAACAGAAAAGGCACTAATAACCAATACATGTGACATCAAATGCAGGTGCGTCACATAAACAACAAGATAAGGCTGAAATTATCAAGAGAATTGTCAACACAGTGGAAAGGCGGAAATTGTCAAGGAAAATAGAAAAGGAAAAACAAGCTTGGTGACGCAACACCCCATTTAAAAGAAATTGTTCAAAGAAGCATGGGACAAGTGTTCAAACGAATTACAACCCGCAACAAAGGGAAAATTAGTGGCGCAGCACTACAAAAGGCGTGATCAACTCCTAGGTGGAACAACACCGGCCCTTCCCTTCCTCTGAGAAACCTCGCGGCGCTTTTGCGTGATGTACTCGTTTACACCGGCATTGATCGCCTCATCAAGCTCGCTCTGATGAGCGTTTTTCTCGTCCACAATCTACTGAGAAAGCTGCTCGGACCTCGACTCGGTAGCTTGGAGATTAACCTTCGTCTCGCCTTCAGCCTTCTTCCACTGCTCCACCTCTTTCCCGAGGTTGTGCACATCTCGCTCCAGATCCTTAGCATGACCTGCTCGGATGCAACAAAACATTATAAGCATGTTAAACACGGAATATAGCAGGACACAGAGTAAAAACAACAAATTAACTCGGTCTTAAGGCCACCCCTGCATGCACTCCAGAGACCTGATAGGGTTGACAACACAGATTCTAACGACTCCACGGACTTGGACAACTCATCCTCGGCCTTAGAAAGCTTCAAAGTTAACTCATTATAATATTTTTCATTGAATTCATTCGAAGGGCAATGTTTCTTGTGATCGCTCCACTCGGCCCTCTGACGATTATAAGACAATTGTAGCATCGATAACTGGGCTTGGGTCCATTCTAGGTCACTGGACAGCTTATCAAAGCCCTTGGTCCTTTCAAGAAGATCTCGGTTGGACTGTTCGGCCACAACTTTTTCCCTCAAAATTCGTCGCCGATCTTCATGAAGATCGCGATTTTGAAGCCTAAGGGAACCATTTTGACTCTCCAGATTATCGGCTAGTAACGTTTTATCACCAGCAAGTCTCTGAAACATGCCCCAGCGAGCCCGTAAGTTATCTATCTCCTCGGGGACATACTCAAACAGGCGATATCTGTCCAATTCCTCTTGAAGTTGCTGGATCTCGGCCTCCTGTCGGTCTATCTTCCCATCCTTATTGGAAATTCGTTGTCGAAGATTTTCCACAAGATCTTTCTCGATGTCCCATTTTCTCTTCATAAGCCTATACTCCGAAGAAGCGTCTAGATCTATACTAGATATTTCGGCTAGAAGAAAAATAATTGACTCAGGATATTGGTACGAAGAACTCAATCAACACAACTATGTAAAAAATATACCTTGAGCATCGGCGAGTGTGATCTCCAGGTCACGAGATCGTTCCTTCTCCTGCTGAAGAGCATCCTCCAATTTCCTAATCTCTTGTCGGCGGAGTGCAGCCTCCAACCTCGACCGATTCATCGCCTACGAATTTCATCCCAAGACGTAAGGCCCGATAACATCAAAACGAAGAGTTCAAACAAACCACTTACCAGATGATCAAAGACCGGCGCAATGTCATGATACATGGGCACGACATCAATCATCTGCTCATCAGTATAAGAGCCGAACTCCTCCGAGTGTAATGCGCCAAGAGAATCACACATAGGGCCCGATATGGTAAAAGATGTTAGAACACCCGAGGGAGACCCAACATCCTTCTGGGGCAGCTTTTGGAGCGATGTTTGGGTCGGCCCCTGAGCTCCAGACTGCATCATAGGAGTCACAATAGCAGTTTCAGCAGGAACCTCCCCTTCCTTCTGACCACCAGCATCCTCATCAAACAGCTGCTCGTCCCTGAATATATCGTCCTCATCTTCTTGATCGGGGATGTCGATCACAAGTACGAGCTTTTCAGCACCACTCCTTTCGCCGCCACCTTTCTCCGAGGAGGATTACGCCTTGGAACCAAACCTTCACCACCAACAGTGTCGGACCCTCCAACATCTTCATCCTCACGCCTAGGGAATTTCTGCACAAGGTTCAGCGTCAGAAAACGTGAAGGAAAAAAACAGGGGAAAGTACATATACTTAGAATAAAAGCTATATGTTTGTTACCTTCCCCTGGTCTTCCTCGACCCTTGTGCCAGCGCTCCTCTTCTTGGAAATAAAAGCCGATTTGGTAGGCTCGCCCTGAGGCTTAACCTACGACAAGAAAGTAATCAGTACCCCAAGCCGATACAACATGAATCAAAGAAAGTGGAAATAAAGCAACATACCCTATCATCGTTAATCACCCAAAATGGATAAGGCTCTGCAGAAAATTGAGGAGGAGGAAAGCTACCATACAAAATTTGGCCGCGGACAAGAAGTGGAACTCGGTCCCAGTATGGGTCATTGGTGTAGCGAGCACGCTTGTTGGAACCTTTACCAAGGGGATCAGCATCTAGCATCAATCTGCCAACACCCTCGGGCATAGATTTCTGACGGTGAGGGCTAGCAGCAAAACCAGCAAGGTCGCCATTGGTAGCTGTCCCGCTTCGATAGTTCACGATAAAATTGGCAGAAGTGTATTCGGGAGCGTCTCCAGGATTATAGGTCGACCAATCGGCCGTAGAGCCGCGACCCTCGCCTCGGTCTCTCTACTCATTCATCAGACGGAAAGTGTTTCCATTCCACTGAGTCAAGGCCCGATACAGACGAAGCTGCGACAATACCTCATAGTAGAAAGGGCTGGCAGGGTTGTATAGAGGAAAGTGAAGGCCAAGTTCCAACTGCCCACAAGTGACGATGGTCGGATGCGACGTGATCCTTATCCTCTGACAGGTCGGGCGGACAATCAGAAAGCACTCGGTCAGGCGAAGGGAGATGGTCAAACAAAGGAACGAGAAGAAGAGAAGGGCGACATCGTGTTAACCAGACGATTAAGACACGGCCTCGGGTGAAGAACTATCGGTCAAACCAGAAAGTCGGGCGAGCAGTGAAGGTCCGATAGGGAACAACTAAATTGATGTAATGTGACCAACATTATAATTCTGTTGTATGTCGACCTTGACCTATAAATATAAGGGCAGGTCGAGAGAGAGAGGCAGGTTGGAAGGGAGAAAAAACAAGACACTACATTGGAGAGTTTGAGAGTTACACCATTTGAGAAGGAGAGTTACACCATTTGAGAAGGAGAGAACATCTTGTAATCAAAGAAAAGAAATAATAACATTCATCCTTTCACCCCGTGACGTAGGTAATCATACCGAACCACGTATATCTTTGTGCCTATGTTTGTTGTGTATCTTCACTTTGTGTTAAATCATCTTCTACTTCGTTGGATGCGGTGTGTGGTTTTATGCCACTACAATACTTGTGCTTGTTTGAACTAGCGGTAAATTTTCTTACTAACAAGTAATTAGCAGAGTCAGCACGTACACATTCGACTGCTCAGTATACTTATTTTTTGGAAAATCATACATTAACAAACAGGAAGTTACGAACAGCAGGTTTCATGCATTAAAGTCCCCATTTCACCTCTGAATATGGTGGATATATGTTAAGATTGCAAGTTCTACTAATTCTGTCATATAAAGTTGCCTTAGGACATGTAACATAAGATGCGTAAATTAGATAGTAAGTCTTTTGAAAGTGCAAGGAGATTGTTTTTAGCGACCTCCACCATCTTCTTAAGCTTTGACCTGACATCCTCCAACTTCTTTGTCTGCAATCTCCACTCTGCAAGTTCTCATTCATTTTTGTTGAGCTAGAGTCATTGCAGTGATTACTCCCATTGTCACTCATTCCTGTTCGGGTTCTTGCGGCACTACTACTGAAACCTGTTCTCCTGTAACACTACTTTTGTCATCAACAAAAATACTCGGATCCTAGTCTAACAATATTTGTGGGCCTACTTGTGTTGAAGAAAGAGTAACACTGTATTGTAGTTTCTGCTGGTGTGATTGTCAACCGGATGTTGTTCCTTTGATGGCTTCTTGGGTTTCTGACAATGGTATTTCTAGTTTAATCTTATGCATTATTGTGATAGCTGGGTTTTTCTTTCTTTTTTTTATTTTCTTTTTTTCATTTTTTTATAGATAAATGGACAAATCCAGAGAATAAACTTTGTGTAATTTTGTGCATGGATTATGGATATGCGTCGATTACAGTCTCTGCATTGTCAAAATTAGAATAACTAAATTTGCAATATCTTTACTAATCTCAGCATTTCTAACTTTGTTTGGGCTTTGTTTGACTTGGAACAGAAACCAGCATTCCACATAAGGCACTCCCTTCCACTTGCAATCCTCATCAGCTTCAGCAGTAGGTGCATTGTTGCACCCAAAACAACAAGTGAGTATGCAGCAATGACCTTCAACTTCACTGCAAATTTTCAATATTATGATGGAGGTATGCTAATGTTGGGAGGGAATTATGAAACGCAGACCACCGTAGGATACTTACCTTAAGAGGAACATCTGCTTTTCCATCTGAATTTAGCATAATCATAATCAGCAACTGGTGTTGTCTCTTCCCTGCTATAAGCCTCATAGTACTTCTTGTTAGGAATCTTGATCTAGAGTTGCCAAAACATGAAACTGAGTCCTTGTAACTTGTTAAACCTGGTGGTGCCCTAATCAGCCTCATCAATCTATTCCATCTTAGTCACTTTAGATTCAAGCGCCAATACCCAGCTCCCAGTTCCATGTGTATATTTGTACCACTTCTTTAAAATGGGTTGGTTTGATTATTTGAGTTTGAAAACTTTGTGTATAAGAGCTGATTAACTTGATCATAATAGAATGGTTATCGTGTTTTATTGTCTCGAGAATGTTAGGATCGTGTATCTATGAGGTTCCATAATATTTGTGTTTGTTTGAACTAGTGGTTAATTTTCTTACTAACAAGCAATTAACAGAGTCAGGACACATTCAAATGCTCGATATACAAACTGTTCGATTTTGATTTATTTTTTGGAAAATCATACATTAATAAACTAGCTATAGGACATAAAATCCTTGTAGCTTTCAAGGTTACGAACATGCATTAAAGACACCCCATTTCAGCTCTGAAGATGGTGGATATTGGTTTAAGCATTGCAAGTTCTACTAATGCTGGCACATAAAGTTGCCATAGGACATTTCAATGTAAGATACAAAAAATAAGATAACAAGTCTTTTGAAAGTGCAAAAAGATTGTTTTTAGAGACCTCCTCCATCTTCTTAAGCTTTGACCTTATATGTCATCTAACTTCTGCGTCTGCAATCTCCACTCTACAAGTTCTCATTCATTTTTGTCGAGCTAGAGGCCCCCATTTTTGTCGAGCAAGAAGCCATCAAAGGAACAACATCCAGTTGAGAATCACACCAGCAAAAAATACAATACAGTGTTTCTTCAACACAAGTAGGCCCACAAATATTGCTAGATAGGGATCCGAGTGACAGAAGTTGTGTTTCCGGCGAACAGGTTTCAGTAGTGCCGCAAGAACCCAAATAGGAACGAGTGACAAATGGAGTAATCACTACCTGCAATGACTCTAGATCGACGTAAATGGGGGCCTACTTGCACAATTAATTGCATCTCAGCTTACCCCATTAGATTGATTCTCCATTTCGTTCCACTCTTAATCTCAGCTTACCCACATTCTACAATGGGAGTAATCTCAGCTTATCCTTAAAGTGTAGTTGGTAACAGGATATCAATCTCACAACCACTTATAAGATGCATGTCCGAGATTACTTGTCATTTGCATTCAATGCATAAACATACATGTTTCTGAGCATATCTACTGAAACCATGCCGTATATACGATAAATGATAGAACAATGGTCTTCGGTTGACAAGAAAATGTGACAATACCTAACATACTGAAGAAATAATGCTAGTAGAACCATTTGATCACCGACTACTATGAGATGAAGAGATTGAAAACTAACCAGAGCATGACGTCTGGAAATGCCCGAATTGTTGTTGAATGTATTCCGTGGTTCCTTGCTGTTTCATATTTCAAGTTTAGAAATATGTGAGGTTGGTTGACTGTATTTACCTTGCAAAGAAATACAGTTGGTTTTTTTTTTTTTTTTTTTTTTTTTTTTTTTTTTTTTTTTTTTTAAATCAGAAAATACAGTTGGGGTTACCTCCAACATAGTATGGTAAATTCGGTTCCATAACTTCTGCGTCTTCAATTGAATGGGGTACGCTGAGATGACAATTAATTGTGCAAGTAGGCCCCCATTGTTTTCGAGCCAGAGTCATTGCATGCAGTGATTACTCCCATTGTCACTCATTCCTGTTTGGGTTCTTGCGGCACTACTGAAACCTGTTCTCCTGTAACACAACTTTTGTCATCAACAAAAAAAAAATACTCGGATCCCTAATCTAGCAATACTTATGGGCCTAGTTGTGTCGAGGAAAGAGTAACACTGTATTGCAGTTTCTGATGGTGTGATTGTCAACTGGATGTTGTTCCTTTGATGGCTTCTTGGGCATCTGACAGTGATATTTCTGGTTTAACCTTATGCATGGTTTGAAGATGGTTTCGGATAAGCATTATTGTGGTAGCTAGGTTTGTTCGTATTTAATTTTAGACAAATGGACAAGTCCAGGGTATAAACTTTGTGTAATTTTGTGCATGGATTATGGATATGCATCGATTACAATCTCTGCATTATCAAAATTAGAATAACTAAAATTGCAATATTTTTTACTACTCTTCTGCATTTTTAACTATCTTTGAATTGGAACAGAAACCAGCATTCCACAGAAGTTGAATTCTGTCATCATCAGCTTCAGCTCCAACTGATTAAAGGATATTCTTAATACCTTCAGAAGTAGGTGCAGCGTGGCAATCAAAACAACTAGTATGCAGCAATGACCTTCATCTTCACTGCAAATTTAGATTAACGAATTTGCAATATTTTTACTGATCTCTGCATTTATCCAACGATTAACCTACCAGCAACAGGCAAAATATCATTGCAGCATTTCCATAAGAACATATGCACCTCAGGAATCACTTGAATTTTCTAGATTTTCATCAAGAAACTACCTTCTATATTACCACTATTTGGTGCCCCTACGCCATACTTTCTGTCACAAAGCAATAGTGAGCAGCAATAACGGAGATTTTTCCATATGGGGCAGTCATCCAAGATAGATAGTATTTAGCCCCAGTCAGTGGCAGTAATATTTTGGACCACTGGTTCAGAGAGCACTTGATGTTTACAATTTTCATCCCATGTTCTGGCGTTTGCTTGAACATTCTACTATTTTGGGTTTCAAATGAGACTTAGATATGGTGTTTGGTGTGCTCAAATGGATCCAATTGTGGTCCCAAAGATGAACATCAGTTCCATTGCGAATTTTCCATATAACATTGTGCCATTATCTTTTTATAATCACTCTGATTCTGTTTTTGATTTTTCAGGGACTTAGAGAAATTCGCGACAGAAATGAATGTCAAAGGAGCAGTTTCCCGTCAGTATGCATTGATTCTGATTGTGCTGATTCAGGCGGCATACACAGTTATGCACGTCACAAACAAACTAGCATTGAACTCAGGCATGGATGGGTTTGTTCTAATCACCTATCGGAATTTGTTCGCGGGGCTGTTTTTACTGATTTTCACCTTGATATATGAAAGGTAAGTTTATACTCATACTGGCATTCCATTAATTAGCTGCCGTCTCTGATAAGTTTAGGAACTGTACTCTCACTTACTGACACCCTATAAGACTCGCATTGTTTACAGCATACCAAAAGTCACTCACCGAAAGCATAACTAGGACTCTTACCAACCCTTGCTGACATTTTTAGTTGCAGGGAAAATGCAGTTAAAATCACTCATAACCTAGCCATGGGAAGTCAAACAAAATCACCATCCCTGGATTCTGATTCATATCTAAAAAGTTCCAATTTATTTGTTGCTTTCTCACAAGCAAGACCCCTAGCATTCCAGTAACAATTTTAGATTTGGCATTTCTGTCTTCATTTCGTATATAATCACTGTAGTCATTTTCTAGGCTTGCTTTTCAAGAGCTCTTAGGCCCTACCTCGATTGCTAATAGGGGGTGTCAGTGTACTTAGGAGTGTGCCAATTTACTAGTAATTCAAAATTTCCTTTACCTTTGGAATGGTACCTCCCCAATAAAATTGGTACCCCTATTAGCAGCCATGCGTTATACAAACAGTCCATCTTCTCTCCCTAGGTTTTTCTTCCGCAATTTAGTATTCTCGTTTGATCGGGGGGCAAAGAAACTAGTTGGAGGCCATGACATTTTATTTGCATCCCAAAATTTTCAGGGACGTATTAATCCGATCGTGAATATACTGTTTTATCCTTGACTATTTTTTTTTTCAAATGACGACCCTAACTAACGACCCTTCATAGACATTAACGACAATTTAAAGTCGTCATATACATAATTAAAACAATAACGACTCTTCCAAAGTGTCGTCGGCGAATTGATTACGTATATGACGACTCTAAACTGTCGCACATTTCCGCCATTAACGATGAAGATAACGACTCTTTTTAGAGACTAACGATTGTTTTTAACGACACTTCTAAAATATTAACGACTGTTTACAGTCGTCATATACATAATTAAAACAATAACGACTCTTCCAAAGGGTCGTCAGGGAATTGATTATGTTTATGACGACTCAAAACTGCCGGACATTTCCGCCATTAATGAATCTTCGACAGTTTAGAGTCGTCACTGAAACAATCGAAAAATTAACGACTGTTTAGGGTCGTCACTGAAAATTTTCAATGGGGAAATTAGACTCAGGCCCAACCCATGGATATCCCATAATATGAGGCCCTTAATTAAAAGAAATTTAAATCTAGGCCCCGAGTTATTAAAGGACATTCATACCCTTTTATTTATTGTCAAGCCCATAATTAAATAAAATTTAAAACTAAGCCCCTAATTAAATAAAATTTAAAACTAAGCCCAAAATTATTACAAATATATGTATTAATTTAATATTTATTTACAACAATTTTTTAGCATGTGTAACTAGAAGTTACACACGCATCTGTCTAGTGTAATTGAGAGTTACATAGGCATCTATCTAGTGTAACTGAGAGTGACACATGCATTTGACTTGTGTATTCAACATCAACTCCAATTCCAGCGAGACCGATATCACATATGATCAATTAGCTTTTATGAAGTTATCAGAATCCTGAAATATAACAACAAGCAATCAGTTTTTATAAGATTAAATGAACAACATATTCACTTTCACATACATCTGACTAGTTTAACTAACAGTTACACATTCATATTGGAATTCAATAAACTAAGGCAAGAACATAAGCATGATTACCAAATGTTATAATTTTCAAACCACTGATTTCTGCGGTAAAAATACGAGTTAAGGGTTCAACATTTCGGGGCAACCGAAGAATAAGAAACAACATATAAACCGAGGCATGCTGGACTAACCTTGCAGTATCAAGAGAAATTTTCATTCGCATGTGCCACGTGAGAGTCGATCCATGAGAAGGTCCTGTAATGTCAATCAAAATAGTGTCAACCTTTGCAAGTTTCAGTAACGTCTGACATAAAACGTTCAAAAAGTAATAGTTATGCCGTGTAATTGAGTTTCTATAGATCCATTACGCATCAATTGGTAAAATATGAACTTTGTCTCGCCATAAATACAATAACCCAGTAGGGAAATTATAGTCGAATGTTAAATACTACTCAACGAATATACTTCATTCTGTAATTCGAACTCAGTCTAACATCAGAATGACCAAAAAATGAAAAAGAAAACTTTACAATGATCTCTATAAATGAAGTTGAGTAAACCTTAAATTCAGTTTCTGCATCTTGTCTTTCGCAATTCAATCTCTTGACAGATGCAATGAGATTTTCATCATCAATATGAGCTCTATAAACACATCCAAACCCACCCTTACCCAAAATACTAGTCTCATTAAACTTGTCAGTAAGAGATAAATACTACTTTTCAGAAAACGAGACAAATATATTTTCAAATTTAACACACTGAAATAGCATGTGTAATTGGCAGTTACACATCCAACTAGCATGTGTAGCTAGCGGTTACACATCCAACTAGATTGTGTAACTGGCATGTGTAATTTTTGGTTACAAAGTTTGTTCGTTTTAGCATGTGTAATTAGAAGTTACTTATGCATATGTCTAGTGTAATTCAGAGTTACGCATGCATCCTACTTGTGTAATTAGAAGTTACACAAGCATATAACATGTGTAACTAGAAGTTACACATATAAATAACTTGTGTATATCACATGTTCTACTGCGAAACATCTAAATTTAATACGAGCTATAAATGTTTCCTAGTTACTACGGAAAGCATACAAGCTAATTAAATACAACGGACTTCATTAAAACACTAAATATAAATATCAAACCCATCAAAAAGTTAAGGTACCTGGGAAGTGTAGTAACTCCCACACAGATCATGAGGAGCCTTTGGAGGAACAAAAAGAACAACCTTGAACTCAACATCACCTTCATCTTTGAAATGACTCCAAGACATAAGCTTGTCCTCACTACAAATCCTGTTAAGAAAACCATAATTCACATTTGGATCAGCAATTTATAATTCATAGTGAACGAACAGTTCAAACTAGCAATTCATAGCAAACTGACGCACTTCAATGTGGCAAGTTCAAAAGAAGAAAGCAACTCAACAAAAATTTAAATTGCATTTGTACGACGAAACATAAACTTTATATCCTATCCAATCAGCATGTGTACCTAGAAGTTACACATATAATTAGCTTGTGTAACTAGTAGATACACATCTATTTATTATCATGTGTAACTAGTACCTGCACATCCATTTAGCATGTGTATATATAAGTTACAATACATGAAGTCATTTATTTTATCACTCAATTGACTGCCTGATTTGTATATATAATGACTTGCTTGCAAGAGAAAGTTGAATACATGTTCCAATACCTATTCCACCAGAACACCACCACTGGTTTCAAATCCTCATACAAACCTGTTCCTATACCACCACCTCTACCACCAAAACGTGTCAAATCTGGAAAAAAACAACAAAAATATGCACTATTTCATGGGACTGTGTACCTAGCGATGTGTATCTATAATCTACACACCTAATTAGCATGTGTAACTGGTAGCTACACATCCATTTAGCTTGCGTACCTAGAAGTGACACATCTAATTAGCATGTGTAACTAATAGTTACACATCCAATAAAGGTCAGATAACTTACAGCAAATCAGTAACCAACCTGATTAAACTCCGGAAAGTCCTCCGCTTCCAGAGCTAAACGTCCATGGGTTTCATATACCTGGAACCACAAGAGTTAAAAATGCATCTTACTAGCAAAAAATTCCATCAAAGCATCATACTAACAAGGTTCAAAGACACGTTATCTGATATTATAAGAACAATAGTTGATCCTAGATTCCCAGCGCAATAAATCATACATGTCAGAGCTAAAAAAAAGTTTTAAGTACATAAGGTAACTCACCATTAATTATGTTATACAGAATCAGGACCTAAAGAAAGACGCATACAAGTTTCACAAGTTTGTTCTGCATATAGTTGTCTTGCAAAGTAATAAGACAAAAAGGTACCATAATATCAGATTAAAATGAAGTATCTGCTCTTCTTGTTAAATGAAATCTCTTGAATTGCAATCACACTACGAAAAAGTTGTTTTTATGGTCAGATCACAATAACAATGCAACTTAAAAAGGAAAAAAATGCACAACTGGCAAATAAACTGCTTTACTATTTGCAGGAACTAAGTGAATAAATTACAATTAAGAGATCAGTTGAAATAAGAACTTAAATAGATGTGTAATACGACTTGTGTAACCGGAAGTTACACATGCATAAGGCACGTGTAATCGGAAGTTACACATCCAATCAGATAGTGTAACTAGCAGTTACACATTCAGTTAGTATATCCTCGGACATGAACAAAAACGTGCCTATGCAGAGGCACAAACTGATACACAAGCAAACCAATACCTGCGCTTACAGTCTCTGCAACCATCATCAATCACAGCTAGACCTTCCTGCAAATTTTTAACAGATTGATTGGTTTGAAATGAAAACCAAGGAGGCAACTAAAACGGAAATCAAACGAAAACTAAAATGGAAAACTTACTTCGAGTAAAGTTTCCAAATTAAAGCATCTGTAGCACGGCCGGATGACCAAGAAAAACGCCTCTCTACTTCTTCAACGGTCACATAACCTTGAGCCTAAGATTACCGAATACATTTTAGTACTATTTTTCTCAACCATAAAACGTACAATACCGATTTTATAACCACTCAAATATATATATCTTATCCAGAACAAAATTCATACAATACTAATATATTAAATATAGGCAAACCATTGCATAGTCAAGTACATTATATCCCAAAACAAAACAAAACAAAAGGGGTAGAAAGACATTTCTATCAGAATCTCGATACACTGACTAATGTGCCAGTGAACTTGTTTGTAAACATTAAACTTTCACCAACCAAACAACGAAGTTTAAGGTTTCCCGACCGTATCATATCCTGAGTATCCCTAGGAAGTTAACAATGCAGCGCATTTTAGTTGACAAGTTATGCTGACAATAAAAAGGTAAAGACGTCTGAGAAAATAATATACAGTCATGTTCAAACAAGCGAATTGAGAAAGATCTTGTATGAGAATCTAGAAGGGAATGACACAGATATAGTGACTATAGTTCTCGTCACATTGGTGGACTTATAGTGTATGTAATTCTCGTCTCAATCTTGATTTCCTTTCAGTACCAGATAAAAACCAACAAAATACCATTTGAAACCAATAAATAGTCACCTGAAGAACCAATATCAACTTTTGATTGTTCAAAATGCTCTAGCAAGATCATGTAAAGTATCTCCAACTTACAGTGTACAGTACGGCTCCAACATCCATACCAAACTTCTCAGCTTCATATCAAAACACCACCACTAACTCCAAATCCAAATTATCCTCAAAACCTGATCCACCACCACCACTGCCTCCGCATCCTCTTCCAAAACCTGCACATCCACCATCAACACCACCACAAATTCTTTAATCAAACTTCATATTTGTAGTCCAAGATTCAAGATAAGCAAACTAAAATCGAACCAGAATGAAAAGAATGCAACCTTAATGGAAAGAATGCAACATTTTCAAGTAAAAAGTCGAACAAAGAGATTCTGACTATCGGCTGAGAAAAAATACACAACTCACTGGTTAACAATGTAACAAAATAATTTTACACATAAATTATTAGTAGTAACAATCATTACTATACGTAAGTAAATCTATGTAAACAGAAGTTACACATTCAAACAATATGTGTAAGTAAAAGTTACACATCTAATTAGCATGTGTAACTAGAAACTACACATTTATTTAGTCTGTGTAACTTGAAGTTACACATCCACTTAACTTGTGTAACTAGAAGGTAGCAACAATATGGGTATTTCAGTAGAATTGTGGTTACCAAGGGATCTTGTTTCCAGGCGTTTCCTCTTAGATTTACCGATGCCAGTGAACTTCTATCTGCAAATAAGAGACAAGACAAGTTAAAGATCACCATCATTCCACCTATCAATTTGTTTACTTCATAGTCTTCTCTATCTTCTCGAAATGAAATTGAAGTTTTCAGTTTTTGAGATTTATGAAAATACTTTTTGAATTCCATATTGAGATCTATCACTTAATTATTTTGATCGAATTAAAATGATTGCAACAGAAGAAATTTACCTGTTCAATAATTTTTGGTGATGAAGTCTTCTCGATCTTTCACTGCTGATGACTTTCTCGATCTTCTTTACCTCAGGAAGATGGACTTCAGGAATATTTGGGCGAGACCTGAAAAGAACAATAACAAATTCATAGGAAACAACTCCAGAAGAAAATAATCCATTGGAAAACTTGCAAACGCTCAATTAATCGACTCACTTTTGGATGAAGGTAGATGCATTCGACCACAAGAACAGAACAACCAAAGTCAATATAGAACAGTGGCAGACCAAAGTGAGCAAGTGGTATTCCAAAAATTCAAATAGAACCCATGTAACAGTAGCTCCACCAAGAACACTAGCTGAAATCTTCTTGTTCCTCCATAAGAAAACATCAGCAGCTGCAGCAGCAGAAAATTCACAACACATTAATCATAACGAAAAATCTAAGCATTCACAAATCAACCAATCAATTTTACTAAAATAATTTTGGGACAGATCGTAACAAAATAATTTCTCAACTCTCAAATTCAAAAAGACATGTAGGTGGACTGTAAAGTAAACAAATTGATATATGAAGTAATGGTGATATTTAACTTGTCTTATCAATTATTTGCAGAGGGAAGTTCACTGGCATCGGAAATGTGTTTGTTGGATAAGATACATGTTATGTTTTGTTAGCTATTGCGGTAATTCTATTCTCTTACGATGATTGAAAAGGAATACACAGATGCATATCTTGAAGTTTACCTTCAACAAACTCGACTGTTTCAAATTTCAGTAACAATCTTGCTCAAACAAATAAGCTACATGTTCTGTGATTCTCATTACTTTAAGTCAATATATACTTTTGTACCTTTGCAAAAGATAGTTTAATTCTATATAATCTTATAATGCTTGTCCATGAATGCAAGTTTCTGATTTTCAATTGCTAAGACATGAAGCAAAGTATATCTTTAGTGTTTCTGTTTTCAATTACTAGGACAACATTGACCAAATGAATTTTCAGAAAAATAAGGCTCTTAATAACTATATACATTGTTTACGTGTATGTGTGGATTGCAGGGAGTGGTGGTGTTGATAATGATACCAAAAAAGTGGTTAAGCAGATGAGGATGGTGTTGTCTAGTGAGCTTCAGGTAAACATGACTCCATAAAATTTGATTGTGATTGCCACATTTCTAGGTATCTATATATGTTGGCATATGGATGTCTAACTGCTAGTTATCCGAAACCTGTAACTAACAGGATGTGTAACTAGCAGTTACACATTCTGGGATATAAAGTTTATGTTATGTATATTGCAAGTTCTTATGAAAAGGTATATCATGCATATTAGAATGACTAGATAACATTGTTCGGCAGTTGCTTTATGGCCAGCTTGTTCTCAGTAAAGGACCATCATTCAGTTTGGATGAGGATCTAGCAGTAACTACCAGGATGTGTAACTGCTAGTTACACATCCTGGGATATAAAGTTTATGTTATATATATTGCAAGTTATTATAAATACAGCTATAACAAGCTTGGTAATACCCAAATTCCACCTTCGTGAATCTAATCAGATCCACGAAATCAATCAGTTCAGATACAAAGTGAGATACCGATCAATATAGCTTCAATTTTCACATGTTTAATATTTAATTGATTCATACATCCTAATCTAAGTACACAAAAACACAGAAATCACAGCCACTCAAACCTCGATAAGATCACAGACAAGCAAAACAAACTAAACATCTAGGAATTGACATCAACTTTACATACAAACCCCAATCAAGTGCATCGATCATGAAATTAACAGTAAAACAAATCATTATCCACCTCCAATAACATGCAACTAAGTCCACTAAAACCATATCAGAAATTATTTCAAATCCAAACAAAATCAAACCAAATCTAGAACTTCAAGCTCAAAATTCAACCTCAAAAAACCTAGATCAACCACCAAACTACCAAACAAATCTACAAAAAATCACAAAAAATCAGTAGTGAGATTCTTACGCTTTCCACCACCAAAGACATGATTAACATGTTTCTTCCTTCCCAAGAGGCGATTAATAGCAGAATGAACACCTTTTGCTGATGAAGATTTAGGTACTGACTGATGTTTAACTTCCTTTTCATTATCAAAATCAGATGAAGACGATGATGATTAATCATGTGAATGAATCTTCTCTGATATCTTCTCCATCAACGATGAATGATTTTTACGAAATCTCCATTGAATCAAATCAATTCGCAAGGTGGAAAATGAATCTCAGAAAACCCTAGAAATGGTTTCTCCACAGACGAGAGAGAGGAAAGAGAGAGAAAGAAAATTTAGAAATGAAAATATCTACTGATTTTATTCTTGTTTAAATAGAAAAGGGTAAAGTTGTCATAGCGAAAAAAACATTTTCGTT
Organism: Papaver somniferum; assembly: GCF_003573695.1. Lineage (NCBI taxonomy): Eukaryota > Viridiplantae > Streptophyta > Magnoliopsida > Ranunculales > Papaveraceae > Papaver > Papaver somniferum. Next base: position 14,805,735 of record NW_020622381.1, read on the forward strand.
ATGAAGCCCTAAAAATGAAAGTATTGGGCCTCGAAATATCAAAATATGAAAGTATGGAGTTGATAGTGGAGGATCCATTTTGTGGGGCTTCTAAATATTGAACCCATATAGTAGGGTGGTTCTAGTATTTTTCACATTTTCAATACCATGAGACTTTTCATACAGATGTGGGTAAAATAAAAAATCAGACACAAAATTGCAGACAAAAAATCTGGAAAAAAAAGAATTAAACTCTAATTAAATCAGATTATCACTAATTAATTAAGATTATCACTAATTATTTAGGGACATTTTAGCCATTTAGAAAATACTTTTTTAAGGGGTGACCCAAATTAGGATTGGGTGATCTTTTTTTGTCCTCTAGTGCAAGGCCCCAAATTAAAATGTTTGGCCCCCAATTAAGCTAGGTTTAGTATTTCTAATTCTCAAAACCCTTTTTTCGTTTGATTGGTTTCTTTCTTTTTTCTGTTTGCAGTTTCCTTTATAAACTGCCTTTTGTAATTATTGAGTCGTTTTGAGTAACAAAATTGATGATTTAGCAAAATGGGTTTCAACAGTCACCTGCTTACTTCTAACTTCTCATTGCTTTTGCCTGATGCAGACACCAATTGATTCAAGCATTAACCACAAGATCTATATTTCTGCGGATAGTGTTATCCTCTTTTCTTGGGTAAGTGTGAAGATTAGGAGAGTAAGCTGATTATGTTTAATGTGCAATCTGTTTCGAAACAATAAACTTCCATGATCAATGTGTAGAGGCACTCTGAACCAAGGATTATATATAGCTGGACTTGGACACTCATCTCCAACCATCACAGCAGCGCTTGGCAATCTTTTCCCGGCCTTCACATTTGCTGGATCGGTAGCATTTGGGTATTTTTCTTGCTTTTTTTATTAACTACAAGCCATAAATTGATCTCCTTGTGATTTCTAACACCTTTGATTAGCATGCACTGTATATATGTACTACTTCCCATTACTCTTGTTGATTGTTTCATTTGAAACAGATAACTGACCTAGATTGCAAATTCCATCCCATATAACAATTGGGCAGTCTAGAACTTGAGTTCCACAAACGGAGTATTCATAACGTAGTATTGAGATGTTTCTGTTTTTCCCGTACTAATAAATCGAAATATCTATTAGGAAGACTTTGATGAATTGTCTATTTGAATTAGGCTTGCCTACTTTTGAACTCCTTTTTCAATTCTACTCTATTGTGTCCTCCGATGAGGCTTCCATCTTCTTTTCGAATTGTAATTACGACTTCTTATTGGTTATAGGTCGGAGGTATTGGATATTAGTACTTGGGTGGGTTGGGCCAAACTGATCAGTGCCTTGGTATGCATTTCTGGTGCAATGATCATGTCATTCCTCCGTGGCCCGATGCTGATACGGAAGCCAGATCTGACATGGAAAGCACTGAGAAGATTGTTGAGGGGGCATCATCACTCTAGCACTGAAGTCAGTTGGCTCGGTAACAGACGTCTATTATCGAATTCACCCGACCTGAGAGTACCCATTTTTGGAATGTCCAGTGCCAAAATCACTGAATGGGTAAGTCGCCAATCCCTAAAACGGACTATGTTCTGCTTACATTGGGAAGCTGTCTTTCAGCTGCTGGCTGGTTCATTAACCAGGTAAGGAATGTCTTCATAGTTTTATAACTGCTTATTTGAAAACTGGATATATATTAGAAGGAAAAGGATAAGTACAACAAGGGAGAAACCAGGAGTGCTCCTAGTTCAAACCAAAAGAAAACAGAAGACAAAGGAAAAACAAAAGAGAATGAAAACCAAAACAGCACCATAACAACTGAAGGAGAATCCCATTCGAAGAGAGCATCCCACCCAAATATCAAACTATTGAAATTTGATGCCACACCAGGATTAAATACCTTCATCCATGAGAAGATCAATGCTTTAATCCTGCATCCTCGTAGTCGTCAAAAAAAGAATTACCTGACCTCCATAATATAAAAGGCCTATAAGAAGCAAAATAGAACTGGGTAACACTGAAGCGCACAGGGAGACACAAACACAACACGATACAGAGTTACAGACATGACATGATATGAGGCAAAATACTCGGAAAACAAATATTTTTAACATATTTGCGATGTTACCAGCATGGAACACAAGCATGATTTATAATTAGATACTTGTATAGTCTTTTTTATTTATTTTTTTGAATGGTGATACGTGTGTAGTTTAAGCTAGCATATCCCGTTCCGAAGTCCAACTGTCCCATACACATAGTCATATCCCATTCTCAGTCCCCCTGTCTCCTTCTTCTCCTCTCATCGCCCTCTTTTTCACCTCTCTGCTTCTGTAACTCTTGTTTTTTTTTTTTGTTTTTGTAAAAATGTTGAATCAAAATCTCCAATAATCTAAAAATGATACTGAAATCGATCGATTGTGATTGAATCAATGTAGTTTTTGATGTACTTTGAACATGAAAATTGTTCGTTTCATGGTACTCTATGGAAATTGGGTAATCTAAGAAATTAGAAAAACAAAAAAACTGATTCCATTTTTTTTTCTACATTTGTTGTGACTGACAAAGACATAGCCATCACATTGAAGGCCGACTGCTAGACCCAAATTTTGAGTTTTGGCGCTATTATGTAAAAGGGGATTGATTACAGAATTTGGTTCCTGAAATATTCGCCTGCGGTGTTTCTTTTTGCAAATTTAGTTCATGTTTTTGATATACAATATGATTTCATCGTGGATTCTTCTATTTCATTTTTATTCTGCCATTGATCAGGCCTCAGTTGACGCAAAACATTCTGCATTCAAGGTATTTTGATGGTCACATTCTTTACATGAACAAAATAAGACCCTTAAGATTTGTAAAGTTGTTAAAAATAATTCTAGATGCAATTTCAGTTTGTTAAGAAATGGAGAAGAATAACGTTATTATGCACTCACCAGTCACTCACGCTGTCACATGTGCTTCCGTAAATAGTTTAAGTTTAAAACCATTGCCAACCCAACACTGTCCACCATGCTATTAGTATAAATCAACTGATTCTGACTTTTCTTGATCGATTGTTCTTCATAGTTACCACAAGGTAGCAGGAATCACATTCCTCCAAATAATTTATCCTAGCATGTTTTGTGACTGAAAAACTCCTTAAGATTTGCTTTTTTACATTTTTTGTTATGTATGGTCCGTGATTTTTTATGTTTCTATTCTGTGTCAGGGGAGAATGAGTTTCTCAACAACTCACCGAAAGGTGGCATTCTCAGCTCCATATGCCACCACTTGCTTGATGAGTCTACTTGCCTCTGTTCAACTTTGTGTAGTCGCAATGATTGAAGTAGCAATTTCAGCTAATGGAATGAAAGCTTGGCGATTTGGCTTCGATGTGGGATTGTTGGCGATTCTTTGGAGTGTAAGGATAAATCACTATCTATTTCTTTTCCTTTGAATCATAAGAGAATACATTATAGTTTAAGATAATATCATAAAAAAAGTCTGTCTTCTAAAGACAATCTGATAGACTATTTATACACTAAAGATAAAGAAACCTAAGCATATAAGAACAGAAACTCCCCCATTATAGAATGTGATGAAGTTTAGAAACCAAAAGGATAGGATAACGCAATCAAACAGAAATAAGCATATAGAACATCAGTTTGAACTCTAAGAACGTAGATAAATCGATTCTAGGTCTAAACCCATTACTCTAATCAATAGATTATAATTATAAGAAAATATCATAAAAAGACCTAATAGCCTATTTATACTAGAAAGATAACTTCTACAAAAAAAACCCTAAGACTAAGGACACATATGCCCTCCTTATAGAACAAAACTAGTAAAACATTCCTGAATAAAAAAAATACATAACTAGGCAGAATATGCCCCTGCATCAACCACCCCAGGTTGAAGAAAATCTCAGCTCTGCTGAGGTGCTTTAATTCTGCATATGTCTTTGATGTCCTTTCTGCCTTCACACGATTGAAAAACAAAACCCATCGCTTTGGAGATCCTAAAACGCAATAAGCAAGAAATGTTGTCCAATTTTTTTATAGGATATCCCCGCTGCTTTCCCACGATCAAACACGAAACTCAACCTTCATTTCTGATTCCAGCATCAACTCCACTACCTTATCTTGATATTCAGAACATATGCTAATTTCTGGTCGGACCTAGTCTTGGAACCACGGCAAGCAAGTACTGAAGCTCTCCCTGATTTTCCTTGTAATCTTTTATGCCATCGATTAATATTTGCTGCCATTGTATACTCCTCAAAGTTAGATATATTCCTCTTTTTTTCTGTGAAACCAGTGACCACCATCTTCTGTTTTGCATGCACGTCTTCACGGTCTTCATTCGCAATCTTGTGCGACATAAGTCAACATGCAAGCTGCTTGAGGTCTAATTCAGCGAAACAATCTGCATCACTATTATTTGTTACCTCGGCTACCTTCACTACCGTGTCATCAAGAGATTCAACCCCCAATTTCCCACTTCCTCGTTTCTGAAGATTGTAACCACAGAAAGTAGCTAGAGGGTCTACGGTTGAGCTACTTACAACACCCTTATAGAAGATCTCGACAGCCTCTTTGAGTACTGTATAAAACGAAAAGTAACCATCAGAGCAGCTGCCCACATATGTCATAAACTCTCTATACAGCTCAACACGTTCTCGAGCTGAAATAAATTTGCACAGACCAACCATTACTCTTTTTACATGTCCTAGACGAGAAATTCTAGGAAACAGGCTACATATCCTTGATCGGACGTCCGCCCTTTCACCTCTTAGCAAAGCATGACATCGAAATTGTTCCATTTCAGTCAGTTGACTTGCATGATTAGAAAGCAAATCATTTTGAAGCTTCCTTACTAACCGCTTCATACTGCATAAGTTCTGGGACGAGCAACTTTGTTGTTATTTATTTTCAAGCTCTCCTCGTCCCTTAACATGTAGTCTGAACATAAATCTGCTAGAATCCAGTTGGAAATTTTCCGAGAACAGTAAACAGTAATCTCTTCTCGCTCTTGATCATCAAATTTATGTTTAGCAACCAAAAGTAGGCAGCCTTATGTTTAACAACCGAAAGTACGCAGCCTAATGTAGATAGAGCCGAAACAACCACCTTGACAACTGGATTTGCATAATAGCACATGCACCAGTAAGCTGATAATACATCATATGATGTCTGATTTGCTTTGTCACGATCAGAAACAAAAACCAACGAGTCCCTTAGTGCTGCAACCAGATCTTTTAGCCAAAGGTTAGCCATACTCTCCAAGAAGATAGGTACTACCCATAGCCACCATTACAGTATACCAAGTTAGTCCCAAATTCTCTAACCTTAGCTGTTGTGGAAGGTTGTTGACCTTTGTTGTTTGTAACGAACAAGATGGATCAGGAGCTAGCTTTCATTGACCCTTGCTGGCACTAGCACAGCCTGCTGCACCACCGATGTCGGTTACGAGTTTGATACACCTTGAGGTTACATCAGCCTGACCATAAACATCTCTGTTGACACAATACAGTAGAACAAAGTCCTTTACGGGTGCAACAGCAGTATTCTGGATAACATAACACAGGATCTCTCCTCCCTCTCCTCGACTTAGGCGTTCCTCCTAGTCAGTATCAAATAACCTGACAACCGATTTCACGTCGATTGTATGTGTCAAACTAGCTTGTTTTGACATAGTCTGAGAAGTAGGTACAAAAACCCATCTACAGTTTTCCCCACCCCACGGTCATAGAATTGAATTATTAAAGTGTTTCAGTAAGAAACAACCAAAAACCGAATAACAACATTCAGCATCATGACATAAAAATCAGTGCTGTGTGTACATTTTTTAATATCATAATGTGGTGCCTTCACATTGGTAGAAGCAACTCTATGAAAACAAACAGGAGACAACAAATCTCTGCGAGCCAAATTTGTTAAGCAACCTCCACGCCATGAACCGTCCCCCTCACTTAGTCACTTGGTAAAAATAACTCTAGCACAGATGGTAGGTTGTTATATGCAACGGTAGATGTAAAACATGCAGTCGTCCATCCAATACCTTTTGGTGTAGACCATTGCACATACGTCTCTTCAATGTGAATATCAGCATCTCCATATGTTGTGGACATGATGCTTCCAAAATTCCATGATAGCTTTTCAACTGTAACTTGTCTACGGTGTTCAAGAGAATTCTCCCCTGAATTCCACTTGTATAATTTTCTGTACAAGTTTCCATATGACAGAACTTTTTCTTATTCAAGTCTGAACTCAAAGTAATAGTTTCAGCTGCTCGTTTAACTTGAGTTTCACGAATAGAATTATCAAACATAGTACTGGAGTACTTACTATGTCTGGTAAAGCTTCCATCATATACTCCTACTCTTGTTAGAGAGAATTCGCCTACTGATATAATTTTCTCTACAAGTTTCTTTACAACAAACCATCTCCCTTTGCTTATAGAAATCTGATCTCAAACTAAGATTGTCTTTACTCTCACTTACTGAGAATGGTGTTTCCTCATGAACAACGAGTTGATCTTGACTTTCACTTACTAAGAATGGTCTTTATTTGAAATCAGCTAAATTTTAGAGTAGTTTTCTGATGTTCAGTTTGAGTGGTTTCTAACTCTATCTTCTTGTATTTTATTTGATGCAGGGGTTGGCGGTGTCTGGACTTTCCTTCGTGGCTCAACAATGGTGCATCGCGGAGAAAGGGGCCACATATGTGGTGATGTTCAGCCCATTGGTTCTGATTCTTGTATCTGTCGTCGACTGGTTGCTTTTGGATGAGTCGTTGTATTTAGGAGGGTATGTAATCGACCTTTTAGTTTCCCTGATTCATTTTATATCAAATCGTTTCAAACTGGGAGGATAAATTTCACACCATAATAAAATGTCGTTAATGCAGATTAATGGGAGCCATACTTATCGTTTTCGGATTGATTTTATTCAATAAAGTTAAAGGAGTTGAGAACGAAAAGCTCAAGAAAAAACTAGAACATGATTTAGAATCTGGTGAGAGGGATGGTGAGAGGGCCGGTGAGAGGGCTGCTGAGAGGGATGGTGAGAGGGCTGCTGAGAGGGATGAGACGGCTGGTGAGAGGGATGGTAAGTCTGATGAAGAAATAGTTGTACTGTAAGGTAGTTTCCAGTGAACTATAAGGTAGTTTGCAGTGTTGAGTCCGTTGATGACAAACTCGAGACCTTTTGCTATGGAGCTAATATGCTGTGGGGGATTTGGAACTTATAATTCCCAGAACAAGACTGTTTTGGTGCAGCAAATTGATACCTCCTTCTTAAAGTGTAATAAACCTCAATTCCTTTTTGTTGTCTTTCTTTAGTACATTTCCTTTGTAGTTGTAAGAAATCTTACGACTACATTCCATAATTACTAACTCAATCTCTAGGCGATTATTATGAACTTTTGTCTTATTAATTGAAGGTTGAGAATGTTTACAAAATAGATTCAAGTATTACAACGATTTTACTTGAAACCTAGATTTACTTTCTCTCTCTCCCTATTTCTTGATCAAGACTTGTCCTAGAATCCTTTCAGAAACAATGACTCTCTTCTTTATATAGGATTTTACATAGTGGATGACAACTAATAATCCCATTATTTTCGGGATCTCTATGCGACATATTCGCTCATATACAATCGCTCATCTTCGCATAGTATACTTCTTCGCATAATTCTTCACACTTTACTCGTGACTTTGCTGACATCATCTGATGCGTCATCTCAACTTTGCTATGTGCGATGCTCTTCGCTCAGGTTGTATTCTTTACTTCGCGTAGTTATTAACGTGTGCGATATTTAACTCCTACATTTGCCTCTTCTCATGTTGCTTATTCTTCAGAGTGAGCGATATGAGAAATTCTCCTCTTGAAAATCGCACATGCCTATCTTTTTCCATTATACTTTGTCGACAGTTATCCGGGTTTCAAGTCTCTCTCTACACGTGTCGATTTTCTTCCCTTTTACCGGCTTGAACCGACTTCAACCGGTTACTTCTTTTCATCTATTTAAGGGTTTTTTCACTATAATCTCTTCCTTCTTCATCATTTATCTTCTCTTTCTAGTTGCTATTCATCTTCATCTGTTATTACCCATTTCCGTTGCTGTCACTGATTTCTTCTGCTATTGTTCTTCCACCATGAACTCTGAATCAAAGTTTGTTTCCTTTCTTCATAATGACTATTGATTTTAACCATTAATCTTTTTATTTATTTTTTTTTTTTATTTATTTTTTATGATCTAATTCCCATACTTTCGCAGGAAAAGCTCTTCCATTGGCGCTCTTCGAATGATGCAAAAACCCAAGTCTTCTTCAAGTGAAAATAAGGAATCGCAGAAGAAGAAACCGAGCACTGATAATGGATCTCAAAATAAGGAATCTCACAAGAGGAAGGCTTCGCATAATAAAGAAGTAAGGAATACCCAATCATCTTAAAACAATATTGTTGCTCTATTACTTATCTACTTTATTTTCACAGGCTTCCGACGCTGAGATGGTTGATGGTAAGAAGCAGAAAGTTAAAAAAGTCTCGCAAACCCATACCACTCTCTTGAAATCTTTCTATTCTAGATTTTAGCGCTACATATGTTGTTCATGTATCCACAGTTCAGCCTTCGCATACTAGTCCTCCTATCACTCCGATAATAAGTCAAACTCTTGAAAAAGATATTTCTGTCACCCATATATCTCCCCAGGTTTCTGAGAAGAATGTTCCTGCTACTCCTTCACCAAAAAATCCTCTTATGGATGAGAATGCCTATGTTACTTATGACGAACTTTTTAAAGAGTCTCCTGTGAATAAGGAGCTTTCTCTTTGCCAAGTAATAAAAAGCACTCCTCCTGTTGCCTCTGCGATTCCATCGCATGCAAATCAAGTTTTTTATTCACCCATTAACTCTAGCTCTCAACCGAACCTTTCTCAAAAGAAATCCCTCATCCCAACAGATTTTACTACTCCTTCTTCTGTTTCCTTACTAAATTCTTTTCCTTTGAATAAGAAAGCTTTGGATAGTGTAAGACTTGCTGCTCAAACTCTATCCGATGTCATCAACTCTGCCCAATCTTTAACTGATGATCCTTGCAAGCTTCACTCCTGTTCTGCCTTAAGCAAGCTTCTATGTGAATTTCCCGTTGATAAAGCTTCAAGGGATGAGGGCCTTTCTCAAATTGACCCGAGTTTCCATGTTTCTCTAGATATTTTGGTAATTATCCTTCGCACCTTAACTTTATCTTCTTTAATGATACTTCCAAGTCATACTAACCTCATCTTTTCCTTTTTAAGATTCTCATCGTCGTGTGATGCTTGTTGAAAAGCATCTTGAATCTAGCTGTTCTCAGTTGGACCTTTCGCAGAAAAATGTTTCTTTGGAAAAGGAAACACAAAGGATGAGAGGAGAACTCCAAATTTCAAATTTTGAGGCTGAAAATCTTCGCAGCGAAAATCAAAAACTTAGAGGTATTTATTATTATATTTGACTCACTTATCGTATTCTGTATTCCTTCGCGTACATTCATTTTTGTAAATTTCTTCGTGCATTTGTTAAGATTTAAACCAGAAGCGAACGAATGAGAGATATGACTTTCAATTCCTTGCTGAAGATACCCAAGCGAATAACGCGAAGTTACAGTCTCAACTAAATCAATTAAATAATCAATATTCATATTCACTTGATCAGATTGACAACCTTTCCCATGAAAATGACCATCTCACTCAAAAAATTGTCTTTCTTAGTGATCAAATATCTTATTTTTCTAAATTGTCATGTGATGCTGATTTACTTCATCAATATTTATCAGAAGAAAACCACACCCTTTCTAGGGAGAAACTATTTTTCTCGAAGAAAGAAACAATGTTTTCACATCAGTATTCAATTCTTCATGAAATTAATGAAAACCAAGCGCGAACTCTTCGCATACTGAAGGAGCAATACGATACTTCGCTTAAAGATTTAAGCTCCCGAAATGAGAAACTAATTCAGAATAACATAAATCTTTTTTTGAAGAAGAATCAATTTCAAGAACAATACAGTCAGTTGAAGAATTCCTATGACATTCTTAAGAAAAAGAATAAATCTCTTTCTTCTGAAGAAAAGAAAATCCGCTCCCGTCTCAGTGGTTCAGTTGGTGATGGATTTGATAAGGCTATGGAAAGTATGAAGGACAATACCCTTGCTTTTTCCAAATTCTTCCAAGGTAGTCAGCTAGGGTTGACTGCCTTATTATGATTTCTTATCATTTTTTCGCACAATATTAATTCTTTACTTCTATTTATGGTTATTTATTATTCTTTGTAGATTCTGAAAAATCGCACCAGTCTGATGTTGCTCAATTGAATTCTGAATTATCCAAGGTTCGCAAAGAATATGCAAATCTGGAATTATCTCGGGGGAACCTTGAGATCTCTCTCTCTGCGTCTCGAAGCAGAGCACGAAGAAGATTTGCATTTCAGAAGAATTTTCTAGAGATAAATGCTAGAAACCTTGAAAGAGCATCTATTCTCAAAGGCCACTCTAGTGCCCAATCTGTTATTGATGGAATTCTCTCAAGCAACTCTCTTCCAGCAATAAAACTCCCCGTATGCAATGTGAGTTTGGATGAAGAATATCCTGAGCCAGATAGTGATTTTAACTTTTAAAGCGATGATGAAAAAGATCAAGATGATGAAGAAATTCAGCAAGAAGAAGAGAAATCTGCTAATGAAGCCGGTACTGAGATTGAAAATCTTGGATCCAGTGCTAAAGTCTGAAGAGTATTTTGAATAAGATGCTACTGTTAAGCATTCTTGATTTCCTTTCTTTATTTCAACATATTTTGAGCCTTCGCATATTTGTTTGTTGCAAGGAAGATAATATATTGTTGTTTTAATTCTCATACTTGCCTCTTATTATGTCCCTTGTAAGAAATAATCGTGCGAATTTATCATTGGTTTGTTTAATTTACTTAGGAGGTCTTATTTTGCCTTCCTATGTAAAGGTCTTATCTTGCCTCATTTTTGTGCGACGAAATCACAAGAAGTCTTTGTATTTTAGTACATCGACCCATTGATCCCGTCTTATCTTTTTCGCTTGTATTATTTCCTCTTCAGGTTTGTCGCATAAATATCACAAGTCTTAATACTCCCATGAGTAAAAGCCTTATGATATTTACGTCTGTTGACACAATTCAACTCCCTAATGGAGGGTTCCGTCCTTATCTTCCCCTATGATTTCCCCTTCAAGGAAGCTTACCTCTATCGAGTTAATATTATGACTCTTCCCATCCGACTTTTCAACAACCAGTTGATTTCGCAATCTCGCACACGCTACCTATAGGGTTTATGGCAGCAAGATCGCACCCTAAGTGGGGTATCTTCGGACCGATTGCATCATAGTCAGGACTTGTCAAGAGTGGAAAGGTACGCTCCAGACACCCCGGGCACTCTTGATTCAACCGTGTACCTCGGCGCCCTGATCGAGTTTCTGCACTCCTCAGGAGAGCCTTTCTCACCTTAGGCTCTCAATCTAAGATTACTATCTTAGACTGAAAATTTAAGGTATCTCTCCCGGATGGGAATCATCGTTTAATTCTCACCCCAAACCTCCACAACTCAAGTTCCGGGGTCGGTGTAGCCTTTCCTTGAGTCATGCCTTTTAGGTATTTACTATTGTGACGTGCGATAGGTCTTACTATATTGCCTCTTACATATAAGCGAATTAGGGTGCACGCCACATTCAGATTCATAGCCAATCTGATAATAAATATCATTTTCTGTAGCCTTTATCAAGGTCTTACTTTTCTTTTTATAGAATTTCTTAACTTTCAAGCGAAATATTAGCATTACAAACTTGTTCCAAAATATGAATTTTCAGGCTATTAACTGTTTATTCATGCGAATTGACTCGCAGGTGGCTATGGATAATATTTTTTCAAGAATTTCCTATTCCAAGGGCGATCTAATTTACGACCTGTATTTCGTCCTTCAAGATCCATTAATTCATAGGCTCCCTCTCCAACTATTCTTTTTATTATATAAGGTCCATCCCAGCTTTTATCCAATTTCCCATCTTTTCCTCTTTGATATAATGGAATTTCGCGCAGAACTAATTCGCCTGGTTGAAATTCTCTTATTTTAGCCCGCTTGTTGTATTCTCGAGCTAGTATTTTTTGATAGTTTTCTATGTGCTGCAAAGCAACTTCTCTTACTTCCTCCAAAACATCTAACTTTGTGAAGATCAAGTCCGCACTTAAATTCTTTTCCCAAGCTTCTCTTTTTGTGGTAGGGATGATCACTTCTTTTGGTAGCACTTCCTCTACTCCATATGTCAGACAGAATGGCGACATTCCGGTTGCTTCTCTTCTTGTAGTTCTGTAAGCCCATACTACATTATGTACTTGTTCGCACCATCCTTTATTGTGCCCTTCTAACTTTTTCTTCAGGTTGTCTGCGATTGTTTTGTTTGTAGCTTCTACTTTTCCATTACTCTGAGGATATAAAGGAGTAGATTTACCACTTTGAATTTTGAAAGCATTGGGCAGCATTGTTATATTCTCGCCTTCAAATTGCTTCCCATTAGCAGACACCAATTGTGCAGGAATGCCAAATCTACATATAATATTTTCAAAAATGAATGTGAAGATGTCTTTATCGCGGATATGTTGAACTGCTTTTACTTCTGCTCATTTAGTGAAATAGTCTGTTGCGACAATTAGGAACCTTTTTTGTCCCGTTCCTGGTATAAATGGTCCAACAATATCTATTCCCCATTTTCCAAAGGGACACACATTTGTTGATGTATTAAGCATATCCCCAAGTGCATGTAATTTCTTGCCATGACGTTGACATTCTTCGCATCTTCTCGAAACTTGTTTTGCATCTTCATGCATATATGGTCAGTAATAGCCCTGTATTTTTGCTCTGTATCCGAGTGATCTTCCTCCACTATGGTTGCCAGCATCGCCATAGTGTAATGCTTTTAGAATTTTGATTCCTTCTTTTCGCGTAAGACATCTGAGCGAAGGTCCAAGGAATGACCTTCTATAAAGAACACCATCCCTTAATTAATAATTTGTCGCACGACTTTTTAATTTGTGTGCTTCTAATCTTTTCTTCGGAAATTCCCCTTTCTCTAAATAAGAGTGTATCTCAGTTCTTCAATCTTTCTCGTCGCTCACATTTTCTGCTTGTGTATCGTCTATGATCATCACATCTCTTTGCACTTCTTCACCCATTTCTATAGATGGTAATAATAGTGTTTGTATTTTTATATCCCTTGCGACCGGATCTACTAACACTGATGCTATGAACGCTAATGCATCTGCGAGTCTATTATCTTTCTCCCTATATGTCTCAAACTTATTTTTGGAATTTGCATTGATAAATCCATAACCAATCTCCTATACTTTTGCAAAAATGGTTCATTAGTACTATATGTGCCTTCTATCTGACGAATTACCAGCTGAGAATCACTAGTTATTCACGCATCCTCAATATTCATTTCAATTGCTAATCTTAGTGCGTGAATGACTGCTTCATATTCAGTTTCATTATTTGTGAATGCGAAGTCCAATCTGAATGAGTAAGCCATTCTCGCTCCCGTTGGTGAAATGAATACAATACCAATCCCATTTCCTTCTCCATTGGAGGATCCATCCACCAAAATCTCCCATCTGTTTGGATTTCTCTCAGTTAATAAATCATTAGGATTTCCATGTTCTTCATCCACCTCCATCATTTCTTCTACATATTCATCTTCTTCTATTGGAAATTCTGCAAGAAATTCTGCGATAACTTGAGATTTTGGTGAAGATAAGATTTCATAGCCAATCTCATAATTTCCTAATTTGCATTCCACCTCTCTATTCTTCCTGACCTCTTCGAATTCTTCATTGCATTTTCAATTGGTACTCTAGTTAGTACTTTAATTTTGTGAGATTGAAAATAGATGCAAAGCTTGAATGATGCATATACCAATGCGAGAATCAGCTTATCAGTTTTTGAATAATTTTTTTTCTGCGGAGTTATATGTTTTGGTTATGTAACATATCGGTTTTTCTACACCTTCCTCTGATCGTAACAGTACTACACTTAATGCATGAGATGTTGATGCTAGATACAATAACAATTCTTCTCCCTGCTTCGCCTTTTGCATAATGGATAAATTTACCAAATAATCTTTTATGCTCTGTAATGCTTCGTCGCACTCCTTTATCCATTCAAATTTGGTTCCCTTCTTTAGTATATTGAAAAAGTGTTTGCATTTGTCTGAAGATCTTGCAATGAATCTTCCCAATGATGCTATCAATCCATTTAACTTTTGAACATCTTTGATTGTCGCAGGTGGTGGCATGTCTCTAACCGCCTGTACCTTCTCCGGATCAACTTGTATTCCCTCCTTGGATATAATATAGCTTAAGAATTTTCCTGATGATACACCAATTATACATTTTTCTGGGTTTACTTTAATATTGAATGTTCGCATCTGTTCAAATATTGCTCGCAAATCATCAACGTGATCTTTAGCCTCTTTGCTTTTAATTAGCATATCATCTACATATACCTCCAATGTTTTATGTATCCATTTTTCGAACACTTTCTGCACCATTCTTTGACAAGTCGCACCGACATTCTTCAATCCAAACGGCATTTTCGTGTAATAATATAAACCTCCTGGTGCGAAGAAAGCGGTGTGTTCTTGATCTTCTTCTGCCAAAGGAATTTGATTATATCCTTTATACCCATCTAACATTGTGACTCTATCATTCCCTGATGCGGATTCCACCATTTGAGGTATATCGGGTAAAAGGAAGTTGTCTTTAGGGCACGCTTTGTTTAGATCTTTAAAATCTATGCAAATCCTAATTCCTTTGTTCTTTTTAGGTACCACTACCATATTTGCTATCCATTCTGGATATTTATCCTCCCATATAATTCCTGCATATAACATCTTTTGTAGTTCTGCTTCTATTTTAGGATGATAATCAGTTGCAATTTTCCTTATCCTTTGCTTGAACGGCTTTACATTCTTCTTAATGTCTAATTTATGACATGCGACAGACGGATCTATTCCGGGAATTTATTCCATACTCCATGCGAAAATATCAATATATTCTCGCAGAATGCTTTTTGTTTTTTCCTCTTCTTCTTTATCCATTTTAGTTCCAATTCTTAATATTTTCGGTTCTTCTTCAGTTCCTATATTTATCTCTTTTGTTGGTTCTGCTGCGGTAAAATTCGCTTTTGGTTCTCCCATAGGTGTTGGTTCCTTAATTTCTTTACTTCGTCCACCTTCCTCCGCTGGTTCTTTACCTGGTATTCCTTTTCCTTATCATGTATATTAGAAATTCTTCCTCTTTCCTTTGTTCTTTGGCTTTTCTCCATCGATCCTTTCGTTTTTTGGCTCGTCCTTCATAATTTCGCACATCTATTTGATTACAAGTATTCGCAGCCTTAATGTCTCCTCTGATTTCACCTATACCGCTTGGAATTGGAAACCTGATGCATTGATGTAACGTTGACGCTACCACCTTTAATCCATGTACCCATGGTCTTCCCAACAACATGTTGTATGGTGACTCAATGTCAATCACACATAGCGTTATCTTTGTTTCAACCTCTCCCAGTAATATTCGCGTCACGATTTCTCCCTTTGGCTTTGTAACTGCTCTATTGAATCCATGAACATTATAGGTTGCAGGTGTCATTTCTGCATATTTATATCCCATTGCTTTGAATGTGCGATAAAATAATATATCAACTGCACTTCCTGTATCTATCAATGTCTTATCAATCGCCCCATCCTTCAAATGTCCTCTGGTTCGCAATAATGTTTTCTCGCTCTACCGTGACCGTAATTACCAATGGATCTGCTCGCAGTAAGTTTTCCTCTGGAATTTCATCTACCGCAAAGGAAATCTTCATCTTTTCCCAATCTTGTAATGGTAATTCTTTCTCTACCGTTTCCACCTTCTTGCCTTCGTAATTTCTTTTATGAATTCTCCCGGATATAGTTGCTTGAAAATCTGCCTCAGAAATTGATACTTTAGTTATGTTATTACACTGTATATCTCCGCCTCTTTCTTGAATTAGTTTGACTCTTGTTGTCTTCATGGATCCCTTATGACTTTCAGATCTGTTAACAGGAATTAACATCCAGAGCCTGTTTCTAGCGCCAAAAATGTAGTTGTAAGAAATCTTACAACTACATTCCATAATTACTAATTCAATCTCTAAGTGATTATTATGAACTCTTGTCTTATTAATTGAAGGTTGAGAATGTTTACAAAATAAATTCAAGTATTACAACGATTCTACTTGAAACCTAGATTTATTTTCTCTCTCTCTCCCTATTTCTTGATCAAGACCTGTCCTAGAATCCTTCCAGAAACAATGACTCTCTTCTTTATATAGGATTTTACATAGTGGATGACAGCTAATAATCCCATTATTTTCGGGATCTCTATGTGACATATTCGCTCATCTCATCTTCGCATAATTCTTCACACTTTACTCGTGACTTTGCTGACATCATCTGATGCGTCATCTCAACTTTGCTATGTGCGATGCTCTTCGCTCAGGTTGTATTCTTTACTTCACGTAGTTATTAACGTGTGCGATATTTGACTCCTACATCCTTCTTGTTGTTTGTAGATGTGGAAAATCCTACTACTACATCCAATGGATCTCAAACACACATATTGAAAATAAACAACAAGAGATGAACATGAACACAAGATATACGTGGTTCGGCATGATTACCTACATCCACGGGGGTGAAAGGATGATCTTATTACTTGATTCAAGGTTACAAATGGTGGTTCTTACTAGAAAACTTATTCTCTCCACAAACCTCTTAGTGTTCTCTCCCTCTCACTGATACCTGCCCCTCGAACTCTTTACAAAAGCTCTCTATTTATAGGCGTACATGATGATACATCCAAGTTCCAGTGTAAGTCATAGTGTATCTTCCTTGATGTTCTTCTCGGGTGGTAAGTGTTGTTCCTCCCGAGATGTTGACCCGATCTTGGCAAGAGTGGCTCCCGATATTCTTCTACCCGATGTTGGTTGCTTGGTGCAGTACGATCCGATGTCGCCCTCTATCCTAGCCCGATGTTAGTAGCCTCGGGTCCTGTTGGCAACACAACGAACGATAACAACTAGAGATGATCATCTTGGTCGACAACTGTTGCTCTTCTATGTTTCGTGAATCAAAGGGTAAATCATTTCACCCGAAGGGATTTAGTTTTTCAATCAAATTAACTGTACGTCATTGATAATTTTTTAGCAGGGGTTTATTACTTAATGTTCACAAAATCAACAAAAAAGTACGTTACATCTTAGTTTTGTTCAGAAAATCAACAAAACAATGTTATAAAGTAATTAACTGTGCGTTTAAGAGCAAAAATAAATCATGTAACTAGTCGAAATCACAAAAGAATGGGGAAGTGATGATTCAAAATATGGAGTCTCAACTGATGCTGAAATAGTGAAAGAGGAAGATGATGTTCCTTGATTTACGTAACAAAATATATCTTCTGAAATATTTATGGTAAAGAGGCATTTATCGGCTTGGCTTAAGCCGAGCTAAACCAACTTTTAACCAAATTAGATCACATATATTGGACGGTTACATATATATTGATCGATGGTCAGAAACTTAAGTGTAAAATTAAGTCAAATATTTAAGTTAAGGGATTCGATCCTTTTTTTTAATGAATAGTGAAATTTAGGTAAGGGTATTTTTGAATTTTTCATATACCTTGAGTCCCCCTATCCATTTTTTGGCAACACATAGCATTATAGCCCCCCAAAACTCTCCCCCTACAAGGGTTAAAACAATTTTGATAAATTGGGTGGACTACAATTTAAAACTTTAAAAACTAGGGGACTAAATTTTAGAATACGGAAATTTTTTACATAGAATATGAAGGGATTTATTGACTAATTAGAGCCAGGTCTAGTCCACCCTGGTTCCCCCATTGCATATAGCCGAATTATAATAAGAAAGTATACGAATATATGCATACAAGGAAGTGAAGGAAATAACGAAAAATTAGTATAATATCTGATTTTATGTAGGAAATACCATTTAGTCCTAATAATAATATATTAGAGTTAGTTTGGTCCCAGTCAACTATCTGTTTGGTCCTTTTTAAAAATATATATTGTTATTTGGTCCAAAATATTACTGTTTCGTCCTAAGATGGACAATACCCACGCGGAATGATGTCATCAATGATGTCACAGTTTTTTAATAGTGACAGAAATGACTTTTTTTCCCTTTTTCTCTCTCTTAATAAAAATAAATAAATAGAAACTTAAAACGGAAATATCTTTTGAACCACATGTCCAAAAATGATAAATTTTATGTATTCGGAAAGCCCTCGACGAGAGCTTTCCAACGAGTACCATTGTTGATATGTTTCAAAGTTTTTAATTTTTACGTTATCCTTAGGCTAAAAATAACTACATACAAAATGAACTGGTATAATGAACTATTATTACGAGTTCATTCTACCATATGAAATACCATTAGGATTTCATTCTACAATATTGTTGATGGTGGTTTTTAGCTTAGGGTTAAAATCATAAAACCTTGAATCAGATGTGACGTCACTCTGCAAGGAAACGGTGCTGCGAGTACTAACCTCTCCACCGACACATTTATTGAGCCGCTCAATACACTTTAATCCATAACACTCTGTAAATTCTGGCACCTCGCCGATACTAGACTCGCTGAGTACTTTCCTGTGCTATGTTCCCCAGCAGAACCCTTAAATCGGTATGGCATGACGGATTTATGTTCACTCGCAGCGGAGTAGCATGAACCTCCAAGTACCAAAGTTAAGGACATTGCACGAAATGCTCAGACAGAAAGCACACTGCATTCTGTAGATAAAGATTTTGTGCGGCAGCATACAAAATCCAGCCAATTACTGTGATAACTCACAAAGAACTCATAAACCCGACTAATTTGCAAAATTAGGATTTCGCGCCCAGCGCAGTATATTAGACCCCGTTGGTCGAAACCATGCTTAGCCAAGATAGGCAACCAAATCCGCCACAGCGCACCAAAAGTGCGGCCGCGCCCTAGCACGCCGGCCCTTTTTCCATCGACCAATCAGGTCGCTTCAAATCCGCCACCGCGCGTTAAAAGTATGGCCGTGCCCTAAGCTTGTCGGCCCCCTACTTTCATTGACCAATCAGGTTGCTCCAAACCTGCCACGGTCTCAAAAGAGGTCGCTAGCTTCCCAAAACAGGCTAGCATCCCAAAACACGCTAGCTTCCTAAAACACGCTAGCGTCCCAAAACTCGCCAGCGTCCCAAAACACGCTAGCTTCCCAAAACATGCTAGCTTCCTAAAACACGCTAGAGTCCCAAAACTCGCCAGCGTCCCAAAACACGCTAGCTTCCCAAAACATGCTAGCTTCCCAAAACACGATAGCCTCCCAAAAATCCACCAACTTCCAAAACGCGCCAAACATACCGCACACGCATACTACACGCACTAATTAGGGTTTCAACACGCCAATCCCTAATTTGAGCAAGTTGCTACCAACATCCCTCCTGAATTCTTTCTAAGTTTTGCTTTCGGGATGTTTTTACCTCCTGAACGAGCTCAAAACCTAAATATTCCTGCATAGGGAGATTGGAAATTCTTTTCCGTGCATAATGGAGGGGAGGACCATCAAAATCCGAGTCCGTACGAGAATTATACATCGATTCCAGTAAAGGGCGCTAATTAGGGCTTCGGCATACCAAACCCTAATTTAGACAAAGCCGCAAGCGCTTCCCTTCCAAGCCGCAAGCGCTTCCCTCCATGCCGCTGGATTCCAAACGGAAGGTTGCAACAATCAACGGATATCCTTCCTTATGAGATGCAAATCTTAGCCGTACAAGGTCGTCACCGAACCGGAAAACCTCTCAATTTTAACTTGCCAAACAATAGCAACATGCTACACGTTTTCCACGAAAACACTCAAGACATCAAAACATGTCACAAACTGGGGGATGCTCATCAGGGTACTGGCCTGGCGGTTTACAGCGTGCGGCGTGCAATACGCCCGTTATAGGAAAGTGTAATAAGAGTGAGGGGGTTAGTAAATACAAGAAGTAATGGTGAAACTTTTCCTTCATTATGAAAACATCAATTCCAGGCGTTACCCGTTACCGCTTTCTTCCATTACTCAACCGTTTCCACTTCTTACGAGGCTAGGGTACGTTCCGTTGCGACTTGTATAAATAGGTCTCACCTATTTCCACCAAAAACAAGTTTTTGGTCAGGAGAACAATACACATCCAGAAATCACCTGGTAGCTTTCCATTCAGCTCGCCAATTCAAATTTCGGATACAAGTCGCAAAACACCCACGCTTCCAGAATCAACTATTCTGGCCTCAACACTTTCTTCGCTTCCCTCCCTAAGACCAAGCCTTCTCCTTCACTTTGTGATCGAAGCAAGCATGGAACGGCCATTTCTTGGTTTAGGCAAGGATTGTACAGATTGATCTCTCGAATCAAAAGTACTCCCGTGCAGTACATTATTTTGGGTTTAGATTTGTTTCTCACCCGCACTCACACGAAATTACCGAAATCAGCAGAAACGGTTTTCACCCACAAACAATTGGCGACCACAGTGGGAGATTAATCTCTCGGTTACAATATCAATATTTAATTCCCGATTTCATTCTTCAACCCATATTCTAAGATGGTGAAAGAAAACGATCCGCTCGGGGATCAATGGCTCAGTCACCAAACGACTCAGTTACCAGTTATCACACGACAAGAGGTGACGTGGGACTTCTAAGATGGTGAAAGCAAACGATCCGCTCGGGGATCAATGGATCAGTCACCAAACGGCTCAGTTTCCAGTTATCACACGACAAGGAGTGATTGGGGACTTCTTGCGGTCAGGACGATGTCACCCATAAAACTATGGCGGACATGCCTATGGATAGGGTTTGCACCAACAACAGAGGAGCAAAACAGAAACAAGAAACACGGAGATACGTACCAGGAATATGTTCGCCTGCTTTATTGCTACCACTCTGCCGCTAGCACCAAGACATGGAAACAAAACCAATAATACGAGCGCTAACAGCTTGCGTCCTTCCAGCGCTGGCATCCTTGCATCTTTTCCACCGCTAACAGTTTGCGTCCTTCCAGCGCCGATAGCCTTGCATCTTTTCCAGCGCTAACAGTTTGCGTCCTTCCAGCGCCGGAAGCTTGCATATTTTCTAGCGCTAACGGTTTGCGTCCTTCCAGCGCTGGAAGCTTGCATATTTTCCAGCGCTAACAGCTCGTGTCCTAGCCGGCAGCGCCATGGGCCATTCCTTAGACGGTCGGGACAGCGTCATCCCTTTTCCATAGCAAGCCAGAGCACCGTCTCACGGGACAAGTTGCAGTGCCACCGCTACCGATCAGTGGCCAAAGTTGCAGCGCTGACGCCAACACTCAATGACCAAACCAAATTTATGCAAAGCCGCGAATGCAAGGATCACAGATTCTTCATTCCTCCTAACAAAGTGACATTAATACGCCACCTGTCAACACAACGACGCAGAAAATGTCCCTTCAGGCGTTACACCTCCGATCACCAGAGCCGCTTCCGCCACTCCTAACATTTCTTCAAGTGTGACAGCTCCACCCGTCACCATAACCGCTTCTACTCCACCATCAGGACGAGAGACTGGAGGAGCCAGAAGAAGCCGATCTCCTCTTACCACTGTTGATTTGATGGAAAGACAAAAGGTTCTCGTAAGGCTCAGATAGACATGGCTACAACTCAGAAAGAGATACCTATTTTCCTCAAGAAACTAACGGAGCGGTTACCACAAGAATCATGTCCACCCCTTTTTAACATCTGACGCAAGCACTTCAGCAGGATGCGCCTTTATAGGTGAAGAGGCTCGCGTTGCTCCTAAACGCCCAGTAGAAAAGAATCAGCAATCCAATTTCATCACACGTGAAGATCGGGAACGACTTCTCCAAAAATTGGGGCAAAGAAAATCAGCAACCCTCCTGAGTTCACATAGACCCTCTTCCCGTCAGGAGCTGCATGATTTCTGGGGACTTCGCCCACAAAATCGTGCAGTCTATGATGAAACATTTATGTGAGATTCTGTATTTCTCCAAGGTGCAGCGTCAAGACATATTTGCATCCCTCAATCGCACTACATCAGGAAAGCAGCTGTTTCCATCCAGGGAAGCCGTTCCCGAACCCCAACCTCTCTTGGAAAGCACGATTGATAGATGGAACTGGGACTCCTAACTATTGTTCACTTGAAGGATGTCGAGTTTTGACAGCACACTGATTGACAAGGCCTCCTACTTCAACATTGTGGCCGTCAAGGCTCTGAGAGTTGCAAAGGAAAATCAAACAGAAGAAACATATTCTTTCCCATAAGTAAAAAAACACGACTTGCCGACCAGCACTATTTGTGTCGTCTTCCCATATGTCATATCGTATCAAGTCGTTTTTCGAAGTCAAGGGTTAATAGAGCCCTCACTGGAGTTTTCTCCAAGAGATGTTTCTCTCCAGAAGTCGCTCCGCTTCAATGTTCTCCAGCAGCGGCTCCGCTTCAACGCTCGCTCCAGCAGCCGCTCCGCTTCATCGTTTTCCCCATAAACTACTCTAGGACCGAAGTCGAATCCCCAGCGTTTTGCTCCATACGCTTCAACGCCTCCTTCCTACGAAGGATCGTGCCGTAGACGCCACTTCTTCCTGCCAAAGATCATGTCGTATCCGCCACGGTCCTTCCTTCCATGGTTCGTTCACGTGGCCACCACGCTCCTCCTTGTCAAGGATCGTGATCACAACCAACCAAGGTTCGTAGCTGTGGCCAATTTTTGATCCATCTCTCCAAAGCTCGTGGTCGTGGACAGTTTACTCGTTTACGCATCCAGCCGATCCCGTTGCTTCCATGGAAGCCCATGCAATTCCTCCAACCTATTTTGTTTCCACGACAATGTAGTCTCTTCGGATCACATGTGCTGCCAAGAACTGCTGCTGCTCATTTGTTGATACCAGCCAGAGCTTCACCATAGCAATAACCACTACAAAGAAACATGTAAACCACAGGGGACTGAGGCTCTACACGGGATCTCTTCACTGTCAAAGCTCAGAAGACACGTCCAACCGAAAATCATAGCCACGACAAGGTCATATAATCTTCAAGGATGTAGCATGAGAATATCATCACCTCTCTGTCTACAAGGAGCCTGCAACACTTTACGAGGTCGCGGCGGATCCCAAACCTGCTCAGAGGAAACAACTTCAGAAGCTAAAAGTGCGAATGGGGACTGCTCATCGCAGTCCATCCCGACGACCATTAAAGACTCATGAGATAACTCCAAAGACGCGGCTGAAACATTTTCTCGAAGAAACAGAGGGAGCCACGATAAACAACATAACTCTCTCATTTCTACCTCTTCGTTATCCAGAATATTTCGTCCATGTGATATTCTGAGCATCCCAGCGTCACATCCAGAAGAGTACAATAAGCTTGTATCAAATACCGTAGACGTGGATTCAAGGCGATGCGATGAAAGTAGGCTACACATGGGGACTACCAGCATGAGACGCTTTCACTTCCCTCAACCAGGTTATTTCCGATTTCAACATCATCACTGTCGAAGTCCTACCGCAAGAATTTATCAACACGAAGCCGTACACGCGCATCAAAACCTTAAAAGTACGCCACAGAGATACATTCACATATCCGGTCACACCATCGGATCTAACAGAAGTATAACTTGGCACTGCTCACTGCATCCCATTCCATACAATAATCCAAGGTTCAGAAGATGGTTCAAAGGATGTCGTTTGGAACGAAGTCCTTGAGGACTTGATAGCAGCACATCGGCAACGGAACATCTCTCAACTCATCTACTTAACCCAATGGGTGCGAAATATTTCGACCATACAAGCATCCACAGTACATCATCATCTCAATCAAAAGTCTAGGTACCAAATAACCTAAAGTCAAGGATGAACCAATAATGCAACCACAATCTCCAAGATTAGCCCTGGCATTATTTCATCCATCCATCCCAAGAAGTGTAATGGAGTTTGGTAAATTTTGAAATCCACTGGAGAAGTCAGATACTCATCCTTCTGGAGTCAGAACCTTATTACACATTCTGGAGAAGATCGAAGGAACTGTTGAGTGGATACATGCGAGAGCACCTACCTTGAGTTCTCCTGGATCACCTTGATGCTGATTTGGAGATTGCTTTGTTACCACTAATGCTCGCTCTACCACCGCTAAAAAATGACGAAGATGAGCCAGATACTGCAGATGAAATCACGGAGCTGGACGAACAACAAAAACAGAAGAGGATCGATAACCCTTTTCATATGAACGCAATTTCTAGAGTTTGAACAGAATAAGGATTCCTTACTTCCATGAACGGGAATGGATGACTGGGCGCACCACACTCATTCTCCATAGCCGAACAAGTAGTGTGCCAATATCTCCGCTACATGACCGAACCAACAACGCGACAGCATGAAGAACACCAGTCGCTTAACCTGCAACTTTATATGACTCCAACACTATGTGGTTAAGTTAGCGCCAACGCTCCAGCATTCCGTGATCCATCCTGCAAGCCTTCCAAGTGCCATTTCCACCGTCCCACGGACTGAAGCCATTAGCGCTATCATCACCGCTTGGTAGCCAACAGTCTGCGGCCAAGACAATGCCAGACGCGCTTACCAGACGCGCATGCCTGACGCGCTTATCAGACGCGCAAGCCAGACGCGCATGCCAGACGCGCTTACCAGCCGCGCATGCCAGACGCGCTTACCAGCCGCGCATGCCAGACGCGCATCTCAGACACGCTTACCAGACGCGCATGCCAGGCACACATGCCGCACGCGCATGCCAAAAAGCGTGCGCAAGCCATGCCAGCCACAATACCACACCCTGGACAGCACCAATAGCTTGCATCCTTCCAGCGCTAGCTGCTCTGCTCGACATCCGATGCACCAACAACCTGCGTCCTTCTCAGCGCCCAAGCCTTCCGCGTCCAAGCTGCCTCCAAGTCGCGTCCAAGCCGCGCCAAGCCAAGTCGCGCCCAATCCAAGCCTTCCGCGTCCAAGCCGCGCCAAGCCAAGTCGCGCCCAATCCAAGCCAAGTCGCGCCCAAGCCAGGCCAAGTCGCGCCCATGTCGCGCCAAGCCATCTCCGCGTCCGAGCCGAGCCAAGTCAAGCTAACACCAGTGCCAACGTCCCATGGACAATATGAATTCATGCAAACTCCGCAAGCATAAGGATCACGGATTTCTCATGCCTTCCACTAAAGGTTAGTTGAATTTCCTTGGCGATCTCTTCACGTATTGCTCTCTCGATTTTACTCTCGCCTGTCACCATCGCATGCTTACCCCGCAAAAATGCCACTGTCACATGCTAAGCAGGGGACTTAATGTTGATGGTGGTTTTTAGCTTAGGGTTAAAATCATAAAACCTTGCATCATATGTGACGTCACTCTGCAATTTAACGGTGTTGCGAGTACTAGCCTCTCCACCGACACATTTATTGAGCCGCTCAATACACTTTTATCCATAAAACTCTGTAAATTCTGTCACCTCGTCGATACTAGACTCACTGAGTACTTTTCCGTGCTATGTTCCCCAGCAGAACCCTTAAATCGGTATGGCATGACGGATTTATGTTCACTCGCAGCAGAGTAGCATGAACCTCCAAGTACCAAGGTTAAGGCTATTGCACGAAATGCTCAGACAGAAATCACACTGCATTCTGTAGATAAAGATTTTGTGCGGCAGCATACAAAATCCATCCAATTACTGTGATAACTCACAAAGAACTCATAAACCTGACTAATTTTCAAAATTAGGGTTTCGCGCCCCGCGCAGTATACTAGACCCCGTTGGTCGAAACCATGCTTAGCCAAGCTAAGCAACCAAATCCGCCACAATGCACCAAAAGTGCGGCCGCGCCCTAGCACGCCGGCCCTTTTTCCATCGACCAATCAGGTCGCTTCAAATCCGCCACCGCGCATTAAAAGTGTGGTCGTGCCCTAAGCTTGCCGGCCCCCTACTTTCACTGACCAATCAGGTTGCTCCAAACCTACCACGGTCTCAAAAGAGGTCGCTAGCTTCCAAAAACACGCTAGCATCCCAAAACACGTTAGCTTCCTAAAACACGCTAGCGTCCCAAAACTCTCCAGCGTCCCAAAACACGCTAGCTTCCCAAAACACGCTAGCCTCCCAAAAACGCGTCAACTTCCAAAACGCGCCAAACATGCCGCACGCGCATACTACACTCACTAATTAGGGTTTCAACACGCCAAACCCTAATTTGGGCATGTTGCTACCAACATCCCTCCTGAATTCTTCCTGAGTTTTACTTTCGGGCTGTTTTCACCTCCCGAACGAGCACAAAACCCAAATATTCCCGCGTAGGGAGATAGGAAATTTTTTTCTGTGCAAAATGGAGAGGCGGACCATCAAAATTCGAGTCCGTACGAGAATTATACAGCGATTCTAGTAAAGGGCGCTAATTAGGGTTTCGGCATACCAAACCCTAATTTAGACAAAGCCGCAAGCGCTTCCCTCCATGCCGCTGGCTGCCAAACGGAAGGTTGCAACAATCAACGGCTATCCTTCCTTCTGAGATGCAAATCTCAGCCGTACAAGTTCGTCACCAAACCAGCAAGCCTCTCAATTTTAACTTGCCAAACAATAGCAACATGCTACACGTTTTCCACGAAAACACTCGAGACATCAAAACATGTCACAAACTGGGGGATGCTCATCAGGGTATTGGTATGACGGTTTACAGCGTGCGGCGTGCAATACGCCCGTTACATGAAAGTGTCATAAGAGTGAGGCGGTTAGTAAATACAATAAGTAATGGTGAAACGTTTCCTTCATTATGGAAACATCAATTCCAGGCGTTACCCGTTACCGCTTTCTTCCATTACTCAATCGTTTCCACTTCTTACGAGGCTAGGGTACGTTTCGTTGCGACTTGTATAAATAGGTCTCACATATTTCCACCAAAAACAAGTTTTTGGTCAGGAGAACAATACACATCCAGAAATCACCTGGTAGCTTTCCATTCATCTTGCCAGTTCAACTTTCGGATACAAGTCGCAAAACACCCACGCTTCCAGAATCAACTATTCTGGCCTCAACACTTTCTTCGCTTCCCTCCCTAAGACCAACCCTTCTCCTTCACTTTGTGACCGAAGCAAGCCTAGAATAGTCATTTCTTGGTTTAGGCCAGGATTGTACAGATTGATCTCTCGAATCAAAAGTACTCCCTGCAATACATTGTTTTGGGTTTAGATTTGTTTCTCACCCGCACTCACACGAACGAAATCAGCAGAAACGGTTTTCACCCACAAAAAAATATGAACACCTATCACGAGTTCATTCTACAATATGGACTATCATCTACGAGTTCATTTTATAATATGAACTACCATAATGAACACCTATTACGAGTTCATTGTACAATATGAACTACGTACCATACTTGATGATCATTACGAGTTCATTTTACAATATGAATTATCAATCCTATAATATGAACAACCATTATGAGTTCATTCGACAATAAGAACATCTATCACGAGTTCATTCTATAATGTGAACTATAATAATGAACTATTATTGTGACTTCATTCTTAATAATGAAGTGCTTTTATGAGTTCATTCTATAAAAACAAATTGCTAGCATATACGAGTTCATTCTACGAGATGAACTGCTAAGAAATAGAATGAACTACCATGTTCTAAAATAGTGTTCATTCTTGGATATGAACCACTATTATACCGAAAAAATTAAAATTTCGAAACATAGTATAATGGGTACTCATTGTGCAGATCTTGACGAGACCTTTCCGAATATATAAAATTTATTAATTTTCGACTTATATTTTGAGAGATATTTCATTTTTAAGTTTTTTATTTATTAATGTTAAGAAGAGAGAGAAAATAAAAAGAGAGAAAACAAAAAAAAGAAGCACATGAAGAAGAGAGAAAATAACAGAGAGAAAGGGTATTTTAGATACTTTAATATTTTTAAATAAAACGGCCACCTAATTCAGCTGGTCATCCCCGTTTCCCAAAGTTTCATGCGCTCCAGGAGGTCCCAGGTTCAAATCCCCAATGGCGTAATATTGCAGGAATTAACATGAAATGTAGTGTTAGTTTGCCCCCCTTGTGACACAATCTCAGCCCCCATCCGCTTCGGCTCCCTTGGCTAGATTACCCATGAGACTCGCTGGTAGATTAGCACGACAACCTGTTCAATTTATGTAGTACTATGTCGTTGGAGTTTAGCTTGTTAGGCTTCCACCTAGTTAATATAATATTATTTATCCAATAATCAAGGACCAAATAGAACTCCTCTTTTATTAGTGGACCAAATTAATTTGGTACCACATAAAATAAGACCAAACGATTATTTTCCCTTGATTTATTTACTAGTCAGATCAGGATGATATAACAAAAATTAGCATGCAATAATCCAAGTTTATTTCTTTTCGTCTTCAAATATATTGGGCAAGTTCAAAACTCAATTAATAGTCTAAGGAAAGGTGGACGGCTGAGATCATGCCTCGGCCCATTATAGCTAACATCAGCTCTGCCCTACTAACCACTTATCCTGGCTCGGGCATATCTAATTCCAAGCTAACTATGGCAATGTGTGCATTAATCCGGTCAATCCTAACTCTATCTATAGTTCCCACGTGTATATTTTTCGTCTGACCTAGCTTTGCCATCTTTCCTTTTTTATCATCGTTTTTTTTAACTTTTTTGTATTTCTTTTCTTTCTTTTGGTCTCTTTGCCCTCAATATGGATGTGGTCTTGGTAAAGATTACATTCATTTTTTTGTTAACATCGCGAACCTCCTCTTCCATTTTTTTTTTGAGTTAAGATCTCTTCTGCTTGGTCATGAACAATTTCTCAAAGAAAAACACAATGATTCTTTCTATTCTCTTATTCCCGATCCAACAAACTTAACATTCTATGTGAAGAACTGTATATCACCTTATAACTCGTCATTTGAGAAACTACTATGTCACTATATTTTCAAAATCCTAATGGCTCTCAGGCTGCTCACAATTCTTATTCTTCTAGTCCTAGTTTTAGAAAACTTTGACTTTAATCTTACGCAAAAACAACTTGTGAATGCCAACTCCATTCCTTGTCAAATATGAAATAAGTTAAGTCGCTTTGCTAGTAAATGCAGATTTCGTTATGCTGCCTCAAAAAACAATATTGCTCGCTCCTTTGCTAAAAGACTCTGTTGAACTTGATCTCAATGCAGGCCGTCAAGCTTGTTCTTCTTCTTGGTTTTCAAATGAGTTTGAATTCAATGTTCACTTTCCATCTTTCACTGCTTATGAATCTGGAGGTTTTTGGAGTCAAAGTATTTTTGGTCCTGTGTGGATTCTTAATTTTGGTGCGTCTAGTCACATGATCAATGACTCTACTACATTATATGATACTTTTGCTCAAACTAGCAGGTGACAGTGGGAGATGGTAAGTTACTTCCTATTTCACTCATAGGTTCTTCAACTCCTTCTAGTCAGTTTGATTTGCAAAAGGTTCTTTATGTTTCACATTTGAAACACAACTTAACCTCCGTTGCTAAATTTACTCAAGATAATCATTGCGTGTTTCTTTTCTATCCATGGGAATACGAAATCAAGAAACCGATGAGCAATCTTATCCTGGATAGAGGAAAAATGCGGAATGACCTGTATCTTGTAATGTCATGTCAACCTTCTACTCATGATACTTTAACTTCTCTTTGTGGTGGAAAATTGGTTACAATTTCATACTGAATGGAAACTTTTTATAATACCAATTGGAGATATGGTTTGAGTTTAATAGGTTACCGGTCCAGTGAGTTGGGGTAGTTTCCTTTTGTTTGGTTTTCAGAAGAAACATAACATCCTTTCAGACAAAACCCTTGATGGGAATCCATGAAGAATCACGATGGTTCATGAAGAGGTATTATTGGCATCTATAAATATCATGCATAATTAGGTTAGAACAACAATAAAAACTAGTAATATAGAAATCATTGATTAAGTTTGTGTAAATTAAGAGAATTCATCACTAAAGTTTTGGTTGAAAATTGGGGTGCTACTACATCGAGAGATAGTCATTGTATCTTGTGAAACAGACGTCGATAGTCCGTAAGTACCAGTGCGGGGTGAATCTATCTAAGGCTAGATGATATAATCCTTGTTTCAACTTTGATTTGATCTAATTGGATTTGCATTCTTCTTCTTTCTCTAATTCTTATTGCAGTATATACACAAGATTGCCAACAATCTTAAGACAGATTCATTATTATGTGTATTTACTGCACTATATAAACCCGTTGGTTTTATTTTTTCTTAATTTTGCACTAATAAACTTGTTTTTGGTTACTCTTTGTAGTACAAATTAGAGTTAACTTGTGTTGACGCAATTAATATTTTCCACTAGTTTAGTGTTGAGAGAAATTGATCTTTCTGTTTAGTGGTCTACAGGACTTTCAGAATCCTTTCCTGTTTGCTTGTCTATAACACTTTCATTCCTCTGTAACGCAAGTTGGATGCCATCATTGGACGTTAATTTTTTGAGTTTTGACTATACATAATCACCAAGCATTGGCTTTGAGTGTTGTGGTTTTTATTATTAGTTCAAACTCATTATTTTGATTAGCGCAGAACCAAGTGACATGAATTTATAAGTTTGGACTAACTTTAAATTTGGCAGTACCTTAATTTTAATTACTGGAATCTGTGATAAGGTTGTCGTTAAATTATAGATTGATTGAATTCGTGGGATATATCGTTCGCGATCGCGAATTAACATTCAGTTAATACGAAATGGAAATGTAGCGGTAGAAATCAGGATTCAGGAAAAGGATCGACGTTGTATCCGGAGAGCGGTGCATAGATACCAAATGCTTATTGATACGAAAATTGCCATCCAAACAGATAAGTTATCTAATCTATGAAGCACAAATATTGATACAAGGATACAGATACTGATACGAGAATTCATCAATATTTTAAAAATGGGGATACGGGATACAGTAGGATATGCATGTTTAGTTAAAATATTTAATTTAATAATAATTCAATTTACTTTAAAAAATCACATAAAATAAATTTTTTCCTAAATACTATTTGGAATATTAAAAAAGAGTCCAAATTTGTTCACACTCCTCTAACGAGTGTATGTTTTACATATTCTTCTGATTGGTTGATTATTTAAGTGATGGCTCCATTATCCTCCATGTTTAGAATCACGATCCTCGTTACATAACTCCCTAAATTAAATCAATGGTAGAGATTAAAGTGTGAAATATACACTCGTTAAAGAGTGTGCACGAATTCACACTCATTAAAAAAATAGATAAAAACTAGTATCTAACAACTAGCCATCACTCATCAATATAGTCTTCACCATAGAATACCGCTTCAAGTGAATTCTCCTATCTCGTCTGGTGGATCAAATACATCTCCACTAATATCCCACATTTTATTTTCTCATTTCGTATAATTTTTACCTTTCTTGAAATGAGACGAAATTTACTATGAACAAACACATAATCCTCAGCACGTTGGAGTTCAATCTTGTTTTACTTCATTGATGAATAAAATTATATGTGCCCCAATTTCTCTTTGAACAAGATGAGGAACATATCTCCCAAGAATCCTTAATGCTAAGTTTTGTAGCACTGGGGCTGAAGCACCGTAAAATATCCACCATGTCTTTGGATCCAACGCTCCTCTATCATGTAATTTTGATAAGTACAACTATATCCATAACTATTTGTTTAATTTTGTATATAAAATATATTGAATTTGTTTAGAAATATATCTTATATTATAGGAAGTATCCCTTTTAGAATATCCGAGAGCATCCAGAGTATACCCTATCGTCGTTAATAAAAATGAATACTTTAAATGGAGTATCGGATACGTATTGTTAGAGCATTGCTTGGTTGAACCTACAAGTTTTGTTATCTCAAGATTGTTTTCAATGATAAGTGATCAAAACTATATCTTGATTTCTAGTCTACTAAGTCAAGTTTAGGATAGGTTAGAATTGTAGTTGAGTATCAGAGATCACCCTTGAAGACTGAAGATCGACAAAGACATTTTAGAGAACTTATGTATCAGGTATTTGATTCTATTTTACTCACTATACCATCATTCTATCTATTGAGACTATGTCGTATGACTTATATTGGATTAAGAATATGTTTTGGGTCAAGCTTTTCTTGTGAAAAATCTTGAAATATGATTCAGCAATTAGATGCTCAAAGGTCCTTAACAATATTAGTTTTGTGAATTAATTTGTGGATCAATTAAAAATTCCCCATGCAAATGATTATATCACTTGGGAATGTTTCAATCATCAAAGAGAGATTTATGAACTTACTGAATTTCTACTCAGGGTAGGTTGGCGAACTCAGTTTGCAAACCATAGATATGTAAGATTCAAAAATACAAAAAGGTTGGTGAACCAGTTCGCAAACTATAAGTTCAGTTAGGAACAGTTCACGAACCTGGTCGGCGAACCTTGGTGAACTGAATTTTTATAGGTTGGATTAATTGGCTAGCAACTGGCGAACCCAGTTCACAAACTGTGGTTAACTGAGTTATAGAATCTAGTAGGGTTAGCGAACTCGACTCACGAACCGTTGCACCTTGACTTGTGAAAAATCCCTACGATTAGTAAACCGTTGTACCAACTATCCTGATAATGTTTAGCAGATGCTGAAAGACTTATTATTTGTTTATCACCAATGGTATAAACAATGCCATCAGTTTACCCAAACCTAATAATTCTGGTTTTCCTCAAATCAATAAGACTACTTTTGTGTCTTATGCTAGCAAAGTTTCGTCATTCAACGCCCTTGATATTGACAGCGAGAAACTTGCAAAACCTCGCTTTAATGGATCTCATGTCTCTATATTACAGAGGATGAATATCAATTGGGTATTCAAGAGTGCAAAAACTGCATTATTGGTCGTCTGGTTTTACCTAAGGTCTCATCACCTATCAAGATTACAGAGATTCATTCAAAGCTACAGACTCTTTGGAATCTTAAGCCTGGGGTTATTTCTCCTCTAGGTAAGGGTTTCTTTTGCTTCAAGTTTTCCTGTGATGAAGATATGATCTATGTCCGGTCTTCTGGTGCAGGTAATTTAAAGCATGTGATCTTTCATTTTCGAAAATGGGTTCTAGATTTTAATCCTTATAATCAAAACCAGAGGTTAGATCAAGTCTGGGTTAGGATTTATGATCTTGGTTTTGAATACTGGAGATCGAAAAATTTGTTTGAGATTGCTAGTGCCTTTGGTGATCCTCTTTACATTGATAATGCCACATTAACTAGAAGATTTGGTCTGTATGCTCAAGTTATGGTGGAGGTTTATCTCTCAAAACCGCCTCTTACTGAAGTGCTTGTAAAACGCAAAGATTACGAATTCTTTGCTTCTGTTGCCTATGAAAAATTTCCTCATTATTGTGCATTTTTCAAAACTATTAGGCAAACTCAAAATGAATATAAAAAGAAGATTAGTAAAGAAGCTTCTTCAGATAAAGGAGAAAGACATCAGAAAAAACAAGTGTACGCTCCTAAGAAAACAAATGCTCTAGAACAAGCAATGATGATAATGTTATGAATGGTAAACAGAATGAGACTGCTGTACCTGATGTAAATAATCAGTCTTCTTCTTCTTCTGTGGAGGATGATAATAATCTAGCCACCCAACCACCCGTCAATCCTCTTAATCTCACATTGTCTCCAGGTAATAATCATGTTAGTATTCACTCTGATGATGAAAGTGAGGACGAGTTATCTCAGCATGATGCAAGTGGTGCTGGGAATAATGAAATACATGATAATGAGGAAGAACCTTTTCAAGAGGCTCTCTCCAAGTCTCAAAAGAAAAGAGCCAAACAAAGAGCTAAGAAGGGTCAAACGAACACTGTACCTTAGAACATACGTTCAGGGAACGACTTGATGGTTTCTCAATGAAAGTACTATATTGGAACTTGCGTGGCATTGGAGATGATGAAACACAAATAATTCTAGCTAATTATTTTCGCAAACTTAATCCCGATTTTGTATTTATTTTGGAACCTTGGATTGAATTTTCTTTTATTTCAGCTTCTTATTGGCTTTCGTTAAATCTCAAGTTGGTTGCTATTAATGTTCGAGACTCCCTGATCTCAAATTTTTGGTGTCTATGCGCAAATGACATAAATCCTAGAATCATCTATAATACTTCTCAATAGATTACATGCGAGATTGATTTTGAGGGTAAACTTTGTCATATTGCTGGTGTTTATGCTTCTATTTCTTATATCAGCAGAAGACAACTTTGGCAAGAGTTGAGGCAGCTTCACTTGTCTCATAATGGTCCTTGGTGTGTAATTTGAGACTTTAATGCGGTCTTAGGTGCTCATGAAAAATCTAGTGGCCCTCCTCCTCAAAAGATATCTTGTGATGAATTTTTACTCTTCTCTGAAGATTTAATGTGTAAAAATAGCCCCCACTGAAAACAAGCTTCCAAAACTGCCACCCTTAAATGAAATATACGAATAACATCCTTTTGGGGTTTTATAGACATTTATATCCTTATTTAGAAAAGGTCTGGACCCTCTTGATTGAGTCATCTACCACCTCAGCAAAAAATTTGGCTGAGTCAGCTACCACCTCAGCATAGATTTCATGGAGACGAATCTCTCGTTAATTCCGTCCTCTTGTTATTTCCGTCACTTTCATCTCCTTCCCTGTCAACTCTTCCCTCATTCTTCCTCTTCAGTTCTCTCTCAGAAAATTAAAATTCTTTGCAAGATTGAATTTCATTGATTTCATCCTTAACCCTAGCTCTCCAACCGTTCCCTCACTTTATCTTACTTTTCTCTCAGTTTCATCTCAGATTTAATCCGCTGCAAGATTGAATCTTTCATTGATATGCAGGACAAACAATGAACGATTCACGGCAAAACACCAATACCCTATAACAGAAAAATCCTATATTTTTACATACACAATTCGCCATCTATGAAGAACTAATAAATACGGATTAAAAGTAGGTATTTGAAAGAAGAGATTAGGGAAGAAGATTTGGATAAATGGAGAGCCAAGAGAGTGCAGGATAGAAAGATATAACCCCAACTTCAAAACCAGCAGCAGAAGAAAAAAAGGTATGATTTAGGGTTTAAAATTATTTGTCATCAATCTGAAATTAGGATTCAATTTTTTTGGATATCAAATGAAAGTCGGCAATGTTTAGTTAGGTGTTTAAGATTTAGAATGATATGTGGTTTTCTGAAATTTTATTTGGTTAATTGAAGATGAGATTTTGTCTTTAGATTTTTGGGGTTTGTGAAACTGAATCTTAGTTCGTTTATTTTTATGTTAGTTTCTGGTATTACCATAGATTATCATTTTGGTATTCTGGTGCTATAACATTCTTACAATTATCATTTTCTGGTTTTGTGATAAGATGTTTAAATGATGCTTCAGTTGTGCTTATTGTAGGATGTTTGTGTTATTTATGAGTTTTTCTAATTCACACTTTTCACTTTGTAAATATTCACTTGTTGTTTATTATTTGGGCAAAGTCATAGAATGGGTGTTTTTATAGTTATGAATAATCAGACGGACTTTATGACATTTCGCTGCAGATATGAGTGGAATTTACTATATTGCAGAGAAATGGAAATGAAATAGTTCCTCTTTTTTGTATCTGGATTTGGTACTTGCGATTTTGGTTCATGTAAGGCTGAGAATGAACTAGTAAACCATCATCTAATGAGAAAAATGATCCATAAAATTCATGTCTGTGAAATGGATCTTCTGTTGTTGCTTAGAGTGAGGTTGCGGGAAAATCCGACTAGATAGTGTAAGTACTTATGACGGATAGCTTGCACAGGAATCTGACTAGATCATACTTGCATATCAACAACATTTTTCCCATGTTAAACTATTTTAGTAGAAACTTCAACATAAAGAATCAGAAAAATGAGACAACGAATGTATACTGAATGTATACATATATCTGTCAGATGTGATGCAAAGAATTTGTAATTTATGAATATATGGTATGCAAGTCTTCCTACATATATGTCTCACTCTATACATCTTATTGTGTTCAACCTCTTCTACTGTAGAATTACCATGAAATAAAAGTTAGTAGACCCTCTCCCTTGATATACCTCTATCTTTCTGTTCTATGATCATCCTAATTCTGGAGTACACCTCTTTGATGTCTGGAGACCAATTCAATTCATTTCACCTCTACGACATGATTACGGATAGAATGAGACTGTTTAGCGTTTGCATTAGTCAGCAGCCACCAGGGCAGGTGTCCTCGACTCCCTAAATAACTCAGCTTTGCTTAGGGTAAGGAAGACAATCACATTTGTTTCCTCTCATCACCCTAAGTTTCTACTTCATAGATGCTTTTTAGTTCAACATAACAAGAAAAATGAACTCATTGTTGTGTGCAGCTCTAACTCTAAATGAGTTTAGTCTTACTAAGGTTACGTGTCTATATATCATTATGATCTACGATTTTCATCTTCAGAAATGCACATTGTCTAACTTAGAAGGAAAATGTGTCGCACTTCATATGCAGCAAAGAGAGAGCATTCCTTAGTGTTTAATTCCGAGCATCATTTAGGACTGGCAGGGGAACCCATTAGCATTAGATGTTGTTTATGATGTCTCCAAACCCATCTGATCTTCATCATTGTTCTTGAGTTGCAGGGAATAGAAACGCCTCCTATTTATAGTAGAGTAAATCACCGATGCTGCATTTAAACTCTTTTTAATTGCTTAGATCTGGCAGACCACAAGACCCTGTTTAATTTATGTGCTTTACTTGCAATAAGTGTTTTGAATGATCAACAACATGCCTGGTATCATCGAACAATAAATGAGTCACTTGCGAGACAAGAATTGACCCATTTATCGGGTTATCAGATCAGAAATGTCCTGTTCTCCTATCTAGTTGTCTACAGAAGTAGTGTGGTAATGCTCAATTTATGGATAAAATTGGAAACATTGCTACCTTAATCATGGGTTCTGTAATGTAGTCAACTGTGTGGACGAGTTTGGAAGGTAATTTTGGATATTCGTAGTGCAATTTAGTCTCCATTAAGCTGTAGTTTGTAATTTGATGATAGTAAATAAGTAAGTGCAACAAATTATGATTCTTGTGCAACTTAAAACACTGGCGTGTACCTATCTTTAAAATTTGATGCATAAGTGGTTCCTACTGTTATAATTTAAGATGGCATTTATTTGGCTTGTTGAGTATGAAGGCTCTATCCTTCCACTTCTGTACCAATGATGCTCACAGTAAAAACTAGTTGACTTTTCAATTGGTAGCTGCCAGACAATCGTAGGGATGTGATATCCACAGATAACGCGTTTAATTTAGTCTCCTTTTCTTTGTTAGTTTGTTTTGGTAATTAGAGCTTTCAGATTATTTATGCTGGTGCTCGTATGTGTGTGTTGCACATAGTTTTAGGTAGATAGGAACTTAGTTTTACTTATTCACTATAACTTTGTGTCGAGAGTTTACTTTGAGTAACTAAAATAATCTCGATTATAATATGTTTGTAGGTTCTAAATTATGGGTGTAGGACAGAAGAAGAAGAAGTATTCTAAAAAAGTGAAATTTGTTGATCATGTGGAGAAAATTATATCACTGAATGCCACTGTAGAGGACAAAAGAGTGGTATCTGACGATGGTGTTGAAAGGTAATAGGTGACATTTAGCCTAATGTGCTGTGTCATGCCAATTTTTTTTAATTGCTGGAGATTCATTGAAATCTTTAGGAGAAACGACATGTGATAACAAAAGAAAGAGAGGGTATATTAAGTACTGAATTCATTTTTAATCTGCTTCATCATTTAGGAATCTATATCATCGCTTAGTATTTTTCCCTCTTCTAATGTCTGTTAGACTGTTAGAGTCTTTCATTTCATACATGAATTCATTATTGTTTTTTTCTTATTCTTAACTCCGTTGGTACCGTTGAGCATTCCTGTCAAATGCTGAAACGTATGCATTAATAGCCTATAAGTTAAATTTGAACAATAACAATAACAATAGTTTAGTTATTTTATAAAAGAAAGTTAGATGCCTCTATGTGAATCCTATTTTTTCCATGTTGCTGCATTTTTCTTTCTAGGTGTATTTGGTATGAGCCACTTGTAAACGGAAACTAGACCGGTCATTCCTTGGGTCACTTTTACAACTTGAATACTGGTGGTTATTGGGTTAGTTGGAATGTACAACTATTTATCTTTTTTTAATGTTTGTGCTTGCGTATCTCGAATACTTAATTCTAAGAACTTGTATGTTGTTATTGGTGTAACTATTTATTTCTATATGTAAGATGTTTATTCACCCTGCCAGGTACCGAGCTTATACCTGCAAAGTAAAAACATACTCAAGCCCGAAGGTTCTGAAGTGGGTGCGTAACCTGTTGTCTCCTGCTGAGCAAGAGAAATTTATGTCAACTGCAATTGGCTCCTTACTGCACCTGCCTATGCAAACGTGGTCTAGTGCCTTATTTCACTTCTTATTGGCTAGTCAGATCTCCACGGGTGATGAAGGTGATAAGGGTAACCGTGAAGAAATGCGCGTAATGGTTTGTGGAAAGGAACTCTCCTTCGGAAACAAAGAGTTCGCATTGATTTCGGGGTTTAGTTTAGTTTGTATTAAAGAGATTCACTGGGTCGCAGTCTCCATTCAAGTAAAGGAGAAGACAATTATAATTTATGATTCTCTTAGACCAAATCGTAATAATCGCTCAAGCAAAACTCACCCGGAAGTCGGTCAAATTCGTGATTATTTGGAGAAAGCATACAACCGCGGTCCATGGTGGTGTAGTTTTGACTTAAAAACCCCTATGCAAAATGATACGTGAGTCTTACTTGAAATCTATTTTAAACCTTGAATTTTTAACCTTATATTTGGAGAATTGATCCATATATTATTTATGCAGTAACTCTTGTGGGGTGCTTGCCTTCAAGTTTATCGAGCATATGGTTAGGAAGAAACCTGTTTGTAAAGTCAAACCTGCTTTTGCGACTCGTTATCGATGCGAACTTGCGGTGCAGCTATTCAAGAAACAATTCATAGAGGTGAATGGTACAAGTGATGAAGAGTAACCTATAATCATTTGATTTTATAGTATAATTCCTGGCCAACATGTTGGTCCCTGTTTTTCTGGATGTGTATGGTGGAAAAAGATGTCAGTTGTAGTTCTAAATCTAAGTTAGTGAGGATGGAC
This sequence comes from Papaver somniferum, assembly GCF_003573695.1. Taxonomy (NCBI): domain Eukaryota; kingdom Viridiplantae; phylum Streptophyta; class Magnoliopsida; order Ranunculales; family Papaveraceae; genus Papaver; species Papaver somniferum. The sequence continues at coordinate 14,845,025 of NW_020622381.1, forward strand.
TATTGTACCCTGGATATATTTGTTTATATTTTGTTGATCATGTTATTATCCTCCTTCAGTTATGTATGTATAGCGGCTTGTCTCTGCTTTCAAACGTCTCTGTTTCTAAACATTGATGCTTAGATATTTTATCTACTTCATGTTCTTTGAAAGGAGTTAGAAGCTTAGATATTTTATCTACGTCTCTGTTATAAAAATATACAACAGAATAAAGGTTACAATAAAGGTTTTAGCTCGTGTAATATACAAACCCAGGACGATAAGCACTCATATAATCCATCCTCGGTTCATCCGAGTGAGAGGCTGATGCAGAACAAGGATAGTCAACAACATTGGAATAAATGCTAGATTTCTGAATCAGACCATATATTTATATCTTCTCCATTATTCACCTGCCAAACAACTCTTGGATTTTATTACTTTCATGAATAAAAGCATATTGATTTTGAGAAATTATTTTGGGAAGCAAAGGTTTTAATCTATGTGTTAACATTTTCGTGTAATATACGAACCCGGGATAATAAGAACTCATATAATCCATCTCAAATTCATCCGAGTGAGAGACTCGGGTCTAACTCGTGCAATATACGAACCCGAGATGATAAGAACATATATAATCCATCTCCAGTTCATCCGAGTGAGAGACTCGGGTCGTTATACCATATTTGAATTTTGGATCAACACTGATCTTCATAGTTATCGATTTTGACGATGTATCATGATAAGTTTCAAGCAGAACCCTCTTAGAGCTTCGTAGTTCATAGTTTGTATGATGTTATACCACATTTCAAGTTCGAATCAACACTTATCTTCATATTTATCGATTTTGATGATGTATCATGCTAAGTTTGAAGTTACAACCCTCCCGGAGCTTTGTGGTTCATAGTTTGTATGTCGTTATACCATATTTGAATTTCGGATCGACACTGATCTTCATATTTATCGATTTTGACGATGTATCGTGATAAGTTTGAAGCAGAACCCTCTCAGATCTTCGTAGTTCATAGTTTGTATGTCGTTATACCATATTTGAATTTCGAATCAACACCGAGCTTCATATTTATCGATTTCGATGATGTATCATGCAAAGTTTGAAGTCAGAACCCTCCCAGAGCTTCTTGGTTCATAGGTTGTATGATGTTATACCACATTTGAAGTTCGAATCAACACTGATCTTCATATTTATCGATTTTGATAATGTATCATGCTAAGTTTGAAGCAGAACCCTCCCGGAGCTTCTTGGTTCATAGTTTGTATGCCATTATACCATATTTGAATTTCAAATTGACACTAAGCTTCATATTTATGGATTTTGATGATGTATCATGCTAAGTTTGAAGTAATAAACCTCCCGAAACTTCTTGGTTCATAGTTTGTATGCCGATATACCACATTTGAAGTTCGAATCGACCCCGAGCTTCATTTTTATCGATTTTTATGATGTATCATGCAAAGTTTGAAGTCAGAACCCTCCCAAAGCTTCTTGGTTCATAGTTTGTATGCCGTTGTACCACATTTGAATTTCGAATCGACACTAAGCTTCATATTTATGGATTTTGATGATGTATCGTGCTAAGTTTGAAGTCATAAACCTCCCGAAACTTCTTGGTTCATAGTTTGTATGCCGATATACCATATTTGAATTTCGAATCAACACTGAGCTTCATATTTATCGATTTCAATGATTGATCATGCTAAGTTTGAAGTCAGAACCCTACTGAAGCTTCTTGGTTCATAGTTTGTATGCCGTTATACCACATTTGAATTTCGAATCGACACTGAGCTTCATATTTATCGATTTTGATGATGTATCATGCTAAGTTTGAAGTCAGAACCCTCCCGAAGCTTCTTGGTTCATAGTTTGTATGTCGTTATACCACATTTGAATTTCGAATCGACACTAAGCTTCATATTTATGGATTTTGATGATGTATCGTGCTAAGTTTGAAGTCATAAACCTCCCAAAACTTCTTAGTTCATAGTTTGTATGTCGATATACCGCATTTGAAGTTCGAATCGACCCCGAGCTTCATTTTTATCGATTTTGATGATGTATCATGCAAAGTTTGAAGTCAGAACCCTCCCGAACCTTCTTGGTTCATAGTTTGTATGATGTTATACCACATTTGAAGTTCGAATCAACACTGATCTTCATATTTATCGATTTTGATGATGTATCATGCTAAGTTTGAAGTTAGAACCCTCCCGGAGCTTTGTGGTTCATAGTTTGTATGTCGTTATACCATATTTGAATTTCGAATCAACACTGAGCTTCATATTTATCGATTTCAATGATTGATCATGCTAAGTTTGAAGTCAGAACCCTCCTGAAGCTTCATTTGTATCGATTTTGATGATGTATCATGCAAAGTTTTTATGCTTCTTGGTTCATATTTGAATTTCGAATCAACACTGAGCTTCATAATTTTTATGCTTCTTGAGTCTACTAATGTGAACTAAAGCTACTTCATGACTTGTATGACTAGTTAAAATTACTTTATGACTTATTTGGCTAGTCGAAATTTAAACCGGAAACACAAAGAGAACACAATGAAAACACATTTTCCTTGATCCGCATGACAATCTTTAATCAAACCCCTACCGTCCAAAGACATCCCTAATCCGTATCAGATTTCTTAACTAAATCTGTACCGTTCAATTTTTTTTATACAAAAACCTAAAGATGTTTTCTCCCCTCACTTTTCTTTTTCTCTTTCTTTTTCTCGGTCGGTTCTTCTCTCCAGCTCCGCCTCCATTAAAACCCTAAGCTGCAAATTCTTCTGAACAAGAAGAAGACGATCTAATCAGTTGGATCTATATTTGTTCAATTAGGTATAATCAGTGGAGTTCGATCTGTTCAATTGGGTGTTATGTTTCATTGAAGCCTTCAACTGTGATAGTGATTCTTGAGTTGAAGGCTGATTTTCCTTACTCTTTCTTCTCATGTATTTCCGTTATTACAATCGTTTCTTTTGCATAGGGTTCCTGTATTCTTTCTATCTTTATTTTCTCAATAGTTTTAGAGTTCTGAAACAAGATTTTTAAGGGGTTTTTGTAAGATTGATGACTATGGAGATCTTGTGTTGTTCTTGGTGATAACGTTGTATCTAATCTTTATTTTTTGAACATTCTCCGTGGGTTTTAGTTCGTGTTTATGTTGGTATAATTTTCGATGTTTTCCAGGGCATTTTTCTGTCCATTTGCAACTTATGATTTAAAGCTCAATTAAATCTAATATCCCTTTAGTTTCATCACAAGATCATTGGGGATTTGGATTAAACTCTTTGCTACTGGTGATTTTGGTATCTGGTAACAAACTATATTCAATTTGTAGTTTCAATTTCAATTTTTCTTCTTCATTTTTGTAATTTGATTTCTTGGGTTTTTGGATTTTGTAGGTCAGAGAAAAAATACCAAGTTGATGCTAAGAAGGAAATTGTGACCAATATTCAAATGAATGAGGAGGAGATGGAATGTAGAATTTAATTTGCCAACTAAAGAGGTTTGATTTTAGTTATGATTAATTACAATTTTTGACTTATGGCTGGGCTGGTTTATTTAGAAAATATCTTGTGGATTCTCCATATATGTGGTGGCCGTTAAATCTTCAATTTGGTTTTAGTTATAATCGGCGTTTGGCACATTATATGGGTTTATTTTTTTTTGTTTCTTATGCTTGATCGTTTGTAGAGCATTGCATGAAGTAGAGAGGAGACCTAAAGGAGGGCTAACAAGATTACAGTTCTTTTTGGCTGTCTTAGTAGCAATTTTTTGATACTATGTAATCCAAGGTTACTTCTTTCCTTCGATTACATCTCTATCCTTGGTTTGCTGGATATGGAAATACTCAGTCACAGCTCAACAAATTGGTTAAGCTTACATCCCAGTTTATTTAAGCATTTTCTTTGCTTTCGCATACAGGTTAAGCTTCGCAACTCTTACAGAAACCCTCTCACATGTTGCACTCTTCCGTGGAAAGTACGTACATTTCATTTCTCACATGTGCTTGGCACTCTTCTATGCACATGTTTACTTTGTATTCATGCGTTTCTTAATCATAATGTACGGGTCTATTGTAAAAATGTGGAGACAAACCCGAGCAGCGGTTCATGATAACATTGGAGAGCAACTTCCGTATTGGGGAATTCTACTTGCTTGTGCATTAGCTCTATTTTTAAGACCTATGATTATATCAGTATGACTCAAGCCTTAGCTTTTCTTGTAGATTTCAAACTTGGTCATTACATGAAGATCCCTCCGAAGGCCATGTTCGTTGTTCAGGTTTTTATCAACTTCTAATCATCTTCTTATTTTCCTCGTCGAAGGCCCTGTATTTGTATCGTCTTTAATATTTTCTGCCTCTCCTACTATGTATATGCATCATGATATAAGACAATAAGTCCTGCGACTACTATCTTGTGCAGGTAACTACTTTTTTCCATTTTCATAGCCGTTGTAAATGTATCCCTTTCAGATTTTTCTATTTGGTACACAATTTGTCTTTCTGATGCTACTTGCACTCAAAGTCAAAATGTCATGAATTTTATTTGCCTTGTTACAATGAGCATGTTATGTGTCTACAGTTTTGTTAGGTTACACTCATGAACCTTAGACGCGTATAGTGACTCCCTTTTTACTGCAAAACCTTGCAGGCTTTGGCTGATGCCCCTGATATGGAGAGAATCCAAATGAACTTCAAAAGACTCTCCTTGACAGATATCAAAATTGACATTGGCAGAATCCCTAAAAAGAAGGCTTTGATCGATGCCGTGAAGGGTGCAGGCAAGTTACTTTCTTTTGTGTTAGTATAGAAAAGTTAGTTGTTATGCTCTCCGTCTATAGTTTGACTGGTGATCATGAAATCCATTTAGGGGTTAAACGACCCCATCAGTGTTGCGCAACAACTTCAGTTACTACCAAGTAAACTGGACAGAAGATAAAAGGTATACTACATTGCCACTCATACATAACATTGCTCTAAATATTTTTTTTTAACCATAATACTTCATATTCGTCCCCATCGACATGGCAAGCCACAAACCTTTTTGCCACAGCCCACCGTTCTTTGATTATATCCCGTGCATGTTTACTCAAATGATCTTTCCGATCAAGAGCTAGTTGTCTACGTTGGCAGAACCATTCCATAAGGAGCCTTCGAATGTAATTGACTAAATGGCAGATTGGAAGACCTTTAACATCAGCTATTCTTGAATTGAAAGTTTCACAGGCGTTTGTAATCATGAGAGTAAAACGACCTGTTCTAGCCTTTACCCTGGCCCACATTTCCGGTCCAAGATCCACTACAGATTTTAAAGAAGCGGGGCTCGCTAAACCTAGGTCTCTCTTAGCAAGTTCATACTCATCATTGTTAAATTGTTTTGCAGCTCTTGTAAATGCCACCTAAGCCGCGGCGTTGTGGTAGGTTTGTTTGATGTTTTCTGCAAGGTCAAACATTACAGGACTGACCTATAAGTACAACATGAAGCATGCATATATATATGTCTGAAATGTATCATGCAGAAGGGTGGACAATAAAACTTGCTTGGACTGTACATATATATGTGATCACTATTGTGTGCATATATCCTATATGGTACTACTCCAGTACATTATATGCAATATGATGCTATTTTCATTGATCTGAACTACGTATCTAATGATACAAGGGACCAGATGCTATTGTCATTGATCTGAACTACGTATCTAATGATACAAGGGACCAACTAACTTCATAACTCTGTCTAGATATATACATATAAAGAGCTACAGTCTGATAAGCAACACTAAATACAAATCAAGGTTAACGTTATATCCATTCAGATAACTAACACCAAATCTATTTAAACACAAATAGGGTGAATTTATAGTATATAAAGTCTTGTTAAATACCTGAAAGGTGGTGGATGCAGTATACTTGATTAGCACAAGGAAATGCCAACTTTATGGCTCTACCAATCGATTGATGCATGTCTGTTGCCACAACAACATCTTCATTCATAGCATACTTATCGCCAAGTACTTAGGCTAACTTTATCATAAACCATTCCCAAGATTCATTATTCTCTGAATCAACAACAGCAAAATCCATAGGATAGATCGACTCGTCGGGATCCATTCCAACGGCTGACAGTAAAACTCCTTGGCGTGGCCCTGTAAGATGTGTACCATCAACCGCAAATGCGGGTATGAAATAGTTTTTCAATCCTTCAATACATACTCCAAAAGAAAAGAAATAATATAGAAAATAATCATCCGAATCAGTTACAATCTCGGTAACAGTACCCTTGTTACGAAAACCAAGCATGTGACTATAACCAACGAGGTGTTGGTACGATTCATCGGGGCTACCTTTGATCAGCTCCATACCGCGCTTGCAAGCGCTGTATGCCTGCCGGTAATTGATAACCACTCCATGTTCCCTTTTTAAGTCCTTAATCAGTTGTTTTGGTGTATAGGCCGCATCTAGTTCTTTGAATTTGTGCTTGAAAAGCTCTGCAATTCCAGCAGCGGCTGCTTTGGTTCTCAATTCAGGATCAGTCCTTTTGTTGCTTTCACAAGTATGCACATCGTTTGCAACTGTGAGTTTCCACCACCCACAAGAATCTAAGGGAACTGCTCGAAGACGCCACTGGCATGTCTTGTCTTTGCATTTGGCAATAAACCTTTGGCTGTCGGATTTAGAAGCTTTGTACTCAAAGGAATAAGTTTCAGCACCCCCTTGCTTTTGAAAGTGTTACCCACACGTAGATCATTATACTTTATTTCCTTTGGGAGTTCATGAATATCTAGTATTGGCGCTGGAGTTGATGGCGCATCATGAAGATAACGGAGTTTCTTGGATGATGAAGTCATTACTGGTTCAAGACATTTCCTAGCCTTTGGACTACTAGTACGCGCTGATAAAACAAAAAATTCAACATTAGTGTGACAATTTGGTTAGGACAAACATAATACAAAAGTACAATACTAAGAGGGACAAATTAATGTACCTTTAACACCACCATATCCCTTGGCGGTTTCATTCTTGGACTGATAATCCTCACTGGAAGTCGACGTCAGATTGTTAAGAGGGGTCAAGGGAGTGTGGGGAAGCATCTTGGATCCGCTGTCATCTCCAGTATTTGTTTTGGGAGTTATGGGAGAAATATCTACTTTTACTTCTTCTCCATATTTGATTGTGTAAAATCTTGGGACTCCACATGTCTGGCCAACATAAAAAATCAAAATTTCTTCGCTAACAATCTTAATCCTTTGCTTAAATGCGGTTTCCGGGACATCTATGAGGCCATACACATCAAAACAAGGTTGGTGCAATAAACCTAGAACATCCATTGCTGCCTTCTTCACATCCTCAAAAGTGTACTTATCAGGTTCCCCTGCAAGATGTGTCATACCTTTGTAGTTATCATTACCTTCTTTGGCACCCATTCTCCATCGTAGTGGATGTGAACAGCTTTGCTTATCATTATGGCGACGAAAAATTTGCAACTGCATTTCACAAAACATAACATACTATCAGTTATAAGATTATCCTGTATCATGAACCCTACATAAATTAAGTAACCAAACCAAAAAATTAAAGATAACCCATACCTTATTTCACTGTAAACTATATAAATAAACATGGATTCGAATCCCCAATATATATTTAAGAACCCTAACTTTGAGTTTGAAATTGAAATTAACCCAAATTTAATTAACACTAACTTTGAGTTTGAATTTGAAAGAGCTAAAAGTTAAGCTCACCTATAGATCCTTCCTTCTCTATCTCAGTTGGATGATTAGCTTTCATGGTGTAGCAGCTTCCATGAAAAAGAAAAAAAAGATGAAAGAAGAAGAAGAATAAGATGGGTGGGTTATGTAAGGAAAAGAGTGGTGTAACGGGGGTGTAAGGAAGGTGAAGCGTTAGGGTCCCGTCAACGGTAGGGTCCCGACTTAGAGGGTCTTGACCCTAGTAAAAATGTTATCACTTCGTTCATCCCCGTTGTCACCTACATGGCACCTACGTGGTCGAGTTGAGAAAGGTCTTTAGCGTAGGGTCCCGACTTATAGGTAAAAATGTCCTCACCTCGTTCGTTCTACTTGTCATCTACATGGCGCCTAGGTGGCCAAGTTAAAAGGTCCTTAAACTAAGGTCATGACCTACTTCTAAGGGTCCAAACCTTTCAAATCTTATTTAATTCCATTAACAAGATTATTTTATTAATAATCCAAGAATCCAGTATAGGGTCCAGTTAAAGGGTCCTGGAACTTGACAACAAAATATTAACAAAAATTATCTTATTTTAATATTTTTTTCTATTAGAAAACTAGAGTGGGTCCAAAAAGGTCCTGTTCGGAGTCCAGACCCTTACTAGGGACCCTAGACACTTAAATACCATTAAAAAAATGTGATTTCCAAATTTTCATTTCAAAATATAAGATTTTTTAAAAATATGTTAGGGTCCAGTAAAGTGTCCTGACCTTTTCATCAGGACCTTTGCACTGAAAACCACACGGAAAAACACTTACTTTAAGTTTTGAAAGTTGGAAATAATATCAAACAATTAAGGGTCCTCTAATATCAGGGACAGAAATATCATATAGTGACACTTTTGGTAGATTTCGGGTTAGGGTGGCACTTTTGGAAACACATTTCCAAGAGTGGCATTTTTAAGAATTGAGCCTGAATTGCATCATCTGGATACTAAGGGCGCTGCTACTGTCGAAAGGGTAGTCACCACACAGAGCTTAGACTCGACAAAACTCTTTGTGATGAAGAATGGCTACTGTACTGGGATTCATCTACTTGTACTACACTGCCTAAAGTTAAGTATGATCATCATCCTCTATCTTTGAAGCTACTAAGGGTGACAAAGGCTTTGCTTATTCCTTGAAAATTTAAAGTATGTGGCTTCATCACCCAGGTTTGAGATAAATTATTTTAATGGCTTGGCAGGAGTAGTTTTTTGGCTGTCATATATATGTTCTCATGCAGAAACTGAAGCATCTTAAGAGTGTGTTTAAAACTTGGAATTGTGAGATGTTTGGAGACGTGCAGCTTATAGTTGATAATGCCACAAGCGCTTGAGGAAATCTAGCTCAAGATTGTTTCTGATGGTTACTCTGACGATCTTCACGTGTTGGAAGTTTAGGCTTCCAAAAAGATGGTTGAAGCTCTAACAATTCAGCATAATTTCTGGCGTGACGAATCTATACTCCAATGGGTTAAAGATGGTGATGCTTGTACTCGTTTCTTTCATACATATTCTAAAATAAGAGCATCTACAAATAACCTCACTCACTTAGTGGCTAATGATGAGCTTTTGACTTCGCATGAAGATATTTCCAACCATATTTTTGAATACTTTCAAAACCTCTATGCTAGTGTTCCTGATACAACAGATGGTGATTTTATTACTTCTAATATTTATCAATCTGTCACTGATGAGGAGAATAAGGATCTTACTGTGATACTGGACATGGGAGAGGTCAAGAAAGCGGTATTCTCGATGAATGCCAATGGTGTACCGGATCCAGATGGTTTTGAGGGAATTTTTTCACCACATTTTGGGTCATTGTGAGTATAGATGTGCTGAACTCTGTTCAATTCTTTTTTGAAAAGGATTGGTTGTTTCCTAATGCTAATGCTGTCATGTTATCATTATCCCTAAAGAGCCTGGCGTTAATTCTACTAACAAGTTTCGTCCTATTGCCTTGGGAAACTTTCATTTCAAAATTATTGGCAGGAATTTGGCTGATAGGCTAAGCTCAATTGCTTCACGTATTATTTCCCCACAACAAAGAGCTTTTATCAAGGGCCGAGGCATTTTCGAGTGTGTTGCTTTAACTTCTGAAGCAATCAATATGCTTGATTATATAAATATGGTGGCAATATTTCTTTGAAGTTTGACATTCGCAAGGCTTTTGATACTTTGGGTTGGAACTTCATTTTGCATGTTCTCTATGATTTTGGATTTTGCCCTCGTTTTGTGGGTTGGATAAGTACGATACTTCACTCGGCAAATCTCTCTATTATTGTGAATGGTAAAGCTATGGGGTATTTCAATTGCACTAGAGGAGTTCGTCAGGGTGACCCTCTATCTCCTATTTTGTTTTGTCTCGCAGAAGAAGTTCTTAGTTATGTACGATCTCAAAATTGTTTACTCAAGGGAGAGTTCATCATATTTCTTCTCCGAGAGATGCAGTATCTCCATCTCATGTTCTTTATACTGATGATATAATGGTTTTCTGCAGGGGTACGGAAAAAATAGTACTAATGTTATGAAAGCATTTCAAGACCATGGAGATTTCTCTGGTCAACGTATTAATTTGGCCAGATGCACTCTCTATGCTAGTAAACATATCACGGCTAGAGTTACAGATCTTGCGGCTTCTTATGGTATCCCTCTAGGCTCTTTTCCTTTCCGTTATCTTGGGGTCCCTATTTTCAGAGGAAAACCGAGGAAAAGATTTCTTCAACCTATCATGGATAAAATTAAGTTGAAATTTGCTGTTTGGAAGGGTAAATCTGTTTCGATGATGGGAAGAGTGGAATCGGTGAAAACTGTGATGACTAGTTTTGCTCTCTACAGTTTCCATGTTTATGAATGGCCTAAATTTTTCCTTCATACACTGGAGAGATGGATACGTCATTGCATTTGGTCTGGCGATATTTCTACTGTGAAGCACACAAGTATAGCTTGGAAAAACATGTGTATTCCTTATGAAGAATGAGGTCTCAATGTTAAATCTTTAGTTCATGTAAACCGAGCAGCTTTGATGAAGATGGTTTAGCAAGTTATGATTGGAACCTCCTATTGGTCTTCATTCTTTAAAGCAAGGTTTCACAACTTTTCTTACTACAAGAGATCCTCGGCCTGGCCAGGCTTTCGTAACCAATGGCCAATCATTCAGAATAACGATTTATGGCTGATTGGTAATGGTTCTTCTGACCGAGTAAAAAAAAAAAAAAATGGTAATGGTTCTTCTGTGGAATTTTGGAAGGATAATTGGTACGCTTATTTAGTTACTTTTATTGATGACTATCTTGAGATGGATAAAACCAACATGTAGCATATGGTTGAGGAATTCATTGTGAATAGGAGATGGTTTTTTCCTTCTTATATTCCTGAGCTAAACAACACTATCGAGCAAGCTATAAATGAGGTTTGTTTTTCTCTTCATGAGCATGATAAGTTTGTATGGACACAAAGTAGCAGTGGCATAGTTACTATGCGACTGCTTATGATTCTTGCAGACCGAGAGCAAGTTTTTCTTGCATTTTAAAGACATATGGAATGTAAAGACACTACCACGAAAAGATGCTACCGTGTGGAAACTGTTGTAAGAGAGAATTGCGACTGACGCTAATATACGTTTCTGCGGAGTCTCGACAGTTAACTGCTGCAGTTTTGTACAAATCCGTGCCGCATGGATACCCAAAATCATCTATTATTCAGCTACGCCTTTGCTAACTCTATGCGGACCTGGATTTCTGTTGTTTTTCAGCACCATCTCAACACCCACTCCATAACAGACCTATTCACTTCGGTCAGAAATTATAGGAGATGTTCTTTACTCAAAAACCTTCTTTCGGTCGCCGTAGTAAACTGCATATGGCTTATTTGGGACTGCAGAAATAAACTTGGGTTTGATCATTTGATTATCCCTACCCAAGTTGCAAAAATAAGACTATTGACTCTTATTAGCGAGTCAAGTAGTAACATCAAAGGATATTCTTTCAGCACATGCAGATTTTGGATGTGTTTAAACTGCAATGTCGTCCCCCCCAAAGCTCCGCGTATTTTAGAAGTCAGATGGCTACCTCCTCTCTTTGACATACTGCATTGAAGGTTAAGAGATTTTGTCGTAGATTTGATTGGGAGTATCTTGTGAAGATAAAACAGGGTTGGTAATGCATTTATTAACGTTAAAAGGTGAAAAAGTTGGGGGTATAACAACCAGACCCAAAAATTCGTTCAGCAATCTGTATGGACTAACTCCAATATAATTCTGAGAGCACTCACTAATAAAGCGAGCTCAACCAAGAAATATATCAAAAAGTTATATCTCAATTTCTCAATACAATCTGCAATCGACCAGATAGAAATCTGTGAGCCCGATTGATATGAGAAATAACTTGGACGGTACCAAAGACCAAAGCCCAAGTGCCAATCAATTCTTATCCAACAAACAAGATAGGATTTACTAATTGATTGAACTACACACAACCTGTGATATTTCAATTATATAAACAAATACAATGAAATAATACAGACACCAAAAGTTTTGTTAACGAGGAAACCGCAAATGCAGAAAAATCCCGGGACCTAGTCCAGATTTGAACACCACACTGTATTAAGCCGCTACAGACACTAGCCTACTAAAAGTTAACTTCAGACTGGAATGTAGTTGATCCCTAACCAAGTCTCACACCGATTAAGGTACAGTCGTGTTCCTTACGCCTATAGAACCATGCCGATTATGTGCACTTGATTCCCTTAGATGATCTCACCCACAACTAAGAGTTACTACGACCCAAAGTCGAAGACTTATAAACAAATCCTTCTCGCACAGATAAGTCTATTCTGATAGATAAATATGTCTCCCACAGAAATACCTACGAAGTTTTTGTTTCGTCTTTTGATAAATCAAGGTGAACAGGAACCAATTGATAATCCGGTCTTATACTCCTGAAGAGCATCCTAGAAATATCAATCACCCCACAATAACTTAACTATATGGTAGTTGAATAAGTTATTGCGGAATCACAAAGAATTAGACGAACAGCTTTGTGATTATTTATACATACTACCTATCTCGAGCAAATGTTAGAGAAACTAGAACTCAATATGATATAACAAGTAAGATCAGAACACGCAACTACAGAGAAAATAGTTGGGCCTAGCTTCATGAATCCCAAATGAAGTCTTCAAGTCGTTAACATATAATGGTTTTGGAAAAACCTAGGTTAAAGATGTTGATTGTGGTTTTCAGTTCAGGGTCAAAATTGTAAAACTCTGTATTTAATGCGCTATCATCCTGCAAAGGAACAAAAGCCATTTGGAAGTGATGAGTGCATAAACCTTTTCACTTACATATGTATTGAGCAATTCAACATATTTATTGAAATTTATCCAGAATGGTGCATGAAGCAACAATCCCAGATATTCTGTAAATTTTAATCTGTCGCTGTTGATGGTGGATTTTCATTTAAGGCTAAAATTGTAAAAGCCAAAATTATGCGCTGATATCCTGCAAAGGATAAAGCCACTGATAAAATGATAAATACTTCTTCACTTCGCTAATTTACTTAGAATGGAGCATGTAGCAACAAATCCCATATACCCTATGAATTCATAGCATTATCAATTAATGCATGACCAACCTTGTATTTCCTGTGTTGTTCCCGCATAACTCTCATTATTAGTGCGACATGAAGACTAAGTATTACTCTCAGCAGAGTAACACGAATCTCCAAATATTAATAGTGAGGCATGCACAAAATACGCGTACAGGCTACATCTCTCGGTGTGTTATACTAACCCGATTGAGCATATTTGAATCTGAACTGTCCATATCAGTCTCGGAAACAATCATGACCACGCAAGTTGGCCGCACGATTTAACCATCCTAGACGATCCTCATCAAGAGCAGGCTACTACATTAATGACCACCAGCGGGCCCACTTATGCCCTGATCGGTCGAATACCTACCATGCCTCCCAAACTACCACCGAACACCATCCTGAAGTTGGATGTCCAGACTGGTATGGAGCAGCTTGGAGGAATCGTACAAACAAAGGCCACCAATGGCAGTCTCAAGATCATCACGTCCGTCCAACTTCACCGGTGTGGTTGGACGGCGTGGATCAACCCAAAGCCGGTCGAACAAGCGCCATGGTGTACACCGGAGGACCTTATTCCTACCTGCATGACCGACTCTTCCTTAACCTGACCAGATTGCAATATACGATTGTCCGAAGTTGTGTCAGCGTGAAGAATTGAGGGTCGCAGGAAATTCCACTAAAGGTCCCAAATTGATCACGACCATCCAATTTCACCGGCATGATTAGATGATTTAGATTGGACCCATAGCCACCAGGCAGGTATTTGCGCGTTCACCACCGGCCCAACGTGGGACCCACATGGTCGGCCTCCCCAAAAGAAAGCGTGGCTTTCCAATTCGTCCAGCCAAAGCAGTGTGGACGTGAAACCCTAATTAGGGTTTGCGGCACATCACATGTTTCGCAAATCAGTCTCAACCATCCATCTTCGCAGGCATAGATGGAGTGTGTAGATGTAGATTCAAAGGGCCCAGAGCATGTCAACACAATCACCGTGGGCCCGCCTACATACATGACTAATCGGTCAAGACCAACTATGGTTGGTCGTCTCGATTCGTGCGCCCAAACTAGGCATGGCCACGCGTTTTCAACTGCAAATCGATCTCGACCACTCAACTTTGCCGAACAAATTGAGTGGACTAGATCACATCTTCACGGGACAGTAAGGTACGGACGTGTATACTGGCCTGCCGATTGCACGCCTGACTGATCGACCAAGACCGACCATGGTTGGTCGTCTCGAAACGTGCGCCCGAGGTAGGCACGACGTGCGGTCTTCAATTCCTTTGCGGCATGGGATTTCTGCCGCAAATCAATCTCAGCCGCTCCTCTTTTCCAGACAAATTGAGTGGATTAGATCGCATCTCCATGGGACAGTGAGGTACATACACCTACAAAAGCATGCCGTCTACACGCATGCCCAATCGGCCCTGCCAAAAACGTGTCCCATGCTTGGATTCGACCAAGCTAAAGGTTGGTGTTCGAGCACCTCCTAAACCCCAATCCGACGGTCGCAGATGTGGGTCGCAAGCCATCTCGTCCGTCCAACTTCACCATCTTGGACGGACATCCTAAGACAAGAGTTATGCGACCAGTGAGGCATCACCACGATCACCGTCCACCACTCTTCCACACAAAGTGATCGGCCAAGTCAGGACTTAACTGTACAACCTCCAAACGATCACTCGAAGATGGATGGACGTGATTCTATTTTAAGATGCTTAATCCGCGACTTACTCCGTTAAGCCTTAAAACAGCGATGCTTCACACATGCTGAATATATTCGATGCATTACCTGCATAAAATACACACGATACTTCACAAGTATCGACTTACTAAATAACTTATTTATTTAATCTAGCATCACATGCTACTTTTTGTGGGTCCCACGATCCACACATTCGAGACATCAAACATGTCACAAACTGGGGGATACTTACTGGGGTATTGGTCTGGCGGTTTACAGCGTGCAGCGCACAACGCGCCATCACAAGAACGTGTCAGGAAGACATGGACGGTTAGTGATGATGAGAGAAGTGGGAAAGACTGATCGTGTGACACTAACACACGCAACTCCACTACTCCATCACTCAACTTTCTCCACTTCCCTTAAGAGACATGGGTTAGGCTCAATGACTTGTATAAATAGGTTCTCCTCCCTATTTCCAAGACAGAACAAGACAACGAAACAGAAACCAAGTGTTGATACAATCGTATCCAAACACCAGAACTGATAGATTACATTCTGCAAGCCAGTTCAGCTTTCTGATACAAGTCATACACAGGAAACACCTTCACAATCTCAACACCTTCTTCGCTTCCCTCCCTAAGATCAACCCCATCTCCTTCACTTTGTGACCGAAGCAAGTCTGGAACGACCATTTCTTGGTTTAGGCCAGAATTGTACAGATTGATTTCTCGGATCACAAGCACTCCCGTGCAGTGCATTTGTTTAGGGTTTAGATTCATTTCTCATTCATACACCCCAAATTACCAAAACCGACAGAAATAGTTTTCACCCATAAACAATTGGCGACCACAATGGGAGGTTAATCTCTCGGTTGTAAAGTCAATTCCTTCAAAATCTAATTCAATCTTGTCAATTTCGAAGGGGTAGATCTTAGATTCAATTCAATCATCAATCTGTTTCAAGATGGTAGAAATTGGGTCAGGATCAACAATCAATTCTGATGGAGCTAGTGCAGATAACACTCTCGGTGTTGACGTACCTGTCAGTGGAGCTATTGTGGTCAATACGTCTCGTGGAGTCGTATCTCCTACCACCAACGCCAGCGGAGTAGGAGATGTTCCAGTAAGTGCAACGCCTCCTATAATCAGAGCCAGAGCAGCCGCAAATCCTTGACATCTCCTCAAGTGTAACGCCTCTGGTGGTCACCAGAGAAACAGATTCCACTCCTTCGTCAGGACGAGGAGCCGAAGGGACGAGAGGAGGACCATCTCCCATTACTATCGCAGACTTGATGGAGAGGCAGGAAGTTCTTGCTAAGACTCAAACGGATATGGATACAACTCAGAAAGAGGTACTCACTTTTCTTAAAACATTAACTGATTGATTGCCACAAGAGCCGCGACAGCCCCTGGAGCCAACAAGGAACACATTCAACGCACCCGGAGAAGGTACTTCAGTGACGCGGGACTACATGGACCTGATCAAAGAAGCAACATCAGATATGAGCGCTCCTGTCATGGAGACTCCTACACCGGGGACTGATCCTCACAATGATCCTCCTCAAGTCAATAGTTTCACTATGAACCATAGGCCGGATCAGGAAGCAGTTTATCTAGAAAAGTTTATGCGAACTTTTACACCTCTCGAAGAATCAGCGGGCGGAGACGTTTTGCTGCCATCAACTAGAGGAAGGTCACAATGGTTCCCTACATGTCACCGCACACATCAAGGATTCAGAGTTCAAGAGGGCCCTTATCGACACAGGAGCGTCTTCGAATGTGATTACTCTCAAGACTCTCAGGACATCCAAGGTTCGCCAAGGAAATGTCGTACGGAAGCCTACTACAACGACGAGCCACGAGAGGAAGTACTGGATGCTCCACAACAGCTGCAGGAAGGTACCAATTCCACAACTGATGAGATCGAAGTGGTCAACATCGGGGATGTGGAATATCCTAGGCCTATCTCCATCAGTTCGACCTTGTCTGCGGAGGAACACACGATACTTGTGCAACTTCTCAAGGAATACCAGGACATATTTTCCTGGACGTATGAAGAAATGCCAGATTTAGATTGGTCACCCATCATCTACATGTCATACCTGGATCTAAGCCGGTTGCAGTCCAGACACGAGGAAAATGGACAGATCAGGTGCTGCATGGATTTCAGAGACTTGAACAGATGCCGCCCCAAAAACGATTCTGCTCTACCTAACATCGACATGTTAGCAGATGCAACCAGCGTACACGGCATGTTCTCCTCCATGGATGGATGTAGCGGCTATAACCAGATAAGGATATACGAGCATGACGAAAGTAAGATAGCTTTTCGAACTCTTCTCGGAAATTTTTATTATACTGTACTGCCATTTGGTTTAAAGAATGCCGGTGCAACGTATCAACACTCTATGACGGCAATCTTCCACTGGAGCCGATACCTCAAGAGAGCCGCCTCAAGAAGATAAAGATGTCCACGCGTCATGTCGAGCAAAATCCGGGCGAGTCGTTCTATCAGACGATGGTGCATGTCTATCGTGCTATGTTGGAGAATCTGCGCTTTTGGTAATCCTCTGAAATTCGTGAAGTTGTTGAACGCTCATCTACAACAGCATTTGCCCTGCTAGAAAGAACCAGTTTCGCTGAAGCAGCAAGAGGAAATCCACCGAGATACAACATCCTGCGCGTCCAAAATTGCCAACTTCAACTCTAGTACCACATGCACGACTGCCGCAATAATGAAACAACGTCCAAGATATTTCATATATGGATCGACGGTAACTACATAAATGAGAGACGCTTTCAGAATTTGTTTCCCGTGGAAAAAGTAGTTTTGTTACCAAAGGAGATTGCACCTGGGACGTAAGAGGGTGCCAAGTTCGTACAAGTTGCCACCACGCCTCTCCCTGCCAGTCTCTTCTGATCGCAGCTGCTGCCAAGAACTGTTGTTGCTTGTCGATTGATACCATCCAGAGCTTCACCATATCAACGACCATTACGTACAAAAGACCCATCGGGCATACATGATAGAACCATGTAAACCACGCTTGGGGACTGAGGCTCAGCAGGAAGTTCCTTCACCATCAGTCAAGGACTTCTTCAACACGAGAGAGATGGTCAATCAAGAAGCATGGAATTCAAAAAAGTAAATCAAACTAAAGAGGAAGACACTTCGACGCTACCTTCAGCAGAAGCTGCTTCAATGGTCTATTCAAGAGCCGCCTCAACGCTCTCTCCGGGACCCACGTTCGCTTCAGAATCTTGCTTCAATGCTCTTTCCAGGAGCCGCCTCCACATTTGCTTGAGAACCTGCTTCAATGGTCTATTCAAGAGCCGCATCAACGCTCTCTTCGGGACACACGTTCGCTTCAGAATCTTGCTTCAATGCTCTCTCCAGAAGCCACCTCCACATTTGCTTCAGAAGCTGCATCAATGGTCTATAAGCCGCATCAACGCTCTCTCCGGGACCCACGTTCGCTTCAGAATCTTGCTTCAATGCTCTCTCCAGGAGACACCTCCACATTTGCTTCAGAAGCTTCTTCAATGGTCTATTCAAGAGCCGCCTCAACGCTCTCTTCGGGACCACGTTCGCTTCAGAATCCTGCTTCAACACTCTCTTCAGGAGCCGTTCAACGTTCACACCAGAAGCCACTTTAACATCCTCTCGAGCCGTTTCAACACACAAGCTACATCAATAATCTGCGCTTTGTTCAAGTTATATTTGATGTACTCATTGCTCAACATACGTCTCATCCATCCTTCATAAGGTCCCAATGGAGCATGACAAACCTTGAAGTCGATAGGAGAAGGGTTATCTTGTGGAACAGATATTTTCAGATAGTTGAAAGGGCGCGGTGAACAACTCATCATCTATGTTCTGCATATCTTTGAAGCTGTCAACACTCCCTGACTTGGCATCAGCATTATCCCCATAAGACATCTTAGCAGGACCCCTTTTGTTCATCCTACAATAAAATAAAAGTGGGGGAGTCAGTACTTGTATGAAAACGTATGATATGTGTAGTCACGCACGACAGGACATACATTCACGTTAAAATACACCAGGATGGGAAAAGCAAACAAGGCTGGTATTGGGCCACATCAGCAAACGAGGCCGGTGTTAGTCAAGTCCGCAAAGCCGGTGTTGGTCGAGATCGCAAGTCTAATATCCCGTCACGCAAGCAAGACTGATATCATGTCACGCAAGTAGGATGGTTTTGGGTCATGTCAGGCCGGTATTGGTCAAGGCTGATCAAGGTCACAAGGCTAGTACTGGTCCACGTCAGCAAACAAGGCTGGTATTGAGCCACGTTAGAAAACAAAGTCGGTGTTGGTCAAGTCCACGAAGCCGGTGTTGATCAAGGTCACAAGGCCGAACGAAACAAGATAACAAGGCCTCGAAGCAGCGATGTTCGTCATCAAGGTCGGGGTTCGTCAAATCAACAAAGCCGGTTGATCAAGGGGCAAGTCTGGTGTTGGGGTGAGGCAACGGGTATGGTGTTTGGTCGAAGCAGGCACAACCGGCCCCAAGAAAAGCCGGCATGCGGAAGGTCCCACTTGATCAGGCACATCCAACCCCAGATTGGTCGAAGCAGGCACAGCCGGCCCCAAGCAAAGCAGGCACGCGGCGGGTCCCACGTTCGAGCAAGGCAGGCATAACAAACCCACGTTCGAGCAAGGAAGGCATAACAAGCCCACGTTCGAGCAAGCAGGCGCATGATGAGTCCCACAATAGAGCGAAGCAGGCGCAACAGTCCGTTGAGCAGGCACATCAGCCCCACGCTCGAGCGGAGCAATCACGAAGCAGGCTCTCGACCGACGCAGGCACAACAAGGTCGATCGAAGCAGGCAAGACCGAAATCATGCTAGGGGAACGCTCTCCTGGACGCCTCTTGAAAGTGACATGCTCCAAGGACAGGACGACTCGTCTCTCCTGGTAATATCTAACTCTGTCTCATAAGTTTTATCTGTATATGTCACCATCTAATGCCTACCCACAATAGTGTAACCATTATGCGCTAGGCAGGGGACTTAATGTTGATGGTGGATTTTCATTTAAGGCTAAAATTGTAAAAGCCAAAATTATGCGTTGATATCCTTCAAAGGATAAAGCCACTGATAAAATGATGTATACTTCTTCACTTCGCTAATTTACTTAGAATGGAGCATGTAGCAACAAATCCCATATACCCTATTAATTTATAGCATTATCAATTAATGCATGACCAACCTTGTATTTCCTGTGTTGTTCCCGCATAATTCTCATTATTAGTGCGACATGACGACTGAGTATTACTCTCAGCAGAGTAACACGAATCTCCAAGTATTAATAGTGAGGCATGCACGAAATACGCGTACATGCTACATCTCTCGGTTTGTTATACTAACCCGATTAAGCATATTTGAATCTGAACTGTTCATATCAGTCTCAGAAACAATCATGACCACGCAAGTTGGCCACACGATTTAACCAGCCTAGACGATCCTCACCAGGAGCAGGTTACTACATTAATGACCACCAGCGGGCCCACTTATGCCCTGGTCGGTCGAATACCTACCATGCCTCCCAAACTACCACCGAACACCAGCCTAAAGTTGGATGTCCAGACTGGTATGGAGCAGCTTGGAGGAATCGTACAAACAAAGGCCGCCAATGGCAGTCTCAAGTTCATCACGTCCGTCCAACTTCACCGGCGCAGTTGGACGGTGTGGATCAACCCAAAGCCGGTCGAACAAGTGCCATGGTGTACGCCGGCGACCATCTTCCTACTTGCATGACCGAATCTTCCTTAACCTAACCAGATTGCAATATACGATTGTCCGAAGTTGTGTCAGTGTGAAGAATTGAGGGTCGAAAGAAATTCCACTAAAGGTCCCAAATTGATCACGACCATCCAATTTCACCGGCATAATTAGATGGCTTAGATCGGACCCATATCCACCAGACAGGTATTGACGTGTTCACTACCGGCCCGTGGGACCCACATGGTCGGCCTCCCCAAAAGAGAAGCGTGGCTTTCCAATTTTTCCAGCCAAAGCAGCGTGGACGTGAAACCCTAATTAGGGTTTGCGGCACATCACATGTTTCGCAAATCAGTCTCAACCATCCATCTTCGCAGGCATAGATGGAGGGTGTAGATGTAGATTCAAAGGGCCCAGAGCATATCAACACAATCACCATGCGCCCGCCTACATACATGACTAATCGGTCAAGACCAACTATGGTTGGTCGTCTCGATTCGTGCGCCCAAACTAGGCATGGCCACGCGTTTTCAACTGTAAATCGATCTCGACCACTCAACTTTGCCGGACAAATTGAGTGACCTAGATCACATCTTCACTAGAAAATAAGGTACGAACGTGTACACTGGCCTGCCGACTGCACGCCTGACAGATCGGCCAAGACCGACCATGGTTGGTCGTCTCGAAACGACGTCCGGTCTTCAATTCCTTTGCGGCATGGGATTTCTGCCGCAAATCAATCTCATCCGCTCCTCTTTTCCAGACAAATTGAGTGTCTTAGATCGCATCTACATGGACAGTGAGATACATACACCTACACCAGCATGCCGTCTACACGCATGCCCAATCGGCCCTGCCAAAAACGTGTTTCATGCTTGGATTCGACCAAGCTAAAGGTTGGTGTTCAAGCACCTCCTAAACCCTAATCCGACGGTCGCAGATGTGGGTCGCAAGCCATCTCGTCCGTCCAACTTCACCAGCTTGGACGGACATCCTAAGACAGGAGTTAGGCGACTAGTGAGGCATCACCACGATCACCCTCCACCACTCTTCCACACAAAGTGATCGTACAAGTCAGGACTTACCTGTACAACCTCCAAACGATCACTCGAAGATGGCTGGACGTGATGCTATTTTAAGATGCTTAATCCGCGACTTACTCCGTTAAGCCTTAAAACAGCTATGCTTCACACATGCTGGATATATTCGATGCATTACCTGCATAAAATACACACGATACTTCACAAGTATCGACTTCCTAAATAACTTAGTTATTTAATCTAGCATTACATGCTACTTTTTGTGGGTCCCACGATCCACACATTCGAGACATCAAACATGTCACAAACTGGGGGATACTTACTGGGGTATTGGTCTGGCGGTTTACAGCGTGCAGTGCACAACGCGCCATCACAAGAACGTGTCAGGAAGACATGGACGGTTAGTGATGATGGGAGAAGTGGGCAAGACTGATCGCGTGACACTAACACACGCAACTCCACTACTCCATCACTCCACTTTCTCCACTTCTCTTGAGAGACATGGGTTAGGCTCAATGAATTGTATAAATAGGTTCTCATCCCTATTTCCAAGACAGATCAAGACAACGAAACAGAAACCAAGTGTTGATACAATCGTATCCAAACACCAGAAATGATAGCTTACATTCTGCAAGCCAGTTCAGCTTTCTGATACAAGTCATACACAGGTAACACCTTCACAATATCAACACCTTCTTCGCTTCCTTCCCTAAGATCAACCCCATCTCCTTCACTTTGTGACCGAAGCAAGTCTGGAACGGCCATTTCTTGGTTTAGGCCAGAATTGTACAGATTGATTTCTCGAATCACAAGCTCTCCCGTGTAGTGCATTTGTTTAGGGTTTAGATTCATTTCTCATTCACACACCCCAAATTACCAAAACCGGCAGAAATAGTTTTCACCCATAAACAGTCGCATTATTTACTAATGCATTTCCTGCCTAGTATTTCCTACGCAATGTTCGCAGCCGAACTCTCAATATTGGCATAACATGACGATTAATGTTCGCTCGCAGCGGAGTAGCATGAATCTTCCGAAGTGTCAGTATTGAGACCTGCATGAAAACACTCATGTTGGCCACATCACTCTCTATAAAGAGATCAGCGTGTTTACACTCTTCTAATTAAAATCTAACGCGACCGAACGCGTCTAAATTCCTTAAGTAAAATCTAGAATGTTCATATCAGTCTCAAAAATGATCACGGCAACACGATTTGGCCGCGCGATTCAGCAAGCCTAGATTACTCATGGCGGAACTAGGCAATCACTGTATCGACCACTGGCGGGCCCACTAATGCCCCTAGTCGATCGAGTCCTATTTAGTTCATTCACAAGCGCTTCAAACGCTAACCCAAACATGGGTATTCGCGCTACTTGAAAATAAGCTCAAACGAGCTAAGACCAGCAAATACGGTCTCAAAAACATCATGACCGTCCAACTTAGCCGACCTAGTTGGACGTCTTAGATCATATCTTGAGCGATCAAAAAAGCATTGGCGTGTTCATCGGCGACCCGGCTACACCCATGGTTGATCGACTTGCTCACGGCAAGCCAAGAGCGTATGGAATCGTTCACCCAAAGTAGGATGAACGCGTTGCTTTGAAACCCTAATTGGTGTTTGCGGCAGTATATTACTGCCGCAAATCGATCACAGTCATTCATCTTCGCCATCCGAATTGAGCGGCTTAGATATAATTTTAGATGTCCCAGGAGATGTCAGCATGCTCACCGGTAACCCATCTTTGCGCATGGTCGACCGACCTGTTCGAACTAGCACTCAGTGCCTCGAATCATCTGACATGTTCGAACGGCAATACATAACTGCTGCAAATCATCTCGTCCATCCAACTTCGCCATCCTAGTTGGACGGTGTAGATTTATTTTCAGAAAACTAACAAAGCAGCATTGTGATCCCGGCTATTCTTCCTCCACATGGAGCGATCGACCAAGTGATAGCACGCCCATAGGGTCCTCAAACGATCACCCAAAGATGGCCTACTTTTAAGACACTCAATCCGTGACTGATTCGATCGAGCTCAAAAACAGTGATGCTTCTAGCACATCGATTATTTTCAGCTGCTTTCTTAAAAGCGATGCTTCTAGCACATCGATTATTTCCAGCTGCTTGCTTAAAAGCGATGCTTCATACACATCGATTATAAACGATGTCTTTTAAATATTGGTTTTACAAATAACTTTATTATTTAACCTAAAAAGCACTATGTGCTGATTTTAGCGGCAAGTCTCATGACTTGACCCACTCACTCGAGACATCAAACATGTCACAAACTGGGGGATGCTCACTGGGGTATTGGTATGGAAGTTTACAGCGTGCGGCGTTCAACGCGCCCATTACTAGAAAGTGTCAGGAAAGACGGACAGTTAACAGTAATAAGAGTAGTGTGTGAACGTGTGATCAATCTTCCCTCATAACGGAAACACGATGATCACCACCTTCTGCACAATTCCACTTCTTCATTACTTAACTTCCTCCACTTCCTATGAGATCAGGGTGCGTTCAATGACTTATATAAATAATTATTCAACCTATTTCTAAAAGAACATAAGTGTTAACAACACAAGTAGCCAGAAACCATTTTCTGATTCAAGTCATAAAACAACCACATTTTCATAATTCAACATTCTGATCTCAAACACCTTTTTCTCTTCCCTCCCTAAGATCAACCCTTCTCCTTCACCTTGTGACCGAATTGAATCTGGAACGACTATTTCTTGGTTTAGGACAGAGTCTTACAGATTGATCTCTCGAATCTAAAAGTACTCGCGTGCAGTGCATTTATTTAGGGTTTGAATTCGTTTCTCATCAACACACACAAATTTACCAAAAACAGCAGAATCAATTTTTACCCCAAAACAAAAGGAGAATCGATTCTAGTCGCAACTCGGACACAGGAAAGTGTCGGGATTAGGTTTTTCAGTTGCTAGAGTTCTCCCTTATATAGTCTTTCAAATCAGGGTTTGCTTTCAATCAAAGCTAAGATAGCTTAGTAACAAAACATTCAATATTCATGATAATTGCATAATTCATATGATTTTAGTGTCCATTCCATACTTGTTTTAGCTATTATTCTTTCATATTTTCGTATTATTACTCTTGTTTTCTCTTATTTGTCTCTATTAGGTGAATTATCCAAAAAGGAGCTACAAAGTGCTGAAAAGATCGAAGAAGAGAAGTATTCCAAGTATCCAAGTGATACATGTGTATCTTCCTCTCCCCAGGAACTAGTGATCCTCAAGATGGATTGAGGATATAATTGTAATTTAGGAGGGATACCGATTTAGGGCAGTATTCCTATAGAAGGAAAATAGATTCCAATGAGGTTTGGGAAACCCAACCAAAGTAAGGAAGTATACCTAGATAAGGAAATACTTCCTACATAAGGTAATATTCCTAGAAAGGGAAATGTACCTAGAAAGTGAATTATTCCTAGATAAGGAAATAGATTCCTAGAAGGTTTGGGAAACCTTTAATGTTATAAATAGAGATGTTTAGCTCATAGCTAAGACATCTAGAGAGTGTAGTTTGACACCTTAGAAAAGGAGGTTTTGAACACACATACCTATAGAGAAGTTTGTGAGGAAATTTTTATTGTAAAAGCAAGCTTAACAAATAGTAAGGTTATTTACCTTGAGAGATTATGAGCGTAACAAAGAGAGAATTGTAATAGTTTTCTTGTTCATAATCTAGAGAAGATATTTTCTTCGAATCTGGTTTCTAGTGTGTTCTGTTTTCTAGTTTTCGTCTATTATTATTATGAATTTCGCCTCTATAATAATAGCCACCAAGGTACAAAGATCAATATGTTTAAGTTGGTATCAGAGCAAGGTTCGTTTCTTTTAGGGAAGATTCTTGTGGTTTATGGTCTTCACTAGATCTCTCTACAAATAACTTGGTGAGTTACTCGAAAAGCAAGAATACATTAAAAGAATAAAAAAACCAAGGATGACAAAGTCAGACGATGAGTCTAAGACTGATGAACCAAAAACTACCGACGAGAAGGTGGTTATGTTAGAAAAAGAGATGAAGACGATTCAAACTACCCTGGACGAGTTGGTTGAATGTATTCGTTCTCATAGACCCAAGTCGAAGAAGAAGAAGAAGAAAAGGCTTATATCTTTACCTAGGGTTTCAGAAGATGAGGAGGAAGAAGAAGAAGATGAATATGAGGAAGAAGAGGAGGAAGAAGAAAAAGATGGTGAGTTTCTTAAACGTTCTACTTCAACTAAACTTCACGGTAAGAATCTGAAAATTGATTTTCGTGTTGATATTCCACTTTACGATGGGAGTGTCGATGTAGAAAAATTGGATGATTGGATTGAACGTCTAGAGACGTATTTTTATTTCTTTGAATACAGTTCAAAGGAAAAGATTGCTTTGGCGGCATTGAAGCTACAAATGCATGCTCTAACCTGGTGGAAAGCTTATCAAAGACAAAACCTAGGTAAGGGAGTATTGTCGTGTAAAAGATTCAAGGAAGTTGTAAGGAAACAGTTTTATCCAGTTGGATACCTTGAGGAAAGATGGTTCAAGTGGTACAATTTGAAGCAGTCCTACAACCAAACAGTGCAAGAATATACTTCGGAATTTCAGAATCAAGTTACGGTTTTGGATTTAGACTTGGAAGATCATGCTATCTATATGAAGTATATTTCCGGGTTACATGAGTATATAAGGAAGGAATTGAAGATGTTTTCGGTGGATACTATCTCCGAAGCAAGCATAAAAGTTAATGCCATCGAAGGAAGGCATACAAAATCTGATGGTGAGGGTAACACTAAGGGGAAGTCTGGAGGTTCCGTCGCTAAAGGAGATGAAAGGAGAAAAGAGGATAAGAAGTCTAAAGACAGAGATGGTTCGATTTTCACTCATTGCAAACAAACAGGACATATTGTCGACAAGTTTTGGATGAAGTATCCTAATATAAAACCAAAAAGGTTGTAGAAGAGAGAAGCCATGATGGCAACACTAGTCGCACAAGCTCCAATAGAATTCCAAGGACTAACGGAACCCAACTCAAAGCTTTATCTTATGGAAGGAGAAAAAGAAGGACCTTTAAAATATGACCTTAGGGAATGACTCTTCACAGCTAAGATGCAGGTTAAGACAATACTTATATTTGATGTTATTGACCCGGGAAGTCATAAGAATTTACTTTCACATTCTTTGGTACAGAAGTTGGGTTTGAAGACTTTCAAACATTTGAAACCCTATCCTTTAGGGTGGCTTCAAAAGAAAGGTGGGCTACAGGTTGCAGAGCAGTGTACATTCAAGTTTGCTTTTGATGAGTCATACATTGATGAGGTTACATGCGATGTGGTTCCATTAGATGTTTGTCAGGTAGTACTTGGTAGTCCTTACTTGTGGGATCGAGATGCGGTTTTACATAGGAGAGACCAGAAGTATACCTCTATCAAAGATGGGAAAGCTTTTGTAATACGAGCTATAGGCTCTCTTCTTGAGGGAGCGAGCTTGATTACAACCACTCATGCTAAACGGTTGGTGAATGCTAGTACAAAGTTCATTCTCTTTGTGACCCGTTTTATTGAGGAGAAGCCAAGTAGAGTTTGTTTGGAAACCCTAACCAAACAACAAGAAGACAACCTAGAACGGTTGAAGATGTTTGAACCACCATTACTAGATAATGACGGAGAAGAAAAGATGTTTGAACCATGTGGAAGACTTGTGGTTTGATAGAGAAGAACCACTCGAAGAGGATTGCCTTACGGAGAGAAGAGTGACTAAGATAAGACAAGAAGATAAGGACG
The DNA here is from genome assembly GCF_003573695.1 of Papaver somniferum. Taxonomy (NCBI): domain Eukaryota; kingdom Viridiplantae; phylum Streptophyta; class Magnoliopsida; order Ranunculales; family Papaveraceae; genus Papaver; species Papaver somniferum. The sequence goes on from NW_020622381.1 coordinate 14,872,608, forward strand.
CTTTTCCAATTGTAAATCAAAGTCAAGTTACTAGTAAGGAGAGATGGTTCAGAAGGGTGAAAGGAACTCTAGAGTTCCCTAACCTCCAAATATAACTTCCACAGGAGTTCAAGTTCTTGAGGGGGGGACGCATGATACATGTGTATCTTCCTCTCCCCGGGAACTAGTGATCCTCAAGGTGGATTGTGGATAGAATTGTAGCTTAGGAGGGATTATTGATTTGGGGCAGTATTCCTATAGAAGGAAAATATATTCCTATGAGGTTTGGGAAACCCAACCAAAGTAAGGAAGTATACCTAGATAAGGAAATACTTCCTAGACAAGGTAATATTCCTAGAAAGGGAAATATACCTAGAAAGGGAATTATTCCTAGATAAGGAAATAGATTCCTAGAAGGTTTGGGAAACCTTTAAATCTATAAATAGAGATATTTAGCTCATATCTAAGACATCTAGAGAGTGTAGTTTGACACCTAGAAAAGGAGGTTTTGAACACACAGACCTATAGATAAGTTTGTGAGGCAATTATTATTGTAAAACCTAGCTTAGCAAATAGTAAGGTTATGTACCTAGAGAGATTGTGAGCGTAGCAAATAGAGAATTGTAATAGTTTTCTTGTTCATAATATAGAGAAGATATTTTCTTCGGATCTGGTTTCTAGTGTGTTTTTTTTTCTAGTTTCGTCTATTATTTGATGGTTCCGAAAAAGGTTGTTCTGGTTCTCGTCCGGCTGTGGGCACTCCACCGACGCGATATCAGCAGGTTCATTCTGAATTTCGCCTCTATAATAATATTCACCAATTTACAGAGATCACACGTATCACCAAGGGCCCAAGTCCAAGAGAAGTAGAAGAAGTGCGACTAAAAGAAGCAAAACGCTCAAAATCAAGAGACGGGCCAAAGACCAAGTTTAACTCATTCAAATTCAGGATTTCTCATCACCATCTTGAATATAATTTAAATAGGAAAAAAATGCAAAAAGAATAAGGTCATTACGAGTTAGGACGAAGAAGTTACAGCCAAAACAAGCTTTTTATCGAATACCGAAGACAAGCCCGTTTGCAAACCGGTATGCAAACGAATTTAACTGGAATTTCAGTTTGTAAACGGGGTATGCAAACTTATTTCTCTGGATTTTATTACAAAATTTAAGTTTGTAAAAGGGTATGCAAACTGTTGAAGGCCAAAACTCACGGTTAGGGTCTTTATTTCGTATTTTCAGGTCGGGTTCTTGAACCGAACTAGATACTTGAAGGCCAAGCAATGTAAACCTATAAAAAAGTATTAGATCATGAATGAAATAACACATCAAGGGATCACGAAATTATAAGTCTTGGATAGAAGAAACAACACACGGATCGAAAGCTAGGGTTTCGGAGCGGTTCTTCGATCATAACGATATCTCTAAACTTTTCTTATATGTATATCATGGATGCTTCTACATCCATGAGTATCTATACACCTATTGATTGAGGATGAATTCTAAGTTGTAAACTTGATTTTATTTAATACTAGTTTTTCACCCGTGCGATGCACGGATCTGTTTCTTGCAAAAGAAATATTTGAATCATGTTTTAAAATTAAGTTCATTAAAAATAAATTAAACTAATAAAAATCCAAGAAGTTCAACGCCTCATAAATAGATAAAAAAATTTAGTAAACTTATAAAAAACCAACACAACATATTCCAAGCACCAACAATACTTATTCGAAATTGAAAGATTGATTAAAAGTTATGTCGCTCCAGAATTTTCCCAAAAGATGATCTTCTTTCGCCTGTCAGAGTTCATACTTTTGTTTTTTATATACTCTTGCATGTATTGGTCCATCGAATTACTGTATTCGTTCACTCTATCCGCAGAACCGCTGTCGAGATCACGGTAGATCATATCGTAAAAGAAAATTATCATTCAACATCTTATCTTTTTATAGATTCCTCTATTTCGTTTATGCCATGTGATTATGTTGGTATTTTATTAAGGTAAGCGAAAATCTAGCAAGATATAATTTACTGGTTAAATTGCTCAGTTTTTATATTTTACTTGTTATTACGGACATATACATATACATAATCAAGCCAATGGAAATATCCATAAGAGAAATTTATTAACCAATCCATAATATAACGGTGTAAAACGTATCGGTCCAACCCATCTCGGCCCACAAATGTCACTTGTTTAGAATGTTGTTTGTCGTGTTGTGATGTACCAGAAATCAAGGCTTGATGTGGTGTGCCGTGTCAGAAAGTGTATTATGATGTTTCAGACAAATAATCATGATATGTCATGTCGTGTTGTGATGGCACACTTATTTTACGTTTTCCAAATAGAATATTTTTCATATACTTCTATATTATAAGTGTTTTATTGTAAAAGAGAGAGGATTCTCCGACACTCTTAAATTCACACTATCTCACATTTTGAAAGATAACTTTCTCAACAAATACTAAATTGTAGAGTATTTAAAGCTAATATTTTGAAGAGATGCTCGTCCTACAATTCTCTACATACCCATAAAAAATGAGCATACTCTGACATACTAAACTTTACCATATACCAATGTCAATTTTAACGGCTGAAAACGTTGATTTTCGACGGTTGATTTTGAAAGTAATAGATGGCGAAGTTTCATGTTTCGGAATGCGTTTATTTTTTTTAGGTATGTAGAGCTTATGAGGCGAGCATATCCTCAAAATATTAACTTCAAATACGCCACCATTTAGTATTTAGAAACAAAAAATAGTGTCCAAAGTGTGAGATAGTGTGAAAATAAGAGTGCATGCGAGGGGATCCTCATTAATTGTAAAATGTCAAAAGTTAGAATAAAAACTATTTTCTAATTTATACATGAAATGTGATAGATGCATGTTATGACATGCTTCCTTAGCGTACTTTCCTTTGTACTTATTGGTGCGATATGTTGTGGTGTTTCACTATGACAATTAGTATGGCCTAACACAGCACTCAAAGCTACCATGTTGCGTCGTGTTATGCTAGGTCATGTGCTACGTTAAGTTGTTCACAAATTTTAGCGTGTTGTGGTGTAACATAAGTGTGTCGGCAAGACTAAGTTTACACCTCTACATGATACACATATAAAATCCCTCTCATGCATGCACTTGTACTCAATCATAATAATGTAGCTTAAGAGCATCTCTAACTGGGCATTAAGAAATCCCTATAATTTAGGACACATAATAATCTTTTAGATTTGATAGAAAAATCGTCTCTGACAGATGTGTTAAAAGTGAATGTGAGGATAAATAAGACGGTAGTTATTTAGACATCCTTTAAGTAATCCCCTAGTTTTAGAGGTTCTATTAGAGTATGTAGACACCCTAGTTATTAATATCTAAGGTTATGGTCAAATACTTAGTTATATAATCAGTGGTTCCAAATATTCTTAACCAGTAAATTTTATCCACCTACACAACTAAATTAGTTGAGAAGCTTATGGTTAAGGAAGATTTTTTTCAAATTTAGGAAATTTTGGTTCACATCTTTGAAAGAAGATTTACACATGAATATATACCACATTGCAATTGGAAATGCTCTAATCTTTTATGGTGGGTTTGTTTGCAGAATTCACCGTTTCCGGGAATCTATAATCTCACGGGATTACAAATACTGTGATTCATATAAATCCCCTATGTGTTTGGTAATTCAATTAAAATTCCTAGGATTTATAGGGTTTTGTTGTTTTATGTTTTAAAGTCTTTGTACCGTTTGGCATTACCCTCAAATCTTAAAAATGCATGTATATGGGATTTAGAGTTAACCAAAAGTGGATCCATAAATCCTTTGTTAAGTTTCCCAGCAAATCTTTGGGGGGAGGGGTCCGACTCCATATGGATGATTTGCTGGAAAACTGATTCCCGTAGGAAACGTGATTCCAAGGATTCGGGCAACCAAACGTGCCGAGGGAAATGTAATTCTACCTAATCCCACTGGACCTATAAGTTCCACTTTTAAAATTCTACATCCAAACCCACCATAATACCCTTGAATATACATTAATGTGGAAGTGAGTTATGGTTTCCAAGTGCCCACACGCCAAATTGCACAATTTTTGGGCATGGCCCACACCCCCAACCCCTAAAATTAGATGGTACGTCCCACTTTTGTGTGAATCTGAACATCTTTTATTGTTGTTGTTTTTGACTCGGTTTGTGAAATTTCTTTAACATTAATGTCAAACCCTAAGATACATTAATGTCAGTAGTGGTGTTGGGAAAAAAAAAATTTATAGGCTAGGTGTCGCTATTCAGAAGGGAGTTGGTGCTCAGCTTGTTGCTAGGCTTCCAACTAAAGTTCTGTGTGATTCTTAATTTTTTCTAATTTCTACAATAGAGATATACTCTTTTTTCGTTTGTGAATAATTATTTAAAATTTATCTTTATCTGAATCATTTTGTCACTTTAATACTTGTGCACGAGGATCTTCTGATTTTTTCCAAATAACCCGCATGTCAGTGCGACAATAAAAGATTTTGATCTTTTCTGTATTTTTATTTTTATTTCGACTCTTAGAACATCATATGCAACTAACAATTAAAAAAAAATTGTCATTCAATCTTTAAGTTTTCCGGATCTCTCGTTTATCAATTTCTCAGTTATATAGTTTTTGTAGGTAGCGGTAGATTAGATGGATACCAGCATCACATGCCTACCAGCTTGGCAACCAAGGAGTCCCCCAGAACATATTATATGAATCACTGGAAAATATTTTTCATATAGAATTTTGATCACACAAAAGCTCTCTAAAGTGATACAGTTTGATCCCAATACTCAAAGTGGGTCGTTGATTAAGATCGAGTTTAAAAGGAAACATATTTTTTTATAAGAAAATAGAGTGTGTACACAAAAAGAGAAACAACTCTAGCTTACATAAGTTGCTTAGTTGGGTTACGTCTAGCACCATGTTGAACAACCAAAGTTTGATCAGTAATATTATAAATTTCCTTATCAGTCGGAATATGAACTGATTGTAGGATATCCAAAAACTATTGAAGGTTAGGTCCTTTCCAAATTAAGTTTTATTATAAATAGACTGAATAGAATGTTTGCTAGTCTAATAGTCGAGAGATTTTGACGAGGAGCTAGTTTAATTAAGTTGCCTAAAACGAAATCAATAGCTTCTAAATGTCCTCCAAGAGCCTGGTAAAAACTTCCTTGAAACATTTCTTGTACTTCCATATAGTATCCATTCTAAATGGCTTGTAGAGTTGCATCATCCTCAACAGCAAAGTCTATGTTAGATTTCTGCAGCTCCTTGCCCCATTCTAGTGCTAGATGAGCTCCTCTGTCTGTTCTGGTAGCTATTTGAGTCCTTATAGTTTCTGGCTCAAGGAAACTTAAGTATATACTCCCTCCGCACCACATATATAGGCGGAATAGTCAAAATCTCTTAGATTAAAGAACTTTTTTGATTTTATAAATTTATATGCTTTTTTCTGTTTTACCCTAAGGAACTTTTTTGATTTTATAAATTTATATGTTTTTTTCTATTTTACCCTAAGGAAATTTTTTGAATTTATAAATTTATATACTTTTTTCTGTTTTACGCCTAATCAATTCCCAATTTTAGAGACATATACTCAATTGTGATGATTCCCAAACAAATAAATAGGGGTAGTATAAGTAAAAAATCGTTTTGAAATTTGGACTCCGCCTATATAGTGGTACGGGGAAAAATGAAAATTACGCCTATATAATAGGTACATATGGAGTACAACAGAAGAGATATTTTTAAATTTGGTCATAGCATTTCTCTCTAGTCATGTGTACATGCAAACAATGAAATTATCTACTATCGATCAGAAAGAGCTCTCGCTTTAGAAAGAGTTTTGTTTTTATTAACCGGATACACACATTGCATCATGGTTTATGATTCATCGGCAAAGAATAAATATGGATTGAGCCTACAGAATATATAAGTAGAAGTTATAGTCCAAGATACCTAAGGTTTACATACACTGGTAATATGTCATTACCAAATTAGCTAAAATTCTTAACAACAAATTACATACAACCCTGTGATTTTCCAAATACAACTTCTGCTAACCTGCTAACTTACTTGTACTTAAAAGATTTAAGAGGGCTGGCACCAGTAGCCATAAAATACAAAGAGATCATCTTTATAATCTCTAGGAAAAATAAAAATATTATCCATTCGTATGCGATACTTAATTAGAGACAAGAAGTATATATATTGCTATAAAAAGAACATAAACATGGTAAATTTTTGATTCAGAGATATACACTTGCATTATAGTCATCTCGAATACAGTACGAAGCGTCTCCTGGTGCAATATAATCATCCTCGTTAATGGGTCATGCCTTAAAACCATCCCTGTCTTGAACACCATTTTCTCGATTTTTAAATAAATAATCTCCAATTATATCTACCGACTGGGTACTGAGTTTTACATAGGAAAATTATTAAATCAAATTTGTGTCATTCCTTTGTCCTTGTCTAATAGATGTACAAACCATTTATGCTAGCGAAATGATTTCCTCCTTACCGATTATAGGAAAAAATCGATAAATAAAATCAATAAAACTTCTTTACTGATAAAAAAAATGATTTCATTCAACTAGAGATTTTTGCATATCTATTGCGTCTTCCAGGAATACTGTTAACCGTCATGCACTACGGATAAGCTCATACTTGATATCATTAAACTATAACCAATGATTTATAGTATTAACGCTTAAGAGCCTCCACTATGCCGGAATTTAAAATATAAAATGAACGGTGACAAATAATAATATTTGTGACACCTGCTTCCTTAATACACCTACTTCCTTAATACCCCTCCCATACGCACAATTGTTGTTGTCTCACATTCCTGAAAAAGAAGATAAAACCTTAAGTTTCTCATCACTTGTAACACAGGAAGCAAATTAATTTAAACAGGAAAATCACAAATGTATATAACCTCAGCAACTGCTTGAGAAAAGAACTTGGACAACACTCTCGTTTGGGCTGTCACAAAAACACAGTTTGATCATGATCAAGTGAAGCCACCGAGAAAACTTCTCAGCACAAAAGCTCTATCACTTGGCGAAGCCAAATACATGACACTTAACATAAAGGATTAATTGTAAAAAAAAAAATATTTATTTAATTTTCCATAGTTCATTATAAACTACAAAAATGTAAATAGCGGCGAATGATATAATAAATTTGTTGTGCGGCTTGCAAATGAGTTATTTGAATGTATTTCATTTGGAAAAGTAAGCTTCCTCTGAGATCAATATATTTTGTATTATCGGACTTTTGAGATCTATCAAAGAAGAAAAGTCCATCGAGCATATGAGTCCTCTAAATTATTAATGTTAACACAAATGCTTATTTATTAACCTTTGCTTCGGGGACTCTGCTCAATTTGGTTATAGTTTTTTCCTAGCTGTTGCAAATTCTCAATGTTTAAATACAGGATTCTACTGAAAATCAAAAATAAGTAAGAGCCTATCACCCGCTGAAAGTAAAATAAACACTGACAATCTTAGTTTTTTTTTTCAAAATCACAAATCTACAGTAAATCAATAAAAAAGTAAAACCCTACATTTCATCAAATCAAATACCATATGCTTCAATAATAATAATCATAAAAATAAGAAAATCAAATACCCATGAATCTCAATTGTATCTTATCAAAAGATTTAGTTGGAATAAAAAAAGAAACAATCGAAAGTGAAAATACTAAAACCCGTCTCGATTTGCATTGTGTAACTATACCTCGTTACGAAAACCCGTCTTAGTTGCACTGTATATCACTTTTTGATATCAAATCTAGACAAAATTATAACCAAATCAAATCTCATATTATAAAAATATCTAATAGGGAAAAAAATAGTGAAAGTACTACCTCGTTACGAAAAACCTGTTTCAAGAAAGTGAGACGAATGCGCTGTGCTTCGATTTTTGATATCAATGTGTGTATTATACAAAGCAAACTCAAACACACCTCGCATCATATCACAGTTAAGACGAAAAAAGAGAAAAAAAAAGAAAGAAGAGGTATACATGTGTGTTCAGAACAAATATCATCAAGCTTCAAAGTGATTTATATTATCCTCCTGTTTCACCACAACTTAATGCTCAATAATGCTCAAGATCCCCATTAGAGCCAATGGTACATGCATAACAAAAAAAAACCAAAAAAAACCAAAAACAAAATAGGTTAGACGACAACGTACCCAAGAAAAGGAAAAGAAAAATACAAAATCCGTAACGAATTATTCTTTGCTTGAGGGATTTATATAGAGAGTCACCCAGACCCGAAAATCCCATAAAAATGGAAATAAAATTATTTCTTGCAGTATTTTTGTATATTTAGCTTATTCATTGTATATTTAGAGCGCCAAACATTTATTTGTTGCATAATTTTGGTCCAATAAAATATTATGCATATCTGCGTGGTCTTGAAATAGTATTATTTTATAAATGAGGTTTCTTTTACTAAAAAAAATAAAAACAAAAAACTCCCAAATTTAGTGTTTTCAAAACCTCACTTTGGTATATTAAAATTTTCGTATCTTTCTTAGGAATCTTTTAGAAGATTTTACTTTTGTAGTTTTTTGTAAAATAATTTTAGAAGATTTTACTTTTGTAGTTTTTTTGTGAAATAAGTATGTAATATTGAAAAGAACAATACTGAAAATCATTATGATGATTGTCTACTGCACTTTTCTATTAATATTGTCTTGCTTAATATCGTGTTCAAACTCTCGGGATTTTGTGTTAACGTTTATTTTTTTAATATTTGGACAGGGTCATTGTATGGAAGAGAAGCACGTTTGATGGGTACACATCTTCCACTTTATGTATTCTGATTTTAACTTTTAACCAATAATTTAAACATCTTCAATTTTATGTATTTTTTATTTTAAATTTTAATCACGAATTTAAATTTAGTCAAACACCTTTTTAATTTCATCCGAATTGTAATTGAAAATTGTAATTAGGATTAATTTGAATTGTAAATAAGATTAATTTAATTCTTAATAGTTGGAACTGTATTTAGGATTTATTTAATTTAAAGAAGTGTAATTGGACATTGGACATTTTTTCAGTTATGATTGATCTAATTTTGTGATTACAATGCATATCTTGATGTAATTTTATTTGGATCATTTTTTTTATCTTTATTTTGATGTTATATATTCAAATATATTATACCGTCTTTGGAGATATTATGATTTGGTTGATTTAGGTAAAAAATAAATCTTGCACGTGATTGGCAAAAAAATAATTTTCTTAGATTGTTTTTTTTTAGAGTTTTTATTATATTACCAAAAATAAATAAATGGTGGAGCCAGAATCAAGCAGAAGCTCCGGTGATTGAGAGCGTTCGAAAAAACTCTATTTTTATATAGAGAATATGAATCTATTTTGATTTTTTCGTATGATTATCGTTTGTGTTTACCATTAAAAATACTTATGATTGATTGATAGATTGTTTAGGTGGCCAAGCGAATATATTTATTGATATAATCTATTGCTAGTAAGGGTTAGGATATCCGTAAATGTTGAATAATTCTTTACACAAGTAGAGAACGTGAAATCTTGCAGAGGGATTCTATAGAGAAATCACGTGTAAACACAACCCTAGCAAGTAGACCGAGCCTACTGAGTCTAACTACTAGGATCAAACCTAAATTCAAAAACCCTAAAGCATTCGAATGAATAACATCTTGTAAGCGCACCTCAAGGTGGTTCAGACGAATAGAATCTGGTAACTAAGTGTACATGTTATCCAGTGATATAAGGAATTTTGGGAATAACTAAGCGTACTCATTAACAGTTTATTAACGAAGAAGGATTCCTCGATCATATCTCTCCCTATTGCTTATAACTTAATATTTTTAATTGCTTTTATTTACTTTGTTAAAAACCTAAAACAAACCCCCCCCCATTTGTGACATTTTGACAACTAAAACTCACTGCTCTTCGTGGGAACGATCCTTGCTTCCATTATATTACTAGTTAATTGTGTGGAAATAAGATTATTAATTTGATTACACTTACGACGGACATCAAATTTTGGCGTCGCTGCCGGGGAGCAGTCAGTAGCTTTAGTTGTTATTTTTATTATTTTATTTTTGTTTTTAGATTTTTCTTGTTAGTTTTTTAATTTTCGTTTTCTATATTTGTAGTTTCAGGTACTTAATATCTGGCACCGAAAGATTGGGACTACCAGAGGTGCGGAATTCACACCCGTAAAGGAACAGTTTTATAAGCACATCAACAACCACAACAAGAACTTTCTACAGAGGAGATGGTTAATACAGACGACGAGAGAGATCCTCCACCTCCAAAGAGGAAATTATGAGAGTTGACATCTCCATACTTAGATTCGCAACCACTGTTCATTACAATCACTAACCCAGTGGAGCTGAAGTCGAATCTACTTCATCATCTACCAAAGTTCAAGGGACATCCAGGTGAAAATCCAAATCGACACCTTCAACGGTTCCATAACACGATGACAAGTCTGAGGCATACAACCACAGAAAGAGATACGACTATGCTACAAGCCTTTCCGTTCTCATTGACAGACTTGGCAGAAGAATGGTTGCATTATCTTCCTCCGGGGAGTGTTACAACATGGACTGGGATGAAAAATCTATTCCTGAAGAAGTATTTTCCTGCTTCTAAAGCAGACGCTGCTCGTAAAGAGATTAGTGGTATTCTACAGATTACTGGAGAATCTCTTTATGAATACTGGGAGAGATACAAGAGGTTGCTGGAGAGCTTCCCTCACCACAACATATCCTCAACACTCATTATTTAATACTTTTACGAAGGATTACTTCCATAGCATTGAAATTTGATTGATGCAGCAGCCGGTGGTTCACTTACTGAGAAGACAATCTCCCAAGCAACTAGTTTGATTGAAAGTATGGCCTCAATGCACAACAATTTTATACAAGGCACGATTCAAATATCAGAAGAGTTGGCGGGATAGAAGAAACTTCACAATCAGAGCAACGAATGAACAATATAGAGAAGGTAGTTGATGTATTTTCAAATGTTGTTGTAGATAGTGGTAAAAGGGGTTCTTTTCGAACTTGTGAAGGTAACTCTTTTTTTTTAAGATTTAAACAAATAAATAAATGAAGGAAATTAATAGTAATGTCAAGATTTTAGAAAGATTAAGGCTCAGGATTCACTATTACTTCAAGTTGATTGGTTATAAATAATATTTCAGAAATTATTATTAAGCTCTTTTTCTTATTAAATCACTTTTTAATTTAAAAGGTGTCCAAATATTAAGTTGTAATCCTTAAGCATGATTTATCAAAGAATATATTCTAAGCATAAAACATCAAACTGATTCACAAATAATTAAGAAAACCATTTTATCCCCTTTTTTTATATTTTTATCCAAGTGAATTAAATAAAATAAATAATTAACGAAATTATAAATAAAAATATTACCAATCAAACATGAGTGAATAGATCCTCCATTGCCTCAATCACCAGGTATTTTAGCCGCTCATCATGTTGGAAAAACTCTCAAAATATTTCATTGATGCTCAAAAGTGTTTTACAATGAAGAGAAAGACAAGAAAATGATATAAAACAGGATTCTGCGACCCACATAAGGCGTCCAGAGTCAACGACAGAGCTGAAGTGTTGTTGTCGTTGGGAAACTACGACCCACAGATGACAGTCGATGTCACTGTTGATAAACGACGGTCTTGGAGAGTCTGTTCTTCACGTTCTTCCTCCTCGCAGCAGCAGCAGCAGCAGTAGCAGAGCCAGAATCTCTGCAACTTGGATTTTCTTGCTCTGTAGTGCTCTAAACCTCTCCCAATTCTCTCCAAACTTCGCTAGCCCTTCCTTCTCGACATTAGGGACCTATTTATACACAACAAGTCACTCAAATCCTCGTAATAATTCCAAGAATATCCGGCCATTAAAGAAAATATTCCAAAATATTTTTTCTTTAATTCTCTGATTTGTTACGGATTGTTCCCTGTTTTATCTCTTCTCACGCGTCATCCTTGAGATGTAGGGATTGTTTCCATCCAATAGAATCAACCCATGCACGTCTCTTCCATCCAAGAATTCCAAGAATAGAATATTTTTCCTATTTTAGAATATCTTCCCTGATTTGATTACCACCGGTTATCTAACCAATTTTAACCGAATCCAACACCCATACCAGCTCTATCTAGGCCCTAGGAACAAACCCAGTTAATTTGGGCCATTGAATCTCACTGGAACACCTTCAAATCCTCAACCCTAGTCACGGCAGTTCAAGAACAATTTTTCCCGCCAATTTTTGTTTTTTTGAATTTGGGAAGAAGATGTCCTCCCCCTAACTAGAACTGGGGTGCGAATAGAAGCTGCCTTGGGGGTGACCTGGGGGTGCCCCTTAGTAATTAAGTTACCCCTTATCCAAAAGCGAGAGTCTGAATAACACTTGTCCTCCGGTTGTGCCAAAATCAACTTTTCGAGCCGAATTTTCCAAAAATGTTTATTTCCTAAAAATACATAAAAACACAATATTAGTACAAAAATAGAGTTCCAACAATACGGACATTGAGGACAAATTAGACACAAAAATGTGTCTATCAAATACCCTCAAACTTATTATTTGCTAGTCCTCGAGCAAAACTAATAAAAAATAAATAAAACCGAGTTAATCTCGGGAGGGTTTACCAGAGGTGTTCCCACAAAACCATTACTCCAGACCCTAGCTATCCACAACGAACCTTGGAAGGCACTAAAGAATCTCCTTGGTTGGCATACTTATTGACTACAAGAGGAAGTACCCTGATGCGAAATTCCAATTGATGTACACGAGTTTTCACTCAAGCATACTAAAATTCATATATAATGACAAAGCTCTACTTAGATAGTTGCACTATGGACATCATATTCGGAGTCAAACTAATCACATGGAAATATTAAGAGATGGATATAGAAAAACATAGATGGTTTTGATGTTTACTAAGTGAACGGCGTTTCCCATATCTGTCTGAAGGCCTCCGCCAAAAGAACCTATCCTAATGGATTGAGATACTAGTCTGACTAATATCAACACACTGGCATATACAAGGGAACCAGTGGTCGATAACCTAACTCTAGGTCAACACAACTGGCATATACAAGGGTACTAGTGGTCGACTTTATTGAATTTATTCCTTTTGGTCAAATGGTCTGGTCTCAATATTATTTTTTTTCAACTTTTTGGTAACTACCATTTTTTTTTCATGGTATCTCAATCACTCTAATTCACCCTAACATTGGTAACAACTTGAATCGTGGGCCCCACCTATCACTTAGAGAAACATAGTTTAAAAACAAAATAAAAATAGAAGTGAAAAGGACTCAACGAGATATGGTGCAACTATCATGTTATTTCTAACACCTGAGCTCTGTGCTTTTATGAATAGACTCTATACATGTTTCCATCTAATCAGATTGGTTCCTCAACTCCTACAACCAAGATGTTTCCATCCACTTAGATTAGTTAGTGCCATCATGAATACGCATAAATTTCTAGGCTCTGGAGTTTATTTATTGCAACTAAAAGATTTTCCCATACCCCCAAACTTAAATCTAACATTGTCCTCAATGTTTCCAAATTAACAGCATGAACGAGGAGAAATTGTTACCACTTGAAGCAAAAAGGGTTGAGGAAAGATATTACCATGTTGCGTGAGATTAGGTTACCTCCCAAGAATTTCTAAGTTTAAAGTCTTCAGCCAGACATCAAATACCTCAAAAAGGATCTTCACCTTCCAAAGTCATATACCAATAGCCGAAAAAGTTGTGGGTCCATAATACCAAATAGAGCTAACACCAATATGAGACAACTGCACTGGCTCAGAAAAATGAACAGAAGGAGCACATCCTCATCTAAGGTTTCTTGCAAGACAACTGTATCTATCCAGAGCCTCCAGTTTGGCTTCATAAGAGTGTCTTGAAAAATAGATTCATCCGAAAAACGGTTTTCTAATATATGGATTTCCTCCTGAACAGTATCAGGCGGATCAGGTTGCGGAGTCTGAATAGACTCAAGCGATACCTCAGATGCACTAGGCTTGAGTCCCAAGTTAGGGACTTCTACTGGGGATAATTGACATTCTCTACCCCCAAATTTAGGGTAATCACTATTCTCTGTAAGACCTTTAACTATGGCTTGAATTTCTGGATCCGGAGAGTATTTAAAATACTCTAGAGCTTATTCTAGTTCACTACCCCCCAAACTTAGGGTTTTGGGTGTCCCTAGATAAACTAGTCACAATATTCCTAATTTCTAGACCATCCGGTTCCTGAAAAAGGTCAATTGCTTTCTCTGAGTTATAATCAGGTGGTTCATCCTCTAAATTCTTTTGAGGTATACTAGCTATAGGACTTATATGTTTCATATCCTCTAGAGTTTCCTTATTGTGTTGAAGCACGGTTACTGGCCTAATCTCATGATCACTATCCAAATCGGAAGTTATAGGCAAAATCTCAGATGGGCCTACAAATGCATAATTGGGGTCCAACTTAGGAGGATCTTTAGGCTCTTCGAAATAAGGGCTTAAGGTAGATTCGGTAGCTAGTAATGGTTCAAACCTAGATTTCCATCTATCGGTATCTAACATAGGAATAGAATCCAACAGAGCATTTGCTTGTTCAATGTTGCTATCATCGTCGAAATCCATGCTAAACGGGCTAGACAACTCTCTAATGGATCTTCCGATTCGGTGTTTGGTACAGACTTCGGAACTAAGGTTCCTATCATGTTGACCTCTTCAATGCACGTGTCATCTAGCTCAGAGGGTAGCTTACTAATATTAAAAATGTTCAGCTCAATAGTCATATTACCGAAAGACAAATTCATAATACCATTTCGACAGTTAATGATCGCATTGGATGTAGCTAAAAACGGGCGACCTAAAATCACTGGTATTTGGTTCTCTGGGTCAGGGATAGGTTGGGTATCTAGGATAACAAAATCCACCGGATATATAAACTTGTCGACCTCTATGAGAACATCCTCGATCACACCACGAGGAATTTTAACGGACCTATCAGCTAACTGAAGTGTCATCTGTGTAGGTTTCATCTCACCAAGTCCTAGCTTAATGTACACATGGTATGGCAGTAAGTTCACACTGGCTCCTAACTCAAGAAACACTTTCTCAACACGGTACTTACCTATTGTACAAGCAATGGTAGGGGACCCTGGGTCTTTATACTTAGGAGTAGTGGTATTCTGAATAATAGAACTCATATGACTAGCTATGAAGGCTTTCTTCTGGACACTGAGCTTACACTTTCGCGTACACAAGTCCTTAAGGAACTTGGCATAAGAGGGAATCTGCCTAATTGCATCTAATAACGGAAGGTTGATATTAACCTGCTTAAAAACCTCCAATATATCATTAAATTTGGACTCCCTCTTAGTCGGAACTAGCAGCTGGGGGAACGGGGCTCTGGGAAAAAAGCCGGGCTCATCAGGACTCTCATTGGTCTCTTTGGAGACTCTATCAGTCTCCTCATTTTCTGGCTCATAAGGGTGAACTACAGCATGTTCACTATCAGGCATGGCAACCTTATTTTCAACTTTCTTTCCACTCCTAAGGGTTGTAATAGAGTTCACATGATTGTACGATTTCTCTGCTTTAGGATTGGGTGGAGTTTGACTAGGAAACTTACCTTTTCCCCTCAAAGACTCGTTTATATGACTAACCTGGGTTTTCAACTCGGAAATAGCCTGAGAGTTAGCCTGACCTATTCTCTTATTTTTTTCTATGCCTTGAGCAACAGATTGCTGAAACTTCATAGTGTTACGAGTTAACAAAGCAAGAGACTCTTCTAAACTCATAATCTTCTTATCCGAAGGGTTCTGAAACTGTGCCGGGGGTGAAGGATTCTCATGATAGCCAAAACCTGGGGGAGCTTGAGAGTTACTAGACTGACCTTGATTTTGACCCTTAGACCAAGAAAGGTTGGGATGGTTTCTCCAGCCAGGGTTATAGGTTTCTGAATAAGGGTCAAACTTCTGACGGTTATCGAATCTAGTGTTGTTATAAAGAGCATTGGCTTGCTCTTAAACAGTATGGTCTTCCCAAAAAGGCTCTATTCTACCACTAGTACCACTAGAATGACTTAATTCCAACGCTTCTAACCTTTTGGATATGGCTGCTATTTTAGCATCTGACTCATAGGATCCTTCTACCCTATTGACATTTCCTCTACTTAGAAGAATTTTTTTCTGGGGTTCCCTATTATTTTCCCATTGTTGGGTCTTATTGGCGATTTCATTCAAAAATGTCATCGCCTCATCAACAGTTTTATTCTCAAAACCACCTGTGCATAAGGACTCAACCATGGTCGTTGTTGAATAGTCTAAACCCTCGTAGAGGATCTGAACTAACCTAACCTTCTCTAAACCATGATAAGGACATTGAGAAATTAAGTCATTGAACCTTTCTAAATACCTATATAAAGATTCTCCCTCTTGTTGAGCAAAAGTACAAATTTGTGTCCTAATAGACAATGTTTTGTGCCTTGGGAAAAAATTATGTATAAAGGCAGATGTAAGTTGTTCATAGGTTTCAATTGACTCAGAATCCAAACTATACAGCCAAGATTTGGCTTTATCTTTTAAGGAAAGGGGGAATAACCTAAGTTTCAGTGCATCATCACTAAGGTTTTTAATTTTCAGAGTACTACATACTTCCTCAAATTCCCTAACATGAAAATAGGGGTTCTCATTCTCTTTTCCTAAAAAGGTTGGGAGCATCTATAAAGTCTCAGGTTTGAGTTCATAATTTTCCTCGGTTTCAGCTAACTTGATACAAGACGGACGAGAGGTCCTAGTTGGGTTCAATAAAGCTTTTAAAGTTGCCATTTCTGGCACTACCAACGGACTAGGAGAAATTTCTTCACAAAGACGCAGATTCTCAAAACTGAAGTTTCCAAAAACGGGGCTCTCTAAAGAAGAGTCTTCGAGCTCCCCGCCTCCACAAGAAGAACTACTAGGTTTATCACTAATCAGACGACCTAGAGTATCTCTTTTCCAAGCCCTATTAACAAAATCGGGCATACCCTAATAAAAAAATCAAAAAGAAATAAAAATCCTAACATGAAGGTTCTAGCAATCACACAGCAGGATGACTCGACTTTACCACAGCAAACCTAGAGATTTATAGCAAACAACAAGAATGATGGCTCACTTAGATTGTTTCTAGACTAGCTTCTATATCTCGAAAGGGAATTCGTTACAATTTAAGCAAACCCCTCTGGAATCAATCCGAGTCAAAGTAAGTTGAATCGAGGCGAGGGAAGCTTAGTGGAGCTTTGATACCCAAGGCCTCACCGATGTACAAGGCGGTGCAGTCACGCATTCAACTCACAGAAACCGTCATGAACTTCGAAGTATGCTAAAAGAATAACCAATATCCTTCGAAAAAATTTCCTAACAAGATCGATACCCTATAGGTCTCTTTCTAATCAGATTTTAAAGCTTGGGTTCGCGTTAGGTTTTGTTCTCCTAAAGCGGGCAAGAAGGGAGCGGTGATGAAATCCGAACCCTTATCTTGTTTAGGCCAGGCCTTGCCCTTTACTAGGAAAATAAAGACAGTCCATATTCGTCCTCAATCAATGATCACCTTAAGGACTACAGTAACTCGCTTACAGGAGATTCGCGAGTGTTTCGATTGGACTTACCTCCCGTACCAGACGGGGGATGAACCGTTGTCGTCGACTCGGGCCACGACTCCTATGCCGTGTGCGAACCCGAGGGGCCGAGGTGATATTGTAATCACCGTCCTTCCCTGTACACAGTTTGTATTTAACTACCCTTCCGTAGGGTTTTTTTAAAAAAAAATAATAAAGTCCAAGAGTCCAGTCCAAAGTCCAAATAAAGTAAAGTGCAAAAGAAAAAGAAAAAAAATAACCTAAAAAAAAATATAAAAATCTCTCTCTTTTTTTCTCTATTCTATATATAAAACAAAAAAAAAATTCTCTTTCGCTCCTTTCGCTTTAAGCTTTTCCTTCCAAGGTCCTTAGTACTCCACTTCGAACCTGCAAATCAAAGACAAAAAGAAACGTAAAAAGGAAAAAAAAAATAATAAACCTAAAAAAAAAAATCTACCTAAGCACAGGTCTGCGTCGGCGGCGCCAAAAATTTGATGTATTTTCAAATGTTGTTGTAGATAGTGGTAAAAGGGGTTCTTTTCGAACTTGTGAAGGTAACTCTTTTTTTTTTAAAGATTTAAAAGAATAAATAAATAAATGAAGGAAATTAATAGTAATGTCAAGATTTTAGAAAGATTAAGGCTCAGGATTCACTATTACTTCAAGTTGATTGGTTATGAATAATATTTCAGAATGTATTATTAAGCTCTTTTTCTTATTAAATCACTTTTTAATTTAAAAGGTGTCCAAATATTAAGTTGTAATCCTTAAGCATGATTTATCAAAGAATATATTCTAAGCATAAAACATCAAACTGATTCACAAATAATTAAGAAAACCATTTTATCCCTTTTTTTTATATTTTTATCCAAGTGAATTAAATAAAATAAATAATTAACGAAATTATAAATAAAAATATTACCAATCAAACATGAGTGAATAGATCTTCCATTGCCTCAATCACCAGGTATTTTAGCCGCTCATCATGTTGGAAAAACTCTCAAAATATTTCATTGATGCTCAAAAGTGTTTTACAATGAAGAGAAAGACAAGAAAATGATATAAAACAGGATTCTGCGGCCCACAGAAGGCGTCCAGAGTCAACGACAGAGCGGAAGTGCTGTTGTCGTTGGGAAACTACGACCCACAGATGACAGTCGATGTCACTGTTGATAAACGACGGTCTTGGAGAGTCTGTTCTTCACGTTCTTCCTCCTCGCAGCAGCAGCAGCAGCAGTAGCAGAGCCAGAATCTCTGCAACTTGGATTTTCTTGCTCTGTAGTGCTCTAAACCTCTCCCAATTCTCTCCAAACTTCGCTAGCCCTTCCTTCTCGACATTAGGGACCTATTTATACACAACAGGTCACTCAAATCCTCGTAATAATTCCAAGAATATCCGGCCATTAAAGAAAATATTCCGAAATATTTTTCTTTAATTCTCTGATTTGTTACGGATTGTTCCCTGTTTTATCTCTTCTCACGCGTCATCCTTGAGCTGTAGGGATTGTTTCCAGACAATAGAATCAACCCATGCACGTCTCTTCCATCCAAGAATTCCAAGAATAGAATATTTTTCCTATTTTAGAATATCTTCCCTGATTTGATTACCACCGGTTATCTAACCAATTTTGACCGAATCCAACACCCATACCAGCTCTATCTAGGCCCTAGGAACAAACCCATTTAATTTGGGCCATTGAATCTCACTGGAACACCTTCAAATCCTCAACCCTAGTCACGGCAGTTCAAGAACAATTTTTCCCGCCAATTTTTGTTTTTTTGAATTTGGGAAGAAGATGTCCTCCCCCTAACCAGAACTGGGGTGCGAATAGCAGCTTCCTTGGGGGTGACCTGGGGGTGCCCCTTAGTAATTATGTTACCCCTTATCCAAAATCGAGAGTCCGAATAACACTTGTCCTCCGGGGGTGCCAAAATCAACTTTTCGAGCCGAATTTTCCAAAAATGTTTATTTCCTAAAAATACATAAAAACACAATATTAGTACAAAAATAGAGTTCCAACAATACGGACATTGAGGACAAATTAGACACAAAAATGTGTCTATCAGTAGTCCAAAGGATGGAAGTAATGATCATTCCTTCATACGAAATGAAGCCGAGGTAAATGATATATTTCCTAATTAGATGCCCAGGTATGATCCCTATTGAAATACTTATAACCCTGGTTGGAAAGATCATCCTAATTTCAGTTATGCCAACAAGTAAGCAACAACTCTTAATCCGTATGTGAGACAAAATGGATTTCAATAGTTTCAGCAACCACAACAACATCAAGCACAGAATAAAGATTCATCTGTAGACGACAAGTTCAATATCATCTTGTAAACTATGCAGGGTTTTACTTCTGTCACAGAGGGTCTTAAGGAAACAAGACTGAAAAATCAACAAAAAAACGATGCTGCCATTAAAGATTTGCATACTCAGATTGGACAATTGGCTACATATTTGAATCTAATGAAGGCACAAACGTCGACAACATATCCATCACAACCTTTTGTGAATCCAAGAGAGCACGTCAAGGCAGCAACCTTAAGAAGTGGAAGACAAACAATAAATTAAAATCTGGATACGGGGGAAGTACGTGTACCTAGTGACGATGTTGAGAAAGAAGTAGAGTCGGAAACCATACCTAAGGAAAAGCCAATCCTAACCGGCCAACCTAAGCACACGACTCCCACTTTTACTGTACTACC
Organism: Papaver somniferum; assembly: GCF_003573695.1. Lineage (NCBI taxonomy): Eukaryota > Viridiplantae > Streptophyta > Magnoliopsida > Ranunculales > Papaveraceae > Papaver > Papaver somniferum. The sequence continues at coordinate 14,892,976 of NW_020622381.1, forward strand.
TCATTTTCATAGTCGTTTGTCCAAGTCGAAGAAGCAAGCTCAAGACAAGGAGATTGTGGATATTTTCAGCAAGATACAAATCAACATTTCATTTATTGAAGCCATCATAACCGTATCTAGGTATGCCAAGGTTTTGAAGGATTTGTGTAGAAGGAAGGATAAGTTGATTGCTAAAGAGATTACTCAGGTGGGCGAAAGTGCTACATCTACGTTACTTAAGAACATGCTTACAAAGTGTGAAGATCTTGGCGGTTTCATGGTACCCGTTACCATTGGTAACCGACGATTCGAGCGTGCTTTGCTTGATTTAGGTGCTTCCATAAGTGTTATGTCAGCCGATGTTTATGATTCTTTGAATCTTGGACCTTTAAAAGAGACAAGGATTACTATTCAATTGGCTAACAAGTCTAACATATATCGTAAGGGAGTTGTGGAGGACATGTTAGTTCAAGTGAATCAGTTAATCTTTCCGGTTGATTTTTACATTGTGGATATGCAGGATGGAGAAAATAGTTCATCTACTTCGTTACTTCTTGGGAGACCGTTTATGAAAACTGCAAAGACGAAGATTGATGTTGATAGTGGTGCACTCACTATGGAATTTGATAAGGAGATCATACGGTTCAATATTTTTGAAACCATACGCTATCCTAGTGATGTTCACTCTCTTTTCTCTATTGATGTTATTGGTTAGTTAGCACAACAAATGTTTGATTTGAGCAACTAAGATGAACTTGGGGTTGTGTTACGGAATAACATTGATTTGGACGTTCGGAAAACCGAACCTGGACGTTGACGTATCCAAATGTTAGAGCAATGCTCGGTCGAACTCGAAAACGTTGCTATCTCAAGCTTGTTTGTCAAGTTTAGTTGCCAAAACTATAAGTCTTGATTTCTAGTCTACTTATCGCTAAGTCTCGGACTATGATAGAAAGTGTAGTATACCTCTAGACTCCACGGCGTTCATCATACAAAGACGAAGAACTACTCAAGGAATTGGTGGAACTTCATCGACTAAAAGGTATGTGGAGACTTGAACTTATCTATCACTCAAAAGTCGTATTGCTATATAGACTTTGATTATACACATTTATTATTTCGATCCAAGTTTACCTCGCTTATCTATTTCTCGAAATATGTGCTGGTAAGCTTCGCTTTGACCGAGTTCATCTTTACTAGTGACGAAAGTCATATTAGTTTCAATTACTTGAAAATCGCTTTGACGAAAAATAGTTTGTGAACAACAACTATATAACGTCCTCTAAGAATATTTCAATGATTGAAATGAGAGTTTAGAATATATAACCACGAATGGATATAAACATTGTATGTGAACTCATACTTGTGTAAGTCCATAATCCTTGAACCAAAGTATGCGTACTTTTCTGCTCAGAATAACCGTAACTTAAATCCGCGTACCTGTACGCATACTGTCGGAAGTTCACGTCCCGTGAATTTCTGCTGGAGTTTGTCAACTGAAAACAAACTTAATCCGGGTACTTAAGTATGCATACCGGTATGCATACTTGAGTAACTCATTTTCTAAAGACGGTTTATTCGTGAACTTAAACTTATATAAACTAAGGAATGCATATTGCAAACCGTGTCTATAAAGTTCATGAATTGATTCGAGTGAATCAAAATCGTTTTTGTTTCGATTGTTTCTTATATACTTCTATGAGATCTAAGCAATTGAACAACTCTGTAACTAGTTCATTTGAGTCATTTGAACTAGTTGTGGTAAAGAATAATATAGTTGATATAAAAATGCTCATATGGATAACCAATTGGTTAACTAATGTTGAACCAACTAGGTGTACGCGTTTAGGTACGGTTACACAAACCTAAATGAACGTGCATTTCATTTGTGTATAACAAGCTAAGTTCGATCTAACGTTTGAAAGATATTAGCTTGAATCTAATCAGGTTTTCATCTAACGGTGAATATTGAATGCTTTGTTACCAAGGTAGCATAGATTGCAAACCCTGATTTGAAGACTATATAAAGGAGAACTCTAACAACTGGGAAACCTAATCCCCACACCTCCTGTGTGATACTAGTTGTATAAGCTAGAGTCGATTCTCCTTTAACCTTAGGTTTCTACCGAGACCCTGTAGGTTAACGACTTGAAGACTTCATTGGGATTGTGAAGGCAGACCCAACTATTTTCTCTGTAGTTGTGTGATATGATCTTGTTGTTTCTACCGTATTTAAGTACAATAGTAAGACTGGCTTGAGATTAATTTCTCCGATAGGAAAGATAGAAAAGTAGTCACAAATACCTTCGTCTCATCGTTTGTGATTCTACAATATCTAGTTTCGTCATCATACGATTTAGATTATTTTGATGTGAATGATATTCCTAGGATGTTCTTCGGGAATATAAGTCTGGTATATCAATTGGTTGTTGTTCACCTTGATTTATCAAAAGACGGAACAAAACTCGTAGGTATGTTTGTGGGAGACAGATTTATCTATTCATGTTGACTTTTCTGTGTGATACAGATTTGTTTATTAAAGTCTTTAACTTTGGGTCGTAGCAACTCTTAGTTGTGGGTGAGATCAGATAAGGGAATCAAGTACGTAGTGTCCTGCTGGGATCAAAGACGTAAGGAGCGCAACTGTACCTTGGATCAATGTGAGATTGATTGGGGTTCAACTACAGTCTAGACCGAAGTTAGTTTGTATTAGGCTAGTGTCTGTAGCGGCTTAATACAGTGTGTGTTCAATCTGGACTAGGTCCCGGGGTTTTTCTGCATTTGCGGTTTCCTCATTAACAAAACTTCTGGTGTCTGTGTTATTTCTTTTCCACATTATATTTGTTATATAATTGAAATAATACAGGTTGTGTGTTGAATCGATCAATTGGTAAATCCAACCTTTGGTCGTTGATTGAAATTGATTGATACTTGAACATTGGTCTTTGGTACCGTTCAAGTGATTTTTCTTGTGTTCAATTAGAATCGCAGATTTCTATTTGCTTGAGTAAGTAGTTAATTGAGAAACTGAGATATAACTCCTTGATATACTTTTTATAAGATTGAGTCTGACTGTCTAGTTGATTCTCTTAAAAGTATATTGGAGTTTGTCCATACAGATTGCTAAGTGAAATATTGGGTGTGGTTGTTAGACCCCCGCTTTTTCAATAGGTATCAGAGCAGGCAAACACGTTTAAAGACCTTATAAGTATGTGTTTGTAGCAATCTGACTCTATGGACAGGAATTCTATCTCCATAAACATATCACCAGTCTTCGATGGCTCAAACTACTTATGGTGGAAAATCGCTATGCGTGCTTTTCTTCAAACTCGTGATTTTCAAACATGGGTACGTGTTGTTAATGTCTATGATCCTCCGGTTAATACAGAAGGCGATGCATTTATACCTAAGGATATTGGTAGATATAGTCTAGAAGAAATCCTTGCTGCAAAGAAAAATTCTGACGGCTTAAATGCTATCATACATGCCATTACCCCAGATCTTCAGCATCATGTGACTACGTGTACAAAGTCTAAAGAAGCATGGGATATCTTAGAAACCGTATTTAAAGGGAATACCAGTGAAAAAGAAGCTAGGATTCAAAACCTAAATTCTGATGGTGTTAGAGCATAGCTCGGTTGAACCCACCAAGTGTTGGTATGTCAAGTTTGGTTGTCATATTTTAGTTAACCAAAACTCATTTAAGAGTCGCTTGATTAAATGTACTAGAGTCAACTTCGTATAGGTTAGCTTGAAAGTATTAGGAGACATTACAAGTATTACGAAGACTTGAAGAAGTGAAGAAGGACGGAGCTACAACCACAACATCATCCTTCCCCTTGAGGTTAGTGATATTAGACTTGAACTGTTTCATTCCCTAACGTATCTTTCAAGTCATGCATATTGAAAACAAAACTGGGAAGCATGAACACTCTAGATAGACATAGTATTAAGGAATTCAATACGAGGTTTATTTCTTAACCATTAAACTTTGATAAGACATCAACATAATCGTATGAATGCTATTGTGATTATGTATGGGTATGAGGTGAGGATTTCATCTTAGGAAATAATGTTGTTACATGTTTTTTAATAAAGTAAGTTCATGAACTTTGTTTGTGAACCGAAAAGGAAATCGCCAGGCGTTATTGGGGTTGTTCTTCATTGCATATCTTATGAACGACCAATATGTGTGATTAGTATAATCATTCATGACTTGTTTTTGTTCTTGGTAAAACTATTCACATGAGTCCTGACTTTTGTATTGGTATGATTTTTATTAGTGAAACCTATCTTAATTAATCACCTGTTGGTATGATCGAGTTTGTGTAGTTTGTAAGACCTAACACTGGGTAAAGGGGAACCGATCTTAGTAAGAGGTGCAACACGTCACAAAGGGGAACCGATCCTTGTATGGGGTGCAACAGAAAGGTTTATAGCAGATAGGCGAACCGATCCTATAGACATGTGCAACACGTTTTTAGGAAAAGGGGAACCGATCCTATGGACATGTGCAACCCATGTGAGTTAGATACCATATATATGTGGGGAACCGATCCTAGTACATGTGCATAGTACTCACATGGAGGTAGAACTGAAACTTATTTTGGTAGAACCGTTAAACCCATGATTTGTGATTGAGAAGTTCTTAATCAATTGCATAGCTCTTGAAAGTCAGATGATCCAATTCTAAACTTGTTTGGAAGTGTGGTAAATCGGTTTCAAGTGAGTAAGTATGAAAGAGGACTTACAAAGAAAGGATGTCGGCACACTTTGAACACGTGCATGCGTATTTTTTTTATTGTTCAAAGATATTCCTTAACGGCTAAGAAGGAAGTAAATCCCAGGATCGAAATTAAATAAGTTAAGAATCTTTTAATTAAGGTTTTTAATTATATATGGAAAATAAGAATTAGTAATGTGCATTTGCTAGTTAAAGATTTTCCAAGGAGATTTTCGATTATTATTTTGGACAGAGCATTCTTAGGAATTATGAAAACCGAATATGGAAATTATTATAGAATATCTTGAGAATATTTTCGGTTTTGGAAATTCCTTGGTGTCCAAACTTCCTTGTCTATAAATACTTGAAGTATTCATTTCGGGCAAACTAATCCTTCGTAACAACAGAATTCCTCTTTTGTTGTTGTTACGGGTGTAGCCGCCTATTCAGAGATGAGAGTAACCTAATTAGGCGAAATCTCTTACGACCGCTCAATTTAAAGTCTTCTTTGGAATTGAGAAGCTCTAGCGCGTACCGTTGGTGGGAAACTAGATAATTGCGGTTTATCTTTTGTTTTCATATCGATTTGATCGACTAACGGTGGTTGAACTTTGATTGCACCTAGTTTGTTTATGCTTGAGAATCTTCTCTTCTGATATAAGATTCACTCAAACTAGTTCAAGGTTTCGACAGGGATCTTTAGACTGTTGTTAGTATTAAAGACGATCTTGTGATAATCCATTGTTAACAGACTCCGTTCTGTGTGTGATTGATGACAAGAGATTCAAGTAGTTGTGTGCATGTGTTTATTGAAGATCTAAGAAGATTTAAAGACAAAGAAGAGATAGAAGTTTCTGACTTGGTTATATAAATCTTTGGTGTGCATAATACTTGTTTCGGTAAAAGAGGATCCAACTATAATCGATATATCCTTGTGGTATTTTGATAGAATAGTTGTGTAGATCGACATCAATACGTTTCCTTGGGATTAAAGGTATTGATTGCAAAATCTTAACGATTACCTTTTGGTGATTGAACATAAGATAGATCTTGGAACCTGGAAAAGGAGTTTATGCTAAGATAAACAGAAGAGCCTTTGTCCAACTCATATCACTTGGTTGAAGAGAGTAGATACCAAACAGATAGGCCTGTCAATGGATACCGATTTTCCGTTAGCCGATACCGATAATCCGTTAGCCGTTACTGCTACCATCCGGCATAGCGGTAAACGGATATCCGATGCCGATAAGCTAACGGATAATCCCTTCTTAACGTAACGGTAGTGGAACCGTGTATTTCCGTTAGGTTTACTTCCATTATCCGCTAACGTGCGTACTGCATAACTGGTTATGCACATTTTCTTTGTACTGCATAACTAGTTATGCACATTTTCTTTGCATCTGCAGTGATTTATGATAAGCATAACCTTTGATGCATCTGCATAACTAGTTATGCACATTGTTCTGTACTGCATAATGTCTTATGCATCTGCATAACTGGTTATGCACTTTTTTTTTGTGCCACATAACAAGTTATGCATCTGCATAACTGGTTATGCACATTTTCTTTGTACTGCATAACTAGTTATGCACATTTTTTTTGGGCCTGCGCCTAAGTTCCCCTTTTTATACGTTATGTATTGTTTGGTTTATCTCATCTCATTCAGTCATTCTTCTGTTCTTCACTTCGACACAACAGAGAAGTTCTCAGAGAGAAAAAGAGAGAAACTACGGATGCTGAATCAAGCATCGTCTTCTCTGCCTTAGAAATCATCATCTTCTCTGTGTGATTACTGATTAGAAACTAGAGTTCTCTTCTTCAATTTGCTTTGTTTGGGTGATTGGCTGCCAGATCTCACTCTCAGTGACAGTGATAGTTGTGTTACAGGTACATCTTAATCTTTTTTTTTTTTTGCAATTTATTGGCTTATTGCACTGACAATGACATTGCCAGCTTAAAATGTCTAACACTTTTGATTTTTCTTTCAAAATACAGAAGTTCAGGACTAAGGAGTAAGGTAAATGCATTTGCAGATGCAGTTGGCACTTGGGACTTAATGGAGATGGGGATGTCTTTTTTTTTGCAAAAAAAACATGAAGATTATGAACTTGTTTTCTTGTGTGGCAATGGCATGAACATATGTATGTCTTTTTTTGGTGTGGCATGGATTTAGAACCTGTTTTGTTGGATTTTAAAGCTGTTATGTGTACTTGTTCTGTGTTTTTAGCCTGTTTTGTGGCTGTCCTGTGACTTACCGGATGGCAGCGGAAAAATATCCGTTATCCGGTAAGTCCAACGTAACGGTAACGTTTTTGAATTTCTTATTTCCGCCGGAAATGAACGGTAACGGATATAAACATTTTATGTGAACTCATACTTGTGTAAGTCCATAATCCTTGAACCAAAGTATGCGTACTTTGCTGCTCTGGATAACCAGAACTTAAGTCCGCGTACCTGTACGCGTACTGTCGGAAGTTCGCGTACCGTAAATTTCTGCTAGAGTTTATGAACTGAAAACAAACTTAATTAGGGTACTTAAGTATGCGTACCGATATGCATACTTGAGTGGGTTATTTTCTAAAGACGGTTTATTCGTGAACTTAAACTTATATAAACTAAGGAATGCATATTTGCAAACCGTGGCTATAAAGTTCATGAATTGATTCGAGGGAATCAAAATTGTTTTTGTTTCGATTGTGTCTTATATACTTCTATGAGATCTAATCAATTGAAAAACTCTCTAACTAGTTCATTTGAGTCATTTGAACTAGTTGTGGTAAAGAAGAATATGGTTGATATGAAAGTGCTCATATGGCTAACCATTTGGTTAACTACTGTTGAACCAACTAGGTGTACACGTTTAGGTACGGTTACACAAACCTAAATGAACGTGCATTTCATTTGTGTATAACAAGCTAAGTTCGATCTAACGGTTGAAATATATTAGCATGAATCTAATCAGGTTTTCATCTAACGGTGAGTATTGAATACTTTGTTACCAAGGTAGCATTGATTGCAAACCCTTATTTGAAGACTATATAAAGGAGAAATCTAACAACTGGGAAGCCTAATCCCCATACCTCCTGTGTGATACTAGTTTTATAAGCTAGAGTCGATTCTCCTTTAACCTTAGGTTTCTACCGAGACCCTGTAGGTTAACGACTTGAAGACTTCATTGGGGTTGTGAAGCCAGACCCAACTATTTTCTCTGTAGTTGCGTGATTTGATCTTGTTGTTTCTATCGTATTTGAGTACAATCGTAAGATTGTCTTGGGATTAATTTCTCCGATAGGAAAGATAGAAAAGTAGTCACAAACACCTTCGTCTCATCGTTTGTGATTCCATAATATCTAGTTTCGCCATCATACGATTTAAATTATTGTGAGGTGATTGATATTTCTAGGCTGTTCTTCGGGAATATAAGTCCGGTATATCAATTTGTTCTTGTTCACCTTGATTGATCAAAAGACAGAACAAACCTCGCTGGTATTTCTGTGGGAGAAAGATTTATCTATTCCTGTAGACTTTTCTGTGTAATACAGATTTGTTTATTAAAGTCTTCGACTTTGGGTCGTAGCATCTCTTAGTTGTGGGTGAGATCAGCTAAGGGAATCAAGTGCGTAGTATCCTGCTGGGATCAGAGACGTAAGGAGCGCAATTGTACCTTGGATCAGTGTGAGATTGATTCGGGTTCAACTACAGTCCAAACCGAAGTTAGTTTGTAGTAGGCTAGTGTCTGTAGCGGCTTAATACAGTGTGTGTTCAATATGGACTAGGTTCCGGGGTTTTTCTGCATTTGCGGTTTCCTCGTTAACAAAATTTCTGGTGTCTGTGTTATTTCCTTTCCGCATTATATTTTGTTATATGATTGAAATATTACAGGTTGTGCGTTGAATCGATCAATTGGTAAATCCAACCTTTGGTTGTTGATTGAAATTGATTGATACTTGAACATTGGTCTTTGGTACTGTTGAAGTGATTTCTCTTGTGTTCAATTAGACTCGCAGATTTCTATTTGCTTGAGTAAGTATTGAATCGAGAAATTGAGATATAACTCCTTGATATACTTTTTATAAGGTTGAGTCTGTCTGTCTAGTTGATTCTCTTAAAGTATATTGGAGTTTGTCCATACAAATTGCTAAGTGAAATATTGGGTGTGGTTGTTAGACCCCCGCTTTTTTACCAAAGAACTGGTGGAGATGTGTGGTGCCTTAACGACATTACAAGCATCTAAACCGGGTAATATTTCTTATATTTCTTTACCTGTAACTAATGAGGTTCCGTTACCTTCTATTTTGCAGGCACGGAAACTAGAATTGAAGCCCCTTTTGGACCACTTAAAGTACACATACTTGGGTGATAAAGAAGAACTTCCAGTGATTATTGCAAAGAATCTCACCCCAATACAAGAAGAACGTCTACTTAGGGTTCTAAAAGAGCATAAACGACTATTGGTTGGACAATTGATGATATTGAAGGCATTAGTCCATCCATGTGCATGCATAAAATCCTAACGGAAGATGATTTTAAGCCTGTACGCGATGTTCATCGTAGGCTTAACCCCCAAATGATGGAGGTCGTGAAGAAATAAATCCTCAAACTACTAACTGTGAGGGCGATTTACCAATTTCTGACAGCAAATGGGTTAGCCCGGTTCAAGTGGTGCCTAAGAAATCAGGTGTTACTGTTGTTAGAAATCAAGATGATGAACTTGTTTCTACAAAAGTTCAAACTGTATGGAAAATATACATAGACTATAGAAAGCTTAATACAGCAACCCGAAAGGATCACCTTCCTTTGCCTTTCATTGATCAAATGTTAGAGAGGTTAGCGGGACATTCACATTATTGCTTTTTGGACGGCTATTCGGGGTACAATCTTGATTGTTATTGCACCGGAGGATCAAGAGAAGACTACTTTTACTTGTCCTTTTGGTGTGTTTGCCTATAGAAGGATGTCGTTTGGTCTTTGCAATGCGCCAGCCACTTTTCAGAGATATATGTTTAGTATATTTTTTTTATCACGTGGGACACATCATTGAGGTATTTATGGATGATTTTAGTGTTTATGACAATTCATTTGATATTTGTTTACAAAATATTGGACTTGTGCTTAAAAGATGCACAGACACTAACCTTGTTCTTAATTGGGAGAAATGTCATATTATGGTAAACCATGGAATAGTGCTTGGTCACATTGTGTCCTCTCGAGGGCTCTAAGTTGACCAAGCAAAGATAGACTTAATAAGAAACTTACAATATCCCACTTCTTTGAGGGAAATTCACTTGTTTCTTGGTCATGCAGGTTTTTACAGGCCGTTTATCAAGGAATTCTCCAAAATTTCAATGTCGATGTGCAAATTATTGCAAAAGGAGGTTGTTTTTGACTTCAACAAGGAATGCAAGGATGCATTTGATAAACCGAAAGAATTGTTGACAACTACACCAATTATTAAGTCGCTGATTGGAGTTAACCATTTGAGTTAATGTGTGATGCAAGTGACTATGCAGTTGGATCCGTCTTGGGTCAAAGAGTAGACAAGCTGTCTCATGTGATTTGTTATGCATCTAGGACCCTGAACGATGCACAAATCAAACTATTCTACCACCGAATACTATTTTTTGGCTATAGTGTTTGCACTAGAAAAATTTAGATCATATTTGGTGGGTTCAAAAGTGGTTGTGTATTCTGATCACGCAGCACTTAGGTACCTATTAAAGGAGAAAGAAGCTAAGCCAAGACTTATATGGTGGATACTACTATTGCAAGAATTTGATTACGGAATCAAGGATAAAAGAGGTGTTGAAAAATATTGCTGCTGATCACCTTAGTATATTTGTTGTTTCCGAAGAAGAACTTCCTTTAATAACAAGATCGTTTTCCAAACGAACAACTTTTCTCAATTGAAGATTCAACACCTTGGTACGCGGATATAGTAAACTACTTGGTTACGAGACAAGTACCTAGTGAAATGTCTAATATTCAAAAGCTTAAGCATAAGAAAATAGCCAAGCATTATGTGTGAGATGAGCGCTACTTGTGGAAATACGGTTCTGATCAAATCATCCACATGAGCGTACCTACTTCTGAATTTCAATTTATTCTTACTTTTTGTCACACTTATGCATGTGGTGGTCACTTTGGTTCTAAACGTACCGCTTTCAAAATACTTGAAAGTGGATTTTATTGGCTTACCCTATTCGAGAATGCATATATTTTTTTTGCAAATCTTGTGATAGATGTCAAAGAACGGGCAATCTAGGTTCTCGAAATCAAATGCCACTCACACCAATTCTTGTTGTAGAAGTATTTGATGTGTGGGGAATCGATTTTATGGGACCTTTTGTCAATTGTAATGGGAAATTTTATATACTTCTTGTTGTGGATTATGTTTGAAAATGGGTGGAAGCTAAAGACACCCCTACTAATAATTCTCAAGTTGTTTGTAATTTTGTGAAGGGATATATTTTCTCTAGACATGGTACACTAAGAGTGGTTATCAGTGATGGAGGCTCACATTTTCAGAATTCATTTCATGCTCTACTCAAGAAGTACAACATAACTCACAAAGTTGGTACGCCGTATCACCCACAAACTAGTGGGCAAGCCGAAATCTCGAACCGTGAGATTAAATCCATTCTTGAAAAACCCGGAAACACTACACAAAAAGATTGGAGTTATAGGCTTAATGATGCGCTTTGGGCGTATAGAACGACGTAAAAACACCGATTGGTATGTCTCCATATCGATTGGTTTATGACAAAGCTTGTCATCTTCCGGTTGAACTAGAACATAAGGCTTATTGGGCAATAAAGATGTGCAATATGGATTATGACAATGCGAGGAAATAAAGGAAGTTACAACTCAACGAGCTAAGGAGATACGTAATGATGCTTACGAGAGTTCTCGTATATACAAGGAAAAGACAAAACTTTTACATGACAAGATGATTTCTCGAAAGAGTTTTGCTGTGGGTCAAAAAGTTCTTTATTTAATGCTCGTCATCGATTATTTCCTGGGAAGCTAAGGTCCAGATGGACAGGACCGTATGTTGTTACTAATGTTTTTCCTTATGGTACAATTGAGATTACCAGTACGAAAACTGGAATAACTTTCAAAGTCAACAGCCATATATTGAAGCCTTATTATGAAAACTTCTCCAAAGAGAATGTAGAAGTGACGAGACTTCAAGATTCACTCCCTCAGGAGGAGTAGCATAACTGGAATACCAAGTCAGGCCGAATACGTTAAACAAAGCGCTACATGGGAGGCAACCCATCGGTTTTGTATCTCTATCCCTTTTATTTTTATTTTTCTTAGTTTTTATATCATATCGTGCATTTCTGTCTTAGGTTTTGCAAAGTCCTATATCTATAATTAAAGTTGTGACGAAACTATTCTCGTCAGAACAATTCTAATTGCGCACTTGTCACGAAAACAGCTCTCGAGACTTCATACAAAGTCCGATTTGAGTGGTTGACCCTAAATTTTAAAGAGGACAGCCTCACGTTTCTTTTACAAAAAAGAAAATACGAATCAGAGTCTGTTAAGTTGGAGCGATAAGCCTGGACATTTGAGTTTCTGTATTCTCAGAACTTTTTCAGATTGCATGTATGTCAGTCCAGAGGCCATAACTTTTATTCCATTTGTCTAAATATTGTGCACTTTTGACAAGTTATAGAAAAGACGTAGGTGAACAACTTTCGTTTAGGATGTTTTTCCTAGTTCCTTACCAATTTGTACAGTTTTCGAGTTTTGCAGGATGTTATGTCAGAAATCAGAGTACACAAACTATAGCTTCCGGACTTTGGTCTTGTCCAGCAGTTTGCAAACCGGTATGCATACTGCTGTCCCGGACCTTAACTCAACTAGAACCGTTCGCATACTAGCAAACTTGGTTCCCGGACTTTAACAGGTAAAATCGTTCGCATATAGGTACCCAAACAAGGTTTTCGGACCTAAATCATACAATAACAGTTGCATACTGGTATGCATACTGTGTTGTATCCATACAAAGATTAACTGTTCTAAACTCCCATTTCAATCATTGAAACATCCTTAGAAGACGACAATAGCTGTCTCACACAAACTATAAGGTTATAAGTAATTTTCAAGTGATCGAATGATCAATACGAAACTTTCCGAGTCGACATCAAATGATTGTCTCACACAAATCATGTAAGATGTTTCAAGGCGATTTTCACATGATCATCTTTTGACTTATTATTTAGTTTCTAACAAATAAATTATTTCCAACTAAACTCGTCAAGAATATGATGAACGTAGCAAAAGCAAAAAACTTCCAACATATATTTCGAGAAATAAATAACCGAGTCAAACTCAGCTCGAAATATCAAATGAGCACAATACAAAAGTCTACATAACTATACGACTTAGTCTCATTAGGAGATAAGATAAAATAGACTTCTGAGTGATAGATAAGTTTTAGTCTCCACATACCTCTTGTTGATGAAGTTCCTCCAAGCTCTCCTCAGTAGATCTTCGTCTTCAATCGATGAACGCCGTGAAGTCTAAAGCTCAACTACACATTCTATCCTAATCCGAGACATAACTATAAGTAGACTAGAAATCAAGACTATAGCTTTGATCAACTAAATTTGACAAACAAGCTTGAGATAGCAACGCTTGCAAGTTCGACCGAGCAGTGCTTTAACAATCTCCCCTTTATCAATTTTAATGAAAAAACTATCAATACATATGCATTACAAAATAAACAAACTTTGTATCTTCTCATCCATCATGCTTGATTTCCTTGGTTCTTCAACATTCCTTGAGTTCTTCGTCACTCCAAGTACTTCAGTGATTCTGAACATGTTCAACTCAACATCATTGTTGTTGAAGATCTGTAGCCATAACAATAAGAAAACATACGAAAAACATTTGTTCTCAATCATTGTTATACATCGTCATAATATTATTACACAACATCAAAGTCCAATTGTATCACAACTTTGACAATAATACTACGTGATATGTATCACCCCCCCTAGTCAATACTTCCATATTACAATGAAAATCACTCCCCCTTACATAATGATCAGTAAACCATATGTATGTAGTGTGAACTACCAAATAATTCTCCCCCTTTTTGTCAATATAAATTGGCAAAGGTACGAAAATCACGGGATCATAATGAAATTCTCAAAGAGATAATTCATGACTAAAAGAGAACATATCAACTTTGTTTCGATGATTTCACATAGTCGAAACTTAGTGTATTCACCAAGGAGTTTATAAAGATACAAGATAACTCCTACAATAAAGAAATTAAGCACAAGTTCAATTAAGAACTCTTCCCCATAAAATGTCATTCCCGAAAGAACAACAAGAGCGACCTTACTTTTACAAGAAAAGAAGGATTTCTTTGGACATTAAAAAATTACATGAAACATGAATTTGTATCCAGAAAACTCGAATAAGTTAATCACAAGAAGACCTTATAAATTAATTTAGTCGGAAATGCTCAACATAAGAAAACTTACAGAGCCATACAATACTTTCAGATAAAAGTGGATCAGGGAAAGATCAATACTGCGGAATATTCAAAAGTTCATTCTATCTTTTATCAATATTTGCAAGCCTCAAAAAGAGTTATCTTCTTACCCTTATAAAAAAAGCTGATGTAGAGTTTTTCGAAATTAAACACAACATCCCCCATAGTCCTAAGCCAATCTGCTCCAGGAACCATATCACAACCTCCAAGGGGTAGTAATCTCAAGTCCACACTGAATTTGTTCCCTTGCATTGACCATTGAAGATGTTTGCACATGCCAGAGATGATTGTTCTATCACCATTTGCCACTGTGACCAAGATTTGAGTTATTTGTTTCACTGAGCAATCCAACTGTTGGGCTAAGTTTTTATCAATAAAAATGTGAGTACTCCATGTATCAATCAGGATTGAGATGAACTTTTTCTTGACATAACCTGGTATTCTGACAATGTCACTACTAGTACATCATGTGAGGGCATGGAGAGATATTTCCATGTCTAATTCAATTGGAGAACCACCATTCTCCTTTGTATCCTCGTTTAATCCTTCTTGTTCATCTCCCTCTTCTATTTCATCTAGCACAAGCATGAATTGTTGTTGTCGTTTACATTTATGGCCAAATGAGAACTTCTCATCAAAGTTGTAACACAAACTTTTATCCCTCCTTTCTCTTAGTTGTTCATAAGTTAGTTTTTTAATTAACAGGGTGAAACAAACCGAATTGATTAACAAGGTGATACGAGAAACAAACCAAATCGATTAACACACAATGATACGAAAACCCTAATGATATAACTTCATTGTCTCATTCCTGAGAGATCAGTTCACCGCCTCATTCCTGAGAGAACAACTTTCTTATCTTATTTCTTATTTCTGCAAAAATATTACAACCTTAGCTAAATAGCTGAAAGACTAAACCCTAGCTAACACGAGTAGAAGAGATGCTCTAATCTTGACCGTGAGTCTAATAGCTAATCAATCAATTGAGTGGATAATTAACAATAATTAAACTCTAATTTCTTTTACTACTACATAAAAAACTAACCATCAGGGATTAGTCTAGTTGGTCAGGAGCTTGGCTCTCAATTAGAAAGCCAGCGAATCGAATCTCCGCTCACGAATTTGGGGATCTCATGAAATACTCCGTCTATGTAAATTTAGTTTGAGTTCTTATAATGTATTCCCTGCTAAATTCACCCTCTTACTGATAGGGCGAGTACATTCCATGACACATTCGTCGGGATACATATAAAGGCGGAAAGTCTCATGAGTTCCTGAAATATGTTGACCATTTCTGGGCTGCCAAATCCAGTTGCAAAGTTTCTTTCAAATAAATAACTAATCATGGAAAGGGACAAATCTTCAGGCCACCTAAGTTTGTGTCGTACTCGCCATTACTTTCTGATTAGCTGACTAGTAAATGTAACTCAGAAACACGTCGTTTTTCTTCTAACTTCAGACAATATTTATGATTTCTCATACTTTAAATTTTCTCCTCGTTTGGTCAATATATATTTCGGAAAATGGGTCATTTGTCCAAATATTTTTAAAACATGGTTCAAATGGACGAGTAAAAATTATTATGGGTGAAATGGATACAAAAAAATAGCAAAGATGAAACTGGATTCAAGGCCGGTCCTGAAGGGGAAGCAGGGAAAGCTCCACTTTGGGGAAACATGGATTATGGGGCAACAAAATGGGAGTGCTCTGTTATATGTAGAAACCAACCGTGAAAAGAATTGGGATGACTACGGAGATTGAAGAAGTAATTATACAACGACTGATTGAAAATCAATGATTAGTTGGTGTTACTAGGATTTCAGAATGTTTTAAAAAAGTTTTTTGATCTCCCGATCTCTCAAGGTGAGTTTTAGGGTGTTAGGGTAATAAAAGGTATATACCATTGTGTGTGGGATTTGTTTAAAGTTTCAGAATGCGATAGATTCAGTTAGAATTCTTTTTTTTTTATGCACTCCATTCCTGCGATTTTGGTTCGATTCAGTTCAATCGATATCAATTTTCACTCTGTCTGCATGTTGATTTTGGTTCGATAGTCCTTTCATGATAGGGTTATCGTTCAAACCTTACCTGGATTCCTACTCCAAAAACACACAACATGTGACAAGTACTTTAAGATAAGAAAACGATTATGAAATTACAAATTATTCTTATACGTTTTGTTTTCTTGGGTTTCTTTCTTCGCCTTCCTATGCAAATATTTGGACAATATACTTGTGTTTCCCTATTTCAATACAATATTCATAGAGAATGGATCATTGATGGTCCTATTTCAATACGGTATTCATAGAGAATGGATCATTGATGGTCAAATGTGAATCGACATGTTTGGTTTTTCAGTATGGAATTTATTTTTTTATTGAAACAACTTACAATCGAAAATATGTTGTTATGCAACTAATGCTCTTTGGGGGCAACACTCTTTCGATTTGCTTCGGGGCAAAAATATCTCAGGACCGACCCTGCTGGATTCATCCTGACCTAAACTTGAAAAATAGTAAGGATGAAACTGAATGCATCCTGATGTAAATTAAAAATAAGAAAAAATATTTGAAAATGGGTAGGATGAAACTGTTTACATCCTGGCTATTTTTACATTTTTGTCCATTTAAACAGTATCAAAATCTAAATGTCCTTTTCACCCAGGAATTGTTGATTTTGGTCTTTTTAACCAATTTTGTGTATATATTTTCACTGATTTGGTCATCATGTTACATGTATATTATTTGTGAAATGAAAAAGAAAACAAAGAAAAAACATATTTTTTGTGTCGAACATGGCCTTAAACAAACTACAAATTCGTGAACTAACACAGACTAACTAATGGTGTCACTTGATTTTGTTAACATATGATTATAATGTTTGAAAAACGGTTGATGGGTGATGTTCCATTTTAAATGCGGGAGAAACTTAGGTAATTTTCACGTTGAAAGCAAACTATTGGAAAGGAACCCACCATGAATTCTACCTACCTGCCTTTCAACCAACCAGTTTGGTGATAAACCATACACCTCATTTGTAATTTCTTGTACTTCTACGGTTTCTTTCTTTGTACTCATCACAAGATCCTGTTTTGACTAGTTTGATATTCTAATTTAGAACTGAGATATCAAAACTTCCATGAATTCTGAATTAAGATCTACCGAATTCCCACCAGTATCATTTACATGTGTCAAGTGTCTTCGGTTCACTGATTATTTGTCTGCACGATTCCACCGGTGAGGTACCTTGTTACCTTTTGCCTCTTCTTTTTCAATGATGCTAACGCGGACGGCAGACGTTTTTTTTATAGGAAAAACTTAGGCCTAGAAAGGCACTAAGTGAAGTACACAGAGTTGTTGTTGGCAATGGCTGTGGAGGCACCACCGAGCCTGCCAACTTTGTTCTTACACAAAATAGCTAAATTGAAAGTTTCCATGTTTTGAGAGCGATTAATAACCTAGCGTTTTTAGGGGCCACCCCAAAGGATTTAGGGGCCATCAATTTATACCCAGCCAAAGACTCTAGTTAAGGGGTACCCTATATGATATTGAAGTTACATAAATGCCCTTATGGTAAAACTGTATGAAAACCAAATCAAAAACAATTCTACTCATTTCAACTCTTCTTCTTCCAGTTTCCTATTATCTTTCGATTGTGGAAGAAAAAAAAAATTCCGCTCCAAAGTCAAATGGCCCCAATTAGGTAAGAATCTATCATTTTTGGGGTTTATTTCGCTTTAATTCGGCGAATCGAGAAAAAATAATTCTAGGGTTTTCGGTTATTTATCCAGATTCGGGCGATATTCATGCTCCTTTACTTCCGAATGTAGTCGTGTTCTTCATTTCTCAAGAACATCGACAGTATTCGGGAGAAATATTTGATGGTTATCGGCCGAATATTGTTGGTCATATCTTCCTGGATACAAACTGGTAATAATCGGTAGTTTAATGAATTTTTTGTCTCCCGAATATATTTAAGTAGACACACAGTATTCGGAAGTACACTCACTACCGAATATATATATATATTGAAAAATCTCAAAATTTCTGATATAGGAAAAATCCCATTTTGGGGCCAGTATTTATTCGGAAGACAATATAATGTTATATACTTCCGATTATTTCAATTTCAAAATTTGAAAAGTATAAGTTTTTCAAAAATTCTGATTTTTGGGCCATCGTACATTCGGGACTTTACAAAACAATTATTCTCCGAATATAGCAAGTTCAAAACAAACCACGCCTTGGCTCTAGGTGGTTCCAAGGGCCAATATAGAATGTTAGAGAGCCCATATTCGGAAGTTTGGGTAACTAATTATACTTCCGATTATTTCAATTTCAAAATTTGAAAAGTATAAGTTTTTCCCAAATTCTGATTTTTGGGCCATCGTACATTCGGGACTTTACAAAACAATTATTCTCCGAATATAACAAGTTCAAAACAAACCACGCCTTGGCTCTAGGTGGTTCCAAGGGCCAATATAGAATGTTAGACAACCCATATTCGGAAGTTTGGGTAACTAACTCTAACAACTCAAAAATTAAAAAGAAATGGAAAAAATGAAACACAAATCATTCTAATACTGCACCGACTACAATCAGATGTATGGGAACGATTTTGGCTTCCGATTGCATTCGGAGGGTAACAATGTTATCATATCCTCCGAATATATAAGGGTAATTTCGCCATTACGAATTACGCGAGATAAGGGCTGGCTACATTTTCCCTTTGGGTGACCTTTTTTGTTTTATTGTTGGCCCCTAAATCCTTTTGAGTGGCCCCTAAAAACGCCAGGATTAATAAGCCTAAGGTTCAGTAAAACAAAAGATATGGGATTGATATCCATATTTTCATTCTTGTCTTCTTTGGTGTTGCTTCTTTTATAGTAAGATACGTGAAATCTTCCTTGAGCAACTTCATTGTAGAGGAACTTGAATCTATCTAAGATGTCCATTGATTCAGCTGATATGGCTATGTTAGTTTGCTGCATCTCTTTAGCTCACTGGAAAGCTAGATCTGCTCCTCCTGTGACTCCCCTTTCTCCATAATTTCCCCTTTCTCCATAGTATTGATTGAGCGGACCGCAGACGTGATGTATTTAAAGTACCGTCATCTAAGGAAAACTTAAAGAACAATTTTGTACCCCAATGACCCAATTAAGAAGCATCATGTTACACCTAATTAATCAAACAACAAATTCCACCCTTCCCTGTTAGCAGCTTGTTTTTTATCTTAGACAACACCGTGCGGATCCAGGAGGGTCACAGCCTACGGGTTCCAGATAGAGTTATAAAATCGGAAAATGTGTCATTTGTTCAAATATTTTTGAAATATGGTTCAAATGGACGAGTAAAAATTAGTATGGGTGAAATGAACACCAAAAAAATAACAAGGATGAAACTGGATTCATTCTGACTTAAACTTAAAAAATAGCAAGGATGAAACTGAATGTATTCTGATATAAATTAAAAATAAAAAAATATTTGAAAATGGGTAGGATGAAAACGTTTACATCATTGCTATTTTTAAATTTTTGTCCATTTAAACAGTATCAAAATCTAAATGTCCTTTTCACCCAAGAATTATTGATTCTGGTGTTTTTAACCAATTTTGTGTTATAAAATTTGGTAATATGTGCTCGGCAACGTTGACGCGGTCTCGGGATGCGAATTTGGACAAATTTTAGAAAAATTAGGACGCGAACGTGTTACAAAGCTAATAATATTTCTCACTAAAATGCGTATACAGTACATAAAATGAATGAAAGTGTCAACAATGTCAATAAATTGTTAGTAACGCATTTACAAAAAACAACACAATTACAAAAAATTTAAACATTATTAATATGTACTATTTATATTCAAATAGCATAAAACATATGCACAACACATGATATCACCGATGTATCTGACGTGAAGATGTGAGCGTCCGAAGCGGACTTGGATACCTAACCACGGTCATTATTCCGATGACTAATACCAAAGTTGGATTACTGCCTAATGCAAATGTTGAACCCAATTGACAAATGTTGGATTACTATTATAGCCTGTTCGGTTCAAGTTTTTCAAACCTCAGGAATTGGATTACAGGGTAATCCAATTCCTAGAATTGGATTCCAAGAAAAGGATTACATGGTAAAACAAAATCTGTTTGGTTGGGATAATTGGATTCCATTGTAATTCAAATCTATTATTTACTTAAATATCCTTGAAACTTCTAATAAAGCTAAAACTCAAAAATTTAAGAATTCAAAATTTCAAAACAAATTTGAACCATGGATGACTATTGTTCCACTTGTGTATGAAGAGTTAAATTTCAAAACAAATTTCAAAACAAATTTGAACCTAGATTTGTCATCAAGAGGTCTTGCCATCTTCTGAAGCTTCTTATTTTCACTACTACTTGAGTATTCTATTCTTCACATAGTGAGCCCTCTTCCCTTCTTCCATCCCGAAAAACATTTTGGTCTTCGTAGATGAATCAAGTATAATCGAAGCAGCATCTATCACATCATCATCAGTAAGACCATCAATCTTCTGTAGCTCCTCAAACAACTGTTTGTTGGTGTCTGATTCTTGGGCCAATGTACTACGAATTGCTTCAAAATGTGAAAGAGTGCCTGATACAAACTTGCTGAAAGAATTAGCCATCAGATTAAGACCATTCGAATCACCACTTGATTCACCAGATACAACATCCAAAGAAGATGATCTAACCCTCTTCCTCCTCCTACCTTTATCATTACTGTTATTGGCTTCGTCCACTGATCCAGATTGGTTACTTTGTTCTTGTTCAGTTTCCTGTTTTGTTTCGTTCTCCCTTTCTTGCTCATCTTCTTTATCTATCTCTTCCAACTCTTCAGCTAAAGAAGCAGCTCCTTTACCATTTGCTCTATCTTCAGCAAATATTTCAACCAATGCGTCCAAATGAGGAAAAACTTTCCCATACACTCCCTTTATACTTGGATGAGACTGCAAAATCCACAAATTGGGTATCAGTGCAGTTAAAATAAACAGTGCACTGAGAATCAGTGCAGTAACAGTGCAGTTAAAATAAACAGTGCACTGAGTATCAGTGCAATAACAGTGCAGTAATATGAGAGTTGCAGACCTAGAACTAAAGATATTAGACCAATGCCTGCGACTTAATTCCATTTAGAAAGGTCAGAACACAATTAATAACACTTTATTCTAGTCTTGTCTATTTCAACACCCAAGTTTTAAATCATGTCATTCAATCCAGGATTTCTATGATTACCCATTTGATTAGGAACAACACCAGTGGGAGAATTACAGCTTAAATCAAGAGGCGGAAGAGACTCTAAGCTAACAATAATTGTATGAATTAGGAACTGTTCCATTTGACTACCAGCCAATAATACACAAGCAAAACACTATTTTAAGTAAAGCTGAAGAATGCAGAATGTTGTAATATTAAGATTGCGGTAAATACGGATTCGATGCTCGGTCTTGAATAGATTTATAAACAAAAATATATACAAAATTGTCACAGGATCAAGAGATACCGGGACTCAGGATTTCACCAATTCTTATACTCATGCGATTCAATTATTAATTCTAGACAATTAAAGCTTATATTGATAACAAATATCGACTCTTACTTTGCCAAAAATAGATTTTGTAAGTATTATATGTAAATCATAAGCATGATGCATCAAGAATCTCATGGATTAAGCATACATCATCAGACAAAATCACACATAATCAATAAAATTCATAATTCCATTCATAATAGTGCAAATAGTCATAAAAGAATTAAATAAAATTACTCATGCATAAAGAATGGTTTCCTCCATCATCCCAGTATTGGGGTTTAGCTACTCATAATAATCATGTTCTCAAAATACATACTTGATGCTCAAAATATGATTAAAAGAGTGAAAAATATAAAACAGTGGTTCTATGACCCACAAAATTCGTCCAGAAATAAACGATACCAGTGAGCTGCAGTAAAACAACGACACCCAGCTGCTGCTGTTGACGCTACAGAAAATAAGACTGCTCTGAGCAGTCCGTTCTTCGTGTTCTTCAAGGTTTGTTAATGGCAGCAGCAGCAGCAGGTACAATTCCTGCAACTCCTCCTGCGCCTCTCTGCTGGCCTCCCAATCGACCCCTAACTCTTCATCCCCCTTCTATGACATAAAACCAACTATTTATAGGCTTTAAATCCCCTTGAAACTCGATCAAACCCCTTGGAAATCTCCATTATTCTTTACGGGTTGTTTGAAGAATAATCTTCTTCTTGTTGCGTTACAGGCTGTTTCTAGCTATTCTCTCGTCTCAAATATCTTCTAGGACTTTTACCCAACTGTTTTGATGTATATCCCACGCAAGATATCCCATAAATCTCTCAAACTAATCTCAAACCCTAAACAGAAACCGTGTGCACTGTCTTGACTTTGTGTGGATTTTCTGACTTATCCAGCCCAATTAGATGGGTATAATCGCTTCTAACAGGTCCCTTATGTCTTGTAGAGTCCGTGGGTACCAAATTTTCCCATTTAATCGCCTCCTAGGTCGCTCAAATCATTGATCCAAAACTGTTGACGCTGCTGCCTTTTTTCCCGCCAAAATCCAGTTTTGAAACTTTGAAGATGACCTCCCCCTATCCAGTTCCGGTGTCCCTTTAGTACATGCCCTGAAATGGGGTGCCCCTTAGTAATTAGGTTATCCCTTATCCAAAGTGAGAGTCTGTATAGTAATTTTCTCCCACGAGCGCAAAAACCACTTTTTAGCCAATTTCGCCGCAAAAGCTTATTTCTCCAAAAACACCTACAAAGACATAAAATAACCAAATAAGTACAAAATAGAGTACTAACAATATAAACAATTGGGACAAATTAGACACATAAATGCGTCTATCAAATACCCCCAAACTTATTATTTGCTAGTCCTCGAGAAAATCTAATCTAAAATAAAATGACTACACTTAGCACGTGCAGTAAGCCGTTAAACCACTAGGTGGCCCTAGTGGCGGAGTGTTGTCTCCGGGGGGTTTACCAGAGGTGTACCCACAAAACCTTAATACTCCAGAGCTTAGCTATCTACGCAGAACCTTGGAAGGCACTAAAGAATCTCCTTGGTTGGCATACTTATTGACTACAGGAAGAAGTACCCTGATGCGAAATTCCAATTGATGTACACGAGTTTGCACTCAAGCATACTAAAATTCATATAAAGTGACAGAGCTCTACTCAGATAGTTGCACTATGGACATCATATTCGGAGTCTAAACTAATCACATGGATAGATCAAGAAGATGGATATAGAAAACATAGATGGTTTTGATGTTTACTAAGTGAACGACGTTTCCCATATCTGTCTGAAGGCCTCCGCCAAAATGAACCTATCCTAATGGATTGAGATACTAGTCTGACTAATATCAACACACTGGCATATACAAGGGTACCAGTGGTCGATAACCTAACTCTAGGTCAACACAACTGGCATATACAAGGGTACCAGTGGTCGACTTTATTGAATTTATTCCTTTTGGTCAAATGGTCTGGTCTCAATTTTTTTTTTTTTTTTTTTTTTTTTTTTTTTTTTACTTTTTGGTAACTACCATTTTTTTTTCATTTTTTTTTTTTCATCTCTTTTTCTTTTTCAACTTTTTTTTTTTTTTTCATGGTATCTCAATCACTCTAATTCACCCTAGCATTGGTAACAACTTGAATCGTGGGCCCCACCTATCACTTAGAGAAACATAGTTTAAAAACAAAATAAAAAAAAAATAGAAGTGAAAAGGACTCAACGAGATATGGTGAAACTATCATGTTATTTCTAACACCTGAGCTCTGTGCTTTTATGAATAGACTCTTTAGATGTTTCCATCTAATCAGATTGGTTCCTCAAACTCCTACAATCAAAATGCTTCCATCCACTTAGATTAGTTAGTGCAATCCTCAATAGGCATAAATTTCTAAGCTCTGGAGTTTATTTATTCATACTAAAAAGTTTCTCCCATACCCCCAAACTTAAACCTAACATTGTCCTCAATGTTCTAAAGATGAAATTAAAAGCATGAACAAGGAGAAACTGTTACCATTTGAAATGAAAGAGTTACGGAAGGATATTACCTGGTTGCATGAGATTGGGTTACCTCCCAAGAAGTGCTAAGTTTAAAGTCTTCAGCCAGACTAAGAAAAGTATTAGTCAACTCGAACCGTATAACAGTAGCCGGAATAACTGTGGGTCTTTAACACCAAAAAGAGCTGACAAAAGGAAACTGCAGTGAACCAAGAAAATGTACAAGACTAGCATGCCCTTACCTAGTTTCCTGATTAAGATATCTATATCTAATTGTGGTTCAGGTTCTATAAAAGGGTCTAAATATATTTCTTTAGGCTGCAACTCCTCAAAATTGAGATCCGAATTATTAGGTCCTAGAGTCTGTAAGTACTTAAATAAGAACTTAGAAGCACAAAATAATAACCTAAATAATTGAGGATCCTCTAAGTCAATCAGGTTTGACTTACATAATTGACCACAGTGAGAGTAGTGGTCATTCTTAAGAAAATGTGTCGATTCTAATATCCTAAAGTAATTAGGTTTAGTCTCAGAACTTAATAATTGACACATTTGAAATTTATACGTTCCCACAATTGTTTGAAAAATATTTGGTGGGAAAACAAAGTCGATCTTAGTATCATAGCCTGGTCTAACCTCATCAACCAGAGGATGGGTTTCTAACAACTGAACTTCCTTATGGACATCACTAGGTTCAGGAAAACGAGTATGAAAGTAATCTTGTAAAATGGTTGAGGCATTGATGTCAAGTCCTAAGTGTGGGGACTTTCTGAGAGTTAAAGGTAAGGCACTAGGGAAGTGATAATCACCCCCAAACTTAGAGTTTTCAGTTTCTCTAGATAGACCTCTAATTTTTTCTTGAATTTCCGTATCTTCAGAGTCCTTAAAATATTCAAGAGATTCTTCTAAGTTATTATCAGGTAGTGCATCTTTACTCATCTCTACGGGTCTATCTTCTTCTTCCAAGACTATTGTTTCTAAGTCGCTAGACTCTAAAACAGTATTTTCGAAATGAACCCGTTCCTCTAAACCACTATCGGCTTCGTAATCAAAAGGAAAAACTACATCGTCTAAAACGGTGGTATCCCTAATCAAATCCTCGTCCTTTTGAATAGGTGAATAATCATAAAAATTATTTGGATTTGAAGTAGAAATAATATAATCACTATAAAGCTCAATTGGATTACTAGATTCCTGATTACTATGCCTACATGTTTCAGATTCTTCATCACTACTATCCTCATCATAATAGTACGAAGATGATTGAACCTTATCTAAATAAGTAGTGTTACCAATTATAACCTCGTTATCTTGATTATGTGAAAAAGTATCTTCATTCTCAAGGGTATTATTGGATACACTATATTGGCAATTCAAGTTATTTCGAGCAATACTTTCATTCGTCTCTAACTCAAGTCTACGTGTCGACTCAGCTATCCTCTCAAGGGTCTCTTCCAAAGAAAGTTCCCTTAGTGTAGGATCTAAGTTTTGAGTTAATCTATTGAGGATATCTTCTACAGATTCAGTTGTTGTTGCAGTTCTTTCGTCCATAACTACATTATTCACCTCATCTAATTTATACGTCGATTCAGCTAACTGACGTGATGACTTAGCTAAATTCCTGAGAGTCTCTTCTAGAGAAGGAATAGGAACTGAAGGATCATAATAAGGACTACTTTTCAAAAGTTTGATTGTATCCTCTAAAGACGAAGAACTAGTATTATAATCTTCTTGCTCGTATGACTGATGCGCGTGCGGATAGTAATTGGGCTCACCATGGTATGAACCATAACCTTGAAAAGGTTGGCGTCCCCAGTCACTATTCTCACTATGGTCATAATACTGATGATGTCCATATTCAAATTCAGGTCGATATTCATTGTATTGGCTTCTATCATACCAGTTCGACATTCTTAATTGCAGGGGAATTCTACGCAATCACAAACAAGTCCGACTCGACCAAATCAAACCTATAGAATCTAGCAAACAAAAAGCATGATGGCTCCACTTAGATTGTTTTCTAGACCAGCTTCTATTCCTTCGAAAAGGAATTCGTTACAATTTGAGCACACCCCTCTGGAATCAATCCGAGCTAATGTAAGTTGAATCGAGGCGAGGGAAGCTCAGTGGAGCTTTGATACCCAAGGCCTCACCGCTATCACAAGGCGGCGCAGTCACGCATTCAACTCACAGAAACCATCATGAACTTTGAAATGTGCTTAAAGAGCAACCAATATTTTTCGAACGAGTTTCCTATTAAGCTCGTTACCCTATTGGTCTCGTTCTATTCAAAATTTTAGGCTTAGGTTCGCGTTTGGTTTCGTTTTCCTAAGGCGGGCAAGAAGGAAACGGTGATGAAATCCGAGTCCTTATCTTGTTTAGGCCAGGCCTTGCCCTTTACTAGGAAAATAAAGACAGTCCGGTTCGTCCTCAAACAATTATCACCTTAAGGCAGACAGTAACCCGCTTGCAGGAGATTCGCGGGTGTTTCGATTGGACTTACCTCCCGTACCAGACGGGCGATGAACCGTTGTCGTCGACTCGGGCCACGACTCCTATGACGTGTGCGAACCCGAGGGGCCGAGACGATATAGTAATCGTCGTCCTTCCCTGCAAACAGTTTGTATTTAATTTTTTTTTTAATTTATAACCCTTCCGTAGGGTTTTAAAAATAATGTCCAAAGTCCAGAATAAAGTCCAAATAAAAAGTCCAAAATTACAAAAATTATGAAAAAAAGCCTATTTACAAATTCTAAAAAAAATATAAAAGCTATATACAAAAAAAAAATAATAATAATAAAATTAAATCCTAAAAAAAAATTATGTCTTTTTTTCTTCTCTTTTAGCTTTTAACTTTTAGCTTTAAGCTTTTTGTTCCCAAGTCCTTAGTATTCCACTTCGAACCTGTAAATCAAAGACACAAAAAGAAACGTAAAAAGGAACAAATAATAGTAAAAAATAAAATAAAAAATAAACCTAAAAACAAATCTATATACAAGTCCGGCGCGGCGCCATTTTGTTGTAGTATTCGATTGCGGTAAATACGGATTCGATGCTCGGTCTTGTGAATAGATTTATAAACAAAAATATATACAAAATTGTCACAGGATCAAGAGATACCGGGACTCAGGATTTCACCAATTCTTATACTCATGCGATTCAATTATTAATTCTAGACAATTAAAGCTTATATTGATAACAAATATCGACTCTTACTTTGCCAAAAATAGATTTTGTAAGTATTATATGTAAATCATAAGCATGATGCATCAAGAATCTCATGGATTAAGCATACATCATCAGACAAAATCACAAATAATCAATAAAATTCATAATTCCATTCATAATAGTGCAAATAGTCATAAAAGAATTAAATAAAATTACTCATGCATAAAGAATGGTTTCCTCCATCATCCCAGTATTGGGGTTTAGCTACTCATAATAATCATGTTCTCAAAATACATACTTGATGCTCAAAATATGATTAAAAGAGTGAAAAATATAAAACAGTGGTTCTGTGACCCACAAAATTCGTCCAGAAACGATACCAGTGAGCTGCAGTAAAACAACGACACCCAGCTGCTGCTGTTGACGCTGCAGAAAATAAGACTGCTCTGAGCAGTCCGTTCTTCGTGTTCTTCAAGGTTTGTTAATGGCAGCAGCAGCAGCAGGTACAATTCCTGCAACTCCTCCTGCGCCTCTCTGCTGGCCTCCCAATCGACCCCTAACTCTTCATCCCCCTTCTCTGACATAAAACCAACTATTTATAGGCTTTAAATCCCCTTGAAACTCGATCAAACCCCTTGGAAATCTCCATTATTCTTTACGGGTTGTTTGAAGAATAATCTTCTTCTTGTTGCGTTACAGGCTGTTTCTAGCTATTCTCTCGTCTCAAATATCTTCTAGGACTTTTACCCAACTGTTTTGATGTATATCCCACGCAAGATATCCCATAAATCTCTCAAACTAATCTCAAACCCTAAACAGAAACCGTGTGCACTGTCTTGACTTTGTGTGGATTTTCTGACTTATCCAGCCCAATTAGATGGGTATAATCGCTTCTAACAGGTCCCTTATGTCTTGTAGAGTCCGTGGGTACCAAATTTTCCCATTTAATCGCCTCCTAGGTCGCTCAAATCATTGATCCAAAACTGTTGACGCTGCTGCCTTTTTTCCCGCCAAAATCCAGTTTTGAAACTTTGAAGATGACCTCCCCCTATCCAGTTCCGGTGTCCCTTTAGTACATGCCCTGAAATGGGGTGCCCCTTAGTAATTAGGTTACCCCTTATCCAAAGTGAGAGTCCGTATAGTAATTTTCTCCCACGAGCGCAAAAACCACTTTTTAGCCAATTTCGCCGCAAAAGCTTATTTCTCCAAAAACACCTACAAAGACATAAAATAACCAAATAAGTACAAAATAGAGTACTAACAATATAAACAATTGGGACAAATTAGACACATAAATGCGTCTATCACAGAACAATCACAAGAAATCAGATTAGGTCACAAGTGAATGGAGCTGAAACCAGATAAGAGGATTACCCATTTCAGATCCGATTGAGGACTACTCATCATGTAATATAAACAGGACAAAATCACCAAATGCAATTTTTTACCAAAATGATAATCCCAAATCACAGAGATACATCAAGATATACCAAACCCATAATAATTCAAATGTAAACACCTCAGTACACATTCTCTCTCTCTCTCATAAGGCAAAAAAGAGGTGGCAATTGATCTGCATCAACGATTGGCAACTGCAGTTCTAAGTATTGTTAAGAGTTCTTTTTCTAAATTAACCAAAATAATTCAAGTTTGTCGTGACAAGAACGTGAGCATTCCTAATTGTCTCTGCTAACTTTATGGAACTAAAGCTGTAATTAGATCAGTAAGTAAAAAAAAACATAACACAATCAAGAGACAGTTAAAAGATGATTTCATGGATTATATCATAAACCCAACATACACATGCATAAGCTAATTTTATCATAAAACTAAAAAATTACCGAAATCAATTTAAATGAAATTGGTGAACGAATTATACCTTGAAAGTTCTTATTAGTTGAATCAAAGGGAAACGCTGATAATACTGTAGTTGATTGAGTCGGGAGAAGAAGAAATAGGTACTGTTGAAAATGAAAGTTAGAGTTCTTGTGGAAGAAATTATTGTTCCTGAGTTGATGATCGATTATCACAAAGCCGAAAATCCAATTGAGATGATAATTGGTCTTTTCATCAATCATTCCTGCAACAAACTGAAAAGAAATCAAAACCCTAACAAAACGAGCAGTTAAAAAAAATGAAATTACATACAGATAGAGAAGAAAGAAAATACGAGAATTTAAAACCCTAACCTAATCATCGTATTTCTCCATCTCTCATTCTTCAGTGGTTTCTTTCTTCTTCTCTCTCGATCTCTTCTTCTCTCTGGATCTCAGATGGTTAGAAACTCTCGATCTCTTCTTCTCTCTCGATCTCAGATCGAACGAAATGGTTAGAAACTCTCGATCTCTTCTTCTCTCTCGATCTCAGATGGTTAGAAAATCTCGATCTCTTCTTCTCTCTCGATCTCAGATCGATTTCAGTACCTATACGAATGGTTATTCAGTAAAATGAAAAAAGAAAACCAGATTTTCAGAGGGACAGATTCGTAATTTTCGCTCAATTCCCTTTGTTTTTTACGGAATCAAATTCCTTTCCACCCACCCACCAATGCAATAGAATAGAGCCCATAGGAGGGAATTGGATTCCTTAGCAATCCAATTCTAAATTTTTTTGGGCTGTTCGGTTCAGGGGAATTGGGCCTATTCCCTTCGAATCCAATCACTGGGTTCCCAATTACCTGAAACGAACGGGCTATTAGTATCAAATCAAATCTTGATACAAACATGGTACACCAAAATCACCAAAAAAAATGAAAACAGTCGTGAGCTAACTAACATGCGCCACGTGACTAGTTTACAACCTTCCCCCGTCTCTCTCTCTTTACAAAAATTAAGATTGGTCGAGTCAGTAAGAAGAGGAGTGTCTCGCCTATAAATAGGATCGGCTCCTTCCGACATATTTGCATCTCTTTTCTTTCTATCTGCTCTTTTCGCAGAATCTCTCTTCACTTCTCCTTCTCCGCCCAAATTCAAACTCAATATCGCCACAACTAATTCAGGTAATTTTTTTCTTCTTTCTGATTTCTTATTTGAACAATTTTTTAATTCAATTGATGTTTATGTGAGATCTGATTTGTAGTTACTGCAGTTTCTGATCTCGATTTCGTATTTTGAATTGAAATCGAACTAATGTGATTGCCTAGAATTAGATTTGATTCGTCTTACTGAAAATGCGGTTGTTTGTTTTATTCTGGTTTGGTAACGTGGGATCTGATGCGTTTGTGATTAGTATGTGTATATTTATTTATTTTCTAGTTAGGTAGAAATGCTTACTTGCTTATTAATTTGAAGATTTTGTTAGGTTAGGTCTGCGATGGGATGAGATTCTAAATTTCATCACATAGTGTTTTGAGAAAATTTGGCGGGTAAATCTGAGATCTACTAGTGTGTATCATTAACGAGGGTTATGAATTTGATTGTAGTACAAGTGTTTTTGTTGAATTAGGTAGGTTGTTGGTGTTTGCATGGTAAGATGAACGGACTGGATCTGTTGTGGTGAATTCTAAAAATGATAGATCTGTAGATCCATGATTGGAGTTTTATAAACTCGTTTATGTCGTTTAGAGATCAAGATGTACGGATTGTATTGGTTTTGTTGATGTTGTATGGATCTGATCACCATTAGTCATCACTCAAAATTTATACCTACTTAAATGAAAGAGTTTATCTTTATGAACAACGAAAATTCACTGATTTGAATGATGCAGTTTGGCATGATAATGTTAGTTTTTAGTTTCAAGTGACTTAGGCTTTCTTACTTAGCAATGATGAGGATATCTGGCTTACCAAGGTTATGAAATTTTAGTGTCAAGGTAGAAAATGCAACACTTTCGAATATTGATCAAAGCTCGGTTATACTAATTGTTCACATTTCATGGAGGCAACGTTTTTTCATCCCTCCTTTTTTTGTATAACACTTAAACTGGTAGTAAAATGATACCTCGTGTGCATGCTTGTCAATTACAGAGATCAGGCCCAGTCAACAATTGTACTGCTTTTTGGCTCGTTTCTGTGTTTTGTGATTTGAACATATATTACAGTAGTAGCTAGTTCCTAAGGTGGTTTTGTGACTTTGTCTTTTATTGATTTTCAGTTACCAGTCCGTAAATATTTAACTGGTCATTTTTGTCGCATATGGTGGCTAAGAATATAAATAAAATGATAGCATCTTTTATTATTACGTAATCGTTCTCTAATAAGTTGAAGTTTGTACAATTTCATTGACATGTTCTTTAGATTTACAAACATTGTATCTTTTGCAGGTAGTATTGAGTGTCTCTGTCCATCATGGCGACTGGGCAACTATTTTCCCGTTCCACACAAGCCCTATTTTATAACTACAAGCAGCTTCCTATCCAACGGATGCTTGATTTTGACTTCCTTTGTGGTATGTAGCCTTTCTTTTTGATACTACTGGGTTCCTACTTGTAATTGCGTATCAAATAAAAATTTAGGTTGTTGCTTTCTTAGATGAGCATCTTATTAATCTGGAATGTTGTTGTTGTACTTACCTAGGGAGAGAAACGCCATCTGTTGCTGGAATTATAACTCCGGGTGCTGAGGGGTTCCAGAAACTTTTCTTCGGTCAAGAGGAAATTGCAATTCCTGTTCATTCAGCGTATGCTATTGTTTTTCTTTTCTTTGCTTTACTAATGAGGAATCACTAGAGGTCCTTGGCTGCATGTTCTGAGTCGTTCGCTACTGTTAATAACTTAGTACATCATGGAGTTTGTTATATATTTACCGAACCTTTTGATTCTCTCCTGCAGTGTTGAGGCCGCTTGTGCTGCACATCCAACAGCTGATGTTTTTATCAACTTTGCATCATTCAGAAGGTCAGTCATGCTCTTTACACTAAGCTACCAGTTACCAATTTGAATCCTTGTCAACTGAGTGACACTTCGTTCGGCATATTGCAGTGCGGCTGCTTCTTCTATGGCTGCTCTGAAGCAACCCACTATTAGAGTTGTGGCTATAATAGCAGAAGGTGTTCCAGAATCAGATACCAAGCAGTTAATTGCATATGCTAAGGCAAACAATAAGGTTGGAGAATTTACATAGATTACTGGACTTCAGTTTTCAGAGGATTTTATGACTGTTATCTATGCTGGTTGTTTGCCTGATCTTGGAACTGGAATCTTTGCAGGTTGTGATTGGACCTGCCACTGTTGGAGGCATTCAAGCTGGAGCATTTAAAATTGGTGACACTGCTGGAACTATTGATAATATCATCCAGTGCAAGCTATACAGGCCTGGATCTGTTGGATTCGTGTCCAAATCTGTATGTATATTCTGCTCTTTTTGCTAGATTTTCTGCTATTATGCAGAGAAAATTTACTACTTTTAGTGCAGACACATCTGAAACTGCCTTTTTACTATTGCAGGGTGGCATGTCTAATGAAATGTACAACACTATAGCCCGTGTAACAGATGGAATATATGAAGGTATTGCAATTGGAGGAGATGTGTTCCCAGGCTCAACTCTTTCAGATCATATCCTGCGATTTAACAACATCCCCCAGGTAATTTAACGTCTCCAAAGTTTCTTTTAAAAATGCAGTTCTGTTACATGAGACTGAGGCTGCTAGTGTACAAATAGACAGTTCTAGTTGGCAAATAGGTATCAGTAAAGCCCAAGTTCTTGAACTATGCTCCTGTTTCATGCCAAATGTCTTATCCTCCAGCTGATGCATGACTGAACCACTGGATATCACCTTATCTCCAACTTCTATGTAGCGTTCGAAGGATCTGGATCTTATTGGGCTTTTGAGCTACATTCAGATTCAATGATTAGCGGTGGTGGTTACCTCCTAATTAAGTTATACAGGAGTCGTAATGATTTGATTGTTATCTTTACTCTTTAGCCTCAAACTTCATTATGTGACCTAGAATCTATTGACACTAACAGAGTAACAGTAAAGGGATGAACAAGCACGACCAAACTTGCCAGTCGCCGCTAACCATTATTCATGTGAACAATGATTTCAGCGTGTTGTCTATTTTCTCCCGCTGCATCATTTTGTGAATGTCCAAAAGGCATTATGTTGATTTTTATCATCCCTTACGAATTTTCTTGCTGATTAATTTCTTTTTGACTTTTCAATTAGGTCAAAATGATGGTTGTGCTTGGGGAACTGGGCGGAAGAGATGAGTACTCTCTTGTCGAAGCCTTAAAACAGGGAAAGGTCAATAAACCTGTTGTAGCCTGGGTGAGCGGAACCTGTGCCCGACTTTTCAAGTCAGAAGTTCAATTTGGTCATGCTGTAAGTTGCTTACCCTGGTTAAAAATCCATATTCTCAAGTTTAATCATTAATGATTCTATTTGGCCATTCTTAACTTCTGGTTTTGTGCAATGTTTACACCAGGGTGCCAAAAGTGGTGGTGAGATGGAGTCGGCGCAAGCCAAGAACGAAGCACTAAGGGATGCAGGTGCCATTGTTCCCACATCTTTTGAAGAACTAGAGATAGCAATTAAAGAGACATTTGAGAAACTTGTATATGTTCAGCCTACATCTGGTTTTATCTGCATTTGAATAATTCCAATGCTTGGGGTGCATATTTTAAAATCTGGTAGTAGCTAATTGACTAGCTTGATACTTGTTTTACTTAGGTTGAAGATGGAAAGACAACACCCGTCAAGGAAATCACACCTCCTCAAATCCCTGAGGATCTCAGCATCGCAATTAAGAGCGGAAAAGTTCGCGCTCCAACTCACATTGTTTCCACCATCTCTGATGACAGAGGTAAAATGAGCTTTTGCTTTTGCCATTCAAATGGATAATGATGCAGTTGTATGTACCTATTTTCTTGTCCTATTTGCAGGTGAAGAACCATGTTATGCCGGTGTTCCAATGTCATCAATTGTTGAGCAGGGTTATGGTGTCGGTGATGTTATATCCCTTTTATGGTTTAAACGCAGTCTTCCTCGCTACTGCACACACTTTATTGAGGTAGGTTTATATATCAAAGCTTTGAGTTTGTTGTGATCTCTTCTCCGTCTCTTCTTTCTATATCTTACTAAATCATATTTAATTGGTCAGATTTGTGTCATGTTATGTGCTGACCATGGTCCCTGCGTTTCTGGCGCTCACAATACCATTGTCACTGCAAGGGCCGGAAAAGATCTAGTTTCTAGTCTTGTCTCAGGTAAATTTTTGATTAATGATGTTTTCTGCCATTTGCCAAAAAAGTGAACATTGTCGCGTAGTTCTTGCTGGAAAACAAACAAAAGAAGGAACAAGAGAGTTATCTTTGTTAATATGATTAGCATATGAAAACCTAAACTCAATATATCTTATGAACAGGGTTACTCACAATTGGTCCAAGATTTGGAGGAGCCATTGATGATGCTGCTCGATACTTCAAGGATGCGTATGACAAGGTGAGTTTTTTTTCTTTTTCTTCTTTAGCTGCTACATGGTTAAATGGAAAATAGTTTCTAAATTTTCCGATGTTGTTCTGCTGTTTATCCACAGGGTCTTACTCCATATGAGTTCGTCGAAAGCATGAAGAAGAAGGGTATTCGTGTACCAGGAATTGGGCACAGGTATGTGCATTCTTCGCTTAGCGTCTATCTTTGCCATCACACAAGCTTGACCTACACTATAGTCTATTCTACTTTCTCTGTCTGTTGAGTGTGAAAAAAGTTCTATGTATGTATCAGAATCAAGAGAGGAGACAACAGAGATAAGAGAGTAGAGTTACTACAACTTTACGCGCGTACCAACTTCCCTTCTGTCAAATACATGGAGTATGCCGTCGAAGTTGAAACCTACACTCTATCAAAGGCAAACAACTTGGTTATGAATGTCGATGGTGCCATTGGATCTCTCTTCTTGGATCTCCTTGCTGGTAGTGGAATGTTCAGCAAAACCGAGATTGATGAAATTGTTGAAATAGGATATCTCAACGGACTCTTTGTGCTTGCACGTTCCATTGGTCTCATTGGGTGAGTTTTGATTTACGTTTACATATTTTGAATTCCCATCCTACAAAAAAGAAGATGAAAAATAATAATCATTTTTCTTCTTGATATCAAATCTCGATTTCATTTGTTTCTGTGCATGGATTTACAGGCACACCTTTGACCAGAAGAGATTGAAGCAGCCGTTGTACCGTCACCCATGGGAGGATGTTCTCTACACCAAATAATCTCCTGTTTCTAGCTACCGGTTGTAACAATGCCTCTTGCTTCTCATTCTTTTTGTCTCTTTCAAATGTCCATTTTTAGTCCTGTGATTTCTCTTTTTCTTATTTTTTTTCTTTTACTTTTTATTTCTCATGTCATTTATAAGCGTAACATTGTTGTTTGTACTCGGTGATTGCAGCTATTCGTGTTGTCGTTAAACTAGTGTAGTAAGAGAAATGTGAATGATTTGAAATAATTAATCTGTTATGAGTTGTGAGTCAGTTAGTGAACAAATTGTTCCATAAGAGTTTAACAGCAAAAGATGCCGACTTTGACAAAGAAAAATGCAGGCAGTTATGTAGTTTTCACATGATTGTTGCTTCATAGATGAATACTATAATTATGTTATATTGAAATTTCATACTATGTTGATGAGAGGGTTTGTCGAGGATACGAGAAGTACGTTTGGATTATCATAATTAAAGCCAACTAAATTGTTATTACACGTGCTGGGAAGCACTGGCATGGACACGGGACACGACACGGACACAGGGACCTCCAAAACTCAAAATCATCAGGACACGGACACATTAATATATATACTAATTAAATAATTTTTATATACTAAACTCATAGTGTTATGGCATATCAAATAAAATCACACAATTATACGATAAAAACTCAATTTTATGCTGTTAGATGATACGTATTGATCTCTATACCTTGGTAGCTATTACTATAAATGCGGAATTCAGAATAATAATAGACGAGAAACTTAGAAAAACAGAACACAAGTAGTAATTCGAAGAAAATATCTTTTCTAGATTATGAACAAGAAAACGATTATAATTCTCTCTTTGTTACGCTGACAATCTTCTCTAAATAGTGGATCAACCTTAAACTGTTTACTAAGCTTGCACATGTATTGTCTCAAGCCTTTTGTAGGTTTTCTGTGCATAGTATATTCTGTGTCTTAGCTTTTAGCCAAAGCCCTCTATTTATAGCCTTCATCGTACTCGGCCGACCAAGGACTTCTATTAGGAATCTATTTCCTAAACTAAGAGAATTGCCTAGAACAAAACTCTTTCCTAACTAGGAATTCTGCCTAAACAAGGAATCCTGCCTAGAATAGGATTCTTCCCTCAACTTAGCTTGAGGTTAACTAAGTTCCCTAAAGGAGTACGGATACACCTGTATCATGGGTCCCCCTTTTAGGAACTTGAACTCCTGTGAAAGTTAAAAATGAAGGTTATGGAACTCGAGAGTCCCTTTTTCCTTGTTAAACCACTTGGCCCTGCTAGGAACTTGACCTTTACATCCAATTAGAAAAGCTTCTTTCTCTCCTTGTCGTGTTTTAGTCACTCTTCGCTCCAATATGCAATCTTTCTTGAGTGGTTCCTCTCTATCAAACCATAAGTCTTCTACTCGTGGTAAGATCAAAGTGTCGTCGCCGACATCATCAAGTAATGGTGGTTCAAATAACTTCAAGTATTCGACATTTATTACTGAGTACATACCTAGATAAGGTGGCGGATCCAGACGAAAGGCATTGTCACCAATCTGATCGAGAATACGAAATGGTCCATACCTCAATGGCTTCAACTTATTACCTTCCCCCTTCAGTCGTTCCTTACTTAATTTTAACCATACCAAGTCACCAACACCAAAATTACAAGGCACAAGATGCTTTCCATGCTTTGCTTTGTATTTGACTTGTGACTTCTTTAATTGTGCTTCAACAGTCGCATGAATCTGAGATATCTTCTCCAAGAACTTTTATGCCTTTTTCCATTCACTTCATTCCTTCCCCCCATTGAGGTGTCACTAGAAAATACTAGATCGAAAGGACTAGGTGGTAAGCAACCATAGCACGTCTCGAAAGGAGATTTTCTCGAAGAACTGTGAACTGCTCTATTGAAAGAAAAATGTAGATATGGTAAACTCTCATCCCAAGTTTTAGGATGCTTAGAATTATATCCCCTTAACATGTGAACCATAGTCCTATTGACCACTTCTGTTTGTCCGTCTGTTTGTGTATGAAAAGTTGTTCTCTTCTTCAACCTAGTGTCCATCATCTTCCATAAAGAATCCCAAAAGTGACTAAGGAATCGACTATCCCTATCAGAAATAATCGAAGTAGGTAAACCAAAATGCTTCCACACATGCTCAAAGAAGAGCTTTGCTGCACCGGCTCCCATTACCGTTTTTGTACATGGAATTAATGCAATCATCTTGCTGAATCGGTCGACCACAACGGAAAAATAATCATGACCAGAATTGGTTTTCGGTAACCCACCAAGAAAATTCACAGAAATACTCTCCCAAGGCCTTGATGGTACTGGTAATGGTAGATATAACCCACGTTTTCTGTTGGAAGGTTTAGATGTGCTGCACAACTTACACCCTCTAACCAACTTAGCCACATCATCTTGCATCTTCGGCCAAAATACATAACGCCGGAGGTTAAGTAGAGTTTTATTCATCCCAAAGTGTTCAGCAACTCGGGAAGTGTGTGCCTCTCTCAACCACTGTAAACGATCTCCATCTTCTGGTATGCAAAGTAACTGACCTTTGTATAACAATCCATCTCGGAGTTCATACTCGCTTTTCAAACCACTCTTTACACCTTCTAACACCTTCTTTAAGTCTTTGCTGGATGCGTATGACTCTGCCTACTCTTGAGGAAAAATTGGCTGAATTCTCATGGCCACCATTAATGCTCGAACTGGAGGTCGAGATAACATATCTTCCAACTTGTTTGTTACCCCCTTCTTGTACTTAATAAGAATATTGAAAATCATCATGTAAGACATCCACTTCATGTGTCGGGCTTGTTGTAGTTTCGTTTGAGCGTGTAGATACTCCAATGGTTTGTGATCTGAATGTACCACTACTTCTTTACCTAAGAGATACACTCGCCAATGCTTGATACATTGATATAAAATATAAAATTCTTTGTCATAAGGTGCGTAGTTCTTAATAGCACTTGAGAACAATTCTGAATGGTACTCCACTGGTTTACCATCCTGTAACAACACTCCTCCCAATGCATAGTTAGAAGCGTCGGTCTCAACTTCAAATGTACACTGTAAGTTAGGCTGTGCTAATACTGGTGCTTCTGAAATCTTCCTTTTTATTAATTGAAAAGCGTCTTCATGGGTTTGCTGCCATTCAAACTTTGCCTTATCTCCCGTCAAACCATGTAATGGTCCTGCAATATTCGAAAAATGTCGGATAAACTTAGAAAGTAGGTGCAATACCCTAAGAAACTCATGATTTCAGTTACAGTGTTAGGTCTAGGCCACTTAGTGATCACTTCAACCTTCCATGGATCAATCTTCCGTTGTCCACCACCAACAATGAATCCTAGATACACCAACTCCTCCTTCCCAGACTCACACTTCTTAATGTTCAACTTCAGCTGGCCTTCATATAACACCTTTTCAACGTGAACGAGATGTTCTTCCCAAGTTCTGCTGTATATTA
Source organism: Papaver somniferum (assembly GCF_003573695.1). Lineage (NCBI taxonomy): Eukaryota > Viridiplantae > Streptophyta > Magnoliopsida > Ranunculales > Papaveraceae > Papaver > Papaver somniferum. Next base: position 14,932,023 of record NW_020622381.1, read on the forward strand.
GGATATCATCCAAGTAAACAATCACAAAATCTTCTACAAAAGGTCGTAACAAATCATTCATCAAACGCATAAACGTCGCTGGAGCATTACACAAACCAAAATGCATCACCAACCATCCAAACAAGCCTTGTTTGGTCTTAAAAGCAGTTTTCCATGTATCATCTTCTCGAACTCTCATCTGGTGATATACGAATTTGAAATCTAACTTTGTAAAGACTCGATCTTTTTCCAACTGATCCATCATGTCGTCTATCCTAGGTAAAGGGTAACGATTCTTTACTGTGATGTTGTTCAATGCTCTATAACGAATACACATGCGCCAGCCTCCATCTTTCTTTGGAACCAACAACACTGATGATCCACAAGGTGAAGCACTTGGCAATATCATTCCTAATTCTAGAAGTTCCTGGACTTGTTTCTTGATCTCATTAGATTCCTCTACGGTCGTGTGATAAATATCTAGAAGAGAACTCTCCCCGGTCAACATGATTTCATGCTCCACACTCCTCTTTGGAGGTAATCCTGTGACATCAGAAAATAGATCCTTGTATTTTAACTTCAACCTTTCTAGGTCATTTTCTTGTTGTGCAGTCAAGGCTGCCAAACAAACTCTACTCGGCTTCTCCTCAAGAGAACGAATCACAAGGAGAATGAACTTTGTGCTAGTATTCACCAACCGCTTAGCCTGAGTGGCTGTGATCAAACTTCCTCCCTCAAGAGGAGAATCAATATCCCGAATCACAAAACTTTCTCCATCTTTGGTAAAGGTGTACTTTTGTTCCCTCCTGTGTAGAGTTGCATCTCTATCCCATAGGTAAGGATTACCTAGTACCACCTGACAAACATCCAAAGGAACTACGTCGCATGTAACTTCGTCAATATATGACTCATCTAGAGCAAATTTTAACGTGCACTGCTGTGAGACTTGTAAGCCCCCTTCCTTTTGAAGCCATCCTAAAGGGTATGGTTTTGGATGTTTGAAAGTTTTCAATCCTAACTTCTGCACCAAAGAACTTGAAAGTAAATTCTTTTGACTTCCCGGGTCAATAACAACATTAACTAGTGAAGTTTTGACTTGCATCTTCACCGTGAAGAGTCTCTCCCTAAGATCATCTTTTGAAGGTGTTTCTTTGTTCTTGTCATAAGAGAAAGCTTTGAATTGGGTTCCGTTAGTCCGTGGACTTCTTTTGGAGTTTGAGCAACTAGTGCTACCTTCTTGGCTTCTTTCCTCTGCAACCCTTTAGGCTTTAGATGAGGGTTCTTAACCCAACACTTGTCGACAACGTGACCTGTTTGCTTGCAATGGGTGCAATACTAACCTTCCTTGTCACTAAACTTCCCTTCTTCTTTGCTCCTTTCACCTCCTTTCACAGTGGTACCTCCAAATTTTACCTTAGTTTTTCCCTTTGAATCAGATTTCTTAAGCCTGCCTTCAATGGCATTAGATTTTCTACTTGCTTCGAAGATAGTATCCATCGAAAACATCTTCAACTCCTTCCATATATACTCATGGAATCCGAAAATATATTTCATATATATAACTAATCTCCCAAGTATAAATCCAAAATCATAGCTTGATTCTGAAATTCCGAAGTATATTCTTGCACAGTTTGGTTGTAAGTCTGCTTCAAGCTGTACCACTTGAACCATCTCTCCTCAAGGTAGCCAACCGGATAAAACTGTTTCCTTACAACTGCCTTGAATCTTTTCCATGACAATACACCTTTACCTAGGTTTTGTCTTTGATAAGCTTTCCACCAGGTTAGAGCATGCTTTTGTAGCTTCAATGTCGCGAAAGAAATCTTTTCCTTTGAACCATATTCAAAGAAAGAAAAATACGTCTCTAGACATTCAATCCAATCATCTAATTTTTCTACATCGACACTCCCATCGTAAAGTGGAATATCAACACGAAAACCAATTTTCAGATTCTTACCATGAGATTCAGTTGATGTAGGACTTTTAAGAAACTCTTTCTTCTTTTCTTCCTTCTTCTTCTTCTTCTTCTTCTTCTTCTTCTTATTCCGAATCATCTTTTTCCGAAGCTTCAGGTGAAGGTGTAATCTTTTTCTTTGTCTTTGTCTTGAGTGTATGAGAATGAATACATTCACTCAATTCCTTAAGGGTAACTTGAATTGACTTCATGTATGTTTGCAATGTAGCCTCATTTTCTTCCATAGTTTGTGGTTCTGTTTCCTTATGTTATTCATCTGACTTTGTCATCCTTGATCCCCTTGTTTTCTTAACGTCTTCTAACTTCTCAAGTACCTCACCAAGCTTTATGTAGAGATATCTAGTGAAAACCATAAACCACAGGGATTTACCCTAAAAACTAACCTTGCTCGTGATGCCAACTTGATACGTATTGGTCTCTATACCTTGGTAGCTATTACTATACATGCGGAATTCAGAATAATAATAGACGAGAAACTTAGAAAAACAGAACACAAGTAGTAATTCGAAGAAAATATCTTTTCTATATTATGAACAAGAAAACGATTATAATTCTCTCTTTGTTACGCTCACAATCTTCTCTAAATAGTGGATCAACCTTAAACTGTTTAATAAGCTTGCACATGTATTGTCTCAAGCCTTTTGTAGGTTTTCTGTGCATAGTATATTCTGTGTCTTAGCTTTTAGCCAAAGCCCTCTATTTATAGCCTTCATCGTACTCGTCCGACCAAGGACTTCTATTAGGAATCTATTTCCTAAACTAAGAGAATTTCCTAGAACAAAACTCTTCCCTAACTAGGAATTCTTCCTAAACAAGGATTCCTGCCTAGAATAGGATTTTTTCATCAACTTAGCTTGAGGTTAACTAAGTTTCCTAAAGGAGTTCGGATACACCTGTATCATTAGATTAGTCCACATGTAGAAAAGTTAACTATTATACTAATTTCCATGACACACTAGATTACCCAACTAATAAAATAGAGTATAAATTTTTACACGTGCGTCGTGTCGGAGTCCAACGCGCGTCCTGTGTCCGACGTGCATCGGACGCGGACACGACACCAATACCGGTGTGTCGGTGCTTCACAGTACACGTGGGAATGTGATTCCCATAGAGTCTCTTAAAAGAAATGTCGGATTTGTCTGGTCCCAAATTGATGTTGAGAGGTTTCCCGCTTGGCTGCCGTCGACTGCAAAGTTTTCTATTCCATCTGCTGCTTGGTTTCCTTCTCTATAATTATGTTGAATAACACAACATGGAATTTTCCGCATTCGATATATGATTGCTCCAATCATTTCAGATATATGCTCTAAGCTAGTTATAGCTCGGGAAACAATTTTTTAGCTTAGGTGGAATCCATAGGACTTTTTTTATTGCACGTTTGGATGCACACTTAGAAGTTACTTTTTGACTTCTAGAGATCAAAATGCAAGAAGTCTATTTGGGCATAAAATTTTAAAATGACTTATAGAAGCAAAAAAATCAACTTTTTATGAAGCAAAATAGTTTTGCTCCTAACTTCTACTTCTGGAGATTCAGAATTACTTCTGTTTCCGATATCCAATCGAGCTATTAGAGTGAGGTTTATGAGTGCTTCACAACGTTTAATAACACGTAAAACCGTGGTCTAATGTCTCCTATTACAAGCACTTTACGCATAAATGTGCAAGGTGCCTGTGAATCATAACTTAAGAGAGGTGCCATTATGCGTAAAAAAAAAATATTTTAACGAAGAAATATTCCTCGCAGAAAGATTTATTTTAGCAAGAAAATATTTATTGTGTTGTCACTTTTTCTTGGTTTCAGGGAATTTTTATATATTTTTTAGTTAAGGGTCCTTTTTTTTTTAAAGTTAATCTTTTGTCTTTCCAGCAAGACAACACTCGTCGCTTTATAGATTTACAACTCCATAGCCGTAAGACCTAATTCCCTTTCACATGTGACATAGCTTGGGTTGTAAAAGGGATAAGAAGCCCCTCATAAGACCCAGTCTTAGTGGGCAAGATAGTTTCTTGTAATGTTCATTGAAAAAGCGGGGGTCTAACAACACCACCCAATATTTCGATTATCAATCTGTATGGAATAACTCTGAAACACTTACTAGAGAATCAACTAGACAGTCAGACTCAATCTAGACAAAAGTATCTCAAAGAGCTAATATCTCTCTCTTGTTTTGATTTACTCAAACAAATAGAAATCAACGAGTCTATAATCAAACACAAGGAATAACTTGGACGGTACCAAAGACCAATGTACAAGAATCAATCAATATCAATCAACAACCAAAGGTCGGATTTCCAATTGATTGATTCAAACGCACAACCTTTAGTATTTCAATTATATAAACAAATATAATGCGGAAATATAAATAACACAGACACCAGAAATTTTGTTCACGAGGAAACCACAAATGCAGAAAATCCCCGGGACCTAGTCCAGATTGAATACACACTGTATTAAGCCGCTACATACACTATCCTACTCCAAGCTAACTTCGGACTGGACTATAGTTGAACCACAATCAGTCTCCCACTGATCCAAGGTACAATTGTACTCCCTACGCCTCTGATCCCAGCAGGATACTATACACTTGATTCCCTTAGCTGATCTCACCCACAACTAAGAGTTGATACGACCCAAAATCGCAGGCTTTAACAATAAACAAATCTGTCTCACACAGAAAGGATAAATCTGTCTCCCACAGAAAAACCCTAAAAGTTTTTGTTTCGTCTTTTGATAATAATCAAGGTGAACATGAACCAATTGATAATCCGGTCTTATATTCCCGAAGAACAACCTAGATTAATCAATCACCTCACAACAATCTTAATCGTATGGTAGCGAAACAAGATGTTGCGGAATCACAAACAATGAGACGAAGGTGTTTGTGATTACTTTTTATATCTTGCCTATCGGAGAACTCTCACGATCTCTAGACAATCAATATGATTGTGCTATTACGATAGAAGATGCAAGATCAGATCACACAAACTACGATAAAAGTAGTATCGGTCTGGCTTCACAATCCCAATGAAGTCTTTAAGTCGTTAACCTGGTTTTAGAAGAAGAAAACCTAAGGTTAAAGGAGAAACGACTCTAGCACGCAAACTAGTATCACACGTAAGGTGTGGGGATTAGTTTTGCACAATACTAGATGTCTCCTTTATATAGCCTTTCAAATCAGGGTTTTGCCTTAGTTACAAAGAAATCAATATTGACCGTTAGATGAAAACCTGATTTAGATTCAAGCTAATATTTATCAACCGTTAGATCGAAAACTTAGCTTATCATACACAAATGACTGTACGCTTCTAGGTTTGTTAACCGCACCCAAACGTGTACATTGTTGGTTCAACAATAGTTTTCCCAAAGATATGAGCGTTTCATACTAACCATGTTCTTCTTCATCATAACTAGTTCAATTGACTCAAATTAACTAGTTAAGAGAGTTGTTCAATTGCAAGGAAATCTTATGTAACTACACGACACACAATTGAAGCAAAGATGATTTGATTCACTCGAATCGGTTCATGAACTTTAATAGCCATGGTTTGCAAAAGCATTCCTTAGTTTTTTAACATTAAGTTCATAAATCATGTTTAGATATATAACCTTCTCAAGTTCGCAGACTAGGTTCGCGGACTTAAGACACCAGATAGAGTTTACAAACTCAAGCATAAATTCTCGGGTTCGAGAACTTCGCCGGTTTGCGGACTGGGTTCGAGGACTTGGCTCATGCAAGTAGTTTGTCAACTCCAGCAGAAATTCTCGGGTTTGAGAATTTCGACAGTTCGTTGACTGAGTTCACGGACTTGGCACTTGCCATACTTCCGGTTCTCTTGATCAACAAAGTTCGAAAACTTCGGTTCAAGGAATCCATTGGTTATGTAATCTTAACTCTCATTCCAATCATTGAAACATTCTTAAAGGAAGTTATATAGTTGTTACACAATTTCTCGTCAAAGAAATTTTCAAATTGATTGAAACATTCATGACTTTCGTCACTAGGTAAAGATAAACTTGGTCGAAGCGAAAAGCTTACCAACACATATTTCGAGATATACATAGGCGAGGTATACTCGGCTCGAAATACCAAATGTGTATGATTTAGTTTATATATATATATAGCATACGACTTTTTTCTCAAAGGAGATTGAATAGATAGACTTTTGAGTGAAAGATAAGTTCAAGTCTCCACATACCTTTTTGTCGAGAAGTTCCACCGGTTCCTTGAGTATGAAAAAGGGGGGGTCTAACAACACCACCCAATATTTCGCTTAGCAATATGTATGGACTAACTCCGAAATACTTTGCTAGAGAATCAACTAGACAGTTAGACTCAATCTAGATAAAAGTATCTCAAAGAGTTAATATATCTCTCTTGATTTAGTTTTTACTCAAGCTAAAAACAAATAGCGAGTCTTTATCAAATACAAGGAATAACTTGGACGGTACCAAAGACCAATGTCCAAGGATCAATCAATATCAATCAACAACCAAAGGTTGGATTTACAATTGATGATCACGAACGCACAACCTGTATTATTTCAATTATATAACAAATATAATGCGGAAAAGAAATAACACAGACACCAGAAGTTTTGTTAACGAGGAAACCGCAAATGCAGAAAAACCCCAGGACCTAGTCCACATTGAATACACACTGTATTAAGCCTCTACAGACACTAGACTACTCCAAGCTAACTTCGGACTGGACTATTGTTGAACCCCAATCAGTCTCCCACCGATCCAAGGTACAGTTGTACTCATACGCCTCTGATCCCAGCAGGATACTGCGCACTTGATTCCCTTAGCTGATCTCACCCACAACCAAGAGTTGTTGCAACCCAAAATCGGAGACTTGATAATAAACAAATCTGTCTCACACGGAAAAGTCTATCAAAGGATAAGTCTGTCTCCCACAGAAAAACCGTAGGTTTTGTTCTGTCTTAAGATATGAAATCAAGGTGAACAGGAACCAATTGATAATCCAGTCTTATATTCCCGAAGAACAGCCTAGATTAATCAATCACCTCTCTACAATCCTTCTTGACTACACAGGCGGTTTGTCGAGGAATCACAAACAGTGAGACGAAGATGTTTGTGATTCTTTATCTTGCCTATCCGAGAACTCTCACGATCTCAAGCCAATAAATAGATTGTACTCATACGATAGAAGATGCAAGATCAGATCACACAACTATGATAAAAGTAGTATCGGTTTGGCTTCACAATCCCAATGAAGTCTTTAATTCGTTAACCTGGTTTTAGAGAAGAAAACCAAAGGTTAAAGGAGAATCGACTCTAGCGAACGCACTAGTATCACACAGACGTGTGGGGATAGTTTTGCACAATGCTAGATGTCTCCTTTATATAGCCTTCAAATCAGGGTTTTTCCTTAATTACAAAGCAATCCATATTCACCGTTAGATGAAAACCTGATTTAGATTCAAGATAATATTTCTCAACCGTTAGATCGAAAACTTAGCTTGTCACACAAACTTGGGTAGACGATTACTGGGTTTGCGAAAACCGTGCCCAAACGTGTACGTGTATGTTGGTTCAACATATGAGCATTTCATATTAACCTTGTTCTTTTTCACCACAACTAGTTCAATTGACTCAATTGAACTGGTTAAAGAGTTGTTCAATTGCTATGAGTTCTTATGTAACTACACAAGACACAATTGAAACAAAGATGATTCGATTGAACCGACTCATGAACTTTATATCCACGGTTTGCATAAAGCATTCCTTAGTAATTTAAGTTTCATATTCAGAGCACATCTTTAGATCATAACCACTTAAGCTCACAAACAAGTTCGCGGACTTAAGACAACCGGCAGAGTTTTCCAAACTTAGCAGAAAATCTCGGCAAAGAGACTTCTGCCAGTTCGCGGACTAACACGCAAACGAGTTTTTGGAAAATCCCAGCAGAAATTCTCGGTACGAGAACTTCCGTCATTTCGCAGACTGGGTTCGCGGACTTGGCAAAGCCAATTCCTCCGGTTTCTCTCAATCAATAAAGTTAAAAAACTTCGGATTAAGGAATACATGGTTATGTAATATAAACTCTCATTCCAATCATTGATACATTCTGATAGGACGTTATATAGCCGTTATTCACAGACCGTTTCACGTCAGAGGAATTCTCAAAGTAATTGAAACTTTTCATGACTTTTGTCACTAGGTGAAGATAAACTTGATCAAAGCGAAACGCTTTACCAACACATGATTTCGAGATATAGATAGGCGATATATACTCGGCTCGAAATATCAAATGTGTATGATCCAGTCTATATAGCATACGACTTTTATCTCATAATAAGTAGGAGATAGAAGAGATATACTTTTGAGTGATAGATAAGTTCAAGTCTCCACATACCTTTTTGTTGATAAAGTTCCACGGTTCCTTGAGTAGATCTTCGTCGTTGTATGATGAATCTCCATGAAGTCCTTGAGCTCAACTACACTTTTCTATCCTAGTCCGAGACTTAGATATGTAGGCTAGAAATCAAGACTCATAGTTTTGATCACTAACATTGACAAACATGCTTGAGATAGCAACGCATGCGAGGTCGACCGAGCTATGCTCTAACAATCTCCCCCTTTGTCAATTTTAGTGATAAAACTATTAATACATATGGAATACAGAAAAGATAAACTTTAGTGGCTCCTATTCCATAGTCTAATCTTCAAGGTTCCCTGAAATCTTCGTCCTTCCAAGTACTCCAATGATCCCAAAGGTTGTAAGTTTAGCATCACCGTTGTTGAAGATCCGTAGATATAACAATGAGAGAAATCGAGATTCTCGATCATCATTATACAGTGACATAGTATTATTATGTAACATCAAAGTCCAATTGCATCACGACTTTAACAATAATACTACGGTGATATGTATCACTCCCCCTTAGTCAATACTCCGTCTCACATGGAAACCACTCCTCCTTACACAATGATCCGAAAACCATATGTATATGTAGTATAAATACACATTAATTCTTCCCCTTTTTGTCAATAAAATTGGCAAAGGTACAAGAACGGGATCCTAATGAAATTTCCGAGAAGAGACGTTTCATAGACTAAAAGAAAAAATACATACCAACTTAATTTAGATGCAATCATAAAGCCGAAGCTAAATGCATTCATCAAGGAGTTTTAAGATACAAGATAACCCCTATAAAATTCCACAGCCGCACACCCCGCAAGATATTACCATTAAGCACAAGTTCAAAAGAACTCTCCCCCATTTGATGTCAATACCGAAAGAACAACAAGAGCGACCTTAATTTCGAATGAAAAAAAGGATTTTTAATTGGACACCAAAAACCATAGAAATAATTTTCTATATCCAAAACTCAACCAAATTAATCACAAGTAAACCCATGATTAATTCAATTGGAATGCGCAACTAGATCAAATCACAAAAGTGATCAATTTAATTGAAAGTGCTCAACATAAGTAAACTTACGGAGCTACAACTAAAGTAATCATACGGAGATGACTAACTTAATCGTTCACATACTCAACATAAGGAAAAACCTTACAGAATATACGACTACATTAACCAATAAAAACATGATTAGTATAGCCGTTCATGTACTCAACACAAGAACTTGTGGAATATATGAAAAACTCAACTAGATTAATTACAAGAGAACCTATAATTAATCTAATTGGAATACACAACCAAACTAATTACCGAAGCAATCAATTTAATTGTCAAAAGATTTTGCTCGGAAAAAGAAGATTTTCGGAGCAAATAACTAAATAACCAACCAAGATGATTAATTTAGTTCATAATGCTCAACATTTAGCACCTTATGGAACAACCAACAAAGTCAATAAGAATAATCAACTTAGTTGTATCGTGCTCAACATAAGACACACAATGGAGCCTTTACGGTAAAACATAACAAAATGGATCAATGAAGATCAATACCGTGGATAACATACAAGGATCTATTATATTTTCCATCAAAACGACATAATAGACTTTATCCTTGTCAAAAAAAAGATTTTATCCTATTTTCCATCAAATACATGACTGCATAGGCATAACTTTTGTAATTGTAAAAAGTCCATTCGTCCTTACATCAATACGAAAACCAATTCATGAACGACTTTACTTTTGACAGCATATGGGACCTTCAAGTTCACGGACGCAAACAATACTTATCCCATAATCAAATTGCAATATTACAAAATCATAAAGATCAATACTGCAATAACATCATCCTCCAAATATTTTAGAATTTAAAAACCAATAAACCTAAAAAATAACATAAGAAGATGAAAACAAAAATAGCTATGTGTAGTCACAATCATCGCTATTGAAAGCAGTAGTTATTCTTCCAACTAATCCAAGAAGAAGTCATACTAGGCAACAAATCCTTTGAGAAATTCTTTATCATTCCCGAACTCCTTGTTATCGACAACCATCGGGACATAAGGTACTCGGAGATAAGTGTCAATACCCACGAACTGTCTTGGATGAAGAGGTCGAATTAGGGTCCTCTGAATTTCCAAAGATTTAGACACGAACGTCTTTATTTCATAAATCTCCCTTCTTATTTCCTTTAACTCATCAAGAACATCGGAAAACTTCTGAGAGTTAGAAGTAACATCCCTGGGTTTTCTTGTATTCCTTCTTTTTCTTTTCAGGGGCTTAGAAACAGGATATTTCTCTTTTTCCTTGATTGAATACTTAACAATCATGTTGACATCCTTTCTATCTGACGACATAGTGATTTGAGAACAGTTATAAACAACTGGATTTGTGTGATTGAATCACTTAACTCAACAAGTAGTCTTATATAGGATGTCAAAATAAAAAATGAATGTAGGGTTCGAAACCTATTAACAGGTTCGTATACGCCCAACTCTAAAACCCTATAAAGAATAGAATTGTCGATAATAACCCTTTCTTTTATTTAATATACAAAAAATAACAAATCTAAGAAAAGAAGGACAAACTCTTCTGAAGCCTGGATCAACACTCAATCTTGTCTTTTTTCGAACAGGCACATGAGACAAGATTTTCCCAACAACACAATCAAGTTGCGTTGCGATGAGCAATGATTTGTCCATCTTTTTCCTCATGGGAGGAATCCTCTGATCTCTGTCTATCAAAACGATTTGATCATATTTTCTTTTCAAATGTGTTATTCTATCCTTGGAAACCAACTTCTTAGACGAAGATAAGATCCTACATACCTCGGCGGTCTTCTGAGAAAGTTTCAGCTTCCTTGCTTATCGATCTGCTCTTCGTTGAAGTTTGCTGGCGTGCCTTATTTGGTGCTTGTATTTGTAACACCTTGATAGTTCGTGTCCCTTCATCGAAAAAAACGAGAACGCCAATCTTGGATAAGATTCAAGCATCTGAGATGTGCAAGCAGATAGACATACAGTTGATCCTGAAACATCACTGATAGGGTTTCCAGTTATCGGATTCAGTGAATCTTCCAGCTTGATTGGATTTCCCTCTTCTACGAACCCATTGAGGTTGATATATGTATTGCTACAAGTATCAAAATCGATGTTTTCACAAAGAAGCCCTACACTTGATTTCCTATCTTCATCAGAATCATAGGTTTCAGACATTTCATCAAGTGTCACAGCTAGACCTTTGTTCCCAGTGTATTTTCTACGATTTGGGCACTTGTTAGCAAAATGGACAAAGCCCTTACACTTAAAGCACTGAGGCATGTCCTCGTCAGCATCCCTGTTTTTAGGAGGTACGCGACCGTGAGTTTTGTCTGATGACTTAGCTTTGTCTCTTGAAAACTGTTTACTTCTCTTCAAGAGAAGATCCCTAAACTGTCTTGTGATCAAGGAGACTGATTTGTTAAGATCTTCATCTGAAAAATCATCCTCAGACTGATCATCCTCAGAGACATGAACACTCTTACCTTTGACAAGTAATTTAGTGTTCTTTTGTGCTTTAAAGGCAACATCCTTACCGACTTTGGATGTATGCTCATGGTCAAAGATCTTAAGCTTTCCAACCAAGGTGTTTCTGGAAAGATTATCGAGGTATGTCCTTTTCAGGAATAGTGTTACCCAATAAAAAGATGCATTAACAATTTCAGACACTTTGTGATTAAATTCATCAAATGTTTCTTCATCTGCCATATGAAGGTTCTCCCAATCGGAATTAAGGTTTTGAAGCCTAGCATCCTTTTCACGGGAGTTGCCTTCAAATACGGTTTCTAAGATATCCCAAACATCTTTAGATCTAGTGCAGTTTGTCACATGATGCCGAAGATTTGGGGTAATGGCATGTATGATGGCATTCAAACCGTCGGAATTTTGCTTTGCAACAGTTATCTCAACAGTGGTGTATTCACCAATAGGTTTGGGAACGTTTACATCACCGACTACCACAACGGGAGCATCATAGACATTAACCACATATACCCATGATTGAAAATCACGCGATTGAAGAAAAGCTCGCATAAAAATTTTCCACCATAAGTAATTGGAGCCATCAAAGACTGGTGGTACGTTAATAGAGATAACACCTCTGTCCATAGAGTCAAATCGCTACAAACACGGACTTGTTAGGTATTCAATGTGTTTGCCTGCCCTGATACCAATTGAAAAAGCGGGGGTCTAACAACACCACCCAATATTTCGCTTAGCAATCTGTATGGACTAACTCCGAAATACTTTGCAAGAGAATCAACTAGACAGTCAGACTCAATCTAGATAAAAGTATCTCAAGGAGTTAATATCTCTCTCTCTCTTGATTTGATTTTTATTCAAGCTAAAAACAAATAGCGAGTCTTTATCAAATACAAGGAATAACTTGGACGGTACCAAAGACCAATGTCCAAGGATCAATCAATATCAATCAACAACTAAAGGTTGGATTTCCAATTGCTAGACTTAAGTTCACAAATAAGTTCGCAGACTTAAGTTATCAGTCTGGCATCACAATCCCAATGAAGTCTTTAAGTCGTTAACCTGATTTTAGAGAAGAAAACCAAAGGTTAAAGGAGAATCGACTCTAGCGAGCGCACTAGTATCACACAGAGGTGTGGGGATTAGTTTTTCACAATGCTAGATGTCTCCTTTATATAGCCTTCAAATCATGGTTTTGCCTTAGTTACAAAGCAATCCATATTCACCGTTAGATGAAAACCTGATTTAGATTCAAGCTAATATTTCTCAACCGTTAGATCGAAAACTTAGCTTGTCACACACACTTGGGTAGACGTTTACTGGGTTTGTGAAAATTGTGCCCAAACGTGCACGTGTATGTTGGTTCAACATAGTAACCCAAAAGGTTAACCATATGAGCATTTCATATTAACCTTGTTCTTCTTCACCATAACTAGTTCAATTGACTCAAATGAACTAGTTAAAGAGTTGTTCAATTTCTATGAGATCTTATGTAACTACACAAGACACAATTGAAACAAAGATTATTCGATTCGATTGAATTGGATCATGAACTTTATAGCCACGGTTTGCATAAAGCATTCCTTAGTAATTTAAGTTTCATGTCCAGAGCACATCTTTAGATCATAACCACTTAAGCTCACAAACAAGTTCACGGACTTAAGACAACCGGCAGAATTTTCCAAACTCAGTAGAAAATCTCGGCAAAGAGACTTCCCCCAGTTCGCGGACTAGGTTCACGGACTGAGTTCGCGGACTAACACGCAAACGAGTTTTTGGAAAATCTCAACAGAAATTCTCGGTACAAGAACTTCCGTCAGTTCGCGGATTGAGTTCACGGACTTGGCAAAGCCAATTCCTCCGGTTTCTCTCAATCAACAAAGTTCGAAAACTTCGGATTAAGGAATACATGGTTATGTAATCTAAACTCTCATTCCAATCATTGAGACATTCTCAGAGGACGTTATATAGCCGTTATTCACAGACTGTTTCACGTTAGAGCAATTCTCAAATTAATTGAAACTTTTCATGACTTTCGCCACTAAGTGAAGATAAACTTGATCAAAGCGAAACGCTTTACCAACACATGATTTCGAGATATAGATAGGCGAGATATACTCGGCTCGAAATATAAAATGTGTATGATCCAGTCTATATAGTATAAGACTTTTGTCTCATAAGAAGTAGGAGATAGAAGAGATAGACTTTTGAGTGATAGATTAGTTCAAGTCTCCACATACCTTTTTGTTGATAAAGTTCCACGGTTCCTTGAGAAGATCTTCGTCGTTGTATGATGAATCGCCATGAAGTCCTTGAGATCAACCACACTTTTCTATCCTAGTCCGAGACTTAGCTATGTAGGCTAGAAATCAAGACTCATAGTTTTGATCACTAACATTGAAAAACATGCTTGAGATAGAAACGCATGCGAGGTCGACCGAGCTATTCTCTAACAGAGTAGATCTTCTACGTGTATGATGAATCGCCATGAAGTCCTTGAGCTCAACTACACTTACTATCCTTGAGCTCAGTCCGCGAACTGTCGGAAGTTCTCGAACGAGAAATTCTGCTAGATTTTCCAAAACTCGTTTGTGTGCTTAGTCCGCGAACTCAGTCCGCGATCCCAGTCCTCGAACTGGCGGAAGTTCTCGAACCGAGAATTTGTGCTGAGTTTGGAAAACTCAACCGATTAACTTAAGTCCGCGAACTTATTTGTGAACTTAAGAGGTTATGATCTAAAGATGTGCTTTGAACAAGAAACATTAAATTACTAAGGAATGTTTTATGAAAACCGTGGATATAATGTTCATGAGCCGATTCAATCGAATCGAATCATCTTTGTTTCAATTGTGTCTTGTGTAGTTACATAAGACCTCGTAGAAATTGAAAAACTCTCTAACTAGTTCATTTGAGTCAATTGAACTAGTTATGGTGAAGAAGAACAAGGTTAATATGAAATGCTCATATGGTTGACCTTTTGGGTTACTATGTTGAACCAACATGAACGTACACGTTTGGGCATGGTTTTCACGAACCCAGTCAACGTTTACCCAAGTGTGTGCGACAAGTTAAGTTTTCGATCTAACAGTTGAGAAATATTAGCTTGAATCTAAATCAGGTTTTCATCTAACGGTGAATAAGGATTGCTTTGTACCTAAGGAAAAACCCTGATTTGAAGGCTATATAAAGGAGACATCTAGCATTGAGAAAACCTAATCCCCACACGTTCGTGTGCTACTAGTGCGCTCGCTAGAGTCGATCTCCATTAACCTTTGATTTTCTTCTCTAAAATCAGGTTAACGACTTAAAGACTTCATTTGGATTGTGAAGCCATACCGATACTACTTTATCGTAGTTGTGTGATCTGATCTTGCATCTTCTATCGTACTAGTACAATCGATTGATTGGATTGAGATCGTGAGAGTTCTCCGATAGGCAAGATAAAGAAGTCACAAACATCTTCGTCTCACTATTTGTGATTCCTCGACAAACCGCCTATGTAGTCAGGAAGGATTGTAGAGAGGTGATTGACTAATCTAGACTGCTCTTCGGAATATAAGACCGGATTATCAATTGGTTCCTGTTCACCTTGATTTCATATCTTAAGACGGAACAAAACCTAGGGTTTTTATGTAGGAGACAAATTTATCCTTTGATAGACTTTTCTGTGTGAGAAAGATTTGTTTATTATCAAGTCCGCGATTTTGGGTTGCAACAACTCTTGGTTGTGGGTGAGATCAGCTAAGGGAATCAAGTGCGCAGTATCCTGCTGGGATCAGAGGCGTAGGAGTACAACTGTACCTTGGATCGGTGGGAGACTGATTGGGGTTCAACTATAGTCCAGTACGAAGTTATCTTGGAGTAGGCTAGTGTCTGTAGCGGCTTAATACAATGTGTATTCAATGTGGACTAGGTCCCGGTGGTTTTCTGCATTTGCGGTTTCCTCGTTAACAAAACTTCTGGTGTCTGTGTTATTTCTTTTCCGCATTATATTTGTTATATAATTGAAATAATACAGGTTGTGCGTTCGTGATCATCAATTGGAAATCCAACCTTTGGTTGTTGATTGATATTGATTGATCCTTGGACATGGTCTTTGGTACCGTCCAAGTTATCTCTCTTTGATAAAGACTCGCAGGTTCTATTTGCTTGAGTAAAGATCAAATCGAGAGATTGAGATAATAACTCCTTGGGATACTTTTTATCTAGATTGAGTCTGACTGTCTAGTTGATTCTCTAGCAAAGTATTTCGGAGTTAGTCCATACAGATTGCTAAGCGAATTATTGGGTGGTGTTGTTAGAACCCCGGTTTTTCAAATTTAATCGGAATACATAATCAAATTAACCACAAGAGTGATCAATTTAATTCATTGTGCTCAACATAAGTAAACTTACGGAGCAACGACTAAGATAACCATACAAGAGAGTGATTGGCTTAATCGTTCATATACTCAACACAAGAGAACTTGTGGAGTAATAACTAAATAACCAAGAAGATGATTAATTTAGTTCTAAATGCTCAACATAACGTACCCCACGGAACAACCAACAAAGATACTCAAGAATAATCAACTTAGTTGTATCGTGCTCAACATAAGATACATCACGGATCCTCACAGTAAAACAAAAAGGATGGATCAATGAAGATCAATACCGTGGAATACTCAAGGATTCATTCTTTTGCACAAGCATATACAATAGCAATAATCCTTGGATACAAAAGATTTTAACCTATCCTCCGTCAAAGATTGACAATATAGGCTTAACTTTTGTAAATGTCAAAAGTCTATTCATCCTTAAACCAATACATGAATACCGATCGTGAACGACTTTACTTTTGACAAAATATGGACAACATAGTTAACAGACGTAAACACCAATATCCCATA
Organism: Papaver somniferum; assembly: GCF_003573695.1. Lineage (NCBI taxonomy): Eukaryota > Viridiplantae > Streptophyta > Magnoliopsida > Ranunculales > Papaveraceae > Papaver > Papaver somniferum. Next base: position 14,948,775 of record NW_020622381.1, read on the forward strand.
ACAAGTTGCAATATAAAAAATCAAAAATATTGGAAAACATCATCCTCCAAATAGTTTTAGAATTTAAACCAAAAACCTAAAAACAAGAAGATGAAAAACAATAGCTATGTATAGTCACAATCATCGCTATTCAAAGTACTAGTTATTCTTCCAACTAAACCAAAAAGAAGACTTCCTAGGCAAACTAAATCAAAAAGCCTCTTATGCCAAAACAGAACATAAACAACATCAGAAGGATTTTGAAGGTTCATGAGATGTGTGATTATTGAGCTTCTGGGCGTCGGCAACCTCTGCAACCTTTGATGGAAAATCCTTTTTAGGAGGCTCTTTAACACGGTGCTTATTGTTCCAACAAGTTACTAAGCATCAATAACCATCTTAGTTGGAATCTTCTCCCCAGTATCTGAGTAGGAAACATGAGATTTAGGAAAGGATCTTTCAACTTCAACAAGAGTTCCATTCTCTTTATCAAACTCAAAATATATATCGTTGTCAATGAAGTCTTCAGGAAAATCCCACGAAGAAAAAGACGCCATTGAAAAGAAACCTAGAGTGGAATGCTTTTGCTCCATAGGAATGGTATATAAATGATTTGAGAGAATTAGGGTTTAAAATATAGGTATATGGGACAAAGCCCAAAACCGTACATGTACCCTTACGAGAGCTCATAACAAAACTTGTAGTTTTTGAAAGGAAATACAAAATAACAAAAACAATACAAAAAGGGATGATAAAATACTCATGTAAAAGTATGTGACTGATTATCCATCTAAGAACGATAAGAAAATAGATGGATAATCAGAGTTACTTTGCACGGAGTACACCTATTCAATTCTCACACAACTAGGATTTTTGGTGGGTGAGATATCAACCTTGTGATTAATTTGCACAAGTATGAGCATCCGGATCATTAAATGAACATTGTTTTTTCTTAGCCTTCCTTCTTTGATTATCACCCAGTTCAGAAAAATAAGATATAACTTGTTCTGCATATCCTTCTGAAGGCTTTCTCTGAGGACCAAATCTAGGACCTCTTGTAATTGGTTCAAGGGGATCCGAATAGATGGGAATCCATTTTCTAGATTTAGATTTACTAAAAACATTCTTATAAACACAGGGAACACTTTCATTCATAGTACAAGAATTAAATTGCCTCGAATGTACTTTTGCCCTGCGATGATTTCTAGGAAGAACATCATGTTTATAAGGTTCTTGGTTTTCTGTGGGTATTCGATTCACTATAGTAGTCGACTGACTATTTGTTCCATTGACAGTATATAGAAGCAAATTACGAAGTATAGAAATTTGTTTCTTTCTGGAAAAACAATGGACAACATAGTGATTTCCCTTACCACAGAAGGTACAAGTTCGTGGAGAAGACGCAACAGTTGGTATCTGTCTTAACTTTTCAGCCCTGTGAGAAGATTGTAAGTTATATGAACTTTTCTCGACACAACCTTCTCTTGGAGGATATTTCTTCATGTACTGTATGTCAAGAGGAACAGTTGAAACAAAAGAATTTTTCCTTAATATAGAGTTTTCCTTTTCCAAGGTCATACACTGTTCATGGGCTAGTGAAAGTGATGCATCTAGCTTTTCTTTCTCAACACGAAGTCTGTCAAGATCAGATGAATGCGTCTTGATCGAACGTTTTTCTCTAATTGAGCCTTCTTTGACAATCTTTTCAAGATCACAGATCTTATCACGATGTAGATTATTTTCTTGAAGAAGTTTCTCAATATCCTTAGAGAATGACTCTATGATGTTATAGAGTACATGTTCACGATCAATAGACTTTTCAAATTCATCAATGAGCTGTTCATGATTCTGAAGATCAACAAACTCAGTAGAATTTTTTGCAATTCTGGTGAGCTCCATTTCAGCTTTTTCCATTGTGTCCAATGTCTCATTGGAGGAAGAGTGGTCAACACAAGATGGGACACTCTTCCTACCTCGGGATTCGTAAGAATCAACTAAGGAGTAATCCTTTGAGGTATTTCTTAGATACTTGACAGAGTTGAAAGCTTTAGGAGGCATTTTGGTATGCGTAAGAGATTTTGTCCTCAGACTCAGATTGCTACAAACACAGACTTATAAGGTCTTGAACGTGTTTGCCTGCTCTGATACCAATTGAAAAAGCGGGGGTCTAACAACACCACCCAATATTTCTATTAGCAATCTATATGGACTAACTCCGAAACACTTACTAGAGAATCAACTAGACAGTCAGACTCAATCTAGGCAAAAGTATCTCAAGGAGTTAATATCTCTCTCTTGTTTTGATTTACTCAAGCTAATAAAAATCAGCGAGTCTATAATCAAACACAAGGAATAACTTGGACGGTACCAAAGACCAATGTCCAAGGATCAATCAATATCAATCAACAACCAAAGGTCGGATTTCCAATTGATTGATTCAAACGCACAACCTGTATTATTTCAATTATATAAACAAATATAATGCGGAAATAGAAATAACACAGACACCAGAAATGCAGAAAAACCCCGGGACCTAGTCCAGATTGAATACACATTGTATTAAGACGCAACAGACACTAGCCTTTCCAAGCTAACTTCGGACTGGACTATAGTTGAACCCCAATCAGTCTCCCACTGATCCAAGGTACAGTTGTACTCCCTACGCCTCTGATCCCAGCAAGATATTGCGCACTTGATCCCTTAGCTGATCTCACCCACAACTAAGAGTTGCTACGACCCAAAATCGCAGGCTTTAACAATAAACAAATCTGTCTCATACAGACAAGTCTATCAAAGGATCAATCTGTCTCCCACAGAAAAACCCTAAAATTTTTTGTTCCGTCTTTTGATAATAATCAAGGTGAACATGAACCAATTGATAATCCGGTCTTATATTCCTGAAGAACAGCCTAGATTAATCAATCACCTCACAATAACCTTAATCGTATGGTAGCGAAACAAGATGTTGCGGAATCACAAACAATGAGACGAAGGTGTTTGTGATTATTTTTTATATCTTGCCTATCGGAGAACTCTCACGATCTCTAGCCAATCAATATTATTGTGCTATTACGATAGAAGATGCAAGATCAGATCACAAAACTACGATAAAAGTAGTATCGGTCTGGCTTCACAATCCCAATGAAGTCTTTAAGTCGTTAACCTGGTATTAGAAGAAGAAAACTTAAGGTTAAAGGAGAAACGAATCTAGCACGCAAACTAGTATCATACGTAAGGTGTGGGGATTATTTTTGCACAATACTAGATGTCTCCTTTATATATCCTTTCAAATCAGGGTTTTGCGTTAGTTACAAAGAAATCAATATTCACCGTTAGATGAAAACCTGATTTAGATTCAAGCTAATATTTCTCAACCGTTAGATCGAAAACTTAGCTTGTCATACACAAATGACTGTACTCTTCTAGGTTTGTTAACCGCACCCAAACTGTACATTGTTGGTTCAACAATAGTCTACCTAAAGAGGTTAACCATATGAGCATTTCATACCAACCATGTTCTTCTTCACCATAACTAGTTCAATTTACTCAAATGAACTAGTTAAGAGAGTTGTTCAATTGCAAGGAAATCTTATGCAACTACACAAGACACAATTGAAGCAAAGATGATTTGATTCGCTCGAATCGGTTCATGAACTTTAATAGCCATGGTTTGCAAAAGCATTCCTTAGTATTTTAAGATTAAGTTCAGAAATCATCTTTAGATATATAACCTTTTCAAGTTCAAAGACTAGGTTCGCGGACTTAAGACACCGGATAGAGTTTACAAACTCCAACAGAAATTCTCGGGTTCGAGAACTTCGCCGGTTCGCGGACTGGGTTCGTGGACTTGGCTCATGCAAGTAGTTTGTCAACTCCATCACAAATTCTCGGGTTTGAGAACTTCGGCAGTTCGCGGACTTGGCACTTTCCATACTTCCGGTTCTCTTGATCAACAAAGTTCGAAAACTTCGATTCAAGGAATCCATTGGTTATGTAATCTAAACTCTCATTCCAATCATTGAAACATTCTTAGAGGACGTTATATAGTTGTTACACTATTTCTCGTCAAAGCAATTTTCAAGGTGATTGAAACATTTATGACTTTCGTCACTAGGTAAAGATAAACTTGGTCGAAGCGAAAAGCTTACCAACACATATTTCGAGATATAGATAGGCGAGGTATACTCGGATCGAAATACCAAATGTGTATGATCTAGTCTATATATATAGCATACGAATTTTGTCTCAAAGAGTAGGAGATAGAATAGATAGACTTTTGAGTGACAGATAAGTTTAAGTCTCCACATACCTTTTTGTCGAGAAGTTCCACCGGTTCCTTGAGTAGATCTTCTACTTGTATGATGAATCTCCATGAAGTCCTTGATCTCAACTACACTTACTATCTTAGTCCGAGACTTATCTATAAGAGACTAGAAATCAAGACTTATAGTTTTGATCACTAACATTGACAAACATGCTTGAGATAGCAACGCATGCGAGTTTGACCGAGCAGTGCTCTAACATTCATAACACTTAACATTTTTGTGAATAGAAAAATAGAAAAGGAAATGGGAAAAAGAGAAAGAGATTCTTATCCACGTATATGTTTACAAAGGTTTAGGACTTTATTTATAGAGGTTAGATACCTGGTACCAAAGTAATAGGGTCTCACTAAAGTGGTCATATATATGATAAACTTCCATTTATAACACTCCCCCTAGATGACCAATATATCTAAGCTAATTGCCTCTTTAAAACCTTGTCAGGAGAATCCAAAGGGACAACCTGATCGAAGGGAAAAGAGTACAATTGTGAGAAATCTTAGAACAGAGTTTGACATGTATATGTTGCCTCATTAAAACCTTGACAAGGAAACCACAGTGGGACAAAACATTGATGAAGAAAAAGATCCATTGAATGAATACCTCTAATGATGAGGCTCCTATGATAAGTACTTCAGTCAAACCTTAGCTTGCAATCTTTGATTCGAGACTTCCAAAATTCGATAAGCGAATTTCTTGAATGCAGAAGATTATTGTGCTTTCGTGATGAAAATCGTTAGTTGCTGAAGTTTTCTTTTGTGCCAGTCTTCTAATAGTAGTGTTCTCGAGTATTCATGCTTTTGTAAATACATTGAGGACTTGTTTCTCGGAATGCTAGCTTCTCGGAGATGATTTGCAGAAGTAGTTGATGTAGTTTCTTACAACAAAGTGCCAAGATGTAGATACATTACCATAAGTTAAAAAAACTGTGTTTGTGGTCATTCCTTATATGGATCAGAATGACATCCAGATTCCTAAGGGATTGTTATGTTGATTTGGTCTAACAACATGACCATATTGATTTGCGGAAATCCACCAAATAACCGAAATTGATACAACTTTTTCTTGGATGACCACCATGTTGAACTAAATTGCCTCACTAAAACCTAGCCAGTAGAACCAGAGACAACACATGGGCACCACTTATGGCCGTACATATCGTGATGCAGGGAACGCTGAACTCTATCCATTCGAACCCCTTTCGGGATAAAACGAAGTGTGAACTTCGGTGTAAGCATCGTTGTAATGAATAAGTCTAAACTCACTTCGGCTTTTTCACCGAGTTTTACACCGACAAAGACAAAACATGGGCACACTTCTGCCCATACATATTTCGATGCAGGGAACGCTGAACTCTATCCATTCGATCCCCTTTCGGGATAAAACGAAGTGTGAACTTCGGTGTGTGTAGCATCGTTGTAATGAATAAGTCTAAACTCACTTCAGCTTTTTCACCGAGTTTTTCACCGACAGAGACAACACATGTCCCCACTTCTTCCCATACATATCTTGATGCAGGGAACGCTGAACTCTATAAAACGAGTTGTAATGATTAGTGCAGTTGGAAGTAAAACGAGTTTTTTATGTAGAAATATAAACAAAAAAACAAAGCAAAAGGTGAAATAAGTGTTGATTAGACATATATATGATCATTAGGACATGTGATATGCTCCACAACTGACCACAACTAATGTAATACCCGATATTTTTATTTACCGTTTTGGGTCGGGTTATAACCACCTTAGTTTCTTACTTAGGTTGTTTCTTTTTCCTTAGTCTAGTTGGGGTGTTTGGACTAGAAAAGCTACAAGTTAGGGTGAAAATAAAGTCATCTAATTTATTTTAATAAGTAAATAAAATAAATAAAAAACGAAAAGACAATTAAAATAAATAAAATAAATAAAAAAAATATAAATATTAGTTTTCATTATGAATATTAGTATTAGTATTATTAAGGTTTTTATAACTAAAAGCTTAGGGAAAGAATTTTACAAGTTAGAAAACATAAGGCTAAGGAGAAGAAGAAAGAGATGGAGCTAGAGATTTTTAGAGAATAAATCAAGAGGATTTTGTAGCAATTGAGAGGTAGAATGTGAAACCCTTTTCTCTTTTGGTGTTTTCTATGGGTGTTTATTTTGTATGATTTTGTATTGTTGGGATTTTAGTAATTTAATAAAACAAATATATATGTCCTAGTGATGATCAGGCTTTTGAAATTGTTAGATAACATGATTAGGTACCCATGGTTAAATTTTGAGAACAATACACCACAAATTCACCGTTGAATATCTGTTTGAATTTGGATGATAGTTTTTGAAATTCTGGACAGTTCCGCTTTGCTGTGTTTTTGATATTCTTAGGAAGTCTTAATGATGCTAAAACGATTTGAGTCCTTAACAAAAGTAGTAGATTTGTGATTTACCTATCAGTGTGCTTTGGATTGAGTCAATTTGACATTTCTATGAATTTATCATGAATTGTATGGTAATGACATGTAATCTGACCAGTTTCTAGGGTGTCTTTGTAAATTCGATAACTTTCGTTTGAACCGTTGGTTTTCTGTGAAATTTGGATATGTGGTTTTTTATGGAGATATGTATGTTCTCTAAATATTTCAGGAATATCAGATGAATAAATCACCCAAATATGTATGATGCAAAATGGATGCAGTTATCTTGTTTGTAGAAATGCTTGAAAGAAAATTATGTTCTTATGCCATGGTTGCTTGTGTTGTGTGTAAAAGCGATTTATAAAAGGAAATTAGTTCATGTTTTTCCGTTAGTCGGAATACTGTTTCATGCTAACGGCGGGTAATGATCCCCGAGAGTTAAATGGGTAATGATCCCCATGAGAACTTGTGTGTCCCGACCATCGATGGCGGCTGTCCGTGCCGGAAAACGATAGGTAGTGTACGAACCAAGGTTTTTGTACTGTGAAAGAAACGGGTAATGATCCCGAGAGCATATGGGTATGATCCCCATAGGAACTTTTGTTCCTGACCATCGATGGAGGCTGTCTGTGCCGATAAACGATAGGTGGGTATACGAACCAAGGTTTTCGTACCGTGAACTCATGGTTTGAGGTGACTTATAAATATGTGAATAATGTGTTCGAAATCTAAATTAAATGAGTTATTGGAAACATAATCGGTGTTATGAACTCATTTGTGAAATTTAAATGGATGAATTGTTGAAAACAGTATTGTTGTTGTGAATTGATTAGTTGAATCCTAAATGGATGATTTGATAAATGGTTTGTTGATAATAATATAAATGTTGTGAACTCATGGATTGTTGGTGACAATATTAATTTTTGAATCGTGTGTTGGAATCTCTATTGAATGATTAGTGGAAACCTTATTGGTTTTATGAACTCAAGCATTGAAATACGAATTGAAGTATTTGTAGGAAACATTAATACTGTTGTGAACTCACGTGCAAAATCTATTTCAATGAGTTGTTGAACTCAAGAGTGAACTTAAATGGATGAATTGTGAATTGATGTATTAAATTCAAAATGGAGGATTAGTTGAAAATAATAATAGTATTATGAACTCATGTTTGGTTGGTGACAATGTTAATATGTGAATGATGTGTTGAAACTTAGATTGATGATTTGTTGATAATAATACTAATGTTATGAACTCATAGACTGAATTCTAGATTGGATAATTTATCGAAAATATTGTTGGTATTGTGATTCTTGAATATATCATGGATTCGTTGAAGTTGTACCATGTTCTTGTCATATGTTTTTCCTTGATAAAAATGATTATGTTTGCGCATCTTTAGAAAATTGGTAATCCATTCTACTGAGATGTCATCTCACCCCAATTGACATCCTTGCAGATTTACTAGAGTCGCGCAGCGGAAGCTAGGAATGAGTATCTTAGTTATTTGAATCTTTTCATTGTATTGATTGAAATGTAATTTGAAATAATAAGTTTGCTGGAAATATTGTTACAAAAAATTAGCAAATTCATATGTTTAAATTCATATTAGAAAGACTAAATTGTATTTGTTGTAATAAAAAAAAATAACTAAGAGAAATAAATAAATATATATATATATGCATAAGTCTCTTTCCGACCCGTAACGCTTCGAGTTCGGATCTCCATATGGGTTTTACTCTGGTCCGGAACTTGGGGTGTTACAACTAAAATCCTAGATTTTGAATGCAGTGAACAAAGTGAAGATCATACGAACCAGATCTTACCATGTCAAAAGTGGTGATTAGCTCGCCTATTTTCTAGTTTTGGTGTTAAACGATGCTTGACGAAATGTACCTACGAAACCTAGCGGTCCACGAGCCTATGACCTATGTGCATGATCGGGATATGATACATACTCCTTCCGTACCTATTATATAGGCGGAATCCTATTTCCAAGATATATTTTCCTATAAATATTCTTATTTATGGTACATAGATAGTTGTGTTGAGAATAAGACAAAGGTCAAGACAAGAAAAAACATACAAAATTATGAATACCAAGTAGTTTTCTTAATCTAAGAGCATTGTCTCTCTCCGCCTATATATGTGGTACGGTGGGAGTAGTAAATAGCATGGGACTGACAGTTTATTAATCATGTGGTAACCAAACACGTTTTTGTTTTTATTTAATGCACACACATCATAACTTGAAGGGAAACTCCGGATATTCTTGGGAATTTAGACGATGGCAGAGGTAAGTAGAGATGTGAAGCTTATTCATTCAGAACTCTGCAGGAAGTTTCATCCTTAATTATTAGTCTTTTTTTTTGATGTGAAACCTTAATTATTAGTCTTTTGATTCGATAGAATATTTGGTAACTGCGAAACCTTAATTATTAGTCTTTTTCGAGGTATATCTTGGAGTAAGTAGCGGTAACCGATGGGATCTTAGGTCCTTGTAATCTCTCAAGTTGTGTCACAAAAATACTGGCCTATTTAGCCAAATCTATCGCGGCTCCCTAAAGGTTCACCATGTAGGTAGGAGGGTTGAGGACTTACATAGATGCCACATCCACATTATCGAAATGGAACCTTGTTATGATTTAGACATACGAATTTATAACCCACTTTCAGAGTTGTCCCAAAAGAGTTTTTAGGGGAACGTAAGAAATTTCCTCGGTACATGTAGCATAAATGTTGGAAATTTATCCAAAAAATGCTGAAAAAATCTATACATAATAAAATATTAATACTTGGTTGTTATTACATGGTATACTATTACTTAGTTGTTCGTTTTAAAGTGTCTAACAATCCTGCCTCTTAATTATGCTAGCACAAAGAAGCGAAGAAAAGGTTAAGGTTCGCTGGGCGGGAATAGGCTTACTTGACAACAAATTCAGAGTTAACTCAACATCATCTTCCGATTCAATTCCACCTTCAATTTTTTTCCAGATTCCATCTTTTCTTTCTTGCATGCCATAATTTGTTATAGCTTTTTATTTTAATACTATTTTTTATCATCTTCAACTTTGTAATGCTTTACTTTTCATTTTTCCACTATGTATCGAATTGCCACGCTTGGATGATGCCTTGACATTAGAGTGGTTTTTCCTATTGTCCCCATCGTCCTCTCTATTAATTCCTGATTTTATTTTTCAAATCTCCACTTTGAGTTTCTGATTACGAGAAGATCCAATTTTTTACTTTTTCTCTGAAACAGTTTTTTCAGACACCAAATATTCTATCAGTTTAACTTTAGCACGTTTTTATCCTAACAGCAGAGAAAGCAACCGTCTTACCCCTATGGATACATCTATAGATCCTACTGTAAAAAAAATCTACAAGTTTTCCAACAGGTGTTCGAAATTCATTAAGCAGAAGCTCGGCAAACTCTTTTTTCTTAGTTGTAGTTATTCTTGTTATTTGTAATCCGAGCTCTTATTAAACATGCGCTAATATTCTCTTTATCCATGGAACCTCAAGTTAGAGAAGTTCAGGAGAAGATGAAAACAACTTCCATCTCAAAAAGGCTCAAAGCCCTTAAACAGCCAGTATTGTTTCCACAAGATTTGATCGAATGAGCTAATTAATGGAAGTTTTGTTTCTTAAGTAAGCTCTACCTTTTAAAGAATATACTGTTGAAGAACTGGATAAAAAGCTTAAGAAACTACGAACTAAATGCAAAGATATCTACATTAAGAGGGAGGAAAATTGAGTCTTTATGATAAAATTTTATACTCAGGAGCATTATGATCTTGTGCTCAACTTAAGGCCATGGTTTGTAGAAGGAGATTTGCTAGTTATGGAACCCTGGAACCCAATAAGTCCAAAGAGTAACGTCGATCTAACAAAACAGTTATTCTGGATGCATTTCTACAACATGCACCTTGAGTTTTCAGACCCTCCAATAGTTAAAAGCTTCGCGTTAGCTATATGGATGAAGTCAAAAAACTAGATCCTCTGGAATGCATTGTACCAAATTGATTAGCTCATAAGCATAACTACCCTTCAAGTACAGAGTTCACCAACAAAATAATTAACTCCATTACTTTGGTATGTTTGTTTATAACGATTAAAGTTCATAATTTTCGATTTTTTTTTATTTATATTTGGACTTCTTAAAGATTTTTTTTCTTTCTTTTGTTATTTAGGTACTTCCTTTATATTTAATGTTTCAAATTCATATGTTCCCTTCTACTAAATTGGAATGTGTTTTGATATGTTCTTCATGAGTTCAATCTATTTTGATTAGTGCTTGCTTCATTTATGTGTGATTTGGAAAGGGGAAATCTGATGGTACATGTACTTTCGTATTTTGTAAACAAAAAATGGGTCATTTGACCAAATATTTTTAAAACGTGGTTCTAACGGACGAGTAAAAATTAGTATGCGTGAAACTGACACAAAAAAATAGCAAGAATGAAACTGAATTCATCCTGTCTTAATCTTTAAAAAGAGCGAGGATGAAATTGGATGCATCCCGATGTAAATTAAAAATAAGAAAAAGTATTTGAAAATGGGTAGGATGAAACTGTTTACATCCTGGTTATTTTTACATTCTCGTCCATTTGAACAGTATCAAATTTTACATGTCTTTTTCACCCAGGAATTGTTGATTTTGGTTTTTTAAACCAATTTTGTGTTTTGTAAAATCTTACAACATAGATCAGGATTGAATCCATATGAATTGAATGCCTCAATATTTGGATATTAATCAATTGATTTGAAACCCCATTATGAATCATAGTATTATTCATGTAGTTCAGGTGGTGGTACACTGGTACTATTAAGGGTTTAGTTGTTTATGTATTTGTATCTTCAGTTCTGCACCTGAACAATTACTACTTCGTAGTCACTGATAAAATGAGTTAACTTAATACAAATTATTCTCTTGGTTCACAGGGTGTTATATGGCTTCTTCATCAACAACTTTTAGTGAAAGCACCCCAGCTTCCACTGGTAGTTCATCGTCTGATAACCCAAAAGATGTTGCATGGGAATGGGCATAAGTTAGAGATCCTGCAAAGTCACAAAGGGTAACTTGTAAGCTATGTAATAAAATAGTGTCTGGAGGAATTAATATGTTAAATAAACACCTTCTGCATTGTTAGAGCATTGCTCGGTCGAACTAATAAGTGTTGCTATCTCAAGCTTGTTGTCAAATTCAGTTGATCAAATCTATATCTTGATTTATATATTACTTTAGTCAAGCTCATTTTATGGATGAACTCGAGGTTATTTGAGCCATGACTTTAGTGACAATAACCTTTATCCCTTGAAAGGTTCTCATGTCGTAGTAAATGAGCTTAAGAATTCAACGAGCCAAGAATCACTCAATTCCGAGTTATAACAAATAAGTTATGAGTGATTTATTAAAGTAACAGTTATAAGTGTTGTTACTGTTGCAGTTCGTTAGTAGGAACAATCCACGAACTGTTTGTAACGGACTTGAGCATAAATACGTGACTAGAAGCCTTTTTTAGTCAAGTTTTTGATGTTTCCTCATCTAGGCAAGATGGTGATTCATCCAAACACTTTTGATTTACATATTAATTAAAGTGTTTGTGATGTTTTAGAATTCCTTCCTAAGTTAAATTGTGATTTATTCACAAAAATACAATTTATGCTAAAGTAATCATTTGTTTAATTATTTACGCAAGAATTGTAACTTAGGAAAGACTCCCAAAATTAAGGGAGACTTGAAAATGGAAAATAGCTCACAAGCTTGCTTGGGATTTAAGCTACCTTGGAATTCGCTTAGGTTTCAAGCTATCTTGTTCACTATAAATAAAGAGTTCGTGAGTTCTACACCTTTTCTCCCTTGGAAAATTGGTGTAAGCTTCATAAGGTGGTTTTCCACGATTTCTGTTCTTCTTGAACAATAGTGAGATAAATAAGTCTTTTGCATTGAGGATCACAAAGCCGAGTTGATTTAATTATCTTTGATAGTTACACAACTTGTAATCTTGGTTATTCATAACTCTTGTCTATTCTAAGGTCCTTCTCTTCTGATTTAAGGCCATTCAAGAGTTGTTGATCATAAACCGTAGGTTTTGATAGATTTCAGTTCACGATCGTATACCGACACTTGTTGGTCGAAATCGAAACTAGAAAGAAAACTTCGATTATCATAAATTCCTTAAGAAGTTTAACAAGATATCTCTAGATTTATTCTAGTTGTTCTTGTTGTAGAATTATTAGGGTTTTCTAAACCCGGAAATTGATCTTTGGAGTCGCTCAAGTTCACTTACGAAAATCAGGTTCACATATTCCTTGTCTGTACGCGTACTGATTATAAGTTGTAGAGAAGTATAAACCCTAATTTACAAGTTTGTTTTGATATCTCTACTTTTATCTGGTAGTTGTTCGAAACAAATACAAGATTTCCAAAACCTTGGTTCACACCTAAAGGGAAATCAAAACCGGTGTTTTGTGGATTCAAAACCCAAAAAGTGTTCACTGAGGATGAAGCAACTCTTAGGCTGTAAAGGACGTTAAAAAGACGAGGGTACCCAAATACACCACAATCTTTAATTTATCCACCTATAAGTCCTCTTATCGAAAGTGATTGTCTATGGAAAAGTCGAGACAATACTACAAATCAGTATTCACACTTTGTGTCATCGTCTATGGATACGAGATCGAGACAATACAACAATCAAAGTGTGACTACTTGATAATAAGTTCGGACTTAACCAGACTCTATAGGATCACTATCAAGGAATACGGAGTTAATGTTTGTCTAAATTATAATAAACAATTATAATTACGGCACAACAAGATTTTGTTAACGAGGAAACCGCAAATGCAGAAAAACCCCGGGACCTAGTCCAGAATTGAATACTCTCAGAATTAAGCTGCTATACAAAATCTAACAAACTTCGTGTAGTTGAGACCAACCAACTAAACCTATAGTTCACCTAGTTTCTTCAGTATCCCTGCGCTTCCGACATTCAATAAGTGCACGCACTGGAACAATTCCTTTGGATCATATTCCAAACAGTAAAGGAACAACAAATCTGTTTGGTAACAACTCTCTTGATTCTTACAGATAAAGATATATCAAGTCATAAGCAAAGGCTCTTCTGTTTAACCAATAAACTCCTTTGCCTGGTTAGATCAATCTATCCAACAACCACCTAAGTAGCAGAATTTAGATTTGCAATCAATCAATATAGAATCAAACAAGAAACTATAAGGTGATGCCGATCTTACACAACTAAACAATCGAATAAATACGGTTCTAGTTGGATCCCAACCGATCAAGGTTTGTCCACACCCAAAGATATAAAAACCAAATCAGAAATCTTCTTTGTCTTCAAATCTTCTTTAATCTTTAATAAACACCTGCACAACACCACTTGAATCTCTTGTGATCAATCACGCACAGAACGAAGTTTGTTCACAATGGATTATCACAAGACGTCTTTAGATCTAAAAACAGTTCTAAAGATCTCGTCGATACTTCGATATAGTTTGAGTGAATCTTATATCAGAAGAGAAGATTCTCAAGAATAAACAAACCAGGTGCAATCAAAGTTCAACAATCGTTTGTCAGTCAAATCAATCGAAAACTAAAATAAACTGCAATTACCCAGTTTCCGACCAACGGTACTCGTAGATCGCTTCTTGATCCCACAGAAGTCTTTAAACGAGCGGTCGTAAGAGATTTCGCATATTTAGGGTACTTTCCTCTCCGAATAGATGGCTCCACCAGAAACAACAAAAAGATGAAGTTTGCCTTGGCTCTTAGGATATTTATGTTTTCAATATAGCACGACTTGAAAGATACATTAGGAATGAAATAGTTCAAGTCAAAATATATTAATAACCTTAAGATGAAGGATGATGTCGTCGTTGTAGCTTGTTACTTCTTCACATTCTTCAAGTCTTCAAGTAATACTTGTATGTCTCATAATCCTAATCTTTCTAGTCTAACCTATACGAAGTTGTCTCTAGTTACATAATCAAGCGACTCTTTAATTGAGTTTTGATTTACTAAAATATGACAACCAAACTTGACATACCAACGCTTGGTGGGTTCAACCGAGCTATGCTCTAACAGACGTCAGCTAAGGGAATCAAGTGTAGAATCTTGCGAGGTTCAAGAGACGTAAGGAGCGCGGCTGTAACTGGACCGTTGTGACGGTGGGTTCGATCTCAACTACATTCCAATCTGAAGCATTGATAGTAGGCTAGTGTTTGTAGCGGCTTAATACAACTCGGTGTTCAAACTGGACTTGGTACATGAGTTTTTCTGCAGGTGCATTTTTTCTCGTTAACAAAATTTCTCTGCGTCTTGCTTTACTTTTATTTTCCGCATTATATTTTATTTGATATAATTAAAATAAACGCAAGTGATTCGATAAACAACCTAAACATTTTTTTATTAACACTGTACTGAACCTACAAGACTTGTTCTTGGAATTCGTAGCTTGAAATATAGATTACAAGACTTGTTCTTGTTGGAATTCGGTTCACGTACTGTTATGGTACTAGGTTATCTTGGATATTGATTTTTGAGATCGTCCAAGAGTTCTTGTACACAATCAGGTTCACGTATCTTTTTGATTGTACAAGAATAATAAACCATATATACATACTGTTGAAGGATTAATAAATTGGTTTATTTCCAATTGTATTATGTTTTTGTCTCATAGGTCCGAACAAAGAAGTTGGTGGTGTAATTTGGTACCCTGCATTTTCATGTATATAAAAGGAGATGTTACATCATGTCCCAGAGTATCAACATAAATTATGAAGAAAGTCATGGAACAAATGGATTCAAAGAAGCAGGCAAAAGCACATAAGGAACATATTGATGCCATGTATGAGGGTTGTAATTTGGATGCAGTAGAAAGACCTGAAGATGATATTGAAGAAGAATAGTTTGAAATGGAAGTTGTCAGTGTCTCAAAGAATAGCAAAAAGCCTCCTACTGGTTCGAGGAAGATGAAATTATGTCACACAAGTGATGTCAGAGATCCTTTGGATTCAGTCTATAAAACTGATGTGAGCAAGACAGAACAATCTACACTTGATAGAAACTTCAAAGCGAAAAGGACTATGCAGGAGGTTTCATGGAGGAAAATTTATGTTTGGATGATTGAAAATTCTATCGCCTTCAATACCGTGAGTTCTCCAAGTTTCCAAGAGATGATCATTGCAATTGGAGAGTATCAGAGAGGTAATTTCATGCTTAAGGAAATAATTTATATCCTCAGATCTTAATCTTCAGATCATAAGTTTCCTTTGTCAGCACTTGGATGTAATCTGTGTTTTCCTTGACCATTGGGATTAACATTCTAGCTGGTGTTATGTTCTTTGTGTTTACTTACAGCTATGCCAACACCAACTTACCATCATGTACGTTGAACATTGTTCAATTACCAATTAGCCGAAGCAAGGAAGTTCGTTGATGGATTTAGTGTGCACTGGAGAAGATTTGGGTGTTCAATCATGTCGGATGGTTGGACAGATGGTAAAGGCCGTCATTTGATTAATATTCTTGGTGAACTGTCCAAAAGGATCAGTCTTCTTGAAGAGCAGAGATGCATCTAAAACGACCAATGATGCAACGTTTATTGCTAACCTTGTTAAAGATGTTGGGGAAGAAAATGTGATTCAATTTGTTACTGACAATGGTTCTAATTTTAAGGCTGCTGGGAACATTATAGATGAGCGATATCCAAACATATTTTGGACACCTTGTGCTGCTCACTGCGTAAACTTGATACTTGAAGAACTTGGGGATAAGATTTCGCATATAAAAAGGTCAGTTGCTCGAGGTAAAAGACTTGTTGCTTACATATATGGACACGTAAAAGTACTTAACATGATGAGGAACATGACTGGAAATAAAGAGTTGCATAAGTCTACAAAAACTAGATTGGCAACTCAATTTCACACACTTAAGAGCCTTTATGAACAGAAAACTCATATGCAAATGTTATTTGTTAGTAATAAGTGGATGGAATCTAGGTTTCCGAAGGAAATTACTGGGAAAATGTTGTTAGAATAGTTACTAGCAGGCAGTTTTGAGATGACATAGTATTTTTTGTTAATGTATTGGGTCCTTAAGTAAAACGTGTGAGATTGGTGGATAGCGAGCGTAAACCTACTATGGGTTACATCTATGAGAAAATGAAAAAAGTTAGAGAGCATTTAGAAAGCAACTTCACCGGGGATTCTTCATGGGGAATTATTAAAGAGGTAGTTGATAGAATATGGAAACAACAGCTTAATTACCCACTCCATGAAGCAACATATTACCTTAATCCTAAATATTTTTATAATCCTGCAAGAGAGAAGGACAGTGGTGTGAACTATACTGCAATTAAGAAAGGTCTTTACAAGGCGATGGAGTTACTTATACCTAGTGAAAAAGATCGTTATCAGGCCAATCTTGAACTGCTTAGCTATAACGATTCAATTAGAGAACTAGGAGCCACAACTGCTAAGATGGACAAAAATAATTTGCTACCTCGTAAGTTCTTACTATCTGCAGCATGTTTTTTAGTAACTAAGTAGTAAGTACTAAACTACTAACTCTTAATGTTTTGGTTCATACATAACATATGATTGGTGGATCATAAATGGGGGAATTGATGTTCCAAACCTTCAAAGATTTTCAATCAGGGTCTTGAGTCAAACTTTTAATGCTTCACCGTGCCAGCGCAATTGGAGTTCATTCAATCATGTAAGTGTGGTTAACTTGTTCCCTAATTGTCTGTCTGCCACTGTTCCATATCATCCTAAATTTATACTAATCAAACTGTAAGAATTGGAAAATTAGGATAGAATATTGTCTTGGCTAACTTGGAAAATCAAAGATTGTAAACTTGAAACATGTTCCTTCAATTATTTCAGATACATTCAAAGAAACGGATTCGTTTCCTACAACAAAAATTGAAAGATTTTGTGTATATTCAGTATAAGAAGAAATTGCAGCGAAGATATGACCTTGACCATAAATATAAACGTGGTGCTATTAAGAAACCTATTTTCTTGGAAGAGCTGATGAAGATGATGAATGATGGATAGATCCAGCGAACGTGGATGAATTGTATGCTGTAGGTGTTGATGTGTCCTAACTTTGGAACAAGTTAGAGATGTAATGGGGGACTCTGGACCAGTTATTTTAGGTGCTGATGTCCTAACTTTAGGTGCTGATGCACAAGCGAGGAAGTGATGAATGAAGACCGTGTACACATATATCTCACTATCAGACACGTGTATATAAAAAGGTACGTGGAAAGCATGCAGGCCAAAAACATCAAAACATGATGCGTCACGAAACACCGAATAAACCCCGAGGAGTTACTTTATCTCATCCCCAAAAGAGGAGCTAAGATCAACGGTGGAGAGAAAGTTAGCTGACACGGACTGACAGGGGCAGAAGACACTTGTCTGACACGAGCAGACCCCTCAACTACCCACATTAAACACTCTGAGCAGTGTACGTGTCGACCAACCTGTGGAACGAGCGAGGATGCCTCTGCGGGATCAAGGGGCAAACGCAGACCTCCGCGTGATGGACGCAAGGTCACAAGAAGATAAGGTTCCAACGGTCTTCAGAGATGGGTCCCACGTTCTAACCTTATAAATATCCAATCTCCCCCAAGAGGAAAGGGGATCGAAAATATCAGGAAGGGAAGGAGAGAGAGAAAGAGAAAGAGAGAAATAGTAAGTGTAAGTTAATCCCTTAGAGGAGAGAAACATGTAAACCCCAAAAGTCATTCAACTATTCGTGTAACCGTGAAGAACATAGTAAAACAACAAACCCCGTGGATGTAGGCCTTAGTGCTGAACCACGTAAACCTTGGTCTTATTTACATTTCAGCACTTTACATTCATTTAGCTCCGCGCATGTTTGCTTATATGTTTTGTTTTCCTTAATACTTATATCCCATGCACAAACGCCACGCATGGAGTTGTTGGATGAGGCCATGATAAACCCGAAGGTTTTGAGCCAATGAATCAACACCGGGGTACCATCATCATAATCTCTTTAGATGTTAATGATTGATTGTGAGCGTTCGGACCCCCTCGTGGTCCGGGTGCCCATAATTTGGCGCTAGAAACAGGGACTTCGTCCCGGTAAAAGATTTATCTTGTCCTGTGATTTCATTTTAATTTGGCATATGATTGCTCTTATCTTATCAGCTCGGACCGTATAGATCATTCGTTAACTGTATTATGTTCAAAAACCCACCTTTGGTCTTCGATAAGAGTTATTGTTCTAAGCGGGTTATTGTTCTAATCCGTCGGATTTACAATTTTCGTAGTTTTTATACTAAGGATCGCCTTTAATAAAACTCTAACCCGTATTTTATAGCCTGCGGGTATTAATTCCCTCTTTAAAAATTGTATTTCGCCAACTAACCCGCTTCACGCGGATATTCCCGTTTCTGTTGTTTGAAATAACTTATGCAGAGAGAACGTGTTGTGAGTAAAGAAGGCAATTTTACGCGAGATTTCATTATCAACAAAAGGGCACGTGATGGAAAAGACGCAGGAAGCAGGAAAATCCAAAGCTTTGTCAAAAGAAACACCCAGGACAACCCCGATCATCACCCGAAGCAAGCAGAAAGGAGACAAAGCTAAAATGACCAACCGAAGGCAAGATACTGCAGAAATCACTTCACCCATGAACGCTAATTCAGTTGCAGCGGCGGCTCTCAGAGCAGCAACGATAAAATACGGGGAGGCTGCGGTAGTCCCGAAGGCTGCGGAGGCTAGCAATACCTTCGCCATGAGTCAACTTAATCAACCAAGAGAAAGGGTGGATGAATCCAGAACATTCCAACCCGCGCACCTTCTAACCTTTGGAATGCCGCTAACAAATAATCAGAATCAAGCCATACCGGCGGCTCTGGCACCGCAGAGGGGCGCTCACTCTAATTTGGAAACACCAGCAACCGAAGCTGAACCCCTGCCACCTATAGTACAAACCATGGAGGAGGGCGGCACCGCGGCTGTAGCGGCACGCGCTGGGACTCCCAATCAGGGGTCCAACCAATCACACCGACTAATAGCTGAGCTTGAGGAACTGAGGAAGAACCAGCAGGTTTACGCAGAAGCTGTAGCTCTGTTGGCCAGAGAAAATCAAGATTGAAAGGAGCGGATTGCTCTAAGCACGAAGACCAGCCAACAACTTGATGAAGAAAGCTCCAAAGCACCAGAGCCAAACCAAGACTGTAGAGTCGTCCTAGCGGCTAATGAAGACGCGACAAGGAGACGTAGCGTATCCGACCCGGATTATGACGATGGAGAGTCAGACGGTAATGAGATGAAGAATTTAGAGCACCAACGTGCAATGGAGGAACTACGAGATGAGATGATGGCAGAGATCAGGCAATTAAAAAATAAACAAGGTGGGGGAAGGTTAGAAGAGGTCATGAGAGAAGCTAACTCCACGCCCTTAACGCATCGCTTTGCCAACACCACTATTCCACTGAAATGCCCTGTCCTGACGTTCGAATGCTATGATGGATCCAGCGACCCTGCTGCACATGTTCGGTACTACAACCGTGTCTTAGCTAGATGGGGTCAGAACGACGCCGTACTCTGTAGATACTTCCCGTCAAGCTTGAAGGGATCGGCGTTATCATGGTTTGAAAATCTGCCACCAAACTCCATCCAGTCATACGACCAACTCGCAGAGAAATTCTTAAGAACATACATGTACAACAAGACTGTAAACACCGGGATGGATAAGCTCTTTTCACTAGCAATTGGCTACAAGGAAACCACGAGGGAGTACACAAACAGATGGCATAAGATCTGCCAAGCCATAGGGAGCGTGGACCCAGTGGTAAGAATCAACTGCTACAAATGGGGCTTAGACCGAATGAGTCCCCTATTTGTTGAAATTCACGGGAGCGTGCCCAAGACAGAAGGAGATCTCCGAATAATTATCGAGAAGCACGCTCGACTTGAAGAAATTCAACGGGAAAACCCGAGGGCATATCCGCTGAGGTCTCACCGCACCAACTCAGCGGAACAAACCAATGGGTCCAAAAGGGGTTGCTCAGATGAGAGACCTCACGAAGATAGGAAGGAACGGAGGGATGAACGAAGAACAGGCGACCGAAAATTCGAAGATCAAGTTTACACGAAACTCAACGCTAGCTATGCTCGTATCCTACGAGAGATCAAAGGGAGGGAAAACTTAGAGTGGCCATGGTCTAAGGGAAAGCATCCCCCGAGATCCGAGAAGTCTAAAGATTACTGTGAGTATCACTGTTTCAACGGACACCAGACCGAAAAATGCAAGAACCTTAAAATAATGATCCAAAAATTAATTGATGCGGGAGAGCTCAAACATTACATACGAAAGGAGGTTACCGAGGACAGATCCAAACGAACCAAACCAGTCCAACTTCCGGAAGAAAACCGAACAATCAACACCATATCGTGTTCCGAAGCCACATGACCCTCACTCACAGCGCAGATTGGAAAAAGGTTACGGAAGCAATTCGAAGACCGCTGCGAGTTATATAAGGTCGATGGGATAGCGGTGGACGAACACGAAGAATGGATGGAATCTCCTATCATCTTCGATGCCGAGGATATCGAAGAAGATATGGAAGACCATAACGATCCCTTGGTCCTAACATTACCAGTAGCTGGATGTAACCTCAAAAAGATCCTCATAGACGGGGGAAGCTCTGTAAATGTCCTATTCTATGATGCATTCAAACGGATGAAGCTCCATGATGAACAGTTGATGACCTCTTATCACACCATCTACGGATTCAATGGAGCAGCCACGAAGTCCTTGGGAGACATCGTGTTACAGGTTAACGCAGGACCCATGAAACTGGATACCCGATTCAGTGTGGTGGACACCCCTTCCCCCTACAACGCCATTATTGGACGACAATGGGTACACAAGCTCAAAGGAGTTGCGGCAACATACCACCAATACCTCAGATTTCCAACACCTGAGGGAATAATGGAGATCAAGGGAGATCGAATCGCTACGCGAGAGTGCCAGGCCACTCAGGATCATATCAACAATGAGCAAGAAGAGCAGCGAAAAATCCGAAGAGTAAGAAATCAAGAAACCGCGAAAGAGAAAGCCGTAGACCTATTCCTTAAGGAAACTACGGGAAAAGGTTTGACGAAAGATGGTAATGTCCAAGGCTCGGAAACAAGCACCTCAACAACCAGCGAAGAGCAGAAACACGCTAAATAGCAATTAAAGAGCGCCCCAGTCCTCGGAAACCCGAAGCCTGTGTTCACACCGGTAGAACCCATAAAGGAAATCAACATAGGAACGGAAGAAGACCCGAAGATGGTCAAAATTGGGACCATCATGGACGAAGGAAGAGAACAATCCTTAACCAAATTACTTAAGGAATATGCGGATGTGTTCGCCTGGAAGTTAGGAGATATGCCGGGGATTGACCCAAAAGTAATCCAACATGAACTACGCATCAAACCGGGCACGCCCCCGTTTAGGCAGAAAATACGAAAAGTGGCTCCAGAATATCATGAGGCGGTAGAAACAGAACTTCGGAAGCTACTAGATGCAGGATTTATCAAGGAAGTCAAGTACCCTACCTGGATCTCCAACATGGTCATTGTTCCTAAGAAAAATGGAGGGGTTAGAATATGCATCGACTTTACTAATCTCAACAAGGCATGTCCAAAGGACAGCTATCCCCTGCCGAGCATAGATCAACTGGTTGAAGCAGTTGAAGGGTACGAAGAGCTGTCGTTCATGGACGGATATTCTGGTTACAACCAAGTAGCCCTGGCAGAAGAAGATCAGCCACACACAGCGTTCTATACCCCACATGGCCTTTATTGCTATACCAGAATGCCTTTCGGGCTCCGAAACGCAGGGGCAACATACCAAAGGATGGTCGATGCTATCTTCAATCCATGGATTGGAGGAACCCTAGAAGTCTACGTGGACGACATGCTCGTCAAAAGCAAGCTGCGTAAAAATCACCACCAGGACCTGAGGAATATCTTCGAAGCAATGAGACAGCATCACATGAAAGTGAATCCGGAGAAATGTACTTTCGGTGTCACCTCGGGGAAGTTCCTCGGGTATCTGGTGACGAAAAGGGGCATCGAGGTAGACCCAGCTAAGATTCAAGCCATAGTAGAGATGCCGTCACCAAAGAATCTGAAGGAAGTGCAGAAGCTCAATGGGTCCATAGCAGCGTTGGGCAGATTTATTGCACGGTCTTCGGACAAATGCAAACATTTCTTCAATATTCTTAAAAAAGGGAGCAGGTTCGAATGGACCGCCGAATGCGAGGAAGCATTCCAAAAAATCAAAGAACATCTAGCTTCAATCCCGATCCTGCAGAAGCCAGACCCCGATGAAGTTTTGGCACTGTACATAGCAGCAACGGAGGACGCAGTCAGCGCGGTATTAGTCAAAACCAATACAAAGGTAGAACAGCCTATCTATTACGTCAGCAAGACACTCAATTCCGCGGAAAGAAATTATACTAAGATTGAACAACTCATCCTCGCACTGGTATGGGCTACCCAAAAACTGAGAACCTACTTCCTAACTCACCTCGTCAGGGTACCATGCAAAGCACCATTGGAAGCAGTCCTCAAAAGCACGGGAAAAGTGGGCCGAATAGCCAAATGGAACACCCATCTGGACCAATTCAACATCATTCATGAAATTCAACATTCTCAGAAGTCCCAAGTGCTGGCAGATTTCTTAGCAGACCTCCCCCTAGACAACGACGAAGAGATTAAGGGAATACCAGAAGCCGAGGAAGAAATCAAGGATCCAATGGACATCCTCGAACCTGCGAGTCATAGACAATGGGAAGTCTTTGTCGACGGATCTAAAAATAGGGAAGGAGCAGGAATAGTTATTGTCATTATCACCCCAACTGGAGAAAGGATTATACAGGCACTTAGATTGGAATTCAAAGAGCATACCAACAACATTGTTGAATACGAAGCTGTCGTACATGCCCTACGTATAATAATAGAGATGGGGGTAACCGATGTAAGGCTGACAAGTGATTCGCAGCTTGTCATACGGCAAATAGGGCTCGAGTATAATGTGTACGATGACACCCTTTCAGCTTACATGGCCTTGGTCCAAACATTGGCATCACAAATCCCGAACATTAAGTTCCGGCACTTATGCAGAAGGGACCTCAGGCACGCGGATGCCCTAGCATATATATCATCCATGCTGAGGGATAAAAATTCCGAAGGTATTAAAATAGCAAGGATATACGAGCCTTCGATTGCATCTCAATTCTCCTTCGCTACCAATCAAGATGTGATGGAAGAAAATATCGAAGACCAGGTAGGAGAAGACATCCATAATGACTTTGATGAAGAGGACATCCTGTCAAGAGCAAATCGAGACGAAGACTTCAGCAATGAAGATGACTGGAGGGTGACAATACATGCCTTTCTCGAAAAACGAAGCTTACCTGCGGATCGGAAACAAGCTAGGAAGATGCTCTCCAAAGTAGGAAGATATGATCTTCGGGAGGGGGTCCTGTATAGGAAATCCTTCCTTGGACCATTACTACGCTGCTTGTCCCGGAAAGAGGGGCATCGAATTCTAAATGATATCCATTATGGTGACGCGGGGAATCATAGCAGCATGAGATCACTAGCTGACAAGGCAAAAACGCAAGGATATTACTGGCCGACAATGATACAAGATGCCGCGAGGATGTCCCGACGATGTGAAGAATGTCAGCGCTTCGCGAAAAAAATCCACGCGCCGGCAACAATGTTAAACTCTATCGATAGCCCGTGGCCATTTGCAAAATGGGGCGTAGACATCGCCGGGCCTTTCATCGAAGGATCAGGGAAGAGACGATTTTTGATAGTAGCCACGGACTACTTCAGTAAATGGGTGGAGGCTAAGGCCTTGTCCAGGATCAGAGACGCGGATGTGTTCACTTTCATATTCCAGAACATCATTTGCAGATTTGGTATACCTGCTGAAATTGTATCTGATAACGGCAAGCAATTACAGGGAAAAAATATAGACATGCTCTTCGACACTTTCAAAATAAGAAAGAACAAGTCCACCCCTTATACCCTCAAAGCAACGGACAAGCGGAAGCTACCAACAAGACCCTCGCCCTTATACTCAAAAAACAATTAGACGAGCATAAGGGAAGATGGTGCGAACAACTGCACAATGTCTTATGGGCATACAGGACAACACGAAGATCCGCTACCGGGGAATACCCGTTTCTTCTAACTTATGGAGCTGAAGCAGTCATACCTACGGAAATCCTCATGCCAACCACGAAGACCGAAGCTTGGGAGAAAAACCTCACAACAGATATGATGTTAGAAAGGTTGGACGACTTGGAAGGAAGAAGGGAAGTAGCATTGCAAAAGATGGAAAATTATCAACGAAGACTAGCAAGGGAGTACAACAAAAAGGTAAAGCTACGGAATTTTGTAGAGGGACAGTATGTGTTGAGAACAATCCCACGGTATCAGCAAGAAAAGAAATGGGGAAAGTTAGCACCTACATGGGGAGTACCTTTCATGATCCACGACATTGCGGGTAATGGTTCCTACTACCTTCGTAATCTAAAAGGAGAAGTCCTCCGGCATCCATGGAATGCTAAATGGCTCAAACCATACTTCCCATAGAAGCAACGCAGATCTGGATCTGCTTGGAGTGTACCAGAAGAAGAAGGGAGCCTGACCGCTCCACATGTTTCTATCTCTGGAAGAGGAATTGCAGACCTCAACTTATCAATCAAACAAGCTTTCAAATCATCAAGTCAGTGGAATCTACCTACAATATTGGGGAAAGTAGTTAATCTACAATCTCTCAGGGCTCCCCCATCAGTGTCCATAAGTGTAGGACCAGGGGGAAGGCACCCAGCAGAAAGAGATACCCAACCAATCTTAAGGCAACGGGTCGACGGAATGGGTGCGTAAATATTTTAAATCCCATATCCTAGAACGTTGCCCCGGCCCCCACCGTCTGGGAATCCTCTGGCCCAGGATTCGCCAGCGGGGTGACAGGTCTCAAGACGATCACGAAGGTACCTTCCTTCAGTATCGCACTCAAAAACACTTAAAAACTTTTGTTTTGATTTTTCACAAATACTTAAAATAAAAGCAAAACAACATTGTAGGTATATCAAGAAGAGATTCATTTCATAAAGGGTGATTACAAGAAGTGAAAGGCCAAAGTCAAGGATACACAATCAAAAAATATTCCTTTTACAGGATCATCAGCAAAAAATATCCTTGTTACATGATTACAAAAAGTATAATGATGCCGCGGATCCTACAAAACGCTACGATCTCTACCTAAGTGGCGGCCCCATCGGCAGGATTATTCCGAAGACTTGATGGGACGCTCCCACCAGAAGAGGGGCCCGAGGAGCTGGGCAAGGCAGAAGGAACGGGACGACGAGGATAGTTCTTCACGAGACCATGTTCATTCCGTAGGCCAAGTTTTATCCTCTCCAGCATCTTGTTCGTCTTCTCAGCCAATTGACAACGAGCCTTGTGTTTAATAACTGTTGTCCGCTGTTGGGCTTGGGATAATAACGAAGATAGCCGATTCACTTCTCTAAAAGCAGCACCAACGGCCTCCTCGCGGGTTGCTGCTAAATTCTTGAAGTGATTGGTCTGTTCTTCCTGCTGCGCTAAGGAAGATTGAGCCTTTTCAAGTTTTTCATTTGTGACGCGAAGGCGTCCCTCGAGCTCTGAAAAAGACAACACCATGGAGTTAGCGTAGATAAAAAACAAGGTCACACTCGATGAAATGGGATTATACCTTCGACACAAGCCGAAGCCTCTTCATAATCATTAACAACCGCATCTCGCGCTTCGTCAAGATGATCATATTCCGCGGATAATTTCTTATAGTCTAGTTGAAGGTTGGTGAGAGTAAACTGACAGGCATCTAACTCTACCTGCTTCATCGAGTCCATATGACGAAGGTGGTCGACCTCTTTATTTATCTCTGAGACCCCTTTGCTGAGTCTGTACATGCACACTTCGAGATTCCTCTCAGACTCAGCATGACGAGCTACGTCGGCACGAGACGCGGAAAGAGCATTGCTGAGAGCGTAGACTTCAGCACGAGCATCATCTCTTTCTCTGGCAAGACAGAGCATATTATCCGGGACCCCTGAAAGAGGAATGGATCGAGCCGTCTGTAATTCTTCTTCCAACAGCTGAATCCTAGATTCCAACAAGGAAGTGCGCTCACGGGCTTCCCGCAGATTATCACGGGTCCACAGCAGTGTGCCATTAAATAAAGCACGATCATGGTTGTACATATTTTGCATGTCGACCATCTGAACATGCCGCGCGCGCCATACCTCAGCCCGAGCATCCCATTTCTTAGCTTCACTCTTAATTTTCTCAACCAAATCTCTAATACGAGATTTTTGCCTAACTCTTTCGTTTCGAAGCCATATCAGCTCGGGGACGCCACCCACTGGAGATAGGGTGGGGAGACTCAGACAGAACAACTAAGAGATAAAAGAATGACGACATACAGCGAGGAAAAAGAACCAAACCTGTGAGAGTGGAAACTTGGCTACGAGTTTGCTCTAACTCAGCGCGCACTGTAACAAGTTCTGAACGCAGATCAGCCTCTGTTTCACCCAGCTTTTCTTTCTCCTTAAGGCTTTTCTTCAGCTCTTCTATTTCCACCTCAGCCGCAGATAATTACTTTTCTCGGTGACAAAGCTTAGCCTCGAGCTTCAGAGATTTCGCTTTGAAGAACTGATACAGCACGTGGTTACAATGCTCGCTCCTCATCATCTACACATCAAGATGACAAAACATTATTTCACCGAAACGTCTGATCGTCACGTAAAAGTATGTACGAAAATTTACCTCCAGCACACGTTGCTGCGGAAAGCCATATTGATACCCGTCGGCGATAGCCATCATATCGGCAACGGAAGAAGGAGGCTCCGGCACGAGGGTAGCTTCGGGAACAGTCAACCTTTTTCCCCAGGCTTCAGACACCTGCGCCTTAGAAGACATCTCCATCATGCGACGGGTATACGCGGTTGACTCCTTTTCCCCAGCAACAACAGGAGCGGGATGAGAGACAAACAGAAGATTCTTTTCCTTAAACCAATCCATAATGGCGTCCTCACCCTCAGACGTCGGCGACTGGGGAAGACTATCGGCAGGCGCGTCAACGACAGATTTTCCTTTCTCTGACACGACCCCCTCAGCACGAATGTTGGCATGCTCCTCCGCGCCTACATGCACAGCAGGCTCCTCCGCACCAACATCTTCTACAGTAGCATCCCCATTACCATCACCACCAAGAACATCCCAATCATCATTGGGGGAAAGTAAAGAGAAGTCCTCGGTAAAATCGAGGGCTTCGTCAAAGAACTCCCCCGTGGAATACATCCGATCGAAAGAAAATTCTTGAGAAGTGGGAAGGGTATCCGCGACATCACCAGCAGGGACGGAAACATCCCCGATGACAACGTCATCCGCCACCACAGCTTTGTTCCTTCCTTCATCACCAGCGTGACCAGCGAAGACCTCTTCTTCGACATTGATAGGGGAGGTACCAGTACGTTCCTCCCCATCTGTAATCTCGTCCTCAGCAAACTCTTCGTTCACTGGACTAGTAACTTCTTCTTGGGCCTCAACCTCGCCCATCACCGTAGTAGAAGACTGCTTCGGCCTAATCTTTTTCTTCTTCAATACCTGAAACCAACACCACAAAAAGAATTATTTTTCCCGTCTGATGGAAGTTCTAAAAAAGAAGCGCAGCTAGAATCTGCGTACCTGAGCACCGGAACCATCCTCCTCGTCTCCCTCTACGACGTCCAGGGCATAAGGAAAATTCAGGCCCGCAAAGTTCAGACGCCAGGGGCAGAAATCTCCATAGCGAACAGGAGGAGATTCGCGCGGCTTAGTATTCTCGGTAGGCCGCCAACCGCGGGGACCAGGAATCCAACCGTAAGCCCACGGACCAACTATCTCGATAACGGTGGCGTGCCACTCGTAGTCATGATCGCGCTTGATCCTCTCTCGCGCGGGGAAGAGTTTCCGACGACTGGACGCCTCCGTGCCAGGAACATACTTCAGCTTGGAATCGCTGACCTCATTTAACAGACGAATCTCGCCTCGAGGAGCAGGGAGATTCCGAAGGCTGACACTCCACGGCTTGCGATTCCTACTATTGACGTAATCACCGAAGGAGTTATTGAAATTCTCAGGAGTATACCATTCCTTCTCCATGGGATTGGGGACGTAACAAGTCATCGACGTTTCCCCCTTACTCCGCAGATAGCATTCCTTCAGGGCGCGGAGATAATTCCCCGATAATTGGGATACGGAACGGCTGTGAGTATTGGTGGAAGAACCCTCGCGACTAGCGAGCACGTCGTAGTAGAAGGAATCATCTGATTTGTACAACGGCAGCATCAGACCAGCCTCGAATGCCCCAACCGTCGTTAACAAATGAAATTCATCGAACTCATACTTGGAGATAAGCTCATACGTAATATCATCCTCAGGGGCATAGAAACGAACCCCGAAGGCTTGAAGCTCATGCTTTTCCTTGAATATTTCAAGATCGATATGCTTGAAGGTTACTTTTTTCCTGCTAACAGAGACACTGCGTATCAAGGGAGCAGCCTCATCCTCCTCGGCGGGGCCGGATGAACTAACGAACGCTTCCGAAGCTTTTCTCTTCACGGGGGGATTTTTTGAAGATTCAACCCTAGGAGCTACGCCCTTCGTATTCTTCCCTTTAAAAGTTGGAGAAGACCGTAGATGATGCTCGGGCACTAACGAACGTAGAGGAGGAATGTCAAAAGCAACAGCGCGGGGCGGAGCCTGCGTACTCCTAGTATCATCACGAGGACGAGCCATTGAGCGATCAAAGACTCTTCGAGAACCAGATGGAATTATCGGAGGATTCTCTTCCCTAGAGGACGAGGCTTTCTCTCCAGAAGAAACTCGACTCCGACGAACATCATCTTGAGACTCTCGACGCGGAGGAGATCTCGATAACCCAGAATCAGGAGTCTGATAAGTAGGTCGCAGACGGTTAGACATGGCTGCGGAAAGAATAAGATCAAGAACAAGTTACACACAATCAAAAAACACATCCATAGCAATACAACCACGATAACGTAGCAACCCTAAAATTAGTATACATGCTCAAAATTTCACCCTTGAAGTAATGGCTTCCTTAATTTAAGATGAAGAACAGGGGCAAACTAGTATGCAAGCATCATAAGAAGTTCTTCATCACAAACAAGGAACAACAGTAGCAGAAAATTCACAAATAAACACAGCATAAAACGGTGGAAATAAAGAAAAGAAAAACTTACCGGCAAAAACAGCAGTAGAAGAAACAAACAGGAGAAGCGGGCGTGGTTAATGCTAAGGTGGAGAGAATTTAAGATCACAGGTGCAATGAAGACTGACAGAGAATTTAAGATCACAGGTGCAATGAAGACAGACAGAAAATTTAAGATCACAGGTGCAATGAAGACTGACAGAGAATTAAGGTTACAGGTTCAATGAAGACAGACAGAAAATTTAAAGGAAGAATGAAAATTGAGCGAGTGTTTAGGAAGAATGAAATTAAATTTTCTTTCTATCCTTAAAATACCCGAAAGAAAGAGAAGGAAATTAAGGGAGGAATGGGAAACGTGCCCGTTACATAAGCAGTTAATGCACGAATAGAAGACGTGCCCAAGTATCTAGGAGAAGTTATTAGGAGTGAGAAGAATATGCGACGATAGTTTTTCTTCAAGGCACCCATTAGTCATTCAAGCCCGAAGAAAAGGGGCAAATTGTGTACACATATATCTCACTATCAGACACGTGTATATAAAAAGGTACGTGGAAAGCATGCAGGCCAAAAACATCAAAACATGATGCGTCACGAAACACCGAACAAACCTCGAGGAGTTACTTTATCTCATTCCCAAAAGAGGAGCTAAGATCAACGGTGGAGAGAAAGTTAGCTGACACGGACTGACAGGGGCAGAAGACACTTGTCTGACACGAGCAGACCCCTCAACTACCCACATTAAACACTCTGAGCAGTGTACGTGTCGACCAACCTGTGGAACGAGCGAGGATGCCTCTGCGGGATCAAGGGGCAAACGCAGACCTCCGCGTGATGGACGCAAGGTCACAAGAAGATAAGGTTCCAACGGTCTTCAGAGATGGGTCCCACGTTCTAACCTTATAAATATCCAATCTCCCCCAAGAGGAAAGGGGATCGAAAATATCAGGAAGGGAAGGAGAGAGAGAAAGAGAGAAATAGTAAGTGTAAGTTAATCCCTTAGAGGAGAGAAACATGTAAACCCCAAAAGTCATTCAACTATTCGTGTAACCGTGAAGAACATAGTAAAACAACAAACCCCGTGGATGTAGGCCTTAGTGCTGAACCACGTAAACCTTGGTCTTATTTACATTTCAGCACTTTACATTCATTTAGCTCCGCGCATGTTTGCTTATATGTTTTGTTTTCCTTAATACTTATATCCCATGCACAAACGCAACGCATGGAGTTGTTGGATGAGGCCATGATAAACCCGAAGGTTTTGAGCCAATGAATCAACACCGGGGTACCATCATCATAATCTCTTTAGATGTTAATGATTGATTGTGAGCGTTCGGACCCCCTCGTGGTCCGGGTGCCCACAAAGACGATGACAATTGGGATTATGATGATGGTCTTAATGGACATGGTGGTGCAGGATTTGAACCAGTTGAAGACCATGATGATGAATTTGAGTTTGATCTTGAATAATTATAAGTTGTTTTAGTTTGTGTTAAAAAGTTTGTTGTTTAATTTGTTTGGACTTTGGAATGAATCAACGAATGTTATGTTGAATAATTAGAATCAAATTTTAATCGTAATGTACTAAACTACTAATGTTTCAATTTTTTTTTGTTCTTATGTAGTTTTGTTCCTTTTTAAGATGTTCGTATAGTCCGGTAGTTACTGTAATACAGGGTTTCAACTTTAATGTTAAAATTTTAATATTAATTAGGTATAAGTCATGAGTACTGTATATAAATCTCTAATAAATAGGTTCCGAGTAGTAGGCCGAGTTTTGGCGATTTCCAAGTTCGACCTAATTTCTCCTTGCTCCAGGGTATCCAATCGAGAAGGACCAAGGAACGATTACGATTACTTTGAGTAGTAGTAGTATTAGTATTATTATATTTTTTATAATAGATTTTGGGAGAATTAATTTTTAGATGTTAGAAAACCAAAAGGATATAGAGAATTAGAATGCTAGATCTCTCTCTATTTGGCTGATTCGTTTGATTTCATTTCCATATGATTTTGTGGTGTCAGATTTCAGCAATTTTTGTATATAAATTTATGTCACAAATTGATGATCAACTTTCTTGTGATAACCTATAACATGCGTAGGTATCCCTAGTTAATATTTTATAATAATTAACCACATATTCACTGTTGAATTCATGTTTCAACTTGGATGTTGATTTCTGAAATTCATGGACAGTTTTGTTCTATTTGTTCTTGACTATGTTTCGGCAATCTTAATGATATTAGAATGTTTTGAATTCTTAAAAACAGTTGTAGATATATGTCGTCTTTCATTGTGCTTCAAATTTGTTTATATCAGATTATTCTGAATTTACAAAGAATATTTTCGTACCATGATGTAATCTGCCCAGTTTTTAGAATGATCATGTAAAATCAATATATTTTGTTTGAACAATTGGTTTGCTATAAATTTTGTATATGTTGTAGATAATATGTCAAGAATATCTATCTAAAATTTGAAGACGTTCCAATCAAGTTATCATTATGTAACTTATAATATAATATAAGATTCTGCAGTTAATGTGTTTGTTTAAATAAGTTATCACAGTGTGCTTCTTTCATCCTTCTTGGAAATAAAAATCTGAATTTTTAGAGGAAAGGTTAGTGTATTTCTTTTATTAAATAGATCTATGGTTATAGAGGAGTGGTGAGTGTGTCTTATCATGGCTTTTCCGGTTCCTTTTTTTAGTAAATCTTTTATGTTTTTTTTCTTCTTCTGTATGTTTCCTACTAGTAACATTTTTCTGTTAAAATTTTCATGTTAAATCTTCTCATGGATTTTCCAGTTCCTTTTTTTTAGCAAAATATTTTATGTTTTTTGCCTGCATGTTTTTCCGACTAGTACATGTGTTTTTTCCTCATGGCTTTTACAGAGGAAGCTTTGTTAAATTTTTAAATTCAAAACTTTTAGTGACTAGTAAAGGTGTTTGTATTTACATAGGAAGCTTTTCAATATATATGGATTCGTATATCTGCATTTCTTTTCCATATATTTGAGACCCATATCATGATTCAAAGGTTTATGATCAAGTTTCAATTCTTCCTCTTTTTCAAAAGTCATTGTTTCTTAACTAAGTTGTAGAGGCTAAAAAGATTATTTTTTTTTTGTTTTATTTTGTTTTTGAAGCATGAGAACAAAATTTTCTTCCCTTTGTCCTAACTCTTTAATTTACCTATATATATAGATTGGTTCATTTGTTTTCCATATATTGATCGAAAAATAATGATATGATACGGTAAAACCTCTCCGGAGGAATACTAGGAATAAAATCCATATAAGAATAAAAATTTATGGTCCTGACTTGGGCCAGTTATATTTAAGAACAAACTCCATATTGGAATAAGTCATAATATTTTCTAGTCCCGTCTTAAGGAACCTACCTCCATATAATAATGATTGACATTATAATATAAATGTAGAACACTTGTCATACATAAAAATTGAAGATGAAGTGATTCTTGTAACCATATTACAAGTTCGTTTTGTTTCAAAACGGATTCTTTAATTTTTTATGCACAAGTTGATACGAATTTATTCATACTCATTTGATTTCATTTGTCAATTTTCGATGTGATAATTGTGACGTATGTGAATTGTTTTATTAAAAATTTTGTATATACATAAATATATAAAAACTCCTCATTTGAATAGATATACTCAGCTCGAAATCTCAAATGTGTATATAAGAAACTATATCGTAATGATAGACGCATTTATGTGTCTATTTTGTCCTCGATGTTTCGTATTGTTAGCACTCGATTTCGTACTTATTGTGGTGTTTTATGTGTTTGTAGGTATTTTTTGGAAATAAACGTTTTTGGAAGAATCAGCTCGAAAAACTGCTAAAGGCACCTCCCAGAGGACATTTGCTAAACGGACCCCTGCTTTGGATAAGGGGCACCTCAATTTATAAGGGGCGCCTCAGTTGGACAGCTGTTATTTACACTCCACAGAAGGATAGGGGGCGCGCACATCTTCTTCGTTTGAAAAGTTCTTTTGGCGGGAAACTCTTGGTTCTCGACTGTGTATATTTGGTCATGATTCGTACGAGATTTTTGGATATTGCTGACACGGGAATTGGCTGGTGACGGCTGTAACTCTAAAACAGGAGTGGTAGTTTCCTTCGATTCGTAAAAGGAGGGATATATTTCCGGTTTGAAGAAGACAGAGGTGAAGATATTTTCAAGATTTTGTTTGTAAGTTACGTGCAGATTTGGAGAAGATTTGTAGTGGGAGTATATTCGGCATTGATTAGAGGATTTTGGAAAGAGTTTTAAGCATGAAAGAAGACGTGTGAGAAGAAACAGGGGTCTCGGGTTTCTGTGATTATTTCATGAGTCATTTGAGTTATGTTTGGAAACTGCATGAGGAGAAAGCATGTTTTAATCTTTACAGTACGTGTTGGTGAGGAGTTTGGAGTATGTTTCAACAGCTGCAGACGCGTAAGGGAGCTAAAACAGGAAATTATTCCCGTGATATTGCAGAGAAGGAAAGGGAATTAATGAGAGTTATTGCGATGATTTTCTGGGTCCTGTTGAGTATAAATAGACTCTTGA
Source organism: Papaver somniferum (assembly GCF_003573695.1). NCBI lineage: Eukaryota > Viridiplantae > Streptophyta > Magnoliopsida > Ranunculales > Papaveraceae > Papaver > Papaver somniferum. The sequence goes on from NW_020622381.1 coordinate 14,983,372, forward strand.
GGTATCATATAGGGGGATGGAGAGTTGGGGAAGAGAATAGAGAGTTACAGAGAAGAGATTGGACGAGTTGCAGAGAATATTTTTCTGCTGCTGTAGAACACGAAGAACAGACTGCCAAAGATAGTCGTTTTCCAACAGTGACAACGATGCTTAGCCGTGGGTCATATAGATACAGTAGTTGCCACACATAGTGGCAGTCGTAGAAGCTACAACGTCAGTAACAATTTATTGTTGTATCTGTAACAATTATAACTGTTACAAAGGCCCTGTTTTATACCTTTTCTCCTTGTAAACACATTTTTGAGCAATGAAAAATTCCTTTGAGTGTGTTTTCACCATGCAGAGCTAGACCTCATCACTAGGACAATGGAGGAAGAAACTTTTCATGATTGTGGTAAATGAATTAATTCTTTTATTGACTTTTTACATAGATTTAATTGTTTTATGATTTCTATTAATTATTTGTTATTTTGTTAGATGCTGCATGCATAGTTCTAAATACTCCAGATGCGTCATGCTTTTAACTTACAAATAATATTTTACGAAATCTATCTTTGGCAAAGAACTAGAGTCACAACTTCTTTTGTTTGAGCTATATTGTCTAGAGTTAATGACTGAACCATAACAATATGAAAAGTAGTGGAATCCCGCGTCTCAGCGTCTCTTCATCTTGTGACAAATTGTATATATATATTTTTCCTTATTTTCTTTATTAAGTCTTAAAAAAAATTCTCAACAAATCTGAGTGAACGAATCATCTTACTATAACATCATTGAAAAATACCATTAAATTTTGGCACCGCCGACGCGGATTTGTTTATAGATTTTATTTTTATTTTTTATTATTTTTGTTCCTTTTTACGCCTTTTGGTATTTCTTATTTGCTTTCATATTTGGAGTTAAGCTAAAGAAAAAGAGAGAAAGTGTTGAAAAGAAAAGCGAAGCTGAATAAGGAAACAAAGAAGGGATCTAAAAGGAGTAAAGAAGAAGATTTTGTATATAGTTAATTTATTTTTATTTTATTTTTAGAAACTATATATAGAATTTTGTTTTTGTAATTTTTTTTTTCTTTTTTTCTTTTGTACTTTTTGGACTTTATTTTTGGGACATTCTTTTGGACATTATTTTTAAAACCCTAAGGAAGGGTAGTTTTAAATATAAACTGTGTGCAGAGAAGGACGACGATTACGATATCGTCTCTGCCCCTCGGGTTCGTACACGACATTGGAGTTGTGGCCCGAGTCGACTTCAACGGTTCATCCCCCTTCTGGAACGGGAGGTAAGAATTCTAAACACCCGCGAATCCCCTGTCAGCGGGTTTACTGGATGATTTTGTATGCCTATATGTTGAGGACCTGAAATCGGATTTAATTTTCTAGTAAAGGGCAAGGCCTGGCCAAATCAAGATAAAGACTCGGATTTCATCACGGTTTCCTTCTTGCCCGCCTTAGGAACACGTAACCTACGCGAACCTAAGCCTAAAATTTTGACTAGAACGAGACCGATAGAGTAACGAGCTTAATAGGAAAGTCATTCGAAAAATATTGGTTACTCTTTTAAGCATACTTAAAAGTTCATGATGGTTTCTGTGACTTGAATGCGTGACTGCGCCGCCTTGTAATGCGGTGAGGCCTTGGGTATCAAAGCTCCACGCAGCTTCCCTCGCCTCTATTCAACTTACTTTGACTCGGATTGATTCCAGAGGGGTTTGCTTAAATTGTAACGAATTCCCTTTCGAAGGATTAGAAGCTGGTCTAGAAACAATCTAAGTGGAGCCATCATGCTTTTTGTTTGCTAGATAAAATAGGCTTGTTGTGGTTGAGTCAGCCTTCTTTGTGTTTGTTTAGAATTTCCTTGTAGTTAGGATGTCGAACTGGTATTATAATAGTCAATACAATGAGTATCCGACTGAGCAGCGTGGACATTATCCTTTTTATGACCATAGTGTGAATAGTGATTGGGAACGCGAAACTTTTGAAGGTTATGGTCCATACTATTGTGAGCCCAATTACTATCCACATACCCACAGGTCATACGAGCAAAACAATCCTTCTATTTCTCTAGAAGAGTCTCTCAGGAGTTTCAATGAGTCAACACAGAAGTTATTTATGAAAGAGACTTATAATATTCTTCTCCCACAAGAGTCCGTAGAGCGGTCAACTAAGTTATCTCTAGAAGAGACCCTCAAGCAATTTACTGAGAGTACAAATAGGATTGTGGAAAAACTTGCTCAGGATAGTCTTAAATTCCATCATAGTGTTCCCAATACCACCCTTGAAAATAAGGATAATTCTTATTCACTTAATCGAGACGACGAGGTTATAATTGGTAACACTACCTGTTTTGATGAGGTTCGATCTTTTTCATGTTATTATAAAGATGATTATGATGAGGATAGTATTGATGAAGAACATGAAATATATAGGCATAGTGATGAGGAATCTGTTACTCCCAATGAGCTCTTTAATGATAATATTATTTCTATTTCAAATCCAAATAATTTTAATAATTATTCACCTATTCAAAAGGACAAGGATTTGACTAGAGATACCCCTGTGTTAGACGATGTAGTTTTTTCTTTTGATTACGATGCTAATAATGGTTTAGAGGAACGAGTTTCTTTTGAGAATATTGTTTTAGAGTCTAGCGATTTAGAAACATTAGCCTTAGACAAAGAAAATGAACTCGTAGAGATGAGTGAGGATGAACCAGACTTAGAAAAATCAATTGATCATTTTCAGGAATCTAATGACCTTGAAATTAGGGAAAATGTGACTAGTCTTTCTAGAGACACTGAAAACTCTAAGTTTGGGGGTGATTATCATTATCCATGTGATTTAACTCTTAGAAAGGTCCCTCACTTGGGACTTGATATTTGTGCCTCAACCATTATGCCAGATTACCGTCATACTAGTTCTCTCGAACCTAATAACGTCCAGGAAGAAGTTCAGTTGTTAGAAACCCATCCTCTGGTTGATGTGGTTAACCCAGGCTATGATACCAAGATTGACTTTGTTTTCCCACCGAAAATTTTTCAACCAATTGTGGGAACGTATAAGTTTCATATGTGTCAATTATTAAGTTTTGAGACTAAACCTAATTACTTTAGGATATTAGGGTCGACACATTTTCTTAAGAATGACCATTATTATGGTCAACTTTGTAAGTCAAATCTGATTGACTTAGATGATCCCCAACTATTCAGGTTGTTGTTATGTGCTTCTAAGTTCTTAGTTGAGTTTTTCCAGACTCTAATACCTGAATCAGATCTTAGATATGAGGAAATGCAATCCATGAAAATATTTTATCTAGACCCTTTTATAGAGTCTGAACCTGAACCACAACTAGATGTAGTTGTCTTAAACAAGGGTATGTTTGGTATCTTCTTGGTCTGTTGCAGTTTCCTCTTCTTGTGGTTAGCACTTTTTGATCCAGAAGACCCACAGTTATTCCGGCTACTTTTTTCATACAACACGGTAATATCTTTCCTTAACTCTTTTGCTTCAAGTGGTAACAGTTTCTCCTTGTTCATGTCTTTAATTTTATCTTTAGAACATTGAGGACACTGTTAGATTTAAGTTTTGGGGTATGGGAGAAACTTTTTAGTTGCAGTAAAAAAAATAAACTCCAGAGCCTAGAAATTTATGTTTATTAGGGATGGCACTAACCAGTGTAAGTGGATGGAAGCATTTTGGTTGTAGGAGTTGAGGAACCAATCTGATTAGATGGAAACATATAAAGAGTCTATTCATAAAAGCAGAGAGTTCAGGTGTTAGAATTAAAAAAAAAAAACATGGTAGTTTCGCCATATCTCGTTGAATCCTAATCGTTATCTTTTTAAGTGATTTGGTGGGGCACACGATTCAAGTTGTTACCTTTGCTAGGGTGAAATAGGGTGATTGAGATACCAAATTAATTAATTAAGACCAGACCATCAGACCAACGGGAATAAATTCAATAAAGTCGACCACTAGTGCCCTTGTATATGCCAGTTGTGTTGACCTAGAGTTAGGTTTATCGACCACTGGTCCCCTTGTATATGTCAGTTGTGTTGATATTAGTCAAACTGGTATCTCAGTCCATTAGGATAGGTCCATCTTGGCAGAGGCCTTCAGACAGATATGGGAAACACCGTTCACTTTAAACCATCTATCTTTTCTCTTTATCCATCTTCTTAATCTTTCCATGTGATTGGTTGACTCCGGTTATGATATACAAAAACTATCTGAGTAGAGCTCTGTCACTTTATATGAATTTTAGTATGCTTGAGTGCAAACTCGTGTACAACAATTGGAATTTCGCATCAGGGTACTTCCTCCTGTAGTCAATAGGTATGCCAACCAAGGAGATTCTTTAGTGCCTTCCAAGGTTCTGCATAGGTAGCTAGGGTCTGAAGTAAAGGTTTTGTGGGTACACCTCTGGTAAACCCTCCCGAGATTAACTCGGTTTTATTTTCTTATATTTAGTTTTGCTCGAGGACTAGCAAATAATAAGTTTGGGGGTATTTGATAGACGCATTTATGTGTCTATTTTGTCCTCAATGTTTCGTATTGTTAGTACTCGATTTCGTACTTATTGTGGTGTTTATGTGTTTGTAGGTATTTTTTGGAAATAAACGTTTTTGGAAGAATCGGCTCGAAAAACTGCTAAAGGCACCTCCCAGAGGACATTTGCTAAACAGACCCCTGTTTTGGATAAGGGGCACCTCAATTTATAAGGGGTGCCTCAGTTGGAAAGCTGTTATTTACACTCCACAGACGGATAGGGGGCGCACACATCTTCTTCGTTTGAAAAGTTCTTTTGGCGGGAAACTCTTGGTTCTCGACTGTGTATATTTGGTCATGATTCGTATGAGATTTTTGGAGATTGCTGACACGGGAATTGGCTGGTGACGGCTGTAACTCTAAAACAGGAGTGGTAGTTGCCTTCGATTCGTAAAAGGAGGGATATATTTCCGGTTTGAAGAAGACAGAGGTAAAGATATTTTCAAGATTCTGTTTGTAAGTTATGTGCGGATTTGGAGAAGATTTGTAGTGGGAGTATATTCGGCATTGATTAGAGGATTTTGGAAAGAGTTTTAAGCATGAAAGAAGACGTGTGAGAATAAACAGGGGTCTCGGGTTTCTTTGATTATTTCATGAGTCATTTGAGTTATGTTTGGAAACGGCATGAGGAGAAAGCATGTTTTAATCTCTACAGTACGTGTTGGTGAGGAGTTTGGAGTATGTTTCAACAGCTGCAGACGCGTAAGGGAGCTAAAACAGGAAATTATTCCCGTGATATTGCAGAGAAGGAAAGGGAATTAATGAGAGTTATTGCGATGATTTGCTGGGTCCTGTTGAGTATAAATAGACTCTTGAGGTATCATATAGGGGGATGGAGAGTTGGGGAAGAGAATAGAGAGTTACAGAGAAGAGATTGGACGAGTTGCAGAGAATATTTTTCTGCTGCTGTAGAACACGAAGAACACGAAGAACAGACTTCCAAAGACAGTCGTTTTCCAACAGTGACAACGACGCTTAGTCGTGGGTCGTATAGCTACAGTGGTTGCGACACATAGTGACAGTCGTAGAAGCTACAACGTCAGTAACAGTTTATTGTTGTATCTGTAACAATTATAACTGTTACAAAGGCCCTTTTTTATACCTTTTCTCCTTGTAAACACCTTTTTGAGCAATGAAAAATTCCTTTGAGTGTGTTTTCACCATGCGGAGCTAGACCCCATCACTGGGACAACGGAGGAAGCAACTTTTCATGATTGTGGTAAATGAATGAATTTTTTTATTGACTTTTTGCATAGATTTAATTGTTTTATGATTTCTATTAATTATTTGTTATTTTGTTAGATGCCGCATGCTTAGTTCTAAATACTTCATATGCGTCATGCTTTTAACTTACAAATAATATTTTATGAAATCTATTTTTGGCAAAGAACTAGAGTCATAACTTCTTTTGTTTGAGCTATATTGTCTAGAGTTAATGACTGAACCATAACAATATGAAAAGTAGTGGAATACCGTTTCTCAACGTCTCTTCATCTTGTGACAAATTGTGTATATATATTTTTCCTTATTTTCTTTATTAAGTCTTAAAATAAATTCAAAATCTGAGTGAACGAATCATCTTACTAAACCATCATTGAAAAATACCATCACGTAACACGACTTATGTCTCAATATAAGAGATAGTAAAAATAGACTTTCCAAGTGATAGATGAGTTTAAAGTCTCCACATACCTTTTGTTAATGAAGTTCCACAAGCTCCCCTTAGTAGTTCTTCGTCTTCAAATGATGAACGCCGTGAAGTCTAAGCTCAACTATAAAATCTATGTCCTATTCTGAGACATCTATAAATAGGCAAGAAATAAAGACTTATAGTTTTGATCACTAACATTGACAAACATGCTTGAGATAGCAACGCATGCGAGTTTGACCGAGCAGTGCTCTAACAGATTGATCACAAGGTATTCAAGTGGTGTTGTGCAGGTGTTTATTGAAGATTAAAGAAGATTCGAAGACAAAGAAGATTTCTGATTTGGTTTCTACATCTTTGGGTGTGCACAAACCTTGATCAGCTGGGATCCAACTAGAATCGTTTTTATTCGATTGTTTAGTTGTGTAAGATTGGCATAACCTATTAGTTTCTTTTTTAATTCTATATTGATTGATTGCAAATTTAAACTCTGCTACTTCGGTAGTTGTTGGATAGATTGATCTAACCATGCAAAGGAGTTTATTGGTTAAACAGAAGAGACTTTGCTTATGACTTGAGATATCTTCATCTGAAAGAATCAATAGAGTTGTTACCAAACAGATTTGTTGTTGCTTTACTGTTTGGAATACGATCCAAAGGAATTGTTCCAGTGCATGTACTTATTGAATGTCGGAAGCGCAGGGATACTGAAGAAACTAGGTGAACTATAGGTTTATTTGCTTGGTCTCAACTATACGAATTTTGTTAGACTTTGTATAGCGGCTTAATTCTGAGAGTATCCGATTCTGGACTAGGTCCCGGGGTTTTTCTGCATTTGCGGTTTCCTCGTTAACAAAATCTTGATGTGTCTTTTACTTTTCTATTTCCGCAATTATAATTGTTTATTATAATTTAAAGTAAAATAAACAAACGTTCACTCCGTATTACTTGATAGTGATCCTATAGAGTTTGGTTAAGTCTGAACCTATTATCAAGTAATCACACTTTGATTGTTGTATTATCTCTGTTAGAGCATTGCTCGGTCGAACTCGCATGCGTTGTTATCTCAAGCATGTTTGTCAATGTTAGTGATCAAAACTATGAGTCTTGATTTCTAGCCTATTTATAGATGTCTCGAACTAGGACATAGATAGTGTAGTTGAGCTTAGATCTCTCGACGTTCATCTCTTGAAGACGAAGAACTACTAACGAGAGCTTGTGGAACTTCTTCGACAAAAGGTATGTGGAGACTTGAACTCATCTATCACTTGGAAGGTCTATTTCTATTATCTCCTATATTGAGACATAAGTCGTGTTACGATATAGCTTTCTCTATACACATTTGAGATTTCGAGCTAAGTATATCTCACTTACATATTTCTCGAAATATATGTTGGTGAGCTTTCGCTTCGACCAAGTTCATCTTATATCATGAGAAAATTGTCGAGTAACATCTTACATGGTTTGTGTGATACAATCATTTGATGTAGGCTTGGAATGTTTCAATAATGATTATTTCAATATCTTGAAAATTGTTTTGATGCTAATAGTGTGTGAAAACGGCTATTGTCATTACAGAAGAATGTTACAATGATTAAAATAAAGAGTTTATGATGTAACCATCTTTGGATATAAGCATATATAGTGTGTTCGCACATTAGTGTATAAATCCATAAACTGGAATCCAAGAATATGCATATGTGTGTATACGAAATTGGTGAAGGAGACAGGTTAAGTATGCGTACCCGTACGCATACTGGCGGAAGTTCTCGAACCGAGAATTTCTGCTGAGTTTGGTTTGTGACAAACTCTTAACTGGTCACCTTAAGTATGCGTACCCGTACACATACCGGCGGAAGTTTTCGAACTGAAAATTTCTACTGAGTTTGGAAACTTTACAAACTCAAAAAACAGGTTGCTTAGGTACGCATACCCGTACGCATACTTAAGCTGGTTACTTTGTCAAATCGGTATGTTCATGGACTTAAACATTTAAATCATAAGGAATGCAATCTTTGCAGACCGTGGCTATAATGTCCATGATTGATTCAAGTGAATCAAACCGATTTGTTTTCGATTGTGTTTTCCAAACAATTGAACAAATCTTTAACTAGTTTCATTTGAGTCATTTGAACTAGTTATGGTTAAGATGAATAAGGTTGATATGAGAGTAATCATATGGATAACCTCGGTTAACTATTTGTGAACCAACCTGGTTGTGAGTGGGGAAAAATGATTTGCTGGCTTTTATGGAATTGAAGAGTCGACCGTGTGGAGACTCCTTGAACCGAGCGAAATGTTGAACCTTACACAAATGCGCTGCAAGAAGGGAGTGCTTTAAGTTCGAGAGATCAATCTGTAATACCCCGGCCTAAACCAAGAACAATGGCCGTTCCAGAGTCAATTCGGTCACAAGAGAGGATGGGTTGATCTGTAGGAGGGAAGCTGAGAAATACGTGAGATCAATGGTGATCTGAGATTGTAGGTGTGTTGTGAATTCAGCGTGAAAATGCTCTGAATGATTGAATTTTGCTCAATTGAGAGTAATTTCTGTGAGTTCGTGTAGAAGAAAGATTGTCTGTATGAACTTTGATGATAAATTGCTCGTCTTGCGAATGTTGTTCGAATGTTCGAAAACTTCTGTCTTTTCAATCAGGATTCAGAGACATTTTATAATGCCGTAGTTGAAAACACCATGATCCTATGAAGTGTGACGGTTGCTGGAATCAGAGAGTGGGAAATGGGGAAATCATGTTAAAACCAATTACTCATCGTGCGGAGACTTGGTTAACTTTCCACCCACTACTTTGCTGACTCTTCCAACTGATTGCACGACTTGCTCACATTCATCGTGGGTGAACACACGTGCCATAGACCACCAGACCAAAACCCTAGTTAGTATCCCCCCATGTGACACGATTGAAATCTCGTGATTGTGGAGTCAGTTGCTGACTTTATGGGACGATGAGTCCATTATTGCTGAGTTGAACATGATTAACAAATGTTTCGAAACTCATGAATTTAATGTGTCTGCTGAGACGAGGTATCATCATAACCTAAGACGAGCAAAACTGTGTTGTTAAATTGTTGAATATTGATAGTTGAACCAATATTCTTAAATTTGAGCAAATATTGCTAGTCTGAGCGAATATTGCTAATTGAGTAAATATTGCCGGTTCGAGCGAATATTTCTAGTTCGAGCAAATATTGCTAGATTGAACAAATATTGTTCTTTTGATGAATTGTTGGTAGCCGGACCAAATAAAATATTAATTTAAGTTACTGACTGCTGAGTCGATCAAAATAAATACGAATGTTAATCATGGAATCAACATAAAATTATCAGAGTGTTCGAATCTGCTCAGAATCACGTTTCTGCAGAGTTCTGGATTCAAAACCCTAATTTTGCCGAGATGATGATTTACTACAAATCACATAGGATCGGCTACATGGGATGACGGGTTCACCATATAACGCCCAAATTCTCGAATGATCAAAAATACCAAAGTCTCTTGAGGACCAGTTGGTGAAAGAATGATTAAATGTTGATTTAATCATTTACTGAAATAATGCTCATGTGAGCGACAAATCATAAAACCTGATGTAGAAAATATGAGGGACCGACCAAGAGGTCATGAGACCGGCTCTTGGTGGTCGTGGGACCAGTAGATGGTCGTTTGAGTGAACTTCCAATTGTTTGGAAAGAGTTCGAACCTAATATGAGCAGCTGAGCAAATTAGGTTAAAATCATTAAAGCACGCGGGACCATCTGTTTGCAAGCCTCAGGGTCACCCTTGGTCGGTCAAGGGGATGTGCCCATGCCACCATAATGTTCACGCTTCAATCCTGAGAATTTTGATATTTTCTGGTGCACGTTTGAGCAACATTTGGAGAAAATATGCAAAATCCATGGTTTTGCTGAAACCGGCAAAAATACATGAGATGATGAAAATAATAAATAAAACAAGGAATTACAAGGTCTGGGACCGGCCACGGCTAGGGCATGGCCGGCCGGCTGACACGCGGTTCCACATGCTTTTCCCAGTTTTATGTGATTTTATGTATTTTTCTTTGATTTAAGGGAAATTCCATGAAACTGGAGGGTTTGGAGAAATTAGGGAACTTCCATGAGATGAGAGACATAAATTAAAATATAAAATAGGGAATGGGAGTGTGGGACCTGCAATGGCCGTGGCATGGCCGGCCGGCCAATGTACGCGGGTCCCAAGGCACTCTTCCCAATTTTATGTAATTTTGATAATTTTAGATAATTTTCATAAAATCAAAGGGATTTGTTGAAAATCAAGATATTTTGTTGAAATCAGGGAGTTTTCATGAAATCAGGAAACAAAACACCAAATAATAATAAAATAATAGGCGTGTGGGATCGGCTAGGCAAAGCCGGCCGGCTAGAGCCCAGTCCCACAAGTTTTCCTAATTTTTTAATATTTTCCATGATTTTAGAGAAAATACATGAAATTAGGTAATTTTAGGGAAAATTCATAAAATCAAGGAATTTTCATAATTTGAGAAGGAATAATAAAATAATGGGACGTGAGTTGTGGGACCGGCCACGTCCAAGGCATGACTGGCCGGTCGGCGGTCTCGCGACACCTTTCCCTAATTTTATTATTTTTGATAAAATCATGTGATTTAGATAAAAATACATGAAATTAGGTAATTTTCATGATTTTAGGGAAAATTCATAAAATCAAGGAATTTTCATAATTTGAGAAGGAATAATAAAATAATGGGACGTGAGGTGTGGGACCGGCCACGGACAAGACATGGTCGGTTGGTGCTCGGTCCCGCGACACCATTCCTTAATTTTATTATTTTTGATAAAATCATGTGGTTTAGATAATTTCTTTGAAATAAAGGAAATTTGCTCGAACAAGAGGATTTTCATGAGATCGTGAAGATAGTAAAAATATGATAAAATATAAAATTGGGTGCGGGACTAGTCACGGCATGACTGGCCGGCTGGTGAGCCTAGTCCCCTGGCGCTTTTGCTTAATATTTTATTATTATTATTTTCCCTTCCTATTTTGCATAGGTTCCTCGTTCGTTCGTATTTTTGAAATGCTCGTTCGTGCATTCAAAATGCTGGTCTGTGCATTAGCTGCTAATTACACTTGCACCATTTTTGTCAGGGCTTATTCGATGCTCAGATGCCTGTTTCGTTGAATATTTATTACTAACCTGTGGAATTCTGCTGGGAAGAACCATAGATTGAAGTAACGAAATATAACGAGGAATCATAGAATATTGTTTGATATTTAGGCGATTAATTGACGACTCGTAGAATATTATTGGATATTCAGGCGATGGATCGTAGAATATTGCTGGATATTCAGACGATTTAAGATAATTAATTGCTGGCTCTATACTAGAAGGGCTTCCTATCTAGGACCATTAATTATCTAAGGGTTGAGCAATATGAACTTGCTGGAGTGTCATATTCCTCTTGCATAGTCGGGGAAAACCTGGTTACATCCCGAAGATGTTGTCGCTCTATACTAGCAGACATGCTGTCTAGGAGCCGCCCAATCTTTCGATTCTATGCAGTATGAGATGTGCCATGGCCTCATCTGAGAGACTACACATCTTCATCTTTCCTGAGAGACTTTTTCCATCAGAGGTGGCATGAGCTTTCATGCATAGAGACATGAGTCTCGATACTCATCTGATTGCCGGATCCGGAGTAATTACTGAAATTACTCAGTATTCATGAGATGTGTCATGGCCTCAGCTGAGAGACTACACATCTACATGTACTCTGAGAGACGGCCTTCTCAGTTAGAGATTTTATGGCATGAGCTTTCATGCTTTGATGAGAGACATGAGCCTCAATACTCATCCGGTTGCCGAATCTGGAGCATAGTTTTACAATTCTACCCATTGTCGAAAATCCACCATCTATACTGGTGTACACGTTTAGGTACGGTTACATAAACCTAAATGAGGGTACATTTCATTTATGTGTAACAAACTAAGTTCGATCTAACGGTTGAAAGATACTAGCTTGGTTGAATCATGTTTTTCATCTAATGATGAATATTGAATGCTTTGTTACCAAGGTAAGTTGGATTGCAAACCCCGATTTGAAAACTATATAAAGGAGAACTCTAGCAACTGGGAAGACTAATCCCCACACCTCCTGTGTGTTACTAGTTGCATAACTAGAGTCGATTCTCCTTTAACCTTAGGTTTTCTTCTCGAGACCCTGTAGGTTAACGACTTGAAGACTTCATTGGGTTGTGAATCCAGACCCAACTATTATCTTTGTAGTTGCGTAATCCGATCTTGTTGTTTCTATCGTGTTGAGTGCAATTGAAATAATTGGCTCGAGATTTCATATCTCCGATAGGCAAGATACAAAAATTAATCACAAACAAACTTCGTCTCATCGTTTGTTATTTTACAATAACTTGTTTCTCTAGTCGATTAAGTTTATTGTGAGGTGATTGATAATACTAGGCTGTTCTTCGGGAATATAAGTCCGGTTTATCAATTGGTTCTTGTTCACCTTGATTTATCAAAAGAAGAAATAAAAACTCTTGGGTATTTCTGTGGGAGACATATTTATTCAATCCTATAGACTTTTCTGTGTGAGACAGATTTGTCTATCAAGTCTTCGACTTTGGGTCGTAGCAACTCTTAGTTATGGGTGAGATCAGCTAAGGGAATCAAGTGCGTAGTATCCTGCTGGGATCCGAGATGTAATGAGCGAAACTTTACTTTGAATCAGTGTGAGATTGATTAGGGTTCAACTAAAGTCCAGTCCGAAGTTAATTGGTAGTAGGCTAGTGTCTGTAGCGGCTTAATATAGTGTGGTGTTCAATCTGGACTAGGTCCCGGATTTTTTTTGCATTTGCGGTTTCCTCGTTAACAAAATTCTGGTGTCTGTGTTATTTCTTTTCCGCATTATATTTTGTTATATAATTGAAATATCACAGGTTGTGCGTTAAGATCAATCAATTAGAATATCCAACCTTTAGTTGTTGATTTCCATTGATTGACACTTGAACATTAGTATTTGGTACCGTTCAAGTAACTCCTCTTATATTCAATCAGGCTCGCAGATTTTTATTTGCTGATTGCGGATTGAATTAAGAGTTAGAGATATTAAACTCTTTGATATACTTTATTCTAAATTGAGTCTGACTGTCTAGTTGATTCTCTAGAAAGTGTATTGGAGTAAGTCCTCTCAGATTTCCAAACGAATTGTTGGGTGTGGTTGTTAGACCCCTGCATTTTCAATTGGTATCACAACAGGCAAACATATTAAAGACCTGATAAGTCTGTGTTTGTAGTAATCTGACTATATGGACGAGTCTATCTCTGATAACGTACTAGTTCAGAAATTACCAGATGATTTGAAAAACTTGGATTCTCTTGAGAGAACTATCACATCTAAGTTAATATCTAAACACGTGAACATTGTCGATAACTGGGAAACACTCCTAGAAGAACAGTTGGATGAACTTTCTAATGAAGGTGACTCAGATATTGATAGAGATGTTGATGAGGAAGTCTCGGAGTATGTAAAGGTTTTTAATTCGTTGGAAAACAAGAAGATGACAACTTCTCATATCACACCTTTTCTGACTAGTCTCTGTCGTACAAACAAGAAATTGAGAAGATGTTACGTGATGAGGTGTCAAACTCATAAAAAATATATTCCTTACTCTTCTTACACTAACAAGTAGCACAAGGATAAGCAGGTTTGTTCCTAAGGGAGAGTTGAGTCTAAGGTAGTCGATTTAATTTCTGAAAATATGAATAATGCAAAAACTACAAAGCAAAGATGAGTGCGAACAATGAGGATGAGAATGATTAGGGGTTCTATCCACTAGTGAACATGAATCTTCTTCAAAATACGTTTACTAACAATCCTAGACAAGTTATAGGTTCAACAAGTCCATTAAACTCCAAATTCACTTCGTAGAATAAGTTCTCTACTCGTGTCTAGTCAATCAAGCCACTTTAAATAAGATCTCTAGTGTAACTTAACTAACCGGTATGTTCTATGAGTCGGATTGATCATAAACACATGCTCGTAAGTTCGACATGTTAAATTAGGGTTGTCATCTACACACCAAAATCCACAACATCCGATTGCAACGTTGATGCTTTGCTACTTGTGATTATATTACCATAACAATTACGGATTACGGTTTTAAAATATAGCATTAGTATCGTAAACAAGTTATCTAATTGGCCACTTAAATACCCTGCAAACAATCCATGGTCATAAGCCCGGTATAAGACAAGAAATAAAACGATATTCAAAACAAATATCAAATTGATAAAATATCAAAACAAGTCACATAGTTTCAAAATAATCCCTAACCAAACAAGGATTTAGCTACTGGAGTTCATGGTAAACAGAAGAAACAAAACTAAGAAAGCAAACCAAACAGCAAGTAGAGTTGTGGATGTGAAGGTGGACTACCGTCGAGAGTTGGCAGTATCGTATGAACTGGAGGTATAGACTGCAACTATGGAGGTGGTCTGATGTTTTTCCGTTGTTGCGAGCTGAAGTTTCTAAGAACAGGTGGAGTGCTGGTGATGGAAGCTGCTGTTGTGAATGGAGGATGGAACTGAACTCCAGCTGTTGTTGGTGATGTATGCAGGTGGTACTGGGAACTGGTGGTATGCAAGGATGGTGGTGAAGATGGAATTGTGTATGCTGGTGGATACAGGTGGATATGTTGTAAGATGAATGTTATGCAGATGGTAGGAAGAGCTGCAAACTGTTGGTACGTATATGGAGGTGGTGTGCAAGTAGCCTGGTGGTGGATGGAAGGGTTTGGAGAGGAGTGAAGCTCCTCTCAGTTGGTGGTGAAAACAGTCGCAGAGGATATTAGGATATCGCGATAACTTTTAGGTCTTCTTTTATATCTCCCAATTTCTTCTTTCAGGTCCTGTAAAATCGTATTAGGAAAGGATCCAACTTTCATTATCGAACACAAACACCAAGCATTCTATATCTCATCTATCTATTCCAACGGCAGTAGCTCACTTTATTTCCAGCTGACTTCTCGGCCAAACTAAGCTCAAAACTCTTTACAAACTCGTGCCATCTTGCTGCCTACTTCAAGATTCAACTCGACCCATCATACCCAATGTCCGGGTGTTTGTTAGTTTCTAAATCCAGTCCTAACCCATTGTACTGCGGCTTGAACTGCAACCTAAACTCAAGCCACGTCTTCTTGGAACAAAGCCAGCGAACCCATGGCCAATACTGCACATACTAGTGGCATTCTTGCTTCCTGAACTTGGTCATTAGACAAACCCCAGCCTAATTCTGTGTCTCAGTTGATGTCAAACGTATCTTCTAGATGCTTTCAAACATTCCTCTTGCACAGACATCGAATCATGGCTCTAGCTTGGTGAAATTCAGCTGGGAAGTAGTTCATACATTTTGTCAAACATTTGCTTTGCGTCTGGAAAACTGATGTTGTCCAAGTAATGCCTGTATATTGTAGGTCACACACAACTCCTTTCCTGCAATACATACAGAACCCACTCATTCAAATCATTCATAATCTCAGGAGCACACATTAAAATCATTGATTCATTCTCATAGAACAATGGCAGCACATCATCTTCTTCCCTGGATTTCTTGGTTTGTAATTGGAGTTCTCACACTAACCATGACTCTATATTCTCTCGGCTTCAGAACTCTATCCAAGACATTCTCAAATTCGACAATCCATAACCCGACTAAGACTTCATTTGGTCCCTTCGTTCACAACCAAAATCACTGGCAGCAATTGATGTTCTTTACTGTTCTTTCGGTGTTAATTCTTCCCAAACTTTCGAAATACGATTTTTGTGCTCTTCTTGTCTTCTTAACCCATCTAGACTTTCCATTGTAGATGGTGGATTTTCGAGAAGGTATAAAATCGTAAACTCATAATTATACGAAGCTCTGATCCAGCAATCATACGTGAGTATTGAGACAGGGGTCTCTCATTGAATTCTCAACGGAGAGTACTTTCTCTCAGAGTACATGAGATATGTAGTTTCACGACTGGACAACGGCATATCTCATGAATACTGAACACTTTCAGTGATTATTTCTATATAGTATCACGAGATGGACGACTCCTAGACAGCTTGCTCTGTTAGTATAGAGCGATAACGTCTTCAGGAAAAAACAACGAGTTTACCCTGACTATATAAAGGATATGACTTACCGACAAGCTCATATCGGGATAATTAATGCTCCTAGACAACTTTCTCTGCTAGTATAGATCCACAAAGTTAATTATCCCTAATTAAGATTAATTCTGCCGTGACATTCACTACTGAATTCCCAGAATAATCTATTATTGCTCCTATTCCATGGTCGAATCCACAACTGGTCCCATGGAATGGCAGTTACAATTGCTCCTATTCTATGGTCGAATCCACGACTGGTCCCATGGAATGGCAATAAACAATTTTTCTGATTCTATGATTGAATCCACGGCTTGATCTCATAGAATAGCAATAACTATATTATCTCATTACTCCGATTTCATGATCGAATCCACAACTGGTCTCATAAATGGTAATAGATAAATCTTAATTACTCCAATTCTATGGTCGAATCTACGATCCCATGGAATGGTAATGCTCACTTTATTATTCTGAATTCGTAGTCGAATCCTCAGCTGATTCTATGAATTAATAATAAACATCTTATTACTCAGTTTTGTGAATTATTCTCCACTGAATTCCACAATTAGTAATAAATAATCAACAACCGGGCGTCTGAGTTACCTCTAAGTAAGCCCCGATCCAAATAATGAAAGTGTGTTCAACGACGATGCACTAACAGTCACCGCACGAACGAGTATTTCAAAATACAACGAAACGATGAACCTATGCAAAATAGGGAAGAAAATAATAAGTAATTAAAAATATTGACCAAGGTGCTGGGAACACGGACACACGACCAACTGACCGTGTCGTGGTCAGTCCTACGCCAGTTTTTATAAGTTTAATACATTATTTTCCATGATTTGATGAAAATTCTCTCATTTGATCAAATCTCCTTCGTCTCGAGGAAACTCCTCGGTTTCATGGTATTGTCATAAATCCATAAAAAATAGTATAAAATTAAGGAAAGGAGTGTGGGGCGTGACCATGGGCCAACCGGCCGTGCTTTGGTCCCAGCCGACCCCACACCTCACGGTTCCTCATTATTTTATTATTATTACTATTTCTCTAATTTCATGAAAAACTCCTTGATTTCATGGTATTTTGCACAAATCACCAAATAATAATAAAATAAATTATGAAAACTTGTGGGACCGGGCCCTGACCGGCCGACCATGCCCTAGCCGGTCCACACGCCTCTTTGTTTTATTATTATTTTATTTTCCTTGAATTCATCAAATTCCTTGATTTCATAGTATTTCTCTCAAATTAGGAAAAATTCCCTCAAATCATGAAAAAATACCTAAAAAAATATTAAAAATTATGAAAACTCATGGGACCAGGACCTAGCCGGCCGGCCGCGCCTCCACGGTCCCACACACCCTTGTTTTATTATTTTAATATTTTTTTGCTTCCCTGAACTCATGAAAACTCCTTCAATTCATGGAAACTCCCTAAATTCATCAAATTTCTCAAAATTCATGAATTTTTCATAAAATCATCAAAATACTATAAAATTAAGGAAAAGGCAGCACGAGACCGTGGCCACGACCGTCCGACCATGCCTTGGCCTCGGCGGTCCCATGCCTCCTTATTCCTTATTTTACAGTTATTTTCCATCATCTCATGGTGTTTTCCTCAGTTTCGTGGAAACCCTAATTTTGGCATATTTTCTCGAATGGATGCTCAATTGCACGCCAGAAAATATCAAAATTCTCAGGACTGAGACGCGAACGCCTTGGGAACACGAGCGCGCTATCTTGACCGACCAAGATTGGCTCTTTGGCTTACAGAAGTCGGTCCCATCAAGTTTCACAGTTTTGACCTAATTTGCACAATTGCACGTATTAGGTCCAAGACTCTTCCAAACACTTTGGATTTTCATGAAGTGATCATCAGGCGGTCACGTGACTACCCAGGGCCAGTTTCATGACCCCATGGTCGGTCCCTCACTCCGTCATAATTAATTAGGTTTTCTCACCTAAGGCTCAGACGAGCATTTTCGAATAAATGATTAAACCAACGTTTAATCATTCTTTCACCAAAAAATCGTCAACTCTTCAGGAGTACTTTGTATTTGCTCACGTGAGCATATGGACACTACATGGTTGATCCACGGCCCCATGTAGTCGCTCCCTCCTTCGTCCCATGGTTAAACTTCTGACGAACCATGAATTGATCATCAATTGATCAAATTAGGGTTTCTAAATCCAAGGATCATCATTCCAGATTCCAACCTTAATAATTTTATGACGACCTCATGGTCATTAATTTTATTAATTATGCTCGGTTCAACGACCAGTATTCTAATTAATATTTTTGGTACGCTGCCAATAATCCATCAGATGAGCAACACATGCTCAGACGATCAAATATTCAACAATTCATCACATGAGCAACACTTGCTCAGATGATAAATATTTTCTCAAACCAAAGAATATTGGTTCAACAATCAATACTCAACGATCCATCGAATGAGCAATACTTGCTCACTTCATCATAAGAACTATACCCCTGTCTCATGACATGTTCAATTCATGAGTTTCAGAACATCATGTTCAACTCAGCAACTACATGGACTCATCGTCCCATCAAACCACGAAGTCATCAATTGACTAACATACCACGAGACGTCAATCATGTCACTTTGGGGGGATATCACTTTGGGTTTTGGTCTGGCGGTCTACGACATGTGTGTTCAAACACACGATGGAATGTGAGCAAGTCGTGCAATTAGTTGAAGGAATTCATGAGGTAGTGGGTGGAAAATCGACCAAGTCTCCACACGTTGAGCAACTGGTTTCAAACACGATCTCCACTTCCCCACTCCTTGATTCCATCAACTATCACACTTCATGGGGTCATGGTGTCTAAAATTCCAACAATATAAATAAGTCTCTGAATCATGATTGAATCATCGGCATCAACAATATCATCAATATCACGTCTCATCGACAACACGAGATCATCAACTCATCAATTGAGCAATTTCAATCATTCAGAGCTTATTATATTCATAATTCACACACCCACAATCTTTGATTACCGTTGATTCCACACATTTCCCAGCTTGCCTCCTACAGATCAACCCATCCTCTCTTGTGACCGAATTTACTCTGGAACGGTCATTGTCTTGATTTAGGCCGGAGTACTGCAGATTGATCTCTCGAATCTAAATCACCCCCTTTATAGCGGTGCATCTGTGTGAGGTTTAACATTTCGCTCGGTTCGAGGAGTCTCCTCCGTACGGTCGTCTCCTCCATTCCTTAAAAACCAGCAAATCATTTTTCCCCGTCTACAGATTGGCGACCACAGTGGGAGATCATTCTCTCGGTTGCAATCTCGCGATTTCACAAGATGGCTGGTCTTAGGTCCGGATTAGTACAGGTTCTAATACAAATGGTGCTAGCACTAGCAATAACAACAACAAAGACAACGAAGACATCCCGGAAACTATTCTGGTCACCAACACCGAAGGTGGAGACATCACCCCTCCTCAGACTAACACAGAAAGTCATACCTTGTTTGGCCGACATCCTGAAGAAGTCAGAGGGAATCCACCACCCACCATGGATGATTTTATCAAAGCGTAAGAAACTCTTGCAAAGAATCAAATGGATATGGCTATTGCACAGAAAAAGTTATTTGTTCATTTGAAGACTCTTACTGATAAGCTGTCAGAGAAAACTCAAGAGAAGGGAAAAGAGAAGGAGAAATCCTCAGACAACAATCCTGAAGTAATTCCAATTCATACAGTAGAAGACGACAAAGTCCGCAAAACTGCTGCAAACAATTCATCAGCGAAGGAATTACCGAACTTCATTACTTGCGAGGATCTGGAGCTCCTCTTGGAGAACCGTGGAAAAGACAAGACATCGCATGTCCATCGTCATCAACCTTCTTATCCTGCTGCTACGCAGAGGATTCCACTCCCCAAAGGTTACGTTTCTCCAACTTTCACCTTGTATGATGGAACTGGCAATGCTCGGGAACATGTCTCTCGTTTTCTCGAAGCCCTGGGAGACCATGAACATAATCATGTCGTTTGTCTCAAGGAATTCTCAAAATCTCTGAAAGGAAGGGCATACACCTGGTATAACAACATCGCACCAGGGACTATCAACAATTGGTGAGAAATGGTTAACGCATTCTACAGGAAATACTTCTTCGTGTCAGAACAAGTCACCCACTCCGACCTTGGAAGAATGTTTCAGAAGGTCAGTGAAAATCCCAATGATTATGTGAAAAGGTTCAGAGTCCAAGCCCTGGATTGTCATGACCCAAACGTCACGGAGCAACAATTGGTGGACTTGTGCATCAATGGAATGCTCCCGGTCTACAGGGCCTTGCTGGAGAATCTTCGATTCTAGACTTTCTCAGAGCTTCACGAAGATGCGAAGAGGTCGGCAACCACTGCACCCGCTCTTTTGGAAAGAGCAAAGTCTACAAAGACTGAGGATTCAAAAGACACTCGAGGAAGCATGCGTTTGATCAACAAGCAGTACAACTTGCAACCTTCGACAAATGATGTTGCAGAAGGGAGTAAGCGAAAAGCAGAACCACAACACAAGCAGACTTCCTCCACCCCTTCAAAGGCACACACGAAGGATAATTCTAAAGTCCCTCCTTAGCATACGGAAGATCCAGAGGCACCTGATTTTCCCTGTTTAATGGAGGAAGTTCACAAACTGCCCGATGCTTGGATTCAAGATGGTGCAATCAAATTGCCTTATGTCAAGAAGGAACCAACTGAAGAGGCCATGGAAAATCCTCGGTATTGCCGCTTCCATAGATATGTCAGCCATCCCACAGTGATTGCAAAATTTTGAAGTGCATATTCAAAGAAAGGTTGAATAAGGAGAGCTCAACCTGGGGACTGAGGGAGTACACAAAAAAACCCTCCCAGTCAGAACTTTTACCATCTCTGAACCTCCTGCTAAAGAAGCAGTCCAATACTTGATCGAACATGTCTGCGAGTTGCTGTATCTTTCGAAAGCTCAAAGGAAAGACATGTTTGCTGCGCTGAACCACATCGTGTCAGGTAAACGTCTGTTGATCCAAGATACCACCACCGAACCTTCAGCCACCGACAAAGAAATGTACGACTGGGGACTGCTCACCATTGTGCACATTAAAGGAAATGAATTCAAAAGGGCGTTCGTTGATGTTGGTACCGCTGTCAACATTATCCCTCTGAAAACTCTCAGAGCTTCTGGTATTACTCGACAGGAAGCCACCCACGCTCCCATAGCGATCAGGGACCACGAAGGAATCTCCAGAGACGCGTACGACTTCGTCACTCTCAAAGTTACGGAAATCTTGATCTGCACCGAGACCAAGTTTTATATAATCCGGGAAGTCCCTGGATATGACATGGTCCTTGGAAGAACTTGGATTCATGCTGGAAGGATAACAATGCCTTTAACACATCTTGTCATCGACAAAGACTCCGAGTCGGAGGAGGAAGCAGAGGACGCCCCACCGTTTGAGCATCTGGAGGAAGTGAAAACTCTGATGGGACTTACGCAGGAACCTGAAGAAAATCCGCACACCTTTGTCAAAAGGTCTCAAGCTCAGGCAAGTCTTATTCCTCCTCATACTCCAATATTACCAATGTTCAAATACGCTACTCTAGTCCAGGAACTTCTCCCCATGAAAAATTTAGCAGTCATCAAAAGCTACGAGTGGGTAACTTCTCCCCGACAGTATTACACCCAATGGTTGGGTTCAGAACCTCTTCAAATCGGTCACTCCATCGAGAGGTTTATTGCTGAAGACCTGACTAAGCATGATCAACACTATGTTGGATACTTTCTTCTGCACGAGTGTCCATACGTGCCACAACCGTGGAATCTCGTCACACAGGGAATTCCGAATCAGCATAAGATATTCAAGGCACGGTCGACTAAGCCTAACAAGTTTCATGAGGGAGACCCGGTTCTCAAAGCGGTTCAGCGCGATATTCATTCTGCAAGGAACTCCAATTGGGAAGGACCATTCATGGTTGCTAAGTCCATAACCGGAGGATACTACAAATTTATCAACATGGATGGCAGAACTCTGCCAGTAATTCACGAAAATTGGCTTAAGGCATTTGTCTAAAATTATTGGGCATTTGAGGTACTGGGCGTTTGAGCACTCATGACGTCTGGATTTGGCATTTAGGATTTTCTTTCATTGTATTTCAATTCCTCCAAAACGTTTGCAATACTTGCAATCAGTATTTGAATTCAGCAATTTATCAAAATTCAGTTCATATTTCGTAAAAGAAAATCTCTATCAAAATCTACAAGAAAATCCTTAACCATCAGTCAATCCAAAACCATCTAAATATCAAAACCCAAGTATAAACCTCACACCTCTCAGAAATTCCGAAGTTCAAGAGATTATGGAAAAGGAATCAAAGAAAATCAGCAAAGAAAGATTTTTGCGCCTCTGCATCCTTCAAAGCCTGTAAAGTCGCCTTCTCTGCATTCAACTCCTCAGTCAGCTTTGCAATCCTCTCTTCCTTCTCCATCACAACAACATTTGGAAAGGGTATATTATTTTCACATGAGTTCTTGATAGCGGTTATCTGCTTGCGAAGCCACTTCACATTGAAGCCAAGTCTCTCTGAGTTCTCCAAGTTAAACTCCCAATCAAAGAGTATTTCTGGAGTCACAGTGTTCCTGGCCCTAGAACAAATGTCACTTACGACACGCAAGATAACACCTACTTGCATCGTTAAAGCATAAGCACGACCAGGAATCCTGTTCACAATCATGTGACCAAACTTCTTCCATATTTTCTCATACAAGTCTGCATATCCGACGGGAATGCCGAATCCACCAACCATTACATGGTATGGAAGTGAAGCATCGAAGGGAGGATCAAATTCAACTCCTGCACTTGGGTATTCATGCACTATTATACGGTTCTCAATTATTGGAGCAATTTCTACGATCGGGGCAGCAATTTCTTCAGTGGTCTCTACCGGTGCTTCGGTTTCTTCTATCACTGAAGCAACAACCATCTGGGTTTCCATAACATCAACAGAAACCTCCTCATGGCCTCGAAGTGCAGGAATGGTTTTCTCTTCATCAATAACTCCAAGACGGTTGGACTTATCATTATTGACTCCAGTATCCTCAACTTCGGTATTTAGCACCTAATACGAAGATTACATGAGGTTAGAGTCACGAAGCCAAAGGAGATTATGATACACAGTATACCAGTGATGAAACATCATCAAAGTTCATCATAATACATTCAAGGCACGAGTAAATAACATTAAAGTCATGAAAACACGTTTTACGATGAGTCCGTCTGAAGAAACTGAACTCTTCTCCGTACTAAAAGATGAACCGGGAGCAATATACAAGGAATCTGAGGATGGTTCATACACCATTCTCTTCGTATGGATGTCCTCTACGACATGTCAAAATTTCATGACAAACCTATGAACGAGCAAGAAGATGTGGACAAAATATCAAGCGACGCGCAATCTGAAAAAGTTCTGCATGTCTCCTGGAAGTTTACTATTTCGCCTTTTTTGGCTCTGAACGTGCTCAAAACTTAAAAAACTTCTTTTCTAAAGCTTGGAAATTTTCTGGGTTTGAATTTTCACATGCAGATCATCAAAATACGATTCCGAACGAAGATTCTACGGCGTTTCTACTAAAAAGCTGGGTTCTGAATTTTCTGACGACGAAATTCGGCTAAGTTTTCATATACGCCCATGGATTCACATTCATTCATTCAAAAATCAGCACTTTTATACTTCTATAAAGAAGGTACAGAGTATATGCTTACTTGAGGGGTATCCAAAGCATTCAAGGAGTTGGGATTGTCCGTGTCAACGATGGGAGGATCATTACTTCCATTCAGCTCCAAATCCTTAGCACCGCCTGTGTCTCTATTCTCAAGAGACGGTCGAGTGGCATCACTTTCCATCTCCATAACGACATCCTCCTGGACATATTCTCAAACAATTAGCGTTTCATCAATGAAGTATCATAATCGAACATGTGAAGAGATACTTACAGCTTCTTCTTCATCGCTCAAGTCAGGAATTGTTTGCTCAGAGGCGGAGAACCGAAGACCATCAATACTTGATGGAGCAAAACTCTGCAACGGAATAATAATATCGGTTTCAAGATCCTAATAATATGGGCGAGAAAGAGTCACAACAAATAAAATACTGGAAACTCACCAAAGCACCAACTGGGGACTTTACGGTATTGGGTAACAGCTTATAACCTTTATACCTGCCTTCTCCGCCATGAATAACCGCCTCAGTCTCTGAGAAATCTACACCGATTCGAGGTCGTATTTTACGACCGTCCTGTGGTGAAATCCAGTAATATAATCATAATACAGTTCTTATAATTTCGTGAAGATTATATGAAGATATATACCTGAGAGCATCCTGGAGATGACTTTCGTTTATCACCAGAAAGATACTTCAGTCTTGGTCGACTGGAAATCATCTCAGCCGAAGGAAGATCCTTGAATGGAGGTCTGGGAAATCTTACAAAGCCACGCAAATGCCAAAGTTGTTGATCCCAAAATTCTACATAACCTGGGGTTACATAGGCGAATCTATCAGAACCAGGAAACCAGTAGCTACTCCCTTCCACGTGAGTATGATCCAAATGAGTCATGAGTTGCTCAACTGATGGCTTCCTTTTCCGTATAGTTGGAACAAACTGATCCATACCCATTTTTCGAGATG
Source organism: Papaver somniferum (assembly GCF_003573695.1). Lineage (NCBI taxonomy): Eukaryota > Viridiplantae > Streptophyta > Magnoliopsida > Ranunculales > Papaveraceae > Papaver > Papaver somniferum. Next base: position 15,008,432 of record NW_020622381.1, read on the forward strand.
CTCTATCAATATTATACTCCTCCACTTAAAGCTCTCCAAACGTGGATGATAGCAAATAACCAGGGGTGCAACTCAACATGAAAGATCTTTCGCCATCACTCAGATACGCACTAGACGTCAAACTCGTGCTTTCTCCAGTATTGAAAGTCATCGGCTGAGAAACATAATCAGGGACTGACACCCACGGGAGAAAATTGAACTCAGATTCTTCATCTAACACATCAATGAAGCGTATTTTAGAACAAGGTTGCTTTGTGGACCAACGCATGATCCTAGCATTATCTTTCTCAGGGAAAGTATGGCGCGCATCAGTATTCGGTCCTTGCAGAACATTACGTGGAATAGGTGCATAATTCTTAAAGTAATCCCACATCAAAGCTTGAAGAAACATCATGTTGGCATAACACTCAATCTTCATAGAGCCGTTCGACACACTGGAGTCTATAATCAAGGAGTCCAGGTTGTAATACAAGGAGCCTAATAATAAACTACCTATCGGAAGTTTCTCACCTTAAGCCATCTTAATAACAAAGGGAATCACAAAAGGATTCAACAAGTTTCCACTGTCTTCAAAAACGTCTCTGGACAACCATAAACATAAGAAAGCAGCAATGGGTAACATACCGTCGATGGGTTTATCAGAAACCTCGTCTTTGGTAGTGTGTTAACCAGGAAGCATAGCATCCTTTACTACCAGCCTTATTCGCTTTCTCCATTGCAGCTGTCAAGACATGAGAAACGGCGGTCTCCTCATCTGAAATATCCCCAGGAATATTTCCCGTGATTGGGAGATGCATCAGAGCTGCCACGTCTTCCAAGGTAATGGTAAACTCTCCCCATCTACATATGAAAGTGTGAGTGGGAATGCACCAGCGAGCAAACAGAGCCACAATACCACTTGCGTCACGATAAATGAACAACTCTCTAGAAGCTTGAATAGCTCTCGTCACCTGCGCCTGGTCGAGCATAGTCCTCACATGAGGAAAACCCAACATATGCCTCGCCCAGCCGGCAAATTTCTCCAAAGGTCGTCGAGAAAGCTTAAACTCTATGATTGATTAGGTGAAGATACCTCGTTCAAGACAAAATCGAATCATTGTCTTAGGAGTCACCAATTTCTTTTGAGTAACAGTTCTGGGATTTATCAAAAGTCGATACACTGGGGATTTCAAATGTTGCTCGGCTCCTGGAATATCTTTTTCAAAGAATGCATCATCTATGTTCGGGACATTCTTAATCCCAGGGATTTCGTCTTCGTCTCCCCCAACGAAAGTTTTATCCATGCATGTCTCATCTCTAGAGATACCATCATCAACGCACATCTCTTCCCTCGAGGCGTCGTCAGCTTGGGAATTGGTCATCTTTACTGAGTAGCTGAAAAGGTTCACACTACATTCTACTTCAGTATGCCGTCCAGATATAAATCAAGGAAATACAAGCAAAAATGGTAACTCTTAACTCTTACCTTTTATACTTCCACTAACAATAGTGATAGTAATGCTAGAGTCAACACCTCAAAATCGTTCGTCTCTTCGAAAACTGCAAAAACGAAAGAAACTTTATTTAATTTCCGAAACTGATTTTTCATGAAATCACGGACACAATTTTCATAATGTGAACATTCACACAACTGACCTATGAAGTTTATAACAATAAAATATTTCATCATAAATGTATTGTCTATCTTCGAAGGTTCCTCAAAACCCACGTTTTGATTTTTCGAAACAACAATTAATGCCACATTGCTCACGTAAATTCTTAAGGATTTTATCTAATGAAATCAAATGCATGAAAATACAATATATCATCATATTTTGCACAATATATGTCACGGCTGCATGTATATATAAAAAAAAAAAATTCCTTCGTATCGTCGTTATTTGTCTTTAAAACGAAGGTTTATTTCAAAATACTATGAAAGCTCACATCTCATACATATGATAAAGTTTTGTATTTACATGAAAGCTCATACACAAAATTTTATCACTGTAAACAAGTTCATATAAAAATATACATACATTTTTCCTTCGTATCGTCGTTATTTGTCTATAAAACGAAGGTTTATTTCGATTTCGTGAAAATTCATTTCTTTTATGATAAAACCTTGGTACACATGAAAGTTCATAGACTAAGTTTTATCACTGGACCTAGGTTCATATACTAAAAAAAATTCTCTCTCAAATCAGGGATTATTATTAGTTTTCAAAACTAACGATCGAACGAACATACGTTTTCAAAAACGAGGGTTTTTCATAAAACTCATAGCAATATATACACACATGTATATGGTTTCATCATGATCAAAACATGAACAACTCATGAAGGTCACAACATCAGCAAACATCAAAAAAAAAAAACGCACGCACCTGGTCGGCCGGAAGTTGGTCGGCGGCAACGGCGACGGCGATCAGGTGGCGGCGGAACTTCAAGCTTCTCCTGCTGGCGTGAAGGAGGAGAGGTGATGGAGAGCTGGACGTGTAAAAATTTAAAAAAAAAAGGATTAATTCCTTTTATAAAAATTTTTATTTCTAAAACCTAATTTTCCTAGGATTTCCTTATTGGGCCCGTCCCGCAAATCCTGACCAACCACGGACTCGTCGTCCAAAACAGCGGTTCAACACCAATTTATGCTCATCAAACGACACTCCAATCATGACATTGAAGCCTTCATCAAGTCGTGGTTTGCTCATGCTCTCTAAATCCGGTAACGTCTCAACTTACGACTAAGTTCAATTACTGGTATTATTATTTATGGCCGGAAAATCACCATTTAATGCTGACTGAGGAACACAGCTTTCCTCAGTAAGCAGGGGACTTAATGTAGATGGTGGATTTTCGACAAGGGCTAAAATCGTAAACTCATAATTATACGAAGCTCTGATCCAGCAATCAGACGTGAGTATTGAGACACGGGTCTCTCATCGAATTCTCAACGGAGAGTATTTTCTCTCATAGTACATGTAGATATGTAGTTTCAGGACTGGACAACGGCATATCTCATGAATACTGAACACTTTCAGCGATTATTTCTATATAGTATCACGAGATGGACGGCTCCTAGACAGTTTGCTCTGCTAGTATGGAGCGATAACGTCTTCAGGAACAAACAACGAGTTTACCCTGACTATGTAAAGGATATGACTTACCGACAAGCTCATATCGGGATAATTAATGCTCCTAGACAGCTTGCTCTGCTAGTATAGAGCCACAAAGTTAATTATCCATAATGAAGATTAATTCTGTCATGACATTCACCGCACGAACGAGTATTTCAAAATACAACGAAACGATGAACCTATGCAAAATAGGGAAGAAAATAATAAATAATTAAAAATATTGACCAAGGTGCTGGGAACACGGACACACGACCAACCGACCGTGTCGTGGTCAGTCCTACGCCAGTTTTTATATTTTTAATATATTATTTTCCATGATTTGATGAAAATTCTCTCATTTGATCAAATCTCTTTCGTCTCGAGGAAACTCCTCGGTTTCAGGCTATTGTCATAAATTTATAAAAAATAATCTAAAACTAAGGAAAGGAGTGTGGGGCGTGACCATGGGCCAACCGCCCGTTCCTTGGTCCCAGCCGGCCCCACACCTCACGGTTCCTCATTATTTTATTATTATTATTATTTCAATAATTTCATGAAAAAAACTCCTTGATTTCATGGTATTTTGCACAAATCACCAAATAATAATAAAATAAAATAAATTATGAAAACTTGTGGGACCGGGCCCTAGCCGGCCCACACGCCCCTTTGTTTTATTATTATTTTATTTTCCTTGAATTCATCAAATTCCTTGATTTCATGGTATTTCTCTCAAATTAGGAAAAATTCCCTCAAATCATGAAAAATACCTAAAAAAATAATAAAAATTATGAAAATTGTGGGACCGGGCCCTAGCCGGCCGACCGCGCCTCCACGGTCCCACATGCCCTTTTTTTATTATTTTAATATTTTTTTCTTCCATGAACTCATGAAAACTCCTTCAATTCATGGAAACTCCCTAAATTCATCAAATTTCTCAAAATTCATGAATTTTTCATAAAATCATCAAAATATTATAAAATTAAGGAAAAGGCACCACGGGACCGTGGCCACGATCGGCCAACATGCCTTGGCCTCGGCGGCCCCACGCCTCCTTATTCCTTATTTTATAATTATTTTCCATCATCTCATGGTGTTTTCCTCAGTTTCGTCGAAACCCTAATTTTGGCATATTTTCTCGAATGGATGCTCAATTGCACGCCAGAAAATATCAAAATTCTCAGGACTGAGACGCGGATGCCTTGGGGACACGAACGCGCTATCTTGACCGACCAAGATTGTCTCTTTGGCTTACAGAAGCCGGTCCCATCAAGTTTCACAGTTTTGACCTAATTTGCACAATTGCACGTATTAGGTCCAAGACTCTTCCAAACACTTTGGATTTTCATGAAGTGATCATCAGGAGGTCACGTGACTACCCAGGGCCGGTTTCATGATCCCATGGTCGGTCCCTCACTCCTTCATAATTAATTGGGTTTTCTCACCTAAGGCTCAGACGAGCATTTTCGAATAAATGATTAAACCAGCATTTAATCATTCTTTCACCAAAAAATCGTCAACTCTTCACGAGTTCTTTGTATTTGCTCACGTGAGCATATGGACACTACATGGTTGATCCACGGTCCCATGTAGTCGCTTCCTTCTTCGTCCCATGGTTCAACTTATGACGAACCATGAATTGATCATCAATTGATCAAATTAGGGTTTATGAATCCAAGGATCATCATTCCAGATTCCAACCTTAATAATTTTATGACGACCTCATGGTCATTAATTTTATTAATTATGATCGGTTCAACGACCAGTATTCTAATTAATATTTTTGGTACGCTGCCAATAATCCATCAGATGAGCAACACATGCTCAGACGATCAAATATTCAACAATTCATCACATGAGCAACACTTGCTCAGATGATAAATATTTGCTCAAACCAAGGAATATTGGTTCAACAATCAATATTCAACGATCCATCGAATGAGCAATACTTTCTCACTTCATCGTAAGAACTATACCTCTGTCTCATGACATGTTCAATTCATGAGTTTCAGAACATCATGTTCAACTCAGCAACTATATGGACTCCTCGTCCCATCAAACCACGAAGTCATCAATTGACTAACATACCACGAGACGTCAATCGTGTCACTTTGGGGGGATATCACTTAGGGTTTTGGTCTGGCGGTCTACGACACGTGTGTTCAAACACACAATGGAATGTGAGTAAGTCGTGCAATCAGTTGAAGTAATTCACGAGGTAGTGGGTGGAAAATCGACCAAGTCTCCACACGTTGAGAAACTGGTTTCAAACACGATCTCCACTTCCCCACTCCTTGATTCCATCAACTGTCACACTTCATGGGGTCATGGTGTCTAAAATTCCAGCAATATAAATAAGTCTCTGAATCATGATTGAATCATCGGCATCAACAGTATCATCAATCTCACGTCTCATCGACAACTCGAGATCATCAACTCATCAATTGAGCAACTACTCTCGATTGAGCAATTTCAATCATTTAGAGCTTATTATATTCAGAACTTACACACCCACAATCTTTGATTACCATTGATTCCACACATTTCCCAGCTTCCCTCCTACAGATCAACCCATCCTCTTTTGTGACCGAATTTACTCTGGAATGGTCATTGTCTTGATTTAGGCCGGAGTACTACATATTGATCTCTCGAATATAAAGCACCCCCTTTATAGCGGTGCATCTTTGTGAGGTTTAACATTTCGCTCGGTTCGAGGAGTCTCCTCTGTACGGTCATCTCCTCAATTTCTTAAAAACCAACAAATCGTTTTTCCCCATCTACATCCATACAGACCCAGACTTCACCGGCATGAACTGTTAGAGCATTGCTCGGTCGAACTCGCATGCGTTGCTATCTCAAGC